>NC_082722.1:74143686-75564718 GCF_030144855.1 Hypanus sabinus | reverse complement strand
GAGTCCGACCGTGGGAATACAGGATGTTGATTATGGGATAGAATACGACTGTGGGAATGCAGGATGGTGATTATGGGATATAGAACGACTGTGGAAATACAGGATGGTGTTTCTGGGATGCAGGTCGACTGTGGAAATACAGGATGATGATTATGGGATACAGTACGACTGTGGGAATACAGGATGGTGATTATGGGATACAGGACGACTGTGGGAATACAGGATGGTGATTCTGGGATAGAGTGCGACTGTGGAAATACAGGATGGTGATTATGGGATAGAGTACGACTGTGGGAATACAGGATGTTGATTATGGGATAGAATACGACTGTGGGAATGCAGGATGGTGATTATGGGATATAGAACGACTGTGGAAATACAGGATGGTGTTTCTGGGATGCAGGTCGACTGTGGAAATACAGGATGATGATTATGGGATAGATTATAACTGTGGGAATACAGGCTGGTGATTATGGGATAGAGTACGACTGTGGGAATACAGGATGGTGATTCTGGGATGCAGGACGACTGTGGGAATACAGGATGGTGATTATGGGATAGAGTACGACTGTGGGAATACAGGATGGTGATTATGGAACACAGTACGACTGTGGAATAAAGGATGCTGATTATGGGATAGAGGATGACTGTGAGAATACAGGATGGTGATTATGGGATAGAGTACGACTGTTGGAATACAGGATGGTGATTATGGGATACAGTACGACTGTGGGAATACAGGATGGTGATTATGGGATACAGGACGACTGTGGGAATACAGGATGGTGATTCTGGGATAGAGTGCGACTGTGGAAATACAGGATGTTGATTATGGGATAGAGTACGACTGTGGGAATACAGGATGGTGATTATGGGATAGAGTCCGACCGTGGGAATACAGGATGTTGATTATGGGATAGAATACGACTGCGGGAATGCAGGATGGTGATTATGGGATATTGAACGACTGTGGAAATACAGGATGGTGTTTCTGGGATGCAGGTCGACTGTGGAAATACAGGATGATGATTATGGGATAGATTATAACTGTGGGAATACAGGCTGGTGATTATGGGATAGAGTACGACTGTGGGAATACAGGATGGTGATTCTGGGATGCAGGACGACTGTGGGAATACAGGATGGTGATTATGGGATAGAGTACGACTGTGGGAATACAGGATGGTGATTATGGAACACAGTACGACTGTGGAATAAAGGATGCTGATTATGGGATAGAGGATGACTGTGAGAATACAGGATGGTGATTATGGGATAGAGTACGACTGTTGGAATACAGGATGGTGATTATGGGATACAGTACGACTGTGGGAATACAGGATGGTGATTATGGGATACAGGACGACTGTGGGAATACAGGATGGTGATTCTGGGATAGAGTGCGACTGTGGAAATACAGGATGGTGATTATGGGATAGAGTACGACTGTGGGAATACAGGATGGTGATTATGGGATAGAGTCCGACCGTGGGAATACAGGATGTTGATTATGGGATAGAATACGACTGTGGGAATGCAGGATGGTGATTATGGGATATAGAACGACTGTGGAAATACAGGATGGTGTTTCTGGGATGCAGGTCGACTGTGGAAATACAGGATGATGATTATGGGATAGATTATAACTGTGGGAATACAGGCTGGTGATTATGGGATAGAGTACGACTGTGGGAATACAGGATGGTGATTCTGGGATGCAGGACGACTGTGGGAATACAGGATGGTGATTATGGGATAGAGTACGACTGTGGGAATACAGGATGGTGATTATGGAACACAGTACGACTGTGGAATAAAGGATGCTGATTATGGGATAGAGGATGACTGTGAGAATACAGGATGGTGATTATGGGATAGAGTACGACTGTGGGAATACAGGATGGATACTCTTGGATGCAGGACGTCTGTGGGAACTCAGGATGGTGATTCTGGGATGCAGGACAACTGTGGGAATACAGGATGATGATTATGGGATAGAGTACAACTGTGGGAATACAGGATGTTGATTATTGGATACAGGATGACTGTGGGAATACAGGCTGGTGATTATGGGATAGAGTATGACTGTTGGAATACAGGATGGTGATTCTGGGATGCAGGTCGACTGTGGGAATGCAGGATGGTTGTTATTGGATACAGGACGACTGTGGGAATACAGGATGGTGATTATGGGATAGAGCACAACTGTGGGAATACAGGGTGGTGATTACGGGATACAGAACGACTAGGAATACCGGATGGTGATTATGGGATAGAGTACGACTGTGGGAATTCAGGATGGTGATTATGGGATACAGCACGACTAGTAATACAGGATGGTGATTATGGGATAGAGGACGACTGTGGGAATACAGGATGGTGATTGTTGAATACAAGACGACTCTGGGAATACAGGATGGTGTTTATGGGATAGAGAACGACTGTTGGAATACAGGATGGTGATTATGGGATACAGTACGACTGTGGGAATACAGGATGGTGATTATGGGATACAGGATGACTGTGGGAATACAGGATGGTGATTCTGGGATACAGAACAACTATAGGAATACAGGATGGTGATTATGGGATAGAGTACAACCATTGGAATATAGGATGTTGATTATGGGATAGAGTACGACTGTGGGAATACAGGATGCCGATTATGGGATAGAGTACGACTGTGGGAATACAGGATGGTGATTATGGGATAGAGTGCGACTGTGGAAATACAGGATGGTGATTATGGGATAGAGTGCGACTGTGGAAATACAGGATGGTGATTATGGGATAGAGTACGTCTGTGGATATACAGGATGGTGATTATGAGATAGAGTGCGACTGTGGAAATACAGGATGGTGATTATGGGATAGAGTGCGACTGTGGAATTACAGGATGGTGATTATGGGATAGAGTACGACTGTGGGAATACAGGATGGTGATTATGGGATACAGTACGATTGTTGGAATACAGGACGGTGATAGTGGGATACAGAACGACTGTGGGAATACAGGATGGTGTTGATGGGATACAGGACGACTGTGGTGATGCAGGTAGGTGATTGCGGGATACAGGACGACTATGGGAATACAGGATGGTGATTATGGGATACAGGATGGTGATTATGGGATACAGGACGACTGTGGGAATACAGGATGGTGATTATGGTAAAGCGTACGACTGTGGGAATACAGGATGTTGATTACGGGATACAATACGATTGTTGGAATACAGGACGGTGATAGTGGGATACAGAACGACTGTGGGAATACAGGATGGTGATTATGGGATACAGGACGACTGTGGTGATGCAGGTAGGTGATTCCAGGATACAGGACGACTATGGGTATACAGGATGGTGATTATGGGATACAGGACGACTGTGGGAATACAGGATGTTGATTATGGGATAGCGTACGACTGTGGGAATACAGGATGGTGATTACGGGATAGAGTACGACTGTGGGAATACAGGATGGTGATTATGGGATAGAGTGCGACTGTGGAAATACAGGATGGTGATTATGGGATAGAGTACGACTGTGGGAATACAGGATCGTGATTACGGGATACAGTACGACTGTGGGAATACAGGATGGTGATTATGGGATACAGGACGACTGTGGGAATACAGGATGGTGATTCTGGGATACAGGACAACTATAGGAATACAGGATGGTGATTATGGGATAGAGTACAACTGTTGGAATATTGGATGTTGATTATGGGATAGAGTACGACTGTGGGAATACAGGATGCCGATTATGCGATAGAGTACGACTGTGGGAATACAGGATGGTGATTATGGGATAGAGTGCGACTGTGGAAATACAGGATGGTGATTATGGGATAGAGTACGACTGTGGGAATACAGGATGGTGATTACGGGATAGAGTACGATTGTTGGAATACAGGACGGTGATAGTGGGATACAGAACGACTGTGGGAATACAGGATGGTGATTATGGGATACAGGACGACTGTGGTGATACAGGTAGGTGATTGCGGGATACAGGACGACTATGGCTATACAGGATGGTGATTATGGGATACAGGACGACTGTGGGAATACAGGATGGTGATTATGTGATAGTGTACGACTGTGGGAATACAGGATGGTGATTACGGGATAGAGTACGACCATGGGATTACAGGATGGTGATTATGGGATAGAGTCCGACCGTGGGAATACAGGATGGTGATTATGGGATGGAGTACGACTGTGGGAATACAGGATGGTGATTATGGGATATAGGATGACTGTGGGAATACAGGATGGTAATTCTGGGATGCAGGACGACTGTGGGAATATAGGATGGTGATTCTGGGATACAGGACAACTATAGGAATACAGGATGGTGATTATGGGATACAGTACAACTGTGGGAATACAGGATGGTGATTATGAGATAGAGTACGACCGTGGGAATACAGGATGGTGATTATGGGATAGAGTACGACTGTGGGAATACAGGATGGTGATTATGGGATATAGAACGACTGTGGAAGTACAGGATGGTGTTTCTGGGATGCAGGTCGACTGTGGAAATACAGGATGATGATTATGGGATAGATTATAACTGTGGGAATATAGGCTGGTGATTATGGGATAGAGTACGACTGTGGGAATACAGGATGGTGATTCTGGGATGCAGGACGACTGTGGGAATACAGGATGGTGATGATGGAATACAGTACGACTGTGGAATAAAGGATGCTGTTTATGGGATTCAGGATGACTGTGGGAATACAGGATGTTGATTATGGGATAGAGTACGACTGTGGGAATACAGGATGGTGATTATGGGATAGAGTACGACTGTTGGAATACAGGATGCTGATTATTGAATGGAAGATGACTGTGGGAATACAGGATGGTTATTGTGGCATACAGAAGGACTGTTGGACTACAGGTTGGTGATTCTGGGATACAGGACAACTATAGGAATACAGGATGATGATTATGGGATGGAGTACGTCTGTGGGAATACAGGATGCCGATTATGGGATAGAGTACGACTGTGGGAATACAGGATGGTGATTATGTGATAGAGTGCGAATCTGGAAATACAGGATGGTGATTATGGGATAGAGTACGACTGTGGAAATACAGGATGGTGATTGTGGGATACAGTACGACTGTGGGAATACAGGATGGTGATTATGGGATAGAGTACGACTGTGGGAATACAGGATGATTTTTGTTGAATACAAGACGACTCTGGGAATACAGCATGGTGATTATGGGATAGAGTACGACTGTTGGAATACAGGATGGTGATTATGGGATACATTACGACTGTGGGAATACAGGATGGTGATTATGGGATACAGGACGACTGTGGGAATACAGGATGGTGATTCTGGGATAGAGTGCGACTGTGGCAATACAGGATGGTGATTATGGGATAGAGTACGACTGTGGGAATACAGGATGGTGATTACGGGATAGAGTACGACCGTGGGAATACAGGATGGTGATTATGGGATAGAGTCCGACCGTGGGAATACAGGATGGTGATTATGGGATAGAATACGACTGTGGGAATGCAGGATGGTGATTATGGGATATAGAACGACTGTGGAAATACAGGATGGTGTTTCTGGGATGCAGGTCGACTGTGGAAATACAGGATGATGATTATGGGATAGATTATAACTGTGGGAATACAGGCTGGTGATTATGGGATAGAGTACGACTGTGGGAATACAGGATGGTGATTCTGGGATGCAGGACGACTGTGGGAATACAGGATGGTGATTATGGGATAGAGTACGACTGTGGGAATACAGGATGGTGATTATGGAACACAGTACGACTGTGGAATAAAGGATGCTGATTATGGGATAGAGGATGACTGTGAGAATACAGGATGGTGATTATGGGATAGAGTACGACTGTGGGAATACAGGATGGATACTCTTGGATGCAGGACGTCTGTGGGAACTCAGGATGGTGATTCTGGGATGCAGGACAACTGTGGGAATACAGGATGATGATTATGGGATAGAGTACAACTGTGGGAATACAGGATGTTGATTATTGGATACAGGATGACTGTGGGAATACAGGCTGGTGATTATGGGATAGAGTATGACTGTTGGAATACAGGATGGTGATTCTGGGATGCAGGTCGACTGTGGGAATGCAGGATGGTTGTTATTGGATACAGGACGACTGTGGGAATACAGGATGGTGATTATGGGATAGAGCACAACTGTGGGAATACAGGGTGGTGATTACGGGATACAGAACGACTAGGAATACAGGATGGTGATTATGGGATAGAGTACGACTGTGGGAATTCAGGATGGTGATTATGGGATACAGCACGACTAGTAATACAGGATGGTGATTATGGGATAGAGTACGACTGTGGGAATACAGGATGGTGATTGTTGAATACAAGACGACTCTGGGAATACAGGATGGTGTTTATGGGATAGAGAACGACTGTTGGAATACAGGATGGTGATTATGGGATACAGTACGACTGTGGGAATACAGGATGGTGATTATGGGATACAGGATGACTGTGGGAATACAGGATGGTGATTCTGGGATACAGAACAACTATAGGAATACAGGATGGTGATTATGGGATAGAGTACAACCATTGGAATATAGGATGTTGATTATGGGATAGAGTACGACTGTGGGAATACAGGATGCCGATTATGGGATAGAGTACGACTGTGGGAATACAGGATGGTGATTATGGGATAGAGTGCGACTGTGGAAATACAGGATGGTGATTATGGGATAGAGTGCGACTGTGGAAATACAGGATGGTGATTATGGGATAGAGTACGTCTGTGGATATACAGGATGGTGATTATGAGATAGAGTGCGACTGTGGAAATACAGGATGGTGATTATGGGATAGAGTGCGACTGTGGAAATACAGGATGGTGATTATGGGATAGAGTACGACTGTGGGAATACAGGATGGTGATTATGGGATACAGTACGATTGTTGGAATACAGGACGGTGATAGTGGGATACAGAACGACTGTGGGAATACAGGATGGTGTTGATGGGATACAGGACGACTGTGGTGATGCAGGTAGGTGATTGCGGGATACAGGACGACTATGGGAATACAGGATGGTGATTATGGGATACAGGATGGTGATTATGGGATACAGGACGACTGTGGGAATACAGGATGGTGATTATGGTAAAGCGTACGACTGTGGGAATACAGGATGTTGATTACGGGATACAATACGATTGTTGGAATACAGGACGGTGATAGTGGGATACAGAACGACTGTGGGAATACAGGATGGTGATTATGGGATACAGGACGACTGTGGTGATGCAGGTAGGTGATTCCAGGATACAGGACGACTATGGGTATACAGGATGGTGATTATGGGATACAGGACGACTGTGGGAATACAGGATGTTGATTATGGGATAGCGTACGACTGTGGGAATACAGGATGGTGATTACGGGATAGAGTACGACTGTGGGAATACAGGATGGTGATTATGGGATAGAGTGCGACTGTGGAAATACAGGATGGTGATTATGGGATAGAGTACGACTGTGGGAATACAGGATCGTGATTACGGGATACAGTACGACTGTGGGAATACAGGATGGTGATTATGGGATACAGGACGACTGTGGGAATACAGGATGGTGATTCTGGGATACAGGACAACTATAGGAATACAGGATGGTGATTATGGGATAGAGTACAACTGTTGGAATATTGGATGTTGATTATGGGATAGAGTACGACTGTGGGAATACAGGATGCCGATTATGCGATAGAGTACGACTGTGGGAATACAGGATGGTGATTATGGGATAGAGTGCGACTGTGGAAATACAGGATGGTGATTATGGGATAGAGTACGACTGTGGGAATACAGGATGGTGATTACGGGATAGAGTACGATTGTTGGAATACAGGACGGTGATAGTGGGATACAGAACGACTGTGGGAATACAGGATGGTGATTATGGGATACAGGACGACTGTGGTGATACAGGTAGGTGATTGCGGTATACAGGACGACTATGGCTATACAGGATGGTGATTATGGGATACAGGACGACTGTGGGAATACAGGATGGTGATTATGTGATAGTGTACGACTGTGGGAATACAGGATGGTGATTACGGGATAGAGTACGACCATGGGATTACAGGATGGTGATTATGGGATAGAGTCCGACCGTGGGAATACAGGATGGTGATTATGGGATGGAGTACGACTGTGGGAATACAGGATGGTGATTATGGGATATAGGATGACTGTGGGAATACAGGATGGTAATTCTGGGATGCAGGACGACTGTGGGAATATAGGATGGTGATTCTGGGATACAGGACAACTATAGGAATACAGGATGGTGATTATGGGATACAGTACAACTGTGGGAATACAGGATGGTGATTATGAGATAGAGTACGACCGTGGGAATACAGGATGGTGATTATGGGATAGAGTACGACTGTGGGAATACAGGATGGTGATTATGGGATATAGAACGACTGTGGAAGTACAGGATGGTGTTTCTGGGATGCAGGTCGACTGTGGAAATACAGGATGATGATTATGGGATAGATTATAACTGTGGGAATATAGGCTGGTGATTATGGGATAGAGTACGACTGTGGGAATACAGGATGGTGATTCTGGGATGCAGGACGACTGTGGGAATACAGGATGGTGATAATGGAATACAGTACGACTGTGGAATAAAGGATGCTGTTTATGGGATTCAGGATGACTGTGGGAATACAGGATGTTGATTATGGGATAGAGTACGACTGTGGGAATACAGGATGGTGATTATGGGATAGAGTACGACTGTTGGAATACAGGATGCTGATTATGGGATAGAGTACGACTGTGGGAATACAGGATGGTGATTATGGAACACAGTACGACTGTGGAATAAAGGATGCTGATTATGGGATAGAGGATGACTGTGAGAATACAGGATGGTGATTATGGGATAGAGTACGACTGTGGGAATACAGGATGGATACTCTTGGATGCAGGACGTCTGTGGGAACTCAGGATGGTGATTCTGGGATGCAGGACAACTGTGGGAATACAGGATGATGATTATGGGATAGAGTACAACTGTGGGAATACAGGATGTTGATTATTGGATACAGGATGACTGTGGGAATACAGGCTGGTGATTATGGGATAGAGTATGACTGTTGGAATACAGGATGGTGATTCTGGGATGCAGGTCGACTGTGGGAATGCAGGATGGTTGTTATTGGATACAGGACGACTGTGGGAATACAGGATGGTGATTATGGGATAGAGCACAACTGTGGGAATACAGGGTGGTGATTACGGGATACAGAACGACTAGGAATACAGGATGGTGATTATGGGATAGAGTACGACTGTGGGAATTCAGGATGGTGATTATGGGATACAGCACGACTAGTAATACAGGATGGTGATTATGGGATAGAGTACGACTGTGGGAATACAGGATGGTGATTGTTGAATACAAGACGACTCTGGGAATACAGGATGGTGTTTATGGGATAGAGAACGACTGTTGGAATACAGGATGGTGATTATGGGATACAGTACGACTGTGGGAATACAGGATGGTGATTATGGGATACAGGATGACTGTGGGAATACAGGATGGTGATTCTGGGATACAGAACAACTATAGGAATACAGGATGGTGATTATGGGATAGAGTACAACCATTGGAATATAGGATGTTGATTATGGGATAGAGTACGACTGTGGGAATACAGGATGCCGATTATGGGATAGAGTACGACTGTGGGAATACAGGATGGTGATTATGGGATAGAGTGCGACTGTGGAAATACAGGATGGTGATTATGGGATAGAGTGCGACTGTGGAAATACAGGATGGTGATTATGGGATAGAGTACGTCTGTGGATATACAGGATGGTGATTATGAGATAGAGTGCGACTGTGGAAATACAGGATGGTGATTATGGGATAGAGTGCGACTGTGGAAATACAGGATGGTGATTATGGGATAGAGTACGACTGTGGGAATACAGGATGGTGATTATGGGATACAGTACGATTGTTGGAATACAGGACGGTGATAGTGGGATACAGAACGACTGTGGGAATACAGGATGGTGTTGATGGGATACAGGACGACTGTGGTGATGCAGGTAGGTGATTGCGGGATACAGGACGACTATGGGAATACAGGATGGTGATTATGGGATACAGGATGGTGATTATGGGATACAGGACGACTGTGGGAATACAGGATGGTGATTATGGTAAAGCGTACGACTGTGGGAATACAGGATGTTGATTACGGGATACAATACGATTGTTGGAATACAGGACGGTGATAGTGGGATACAGAACGACTGTGGGAATACAGGATGGTGATTATGGGATACAGGACGACTGTGGTGATGCAGGTAGGTGATTCCAGGATACAGGACGACTATGGGTATACAGGATGGTGATTATGGGATACAGGACGACTGTGGGAATACAGGATGTTGATTATGGGATAGCGTACGACTGTGGGAATACAGGATGGTGATTACGGGATAGAGTACGACTGTGGGAATACAGGATGGTGATTATGGGATAGAGTGCGACTGTGGAAATACAGGATGGTGATTATGGGATAGAGTACGACTGTGGGAATACAGGATCGTGATTACGGGATACAGTACGACTGTGGGAATACAGGATGGTGATTATGGGATACAGGACGACTGTGGGAATACAGGATGGTGATTCTGGGATACAGGACAACTATAGGAATACAGGATGGTGATTATGGGATAGAGTACAACTGTTGGAATATTGGATGTTGATTATGGGATAGAGTACGACTGTGGGAATACAGGATGCCGATTATGCGATAGAGTACGACTGTGGGAATACAGGATGGTGATTATGGGATAGAGTGCGACTGTGGAAATACAGGATGGTGATTATGGGATAGAGTACGACTGTGGGAATACAGGATGGTGATTACGGGATAGAGTACGATTGTTGGAATACAGGACGGTGATAGTGGGATACAGAACGACTGTGGGAATACAGGATGGTGATTATGGGATACAGGACGACTGTGGTGATACAGGTAGGTGATTGCGGGATACAGGACGACTATGGCTATACAGGATGGTGATTATGGGATACAGGACGACTGTGGGAATACAGGATGGTGATTATGTGATAGTGTACGACTGTGGGAATACAGGATGGTGATTACGGGATAGAGTACGACCATGGGATTACAGGATGGTGATTATGGGATAGAGTCCGACCGTGGGAATACAGGATGGTGATTATGGGATGGAGTACGACTGTGGGAATACAGGATGGTGATTATGGGATATAGGATGACTGTGGGAATACAGGATGGTAATTCTGGGATGCAGGACGACTGTGGGAATATAGGATGGTGATTCTGGGATAGAGGACAACTATAGGAATACAGGATGGTGATTATGGGATACAGTACAACTGTGGGAATACAGGATGGTGATTATGAGATAGAGTACGACCGTGGGAATACAGGATGGTGATTATGGGATAGAGTACGACTGTGGGAATACAGGATGGTGATTATGGGATATAGAACGACTGTGGAAGTACAGGATGGTGTTTCTGGGATGCAGGTCGACTGTGGAAATACAGGATGATGATTATGGGATAGATTATAACTGTGGGAATATAGGCTGGTGATTATGGGATAGAGTACGACTGTGGGAATACAGGATGGTGATTCTGGGATGCAGGACGACTGTGGGAATACAGGATGGTGATGATGGAATACAGTACGACTGTGGAATAAAGGATGCTGTTTATGGGATTCAGGATGACTGTGGGAATACAGGATGTTGATTATGGGATAGAGTACGACTGTGGGAATACAGGATGGTGATTATGGGATAGAGTACGACTGTTGGAATACAGGATGCTGATTATTGAATGGAAGATGACTGTGGGAATACAGGATGGTTATTGTGGCATACAGAAGGACTGTTGGACTACAGGTTGGTGATTCTGGGATACAGGACAACTATAGGAATACAGGATGATGATTATGGGATGGAGTACGTCTGTGGGAATACAGGATGCCGATTATGGGATAGAGTACGACTGTGGGAATACAGGATGGTGATTATGTGATAGAGTGCGAATCTGGAAATACAGGATGGTGATTATGGGATAGAGTACGACTGTGGAAATACAGGATGGTGATTGTGGGATACAGTACGACTGTGGGAATACAGGATGGTGATTATGGGATAGAGTACGACTGTGGGAATACAGGATGATTTTTGTTGAATACAAGACGACTCTGGGAATACAGGATGGTGATTATGGGATAGAGTACGACTGTTGGAATACAGGATGGTGATTATGGGATACAGTACGACTGTGGGAATACAGGATGGTGATTATGGGATACAGGACGACTGTGGGAATACAGGATGGTGATTCTGGGATAGAGTGCGACTGTGGCAATACAGGATGGTGATTATGGGATAGAGTACGACTGTGGGAATACAGGATGGTGATTACGGGATAGAGTACGACCGTGGGAATACAGGATGGTGATTATGGGATAGAGTCCGACCGTGGGAATACAGGATGGTGATTATGGGATAGAATACGACTGTGGGAATGCAGGATGGTGATTATGGGATATAGAACGACTGTGGAAATACAGGATGGTGTTTCTGGGATGCAGGTCGACTGTGGAAATACAGGATGATGATTATGGGATAGATTATAACTGTGGGAATACAGGCTGGTGATTATGGGATAGAGTACGACTGTGGGAATACAGGATGGTGATTCTGGGATGCAGGACGACTGTGGGAATACAGGATGGTGATTATGAGATAGAGTACGACTGTGGGAATACAGGATGGTGATTACGGGATACAGTACGATTGTTGGAATACAGGACGGTGATAGTGGGATACAGAACGACTGTGGGAATACAGGATGGTGTTTATGGGATACAGGACGACTGTGGTGATGCAGTTAGGTGATTGCGGGATACAGGACGACTATGGGAATACAGGATGGTGATTATGGGATACAGGACGACTGTGGGAATACAGGATGGTGATTATGGTATAGCGTACGACTGTGGGAATACAGGATGTTGATTACGGGATACAGTACGATTGTTGGAATACAGGACGGTGATAGTGGGATACAGAACGACTGTGGGAATACAGGATGGTGATTATGGGATACAGGACGACTGTCGTGATGCAGGTAGGTGATTGCGGGATACAGGACGACTATGGGTATACAGGATGGTGATTATGGGATACAGGACGACTGTAGGAATACAGGATGTTGATTATGGGATAGCGTACGACTGTGGGAATACAGGATGGTGATTACGGGATAGAGTACTACTGTGGGAATACAGGATGGTGATTATGGGATAGAGTGCGACTGTGGAAATACAGGATGGTGATTATGGGATAGAGTACGACTGTGGGAATACAGGATCGTGATTACGGGATACAGTACGACTGTGGGAATACAGGATGGTGATTATGGGATACAGGACGACTGTGGGAATACAGGATGGTGATTCTGGGATACAGGACAACTATAGGAATACAGGATGGTGATTATGGGATAGAGTACAACTGTTGGAATATAGGATGTTGATTATGGGATAGAGTACGACTGTGGGAATACAGGATGCCGATTATGCGATAGAGTACGACTGTGGGAATACAGGATGGTGATTATGGGATAGAGTGCGACTGTGGAAATACAGGATGGTGATTATGGGATAGAGTACGACTGTGGGAATACAGGATGGTGATTACGGGATAGAGTACGACCGTGGGAATATAGGATGGTGATTATGGGATAGAGTCCGACCGTGGGAATACAGGATGGTGATTATGGGATGGAGTACGACTGTGGGAATACAGGATGGTGATTATGGGATATAGGATGACTGTGGGAATACAGGATGGTAATTCTGGGATGCAGGACGACTGTGGGAATCTAGGATGGTGATTCTGGGATACAGGACAACTATAGGAATACAGGATGGTGATTATGGGATACAGTACAACTGTGGGAATACAGGATGGTGATTATGAGATAGAGTACGACCGTGGGAATACAGGATGGTGATTATGGGATAGAGTACAACTGTGGGAATACAGGATGGTGATTATGTGATAGTGTACGACTGTGGGAATACAGGATGGTGATTACGGGATAGAGTACGACCGTGGGAATACAGGATGGTGATTATGGGATAGAGTCCGACCGTGGGAATACAGGATGGTGATTATGGGATGGAGTACGACTGTGGGAATACAGGATGGAGATTATGGGATATAGGATGACTGTGGGAATACAGGATGGTAATTCTGGGATGCAGGACGACTGTGGGAATATAGGATGGTGATTCTGGGATACAGGACAACTATAGGAATACAGGATGGTGATTATGGGATACAGTACAACTGTGGGAATACAGGATGGTGATTATGAGATAGAGTACGACCGTGGGAATACAGGATGGTGATTATGGGATAGAGTACGACTGTGGGAATACAGGATGGTGATTATGGGATATAGAACGACTGTGGAAGTACAGGATGGTGTTTCTGGGATGCAGGTCGACTGTGGAAATACAGGATGATGATTATGGGATAGATTATAACTGTGGGAATATAGGCTGGTGATTATGGGATAGAGTACGACTGTGGGAATACAGGATGGTGATTCTGGGATGCAGGACGACTGTGGGAATACAGGATGGTGATGATGGAATACAGTACGACTGTGGAATAAAGGATGCTGTTTATGGGATTCAGGATGACTGTGGGAATACAGGATGTTGATTATGGGATAGAGTACGACTGTGGGAATACAGGATGGTGATTATGGGATAGAGT
Source organism: Hypanus sabinus (assembly GCF_030144855.1). Classification (NCBI taxonomy): domain Eukaryota; kingdom Metazoa; phylum Chordata; class Chondrichthyes; order Myliobatiformes; family Dasyatidae; genus Hypanus; species Hypanus sabinus. The sequence goes on along the minus strand of NC_082722.1, from coordinate 75,549,792 downwards.
ACGACTGTTGGAATACAGGATGCTGATTATTGAATGGAAGATGACTGTGGGAATACAGGATGGTTATTGTGGCATACAGAAGGACTGTTGGACTACAGGTTGGTGATTCTGGGATACAGGACAACTATAGGAATACAGGATGATGATTATGGGATGGAGTACGTCTGTGGGAATACAGGATGCCGATTATGGGATAGAGTACGACTGTGGGAATACAGGATGGTGATTATGTGATAGAGTGCGAATCTGGAAATACAGGATGGTGATTATGGGATAGAGTACGACTGTGGAAATACAGGATGGTGATTGTGGGATACAGTACGACTGTGGGAATACAGGATGGTGATTATGGGATAGAGTACGACTGTGGGAATACAGGATGATTTTTGTTGAATACAAGACGACTCTGGGAATACAGGATGGTGATTATGGGATAGAGTACGACTGTTGGAATACAGGATGGTGATTATGGGATACAGTACGACTGTGGGAATACAGGATGGTGATTATGGGATACAGGACGACTGTGGGAATACAGGATGGTGATTCTGGGATAGAGTGCGACTGTGGCAATACAGGATGGTGATTATGGGATAGAGTACGACTGTGGGAATACAGGATGGTGATTACGGGATAGAGTACGACCGTGGGAATACAGGATGGTGATTATGGGATAGAGTCCGACCGTGGGAATACAGGATGGTGATTATGGGATAGAATACGACTGTGGGAATGCAGGATGGTGATTATGGGATATAGAACAACTGTGGAAATACAGGATGGTGTTTCTGGGATGCAGGTCGACTGTGGAAATACAGGATGATGATTATGGGATAGATTATAACTGTGGGAATACAGGCTGGTGATTATGGGATAGAGTACGACAGTGGGAATACAGGATGGTGATTCTGGGATGCAGGACGACTGTGGGAATACAGGATGGTGATTATGAGATAGAGTACGACTGTGGGAATACAGGATGGTGATTACGGGATACAGTACGATTGTTGGAATACAGGACGGTGATAGTGGGATACAGAACGACTGTGGGAATACAGGATGGTGTTTATGGGATACAGGACGACTGTGGTGATGCAGGTAGGTGATTGCGGGATACAGGACGACTATGGGAATACAGGATGGTGATTATGGGATACAGGACGACTGTGGGAATACAGGATGGTGATTATGGTATAGCGTACGACTGTGGGAATACAGGATGTTGATTACGGGATACAGTACGATTGTTGGAATACAGGACGGTGATAGTGGGATACAGAACGACTGTGGGAATACAAGATGGTGATTATGGGATACAGGACGACTGTGGTGATGCAGGTAGGTGATTGCGGGATACAGGACGACTATGGGTATACAGGATGGTGATTATGGGATACAGGACGACTGTAGGAATACAGGATGTTGATTATGGGATAGCGTACGACTGTGGGAATACAGGATGGTGATTACGGGATAGAGTACGACTGTGGGAATACAGGATGGTGATTATGGGATAGAGTGCGACTGTGGAAATACAGGATGGTGATTATGGGATAGAGTACGACTGTGGGAATACAGGATCGTGATTACGGGATACAGTACGACTGTGGGAATACAGGATGGTTATTATGGGATACAGGACGACTGTGGGAATACAGGATGGTGATTCTGGGATACAGGACAACTATAGGAATACAGGATGGTGATTATGGGATAGAGTACAACTGTTGGAATATAGGATGTTGATTATGGGATAGAGTACGACTGTGGGAATACAGGATGCCGATTATGGGATAGAGTGCGACTGTGGAAATACAGGATGGTGATTATGGGATAGAGTACGACTGTGGGAATACAGGATGGTGATTACGGGATAGAGTACGATTGTTGGAATACAGGACGGTGATAGTGGGATACAGAACGACTGTGGGAATACAGGATGGTGATTATGGGATACAGGACGACTGTGGTGATACAGGTAGGTGATTGCGGGATACAGGACGACTATGGGTATACAGGATGGTGATTATGGGATACAGGACGACTGTGGGAATACAGGATGGTGATTATGTGATAGTGTACGACTGTGGGAATACAGGATGGTGATTACGGGATAGAGTACGACCGTGGGAATACAGGATGGTGATTATGGGATGGAGTACGACTGTGGGAATACAGGATGGATACTCTGGGATGCAGGACGTCTGTGGGAATTCAGGATGGTGATTCTGGGATGCAGGTCAACTGTGGGAATACAGGATGATGATTATGGGATAGAGTACGACTGTGGGAATACAGGATGGTGATTCTGGGATGCAGGTCGACTGTGGGAATGCAGGATGGTGGTTATTGGATACAGGACGACTGTGGGAATACAGGATGGTGATTATGGGATAGAGCACAACTGTGGAAATACAGGGTGGTGATTATGGGATACAGAACGACTGTGGGAATACAGGATGATGATTATGGGATAGAGTACGACTGTGGGAATTCAGGATGTTAATTATGGGACACAGGATGACTGTGGGAATACAGGATGGTGATTGTGGGATACAGGACGACTAGGAATACAGGATGGTGATTATGGGATAGAGTACGACTGTGGGAATTCAGGATGGTGATTATGGGATACAGCACGACTAGTAATACAGGATGGTGATTATGGGATACAGGATGACTGTGGGAATACAGGATGGTGATTCTGGGATACAGGACAACTATAGGAATACAGGATGGGGATTATGGGATAGCGTTCAACCATTGGAATATAGGATGTTGATTATGGGATAGAGTACGACTGTGGGAATACAGGATGCCGATTATGGGATAGAGTACGACTGTGGGAATACAGGATGGTGATTATGGGATAGAGTGCGACTGTGGAAATACAGGATGGTGATTATGGGATAGAGTACGTCTGTGGAAATACAGGATGGTGATTATGGGATAGAGTGCGACTGTGGAAATACAGGATGGTGATTACGGGATAGAGTACGACTGTGGGAATACAGGATGGTTATTACGGGATACAGTACGATTGTTGGAATACAGGACGATGATAGTGGGATACAGAACGACTGTGGGAATACAGGATGGTGATTATGGGATACAGGACGACTGTGGTGATGCAGGTATGTGATTGCGGGATACAGGACGACAATGGGAATACAGGATGGTGATTATGGGATACAGGACGACTGTGGGAATACAGGATGGTGATTATGGTATAGCGTACGACTGTGGGAATACAGGATGGTGATTACGGGATACAGTACGATTGTTGGAATACAGGACGGTGATAGTGGGATACAGAACGACTGTGGGAATACAGGATGGTGATTATGGGATACAGGACGACTGTGGTGATGCTGGTAGGTGATTGCGGGATACAGGACGACTATGGGTATACAGGATGGTGATTATGGGATACAGGACGACTGTGGGAATACAGGATGTTGATTATGGGATAGCGTACGACTGTGGGAATACAGGATGGTGATTACGGGATAGAGTACGACTGTGGGAATACAGGATGGTGATTCTGGGATGCAGGTCGACTGTGGGAATGCAGGATGGTGGTTATTGGATACAGGACGACTGTGGGAATACAGGATGGTGATTATGGGATAGAGCACAACTGTGGGAATACAGGGTGTTGATTATGGGATACAGAACGACTGTGGGAATACAGGATGATGATTATGGGATAGAGTACGACTGTGGGAATTCAGGATGTTAATTATGGGACACAGGATGACTGTGGGAATACAGGATGGTGATTGTGGGATAGAGTACGACTGTGGGAATACAGGATAGATACTCTTGGATGCAGGACATCTGTGGGAATTCAGGATGGTGATTCTGGGATGCAGGACAACTGTGGGAATACAGGATGATGATTATGGGATAGAGTACAACTGTGGAAATACAGGATGTTGATTATTGGATACAGGATGACTGTGGGAATACAGGCTGGTGATTATGGGATAGAGTACGACTGTGGGAATACAGGATGGTGATTCTGGGATGCAGGTCGACTGTGGGAATGCAGGATGGTGGTTATTGGATACAGGACGACTGTGGGAATACAGGATGGTGATTATGGGATAGAGCACAACTGTGGGAATACAGGGTGGTGATTATGGGATACAGAACGACTGTGGGAATACAGGATGATGATTATGGGATAGAGTACGACTGTGGGAATTCAGGATGTTAATTATGGGACACAGGATGACTGTGGGAATACAGGATGGTGATTGTGGGATACAGGACGACTAGGAATACAGGATGGTGATTATGGGATAGAGTACGACTGTGGGAATTCAGGATGGTGATTATGGGATACAGCACGACTAGTAATACAGGATGGTGATTATGGGATAGAGTACGACTGTGGGAATACAGGATGGTGATTGTTGAATACAAGACGACTCTGGGAATACAGGATGGTGATTATGGGATAGAGAACGACAGTTGGAATACAGGATGGTGTTTATGGGATACAGTACGACTGTGGGAATACAGGATGGTGATTATGGGATAGAGTGCGACTGTGGGAATACAGGATGGTGATTATGGGATAGAGTGCGACTGTGGAAATACAGGATGGTGATTATGGGATAGAGTACGTCTGTGGAAATACAGGATGGTGATTATGGGATAGAGTGCGACTGTGGAAATACAGGATGGTGATTATGGGATAGAGTACGACTGTGGGAATACAGGATGGTGATTACGGGATACAGTACGATTGTTGGAATACAGGACGGTGATAGTGGGATACAGAACGACTGTGGGAATACAGGATGGTGATTATGGGATACAGGACGACTGTGGTGATGCAGGTAGGTGATTGCGGGATACAGGACGACTATGGGAATACAGGATGGTGATTATGGGATACAGGACGACTGTGGGAATACAGGATGGTGATTATGGTATAGCGTACGACTGTGGGAATACAGGATGGTGATTACGGGATACAGTACGATTGTTGGAATACAGGACGGTGATAGTGGGATACAGAACGACTGTGGGAATACAGGATGGTGATTATGGGATACAGGACGACTGTGGTGATGCTGGTAGGTGATTGCGGGATACAGGACGACTATGGGTATACAGGATGGTGATTATGGGATACAGGACGACTGTGGGAATACAGGATGTTGATTATGGGATAGCGTACGACTGTGGGAATACAGGATGGTGATTACGGGATAGAGTACGACTGTGGGAATACAGGATGGTGATTATGGCATAGAGTGCGACTGTGGAAATACAGGATGGTGATTATGGGATAGAGTACGACTGTGGGAATACAGGATGGTGATTACGGGATACAGTACGACTGTGGGAATACAGGATGGTGATTATGGGATACAGGACGACTGTGGGAATACAGGATGGTGATTCTGGGATACAGGACAACTATAGGAATACAGGATGGTGATTATGGGATAGAGTACAACCGTTGGAATATAGGACGTTGATTATGGGATAGAGTACGACTGTGGGAATACAGGATGCCGATTATGCGATAGAGTACGACTGTGGGAATACAGGATGGTGATTATGGGATAGAGTGCGACTGTGGAAATACAGGATGGTGATTATGGGATAGAGTACGACTGTGGGAATACAGGATGGTGATTACGGGATAGAGTACGATTGTTGGAATACAGGACGGTGATAGTGGGATACAGAACGACTGTGGGAATACAGGATGGTGATTATGGGATACAGGACGACTGTGGTGATACAGGTAGGTGATTGCGGGATACAGGACGACTATGGGTATACAGGATGGTGATTATGGGATACAGGACGACTGTGGGAATACAGGATGGTGATTATGTGATAGTGTACGACTGTGGGAATACAGGATGGTGATTACGGGCTAGAGTACGACCGTGGGAATACAGGATGGTGATTATGGGATAGAGTCCGACCGTGGGAATACAGGATGGTGATTATGGGATGGAGCACGACTGTGGGAATACAGGATGGTGATTATGGGATATAGAACGACTGTGGAAATACAGGATGGTGTTTCTGGGATGCAGGTCGACTGTGGAAATACAGGATGATGATTATGGGATAGATTATAACTGTGGGAATACAGGCTGGTGATTATGGGATAGAGTACGACTGTGGGAATACAGGATGGTGATTCTGGGATGCAGGACGACTGTGGGAATACAGGATGGTGATTATGGGACAGAGTACGACTGTGGGAATACAGGATGGTGATTTTGGAATACAGTACGAGTGTGGAATAAAGGATGCTGATTATGGGATACAGGATGACTGTGAGAATACAGGATGGTGATTATGGGATAGAGTACGACTGTGGGAATACAGGATGGATACTCTTGGATGCAGGACGTCTGTGGGAATTCAGGATGGTGATTCTGGGATGCAGGACAACTGTGGGAATACAGGATGATGATTATGGGATAGAGTACAACTGTGGGAATACAGGATGTTGATTATTGGATACAGGATGACTGTGGGAATACAGGATGGTGATTATGGGATAGAGTACGACTGTGGGAATACAGGATGGTGATTCTGGGATGCAGGACGACTGTGGGAATGCAGGATGGTGGTTATTGGATACAGGACGACTGTGGGAATACAGGATGGTGATTTTGGGATAGAGTACGACTGTGGGAATACAGGGTGGTGATTATGGGATACAGAACGACTGTGGGAATACAGGATGGTGATTATGGGATAGAGTACGACTGTGGGAATTCAGGATGTTAATTATGGGATACAGGATGACTGTGGGAATACAGGATGGTGATTGTGGGATACAGGATGACTAGGAATACAGGATGGTGATTATGGGATACAGCACGACTAGTGATACAGGATGGTGATTATGGGATAGAGTACGACTGTGGGAATACAGGATGGTGATTGTTGAATACAAGACGACTCTGGGAATACAGGATGGTGATTATGGGATAGAGAACGACTGTTGGAATACAGGATCGTGATTATGGGATACAGTACGACTGTGGGAATACAGGATGGTGATTATGGGATACAGGATGACTGTGGGAATACAGGATGGTGATTCTGGGATACAGGACAACTATAGGAATACAGGATGGTGATTATGGGATAGAGTACAACCGTTGGAATATAGGATGTTGATTATGGGATAGAGTACGACTGTGGGAATACAGGATGCCGATTATGGGATAGAGTACGACTGTGGGAATACAGGATGGTGATTATGGGATAGAGTGCGACTGTGGAAATACAGGATTGTGATTATGGGATAGAGTGCGACTGTGGAAATACAGGATGGTTATTATGGGATAGAGTACGTCTGTGGATATACAGGATGGTGATTATGGGATAAAGTGCGACTGTGGAAATACAGGATGGTGATTATGGGATAGAGTGCGACTGTGGAAATACAGGATGGTGATTATGGGATAGAGTACGACTGTGGGAATACAGGATGGTGATTACGGGATACAGTACGATTGTTGGAATACAGGATGGTGATTATGGGATACAGGACGACTGTGGTGATACAGGTAGGTGATTGCGGGATACAGGACGACTATGGGAATACAGGATGGTGATTATGGGATACAGGACGACTGTGGGAATACAGGATGTTGATTATGGTATAGCGTACGACTGTGGGAATACAGGATGGTGATTATGGGATACAGGATGACTGTGGGAATACAGGATGGTGATTGTGGGATACAGGATGACTAGGAATACAGGATGGTGATTATGGGATAGAGTACGACTGTGGGAATTCAGGATGGTGATTATGGGATACAGCACGACTAGTGATACAGGATGATGATTATGGGATAGAGTACGACTGTGGGAATACAGGATGGTGATTGTTGAATACAAGACGACTCTGGGAATACAGGATGGTGATTATGGGATAGAGAACGACTGTTGGAATACAGGATCGTGATTATGGGATACAGTACGACTGTGGGAATACAGGATGGTGATTATGGGATACAGGATGACTGTGGGAATACAGGATGGTGATTCTGGGATACAGGACAACCGTTGGAATATAGGATGTTGATTATGGGATAGAGTACGACTGTGGGAATACAGGATGCCGATTATGGGATAGAGTACGACTGTGGGAATACAGGATGGTGATTATGGGATAGAGTGCGACTGTGGAAATACAGGATGGTGATTATGGGATAGAGTGCGACTGTGGAAATACAGGATGGTGATTATGGGATAGAGTACGTCTGTGGATATACAGGATGGTGATTATGGGATAGAGTGCGACTGTGGAAATACAGGATGGTGATTATGGGATAGAGTGCGACTGTGGAAATACAGGATGGTGATTATGGGATAGAGTACGACTGTGGGAATACAGGATGGTGATTACGGGATACAGTACGATTGTTGGAATACAGGACGGTGATTATGGGATACAGGACGACTGTGGTGATACAGGTAGGTGATTGCGGGATACAGGACGACTATGGGAATACAGGATGGTGATTATGGGATACAGGACGACTGTGGGAATACTGGATGGTGATTATGGGATACAGGACGACTGTGGTGATACACGTAGGTGATTGCGGGATACAGGACGACTGTGGGAATACTGGATGGTGATTATGGGATACAGGACGACTGTAGTGATACACGTAGGTGATTGCGGGATACAGGACGACTATGGGAATACAGGATGGTGATTATGGGATACAGGACGACTGTGGGAATACAGTATGTTGATTATGGTATAGCGTACGACTGTGGGAATACAGGATGGTGATTACGGGATAGAGTACGACCGTGGGAATACAGGATGGTGATTGTTGAATACAAGACAACTCTGGGAATACAGGATGGTGATTATGGGATAGAGTACGACTGTGGGAATACAGGATGGTGATTATGGGATATAGAACGACTGTGGAAATACAGGATGGTGTTTCTGGGATGCAGGTTGACTGTGGAAATACAGGATGATGATTATGGGATAGATTATAACTGTGGGAATACAGGCTGGTGATTATGGAATACAGTACGACTGTGGAATAAAGTATGCTGATTATGGGATACAGGTTGACTGTAGGAATACAGGATGGTGATTATGGGATAGAGTACGACTGTGGGAATACAGGATGGTTATTCTTGGATGCAGGACGTCTGTGGGAATTCAGGATGGTGATTCTGGGATGCAGGACAACTGTGGGAATACAGGATGATGATTATGGGATAGAGTACAACTGTGGGAATACAGGATGTTGATTATTGAATACAGGATGACTATGGGAATACAGGATGGTGATTATGGGATAGAGTACGACTGTGGGAATACAGGATGGTGATTCTGGGATGCAGTACGTCTGTGGGAATGCAGGATGGTGATTATTGGATACAGGACGACTGTGGGAATACAGGATGGTGATTATGGGATAGAGTACGACTGTGGGAATTCAGGATGTTGATTATGGGATACAGGATGACTGTGGGAATACAGGATGGTGATTGTGGGATACAGGACGACTAGGAATACAGGATGGTGATTATGGGATAGAGTACGACTGTGGGAATTCAGGATGGTGATTATGGGATACAGGACGACTCGTAATACAGGATGGTGATTATGGGGTACTGAACGACTGTGGGAATACAGGATGTTGATTATTGGATAGAGTACGACTGTGGGAATAGAGGATGATGATTATGGGATACAGGACGACTGTGGGAATACAGGATGGTGATTATGGGATGGAGTACGACTGTGGGAATATAGGATGGTGATTATGGGATGCAGGACGACTTTGGGGATACAGGATGGTGATTATGGGATAGAGTACGACTGTGGGAATTCAGGATGTTGATTATGGGATACAGGATGACTGTGGGAATACAGGATGGTGATTGTGGGATACAGGACGACTAGGAATACAGGATGGTGATTATGGGATAGAGTACGACTGTGGGAATTCAGGATGGTGATTATGGGATACAGGACGACTCGTAATACAGGATGGTGATTATGGGGTACAGAACGACTGTGGGAATACAGGATGTTGATTATTGGATAGAGTACGACTGTGGGAATAGAGGATGATGATTATGGGATACAGGACGACTGTGGGAATACAGGATGGTGATTATGGGATGGAGTACGACTGTGGGAATATAGGATGGTGATTATGGGATGCAGGACGACTTTGGGGATACAGGATGGTGATTATGGGATAGAGTACGACTGTGGGAATTCAGGATGTTGATTATGGGATACAGGATGACTGTGGGAATACAGGATGTTGATTATTGGATAGAGTACGACTGTGGTAATAGAGGATGATGATTATGGGATACAGGATGACTGTGGGAATACAGGATGGTGATTATGGGATGGAGTACGACTGTGGGAATATAGGATGGTGATTATGGGATGCAGGACGACTTTGGGGATACAGGATGGTGATTATGGAATGCAGGACGACTTTGGGAATACAGGATGGTGATAATGGGATAGAGTACGACTGTGGGAATACAGGATGTTGATTATGGGGTGCAAGACGACTGTGGGAATACAGGATTTTGATTATGGGTTGCAGGACGACTTTCGGAATACAGGATGGTGATTATGGGATGCAGGACGACTTTGGGAATACAGGATGCTGATAATGTAATATAGTACGACTTTGGGAATACAGTGTGTTGATAATGGGATAGAGTACGACTGTGGGAATACAGGATGTTGATTATTGGGTGCAAGATGACTGTGGGAATACTGGATGGTGATTATGGGATGCAGGATGACTTTGGGAATACAGGATGGTGATAATGGAATATAGTACGACTTTGGGAATACAGTGTGGTGATAATGGGATACAGTACGACAGTGGGAATACAGCCATGATTACATGAACGTCAGGTGAACTTAGGCTTGTGAAGAGTGGTAAAGGTAGTGACTAGTTTGGTGGTTTGAGATCGTGCTTTTGCATTGCTCCACTGACTGCAGTTGTTCATTTCAGTGGAGAAGGTATGAAAGTGGTGTGCTTGAGGATTGAGTGTATTCTTCAAGACCTCGCCGAAGGGCTGGACCCTGCACATCGAGCGGGAGGTATGCAGCAGCAAGAGGAGCACATCTCGTTTTAATGCTTGCTATTCTGTCCCAGTAAATGAAACATTGCAGTTCTAAACGGATCATTGGAATTTGTCTCTTTCTGCTTCCTTGAGAAGAAGAGTGTTTTCAAATTACACCAAAGGGCAATGACTCCATGTGCGTTTTGTTGTAATTTGAAAACACTCCTCTTTTCTTTCATCCATGTGTATCTAAGAGTCTCTCACACCTTCCTAATGTATCAGCCTCTGCCATCACTCCTGGCACTGCATTCCTTACGCCCACCATTCTCTGTGTGAAAAACATACCACTAACATCTATCCTACTGTGGTATCCTACATATACCTGTCTGGACACGCCCCCCTGCTGACTGCTCCTGTGGCTCCTCCCACAGACTTCGGTATAAAGGCGATTGAGGTCTGAGCCCGGCCTTTCAGTCTCCAGGATGTAGCATGGTGGTCACTCACTGCTTGTTTCTTCCTCCAGTCAATAAAAGCCGATATCTTGCCTTTACGTCTCAGAGTGAGTTATTGATGGTGCATCACCTAGACTTTCCTCTAGTCACCTTGAAAGGTTGTCGTCTATTATCCATTGCTGCCTGGAGGAAAATAAACGGCATCATTGTCCCCTCTATCTATGCCTTTTACATCTTGTACACTCTATCACATTGCCTTTCCAAAGAGAGAAGCCCTAGCTCACTTACCTTCCCTCATAAGACAAGGTCTCTAATCCAGGCAGCATCCAGGTAAATCCCTTTAGTTTCCACATCAGAGAGTGGATTGTGCCCAGACAGATATATCTGGGGAGCAATGTTCCCTCTAAGTTGCATGCACACAACTTTTGCTACTAGTGCACAAATAAATTTAAATTGTGCACAACAGGTTGTCATCCTCTGCCTCATTAGCACGCTAACTATATTCTGCGATCATACACAATCTCATTTCCTTTTCCAGTTTCTGGTGCAGATGGTGTTGTTGTATTTCTTTTAAACAATGAGCAACAAACTTGACTTGGTAGTTTACTATCTTTAGAATTGCTTCAGGTTTGCTTCCACTTCAAAATTCAGAATGCACATGTTGTAACTGGGCAAAAACTGCACAGCACAAGATTCTTGTGCATCTTGGTCATTTCAAATTAGAGGGAACATTGCAGGGGAGGTGGTGGAAGCAGATATGACAGTAACTTCTGTGAGTCTTTTAAACAAGCACAGGACCAGCTGGGGTCTGGAGTGGTACAGAATTTGTGCAGGCGGCTGGCATTAGTTAGGTTAGCATCACTGTTGGCACAGGTGTTGAGGGCTAAAGAGCTTATTCTTGTGCTACACTGTTCGCAGTTCAATGTTTCCTTGAGCCAAAGAGCCACACAACCCAGGAACAGACCCGTTAGCCCATCACTCGATCGACAAAAATCTTGTGAGTAGTCAGGGTGTCAGAGATTTCTTTACCCACTTGGTGGTGAATCTTCGGGATTCAGTGCCACAGAAAGGTGTAGAGGCCAAGTCATTGGGTATATTTAAAGTGGAGGTTGATAGGTTTTAATTAGTCAGGGCATCAAAGGTTGCAGGGAGAAGGCAGGAGAATGGAATTTGGAGGGAAAATGATGGAAAAGCTGAGCAGATTCGCTGGGCTGAATGGTCTAATTCTGTTCCGTTGTCTTATGGGCTTTTAGTCATTATCTGGGCCACCAATTGTACTTAGCCACATTTAATCCCATTTCACAATCCTAATTAGGTTTAATATCACTGGCATATGCCGTGGAACTTGTAGCATAATAATAAAAAAACTAAATTATGGTAAAATACATATATTTTAAATTAAATTAAATAAGTAGGGCAAAAAGAGAAATAAATTAAGTAGTGAGATAACGTTCATGGGTTCAATGTCCTTTCAGAAAACAGATGGCAAAAGGGAATCGCGGAGTGTGTGCCTTCAGGCTCCTGTTTGTCCTTCCTGATGGTAGCAGAGAAGAGGGCATGTCCTGTGAGATGGGTGTCCTTAATGATGGATGCTGCCTTTTTGAGGCACTGCTCCTTGAAGACGTCTTAGATGCTGGGGAGTCTAGTGCCCATGATGGAGCTAATTGAGTTTACAACATTCTGCAGCTTATTTCAATCCTCTGCAGTTGTCTCTCCCCCCACCCCCCACTTTCCATTCCCATATGAGACGGTGGTGCGGGCAGTGAGAATGCTTTCCACGGTACATCTGTATAAATTTGTGAGTGTCTTTGCTGATATACTAAACCACATTAAATCCTTTCAGCTTATGACCTTGTATGCCTTAATGATTCTAGTGCTTGACCATCTATAGATGTGTGGTATATTAACTGGCTGCATCTCAGCCTGGTGTGGAAACACCAATGCTCTTGAATGGAAAGTCCAGCAAATAGTAGTGCATATAGCTCAGTCCATCATGGGTGAAACTGAGCATATCTTCACAAAATGTCATCCCGGGAAAGCAGCATCCATCATTAGGGACCCCAGAACTCCCGTTTCACTGCTACCATCAGGAAGAAGGTACGGGAGCCTCAGGACAGACACCAGCAGGTTCAGGAACAGTTATTACTCCTCAGCTATCAGACCTTGAATCAGAAGGGATAACCACGCAACTTCACTTGCCCCAACATTGAGATGTCCCCAGAGCCTATGGACTCATCTTTAAGGACTCTTCATCTCATGTTCTCAATTTTTATTGCTTCTTTATTTATTATTATTTCTTCCTTTTTGTATTTGAAGATTTTGTTGTCTTTTGCACACTGGTTGGACATCCATGTTGTTATGGTCTTTCATTGATTCTATTATGGACTTATTGAGTATGCCTGCAGGAAAATGTATCTCAGTATTGTAGATGGTGACATATGTACTTTGACAAAAAAAAATTATTTAAAACTTGAAACAGTTGGTCATTAAAGTTCATAAGAGTCTCTACCTCTAGGCTGCAACTGTCCTTACTGTGAAAAATAACCCCTCCTGCTCCCAGATCCCCATTAAACTTATTTCTTGCCATAATCCTATGTGTACTTGTATTTAACAACCCCAACATTGGAGAATGTTTTTGACAACTTACTCCCTCTATGCCTTTCCTAAATTTATAGATCTGAATCAGTTCACCACCTCAATCTCTTCATCAGGAAAAAAGAGCATAATCTATCCAGTCTCCAAAGCACTCAACCCAGGCAGCATCCTGGTCACAAACACAAGAGACTCTGCAGATGTTGAAAATCCAGAGCAATGCACACAAAATGTTGGATGTCAGGCAGCATCTTTGAAGGAATAAATAGGCAATGTTTGGCCAAGACCCTTCATCCAATTGAGCACTGAACAGAACTGCACACAGCTCTTCAGGCCGCAGAATAAGACAGCTTGGGAAAAGGCCATTCAGCCCAGTGTGTACAGACTGACCAAGATGCTCATCTGAGCAAATCATGAAGACAAGACAGTCTATAGATGCTGGAAATCTTGAGCAACACTCACAAAATGCTGGAGGAACTGAGCAATGCATCAATGCAGGGGAATAAACAGTCAACATTTCAGAATTGATGAAGGGTCACAGCCTGAAACATCAACTGTTTGTTTCCCTCTATAAGTGATGCCTATTTGCCAAATTCTTCCTTCTGAGCAAGGCCATGTGATCACGTTTGACTTGTATCCCTCAGAAAAAGTTACGGGCAACATGGCAAGAGAGAAACAAAGTGGTGAGAAGTTGTAATGGAATAGAAACAGAACCAGAATTTGAATCAGGTTTATCATTGCTGTCTTACATGATGTGATATATGTTGTTTGGCAGCAACGGTAATACATTGCTCAATCAAGTCTGTCTGTACTGTAAGTTCTACACAGTCCAAGTGATGTTAATGTACCTGCTTCAACCATCTCCTCTGGCAGCTCAGAATCTACTTCATTATCACTGACATAGTATATCGTGAAATGTGTTGATTTGTGGCAGCAGTGCAGTGCAAGTGTAAAAACATACTCTAAGTTATAACAAATAAATAAGCAAACATACAAACATAGATGTAAATGAATGAATGAATGATCGAATGGGCACCACGGTGGTGTAGCGGCTAGCTCAATGCCATTATAGCTCTTTGTGTCGGAGTTCAGAGTTCAAGGCCGTCACCATTCTGTAAGGAGTCTCTGTACATCCTCCTCATGGAACTCGTGGGCTTTCTGTGGGTTCTCTGGTTTCCTCCCACATTCCGAAGACATATCAGATACATTAATCGGTCGTTGTAAATTCTCCCGTGATTAGGTTAGGGTTAATTGGTTTTGTTGGGTATTGTTGGGGTGGTATAATGCAAAGGGCCAGAAGAGCCTACTCCCCGCTGTATTGTTAAAATAAAAATAAATATTTGTAAATAGAAGAGGAATAATGAGGTCACGTTTATGGACTGTTCAAAAGAGCAAGAAGCTGTTCCTTAAATGTTCAGTATGGGTCTTCAGCTTGTTGATGGGGGTCTTTCTTGCTCCATGCACTGACCACTCTCTGGGTGGAAACGTTGTTCCTCAGGTATGGCCTTAACCTGCTGATCCCTGAACCAGAATTCATTCCATCCTGGGGTATCACACATAAAATGCTGGAGGAACTCAGCGGGTCAAGTAGCGTCTATGGAAATGATGAAACAGTCGCCGTTTTGGGTTGAGACCCTACATCAGGACTGGACAGGAAAGGGGAAGATGCTAGAATGAGAAGGTGGGAGGAGGGAAGGAGGATAGCTAGAAGGTGATAGGTGAAGCCAGTAGGATGGGAGAGTTGGAATGAAGTAAGAATCTGGGAGGTGATAGTTGGAAAATGTAAAGAGTGGAAGCTGATAGATGAGGAGCGTAGACCATGGGAAAAAGGGAAGGAGGAGGGGCACGAGGGTGGGATGATTGGCAGGTGAGGGGACAAGGTAAGAGGGGGGCCAGGGTGAGGAAATGAAGTAGGGGAAGGGGGAGGGGAAGAAGATTACTGAAAGTTGGAGAAATCAATGTTGATACCCTCAGGTTGAAGGCTACCTGGACAGAATACAAGGTGTTGTTCCTCCAGCTGAAGAGTGGTCTCATCATGGCAGAAGAGGAAGCCATGGACCAACATGTCAAAATTTGAATGGGGATTGGATTTGAAATGATTGGTCACTGGGAAATCCAGCTTTTTGTGGATGGAACGAATTTGCTCAGCAATGTGCCCATCCCACTTGATCCCATCCAATGTTCCCTCCAATTTTTTTTTACAGCAATGTGGACCAGCCATTGCTCTGAGTATGACATCATTACATGACCCAAAAACTGCACAGTAATTTAATAAACATTATGTTAAAGAAAACTCCATCTGCGTGGCAACAAAGACTATGTGCGGGGGAGCATTTTAGTTACTGCACGGCCGTACACATGCACAGCTTAGAGGGAACAGTTACCTGAGCACCACCTCTTGCCCTTCTCGCAGAAAGGGTTGGCTTGTGGTGTATAATACATTTCCTACAAAGTGAAGAAACAATATTCAATGTACTTTAATACATGGAAGTGTAATGAGAAAGCTTCACGGCTCACTCTTCAAAGATGATCTCACCATCGCCTGTGGATTATAAATCTGCAGAATGCTTTTTTCACACTGTGAAATTTATTATTTATTTTTAGATCTTGTCATATGTACAGATGTTCAACAGTTCCTTCTATAATTATATCAATCAACGCTTGCTAATTACATCCTTCTGAAATATACTCCTTTAGAACCATTGACTTATTATCTCTCGATGGTACTGTATTAGATCGCAGTCACCGACGAGAAGCCTATGTACTGGACAGGTACCTAATTAGAACGCAGCAGAAGGATTTAATTCTCAGGTGGTATCTTGTACAGATCTGCTCATTATCGACATCTCAGCCACTCAGTGAATGCAAAGGCTCTGCAATTTACGCATTCATTTCCTACGTTGATTGCATTTCAGAAAGAAAAACACTATGGGATATCCTGAGAGTAAAAGACATGAAAGAAAGTCATTTCTGACTCGCACTTTTTCCTGTTGGAGTCTCGCAGAACAAACTCAAGTTTTGAATGCAGAAATATGCAGCCTTACAGTACAAGAACAAATCTTTCGACCCTCCAATGTCTGTGCTGAATACGGTGCAAAATTAAACTAAACCTTTTCTGCCTGCACATATTGCACCATTCCCTGCATATTCATGTAGCTGTCTACATTTCCCTTAAACCTTATAATTGTACCAGCCTCTATCCTCCACCGCCCTGGCACCGCCACTCTCTATATAAAACAACTTTGTCCACACATCTCCTTTAAGTTTTTCCCGTCTCACCTTAATTGCAAGATTTTTCTTCCTGGGAGAAAGATTTGGATTGCCTACTTTGCCTGTGCTTCAGATTAACTTCTGTTGAATCTCCCCATTCTCGCTGTAATGGGCAACCGGAATTGCAGACACTTCTCCAAGTGTGGCTAACTGGGTTTAATATAGCCGCAACATAACAGGCTTAATCAATGCCCCAAACAGTGAAGGCAAATTCAACTTCTTTACTACCCTGTAGACTTGTTCGGCCACTTACAGGGGGCTACGGACTTGACTCGAAGATCTCGGTGCAAGCAAGAGTACCATATTAACCATATTCTTTCTCCTTACATTTCATCACCCAATGTGCAAAACCTCACACTTCTCTGAATTCAACTCTGTCTGCCATTTCTATGCCAATATCTGTAACTGATCTACAGTATGTCCTCGCAAAATGCTGATGGAACACAGCAGGCCAGGCAGCATCTATTCTCTCAGCATCAGTCCTGACGAAGGGTCTCGGCCTGAAACGTCGACAGCGCTTCTCCTTATAGATGCTGCCTGGCCTGCTGCGTTCCACCAGCATTTTGTGTGTGTTGTTGTTTGAATTTCCAGCATCTGCAGACTTCCTCGTGTTTACAGTATGTCCTGCAGTCTTCTTTATATGTGATTTTAAGATTATATTGACTGGCTGCTTTTATGGAAACACCAATGGAAAAGCCTACAAAAACTGCTGGCTATGGCTCAGTCCATCATGGTTCAATCCCTCGCCACTATTGAACACGTCTCCAGAGAGCATTGCCACAGGAAAGCAACTACTGTCCTCATGGACCCCACCATCCAGGACATGCTCTCTTCTTGCTACTGCCAACTGGAAGGAGGTACACAAGCCTCAGAACTCACAGCACTGGGTTCAGGAACAATTAATACCCTTCAAAACAACCGGTTCTTGAATCAGAGGGGTAGGTTTTCTCAACAACACACACAAAATGCTGGAGGAGCTCGGCAGGCCAAGCAGCGTCCAGCAAAAGAGTACAGTTGATGTTTCAGACCGAAACCCTTCAGCAGGACACCGCTGTACATCTCTCCCCAAGTAGGGAGACCAGAATTGCACACAGTAACTTCAGATATGGCCTCACCTGTACCCTGTACAGCTGCAGCATAACCTGCTTACTCTTAAATTCAATCCCTCTAGCAATGAATGACAACATTCCTTCCTGACAGCTTGCTGCACCTGCAAACCAACCTTTTGTGATTGGTTATTTATCTGCCCTGTTGAGTGCTGTCTTTCACTGACTCATTTGTGTTTCTTTGTATTTACTGTGAAATCTCACAAGATAATGAATCTCAGGTTAGTAATGGTGCGTCTATGTACTTTGATTATAAATTTATTTTGAACTTTGCTGTGCCCTCCACACAGTCAACCTGTGCATCTTATTTCACTTTTTGTTTGATCACAAGAATTTGCTATTACATCATGAGTTTTATGTCATCAGGAAGTCCCAATGCACCTGGCAGAAAATGAGGAATTCACATGCCTTATTCCGTTGAACTGATAGGTGGATGGTTACATTTTTGCACACCAGGCAATGCTCAAATCTACCCCTGATGTTCAATATGTTACTGTCACTAAGTTTTCCACCAGAATTCTTTGGAACTGGACTGAGTAGACCTGGAGAGGGGGCTTCTAGTAATGGGAGGGTCTAGAAACAGACAACAGAGCCTCATAATAAAATTATGCCACTTTGGTACAGAGAGAAGGAGGAATTCCTTTAGCCAGAGGGTGATGAATTTGTGTAACTCATTGCAACAGTCAGCTGTGGAGGCCAAGCCATTGTGTATACTTAAAGATGAGGTTGATAGGTTGTTGAGTAGTAAGTGCACAGAAGGTTACTGGTACGAGGCAGGAGAATGGAAAGGGAAGGAAAACGTAAACCAGCCATGATAGAAAGGAGGGATAGACATGATGGGCTGAATAGCCTAATTGTGCTTCTATGTCTTATGGTCTTAAGGTATAATTGATCACATGAGCAGATAATCTACTGGATAAGCTGCTGAAGCACGGTAGTTACAAGGGATCTCAGAGGAATGTATGCAGTTCATTCAGTTTATTCCTCCAATAGAGGCAGACAGGTGACCTTACAGAGGTGCTCAAAACTGAGCGGAGTATAGATAAGGAACATTACCTCACAAAGTCAGACATTCGGACTTCCCCACTCAGAAGTGCTGGACGAACCAAGAGATCCACAAACTGCTGAGGGCCAGACCAGTCTTGTTCAGGTGTGGTGACCAGGTAAAACTCATGACCTTCAGAAAGCCACCTCACATGCAAAGTGGCAGTTTCAGACCGGTCCTGAATCACAGAAGGAAGCTCAACAGCTGTGACAGTGCTTGAGAATCTATCACCTCCTACAAAGTTAAGCCAAGCAACATATGGGACAAAATGATCTCGCAGATGACCTCAATGATTTTTATCCTTGCTTTGACCAACAAAACGTGGAGGTACCTTCACGAACTCCCACAGTCTGACGACTCTCTGATTTCAATCTCTTCAGCTGACTTGAGACCATCCTTCAGGAGGGTGAACCCAAGGAAAGCATCTGGCCCAGATGGAGTACCTGGCCCAGTACTGAAGGCCTATGCTAATCAACTGGTTGGAGTTTTGATTAATATAAGGACCATAAGCATAGGAGCAGAATTAAGCCATTTGCCAAATCGAGTCTGCTCCACCGTTCGATTTTCCCTTCCTCAACCCCACTTCTTGGCCTTCTCCCCGTTATCTTTGATGCCATGTCCAATCCAGAACCTATTAATCTCTGCCTTCAAAACACCCAATGACCTGGCCTGGTCAGATGCCTGCAGTAATAAGTTCCACACATTCACCACCTTCTGCCTAAATGAAAATATAATTAATCTCTCACTTCAGCACTCTGAGAATTTCAGCTGCTTCAAGCAGGCTTCAATTATACCGGTGCCTAAGAAGCACATGGTACCCTGTCTCAATGACTATCATCCAGTAGCACTTACATCCACAGTAATGAAGTGCTTTGAGAGGTTCGTGATGAAACATATCAACTCCTGCCCGAAAAGCAACTTGACAATTATTCTGAATCAGTTCCAACTTGCCTACATCACAATAGGTCAACGTCAGATGCCATTTCATTTGCTCGTCACTCAACCCTGGAACTTTTGGACAGTGAAGATCCATGCATCAGGGTGCTGTTCATTGACCACAGCTTTGCATTCAATACTGTCATCCACTCAAAAACAATCAAAAAACCCTAAGAACTTCACCTCAATATCTCCTTGTGCGACTAGATCCTCGATTTTCTCACTTCCAGACCCCAGTCAGCTCAGATTGGCAACATCCATAATCTCCATCAACACAGGTGCATCACGTCTGTGTGCTTAGCCCCCTGCTCTACTCACTTTAAATTCACGACTGTGTGGCTAAACACAGCTCCACTGCCATATTTAAGTTTGTTCACAATATTGCCGTTGTTGGCCAAATCCAAGGTGGTGATGGATCAGCGTAAAAGTGGGAAACTGAACATCTGAGTGAGTGGTGCCACAATAACAACCTCTCAATGTCAGAAACTCTGAGGAGCTGATGATTGACTACAGAAGGAGGAAGTTGGAGGTCCATGAGTCTGTCCTTATTGGGGAATCAAAGGTAAAGAGGATCAGCAACTTTAATTCCAGATTATTGGCACGTGGGCTCTCTCACTTCTGCCTCTCTGACTCTCAACGCAAGTGCCCCTCAAGACTGTGTACTAAGCCCTCTCCTTTACACTCTGTATACCCATGACTGTGTCGCATTCCACAGCTCCAATCTGCTAATTAAATTTGCTGACGACACTACACTGATTGGCCTAATCTCAAATCACAATGAGGCAGCTGATAGAGAGGAAGTCACCACCTGGCACAGTGGTGTCAAGAAAACAACCTCTCTCTCAATGTCACAAAAACAAAGGAGCTGGTTATGGGCAACAGGAGGAATGGAGACAGGCTAACCATACACCCCACCACCCAGGCCATCCAGACCATGCTCACCTCCATCCAAGCCATTCTCTCTTCCCACATCTATCATCAGGAAGAAGGTAGAGGAGCCTCAGGCCCTACACCACCAGGTGCAGGAACAGTTATTACCCCTCAAACATCAAGTTCATGGACCACTGGGAATAAATTCAATCACCTTAACACTAAACTATTCCCACAACCTATGGACTCACTTTCAAGGGCTCTTCATCTCTTGCCCTTGATATTTATTGTTTATTTATAATTATTATTTTGTTCTTTTTTTTTCTTTTTGCAGTTCATTTTCTTTTGCACACAGGTTGTTTGTTTGCCTTGTTGTGTGGAGATCTTCACTGATTCAAGTTGAAAAAGTTCAAAGTTCAATGTAAATTTTTATTTTCAAACTGCACATATGTCACTATATAACACTCCTGAAATTCATTTCCTTGTGGGTATACTCAATAAATGCACAGAATAATAACTATAGCAAGTCAATAAAGGGCCACCCAACAAGGGTACAGAGACAACAAACATTGCAAATACAAAAGAAAATAAATAAATAAATAAATAAATAGATAAATAATATGATATAATATATCGAGAAAATGAGATGAAGAATCCTTGAAAGCAAGTCCATTGGTTGTGGGAACAGTTCAGTGATGGGGTGACTGAAGTTGAGAGAAGTTATACCTTTTGGTTCAAGAGCCTGATGTTCCTGAACCTACGAGTTTCTTTGTATTTACTGTGAATGCCCACAAGAAAATGCATCTCAAGGTTGCATATGTATTTTGATAATACATTTCCTTTGAACTTTGAACTAACGTACTGTGCTGCTGCTGCAAAAATGTATTTCATGCCATTAATGCCTTTGTTTGTAAGTGTCGATGACATGAAACTTGAACATGTCCACAAGAGAGGTGTGGGCACAGCTCAGCACACCACAGGAACCATGGACTCTGTCTATATTTCTCACTGCCTTAGTAAAGCAACCAATATTCTTCATCATCATCAGTATGTGCTATGTTGTAAGATGTGGGTGATCATGGTCTTACATCTATCAAACACCATGATTGTTCTTGGCAAATTTTTCTGCAGAAGTTGTTGGCCATTGCTGCAGAGATAGATAGGTTTTTTGATTAGCCAGGACATCAAGGGGTATGGGGAGAAGGCAGGGGAGTAGGGATGACTGGAAGAATTGGATCAGCCCATGATTGAATGATGGAGCATACTGAATGGGCCAAATGACCTATTTTAGCTCCTATGTCTTATGGTTTTATGGCCTTCTTCTGGGCAGTGTCTTTACAAGACAGGTGACCCCAGCCATTAACAATTATCATCCCCCACCTGCTCCCATGGCTTCACGTGACCTTTGTCGGGGGGCTAAACAGGTGCTACACATTGCCCAAGGATGACCTACAGGCTAACGGAGGGAAGGAGTGACTTACATCCCCTTTGGTAGAGGCGTATCTCCACCCCACCACCCAAACATTATTAAGTAATTAAAAATTGGCAATAGGTTGAGGTAAGTACATGGACAACTTTCAAAAGACAGTTGGACAGGAACATTGGGCAGGGTTTAGAAGCTGATGGAGCAAATGCAAGCAAATGGGACAATTCTGGATGGGAATCTAGGCCAGCATGGACCAGTCGAGTCTGGTTCCATTTGATATATGATACATGGTGTCTCACATACAAAACCATACTGATTATCCCTAATCAATCCTTGTCTCTCCCTAGTCTAACTAGATAGCAGGGTAGAGCTGATGGATGAGAGTTTACAGGGAAAGCTGTGAGGGAGTGGGCTCCTTCTACACTCAGTACTATCTGTATCTAGTAAAGTAGCCACTGAGTGTATATTCATGGTCTTCTGCTGCTGTAGCTTATCCACTTCAAGGTTCAACATGTTGTGTGTTCAGAAATGTTCCTCTGCACACCTGTTTTGTAACATGTGGTTATTTGAGTTACTGTCCCCTTTTTGCCAGCTTGAACTAGTCTGGTCATTCTCCTCTGACCTTTCTCATTAACAAGGCATTTTCACTCACAGAACTGCCACTAACTGATTTTTTTTTTTGCACCATTCTCTATAACTCTAAAGACTGCTATGTGTGAAAAATTCCAAGAGATCAGCAGTTTCTGCGATACCTAAACCACCACTTCTGGCACCACAATCATTCCATTGTAAAAAAGTTTTTGATCCCATTTTTTCCCCCATTTTGATGTTGTCTGAACAACAACTGAACCTCTTGACCAAGTCTGCATGCTTTTCTGCATTGAGTTGCTGGCACATGATTAACTGATTGGGTATTTTTTTTTAAAGACACACGATGGAATAGGGCCTTCTACCCCAACGATCTGAGCCACCCGGCAACCCACCTATTTAACACCCGCCTCATCACAGGACAATTTACAATGGCCAATTAACATACTAACGTACACTTTTGGATAGCGAGAGGAAACCAGAGCAATTGGAGAAATAACATGCGGTCATGGAGAGAATAGTCAAACTTCACACGGATAGTACCGGAATTGAACTCTGAACCCTGGTACTCTGAGCTCCAGTAGTGTAGCGCTAATCGCTCTGCTACTACGGCTCCTTAATGGTATAGCATACTTACATTAACAGGCAGTTGTACCGGTGTACCTAATAAAATGGCCATTGAATTCATGTTGTGAGGTATAATGAACCTGGAAACCTGAAACTCCTATTTTAGTTACCTTCCATTTCTATGGTAATAAACCACAATTTCTGATGAAAGACGATGAGCTTTAAACATTTTTCTCTCCACAGATACTACCTGACCTGCTGAGTGCTTCATTTATCTTCCTTGTGTCTGTGTTGGTGTCAGTTTATGCAGTGGTACAGAAGCACGTAGCACATACCTACCAGGTTAACATGGTTAAAGACGTTTAATTAATCCTTCAATTCACAGCAATCAGTGTGGCTTTCGAAGCTGTAAATAGATTGGATTAAGTAATTAAGAAGGCTGACAATAGAGCCTGGAATAGACATCATGCTCAATGCAGTACAAGAGCTGCCTTTCAGAATGACTTCTTCGAAATAAGGCAAGCCAAGGCTCATTGACTCTCTCGTGTAGGTGTTAACAGATACCTGGCATTTTAAATCTGCAGGAGATTTCAAACTCAGGCAGCTCCATCACAGACACAAGCCTCCCCAGCACTGAGGACATCTTCAAAAGGTGATGCCTCAAAAAGGTGGCATCCATCATTAAGGATTCTCATCACCCAGGACTTGCCCTCTTCTTATTGCTACCAGCAAGGATTTACAGGAGCCTGAAAACACACATTCAATGTTTTAGGAACAACTTCTTCCCATCCGCCATCAGATTTCTGAATGAACAATATACACTACTTCAATATTATTTTTCATTTTGTCTTCTTTTTGCACTACCAATATACAGCATATATGTATATTTATAAATGACACAGGTAGAAGGAGTGACGGGGTTCTGCAAAGTGAGTTCAGGGAGTTACATGTTAAGTTAAAGGGCAGGACCTCTAGGGTTGTAATCTCAGGATTGCTACCTGTGCCACGTGCTAGTGAGGCCAGAAATAGGAAGATTATACAGTATAGCAGATGCCTAAGGAGTTGGTGTAGGAGGGAGGGCATCAGATTTTTGGATCATTGGGCTCTCTTCCAGGGAAGGTGGGACCTATGCAGAAGAGATAGTTTGTACCTGAACTGGAAGTGGACTAATATCCTAGTTTTGCTAGTGCTGCACAGTGGGGTTCAGATGAGAGCTGTGGGGGGACAGGAACCAACGTGCCAGAACAGATAGTGCAGAGGTTTTGGAAACAGATGTTAAGACATCAGACAAAGTCAGGAATCAAAAAATTCAGCATGCTGTGACTAGTGTCCTGAGCTGCATGTATTTCAATGCAAGAATTATCTTAGGAAAGACAGAAATGCGCAAGGCATGGATCGACATTTGAAATTATGATATTGTAGCCATTAGTGAGCTTTGGTCGCAGGAGGGGCAGGGCTGGCAGTTCAGTATTCTGGGGTTCTGTTGTTTCAGATGCTTCAAGGTAGGAGGATTTAAGGAAGGAAAGCTGGCATTACTAGTCAGGGAAAAGGTCACGGCAGTGCTCAGTCAGGACAGACTGGAGAACTCGTCTATTGAGGCATTATGGCTGGAACTTGGAAAGGTATAGCCAAGTAAATGGGGCTATATTACAGACCTCTCAATAGTCCACAGGATGTAGAGAAACAAATTGGTAAAGAGATCGCAGACTGTTGCAAGAAACATAAGGTTGTTATAGCAGGTGATTTTAACTTTACATATATTGACAGGGATTCCCATACTCTAAAAGGATTAGACAGTATACAGTTTATCAAATGTGTTCGGGAAAGTTTCCCTAATCAGTACGGAGAAGTCCCAACAAGGGACTGCATGATATTTTCTCATCCTTGATTCGAGTGATCAAACTACTATCCTCATTTCCCCAATCTTGAGTTTTAGTAAGGTAATGGTCATACCACACAGAGTATTGTGAGCACTTTTGGTTTCTTATTGAAGAAAGGATGTGCTGGCATTGGAGAGGATCCAGAGAAGATTTATGAGAATGATCTCAGGAATGATGGCTCTGGACTGTATGCTGGAGTCTGGAAGAACTAGGGGGTGGATCTCATTGAAACCTGTTGAATACTGAAAGGCCTGGATAGGGTGGACAGGAAGAGGATGTTTACAATTCTAGGGGAGTCTTGGACTAGAAAGCACAGCCTAAGAATACAAGGCCATCCTTTTACAACAAAGAAGAGGAGGAATTCCTTTAGTCAGAGGGAGGTGAATATTTGGATTTCATTACAACAAATGGCTGTGGAGATCAGGACATTGATATATTTAAAATGGAGGCTGATAAGTTCTTAATTAGTAAAGACAGGAGAATGGGGTTGAGGGGGATAATAAATCAGCCATGATGCAATGGGAGAACAAACTCAATTCTGTTCCTATGTCTTCTGACCTTATCTTCAAAAGAAGTATGTACTTATTCAATTCCCAGCAGTAATAGCTCTCACAATATTTGAAGGTAGAAGCAACCAGAGAGCGAAAGCCCTGAAGGTAACAGGGCAGGTAGATCATATAGTCTAACTGTTCTCATTCGAGTGTGGAGTGAGACAGCAGCTTCAAATTCCACGGTGTCTCCATCTTTGATGACCAGCTCTGGTCTCAGCTCAGTGATCCACGCACAAGGAAAGCTTCTGGAGTCTGGGGATGTCACCAAGTGCAGTAACAAAGTTCTGAAAAAATTCAGATGCCCTGTGGAAAATATCCTGACTGGTTGCATCATGTTCCTGACCAACAATTTCATAATACAAAGAAGGCTGCAGAGATCATTGAGCACAGCCCACTCCACCACTGACAGCATCTATTAGGAAGCACAACGTAAGAAAGCTGCATCTGTGATCCAAGATATTCCCTCTTCTCACTGCTACCGCCTGGCAAGAGGTACAGAGCATGAACACAAAAAGTCTGCAAATGCTGAAAATCAGACAAACAGACATACTTTATTGATCCCGAGGGAAATTGGGTTTCGTTACAGTCGCACCAACCAAGAACACCATAAAAATATAGCAATATTAAACCATAAATAATTAAATAATAATAAGTAAATAATGCCATGGAAATAAATCCAGGACCAGCCTATTGGTTCAGGGTGTCTGACTCTCCGAGGGAGGAGTTGTAAAGTTTGATGTCCACAGGCAGGAATGACTTCCTATGACACTCAGTGTTGCATCTCGGTGCAATGAGTCTCTGGCTGAATGTACTCCTGTGCCTAACCAGTACATTATGGAGTGGATGGGAGTCATTGTCCAAGATGGCATGCAACTTGGACAGCATCCTCTTTTCAGACACCACTGTCAGAGAGTCCAGTTCCACCCCTACAACATCACTGGCCTTACGAATGAGTTTGTTGATTCTGTTGGTGTCTGCTACCCTCAGCCTGCTGCCCCAGCACACAACAGCAAACATGATAGCACCGGCCACCACAGACTCGTAGAACATCCTCAGCATCGTCTGGCAGATGTTAAAAAATCCGAAGTAAGACACACAAAATGCTGGAGGAACTCAATGGGTCAGTTTGCACACCTCAACACTACCTCAGCAACAGAACACTACAAACTGCCTCTTGCATTAACATGGACTTGACTCTGATGTGTTATTGTTTAGATCAGATTAGATGTGCTTTGAAACATACAGTGAATGCGTTGTTTGCGTTAACAGTCTGAGGATGTGCTGGGGGCTGCCCGCAAGTGTTGCCACGCATTCCAACACCAACAGAGCATTTCCACAAAGCTCAGGAGAACAATACGGAACACAACAAGCAGCAAAACAACAACAGAAAAACAAGTCCTGTTCTTCCTTTTCACTTTCTCTCTCATACACACACACACACACACACGCACAGTAACTACGCTGCAGTAAAGACCATCTCGAGCCTTCATCCTCCAGTGGATTCACCCTCAGAACAACACACAGGCAAAATGCAACAAGCAACACCAGCAAATAAATCCCTTTCCAAAGTCCTCCAACTCCAGGAGAGGCCACCCCTGGTCTTTGACCTCCACACGGTGGCCCTAGACTCACAGTCATTGGTCTTTCTTTTGTGCTTGCACGGCCCTGTTTTGTAGACATGTTTCTTTGCTGTTGTATATTTTATGTACAATTTATGCAAAATTTATGTACAGATTATGTATAATTTATGTTCTGGGTGTTGTCTGAATTTATGTGTCTGTGATACTGCTGCAAGCAAGTTTTTCTTTGTATCTCTACATCACTGTACTAGTGTACTGGACAATAAACTTGACTTGGATAAGGAGGTGTGAGATCCATCACTTTGTTCATTGAGATACATTACCCAACAGCGGGAAGTCAAACTTCAATTGTATGAAACGTTGTATAACCGTATAACAACTACAGAACGAAAACAGGCCATCTTGGCCTTCCTAGTCCGTGCCGATCGCTTACTCTCACCTAGTCCCACCTACCTGCACTCAGCCCATAACCCCCCATTCCTTTCCTGTCCATATACCTATCCAATCTTTTTTTAAATGACAAGATCGAACCTGCCTCTACCGCTTCTACCGGAAGCTCATTCCACACAGCTACCACTCTCTAAGTAAGTAGTTCCCTCTCATGTTACCCCCTAAACTTTTGCCCCCTAACGCTCAACTCATGTCCTCTTGTTTGAATCTCCCCTACTCTTAATGGAAAAAGCCTATCCACATCAACTCTATCTATCCCCCTCAAAAGTTTAAATACCTCTATCATGTCCCCCCACAGTCTTCTACGCTCCAAAGAATAAAGACCTAACTTGTTCAACCTTTCTCTGTAAATTAGGTGCTGAAACCCAGGTAACATTCTAATAAATCTCTGTACTCTCTCTATTTTGTTGATATCTTTCTTATAATTCAGTGACCAGAACTGTACACAATACTCCAAATTTGGCCTCACCATTGCCTTGTGCAATTTTAACATTACATCTCAACTCCTATAGTCAATACTCTGATTTATAAAGTCCAGCATACCAAAAGCATTCTTCACCACCCTATCCACATGAGATTCCATCTTCAGGAAACTATGTATCATTATTCCTAGATCACTCTGTCCTACTGCATTCCTCAATGCCTTACCATTTACCATGTATGTTCTATTTTGATTAGTCCTACTAAAATGTAGCACCTCACACTTATCTTCATTAAACTCCATCTGTCATCTTTCAGCCCACTCTTCTAACTGGTCTAAATCTCTCTGCAAGCTTTGAAAACCTACTTCATTATCCACAACGCCACCTACCTTAGTATCATCTGAATTCTTACTAATCCAATTTACCACCCCATCATCCAGACCATTAATGTATATGACAAACAACATTGGACCCAGTACAGATCCCTGAGGCACACCACTAGTCACCGGTCTCCAACCTGACAAATAGTTATTCACCACTACTGTCTGGCATCTCCCATCCAGCCACTGTTGAATCCATTTTATTACTTCAATATTAATCTCTAAGAATATTTTCCATTAATTTACCCACCACTGACATCAAACTGACAGGCCTATAATTGCTAGGTTTACTCTTAGAACCCCTTTTAAACAATGGAACCACATGAGCAATACGCCAATCCTCTGGCACCATCCCCGTTTCCAATGACGTTTGAAATATTCCTGTCAGAGCCCCTGCAGTTTCTACACTAACTTCCCTCAAGGTCCTAGGGAATATCCTGTCAGGACCTGGAGATTTATCCACTTTTATATTCTTTAAAAGCACCAGGACTTCCTCGTCTTTAATCATCATAGTTTCCATAACTACCCTACTTGTTTCCCTTACCTTACATGATTCAATATCTTTCTCCTTAGTAAATACCGAATTAGTGAATTCCTTAGGTTAAACTAATAGACTGCATACAGTTCTGGTCAGCTTATGAAGACATTAAGATGATGGGCTTCTAAAAGTCTTGCTGAAATGATATTATATTATGAGGCGTTACTCTCACATCAGGGTGGAGACACGTCTCTACCAAAGGAGGCGTAAGGAGCACCTACTCTCCGCTAGCCTGCAGGTCACCTTTGAGCAAGGTGTAGCATCTGCTTAGGCCCCTGATCAGGGTCACATGAAGCCATGGAGCAGGTGGTGGGTGGTCGTATGAGCAGCTGGTGCATATCACAAGTTCTGGTTTTGAAACCACTGATGCCAGGCAGACAGTCTCTGAAGAGTATTGACAAAAGCTGGGGTCAGACTTCTTGTAAAGACATTGCCCACAAATCTCTCAAATCTCACAGTATGTCTTCCATAACCTAAAGGAATGTGCAGTTTAGCTGGCCGCTCTAAGCTTCCCCAGGTGTGTAGGTATGTGGTAGAATCTGAAGGGAGTTAATAGAATGTACAGGGGATGAGATCAAGTCAAGTCAAGTTTATTGTCCTTTAACTATGTACATCTATATACTGTATATAACCATAGAAATAAGACAAGGTTTCTCCAAACCAGGGTTCAGAGCATAGTAATACACGTAACACACAATATCTTGTAAAGTAAGGATAAAATCTACAGATGAATCACGGACTGAATGTGGCCTTGCTGTTAAGAAGTCCAGTATGGAATTGAAGAGGGAGGTATGGAGACCTCGTGAGGATAGTTTACCCACCAGTTCCTGAAGTATGATCATGCTGAACGCCGAACTGAAATCTATAGCAGCCTGGCATATGAAACTCCATTTTCCATGCGGGACAGGACAGAGGCTATTTCTCATCAGTGGATTGATTTAAGCGATAACTGAACTGAAAAAGGTCCCATGTAGCTGGGAGTAAGGCTTGAATGTGCTCCATGACCAGCCACTATAAGCATTTCATAATGAATGCAGGATGAGTGATCAGAATGGACTTGTTTGTTTGAAGGCCCTGTCTCTCTATGACCATATAGCTTTGCACCACTGTATCTCTATGAGATCCTCCAATGCTCTGAGATATCTCCATTCATCCATTCATGGTTTCTAGGTTATTCCCATTTGTAATCATTTCCACATAGCGTCTTCAGTTAAAAATAAAAGGTGAAAAGGAAAGATCCAAAGGAAATTAGTGACAGAAATTTATAAGTTGGGTGAGACTAGAACTAGAGGTCATGGGTGAAGTGTGGAAGGTGAAATGTTCAAGGGGAACATGAGGGAGAACTTTTTCACTCAAGGGTGGTGAGAGTGTGGAATGAGAGCAAGTGGTGGATGTAGGCTCAATTTGAACATTTAATAGAAATTTGGATAGGTACATGGACGAGAAGGATATGGAGGGCTGTAGTCATATGGAGATGCAGGTTGATGGGACTAGGCAGATTAATAGTTGAGCATGGGCTAGATGGGCCAAAGGGCCTGCTTCTGTGCTGTGGTGTTCTGTGACTCTAAGTAAAGTTAGAAGATCATACAGAGATACAGATGATGAAAAACTAAAGAGTGTGATATGAAAACAGGACAGTGAAACACTTCACAGGTCAGGCAGTGTCAATGGACAGAGAATCAGTGACAGATTCAATTTGATAATCTTCATTATTGAGACCATGAGACCATAAGACATAGGAGCAGAATTAGGCTATCTGGCACATCAAGTCTGCTCCGCCATTCAATCACGGCTGATCCTTTTTTTTTCTCCTCCTCAACCCCAGTTCCTGGCCTTCTTCCTGTAACCTTTGATGCCATGTCCAATCAAGAACCGATCAATCTCTGCCTTAAATACACCTGACAACCTGGTCTCCACAACTTCCTGTGGAAACAAATTCCACACATTCACCACCCTTTGGCTAAAGAAATTACTCTGCATCTCTGTTTTGAAAGAGCACCCGTCTATGTTGAGGCTGTGCCTTCTTGTCCTAGACTCTCCCACCATGAGAAACATCCTTTACACATCTACTCTGTCTAGGCTTTTCAACATTCGAAAGGCTTCAATGACATCCCCCCTCTTCCTTCTGAATTCGAGTTAGTACAGACCCAGAGCCATCAAATGTTCCTCGTATGATAACCCTTTCGTTCCTGGAATCATTCTTGTGAGCCTCCACTGGACTCTCTCCACATCTTTTCTAAGATGAGGGGCCCAAAACTGTTCACAACACTCAAGGTGAGGCCTCACCAGTGCCTTATAAAACCTCAGCATCACATCCTTGCTCGTGTATTCTAGACCTCTTGAAATGAATGCTAACATGGCATTTGCCTTCCACACCACTGACTCAACCTGCAAGTTAACTTTTAGGGTGTTTTGCAAAAGGACTTCTAAGTCCCTTTGCATCTCAGATTTTTGGGTTTTCTTCCCATTTAGAAAATAGTTTGCACATTTATTTTTACTACCAAAGTGCATGACCATGCATTTTCCAACATTGTATTTCATTTGCCGCTTTCTTGCCCACTCTCCTAATCTAGGTCCTTCTACATCCTATGTTTCCTCAACACTACCTGCCCCTCCACTAATCTTTGTAACATCTTGACAACAAAGCCATCTATTCCATCAAAGTCATTTATATACAGCATAAATAGAAATGGTCCCAACACCAACTCCTGTGGAACACCGCTAGTCACTGGCAGTCAATCAGAAAAGGATCTTTTTATTTCCACTCGCTGCCTCCTACTAATTAGCCAATGCTCCATGTTAGTAACATTCTTGTAACACCATGGGCTCTTAACTTGGTAAGCAGCTTCATGTGTGGCACCTTGTCAAAGGTCTTCTGAAAGTCCAGATAGACAACATCCACTACATTGCCTTTACCTATACTACTTGTAATCATTTCAAAGATTTCTAACAGTTTTGTCAGGCAAGATTTTCCCTTAACGAGACCTTGCTGGCTTTGTCCTATCTTGTCTTGTGTCACCATGTACTCCATCACCTCATCCTTAACAACAGACTCTAACATCTTCCCAACCACTGAGGTCAGGCTAACTAGTCTATAATTTCCTTTCTGCTGCCTTCCTCCTTTTCTGAAAGAGTGGACTGATATTTGCAATTTTCCTGACCTCTGGCACCATGCCAGAGTCGAATGATTTTTGAAAGATAATTTCAAATTCCATCACGATCTCTAATGCTACTTGTTTCAGAACCCTCGGGTGCAGTGCATCTAGTCTAGGTGACTTATGTACCTTTAGGTCTTTCAGATTTTTAAGCACCTTCTCTCTTGTAATAGTAACCGCACCCACTTCTCTTCCTTCACACACTACAACATCAGGCATACTTCCACAGTGAAGACTGATGCAAAATACTCATTTAGTTCTTTAGCCATCTCCCTATTTCTCCTGCCTCATTTTCTAGTGGTCCTATATTCACTCTCATTTCTCTTTTATTTTTAACATTCTTGAAAAAACTTTTACTCTCCACTTTGATATTATTTGCTAGCTTGCTTTCATATTTCATCTTTTTCCTTCTAATGATTTTTTAGTTGCTCCCAATCCTCTAACTTCCCATTATTTTTTGCTTTGTTGTATGCCCTCTCTTCTGCTTTTACAATAGCTTTGACTTTCCTTGTACTATTTTACCATTTGAGTATTTCTTCATTTTTGGAATACACGTGTCCTGCACCTTCCTCATTTTCCCCAGAAACACACACCATTGCTGCTCTGCTGACATCCCTGCCAGCAGCTCTTTCCAACTTACTTTGGCCAACTCCTCTCTCGTACCACTGTAATTTCCCTTACTCCACTGAAAAACTGACTTTACATCAGACTTTACACTCTCCCTACCAAATTTCAAGTGGAACTTAATCATATTGTGATCACAGGTTCCTAAGGTTCTTTTACCTTAAGCTCCCTAATTGACTCTGGTACATTACATAATACCCAATCCAGTATAGGTGATCCCCTAGTAGGGTCAATGACAAACTGCTCTAAAAAGCTATTTTTTAGGTGTTCAACAAACTCACTCTCTTGAGATACATTACCAACTGATTTTCCCAATCGACCCACATGTTAAAATCTCCTATGACTACCATAATATTGCCTTTTTGACACGCCTTTTCTATTTCCTGCTGTAATCTGCAGTCCGCCTCCCAGCTACTGTCTGGGAGCCTATATATAACTGCCATTAATGTCCTTTTACCCTTGCAGTTTCTTAACTCGACCCACGAGGTTTCAACATCTTCCGATCTTGTGTCACATCTTTCTACTGATTTGATGCCATTCTTTACCACCCCCTCTGCCTACCTTCCTATCCCTCCGATATAACTTGGACATTCAACTCTCAGGTACAGCCATCCTTCAGCCACAATTCAATGATAGCTACAACATCATACCTGGCAATCTGTAATAGTCCAACAAGATCAATCACCTTATTTCTTATACGCCGGGCATTTAGATACAGCGTCTTGAGTACTGTATTTGCTATCCTTTCTGATTCTGAACCCCTAATGTTTTGATACTCATCACTGTTGGCTGTAACTAAGTCCCATCACCTGCCTGACCTTCTTTACAGTCTGACTGCATGCTATCTTTACTTTTTTATCATCTCTCCTATCCTAAGTTCCCACCCCCTGCCAAATTAGTTTAAACCCTCCCCAACAGCTCTAACAAACGTGCCTGCAAGAATATTGGTCCCCCTCGTGTTCAGGAGCAACTCGTCACTTTTGAACAGATCATACCTCCCCCAGAAGAGATCCCAATTATCCAAGAGCCTGAAGCTCTGCCCCCCGTACCAGCTTCTCAGCCACGCATTTATCTGCCAAATCGTCCTGTTTCTACCCTCACTGGCGCATGGCACAGGCTGCAATCCAGAAATTACTACCCGGGTGGTCCTACATAGCAGCTTTCTACCTAGCCCTCTAAATTCTATTTTCAGGACATCATTGCTTTTCCTTCCTACGTCATTTGTACCAGTATGTACCAAGACATCTGGCTGGCCTTCCTCCCTCTCCAAAATGTTGTGGGTGTGGTCTGAGAGATATCTGACCCTGGCACCTGGGAGGCAATATACAATTTGGGTGTCCCATTCACGTCTACATCATCTCCTGATGGTTCCCCTCGCTATTGAATCCCCGTCACTACTCTTCCCTTCTTATGAACATATAACAATTACAGCACGGAAACAGGCTATCTTGGCCCTTCTAGTCCACGTCGAACGCTTACTCTCACCTAGTCCCACCGACCTGCACTCAGCCCATAACCCTCCATTTCTTTCCGGTCTGTATGCCTATCCAGCTTTTTTTGTAAATGACAATATCAAACCTGCCTCTACCACTTGTACTGGGAGCTCGTTCCACATAGCTACTACTCTCTGAGTAAAGAAGTTCCCCCTCGTGTTTCCCCTAAACTTTTGCCGCTTAACCCTCAACTCACATCCTCTTGTTTGAATCTCCCCTATTCCCAATGGAAAAAGCCTACCCATGTCAACTCTATCTACCCCCCTCATAATTTTAAATACCTCTATCAAGTCCCCCCTCAACCTTCTATGCTCCAAAGAATAAAGACCTAATTTGTTCAACATTTCTCTGTAACTTAGGTGCTGAAATCCAGGTAACATTCTAGTAAATCTCCTCTGTACTCTTTCTATTTTGTTGACATCTTTCCTATAATTTGGTGACCAGAACTTCTCTCTGTTTTTTTACCTTCTGCATCATGGACCCATGCTCAGTGCCTATAACCTGCTCACCATCGCAGTCTCCCGGGAGGTCATCCTGCACAAAGGTATCCAAAGTGGTATACTTGTTTTTTCAGGGGAATGGTCACAGGGGTGCTCTGCTCTCACTACCTATCTCCATTTCCCCTGACAGTCACCCAACTACTCGCACCCTGCAACTCTGGGGTGACTACTTCCCTGTAACTGATCAATTATCTCCTTGCTCTCCCGTACAGAGTGAAGGTCATCCAGTTGCTGCTCCAGATCCCTAACATGGTCTCCAAGGAGCTGCAGCCAGATGCATTTTCATGCAGATGTAGTTCCCAAGGAGACTCTGGGTCTCCCAGATCTCCAACATCCAGCCCAAAGAACACACCACAGCCATTTAAATGGTACAGTCAGAGAGAGAATAAAAACAAAAAGGAAACCTTATCAGTCACTTTACACAGAGCTAATGCCTCTACTGGGCCAAGGCCTCTTTTGAGTCAAACCCTATTGCTTCTACTCTCACCATATTTATTAATATGGAAGTGTTGGTGGCAGCTCATAAGTGTCTCCTCAAATTCTGGTGCCAACACAGCATAGCCACAATGTTCAGCAGAACAACATCAGCAATAAAAACAACAGAAATACACCAGCAAAGCTAGCTCCTTTCCTCCTTTCCACTCACTCACACACACAATAACCAGGGCAGAGCGACGTGATGATGGGGCTAAACGGCGACTCCTTTGCTTGCATCTTCAGAAAGAGTTCCATTTCTGTCTTTGATATCTCTTTTTTCCCTTTTCAAGGTGCTTTTGAAGCCCCTGACCTGGAGTTACAGTCTGTCTTTAGTTACTTGCGGGAATGGGACCTACTCTCAGGGCCTCAGGACGGGCCACATTTTGATATCCCAAGGATGCGGCCTGGAAGAATAATGCACCTTCAGGATGTCGGTTTTTCGTGGCTCTGGAGATGAGCTGATTCAAGGCTTGTGCCCCTGACTGAGGCATTGCGGGAGAACACGAACTTCAGGAGCAGCAGGTTAGCTGCTGTGGCTTGTGTGTCCAGAGACCTGAGCCTTTTTGGAGCCGATTATCTGGGTGCGGAGCTCAGAAAAAGTGATGCAACAGACTTTTAACATCATAAATCAGCAAGTTGTTTGTTATGTCTCCCCTTTTGCTGTGAAATAGGGATACCTCTTTTTTCCCTTATTAGGGAGAGAGAGAGAGAGCATGTTGTATGTCAAATTACCAGATTAATGAGTAGTTATTGGGGTACTGCAAATCTGAGTCTTTACTGATGCTTTACTGCAAGCTTGAGTGCTCAGTGGAGGCTGTCGATGCTTTTTAGCTAGTGGGGTGGGTGGGGGACATTGCCTTGCTGCCACTTGTGTATGGAATGGGGGGCATTGGGGTTCAAATGCTTAATTGTCATAATTCTTTGGGCACTCCTCTGGTTTTATGGATGTTTGTGAAGAAGAAAAAAAAATCAGGATACACACACACACACACACACACACACACACACACACACACACACACACACACACACACACACACACACACACACACACACACACACACACACACACACACACACACACCAATCTTGTGGACTGTTTATAACAAGATCAATTTGCAATTCAGAGATGTGGCCACAAAACCACTTTGTAGGCCCCATAGTGATTAGCAAATTCTTTCCATCAGTCTCCCAAATGCTCATTCCTGTAAATTGAGCATCAGCCGAAGAGGACCTGTATTCATTGAATAGCATTACAAATGCCAAGAGCCTTATTATTAAAATATATATATTTTTAAAACTCTAAATTGGCAAATTTTGTACTAAGGTTATTAATCCATTTCCTTACGTTACAGACCTGGAAGCTGACCAACCACATGACACACATGTGATCAAGAATACCATGGAGATTGGTAGGATTGGAACAGGTTAAGAAGGCGGAGAGGATAGAGAATATTGTAGGAACACTATGAGTTAGGGACAGAGTTGAGTAGGTTGGATCTTTATTCACTGGAACGTGGGAGAATGAGGAATGATCTTATAGAGGTGGTTAAGATCATTGGAGACTCAGACAGCTTGCTGGAACTTAGACTTTTTGACTTTAATACCTTCAATTGCTACCTCTCTAAGTACCTTTATTTCATGATCAGTGTGGACTTGATAGGCTGTTTCTGTACTGTATGACTCATATGTAACTGGAAATGCAAGGCATCAAATAAATCACCTCACTCCCTAAATACTTAGACCATAAGATATGGGAGCAGAATTAGGCCATTTCATCACAACTCTCAGCTTCAGTCTCCTGCCTTCTCCCCATATCTCTTCATGCCCTGACTAATCAAAAACTTATCAACCTCTGCTTTAATGTGCCCTGTGAATTGGTCTCCACAGCCACCCGTGTCAATGAATTCCACAGATTCTCCACTCTCTGGCTAAAGAAATTCCTCCTTATCTCCATTCCTCTATTCTGAGGCTGAGCCCTCAGATCCGAGACTTTCCCCACTATAGGAAATATCCTCCCAAACATGGGTACTCTACACTGGCTGCCCAATTCCCTTCCTTCCTACTTTCCACATCTACTCCCCTAAATATTTATTATTTAGAGGTACAGTGTGGAACGGGTCCTTCTGGCCTATTGAGCCACACCACCCAGCAACACATCAATTTAACCCTAGCCTAATCACAGGGCAATTTAGAAAGACCAGTTAATCTACTGACTGGTACATTTTTGGACTGTGGGAGGAAACTGGAGCATCCAGAGGAAACCTTCATGTTCACAGGAAGAATGCACAAACTCCTATTGGACGACACAGGAAATGAGCTCCGAACTCCAATGCCCTGAGCTGTAACAGCATTGCACCAACTGCTACTCTATCATGGTGCCCAAGTTCATGCCTACTGCTCACTGTGCTAAACACGATGAGTTAACATGTAGCTGATTCATTTCTGCACAAGAAATCCCACTCCAATTCTGAATTATCATGTTCAAGGGACAGCATAAAATGTGGACAGTGGCGTGAATTCCCCGAACACTCTCCGGCCTCCGACTGTATCAATTCTCCAGGTTTGATGAGGAGGCTTTTAGCTTGTGTATCAAAATATCCACCTTAGTGTGTTTTACTCCTTTGATGTACGGCTCATTATTCAATTAATTTTGAAGGTTATTTGCTTTCAGTGCGCGTAGCACCTTAAACAACATGTGCTCGTCAGTAATGTTCTTCAATGGAAGCTGACAGAGTGGAGATTGAATTCTGCTTAAAATTCAATTGCCTTTCGTTTCAAACTGAGGTACAATTTCTGCCAGATTTGTGAAGTTTAATGCTTGGGTCTTTCGTGAGAAATTACAATTTCTATTTTTGAAACTGTGAAGACAATTGTCCTTGTAAAATGGCAGAAGAATTATTACTTTGGGTATGTGTGTATGCATTCCTGTGCGTGCTCCTGCAAGTGTTTGTGTGTTAAGTGCTTGTTTCAGGCTGTTTCTATGTGTATAGTATTTATTTTATGGTTTGTGTGTGCCACTGTTTGTGTGTGTGTGTGCTTGGGTTTTGTGTATTTGTCTACTTCCATCTGTGCACATACAATATGTGTGTATATTTGTGCATTTCTGTGTGTAGTGTGTCTGTCACTGCCTGGTTTCTGTGATTTATCTGCTTGATTCTGTTCATATGTGTGTGTATACTTGAACACAATTTTTTGCATGTGTGTGCATCAAGTTGTGTGTATGGTGGGCTGTGCCTATGTGAATGTGTATGTGTGTCTGAGTGTTTGTGTGTATGTCTGAGTGTGTGCGTGTTAGTGTGTGTGTGTGTGTGAATCTGCACACTACACATAGTGTGTTTCTGCCAGCTTCAGTATGACAGTGTGAAATTGTGGATTCTACTCCCACTAGTGGCTCAGACTGTTACTGCAGATGTGGACCAAGCGACACAGCCTGGAAACCCTGGGGCTAATCCTCAGGCTGTTTTGAGCAAGTTGACAAATATCAAGCATAAACTTCATGATTCCTTCCTGAACTGTTGTCAGTTCTAGTCACAGGACTCCCATTTTTTTTCCAACCCTGCCACACAGGTCCCTTCACATGCAACAAAACCTGCTTTGTATTCCTCACAGACCTTAATATTGTTCCTTTTCAGACAGCATGTGTCCATCTGTACGGCCGTACAGTGGTAGGGCTACACCTTCTATTAACAACTCAACCTTACCTATCGACCTCATTAGAATGATACCATGTGCTGTATCACTCTCCGTCCACAGCTGTAACTGTTTTCTTCTCAAGTAACACATACTGGAGGAACTTTACAGGTCAGGCAGCATCTGTAGAAAGGAATGAACAGTCAATGTCTTAGGCCAAGATCCTTCATCAGAAAGGAAAAAGAGGCCAGAATAAGAAGGTGGGGGTAAAGAGAGAGAGTACAGGCTAGAAGGTGATAGGTGAAACTAGGTGGGTGGATGAGGTAAGAAGCTGTGAGGTGATAGGAGGTAAAGTTCAAGGCTGAAGAAGTAGGAGAGTGATAGGAGAGGGAATAGCCCTTGGGGGAAGGGGAGGGAGGAGAGACACCGGAGATATTGTGCTTATGATTTTCTGTCTTTTGCCTCTTTCTATTGTGATCAGGTTCTGTTTCTGTAATTTCTTCCTCCACTCTATTTGTTTCCTTCACTCTGTCCAGTTTCAGCATCATACCATGGGCCTTCTCTCCTCCAGATACCCCACAGGAACTGTGATGAACTCCACACTATCTGCAGACTCTTACAAATTTCCACTGATTTGCTGTGGAGAGCATTCTTACTGGTCGCATCACTACCTGTGATGGAGGGGCCAGTGCACAGGATCAGAAATAGCTGCAGAGGATTGCAAACTGAGCCAGCTCCATTATGGACACTAGCCTCCCCCGCATTGAGGACAGCTTCAAAAGATGGTGCCTCAAAAAGGTGGCATCAATCATTAGGGTCCCCCATCACCCAGAACTTGCTCTCTTCTCATTGCTACTATCAGAGAGGAGGTACAGAAGCGTCAAGGTACACACTCAATCTTTTAGGAACATCTTCTTCTCCTCTACCATCTTATTTCTGAGTGGACTATGAACCACCCATGAACACACCTCACTATTTTTCTCTCTTTTTGTTCTGCTTATTTAATTTAGTTTTAATGTATATACAAACCGTTTGTATGTTTATTGTCATTTACAGCATTTTTCTGTATTGCAATCTACATGTGCCACAAAACAACAAATTTCAGGACTTAAGTCAGTGATATTAAACCTGATTCTGATTCTGACTATGACATTGTAAACTAGCCTTGTCCCTTTACCAACACATCACTGGCACATCCCTCCGCAACATCAGTACTATACATGGATAGGAAAGGTTCAGTGGGATGTGGGTCAAATGCCGGTAGATGGGACCAGCTCAGATTGTTAACTTGGTCAGCACAGACAAGTTTGGCCAAAGGGCCTGATTTTGTGTTATATAATTCTGTGACTGTGTGCATTTCCTCCAGGCACCTTGGTTTCCCCTCACATTCCGTAGACATGCAGGCTTGGAGATTAATTGACAACTGCAAGTTGCCCGTATTTTCTAGGTGAACGATAGAATCTGGAGGGAGAGTTGATTAGAGTACAGGATGTTAGATTCTGATGTTTTACTCCAAGGTTCTTTCAGATGTCAGGAAGGAAGCAAAAAACTTGTTGCATTATGGTTGTTTTATTCAGTGTTGATGTAAGAAAGAAAATTGGAGCAGAAGCCAATAGCATAAGGCTTAAAAACAATGAGAACTAAGAAACTAAGATTAAGATGGTGCTGACATTATAGTTCAGCTCTTTTATACCGATATTTAAGGAACATTATATTCAAATTTGTAGTTAAGAGCCAACCAATGGGACAGTTAGTTAAATAGGTAAAGTTAGAGAGTAGAGAGGCAAATCAACAGCAAGGTGAGTGGGGGTGAATTAGAGAGAGAGAGGGAGGGAGTGCAAGAGAGAGAAAGAAAGAGATTGTGTTTGCTTGTGAGAGAAAGAGAGAGTGAATTTCCCATTTGCTTCAAAAAAGCAACGATCATACCAGTGCCAAGAAGAATAATGTGAGCTGCTTTAATGACTATCACCCGGTAGCACTCACGTCTACAGTGATGAAATACTTTGAGAGGTTGGTCATGTCTAGACTGAACTCCTGCCTTGGCAAGGACCTGGACCCAGCAAGGATTTGCCTATCACCTGAACAGGTCAATGGCAGGTGCAATCTCAATGGTTCTTCACACAGCTTTAGACCACCTGGACAAAACAAACAGCTAAGTCGATGCTGTTCATCAACTATAGCTCAGCATTTAATACCATCATTCCCACAATCCTGATTGAGAAGTTGCAGAACCTGGGCCTCTGTACCTCCATCTCCAATTGGATTCTCGACTTCTTAACTGGAAGACCACAGTCTGTGTGGATTGGTGATAACGTATACTCCTCGCTAACGATCAACACTGCTGTACCTCAGGGGTGTGTGCTTAGCCCACTGCTTTACTCTCTCTATACCCATGACTGTGTGGCTAGGCATAGCTCAAACACCATCTATAAATTTACTAATTAAACAACCACTGTTGGTAGAATCTCAGATAGTGACGAGAGGACGTACAGGAGCGGGATATGCCAACTAGTGGAGTGGTGCCACAGCAACAGCCTGGCACTCAACGTCAGTAAGATGAAAGAACTGATTGTGGACCTCAGGAAGGATAAGATGAAGGAACACATGCTAATCCTCATAGAGGGATCAGAAATGGAGACAGTGAGCAGTTTCAAGATCTTGGGTGTCAAGATCTCTGAGGATCTAACCTGGTCCCAACATATCGATGCAGTTATAAAGAAGGCAAGACAGTGGCTATACTTTTTTAGGAGATTAAAGAGATTTGGCATGTCAACAAATACACCCAAAAACTTCTACAGTTGTACCATGGAGAGCATTCTGACAGGCTGCATCACAGTCTGGTATGGGGGGAACTACTGGACAGGAGTGAAAGAAGTTGCAGAGGATTGTGAATTTAGTCAGCTCCATCTTGGGTACCTGCCTACAAAGTACATAGGACATCTCCAAAGAGTGATGTCTCAGAAAGGCAGCATCCATTAATAAGGACCCCCAACACCCAGTGCACTCCCTTTTCTCACTGTTACAATCAGGTAGGAGATTCAGAAGCCTGAAGGCACATACTCAATAATTCAGGAACAGCTTCTTCCACTCTGTCAACCAGTTCCTAAATGGACATTGAACCCTTGGACACTACCTCATTTTTAATATATAATATTTCTGTTTTTTGCATAATTTAAAAATTATTCAATATACAAACACTGTTATTTATTATTATTATTGTTGTTATTATTATTATTATTATTATTATTATTATTATTATTATTATTATTATTATTATTATGTTTTTTTCTGTTCGATATTATATTTTACATTGAACTGCTGCTGCTAAGTTAACAAATCTCACGGCACATGCTGGTGATAATAAACCAGATTCTGATTCTGATACTGAGAGACAGAGTGAGAGAGAGATTGAGTGTGAGAAAGAGACAGAGATAGAAATGAAAACTAATAGTGTGAGAGAAAGAAAGAGAGACAGGCAGACTGACAGAGGCAGAAACAGATGCCAATACAATAAGACAGTGAGAGACAGAGGGATAGAGAGAGAGAGAGAGAGAGAGAGAGAGAGAGAGAGAGAGAGAGAGAGAGAGAGAGAGAGAGAGAATACATGGAGAGAAACAAACACCAATAGTGTGTAACTGTGAGAAAGTGTGTGTGTGTGAGTGTGTATATGTGTGTGAGAGAGAGAGACTGACAGAGACAGAAACAGACATCAATACAATAAGAGAGCGAGAGAGAGAGAGAGAGAGAGAGATCATTAAGGAGCTGTAAGCAAGTGTTAATTTAATTGGTTCTCACATTGAAGGATTTTAGCCGGAGTGGCTTCCACTTGAAAGATTTTCAAGCTGACTGCTCTGATAGTACTGCCTCAGTACTGCCCAAAGCCTCAGACTTACAGCTTTGTGCTTGTCCGTGGTGGGGTACTTGAACTCAGAACTTCATACCTTGTGGGCACAAATGTACATACACACATTGAGCAATAGTTTGAATCAGCAGCCAGCACTCTATTCAAAAGAAATGCTGTTGGGAATTTTGTTCCTTGAGAAGAGTCCATGCAATGAAATTCTCTATTTTAATTTTTTTTAAACTTGGAGAGAGAGGTAGGGCTGCATGACGAGGATGTGTCTTATGCCACCAGAGTAGTGTAGTGGTGAGCATGGTGCTATTACAGCTCCAGGTGTCAGAGTTTGAAGTCTGTATGTCCTCCCCATGGAATATGTGCTCTGGATAATCCGCTTTCCTTCCACAGTCCACAGAGGTACCGGTTAGGAAATTAATTGGTCATTGTAAATTGTCCTGTGATTAGGCTAGGGTTAAATAGGTGGGTTGCTGGTGGTGCAGATCATAGGCCAGAAGGGCCTGTTCCTTGCTGTACCTCCAAATAAACAAAATAAATCCGTCCCTAAGCTTCATCACCCATGTTTAGCCCTTTCTTCGTGCAGCTTGGAAGCTGAGGCAAGGAGGTTAATTGAGCACTGAAGGCTCTAAACGCTAAAAGTGTTATTAATCAGGAATCTGTTGGTGAAGGTCACAGACAGCTCTGGAGAGTGACCAGGTCAAGACTCGAGAGGATTTCCACCAAACTCGTCCCTCATTAGCTCAATACATATTTTCTGCTTCATTGAATTAATCATGAGAGATGTTCCAGCATTACTGCTTCCAAGTGCAGAGAACATTTCATTTATGGCTCTCTAATTTACACTGTATTCAATTCACAGTCATGCCTTCTCGATGAATAAGACTTGCAGTCTTGAGGAGAACCAAGTTGAGTTTATTGTCCTGTGCGCAATTACAGTGAGATGCAGGTACAATGAACAATTTACTTGCAGCGCCATCACAGGTACGTTCATACAGAATATAAACTATATAAAAAGACTGGTACCATACAGTGAATAAAAGACCACACGAAAGCAAACTTTTATAAAAATGATTCCCAGAATGGAAGGGTTAATGTGTGAGGAGTGTTTGATGGCTCTGGGTCACTAGTCAATGGAGCTGAGAGCTGAGAATGGTGGGGGGCGGGGGGGGGGGGGGGTGAAACCTAACGTAAATATCGGAGCAGGTCAATGGGAGGAAGCAATTTAAATGGTTCGGCATGGACTAGATGGACCGAA
Organism: Hypanus sabinus; assembly: GCF_030144855.1. Lineage (NCBI taxonomy): Eukaryota > Metazoa > Chordata > Chondrichthyes > Myliobatiformes > Dasyatidae > Hypanus > Hypanus sabinus. Next base: position 75,505,061 of record NC_082722.1, on the reverse strand, counting down.
GAGCCTGCTTCTGTTCCGTATTTTTCTATGACTATGAATTTTAAAAGGCCTAGGCAGAGTGGATGTGCAGATGATGTTTCTAGCACCAAGAGGGCACAGCCTCAGAATAGAAAGACATCCTTTTACAACAGAGGTAAGGAGGAATTTGTTTTGCCAGAGGGTGGTGCGTCTGTGGAATTCATTGCTACAGACAGCTGTGGAGGTCAAGTCATTGGGTATATTTAAAGCGGAAGTTGATGGGTTCTTGACTAGTCGGTATCCAGTGTTATGGGGAGAAAGCAGGAGAATGGGGTTGAAAGGGATAATAGATCAGCCATGATGAACAGGCTCAATGTGCTGAGAGGCCTAATTCTGCTTCTGTGTCTTATGGTCAAAAACTGTAAGTCAAAACAAAGCAAAGACAAGACCATGGTAGTTCAAGAGGCCCCTGTAGTATCCCACTGCAGAGCTAGTGTTAGGAATCTGATGGCTGTGGAACAACAGCTGTTCGTGAACCTAGTGGTGTGAGACTTCAGAACATAGAACATAAGACATAGTACATAGAAGGATTTAGCCTTCTCCATGATCAATCTGATCCTTCCTTCTTACATAACCCTCCACATTACTTTCATCCATGTGTCTATCCAAAAGTTTGTTAGATGTCTCTATTATATCTGCCTTTATTGCTACCCCTGGCAGGGCATTCAACACACCCGCCACTCTCTGTGTGTAGAACCTACCTCTGACATTCCCCCAACACCTTCCTCCAAGTGTCAATGCTAGGTAAGGCCATGCTCATGTCGAACTCAGCAGTCTGTTGTGTTTCTGTGAGTTGCGATTGCTGTGCCCAGCCCTGATGCATCCAGTCAGGATACAGTGTGACAAGAGTTCAGTCATGGCCAAGAACAGAGGGAATGAGCTGAGTTTTAATAAGCACTGTACTGAACCAAGGAAAATAATCAACTCCGGGCCAACAGGGCCACTAACTAAAGCTTTCAAACTTACTAAAAACTAACGTTGACACCTCCAGTCAAAGCAGTATCCTAGAAATAAAGTGATAGTGCTCCTCAAACAGCATCTAACTAAATCACTATTCTTCTTTCCCGCAACGTCAACTAAGCTAAGCAGGGAATGTTGTCATGACTGTGCTTTGATCAAGATTTGACAAGGCTGAACCAAAAGGAAGAGAGTTACATATAATTACAGAGAATCCTTGATTGGCTGCAATGTGTGCATTCTCACGTGCGTGATTGCTGCCCACCTCCGAGAGCACCCCGTCTCCGCAGCAGAGTCTGTGGTTGTGACAACAATGACTGTGAGATGAGAGAACTCCTGACTTGTTGAGAAACAGTGTAAGAATTTTCAAACATATGCATTGGAAGCAGGATCAGATGATTCACTCAGTCGAGTTTACTCTGCCATTCAATAGATTGTAGCTGACCTGACCGAAACCTCCCACGATACACTTTCACCTGTTGGCTGTGAACTACCTACATGCTTTTATGTTAAAACTATTAAGGCACTACTTCTCCTGCCCAAAGGTTCACAGCCCTCCAAAAAAAAAATGTTGTCTAATCTCTACCTTAAATGCACAGCCTCTTGAAGTAAGTCGTTGTTCTCTAGATTCTCCAAAATGAAGAAATAACCCCTTCAAAGAAACAACTCTGCTTTAGAGACCCACTGGATCTGACGTGTTTCTATTATGTCCCTTCCCATGGAAGCAAACCCAATTGGTCCAATTCACCCTCATCATTCTATCTCCTCTCCAGGTCTACATTCCGAGATTACATCTCCTAATCCAGGCTTCAAACTCCATTCACACTGATGATGGGGTGTAGAACACTAGGCCGTGAACCCTGGTCTCACTGTCTTGTGTACCTGGGAGATCACTGGCCCTCACGCTTCTTACCCACATGGACATCTGATCCCAGTACACAGTGGCAAATTGGGGTGGGGTGTGTTCTCCGGCCCCCATCATCACTAGTCTGCTGGCCTGGTATCCGACCACAGAGGTCCAGAGGTCCTCCGTCACTGGTCCTCATTGCTGACCTCTGAATGTGGAGCAGATGCCTAGACTCCAACCTGAACTCTAACTCCCCAGATCACTGACACTAAACCCTATCCTGACTCCTAACAACCTTCACTGTTCCCAAAACCATCCCAACAAACCTAAAAAACAGTTAAGTCTGAGCCGTGATCTCGACTACGCTCATCTCTCAGCTCCATACAACTCCTCTAGTTCTTGGCCCCTTCTTCAATATTGTCAAAGGATCAAGAGAAAAGGCAGCACAATGGGGTTCCCAGGGAAAATAAATCACCCATGATTGAATGGACGAGCAGACACGATGGGCTGAATTGTTTAATTCTGCTCCTATGTCTTATGGTCTTAGCAATTCCTATCCCCCTCTTCAAGCTGCTGTTTGGCCCATTGACTTCCTCCAGGAGATTGTTACTCTTTAGAAATAAGCCATGGGAACATATTATGATTGATAATGAACTCAGTAGCCACTTTATTTGGTACCTCCAAATTAAGTATATTCATGTACTTCTGCTGTTGTAGCCCTTCCACTTTAAGGTTTGATGTATTGTGCTTTCAGAGATGGTCTTCTGCACATCATTGTTGAACCAGTCTTCCCATTCTCTTCTGACCTCTCTCTCTCATTAACATTTTTGCCCACAGAACTACTGCTCACTGGATTTTTTTTTGTTTCTCACACCATTCTCTGTTATCCCTGTTGTGCGTGAAAATCAGCAGTTTCTGAGACACTCGAACCACTCTGTCTGACTCCAACAATTATTCCATGATCAAAGTCACTTAGATCACATTTGTTCTCCATTCTGATGTTTGGTTCGAACAACAACTGAACCTCTTGACCATGTCTGCATGCTTTTATGTGTTGAGATGCTGACACATGGATGATTGATTAAATATTTGCATTCAGGAGCCGGTGTACCTAATAAAGTGGCTATTGAGTGTCAACACCTTACGAGAGTTTAAAGTGGGCACAGCAAATCCTGCAACTCAGTGACACATAGATCCACAGAAAAAAACTTCATTAGGCTCAATGTCATTACCAATGCATTACACTGTGTTCGAGTGATCAGTAATGATATTCTATTTCAATACCACTGTGATTATGCTTCACTGATTTCACCGGCAGCTCTACCTTTAGAGAGTTCTGTTCTTAACAAAAAAAAACTAGTAAATTTTATTTCATAAATATTCAGGTTCTAACTGAAAACTCCTAATCACCGAAAGAACTTGGTGTTCAGAACCCTGCAGGAATACACAATTCACATCATTTGCACTGAGATGAGAGGGTCGATGGAGAGGCCGTTCTGCTTGTAGTATAACCTGCTTCACAAAACTGGTTTAGTTCTTCAGCCGGTTTCAACCAGCTTAAGAACAATAAATGGTTTCCTAATATGATGATTTGAACTCTTTACCTCATAATCAACCTCGTTATGATATTTCACCTTATTGTTTACCTGCACTGCACTTTCTCTGTAGCTGTTACACTTTATTCCTCTTTTTTATTGTTTAATTTGTTCTACCCCAATGCACTGTGTAATGATTTGATCTGAGTGAACAGTATGCAAGACGAGTTTTTCACTGTATATCAGTACATATGACAATAATAAACCAATTCCAATTCCATTGCCTCATTATTGTCTACCTGCACATCATTTATTCTGTAGCTTTTACATTTTATCATGATGGTTTATATCATCAGGCAGCCTCCAAATTGATGACATGATCATAGATTTCTTTTTCTGTTATTTTTTTCCTTCACAATTCCTCTTCTTCATTCTCCACTCCGGCTTCCTACCTCTTCTTCACCTATCTATCACCTCCCCTCCTCCCTGGGCCCCCTCCTCCTTCCCTTTTTCATTTAGCCCACTCTCCTCTCTTATCAGATTCCTTCCTTCCTCTCCAGCCCTTTACCTTCCCCTCCCAATTGAATTCACTTGTCACCTTCTAGTTACTCCTCCTTCCCCTCCCCACCTTTTTTATTCTGCTTTCTGAAATGCTTCAATAAAAATTAGTGAGAATCAAAGGGGAGCTGTATCCACAACTCTGTATTCATTAAGTAAATTCTACAAGACATGTGGTTATACTTTATTGGAAGAAGTGCTTATACTTCATTGGAGATAAATAAAATCTACCAGGTGTTTATGACTGTGTTGATTGCATTACACACACACATATGGCTCATTTGCATATTTATGTACAGATGCACTACAGTTGAAAGGACTGAGTTGAGAAAATATTCCTTCAATAGATTCCACTCGGACCGAACCACTTCCAACACCACCCACAGGTTTAGAATGATTAACTCAGGACAGACAAACTTCATACACTCTACCTTCAATAACATTGGCACGAGCCTCGAATGCCCTGTACACCAACAACAGTAATTTGTGTTTATTTACCAGCCATAAGGAAATAAAATGCCCAGGAAATCTCATAGCTCTAGCAACTCTTTACAAAAGTTTTCAAAGTTCAAACTAAATTTATCATCAGTGCGTACATGTTATGATGCAATACTACTTGGAGATTCATTTTCTTGCAGGTATTTACAGGGAGAAAGAAACAATAGAATTTTACAAAAAAAAGATAAATAGACAAAGGCCGTCAAACAACCATTGGTCAAAAGAAGACAAACTATGCCTATAAAATAATACTGAGAACATGAGTTGTGGAGAGTCCTTGAAAGTGAGTCAGTGGCCTATGAGAGTTAAAAGAGGGTATAGCAAACCCAGCAACCCTGTGACACATAGATCCAGAGAAAAATCTTCATTAGGCTCAGTGTCATTACGAATGGATTACATTATGTAACCAGCTTAGAGTTGAGGTGAGTGAAGCTATCCACTCCGGTTCAGGAACCTGATGGCTGTAGGACAGTAACTGTTCCTGCACCTGGTGATGTGAGACCTAAGGCTCCTGCCTGATATTAGTAGTGAAAAGAGAGCACGGCCTGGACATTGATTGAAGTACTGTACATACGCAGCAGAAACATTCCCATGTAGGTCCGGCGAAGAGTTTTAAAAGCAGGAAGCTTTTTATGGGAGTCATTGATTGAAGTACTGCACATATGCAACAGAAGCATTGTTGTGCAGGTCAGACGAAGAGCTTTAAAAACCCAGTTTCTGTAAAAAAGGGATACTGTCTAACAGAGTTGTCACTCTGGGAGTGGCCATCGCTGGAGTAGTCTGAGTCAGAGTAGTAAGGCTTTGGTTCAACAGGGCTTCAGCACAAACAGGCAGAGGTGAAGTAAGTAGATAAGTTCATTCCTCATTTCTTATTTTGGTTTTTCTAAATTGAGGGAATAAGGGTATGCCTGCAGAGCCAGTATTCTGTTCTGGGTGTCAGAGGTGGGATTTCCAGCAGATTACCAGTTTCCCTGACGGCTACATCAGTAGCAGGTACATCGAGGTGCAGCTTTTTGGAGACCATGTTAGGAAACTGGAGCAGCAGCTCAATGACCTTCAGCTTGTTAGGAAAAGTGAAGCAGTGATAGACAGGAGCAACGGGGAGGTAGTCATCCCTAGGCTAGAGGAGGCAGATGAATGGGTGACTCAGGAGAAAGAAGGGAGAATGTCAGATAGTGGAAAGCACCCCTGTGGCTGTTCCCCTCAACCATAAGTACTGTTGGGGGGACAACCTACCTGGCAGAAACAACAGTGGCCGTACCTCTAGCACTGAATCCAGGCCTGTGGCTCAGAAGGGCAGAAAACTGAGGAGGATGGCAGCAGTAATTGGGGCCTATATAGTCAGGGGGACAGATAGGCAATTCTGTGGATGCAAAAAGGAAACACGGATGATAGCTTGCCTCCCAGGAGCCAGGGTTTGCGATGTTTCTGAACATGTTCAGAATATTCTGAAAAGGGAAGGTGAGCAGCGAGAGATCATGGTACGTATTGATACCAATGAGATAGGTAGTAAAAGGGAGGAGGTCCTGAAAGCCGAATACAGGGAGCTAGGAAGGAAGGAAGTTGATGAAGAAGGATCTCAAAGGTAGTAACCTCGGGTTTGCTGCCTGTGCCACATGACAGTGAGGATAGAAATAGAATGTGGTGGCAGATGAACGTGGGGCTGAACAATTGGAGCAGGGGGCAGGGATTCAGATTTTTGGATAATTGTGATCTCTTTTGGGGCAGGTGTGACCTGTCCAAAAGGGATGGGTTCCACTTGAATCCAAGGGGCACCAATATCTTTGCAGGCAGGTTTGCTACAGCTGTTGGCAGTGTTTTAAACTAATATGGTAGGGAGGTGAAAAACAGTATGACAGAGCTGAGGATGAGCTCGCAGGTTTACAAGTAGATGATGTAATATGTAATATGAATACAAGGAAGGACAAGCAAATGATTGAGTACAAATGCAAGGGCAAAGAATTAAATTGTACCACAGAGGCAAAATTCACAAGGGTGCAGAATTCAGGACTGAAGGTATTGTATTTAATTGTGCAGCATTCAGAATACGGTGGACGAACCCGTGGCGCAATTAGAGATTGGTTGGTCTGACATTGTGGGCATCACTGAGCTGTGGCTGAAAGAAGATCATAGTTATGAATTTAACATCAATGGATATACTTTATATCGAAAGGACAGACAGGAAGGCATAGGCAGTGGTGTGGCTCTATTGGAAAGAGATGAAATTACATCTTTAGAAGGAAGTGAGACAGGGTCAGAGAAAGCTGAATCGTTGGTGGTGGAGATGAGAAACTGCAAGGGTCAAAAAACCATCATGGGAATTATATATAGGCCTCCAAATAGTAGCCAGGATGTGGGATTGAAATTGTAAATGGAGCTATAAAGTACATGTAATAAGGATAATATCACAATTGTAATGGGGGACTTCAATATGCAAGGGGACTGGGAAAATCAGGTTGTGTTGGATTGCAAGAGAGGGAATTTTTTGAATACCTATGAGATGTCTTTGTAGAGCAGCTTGTGCTCAAGCCTACTTGGGAAAAGGCTATCTTAGATTTGGTGTTGAGTAATAACCCAGATCTTATTTAGGAGCTTATCATAAAGGAACCCTTCAGAGGCAGTGATCATAATATGATTGAATTCATACTGCAATTTGAGAGGGAGAAGCACATGTATCAGTATCACAACGGAATAAAGGGAATTGCAGAGGCATGAGACAGGAGCTTGTCCAGGTGAATTGGAGGAAGATACTGGCGGGGATGATGGCAGAACAGAGGTAAGTGAAGTTTCTGGAAATAGTTCAAAAGGTGCAGGATAGTTATGCCCACCCTCCCCCCGGAAGAAAAAGTTCCCAAATGGCATTGCTGACAAGGGAAGTTAAGGACTGCGCAAGAGCCAAGGGAAAGGCATATAATGTAGCAAAAGTGAGTGGGAAGTTGGGAAGTTGGGATGATTGGGAAGCTTTTAAAATCCAACAAAAGACAGCTGAAAAAGCTATAAGTTGAAATATGAGGGCAAATTAGTCAATAATATAAAGCAGGATACTGAAAGTATTTTCATTTCTATAAAGAATAAAAAGGAGGTGAGACTTAGTATTGGACCACTGGAAAATGATACTGGTGAGGAAGTAATGGGGGACAAAAAAATGGCAGATGAACTGAGTAAGTACTTTGCTTCCATCTTTACTGTGAGAGTCAGGGATCAGGACTGAGTGCCATTGCTACTACAAAGGTAGAAGTGCTGGGCCAGCTGAAAGGTCTTAAGGTGGATAAGTCACCTGGACCAGATAGACTACATCCCAGAGTCTTGAAAGAGGTTGCTAAAGAGGTAGCAGATGGATTAGTCATGATCTTTCAAGAATCACTTGATTTGGGGTTTCAGGGTACTTGAAGACTAATGATAAAATAAATCTAAGCCAGCATGGTTTCTCTGAAATAAAATCTTGCCTGAAAAATCTGTTGGAATTCTTCGAAGAAGGAACAAGTAGGGTGGAGAAAGGAAAGGTATTGGACGTCATTTACTTGGATTTTCAGAAGACATTTGATAAGGTGCTTTACATGCAGCTGCTTACAAAGATAAAATCCTATGGTGTTACAGGAAAGATACTGGCATGGATAGAGGAATGGCTGTCAGGCAGGAAGCAGCAAATGGGAATAAAGGGGGCCTTTTTCTGATTGGCTGCCAGAGACTAGTAGTGTTCCTCAGCGGTCAATATTGGGACCACTACTTTTCACATTGTTTGTCAACAATTTAGATAGTGGAATTGATTGCTTTGAGGCAATGTTTGCAGATGATGGTGGGTAGTGCTAAGGAAGCAATGTGATTACAGCAGGACTTAGATAAGTTGGAAGAATGGGCAAAAAAAGTGGTAAATGGAATACAGCTTTGGGAAATGTATGATAATGCATTTTGGTAAAAGGAACAATAGTGCAGACTATTATCTAAATGGAGAGCAAACTGAAACATCAGAGATGCAAAGGAACTTGGGACTCCTCATGCAAGACTCCCAGAAGGTTAATTCACAGGTTGAGTCTGTGGTAAAGAAGGCAAATGCAATGTTGGCATTTATTTCAAGGAGAATAGAATATTAAAACAAGGAGATAGTGATAAGGCTTTATAAGACACTAGTCAGGCTACACTTGGAGTATTGTCAACAATTTTGGGCCCCTTATCTCAGAAAGGATGTGCTGTCATCAGAAAGAGTCCAGAGGAGGTTCACAAGGGTGATTCCCAGAATGAAGGGGTTTACATATCAGGAACCTTTGGCAACTTTCAGTACTCAATAGAGAATGTGTGCGGATCTTTTGAAATCTACCAAATGTTGAAAAGACTAGATAGGGTGGATGTGGAGAGGATGTTTCCTATGGTGGGGGTATCTAGAATTAAAGGGCACAGCCTCAAAATATAGGATGACATTTCAGAAAAAGGTAAGGAGGATTTTTTTTAATCCAAAGAGTAGTGACTCTGTGGAATGCTGTGCCACAGATTGCAGTTGAGGCTAATTCCACGTGCATACTTAAAGCAGAAGTTGATAGGTTCCTGATCGGTCGGGGGCTGAAGGGATATGGTGAGAGGGCAGGTGTATGAGGTTCAAAATGCTCCAGGATCAGTCATGATGAAGTGGCACATCAGACTTGATGGGCTGAATGGCCTAATTCTGCCCCTGTTTCTTCTGGTCTTATGGCTGGAGTCTTTGATAATGGATGGTGTTTATTCATGGCAGAGCTCCATATCAAAGTATTCAACAGTTTATCAATGGGAACTGAAGGTTTTAATGAATGCAAGAGCCTGCAGCTTCTGGAATCAGAAGCAACAGGTACCTTGAAGGTGAATGAAGACTGGACATCCATTGTGAAAATGAAGCAGTTATGGTTCGACAATCAGGTGTCAGAAGGCATGAGAAGTGTCCTGGACCTGTGTGAGAAAGGGGTGGACCAGGAGAGACAACATAGAATGAATGGTATGAGGGCATAAGTTCTGTAGGGCATGAGTAGGTAGAGGCTTCCATGACTGTCCTCATTGTGAATCTTAGCTGAGACCAACAAGTGCAAAGTGTGCTGCAAAATGTATAGTGAGCAGTTCTGGGCCCCATATCTCATGGGTTGTGGAGTGGAGGTATGTCTCTACCAAAGGAGGTATTCCTTTCCTCTTCTAGCCTGCAGGTCACCCTTGGCAAGGTGTAACACAGACAGACAGACATACTTTATTGCTCCCGAGAGAAACTGGGTTTCGTTACAACCCGCACCAACCAAAAATAGTGTAGAAATGTAGCAACATAAAACCATAAATAATTAAATAATGATAAGTAAATTATTCCAAGTGGAAATTAGTCCAGGACCAGCCTATTGGCTCAGGATGTCTGACACTCCGAGGGAGGAGTTGTAAAGTTTGATGGCCACAGGCAGGAATGACTTCCTATGACGCTCAGTGTTGCATCTCGGTGGAATGAGTCTCTGGCTCTGAACACCTGTATGGTCGCCTGATCAAGATCATATAAAGCCACGGGTGCAAGTGGCGGATGGTCATATGAGCAGCTGGTGCATATCACAAGTCCTGGTTATATGACCACTGATGCTAGGCAAACAATCTCTGAAGAGTATTGATAACAGATCGGGTCATCATCTGGTAAAGGCAGTACCCTGAAGAAGGCAGTGTCAAACTACTTCTGTAGAAAAATTTGCCAAGAACTATCATGGTCAAGACCATGTCATATGACATGGCACATAAAGATGATGATCTGCAGAAGAATGTACTGGCATTGGAGAGGATCACAGGAGATTCACAAGAATGATCCTGGGAATAAAAAGATTAATGAACAAGTAGTGTTTAGTGGCTCTGGACCTATTCTCACTGGAGTTTAGAAAAATGAGGGGGGACCTACTGAACAGTAAGAGGTCTGTTTTCATTAGTGGGAGAGGTACAACTTCAGAGCATAAGGGATATCCCTTTAGAGCAGAGCTTGGAGGAATTTCTTTAGCCAGAATGTGGTGAATTTGTGGAATTCATTGTCACAAATAGCTGTGGAGGCCAAATGACTGGATATATTTAAAGCAGAGCTTGATAGGTCTTGAATAGTATGGGGACCAAAGTTTACAAGGGGAAGGCAAGAGAGGAAAATCAATCAACCATGATCTAATGGTGTAGCAGATTTAATGGGCTGAAAGGCCGAGATGTACTCTCATCTCTTATGATCTATCAGGTTCCAGTACTTGACGTGTTGAGATCTATGGCAGCTTATGAGATGGCAGCCTTGCTTGTGGCAAAGTTTGTTTGGCTCAGTTTTGAATTTTAGTGAAAGAGTTCCAGAGTTCAACCTGTTCAAAGTCACTCTGGTACTGCTGGGACAATCTACTAAAATGCCCAGGTTCCGGGCTGGTATTTGGCTTTTCTCAGTGAGATGTGTTGAAATGTTTCTGCCGACCTTAGCCTTCCTTTGCAGGGAGCAAGCATTCCCAAAGCTGGTCATGCTTCACACATCAGAACACACAGAGTGGCACAGTGGCACAACTGATAGAGCTGCTGCCTCAATTCTGCCATCTCTGGTTCGATCCTGACTTCTGGTACTGTTCAAAGTTCAAAAGTAAATTTCAAAGTAAAAGTTCAAAGTAAATTTTATGTCATCACATACAATCCTGAGATTCTTCTTCCTGTGGGCATACTCAGCAAATCTATAGAATAGTAACTATAACAGGATCAATGAAAGATCAAGTCGAGCATAGAAAACAACAAGCTGTGCAAATGCAAATATAAAAAATAATGATAAGTAAGATTGAACATTCTCATTGAAACTATGTGGGTTTTCTCTGACTGCCTGCTGCCTGATTGTCTCACTCATCCCATCAACACACATATTGATAGATTATTTTCTCACTGTAAAATGACCCAAATGTAGAGCAAAGTGGTAAAAAAAAACAAAGGGTTGATAGGAATAAAATGGGGCTAGTTTAATTTTAGTTTAAGTGAATACTTGTTGATTGACGCAAATGGCTAGAACAGGGGCACCCAGTCTTCTTTTTACACCATGAAGTCTTACCATTATTTAGTAATTTTTCCGGATATAAATTAAATCTTAATAAGAGTGAATTGTTTCCTTTAAATAGACTGGTTCCAATTTATGGAAATTTACCTTTTAAATTAGTTAATGACTCTTTTATTTACTTAGGGATTAAAATCACAAAAAATTATAAGGACTTATTTAAGGTTAATTTTTTACCCCTAATCGATCAGATTAAATGTTTGTTTACTAAATGGTCACCATTATTTTTATCTCTGATAGGTTGGATTAATGCTATTAAGATGATTATTTTACCCAAGTTTTTATATATATTTCAAGCGGTACCAATTTTTATTCCAAAATCTTTTTTTGCTAATGTTGATTCAAAAATTTCCTCATATATATGGCAGAATAAAAATCCTAGATTAGGTAAAAAATATTTACAGAAGGCAAGGAAGGAAGGTGGATTGGCATTGCCTAATTTTAGATTTTATTATTGGGCAGTCAATATCCGATATTTGATATGTTGGTTAAAGGATGGGGATTTATCTTCTCGCCCTCATTGGGTGAACCTGGAAATTAAATCTGTACAAGGATTTTCATTGGGTACTATTTTGGGGTCTTTTCTTCCCTTTGCTCTTTCTAAATTGCAGAAACGAATTGACAATCTGACAGTTAAACATACTTTACATATATGGTTTCAATTTCGGAAATTTTTTGGGTTGACTCTGTTTGTTTTAAGTATTCCTATTGTATCCAATTGCTTTTTTTATCCTTCTATTATAGACCAAGCTTATTCAACTTGGAAGACTAAAGGATTACTATGATTTTCCGATTTATTTTTGGATAATTGTTTTATGTCTTTTGAACAATTATCTAATAAATACAATTTGCCTAGATTTCATTTTTTTTTAGATATTTACAGATTAGGAATTTCTTAAATACTGTACTTCCTACCTTTCCAAATCTTGTGTCTTCAGGTATTTTGGAGAATTTGCTAGAACTATATCCTTCTCAGAAAGGGGTAATATCAAAACTCTACAATATAATTATGAAGATACGTTCAGCGCCCTTCTATAAGATTAAAAATGATTGGAAAAGAGAACTTAACCTTACTATCCCTATTGGGAATTGGGATAAAATTCTTCAATTAGTTAATTCATCATCTATATGTGCTAAACATTCATTAATACAGTTTAAAGTTGTGCATAGGGCTCATATGTCCAAGGATAAATTGGCTCATTTTTATTCCTATATAAATCCTATATGTGACAGATGTCATTCTGAGATAGCTTCTTTAACTCATATGTTTTGGTCTTGTCTGCTTTTGAAAGAATATTGGAAAGACATTTTTGATATTATTTCCACGGTATTGAACATTGATTTACAACCTCATCCTATTACTGCAATTTTTGGTTTACCAATGATGGACTCAGTCCATTTATCCTCTTCTGCCCGTCGAATAATGGCATTTCTTACATTAATGGCTAGAAGATCTATTTTGTTGAATTGGAAAGAAATTAATCCTCCTACCGTATTTCATTGGTTTTCTCAAACTATGTCTAAATTTAGAAAAAATTAGAAGTGTTGTATTTGACCCTTCTATTAAATTTAAAAAAGATATGGAGACCATTTATTCAATATTTTCATATGATGTAATGTGACCCTGTTCCAAACCTATTCATTTTTCCAGTTTTGATTTTACATATGTTGAGAGGATCGGAGTTGACGACACTGATGATTTTGTATTTTTGTTAGATATTATAAACAGCCCATTTTTTTCTTTTTTTTTCTTTTTTTTCTTTTTTCATTTTTTTTCCTTATTAGTTATTAGGTTATTAGATTAGTTTTTCTAGCATAATTTCTCTTTTGTTTTTTTTTAATATATATTATGATATACCTAGTTTTGCTTTGCTTATATGTTATATCGTCCATGATTTGGGAAGACTCATTTATATTGTAGCTATTGCTTATGTATCATGTTCAGTTTAAATTTGTATGTTTGTAATCCCATTATCTATGTATTAATCTTATTATGTTGATATTATTATTATTAATAATAATAATAATAATAATAATAATAATAATAATAATAATAATAATAATAATAATAATAATAATAATAATAATAATAATAATAATAATAATAATAATAAAGATTGGAAAAGAAAATAAGTCTTACCATTAACCAAGGAATCCATGAACCCCAGGTTGGGAAATGCTGGGCTAGAGGATCTGTTCATTGAGGACATCTTCAAGAGGTGGTGTCTCAAGATGTCAGCATCCATCAGTAAGGATCTTCACCATCCGAGAAATGCCCATTTCTTGTTACTAATATTAAGGAGAAGGTACAGAAGCCTCATAGCCCCCGCTACATATTTTAAGAACAGTTTACTCCACTCTGTCATCAGATTTCTGAATAGTCCATGACCCATGAATACTACCTTATCTTTGTCTTTTATACTATTTATTTATTTTTGTTACTAAGTTTTAAGTTTAGCACTGTACTGCTGCTAAAACACAACATATTTTGTGATATATGTCAAAGTTCAAAGTTTTAAAGTACATTTATTATCAAAGTACAGTATATACGCAGTATACATCTCTGGGATTTGTCCTCCCACAGGCAGCAACAAAGAAACACCATAGAACCCGTTCATAGAAAACATCAAATACCGAATACACAACAAAGAGCAAATCACGTGGATGGAAAAAGAAGAGTGAGTAACACACAAAATATTAAACATTAAACCACAGAGTCCTTGAAACAGTCCAGAAATGTTCAGCTTACGTCAGGTCAGTTTAATTTAGCACTGTGATGTTCGTTGACTGCAAGCCGCAGATCCAATCCGCTTCATTCAAAATCACACAAAATAGCAATGAAAGAATGAATAACCAGAAACCAGAAACACATCATAACGTGAACTGACTAGTTGTCTATAAGCAAGTCCAATCCACAAACTACACCTATCAAACCTTGCCCTCTTGCCCCTTCCTACAGCAACTGAGAGAGAGAGGGAGATGGAGAGACCGATCAAACCCAGGCAGACATTACGGAACACCCACTCACCTTGTCCTTCTTGGGTTCAATCTTGTTTGATGCTTTAATCATTGAGTTTGTCAAGAGTTGGAACTGATCATGGTTTTGCGCTCCGCCAATAGGCTGCACACTCCTTTCTCAACCACGATGAATTCCATCAGAGACAGCAAAACACCAGATTGCTCAGTCAGCCCAATAACACATTATCAAAGTGTAAATTACAGGCTCTAACCATGTACAGATTAGTAGTAGAAGCATATTTAAAAGAAGTACCTTTGTGAGCTGTCTACAGAATATCACTTTTAGTCGCATTGGTCATTTTGCCATCTTGCAAATCAGTGACAATAAATCTGGTTCTAATTCTGATTCTGTGTCTTTAGCTCTCTTGGTGACTTTCTCTGACATTCTGACACACTGGGATGAGTGAAGAATGTTTTTTTAATGATAAAAGAGGAAAAGTAGAATGTAATAAGAGTGAGAAGGAGGAACAAATTTTAAAAATTAAAGGGGGTATATAAAATCATCAGGGCCATACAGAGATGCTAGAAAAATTAGTGAACCCTGCAGAACTTTCTCTGTTTCTGCATAAATATAAACTGAAATGTGATCAGATTGTCGCATGTCCTAAAACGAGATAGAAAAGCTATTAAATAAATAACACAGAAAACATTATGCTTGTTCATTTATTTACTGAGAAAAATGATCCAATATTACAGGTATTTGTTGAAAAAAGTATGTGAACCTCTTGGGTAACGTCTTCCACAAAAACTGTTTGGAGTCAGATGTTCCAATCATTGGAGGTGTGGGTTGTAGAGGAGCCCTGCCCTATAAAAAAGACACACAAAGTCAGGTTACTGACAGAGTATGCTCTTCTCAAGAAAGATTTGTTTATGTGCACCATGCCTACATCAAAACAACCTTAAGAGGAGCTTAGAAGAAGAATTGTGGAGATGTATGAAGCTAGAAAATGCTACAAAAGCATTTCTACATACCTGAGTGTTCATCAGTCCACAGTAAGAGAAATTGTCTACAAATAGAGGGAATTCAGTACTGCTGGTACTCTCCCTAAGTGTGGGCACCCTGCAAAGATCATACCAAGAGCACAAAGTGCAATGCTGAATGAGGTGAAGAAGAACCAAAAAGTTATAGCAAAAGAAATCTGTAGAACTTGCTAAATTTTCTGTTCATGTGTCTACTATAAGAAAAACACTGATCAAGAATGGTGTTCATGGAAAGACACCATGGAGGAAACCACCGTTCTCCACAAAACATTGCTGCAGGTCTCAAGTTTGTAGGAGACCACCTGGATGTTCTACAATGCTTCCAGGACAATGTACTGTGGACAGATGAGAAAAAAAGTTGAAGGTTTTGGCAGAAATGCACATTGCTATGTTAAGAGGAAAAAAGGGCACTGCACATCAACACCAAAACCTCATCCCAACTGTGAAGCACGGTAGAAGAAGCATCTGCAGTTGTGAACTTCCCATGATTCAGGATATTTACAAAAGTAGGTGTGAGAAAAGGGTTCGAAGAATCATTGTGGATCTGAGTCACCCCAACTACAATCTTTTCCAGCTGCTACCATCCAGGAAATGGTACCGCAGCATAAAAGCCAGGACCAACAGGCTCTGGGACAGCTTCTTCCACCAGGCCATCAGACTGATGAACTCACGCTGTTTGGAGTCTAATTCTATGCTACATTGAATGTTCTATTTATTATAAATGATTATAAATTACTATGATTGCTCCTTGCACATTTAGATGGAGACGTAACGTAAAGATTTTTACTCCTCATGTATGTGAAAGATGTAATAAATAAAGTCAATTCAATTCATTTCAGTGGTTTGGGGCTGCTTTGCTGGCTCAGGGCCTGGACAGCTTGCGATCATTGAAAATTGTATCAAGACATTTTACAGCAGAATGTCAGGGAAGCAGCTCATCACCTAAAGCTTAATAGAAGTTAAATAATGCAAGAAGCCAATGATCAGAAAGCCAAGAATAAATCAACAACAGAATGGTTTAAAAAGAAGACGATTTGTGCTTTTGGAATGGCCAAGTCAAAGTCCTGACCTTAATCCTGTAGAAATGTTGTGGAAGGATCTGAAGCAAGCAGTTCTTGCAAGGAAACACACCAACACCTCAGAGCTGAAGCAGTTTTTTAAGGAGGAATGGCCTAACATTCTTCCAAGCCGATGTGCTGGACTGATCAACAGTTACCAGGAATGTTTGGTTGAAGTTATCGCTGTTGGACAGGATCATGCTAGTGACCGAAAGCAAAGGTTCACCTACTTTTTCCAACAAATACATGTAATAAGGGATCATTTTTCTCAATAAATAAATAAACAAGTAGAATGTTTTTGTGTTACTTATTTCATTGGCCTCTGTTTATCTAGTTTTAGTACTTACATGAAGAGCTGATCATGTTTTAGGTCATACTTAAGCAGAAAGAAAAAAAATTCTACAGGGTTCACAAACTTTCTAGCACCACTGTAGTTGGGAAAAAGTGCACACACTCTATTTCCCAGGTAATAGAGTCATGAAGCAGAGGACAGACCATCAATGTGAGAAAGGAAAGATTTAAAGGGTTCCTAGGGCAGCCACTTCAAACAGAGCGTGATGGGTATGTGGAACAAGCTGCTGTAGTGATTAAGGCAGGTACATCAACTCCATTTAGAAGCTACTTGGACAGACACATATTTGGATGAATATGGGTCAAACACACACAAATGGCACCAGCTTTGTCAATGCTGGGTATCTTGTGTGAGCATGGAGAAGTTGGGCCAAAGGATTTGTTTCTGTGCTGTATGACAGTGATTCCAGGAAAATGTAAGAGAATAGACACAAAAGAAGAAAATGAAACAAATAAAACTGACAGTGAGAGAAAGGACAGAAAAACAGACACATCAATCTTAATTGTAGGAAGCTATTGGGATGTTCAGTGTTTGGGAGATGATTTGGGATAATTGATGGCTTTATTCACTTATTGGTTGCTTGGTTATTTGTTTATTTATTAATTATTCCAAAGTACCGCCCTGTAAAAGGCCCTGCTGGCCCAGTGTGCCTGTGCCCACTCCACCCAATTACACCCAGGTGACCAATTAACCTACTAACCCATAAATCATGAGCAGGATCAATGGGCCGAATGGCCTAATTATACTCTTATGTTTTATGGTCTTATTGTCTTTGGGCTGTGGGAGCACCCAAAAGAAACTCACACAGTCATGGGGAGAAAGTACAAACTCCTTGCAGACAGCAGCGGGAATCGAATGCAGGTTGTTGGCACTGTAGTAGCATGTTACTAACCGCAATGTTACCGTGCCACTAGTGATATCCATATTCATCACCACATGGAGTCAAGATGGATTTGCAACAGTCTAGAACAGTCATTCCCAGCCTGGGATCCATGGCATAAGAAGGGTTGGGAACCCTTGGTCTGGAACAACAATAGCTTGTGCCTATGAAGTTAAAAGTTCCAATGGTGCTAAAGCACCCTGATACACCTGTTGTTCATTCTGTTAATGAACGGAACCAGTCATGCATTTGCAGAATATGCCAACCCATTGCTGTTCAAATTCCCAATTGTTCTGTTGGCTTGACTGTTAATTCAATAAGAATTTTAAAAAATGCTCTAGTTTTAAGTAAAACACTCTTGGTTTCTCTTGCCCTGTGAAGAGACAAGTTAAATCTAATACCTCATTTACCTTGCAACTTAAATAATTATTTTTAAAAATAATTATTTGGAAGAAAGGTTAGGGATCTCATCGATTTCTCCAGTATGCAGCACGAATATTCATGGCTTAATTTGATCTGGTGAATCTTGCTCATTAATCAATAAGTGTTAATTCTTTGTGAATGTTGCAAGATTGTTCCTGTAGTTTTGTTGCTCAGTGAAAAACAACCAATTTATTTTTTTAAAGAGAGTTTTTATTTCTTTATTCTGTTGGACCAACATGGTGCCAATGGTAGGATGATGGATCATTTGCAAGAAGTAGGTTCAGGAGTTCAATATTTGTCCCTTTGTACCTACTTTACCATTATATAAGATATTTGCACATCCAGACTTGATAACAAGTTCTCCAACTTTTGTTTTCTCAGTATCCAAACTGTCCATTTCTGCCAATCATTGGTCCATGATACTGACCAACTTTTCTCTTTTAGTGTGGACTCAGATTCGTATTTGCTTATCACATGTACATCAAACTGTACCGTGAAATATGCCATTTACATAAATAACTAGCACACCCAAGGATGTGCTGGTGTCTGCCCCCAAGTGTCACCACACATTTCCAGCACCAGCATAGCATGTCCACAATGTTCAGCAGAACAACACAAGCATCAGCAACAACAAAACAAGACAACAACAGCAAAACGAGCCCCTTTCCCATCCATACCACTCTCCCACTCAGGCCTTCTGCCCCAGAACGGGCCTCATGAATGCCTCCAGTGTGTCAGAGGATGAGAGGTGGGGTGTTACCTGTTGCTCACATATAAAATGATGAAAGACATAGATTGGGTACACTATCCTATTTTCAGTACCGGCCTTCACTTCAAGATATGAACAGTAAAGTATGTTTTCATTTTCTCCATTTATGTTGTGAACGACTCATAGAGGCACAGAGTAATACAGTGTAGAAACAGGCCCTTTGACCTGAATGCTCAATACTGACCACAGCATCCTCTCTGCTAGTCCCAGGGTGGAAACAGCAAGCATTACAGGTACTTTGTGTGGTCAATATACCTCTTTCAGTGAGTCAGGTAAGGGTAGTAGGGTCATTCTCTTCACCCTGACCTGCACACTTCTGCTGAGACCTTTCTAAACCCTCTCCACCCCTCAGCAGATTGTCTGAGACATCTTACCTCCCTACTGTGTCTCCTGTCCATGATTCTGTGAGAATATGAGGAGAATGCTGAAGGAATGGCTTGGGGAGTAAACAAAATCAGCAATGTTTGAATGGGGGAACAAACTCAAAGGGCCGAGTTGCCTGACTCTGCTCCTGTATCTTATAGGCTCATCATCATCATCTCCATCTATGGCAATCATTTTATCCCTTGTGGGAATGAGGTTGAAGTTCTCAACGTTTAAAGAAAGAAACATCCCATTTTGTTTGGACGTGCTGTATTTGTGATTACCTTCACATTCATGACTCTCCAGCTATTGTCAACAGCACACAGTCAGACAATGTGGAAAGCAGTCTTTCAGGCCAACTAATCCAGCCTGATCAATATGCTCATCCCAGCTAACCCCATTTGCCTGCATGTCAGAGTCAGAATCAGGATTAACATCACTGGAAAATGTTGTGAAACCTGTTGACTTTGTGGCAGCAGTACAATGGAAAAATATTAGAGTTCATAATAATAATAGATAAAATAATAATACAGTACATAAAAATAGAGAAAAAATATTACAATAAGTATATATATTAAATAGCTAAATAAGAAGTGCAAAAATAGAAATAAAAAAGTAGTGAGATAGTGTTCATGGGTTCAATGTCCATTCAGAAATCAGATGACAGAGGGGAAGAAGCTGTTCCTGAATCATTGAGTACGTGCCTTTAGGCTTTTGTGCCTCCTTCTTGATGTTAGCAATGAGAACAAGGCATTCCCTGAGTGATGGGGGTCCTTAATGATGGACACCACCTTTTTGAGGCATCTCTCCTTGAAGATGTCCTGGATACTATGGAGGCTAGTGCTCGTGATGGAGCAGACTAAGTTTACCACTCTCTGCAGCTTTCTTCATTCCTGTGCACTATTTCCCCCTCCCCCCATACCAGACATGACGCAGCCAGTTAGAATAGAATGCCCTTTAAATCTTTACAAACTCCTAATGAAATATATCCCCTATCTCTCTCATTTATTTACCTGTCCAGATGTACATGAAATATGTGAATAATGTTGAAAGAATACAGAGAAAATTACAAGGATATTGCCAGGACTGGGAAACCTGAGTTATAAGGAAAGATTGAATAGATTAGGATTTTATTCCTTGAATCATAGATGACTGAGGGGAGGTATGATAGAATTATACACAATTATGAGGTGTATAGAATGCAAGCAGGCTTTTCCCACTGAGATTGGGTAGGGCTATGACTAGAGGTCATGGGTTAAGGGTGAAAGGTAAAAAGTTTAAGGGGAACATGAGGTGAAGCTTCTTCACTCGGAGGACCTTGAGAGTGTGGAGTGAGCTGCAGCACAAATGGCACATGAAGACTTGATTTCAGTGTTTAAGAAAAGTTTGGTAAGGTACATGGACGGTAGGGTTATAGAGGGCTATGGTCTCAGTGCAGGTAAATGTGTATAGGCAGTTTAAATGGTTCCACACAGACTAGATGGGCCAAAGACCCTGTTTCTGTGCTTTATTTTCTTATGACACTGTGTCTTTTTGATGTTGTTATTGTACCTGCCTCCATCACTTCCTCTCATTTCCTGTTCCACATATCTATCACCCTTTGTGTGAAGTTGCCCCTCAGGTCCAAATTTATTACCTAAAAGTATGCCACCTCATGATTATATACATCTCTATAAGATCATCCCTCATCCTCTTATGCGCCATATAACTCAGGCCCTCAAATCCTGGCAACATGCTGGCAAGGAGAGAAATGGAGAGAAAACTCAAAAATCTGAGATGCAACGTGACTTGGGAGTCCTTATGCAGGATTCCCCAAAGATTAATTTGCAGTTTGAGTCTTTGGTGAAGAGGGAAAATGTAATATGAACATTCATTTCTAGAGGACTAGAATATAAAAGCAAGTAATTTTGAGGCTTTATAAGGCACTAGTAAAGCCTCACTTCAAGTATTGTGAGCAGACTGGGGCCACTTATCTAAAAAAGGATGTGTTGACGTAGGAGAGGGTTCAATGGCGGTTCAAGAGAATGATCCCAGGAATGAAAAGATTACCATACGACGACCAATTGATGACTCTGGGCCTGTACTCAATGGAATTAAGCAGAGTGAAGGGGTAATCTCATTGAAATCTCTCGAATGTTAAAAGGCCTCCGTAGTGTGGATGTGGAGAGAATGTTTCCAGTGGCAGGGGTTGGGGTGCAGGTCTAAGACCAGAGGACACTGCCTCAGAATAGAGGTACGCCCACTTAGTACAGAGATGCGGAGGAATTAGGACAGAGAGGGAAAATGAATCAGCCATGATAAAATGGCAGTGTAGACTTAATGGGCCAAATGGCCTAATTCTGCTCCTACACTTTGTGGTCTAATGGTGTAAGTGCCTGATGATTGTCATGGACTGCACTTTGATGGTGCATCAGTTGCTTGTCCTGGAGCCAAGTTCCTGCAAAAATAAGAATGCAGCAGTTCCTCATCATACGCTGGTGCAGCTGAAATACAATAAAAGGTATAGCTTTTTTCCCTTTCATTCACAATAGGACAGGGTGGTGGAGTGGAGGTACATCACTACCAAAGGAGGTGTAACTACTCCTTCCCTCCTCTAGCCTGTAGGTCACCTTTGGGCAAGGTGTAATACCTGTTTAGCTTCCCATCAGGGTCATGTGAAGCCATCGGAGCAGGCGGTGGATGGCCACATGAGCAACTGGTTCATATGACAAGTCCTGGTCATCTGACACTGATGCCAGGCAGACAATCTCTGAAGAGTATTGTTAATGGCTGGGGTCATCAGTTTTGTAAAGACTCTGCCCAGAAGAAGGCAATGGCAAATAACTTCAGTAGAAAAATTTGCTAAGAACAATCATGGTCATGGGAAGACCATGATGGCCCATGTCATATGACATGGCACATAATGAATGAACACAGTAAAACAAAATTATATGATGTGAGTATTTTGCTGAATCAAATTTCACTTGCAGACCTCTGCAGTGCAAAGTCACAAACACTCCACGAATTGTTTTCATTATTGATTCTGCTGTAATGGTCCCTGCGTTCATGGCTAAACTCTGAATATTCATGCAATGGGTTGCAAAGTTCAATAAGGGCACTGACCCTTTTCCAGATGACTTTATTTTTAAATAATTATTTGTGTTGTATGATAAATGAAGGATCAGGCTTTAATTGCCTTTGAAAGAGCTTGAAAGGATGATAACATTTTTTTTATTTTAAAGTACACTCTCTTTGCATTCAATAAAACTATCTGAGATATTTAAGGGTTTGAAACTTTTCCAATCTGATCCAGAAACTGAGAAGACTAAGGCACTCCACTGGTTTGGGTCTACCATCCAAGTCGACTATGTTAGTTGAAATACAATCCAGTATGGAAGCTCGGGCCACACGATGCTGAGAGCAAGCTGTTATCCATGGAGATGATGAATCCAAAGGAATGGTTGAGATGGATAGAGTTTGGCACCAGTGGTATCGCAGGAATTGCCAGTCAGCATTGAACTCATGGTAGGACGGTCTTAGGGACTCCAGCTCTGGATTATTCCTTGGAGATCAGAGTTTTCCTTTTTGTAGGTCAGCTGCTAACCACGGCTGTCAAGTCTCCTCATCTGAAGTGACTGGTTTCAAAGTACCAGTAACCCTCATTTGCACCTTCTCCTGTTAGTAGCAATGGTTCCACTGGGCTAAGTAGCAAAGACACACCTGAAGGACTTGGTTATCAGGGGCTATTTGAGTGGCATGCAATTGGGAGCATTTACTAGGTAGTGTGAGCTGCTTCCCAGCTATGACAACCAAGAAGTCTAGCACTGGAGTAAATGTCAGGATTACACAGTTTAGGAGTTCCGTACTCTTCCCCAGGGGTGGTGACCTTCAGACCCAAAGGACTATTGATATTCTGCATCAAGGGAACGTAAACCTTATTTGTCAATCTTAGTATCGGGATGGCTAGCAGAAAATCAGAATCAGAATCCGATTCACTATCATTGCATAGTTCTGCTCCTATATCTTACGGTCTTAGACATCAGACCATACCATCTTTAACTTTTTAATGACATCTTTAGTTGCATTCTGTTGGTATTTAACTATTTTTTGCTCTATTATATGCCCCCTGTTTGGCTTTAGAAACATAGACATAGAAAACCTCCAGCACAATACAGACCCTTTGGCCCACAAAGCTGTGCTGAACATCTCTTTACCTTAGAAGTACCTAGGTTTAACCATAGCCCTCTATTTTTCTAAGCTCCATGTATCCATCCAGGATTCTCTTAGAAGAACCTATTGTTTCTGCCTTCACCAGCACCACCAACAGCCCATTCCACACACTCACCACTCTCTGTGTAAAAAACTTATTCCTGACATTTCCTCTGTACCTATGTTGGCGTTGACTTCCCTCGTCAGCCATGGTGGTGTCACCTTGCCTTTAGAATACTACTTCCTCTTTGGGATGTATATATCCTGTACCTCACAAATTGCTTCCAGAAATTCCAGCCATTGCTGCTCTGCTGTCATCCCTGCCAGTGTTCTTTTCCAATCAATTTTGGCCAGCTCCTCTCTCATGCCTCTGGAATTCCCTTTACTCCACTGTAATACTGATACATCTGTCTCCTTCTCAAATTTCAGGGTGAATTTGATTATGTTATGGTTACTTGACCCTAAGTTTCTTTTACCTTAAGGCCTCCAGTTCTAATTCTAATCCTGTTCATTGCACAACACCCAATCCAGAAGAGCCAATCCTCTAGTGGGCTCAACCATGAGCTGCTCTAAAAAGCCGTCTCATAAGCAACCTGGAAGTTCCCTCTCTTGGAATCCTGCACCAACCTCATGTTCCTAATTTATGTGCATACTGAAATCTCCCATGACTTCCCTTTTGGCATGCATTTCTATCTCCCGTTGTAGACTACATCTTTACTACTGTTTGGGGGTTGTATACAACTCCCATCAGGGTCTTCGTACTCTTCCTTAGTTATATCCACAACAATTCAACACCATCCGTCCCTATGTCACCTCTTTCTAATGATTTAATTTCATTTTTTTTACCAACAGAGCCATAGCACTCACTTTGCCTTCCTGCCTATCCTTTCAATACAATGTGTATCCTTGGACATTAAGCTCTCAGCTATAATCTTCTTTCAGCCATAAGTCAGCGATGGCTACAACATTTTACATGCCGATCTGTAACTGTGCTACAAGTCCATCTACCTTATTCTGTGTACAGTGTGCATTCAAATGTAACACCTTTAGTTCTGTATTCTCCTTTTTTTAAAATTTGTCTGCCTTTTACATTGCAGCTCATCCTGCTGACTGTAATTTTACCTTACCATCCTTGCTGGAAGTCACAACTCACAGGAGTCTAATGGTCTTATAAAGTGGACAGATGATTCACAGACTCTCATGACTCTGAGGTAATTTATTCCATAAGTGGATGAAGAGAGCCTATGCGTTCCATCATTCTTTCCGTACTGAATTTTGTGGCCTAGGTCTCCACTGAGCCTGAGCAATTGTTCACACTGGGCCTCTCTCCATTGGCAGAGGTAGCTGCCTACTTCCTTTTCATTTTCCAAATCCTATATATTCATATTTGTATCAAATTCCATTAAAAAGACCTGTATTCTTAAGGAAATTTACTGTATATTTAAAGCAATAATTATGTGTACATAGAACATAGAACAGTATAGCACAGTACACCTCACAATGTTGTGTCAATGTCTTAATAGCAATGTGTTAATGTCTAAGATCAATATAACTTTTCCCTCTTACATAGCCCTCCATTTTTCTATCATCAATGTGCCTAAGACATTCTTAAATGCCACTCATGCATGTTTCTGCCATCACACAGATGTGTGAAAAAAAGTACCTCTGACATTCCCCATACTCTCTGACAATCACCTTAAAATTAAATCCCTTGATGTTAACCATTTCCGCCACAAGGAAAAGGTCTCTGGCTAAGCACTCAATCTATGCCTCTCATCATCCTGTACAGCTCAACAAGTCTCCTCTCATCCTCCTTCACAATTAAGCCCTATCTTGCTGAACCTACCCTTATAGATATTAATAGATGTGATTCAAAACTGGAAGATTTTTGTTGCCCTTGTTCTCATTTACAGAAACTGAACATATACAACAGAATCGATTATTACATCAAAAAAAGCAAACCAGTCGGCCTAGGTAAACTTCACTGGTGTTTCTTCTCTGTCTCACTCTAAAAGCATGTTACCACAAAGATGCAATAAGTTCAGAATTAATGTTCCTAAAAAAAAAAGCAAAACTATTAGGCATTTGCAGCTGTCAAACACTCTCAATTTAGAACGACTGACTTGTATAATAATATGCGTAGATGTGAATTTTTAAACCACAGCTGAGACTTCATAAAACACATAATTAGTTTGTCAAGAGATGTTCTGCTGGATTCAGGATTCCTACAAAATGAAGAGCAAAAATAGCTAATTTGAAAATCATTGTCTCATGCCTGATTTAATCATTCAGTAAGCAGTTCAGAACATTTCAAATCAGCAAACCATTTGCGTTTAAAATGAGTGGAAGATTTTTGACAGGATTGGTAGAGTGGAGTTATTTTCTCTTTTCATTGGAGTTTGTGAGTAGGAAACGCGAGGTTAAAATTAAAGTTCAGTGCCCAAGGTTGATGTTACAAAGTATGGAAACACCAATGCCCCTGAAGGGAAAATCCTACAAAAAGTAGTGGATACAGCCCAGTCCATCACAGGTAAAGGCCTCTCCACCATGGAGCATATCCACAAGGATGCTACCGCAGGAAAGCAGCATCCATCATCAGGGACCCTCTCCACACATGACATGCTCTCTTCTTGTTCCTGCTACCAGGAAGGAGATACAGGAGCCTTAGACCCCATACCACCAGGTTCAGGAACAGTTATTACCCCTCAACCATCAGGCTCTTGAACCAGAGGGAATAACTTCACTCAACTCCACTTTCCTCATCACTAAAATGTTCCCACAACCTGCGGACTCACTTTCAGAGGTTCTTCATCTCATATTCTTGATATTTATTGCTTATTTATTTATAATAATTATTTTTTTCTGTCTTTTTTATTTGCACATTTTATTGTCTTTTGCACATTTGTTGTCTGTCACATTGGATGTGGTCTTTCACTGTGTTTTTGTATTTCCTACGAATGCCCACAAGAAAATGAATCTCAGGGCTGTAGACGGTGACATACATGTCTTTGATAACAAATTCACTTTCAACTTTGAACTTTACAGAGGACTTCCTTGTCAGATAGAAATCAAGAATTTGCTACCATGAAAAGATTTTCAGCCTGAGGAGAGAAAATTAAATGATTGAAAACTGTAAGATTTTTGCTGTGCTTGTGTTAGTTTACAGAAACTGGACATACATGAGGTGGTTAGAATTTATTTCTCATCCTTAATTGCCCTTTAGAAAGTGGTGGTGAGGAATTCTTGAACCAAAGCAGTCCCTCTGGTTCAGGGAAGCTCAGTGGTAATATAAGACTTGCAATGTATTTCCAGTTTGTGACGAGAGGGAGTTTGCAGGTCACAGACTCATGGTGATGGCCCATCAGCCCAAATGCTCTACGCTGACCAAAGGCTTATCCAAGCTGGTCCCATTTTCCCACATTTGGCCCATAACATTCTAAACCAATTCTATCCATGTACCAGATCAACATTTTAAATGCTCATGTACCTGCTTCACAACGGCAGCTTATTCCACACATGTATAACCCTCTGCATAAAACTGTTGCCCCTCAGGTTCCTCTCTTTCCCTTCTCTCCTTGAATCTATGCCCTCTAGCTCTTGATACCCCTTTCCTGGGAAAGCACTCTGCGTATTCACCCTATCTATAAAATATAGAGCAAAACAGAACAGGAACAGGTGCCTCAGCCACAATGTTGTGCAGAGCAGCTAAAGAGTAAATCAAAGCTTTCAAAAGCTAATCCATCCTACCAACACAATGTCCATATCCCTCCATCTTCCTTACATCCATATGCCTATCAATATGTCTCTTAAAAGCCTATAACATATTTGCCTCTAACTCCATACCAGACAGTGCATTCCAGGCATCCACAAATCGCTGAGTAAAAAACTTAGCCCTCACATCCTTTTTGAACCTGCCCTTCTCACCTTAAATGCATACCCTCATTAATTTATGCACTTCTATAAGATCTATTCTCAGTCTTTCATACCCTGCCCCCCAGGGAACTCTCCTAGATTGTCCAGTCTCACAGTCCATCCAGACCTAGAACATCCGTTAAATCTTTTCTGCACACTTTTCAATTTACTGAAGACCTTCCTATAGTAAAGTGAACATATACAACAAGAAAAGCCTCACTAGGTTCCCCTGCCTGTCTAATACTTTTGGAATCAGAATCAGAATTAGGTTTATTATCACCAGCAAGTGTTGTGAAATTTGTTCCCTTAGCAGCAGCTGTACAACGCAGTACATGATAATATAGAAAGAAAATAATAATTAATAAATAAATAAATAAATAAATCAGAGTGTACGTATATTAAATAGATTAAAATCATGCAAAAAACAGAAATAATATGCGTATCTTAAAAAAGTGAGGTAGTTTTCATGGGTTCAATGTCAATTTCAGAATTGGATGGCAGAGGGGAAGAAGCTGTTCTTGAATCACTGAGGGTGTGCCTTCAGGCTTCTGTACCTCTTTCTTGAAAAGAGGGCATGTCCTGGGTGATGGGGATCCTTAATAATGGATGTCACCTTTCTCTGAGGCATCACTCCTTGAAGATGTCATGGGTACTACAGAGGCTAGTACCATGATGGTGATGACTAATTTATGCCTTTCGTAGCTTCTTTCGATTCTGTGCCGTAGTCTCCCCATACCAGACAGTGATGCAGCCTGTCAAAATGCTCTCCACAGTACTTCTATAGAAGTTTTCGAGTGTTTTAACTTACAAACCAAATCTCTTCAAACTTCTAATGAAATATAGCCACGGTTTGCCATCCTTATAGCTGCATCGATATGTTGGGACCAGATTAGATCCTCAGAGATCTTGACACTCAGGAGCTTGACATTCTGGAGTTAGAGGTCAGAGGTTTGTGTGGTACTGTCAGAAAGCCTTGATGAGCAATTAGAAACACAGAAAACCTCCAGCACAATACAGGCCCTTCGGCCCACAAAGTTGTGCCGAACATGTCCCTACGTTAGAAATTACTAGGCTAACCCATAGCCCTCTATTTTTCTAAGCTCCATGTACCTATCCAAAAGTCTCTCAAAAGACCCTATCGTATCCGCCTCCACCACCGTTGCCGGCAGCCCATTCCGCACTCACCACTCTCTAAAAACTTACCCCTGACATCTCCTCTGTACCTACACCCCAGCACCTTAAACCTGTGTCCTCTTGCGGCAACCATTTCAGCCCTGGGAAAAAAATAGTGTGTTTTATCAATAGCAAGTATTTCAGCTACCATCCATTGGTGGTGGAAAGAATGACAGTTCAGGACAGTGGATAAAGACCCAATCAGACAGGTTGCTTTCATCATAGATTGTGGTGAGCTTCCCCAGTGTAGAAGAAACTGCTGAACATTTATCCTGGCATGTGAAAAGCTTTTTATCCTACCTCATGCCCTGGTGGACAGATTTTGAGCATAGGTTCAAGGAGAAAGGGGAAATATTTAATAGGAACTTGAGAGGTAGTTTTTTTTAAAACAGAGGGTGCTATGTATATGGATAAGCTGCCAAACGGAAACAAGTACAATGGATTCCAGTTAATTTGGCCATTAGTTAAGACTATTAGACATAATAGCAGAATTAAGCCATTCGGCCCATCGAGTCTGCTCCATCATTCCATCATGGCTGATTCATTATCCCTCTCAACCCCATTTCTCCTGCATTCCCACTGTAAACTTTGATGCCCTGATTAATCATGAACCGATCAACCACCGCCTTTAATGAGACCAATGATTTTCTACGCACAGCCATGTGTCCAATGAATTCCACAGATTCACCAATCTTTGCCAAAATAAATTTTTCCTCATCTCTGTTTTAAATGGACATCCCTCAATTCTGGGACCATGCTCTCTGGTCCTAGACTTCCCCACTGTAGGAAACACTTTCTCCACATCCACTTTATCCAGACTTTTCAATATTTAATAGGTTGTAATGAAGTCCATCTTTCCCCCCACCCTCCTCCTGATCTTCTAAACACCAGTTAGTACAGGTCCACAGGTATTAGATGCTCCTCATACCTTCTCATTCCTGGAATCATTCTTTTCAAACTCCTCTTGACCTTCTCTAATGTTAGAACATCTTTTCTTAGATAAGGGGCCCAATACTACTCATGATACTCCAAATCTGTTATGCCCAATGCCTTATAAAACCTTAGTATTACATCTTGCTTTTATATTTTAGTTCACTCAAAATGAATGCTAACATTGCATTTGCCTTCCTTACCACTGACCCAACCCGCAAGTTGACCTTCAGGGAATCCTGCATGAGGACTCCCAAGTCTCTCTGCACCTCTGATCCTCTGATTTTTGAATGTTCTCCCAATTTAGAAAATAGTCCACATCTTTACTTCTTCTGCCAAAGTGCATGACCATATACTTCCCTACATGATATGGCACCTGCCACTTCTTTGTCCATTCCCCCAATCTGTTTAACCATTTATGCAGACACCCTGCTTCCTCTACACCTCTGATCTCTCCATCTGTCTTTGTATCTTGCACAAATCTGGCCAAAAAAACCATCAACTTCTCCATCCAAATAATGTGAAAAGCAACGGTCTTAACACTGATATCTGTGGCACACTAGTCACTGGCAGCCTACCAGAAAAGGACCCCTTTGTACTCCCTCTTGCCTCCTGCCAGCAAGCCAATCTTCTAACCATGCTAGCATGTTTCCAGTAATACCATCAGCTCTTATCTTGTTAAGCAGCTTCATCTGTCATACCTTCTCTAAGGCCTTCTGAAAATCCAAATAAACAACATCCACTGACTCTCCTTTGTCTATCCTGCCTGTTATTTCCTCAAAGAATTCCAATAGATTTGTCAGGCAAAATTTCCACTTTAGAAAACTTCGGCCTATTTGATTTATACCTCAAAGTATCCCAAAATCTCATCCTTAATAAAAGACTCCAACATCTTCCCAACCACTGAAGTCAGGCTAACCAGACTATAATTTCCTTTCTACTGCCTCCCTCCCTTCTTAAGGAGTGGAGTGACATTTGAAATTTGTCCTCAGGAACCATTCCAGATTCTATGATTCTTGAAAGATCATTACTAATGCCTCCACAATCTCTTCTGCTACCTTTTTCAGCGTGGTGTTGTCCATCTGGTCTTGATGACTTATCCATCTTCAGGCTTTTCAGCTTCCCAGGAGTCTTCTCTTTACTAGTAGTAATGATGCTTACTCTGCTCTCTGACACTCTTGAAATTCCGACATCTGGCATACTGAAAAGACTGATGCAAAATACCTACTTATGTTCATCTGCCATTCATTTATCCTCCATTACTACCTCTCCAGTGTCATTTTCCAGTACAATCTCCACACTTGCCTGTCTGTGTTTCCTTATATATCTGGAAAAAAAGCCTTTTTGAAGCCTCTTTTCTATTACTGGCTAGCTTACCATCGTATTTCATCTTTTCTCTCTTGATGGCTTTTTTAGTTGCCCTCTGTTGATTTTTAAAAGCTTCCCAATCATGTAAGGGGCAGCTACTTATTTGGAACAACCCTTGAAAAAGAAAAACTAATGGAGAAAATAGCTGGGATTTGTTTTGTTTATTTGAAACACTATGCCACTTAATTCCGACAGGAAACTGTTGCTGAATAGTTTCTAACTTAAGTCAATTGCGTGTTCATGTGTGGCCATTAGACTGTGCTTAGAGTGAAAAGTTTTTAAATAGCATCAGGTGTGTGAATTTGCCACTAATCGTTGGTAAGAAATAAGCAGTAAGACAACACAGAACTGTTTTACTCAGTGTGGTTTCAAGCATTCAGGCTTGGATATGCCAGAAATGGCTGGGAGTGAAAATGAAACAATTTCACTCTTCAATAAATTAGGGACTATATATAAACTTCTACCGTCCGTTGCTGGTGCAAAGAATGACAGCTCAGGATAGTAGGTAGGGTCCCAAACAAACAGGCTGCTTTATCATGTGTTGTGTTGAGCTTCCTGAGTCTAGTAGGAACTATATTTGTCCTGACAAGTGAAGAGTATTTCATTACATTCCTACGTCGTAACTTGGTGGAAAGTTTTGTGTCAACAGGAAGTGAGTATCTCACCAGGGGATGGCCAATCACAGACCCAATATTGGAGTCAGAAGTTATTTCAGTTTTTTAAGCTAGTTCACTGAGATATAAAGATTAAAGACAGATATGGCACATAGAGTAAGAACACTATGAATTAATAACAGATCTTGAAGCCTACTGTTTACCTGTGCTGCACTTCCTCTGTAAACTTAACACTTCATTATGCTCTTTGTTATTACTTTACCTTGTAGGATCTCAATGCACTGTTGTAATAAACTGACTTGTCCGGAGGATATGTAAGACAAGGTTTTGTAGCTCTTCATAGAGCTGAACTGAACACAGCTGTGGTCTAACCCTGGTTTCCTCATTATGAGAAGGATGTGGAAGATTTAGAGAAGGTGCAGAGGAGATTTGCCTGGATGAGAGAGCATATTTTATAAAGCTAGGTAGAGTAAGCAAGGACTTTTCTCTTCAGAGCAAAGGAGGATGAGAGACAATTTGATAGAGGCATACAAGATTATAGGAAGCATAACTTGAGTGCACACATAGAGACTTTTTCTCAGGATGAAAATGGCCAATACTCGAAGGCAAGTATTAGAGAAAAGTGTAGTGGGGAATGACAGTTAATTTTTTATGCAGAGAGTGGTGGGTGCATGGACACCCTGCCGGGGTGGTGGTCGAGACAGATATATTAGGGGCATTTAAGAATCTCCTAGACAGGGACATAGGTGATAGATGAATGGAGGGCTATGGAGGAAAGGAGGGTTAGAATGATCTTAAGAAAGGTTAAAAGGTCAGCACAGCATCATTTCATAGAGCTGCAATATTACCTCACAATTCTTGAATTTAATTTAAAGTTCAAATTTCAAAATAAATTTATTATCAAACTACATTTAAGTCACCCTGAGACTCGTTTTCTTGCAGGCATACTCAATAAATCCATAATGGAATAATAACCAGAACAGAATAAATGAAAGACCATATCTTCTTGGGTGTTCAACCAGTGTACAATAGAAAACAAACTGTGCAAATACAAAAAGAAGAAAAACAAATAAGCAAAAAATATCAAGAATATAAGATGAAGAGTCCTTGATAGTGAGTGTGTGGTTTGTGGGAGCATTGTAATGATGGGGCAAATGAAGTTGAATGAACTTATCCCCTTTGGTTCAAGAGCCTGATGGTTGAGGGGTAGTCACTGTTCCTGAACCTGGGGATGTGAGTCCTGAGGCTCCTGTACCTCTTGCTGATGCCAGCAGTGAGAAAAGAGCGTGGCCTTGGCAGTGTGGATCCCTAATGTTGGATTCTGTTACCAGACTAAACCAAATACCTTCCTAACCACCCTATCAACTGGCAACACTTACCATGCTCTATAGTGGAACATCCCGTGCTGCTTCCTCTTTACACACTGGACTTTATCTGAGGAGTACTTGTCTTCAGTGAGTCAGCTTTTTATCTGAAGCTGACTCACCGAAGACAAATGCTCCTTGCGTAGCATAGAAAATCTTTATGAGGACTCAGAGAGATAGGAAATAGATTCCCAACAGCAAGACTGTGGCCACGCAGTCTTATAATGATGGGCTGAGTGTGTCCTTAAGCCCAGTGATACGTGCTTACAGGATTTTGTATCTTCTGCCTGACTGGAGAGGGGAGAAGAAAGAATGTCCAGCGTAGGTGGTGTCTGTGATTATCCCGAATGCTGTACTAAGAAAGTGAGAAGTACAGATAGAGTCCATTGCTTACACAATGCGATGAGCTGTGGCCACACCTCACAGCAGTTTCTTGTAGTCACAGCAGAGCAGTTACCATTCTAAGCCATTACATGCCTGCTTTTTTTAGAGCATCAATAAAAAATTGTGTCAACAAATAAAAATAGGTCAGGAGTCGACTACAAAGGATGGTTATGAATTCAATCATTTGAAAGTGGACGCAATTTGATCATAAGATTTAAGTCAAGTTTATTGCCATTAAACTATAACATGTATACTGTCAAATGAGACAATTTTTCTCCAAACCAGGGTGTAACGCACTGTCATGTACATAGCATAGAATAATTTATGAAAGTAAGGATGAAATCTACAGCAGATTACACATAAATAAGCAAACTAAAATGCATAAATTAAATATTGTAAGGTATAGAACACTTTGAATGAGACGTGGAAGGGAATTCAGAGCCTAATGGCCTGAAGGAAGAAATGGTTTCCCCTCCTGACCTTCCTTGTTTTTATGCATCAGTAAAAAGTCAAAGAGGATACTGGATGATTGGTGGGATCGTTAATATTACTAATGGCCCTGCATATGTATCGCTCCTGATAAATGTCCCTAATGGATGGTAAGGAGACCCCCATGATACTCTCAGCCATTCTCACAATCCTTTGTAGGGACTTCTAGCCTGATGCTTGGCTGCTCCCATACCAGATGGAGATGCAGCCTGTAGGATGCTCTCAATGGTGCTCTTGTAATATACAGTTAGATGGTGGGGAGAGCATTGCTTTCTTCAACCTTGGGCTATCTGACCTAGTATATCTGCTCCTGCATCAACAAAAGATGACTTTTTGCCTCAAAATAATGATCTTCCAGTAACTCTTAAACCCTGTTCTGATAAAAAAAAATCCACTATCTATTTCTTAAATAGACTCAAAGACTTGGCTCCACAGATCTAAGTTACTGTGCAAAATTCTTAGGCACATATATGTACAAAGTGTTTGTAGATAGAGTTAATAAGAATTTTGCACAGTACTGTATTTGTCAATGTGGATCAGAGAGTGAGCTTGTAAATCTGGTGGGAGCAAAGGATGTTGGGAATGGCAAGGTTGGAGCACCATGTGAATGGTGTGAGACAGGTGGCAGAGAAAGAGTTCCAGCAGTGGGGTTGTGGTGCCAGTGCAGATGCAACCAGCCCTGAGACACCAGTCATGGTCACTTGATTCCAAACAATTAGTTTTATTGATCATTTCTGAACGTCTCTCTGGTGCTTCCTGCTCCTTTCCCTCTCCCATCTCCTTTTTCCAACCATGACTCCCCTGTCCTTGCCTCCTTCCCACTCTCAGTCCACAATGGAGACCCATATTAGAACCAGATTTATCATCAGTCACATATGTCATGAAATTTGCTATTTCTTTGTAGCAGTACAGTAAAAAAACATAAAATTACCACAGTATTATGAAAGTCAAGCTCAAGGTGGCACCAGCGAATGATTCTTAGGGCAAAACCTTTCAGATTGCCAGAATTATTTCACATTCTCTACATCTTCAATTATTCTTTTTGTCTTGATTGTGTTTCGGAAAATGTTGGAGCCTGTGAAGAGCAGTTTGGAATTCCATCTAACACTCTGCAGTCCACAGAGAGGACCAAGAGCATGAGCCAGCTCATAGAGAAGACCAGGACTGGGTGCATGGCTATGATTGACTCCATTTTGAAGCGATGAGGAAGATTGAAGCATTGAGGTGAATGCAGAGGAGGTCATCAGGTGCTCTCCACAGAGACGACGGGGTTGATGGTGGTCAGTAGCTAGGTTGGCGTGACCCTCACACCCGGCACGGTGGTTGCTCTTCACGGAAGGACTGATTTTGTTGGGCCGCTCACCTTGCCGTTGATGGTTAGACGTTTCTGAGATTCTGTGAACTATGTGATTACTGGACTGTAGATTATATTCTTCGCCTTTGTGTTTCTGTGTTTTCTTTCTTGTTGCCGATTGGTGGATGGGCAATATGTTACTTTTAGTGTGAGGGAGGGGTTGGGGATTGACGGTATTATCACTGTCCTTTTTTGCAATGGAAGTTATTGGAGTTTTGATGTTATTGTCACTGTTTTTTGTGAGGAAGGGTTTGGGGGTTTGGGATTTAGGGGTTGTTTAATGTTCTAGTTACCATTTTCTGGATGGGTGATCTGTTAGTTCTTGTGTGAGGGAGGAGGTTGGGGATTTGGGGTTTGATGTTCTAGCTGCTGTTTTCTGTGTGGGCGATTTGTTAAATTTTTGTTTAAGGGAAGGTGGGGTTTTTGATGTTTAAGAGTATTGTTTCTTTTTCTTTTTCATGTGGGGAGGTGGGGTTTGATAACTTTTCTTTCAACAAATCCCATGGTGTTTCTGGATTTCATTGGAAGCATACTCTCCACGTCTACTCAATCTTGGCCTTTCAGTATTGTATGGATTTCAATGAGATTTCTCCCTCACCCTTCTATTCTCTATTGCATTCAGGCACAGAGCCATCACACACTATTCATACTTGAAGCCTTTTATTCCTAGGAGCGTGTTGTGATCCTCATCTAGACCCTCTCCAGGGCAAGCACATCCTTCTTTAGAAGTAGGGTATAGTTATATATTGAACACAAACATGAGAAAATCTGCAGATGTTGGAAATCCAAGCAACACACACAAAATGCTGGAGGAGCTCAGCAGGCCAGGCAGCATCTATGGAAAAGAGTAAATAATTGACGTTTTGGGATGAGATCTTTCATTTCTAGAGATGCTGCTTGGCCTGATGAGTTCCTCATGCATCTTGTGTGAGTTGCTTATATATTGGCCAACTAGATTACTTCCTGTGTGGCAAACCACTGTTGTACCAACACTCAGTGGCCATTTTATTAGTTACACCTGTGCACCTGCTTACTGATGCAAATATCTAATCAGCCAATTATGTGACAGCAACTCAATCCATAAAAGCATGCATACAGTGTCAAGTGGTTCTGTTGTTGTTCAGACCAAATGAGGAAGAAATGTGATCTAAGTGACTTTGACCGGGGAATGACTTCTGGTGCCAGGTGGGGTGGTTTGAGTATCTTAGAAATTGTGATCTTCTGTTGCTAGAATTTGTAGAGAATGAAAAAATGAAAAAAAACATCCAGTGAATAGCAGTTCTGTGTGCAAAAATGCCTTGTTAATGAGAAAGGTTGGAGGAGAATGGCAAGACTGGTTCAAGCTGATAGAGAGGCAACAGTAACTCAGATAACCACATTATAACAGTCATATGCAGAAGAGCATCTCTGAATATGCAACATGTTGAACCTTGAAGTGAATGGACTTCAGAGGCAGAAAGCCACAAACTCAGGTACTACCTTATTAGATACAGAGCTACCTAGTAAAGTGGCCAGTGTGTGTATTTGCAGGGTGCTTAAGATGGAGCTGAATGCCTGGCTGTGAGGGTTAGGACAGCTGGGGCTTTAAAGATTTGAAGGCTATGAACATCTTTATCATGTCATTAAGCTTACAATTTTATGTGACACCATTGTAAGTTAAGACCCTCAGGAGATGGGGAGAGCAAGTTAGAAGTCAAGGAACAGAATGGAGAGCTGATGTCAATGGAGAATAGGATTTCATCTCCCGATCTCCTTGATGTCAAGCAACGGGATTGCATTGTAGCCTCTGGGCTCTTTGAAGCAGGATTCAGCTGTCAGAATTGCTGTGCTTTTGAGAAGAAACATTTTCAGTGCTGCCGGTTGAGTGCTATGTGGAGCTGTATATCTACAGGAACCAGCAATTCTACAAATGTTTTATGGACCAGCACCCAGTAACAGGAGACCACTGGTAAATTTAATTAACCATGATTTTTGTTTTATACATGACTTCTGACATTGACATGTGTTGTTTCTGGAACAGAATTCAATTAATGCATTTTGGTGAAAGTTATCAGGGGCTTGAACTGATGATCATTTTTGAGGTTATAGATTTGATTTATTTATTATGTGTACATCAAAACATGCAGTGAAATGTATTGTTTGCATCAAATCAAATCAGTGAGGACTGAGTTGGTGGCAGCCTGCAAGTGTCACCGTGCTTATGGAACTAAGGTAGCATGCCAACAACTTCCCACCCCTAACGCCCACATCTTTGGAATGTGGAAGGAAACCGCAGCACCCAGAGGAGACCCACATGGTCATTAAGAGAATGCTGCCCCCCCCCCCGTGGAGCTGTACCACCCAGCAACGCCCGATAACCCTGATTTCACCCTAACCTAATCACAGGACTATTTACAATGACTAATCAACTTACCTGGCATGTCTTTGAACTGTGAGAAGGAACTGAAGAATCCGGAGAGGAATCATACATTCCATGGGAAGGTGTACCAAGATTCCTCACAGAGGACACAAGGATTGAACTGTGAACTCTGATGCCCTGAGCTGTAATACCTCATGTCACTCTAACCGTTCCATTGCAGTGGCTCCTTCTGCTTCCTTCCTCAAGAGAAGATTGCCTGGTGAAACTCCGATAGGATTGCCTTAGCTCGCATCGACCTTTCTCATAAGACATGTTGAACTCGTATCACGTTGAACTTGTATCCCTGCATTAAGCACCCTAAATGCTAGCTAAATTCAGTATTTTTACCATCTCAGCTGAATACTGAACTGCAGTTCAGTGCTGCTGCTTTTAGATAAGATCTTCAAATAAAGGTCCATGCATGAAAGATTACAGTTTATTTTGTAATAATTAATATTGGTTACCTATAAAATCCAAAATTATCGGGGCACCACAGTGGTTTAACTGTTAACCACTGTTTAGCAGTTAAAACAATGTTATTACAGCTCAGTTCAGAGTTCAATTCCAGTGTCTTCTTTAAGCAAATTTATGTGCCCCTTCCCACACGCTTGTAGGTTTCCTCTGTGTACTCCAGATTCCTCTCCCTCTCTTTGGCTGTCCATTGATTTTTGATGATGACTGAGGTCTGGGCAAAGTTGGATTGAAGACTGGCAGTTGCCCAAGCTGCAAGTCTCCCCTCTCCATGCCACCAATGTTGTCCAAGGGAAGGGCATTAGGACCGATACAGCTTGGCACTGGTGTCGTCACAGAGCAATGTGTGGTTAAGTGGCTTGCTCAAGGACACAACATGTTGCCTCAGCTAAGGCTTGAACCAGCGGAGCTTCAGATCACTAGACCGATGCCTTATCCACTTGGCCACGTGCCATTTTCCTCCCCTATTCCAAAGATGAACCAGTTAGTAGGTTAATTGGCCATTGTAAATTGTGTTTGATTAGGCTGGGATTAAATCAATGGGTTGATGGGCGGTGCAGCACAAAGATCAGGAAGAGCGTGTTCTGCGTTGTGTCACTAAATACACTAAAGAGATGTAAACATTAGCTTTATTTGTCACATATACAGTACTTCAAAACATTGAAACATACAATGAAACGTGTTGTTTTCATCAAATGAAATTAGCAAGGATTGTGCTGGGGACAGCCAGCAAGTTTTTCCAAGCTTCTGGCACCATCATACCTTGCACACACTTCACTGTTGCTAACCCATACACCTTTGGAATGTGGGAGTAAACGAGAGTGCCCAGAGAAAACCCATGTGGTCATGGGGAGAACATATGAACTCCTAACAAGACGGCAGCAGTATTGAATCCTGATTTCCGTGGAAATGTAAATCATTACGCTAGCCGCTACACTGCCATGCCACCCTTAATAACATCTCTTGCAGCTAAAATAATTCTTCTTAGATGCTGTAGTGTCAAGAGACAGGGCTATAATCACAGAATGAAGGATAGATTATTTAGGACCAGAGAATCCAGGAGAATTTCTTCACCTGAAGTATTTTAAGTCTTTGAAAATCTTTATTCTGGAGATGTGTGGATGCACAATCATAAAGTATTTACAACTCAGATGAATAAATTATTGGAATTCAGAACATTGGGATTAAGTGGAGAAGTGACCTCAAATTAGAGACAAAGCCATGGATCAAATGGCAGAACAGGCTATACATAGCATTGTTAATCCCTTTCTCTGTTTACTGTGATCTAATCTTTAACACATTGCTGTTTATGGCAACTTGCTGTGGGCTAATTAACTGCTGTGGTTCCTATATTACAACAGCCTCAGCATCTCTAAAAACATCTCAAGCTGTGAAGTGCTTTAAAACATCCTGAGAATCTTTAAAGTTTTTTTGAAACATCAGTTCTTTCACTGTGGGCTAGGTTTCCCAATCATAAACATAAGAGATTCGGAGAATCGTTCTCATGCTTAGTCATACAATCATAGAGAACCTCACAGAAGCAGGGGCATGCAGTGATGGTGGCACTTCAGGTGCCAGCCGGCAGTGAGGTAGAGGACCCCACCACTGATCACCAGCATTTGCGCTGCAAGCAGGAGAGTGATCTTGTGCTGGCCTGGATGAGGGGGTTGCTGAGCATGGGACAATGATTAGGATGGGCAGAGGTCTCCACCTCGGATCCCGAGACCAAAGCCCTACAGCAGGGGTCCATGGACCCCTTTCTGAATGGTATCGATCCATTAAGCAGTTTTCCGATGGCAACAAACCTCTCCTACAGCTGGTGGTCCCACGGGGGCTCCACGGCACAGTGCTGTGGTTGGTGCACAGACCGAATGGGTGCTTGCCATTTTGGGGTCAGAAGGGTGATGGGAAAGCCACACGAATGCTCTTATTGGCATGGGTACCAACAGGACGTGGAGCTGTTCGTGCACTGTATCGCATCCCAGAGCCAGTGTAGGGCACCAATGCAGCAATACCTGGTGGGACCCCAGTAAGGGTCTGCTACCTTACTCAGAAGAAGGGGCTACTGGAAGCCACTGGAAGGGGCCGGGAGAGGTGATCAAACGCAACTCTAATGTGGTGTGTCTGGAGTGGTTGACTGAGCGGTGCAAGGCAGCCGCGCTGCACCGGGACCTGCTGGCACCATATCGGCCCTCGACCACCACCAACCCAGTGAGCCGGAAGGAAGGAAGTGACACACTGGGTGTCTCGCTTCTTGCCTCACAAGCAGTGCCTCCGCTATGGGGGATACAGACCCTTCCGGCGACCCCGCTGGCGGCAATGACCGCCACTGAGACTTTTGTACTTTCTTGTGAACTCTGGGGACCCCCGGGGGTGACTGACTCCTCGGGTAGGGGCACTGTGGTGATCCACAGCCATGGCTGACAGCTCACCACAGCATTTCGAGCAGCCAGTGCTACTTATCGCTTTTGTTCTAAAATACATTCATGGAGATGTTCAAGTTCATCTATCATTAAATTTTAGGTTGGGATATCCAGCTACCCATAACTAGGGTGTGTAATCACCTCCCCTGTGAGTACGTGCCTGAATTAGTTCTCATCGGGTGATAGAACTCTGTCTGTTATTGTGCCTGTCTCAATAAAACTGGCAGTTGAGATAAACGAGCTCTTCTTATCTATCATCATGGACCAAATGCTTGCCACAGTAACTTTACCTCTCCACCACCCTCTGCTTTCTGCAAGGATTGTTCCCTCTGTGATTCATCTGTCCTACCCACTATGCTCCCTCCTGGCACTTATCCCTCAAAGTGACAGAAGAGCTACACCTACCCAATCATCTTCGACAATTCTTCCTGGTGAGCCAACACTTCACATGTGAACCTGTTGGGATCGTATACTACATCGGGTACTCCACCTGCAGTCTCCTCTACATCGGTAGACCTGACATAGATTTGGGGGCCACTTTATTGAGCACCTCCACTCCATCTGCAGAAATGCAGAATTTCCCTGAGGCCATCCATTTAAATTTCTATTCCCAGTCCTATTCTGTTATGTTGGACCATGGCCTCCTTTTCTGCCACAATGAAGCCACCCTTAGGTTGGAGGAGCAACACCTTATACTCCATCTTGGCAGATTACATGAACAGTTATTTCTCCCTCCAGTAATTTTCCCCCTCCTCCTTCTTCTATTCCCCACTCCTTCCTCTTGCCCCTTCTCCTCTCTTGCTTGTCACCTCCCTCTGGTGCTTCTCCTCCTTCCCTTTCTCTCATGATCCACTTTCCTCTCCTATCATATTCCTTCATCTCCAACCCTTTCCCTTTTCCACCTATCACTTCACAGCTTTTTACTTCATACTCCCTCCCTACCCATCTGGCTTCACATATGATGTTCTAGCCTGTCCTTCTTCCACATCCACCACCACCTTATATTGGCATCTTCTCCCTTCCTCTCTGATCCTGATGAAGAATTTTAGCCTGAAATGTCAATTGTGCATCCATTTCTATAGATGCTGCCTGATCTGCTGCGTTCCTCTAGCATTTTGTATGTGTTGCTCCAGGTATCTCAATCAATTGTCTTAGCTATTGTCAAAAGCAATTTATGTGTCTATCTAAATGTCTTGCAGGGGAACAGCTGAGACACAAACTTGGAGATATGGTTTCTGTGTCAGGTATATCAGTGCCTGACTCCAACTTCATCTTTGATCACTGGTGCTGATGCTGAGATACATCCTAGGAAGCGCTGGGATGCATCATCAGTGATATAACCTGGGGTAATCAGTGCTTGGGGTCTTTTAGCATCAGGTACTCTCACCTGGGTGACACAGCCAGTGTTAAGTATTATACCATCGATTCCCACAACAGCTCCCCAGTTTACTCTCCACTGAAACCATCATCCACCGAAGCAAGTGATTCTACAGATAGAACATAGAGCATAGAATAGTACAGCACAGTACAGGCCCTGTGGCCCACAATGTTGTGCCAACCCTTAAACCCTGTCTCCCATATAACCCTTAAATTCCTCCATATACCTGTCTTGTAGATGCGGAACATTTTGAGTGTTATGCATAAAATGCTGGAGGAATTCAGCAGGTCAGGCAGCATTTGGAGGAAAAAAAACAGCTGACATTTTGGGCCAAGTCCCTTCATCAGAACTGAAGGTTTACTCATCATCTCTTCTCATTACTACTATCAGGGAGGAATGATCAAGCACAACATTTCAGAGGCATCCTTGTCCCCTCTGCCATTAACTTTCTTGAAATATCCATCAGCCTATGAATGCTCAAGCAATTCTACAAATACTGGAAATCCAAACCAACTCACACAAAATGCTGGATGAAATTGGCAGGTCAGACAGCATCTCTGGAAATGAATAAACAGTCAACTTCTCAGGCTGAGGCTCTTCTTTGGGGCTGGAAAGGAAGGGAGAAGATGCCAGAATTTAAAAAGGTGGGGTACAGGAAGGAGGACTAGCTAGTAGGCAAAAGGTGAAGTCGGGAGCGTAGGAAAGGTAAAGGGCTGGAGAGGAAGGAATCTGATAGGAGAGCAGAGTGGACCAAAGGAGGTGGGGATAAAGGGGGAGGTGATAGGTAAGTGAAAGAGGTAAGGTGCCAGAGTGGAAATAGAAGAGAGGTTTGGGAGGAGATTTTATTTACCAGAAGGAGAAATCAATATTCATGCCACCAGTTTGAAGGCGACGCAGACAGAATATAAAGTGCTGCTCCTCCACCCTGAGGGTGACCTCATCATCACATAAGAGGAGACCATGGTCTGACATATTGGAATAGGAATCAGATTTAACATATTTGGCCAATGGGTACTTCGGCTTCTGGTGAATGGAGTGGAGGAGCTCGATGAACTAGTCTCCTTGGTTAGGAAGGGTATTACTAATGTAGAGGAGGCCACGTTGGGAGCACCGGACACAATAGACGGCACTAGCATGTTCACAGGTGAAGTGTTGCCTTGCCTGGAATGATATTTTGGAGCTCTGTATGGAGGTGAAGGAGTAGCTAGCTGTAGACATTGGCCACTTGCTGGGTTAAGTACTAGGAGGGAGATTAGTATGGAGGAACAAATGGAGAAGAGAATTGCGGTGGGAGGGGAGTGATCCCTGCAGAAAGTTGGGGGGGGGGTGATACAAAGATAAGTGGAGGAGCCGGTAGTGCTGAGGAAACAGAGAGTCTGCAGAGAGACTTGGATAGATCGGGAGAATGGGCAAAGAAGTGGCAAATGAAATACAATGTTGGAAAGTGTATGGTCATGCACTTTGGTAGAAGAAATAAATGGGCAGGTTATTATTTAAATGGGGAGAGAATTCAAAGTTCTGAGATGCAACGGGACTTGGAGGTCCTCGTGCAGGATACCCTTAAGGTTAACCTCCAGGTTGAGTCGGTGGTGAAGAAGGCAAATGCAATGTTGGCATTCATTTCTAGAGGAATAGAGTATAGGAGCAGGGATGTGATGTTGAGGCTCTATAAGGCACTGGTAAGACCTCACTTGGAGTACTGTGTGCAGTTTTGGGCAAATTATGTAAGAAAGGATTTGCTAACATTGGAGAGGGTTCAGAGAAGGTTCACTGGAATGATTCCGGGAATGAGAGGGTTAACATATGAGGAACGTTTGACCGCGCTTGGACTGTGCTCCTGGGAGTTTAGAAGAATGAGGGGGGACCTCGTAGAAACATTTTGAATGTTGAAAGGCATGGACAGAGTGGATGTGGCAAAGTTGTTTCCCATGGTGGGGGAGTCTAGTACGAGAGGACATGACTTGAGGATTGCAGGGCGCCCATTCAGGACAGAGATGCGAAAAAAAATTTTTAGCCAGAGGGTGGTGAAACTATGGAATT
This sequence comes from Hypanus sabinus, assembly GCF_030144855.1. Classification (NCBI taxonomy): domain Eukaryota; kingdom Metazoa; phylum Chordata; class Chondrichthyes; order Myliobatiformes; family Dasyatidae; genus Hypanus; species Hypanus sabinus. The sequence continues at coordinate 75,461,282 of NC_082722.1, read as the reverse complement.
TGTTGCTACGGGCGGCAGTGGAGGCCAAGTCATTGGGTATATTTAAGGCAGAGATAGATAGGTATTTGAGTAGTCAGGGCATCAAAGGTTATGGTGAGAAGGCGGGGGAATGGGACTAAAGGGGAGATTGGATCAGCTCTGGTGGAGCAGACTCGATGGGCTGAATGGCCGACTTCTGCTCCTTTGTCTTATGGTCTTATGGGTGGGAGCGGTGGAAGGTGAAGATATGTTCAGTGGAAGGATCCCTTTAGAGATGGCAGAAGTTGCCGTGGATGATGTGTTGCGTCTTTTTTACCTTGTTATTCCTTTCTTTTTTGCACTATTTATTTATTTTGTATTTATAGTAACTTTATATATTGCACTCTTCTCCATGGATTGTCACGTTGTTGTGGTGGAGAAGCTTGTGTGATCCTGAGATCCTGAGAGTGATGCCATCTGGAGATATGCTCCTGGTAGGGTCACCCATGGTGGTAAGGCCGAGGGTGAGATCCCTGACAAAGAACAATCCAACCATGACATCAACGGCAGAAAATGCAGATGAAGTTACTTCGAACTCAACGGCTGTGAAGTTGGATGAAGGCTGCAACAAATCCATCAGCTCCAATCGTCGTGGTTTCCTTGCCATTGGAATCAGTTGGTTGATTTGTGAAGTATCATGTGCTTTTTGGAGTGCAGCATCAAGTACACATTAAACAAATACACGCACAGGCGTCTTCGCTCTGTGATAGATCAAAGGAACCAAGACCGTCATCCTCGACCTCGAGGGATAGCCACGACGATGTATTTACATTATACTGCCTGGGTGGTGGGGTGAAGATACGTCTCTAACAAACAAGGTGTAAGGTGCTCCTTCTCTTATCTCACCTCCCGATCATGGTCACATGAAGCCATGGGAGCAGGGGGGTGGATGGTCGTATGAGCATCTGGTGCAGATCACAAGTCCTGGTTATGAGACCACTGACACCAGGCTGACAATCTGTGAAGGGTAATGATAAAGAATAAGGTCATCCATCTTGTAAAGACACTGCTCAGAAGAAGGCAATAGCAAATTGCTTCTGTATAAAGATCTGCCAAGAACAATCATGGTCAAGAAGACCATGATTGCTCACGTCATATGACATGGCACATAATGATAGTGATGATGACCGTACTTCTGCCACTAAATAAATTTCATGTCATATAGGAAAGTGATAATAAACATGATTGTCAAATCATGGTGATCATTAATTAATGGCCAAAAATAAACTCTTATCCGGGTGTTTTTCCACTCATGGATTCGTTAGTGATATAATGGAATCATAGAGTCATACAGAATTGAACAAGCCCTTCTGTCCACCCAATCCATGCCAGCTATCAAGCAAACATTTTAATTCTATTTCTTTTTATAGATACATGTTGTGACGTTTGTTATTTTGCAGTACAAGAGTGCAATGGGATGAATGGGGTGTCCAGGGATGGGTTGCACCTCTTCAGGGTGAGGGAGGAATCTAGAGCACCCAGAGAAAACCCACGTGGTCAAGAGGAGAATGTATAAACTCCTTACAGACAGCGGTGGGAATTGAAAGCCAATAGGAGATCACAGGTGTTGTAAAATAATTGTGCTACCCACTACACTACCATGCTGTGGAAACACAATCAGCAGGAGACACACAGCAAGCTTTCACCAACAGCTATGCTTGATATGTTATAGGTGGATACAATATTGTGCAAAAGTCTTGGGCACCTTAGTTTTTTTTTATATGGTTTCAGATGGTGTGGCCTCCATGGGGCCCTGGTGTCAACATCATCGAGGCTGTTTGGGATTATCTGGAGAAACAGAAGCAAGCAAGACATTTTATGGCTGCAGAAGAATGGTGGCAAGTTCTCCAAGTTGCTTGTAACAACCTACCGGCCAATTTTCTCATAAAACTGCATAACAGCGTACCTAAGAGAATTGATGCAGTTTTAAAGGCAAAGGGTGGTCACACCAAATACAGTATTGATTAAATTTAGTTTTTTACTGTTTACTGCCCTTTGTAATACTTTATTTGATATTTAGAAACTTCTCATTTCATTATTTTTGAAAGCATCTTCACTTTGCAGAACTTTTTTTACATTTGCCTAAGGCTTTTGCACCGTATTATACCTCTGCCTCTCTTTCATTGGGATCAACATATCCACAACAGAGCTGCTCACATCTCACATTGAAGCCCACACCTCCCCCAAGGTGGAAGACAAGAAAGGGAATGGTCAGGATGGCAGGCACCTTGACGATACCATTTGCCTTCCTGAAGCAGTACACTATTATGTTGGAGTAGATCAATGGAAATGACACACCTGTAATGGAGCAGTCATTGTTTACCCTCCTCTGCAGATTCTGGCCGTCCAGAGCACAGCTGTTGCCCACCAGGCTGAAATACAGCCTTTCAGAATACTTTCAATAGTGGATCTGTAGAAGTACAAGTCAATCCTCAAGGAGAAGCCTAATCTTCACAAGCACTTAAAAATGTATATGCATTTATGTGCTGCCACAGAGACAAGAGTATTACCCATTAAGAGTCCAAATGTTCTTAGGTCTTTGGATACTGTAAATCCTAACCAATCATATTGCAAGTATGAGGGGTGATTGATAAGTTCATTACCTAAGGTAGAAGGAGTCAATCGTAGAAAACCTAGCACATTTATTTTTCAACATAGTCCCCTCCTACATTTACACACTTAGTTCAGCGGTCGTGGAGCATACGGATCTTGGACCTCCAGAAAGTGTCCACAGATGGGTAATTGATAAGTTCATGGCCTAAGGTAGAAGGAGATGGGTCATACAGCTCCTGTTACATGCACATGCAGTTCAACTCTTTGAGTGATTATGCAGAAAGTTTGAAGTTAATAACTCATCTTCTACCTTAGGCCACAAACCTACCAATCACCCTGATAAGTTATTAACTTCAAACTTTCTGTATTATCACTCAGAGTTGATCTGCATGTGCATGTAACAAGAGCTGTATAATACTGTATAAGATCTGCATGTGCATGTATCAAGAGCCACAAACTTATCAATCACCCCTCATAAAACACTGAACTATCTGGCAATTTTAACCCTTTTCTACTTAATTATCAGAATTAAGCAAAAGTTGTGTGGAAATGTAAATATTTTTCATTTAAGTTAAATAGACACTGGATTGGATACTTGGTGCTGGAGAACATCATCCTGAATCTGAGACACAAGTCAAGCTGAAAGGAGCTGCTCTCTCTTTGTCGTTCACTTACATTGAGATGAGTGTTCACCTGAACTTTGGGGTGCAGAAGAATCATAAACACAAGAGGCTTGACAGATGCTAGAAATCCGGAGTAATTCACACAATTCTGGAGGAACTCAGTTTATCTGGAAACATCTATAGAGAAGAATAAACAGTCAACATTTTGGGTCAAGATGCTTTAATAGTCCCAATGAAAGACGTCTGTCTGAAATGTAGACTGTTTATTCCTCTCTATAGATGCTGTTCATTCCTGACAATGTTCCTGTGAACCCCCTCTGGAAGCTCTCCTTAAATACAGTGCCTAAAACTGCTCACCATATTGTAAATGCAGTCTGACCAACACCTTATAAAGCATCAGCAGCATGTCCTTGTTTAAATATTCTATTATTATTATTGCCATTGTCACTGCCACTGTCCTTGGTTCCCCATTCGTTCCTTGGTATTGGGGTCAGTTATTTTCATTCTGGTTTTGTGGGCTCTGCCATGGTTCGTGAGGCCATTGTAGTATTAGTGTAGTTGGGGCAAGTGTTGGAGAAGGAAAGGGTGATGGGTGGATAATGAGAGGCATGTTCCTTACATCGCTCACACACTGCCCGTGTATGGACTCCAGTTTTTCAATATCCATTTGAATGATTAGAAATGACATTGTAGTCATCCTTGTAAAGCCCTGGTACACCCAAGTCCTGATGTCATTAGGCTGGAAAGAGTGCAGAAATAGTTAACATGAATGTTGCAGGGACCTAAGGCACAAAGTTATCAAGAGAGGTTGAGCAGGAAGTGATTTTCTTGGAGCAGAAGAGATGGGAGGCCATTTTATAGTGGCGTATAAGATCATGAGGGAATTACACAGGGTAAATGGAGTGCTGAGAACAAGAGAGCACAGGCTTAAGGTAAGGGAGAGAGATTTAATCAGAACCTGAGAGCAACTTTTTCATGCAAGATCAGATAAAGAATTAGGTTTATTTTCACTGACATGTGTCATGAAATTTGTCAGTTTGCAGCAGCAGTACAGTGCAATATGTAAAAAAAAACTATAAGTTACAACAAGAAACATAAAAAAATAAATAAGTAGTGTAAAAAAGAGCAAGTGATGAAATAGTGTTCATGATCCTTTCACAACTGTGATGGTGGAGGGGAAGAAGCTGTTCTAAAACTTTGAGTACATTGTCCTAAAATATTGATAGCGGTGTGCATATGGAACAAGCTGCCAGAGGAAATGATTGAGGTAGTTACAACAACATTTAACAGATGCTTGGATAAGTACATGGATAGGAAAAGTTCAGAGAAATATGGACCAAATGCTGACAGATGGCACTAGCTCAGGCAGGCATCTTGGCTGGGCCAAAGGGCCAGTTTCTATGGTGTATAACCCTGGGAGACATCGGCTTCCCTGACCCAATACCTGTCACCCAAAGAACCATGCTAAAGTAAGCTACGTGACTGCTATGTACCGTACTGTGCAAAAGTCATTGGCACATATCTATAGCTAGGGTGCCTAAAACTTTTACAGAGTACTGTAGTAATTTTATGTATTGTACTAATTGCTGCTGCAAAAAAGTGTTCATGATATATGCTGACCAATGATAAACCTGATTCTGATATGGGTCTCTATTATGCACTGAGAGTGGGAAAGAGGTAGGGAGAAGGGAACCATGGTTAGGAAAAGTGGAAGAGAGAGGGGAGGGATCAAGAAGCACCAGGGAGACATTCTGTAAAGATCAATAAACCAATTGCTTGGAATCAAATGACCTTTCCTGGTATCTCAGGCCTGACTGTGTCTGTACCCATGCCATTCCCCCACCCCTGCCACCCCTCCAATGACACTCCATACTCACCATTCCCAACATTTTTTGCTCCCTCCAGATTTGCAAACTTGCTCTCCACTCCACGTTGACCTATACAGTACTGTGCAAAAATTTTAGCCACATGTGTAAGTCTAAGACTTTTGCACAGGACTGAAATTGCCATTCATGAGGCCTTGCTGTGCCTAAATGAGCTTTGGACATCCTTACACTGAGCGGCCTCTTTACTCAATATCTCCTGTACCTAGTAATGTGGCGCCTGAGTGTATGTTCATGGTCTTCATAGCCCACACACATCAAGGTTTGACATGGTGTGTGTTCAGAAACATTCTTCTGCACACTACTATTGTAACATGGGGTTATTTGAGTTACTGTCATCTTCCTGTCAGGTCTCTCATTAACAAGGCATTTCTCCCATAGAACTGCTGCTCACTGGGTATCTGTTTTGTCTGTTACCCCATTCTCTGTAAACTCTAGAGACTGTTGTGCATGAAAATCCCAGAAGATCAGCAGTTTCTCAGACGCTCAGACCACCCTGTCCAGCACCAGCAATCATTCACAGTCAAAGTTACTTCAATCACATTTCTTCCCCTGTTTGATGTGAGCAACAACTGAACCTCTTGACCATGCTTATATGCATTGAGTTGCTGCCACATGACTGCAGAACAGATATTTTTATCAATGTGCTGCTGTGCAGGTGTACCTAATAAAGTGGCCACTGAGTGTATATTACAACAATGATCTCAGCATTTCTGAATCATTTTAGATTACTCCAGGGTCATGAAGGACACCATATAATTTCTTCCTATACAAGGATAATTATCTAAAGGTTATGTCATGGAGATACAGCTGTAAATAATTTGCTGATTATCAATTTGCAGGAGATTGGTGTCTGAGATGGATATAACTTAATGAGATTAATTTAGAATTACAGTGATTTAGAATTTAGAATTAGATAACACCAGAACCCTTCGTCACCATCTTATTGCTCAGGTTAATTTCCATCTGCTCGCAGTTAATAACCTTTCCAGAATTCATACAACCAAGAATTAGATGAGGGCGGTGCCTGGAATGGCTGCATAGACTGCTGAAAGTAAATAACTCAATTCTCTGCTATAATTTCTAAATAATTCCATAGTACATCTGTACAATGAGCTGATATCGGTAGCCCGGACTTTCTAAGTGTTTTCTAGGGACTTACCCCTGTGATCCCTCCTCCTTGCCTTTCTCCTGTGGTCGACCCTCCTCTCCTATCAGATTCTTTCCTGTCAACCCCTTGACCTTTTCCACCCATCTGGCTTCACATCTCAGCCCAATACATCGACTGTTTATTCATTTCCATAGATGCAACTCACCCTGCTGAATTCCTCCAGCATTTTTTATGTATTGCTTTGAAAGTTGGCATCAGCAGACTTTCTTGTGCTTAACATTGATCACCTGCCTCTATCTACTGATTTGCATTCCATTTCATCTGGTTTCTCTGCTCTGGGAAAAAGTTACCTTCCATTTGAACTAGTCCTCAAAAGTGTGCCTGTCTTAATCTCAAGCATTGCCCCTTTTCTCTGACTATGTTGGGTTAGTGGTGTCTTTGCAATCTAGGAATTAAATTTTTCTGTCATTCTCTGCTGTAGAATTTAAACTCTGGAGAAGGAGATTCAGTTTTTATGGAAGCACTGTACACACATTTAGAATACATGACTGATAGAATCATAGATTTACACAGTACAGAAACAGGCCTTTGGGTCTAACAAACTATGACAGTCCAATCTCACTGTCTGTAGTTGACTCTTATCCCCATTAACCTTCTACCCATGTACATGTGTAAATGTTTTAAGATTAAAATGAAGAGTAAGATTAAGGTCAAAGGCAGGAGATGAAGTGGTGTTAAACTCACTGCTCTGCATCTTACTCGCCTCAGCGCTGAACTGACGCTACAGCTGTGGCCTGCAGCCACTGGGCTCCTGGACAGGCTGCACTCTCCTTAGCTCTGAATTGGCTCTGTGGCTGTGAGCTCACTTCGGGGACCCTGCTGTTCCGGTTCTGTGTATTATTTATTTACCTCTTTTATCGTTTGCACTATTTGTTCTTTTTTTCCCGCACATTGGGTGTTTGACAGTGTGTTGTGAAAAGTTTTTTATGGATTCCATTTTGTGTTTCTTTGCTTTGCCTATGCCTACAAGATGATGAATTGCAAGGCTGTATATAGTATTATTGATAACAAATGTGCTTTGAACTTCAAACATTATAATTTTTTACACATTGTAAAGATCTCCACAGCTTCTCTGGCAGCTCATTCCATACATCCATCGCACAGTGTGTGGAAGTTTTTACCTCAAGCCCCTTTTTATCTCTTTCCCCTATCACCTTAAACATAGGTCCACTAGTATTGGACTCCCCTACTGTAGGGAAAAAGATGGTGGCCATCCACTCTATCGACAGCCTCGTGATTTTATAAACCTCTGTGAAGTTATGTTTCAATCTCTTACAGAAGTCCCAAGCTATTCAACTTCTCTTCATAACTCAAGCCCTCCAGTCCCAGTGATGTCCTCAGTATAAACACTCCATGAAGAACATGAAAACGCTAAGGGCTGGAGAGAAAACAGCATCTAAGTTGTTCCTGAGGAAATCTCCATTGTTCTAAGTGTTTTTTTTTAGAGTTCAGGTCTTCTAGTCTCAGTCATCTTACAAAACCCCATTAGTAACCCAGATACCTCCAAATTCAGTGCAGTTTATCTAGCAAGATATAAAACCAGCCATCATCAAGGACCCCACCATCAAGGCCATGCTCTCTTTACACTGCTGCCATCAGGCAGGCGGTACAGGAGCCTTAGGTTCCATACCACCACCACCAGGTGTAGGAACAATTATTACTCTTGAACCATAAGTCTCCTGAACCAGAGGTGATAACTTCACTTACCAAAAACACTGAAATGATTCCACAATTTATGGACTCATTTTCAAGGACTCTATAATGCATGTTCTCAATACTATTTCATTATCTAACTATTTATGTGTTTATTTATTTATTTACAATGAATTCCATTTAATTGGGCCAATGTTTAATCAGGGCAGCATTTATTTGGGACGACTTGTAATGAACAAAAACTGATTGAGAAAATACCCAAAATTCCCTTTGTTTATTTGGGACACAATGCCACTTAACTGGGGCAGGCAACTGTTGCCAAATGGTTTCTAACTAGTGTCAGTGGCAAGCATTTGTATGGCTTTTTGACAGCGCAAGTACTTAGAGCAATCCGTTTTTAAACAGTGTCAGCTGCATGCGTTGGTGTTCATAACACAGTGATTTTTGGCAGTAATAGATAATCAGCAAGACAATTCAGAACTGTTTTGCTCACTGCAGTTTCAAGCATTCGGGCTTCTAGATATCAGAAATGGCCGGGAGTGAACAAAGAACTACAAAAAACATAAAGGTATAAAAATAATCTTGAATGTTACAATCAAAATGAAGATCTGGATAATGCAATCATCAAAAGCATTGTATGAATCCATTACCAGTACAACGTGTCTGCATTTCTGTGACTGTGATATTGTTCAGCGCAGACACAGTCAATCAAAAGAATATGGGAGTGTACACTGGATGAATTCCTCTGTAGCTTATTATTAGAAATGAGAAATTATTAGAACACAGTTTTATAGTACTGTAGTGGCATTGGTATTGTCCTAATTTCAGAATCAGAATCAGGTTTATTATCACCACATATGTCATGGAATTTGTTAGTTTAGCAGCAGTTCAATGTAATAGGTAATATAGAGGAAAAATAATAATTAATAAATCAATTACAGTATACATATATTTAAAATATTAAAAATCATGCAAAATGGAAATAATATATATAAGTAATATATATTTGTTCTGTATTTCATTTAAATATATGGTTTGTTACTCAGTTTGACTTTTTTATACCTTTTTAACTACTTCCATACGTTTCGGCTAACTGGAGAGGACCAAAATGTACTTGTCCAGAAGTGTCCCAATAAACCAGAAGCAACTTACTTACTTTGTTTGTTTGTTTATTTATATATTTATTGGGCCAATTTATCTCCTTTTGCACATTGGTGTTTGTCAGTCTTTGTGTTTAGTTTTTCAATAATTCTGTTGTATTTCTTTGTTCTACTGTGAATGTCTGCAAGAAAGTGAATCTCAGGTTAGTGTATGGTGACATACATACCTTAATAATAAATTGACTTTGAAATTTGAACTTCTGAAAAAATACATTCTTTTGATTATTCCATTGGGGTGTTATGTGGAGCTGTGCACTGATGAAGTGGCATTCTTATGCCTGCCCTGATGCATCCTTGAACCTATGGTCTCCATGTTCACAGTTAAAAATAAACACCACTATCCCTCATCTTGTGAGCCTGGACATCTATGGGATGTTACTGAGGAAGAAGGAGTGGGTCCATTGAAAGATCAAAGAACAAGAATGAAAATGTTGCCACTGAGGAAGTAATGGGTAAAGGTGAAAACAAAAAAAAATGCTGGAAATATTCAACTGGTCAGGCACACCTGTGGAGAGAGAAGAAGTTATTAAGTATATAACATCCAGTATAGGAGAAGAAACGGCTTATCAAGCATGTTTTGTTATTCAATCATGGCCGATTTTTTCTCAGCCCTGTTCTTCCCCTTACGCATAACCACCTCATCAATTTCTGTCTTAATTACTCCAATGGCTTGGTGTGTTCAGTCCTCGCTCAATAAATTCTGGTTGCCACATAAAGGTTCAGATCATCACAAAAGTTAGTTTGTATAGATAGTTGACAGCAATGGAGGGTTGGGGAATGGAAATTATTGGAAAATAGAAGTATAATTTTTGGTGATGTCATGTGCAAGACTTACTTTGGAAAAAGATGGTTTTGGAATAGTAAAAATGGAGACAAGTGAGAATGCCTTCAGCACGTAAGTGCAATTACGAAGAAGGCACGGTAACACCTCAACTTCCTTAGGGGTTTGAGGCATTACATCTAAAACTTTGAAAAACTTATATAGATATGCAGTGGAGAGTATATTGACCGGATGTATCACAGCTTTGTATGGAAACACCAATGCCCTTGGTCAGAAAATCCAAAAAAATTCTGACCAGAAGTCCAGTCCATCACTAGTAAAGCTATCGAACACATCTGCATGAAAAGCTGTCGAATCCATCATCAGGGAGCTCCTCCACCTAGGACATACTCTCTTCACACCACTGCTATCAGGAAGAAGGTACAGGAACCTCAGCTTTCACATAACCAGGTTCAAGAACAGTTCTTGAACCAAAGGTGATAACTTTATTCAATTTTACATGCCTCATGATGGAAATATTCTTACAACCTATGGACTCCTTTTCAAGAATTCTTCATTTTATGTTCTCGATATTAATTGCTTATTTATTTATTATTATTATTTCTTTTTTATATTTGCACAGTTTGTTGCCTTTTACACACTGGTTGAACACACAAGTTGATGCAGTCTTTCACTGATTCTGTTATGGTTATTATTCACATAATTATTCAGTATACCTGCCAGAAAAAGAATCTCAGATTGATAATAAATTTACTTTGAACTTTGAACAGGGTGGTGAAAATGGGTTTTAGTATTCTGGCCTTCATCAATCACAGCATTGAGTGTAGAAGTTGGGATGTTATGTTGCAGCTGTACAAGATAATATTAATGTTAAGTTGGGAGTATTCTGTTCAGTTCTGGTCTTCCCAATATAGAAAAGATTTGATAAGCTTGAAAGAATGCAGAAATTTATGAGGATTTTGCCTAGACATGAGTTATGGAGAAGGTTTGAGCAAGCTGGGAACTCTCTTCATTGGCGAATACAGAAGGAGAATGAGAGGTGATCTTGTAGAGATGGATAAAGTCATGAGGAGCTTAGACAAGCTCAGTGAACACAGGATTGGCTAATCAAGAACCAAAGGGCATAAGTTTCAAAGTTCAAGATAAACTTATTATTAAAGTACATTTGTGTCACCATCTCCAACCCTGAGACTTGTTTTCTTGTGGGCATACACAGTGAATCCAAGAAACATAATACAAACAATGTGCAAAAGAAAAAAAAAACTTGTGCAAGTACAAAGGAGAAAAAAGAAATAGACCATAAGACACAGGAGCAGAATTTGGCCCATTGTGTCTGCTCCACCATTCAATCATGGCTGATCCTATTGTCCCCTCCTCAGCCGCACTCCCCAGCCTTCTCTCCATAACCTTTGATGCCACGTCAAACAAGCACTGATCAAGCTCTGCCTTAAATACACCCAACGATCTGGCCTCCACAGCTGCATGTGGTAATAAATTCCATAAATTCACCACCCTCTGCTAAAGAAATTTCTTTGCATCTTTGTATTAGTAATAACAGTAATACTAATAAATAAGCAATAACTATCAAGAACATGAGATGAATAGTCTTGAAAGTGAGTCCATTGGTGATGGGAACAGTTCAGTGTTGGGGTGAGTGAATTCTACACTCTGGTTCAAGAGATTGGTGGATAAGAGGTAATAATCATTTCAGAATCTGGTGGTTGAAGGGGAGCGGGAAGAGATTTAATACGAACCTGAGGGTTCACCCAAAACGTGGTCAGGATATGGAATGAGCTGCCAGCGGAAGTTCTTGAGGAAGGTACATTAATTTCATTTAAAATATACTTAGTCAAGTACATGACAGGAAAGATTTTGAGAGATAGTGTGCCAAATGTGAGCAACAGGGGACTAGCTTAGCTGGGAAATTGCTCACCATGAGCCAGCCAGGTATCTGCAGTACCTAATAAAATGGCTACTGAGTGTATATTCATGTTCATCTGCTGCTATAGCCCATCCTCTTCAAGGTTCAACCTGTTGTGCATTCAAAGATGCTGTTCTACACAACATTGTTGCAACACGCGGTTATCTGAGTTACTGTCACATTCTTGTCAGCTTGAACCAGTCTAGCCTTCACTTATGAACTCTGTCATTAGCAAGGCAGCCCACCACCCTCCACAGAACTGCTGTTCACTGGATGTTTTTCTTTTTTTTTTACTCACTATTCTCCAGAGACTGCTGTGTGTGAAAATCCCAAGAAACCAGCTGTTTCAGAGATCCCCAAACCACCCCGTCTGGCACCAACAATTATTCCACGATCAAAGTCAGTTAAATGACATTTCTTCTCCGTTGTGATGTTTGGTCTGAACAGCAACTGAACCACTTTACTTTCTCTGCTTTCTTTTATGCATTGAGTTCTTGCCACATGATTGTCCAATTAGATATTTGAATTAATGAGCAGGTATACAGGTGTAGCTAATGACGAGGCCTCTGAGAATGATGTCCAAGCCTCTGTGGATTGAATTTCATTGGTGTCTCTCTTTAGTGAGTGGTCGGAATACAGAGTACATAATTAGACCAACTTGTTAAATTTCTCTTGTAATGATAATCAATGTCCCCTTCTTTATTCATTATACATTCAAAAGGCCTGTGGCATTAATTATAACATACAAATAAAAGGGAAAAAATAAGGAAAATGAATATTTGCTATGTCATAATGAGACACATGACATAAAAGTCTTTGCATTTGATAAGAAGCCAAGATATTAATGTACTGTGTTTAAGTACACAGCAACAAGAGCAGATTAATTTTTAATTCAAGATCATTTAGGCTATTTTCTTAACTCTAGGATTTGTTTATATATTTCCATGTATTTTCCCAACATTTGGAAGACGATGGAACACTTGGGCTCCATATTTAGGCAAGGATGCACTGACCTTGGAGAAGCTCCAGCAGAGGTTCACGAGAATGATCCTAGGAATGAAAGAGGAGCGTTCAATGTTTTTGGGTCTGAACTCAGTGGATTTCAGATGGGTGATAGGGGAATCTTATTGTCCTCACGGGATACTGAAAGGCCTGGATGGAGTGGATGTGAGGAGGATGTTTCCTTTAGTAGGCAAGTCCAGGATCCAGGGACACAGTCTCAGAACAAAGGGACATCCTTTAAGAAATGTTAGTGCTCCATTAGCATAACAGTTAGCGCAATTTATTATACCTTGAGGCATCAGAGTTTTGAATAACCTAGGAATATGTATTCATAGAGTTGTAGTGCACTACAGCACAGAAGCGGGGGGGGGGGCCTTTGGCCCATCTAGTCTATGCTGAACTATAATTCTGCAGAGTCCCATCCATCTGCACTTGGACCATAGCCTTTCATGCCCTTCCTATTGACATAACTTATTCAAGTTTCTCTTAAATGCTGAAATCGCAACCACATTTATTGGATCCACTTGCAACTTGTTCCACACTCTCACCGCCCTCTGAGTGAAGAAGCTCCCCCTTAGGTTCCCCCTAAATATTTCACCTTGTACCCTGAACCGATGAGCTCTAATTCTAGTCTCACTCAACCTCAGTGCAAAATAACTGGCTGAATCTACCCAATCTATACCACTCATAATTTTTTATACATCTATTAAATCTCCCCCACAATCACCTTATCACAACCAGGTGTTGTTGTTTGAAACAAAAGAGAAAAGATCTTTTCTCAGTTAATATGTGGATTGAATTTTCTCAGTATAACCTTGTGAGTATGCAGTGTCCTTGTATTGTTTACCTATTAAATCTAATTGTTTTTCTTTGGACTAGAAAGAAAATTGTTGCAGGTGTCTCATTTGGGATCATGGGGATTGTTAACTCTCTTTGTGTTTATCACTTTTATTCAATTTTGGGTAATTGATTTTGTTTTATTAAGTGCAATCGTGAACAATAGCCAGATCAGAAATGCTGATCAAGTCGACTAGTTCCCAAAGAGAACTCTGATAGGACAATCAGATGGTTCACTGCTGCTAACATAAAAAAAATCATATGTACAATTAAGAAACATTAAAAAATAGTAGAAATACTGGAGTCATGATGATCGTGATGAAGTCTGCTGGAAAGAGACATTTATACATACGCTGTCCTCCATAATTCAAAGAGATTGAAGGATAAGTTGCAGGGTGACAAAACGTGGCAGGAACACTCGGAACTAAAAACTAATCCCTACTGGGAGAAAACAGCACCTGTTCTTTCCGCACTGTTCTCCAGCAGTTTAAGGACTAAGTCCAGCCGGAACATAACTCACAAGTGCTCTTGAAAGTCAGGTATTAACCCTTCCTACCAACAACCAAGCATTGCCGTCCTGGTCCCCTTCATGACAGCTTATGAAGAAGCTTGTGACTTCCCTCCCAGAGATGATCGGTGTTTGTGCACTCGACTCTTGAAGGCTTAGACCCCATCGTCGCAGATGTTTCCGACCACAGCATCTGGAAGGCTGTTCCAAATTCTGATAGCACAGTGAAGGAAGCTTCTACCCAGTGTGTAGGTTCTCGCATCAGGCATAGAAACAGCATGAGCAGGCATAGATCAACTTGATCATGTGGTGCGCCGTCTCTCATAAGATGAAGGTAGCATAGAGCCAAGGTCTGCAGGGCTGTGGTTGGTGCGCATTTTGTATAGCACAGTAGCTGCAGCAACCTGTCACCTGTGGTGTGAGGTATTGATGGCTAGCTTCTCATGAGTTGTGGCTTCATCTACACCTAGAATCCTACACCTGGAATCAGCACAGGTTTTCCAATGCCTTGCATTGCAGTTGCTTTTAGGGGTTACTGCTTCATCCAGACACTGGAGCTGTTTTATTGGTCCTGAATTCCTATGCGCTCCAAGGTGTATTTCAGGGGGGCTTGTCAGCCCCTCTTTGCTCAGTCGTTGTGGATCCTTGTCCGGTAAAACTCTGACCAAGTTCTGTGTATTGTGAGCGATTTCAGTTAGTCAAAGTTCTATGTAGTTTGCCAGAGCTCTTGTTAGTATTGCTGGTTAATTTCTATAATCAATCTTTTGTTTTGTTAGAATTGCGGAAGTCTGTTGGATTCCTGTGCCTGAGTTTGTTAGTGAACTTGACACTCCTACGCTCCAGGAAAAAAAAAGTCTTAACCTATTCAGCGTTTTCCTAGATATAATTCATTGTTGGAAGAAGGGATGAATGTAAATAGTTGCCTATGAGTTTGTAAGGACAAAATGGGCCAAGTGGCTTGTTTGAATTGAATTGACTTTATTATATACATCCTTCATATACATGAGAAGCAAAAATTTTTATGTTACATCTCTGTCTAAATGTGCAATGTGCAATTTATAGTTATTTTATAATGTATGTACAACAGAACAGTCAAAATAGTGTAAAAATGCAATTGTATCAGTGTGAATTAATCTGATGGCCTGCTGGAAGAAGCTGTCCCGGAGCCTGTTAGTCCTGGCTTTTATGCTGCAGTACCATCTCCTGGATGGTAGCAACTGGAACAGTTTGTCACTGTGGTGACTCGGGTCCCAATGATCCTTGGAGCCCTTTATACACACCTGTCTTTGTAACTGTCCTGAATGATGGGAACTTCACATCTACAGATGCACTGGGCTGTCTATACGACTCTGTAGAGTCCTGCGATTGAGGGAAGTATAGATCCCATACCCTGAAGAAAGTTCTTAGGATTTGGGGACCCATACCAAACTTCTTCAACTGCCTGAGCTGTTATGCTTTTTTCACCACACAGCCGGTATGTACAGACCACGTGAGATCCTCAGTGATGTGAATGCCAAGGATCTTAAAGCTATTCACCCTCTCAACCCCAGACCTATTGATGTCAACAGGGGTTAGCCTGTCTCTATTCCTCCTGCAGTCCACAACCAGCTCCTTTGTTTTTGCGACATTTAGGAAGAGGTTGTTTTCTTGACGCCACTGCGTCAGGTTGATGACTTCTTCTCTGTGGGCTGCCTCCTTATTATTTGAGAACTAGACCAGTCAATGTAGTGTTGTCAGCAAATTTAATTAGCAGATCGGAGCTGTGGGTCGGCACAGTCATGGGTATACAGAGAGTAAAGGAGGGGGCTTAGGAATCAGCCCTGAGGGGCACCTGTGTTGAGGGTTGGAGGAGCAGAGGTGAGGGCACCCATTCTTACCATCTGCTGGCGATCTGGCTATTTAGTGGGATCACCCAGTCGAGCATGATGTGCTCCTAAGGGTTATTCCCTTAATGGAGAATGCCTGTGTGTGACTTTGTTTCATGTAGAGCGGCTGATGCACGGGAAGCCACCAAACAGTCCTCCAGGGTCCAGTGGCACGGAATGCAAGACAACTGGGGACCGTTCACTGCTGCTGCGCTCCTCTGCCTTCACTGCCATTGTAATGCATTATCATCTTCTTCCAGCTCTACCACTGAGGTCTTACCTGACTGTTGTTTGTCTGGAAACTTCTCCTTGACCTTACCACCACTGATGACCCTACCAGGAGCTAAACTCCAGACGGCATTGCTCTCGGGATCTCAGGAACCCACAAGCTTTTCCACCATGACAAGGTTACTGCCACAAACCCGGACTCTGCTGCAGGGTCTAGGTGATCCTACAGGCAAGTAACAGTTGCGCTCGTGAATATGGGGCATGGCAACATAGTAGTTAGCACGACGCTTTAGAATACTAGCGATCTGGGTTCAATCCCCACTGCTGTCGGTAAGGATTTTGTCCACTCTCCCTGTGACCACGTGGGTTTCCTCCCACTATCTGAATTCGTACTAAGTGGTAGGTTAATTAATCATTGTAAATTGTCCTGCAGTTAGGCTAGGGTTAAATCAGTGATTGCTGGGCAGTGCAGCTTGAAGGGTCAGTAGGCCTACTCCATGATGTATCTCAATAAACAGACAAACAAACAAATAAATAAATAGAGGATATGTATATACACACAATCCAGCTAATTACTGCTTCATTATGGCAATGCTTAACTCCCTCCTTTTCATTGTAGTCTTGTCGAGACTTGACCAGAAGCACAGCATCATTACGCTCCGTGCTTCCCCTCGTCAATGTCCATGGAAGAGAACTACTGATTCGACTGATGCTGGCAAGGAGCAGGATCCATTTAGCATTTGGATATTGCTTTTAGCCGCAGTGTTGGCACTTAACTTACAGTTTGAGAGTTTTAGTTCACAGCCCTGTTGGCTTAGCATTTATTGTTTTCCTTTTCCTTTAAATTCCGTTACGGTTCTCATTAAAGTCAGTGAACTGTCGACCCGCTTCAGTGTGACTCTCTCTATGTACCTGAGGTTATATCTGAACACTCTATAGCAACGATCCTTGGAGATCCTCTATGCTATGTTGCCTGAATACTCTAAATGGTAGGATTCTCTTCAGGAGGCTGAATGGCAGAGCTTTGTTACTGCAGAAGAATAACTCACTACTTTGCAAACTTTTGCAGGATGTGACAAGATACGGTGTACATTCATAACCTCTTGTGAAAGATAAGCAGATTAATGTTTTTTTTTATTTATTTGGCTGACAAATACTTGATGTTTGACATTCTGGATATCACATATATTGACTTCAACACATCACATTTCAAGTCCAATGCAGTAGAGATCATTCTGTCAGTAACATATCCCAAAATCTGCTCTCCAAGGCAACAGGAGCTTTATTACAATGGCAGATGTTGTGACAGACACCTTTTTCAATAAAACTAAAACTTCTTATGAAACAAAAATCAAATAATTTTCACATCAATGGTGCCCAACATGGCAAGCCATCAGCAGGCATTTGAACTGAGGTATTGATCTATCAAGCTGAAAGCTCATTTCCACTGTAAGGTTAGAATGGAACCATGGGGTTGTTCTTCTGAGAGAGAGAGAGAGAGAGAGAGAGAGAGCGAGGGGTTGATTAAGGATATCAACAAATACCAGAGATCCTGCAGATCCTGGAAATCCAGAGTAACAGACAAACAAAACGGTGGAGAAACTCAGCAGGTTAGGAAGCTTCTACGTAGAGGAATAAACAACCAACATTTCAGGCCAAGACCCTTCATTGAGACTGGAAAGGAAAGTGGCTGAAGCAAGGATTAAAAGATGGGGGGGGGGGGGAGAAGAAAGAGTGAAAGTTAGAAGGTGATAGGTGAAGCCAGGTGAGGGAGGGAGTTAAGAATGTAGGCCTATCACCACAATAGGTCTACAGCAGCTGCATTTTCACTGGCTTTCATCTTGGCCTTGGATCACCTGGACAATAGTAATACTTAACACAGGCTGTTGCTTATTGATTCAGTTCAGTGTTCAATACAATCGTACCCTCAGTTCTAAGCAAAAAGCTCCAAAACCTGGGCCTCTGTAACTTCAGCTGGATCCTTGACCTCTTCAGTGGAAGAAATGTCTGTGTGGATTGGAAATAACATCTCCTCCTCACTGACAATCAGTGTTGGCGCACCTCAGGAATGTGTGCTTAGCCCACTTCTCTATTCCCTCTACACCCACAGCTATTGTTGGCAGAGTTTCAGATGGTGGTGCAGAGGCGTACAGGAGCGAGATACTGTAGATCTGCTGGTTGAGTGGTATCGCAGCAACAAACATACTCAACATCAGTAATATCTAGGAATTGTATGTGGACTTCAGAAATGGAAAGTCTAGGGAACACACACCAGTATTCATTGATGGATCAGCAGTGGAAAGGGTAGGCAGTTTCAAGTTCCTGGGTCCAATATATTTACACAATTACAAAGAAGGCATGACAGTGGCTGCGTTTTATTAGGAGTTTGAGCAGAATTGCTATGTCACCAAAGACTCTCACAAATTTCTGTAGATATACTGTGGAGAGCATTCTAACCAATTGTATCACTGTCTGATATGGAGGGGCCATTGCACAGGATCAGAAAAAGCTGTAGAAAGTTACGAATTCTGTTAGCTCCATCATAGGTACTCATCTCCCCAACATCGAGGACATCTTCAAAAGACAATACCTCAAAAAGCAATATCCATTTTTAAGAGCCACCATCATTCTGGACATGACCTTTTCTCATTGCTACCATTAGGGAGGAGCTACAGGAGCCTGAAGACACACACTCAGTGATTCAGGAACAGCTTCTTTCCCTCCACCATCGGATTTCTGAATGGACACTGAATGCATGGACAGTTCTCAATATTTTTCATACCTCTCTTTTCGCACTACATATTTGATGTATTTTTTATACATACTACTTACTGTAATTTATAGTTTTTGTATTAATGTATTGAAATGTACTGCTGCCGCATAACAACAAATTTCAAGACAAATCTGGTGATAGTGAACCTGATTCTGAGACAGCAAAGGGAAATGAACCCTAATTGGTGTAAAGCCATGTGCTAACTGGTCTGCTACTGTGTTACCCTGTGGTCACGTAGGACCTACCTACCAAATTCAGGAACAGCCACTTTCCTACAACCATTCGGTTCTTGAACAGACCCGTAATCAAATTATGATCATTTTGTTTCCTTTCATTTGTATTCTGTTTTCTTGTAAAAATTGCATATAATTTATGATTTTTTTGTGACTACTGCTTCTGTAAGACCTTAAGATCATAGGACATAGGAGCAGAATAATGCCATGCAGTCCATGGCACCTGCCCTGCTCTGACTGATGTATTAATCCTCTCAGCTGCATTCTCTTACCTTCTACCTTTGACACCATAACTAAACAAAAACCTACCAACCTCTGCTTTAAGTATACCCAATGACCTGGTCTCCACTAACATCTGTGGCAATAAATTCCACAGATTTGTCACCTTTTGGCTAAAACTTTTTAAAAAATCTCCTAACCACTGTTCTAAAAGAATGTCCTTGTATTCTGAGGCTGTGCCCTCTGGTCCTAGACTCCACCACTATATATATAGAAAGTAACCCTTCCACATGCACTCTACCTAGGATTTTAAATATTCAATAGGTTTCAGTGAAATCTCCCCTCATTCTTCTAAGTCCCAGCGAGTACAGACCCAAAGTCATCAAATGCTCCTCATACATTAATTCTTTTATTCCTGCAACCATTCTCTTGAACTTCCTTTGGGTTCCCACGTCGGTAAGGACATCCTTTCTTAGATAAGGGATCTATTTCTGATGATATGATATAAGATATGATACTATGTGCCTGCGTTGCTACTGCAAGTAAGTTTTTCATTTAACCTGTTCATACATGCATGAGTGTATATGACAATAACCCCAAATTTATCTTTGACTATAATCAACTCAGTTAACAACTACCACTTGGGATCTGAAACTTGATGTCTAGACTGGTGGTTGAAGCAGAGTTAATCATTTCCTTCAGGAGGGTGAATTCAGGGCAAATAATTTGAAGGACCACAGGGAAAGGGGCTGTTCCAGATTTGATGGACTGAATGGCCTCATTTTGCAAATCAATAATTGCAGTGTTCTAGATTACCCCTGGAAAATTGGGAGTTGGCTGCTTCCTGACAACTGAGTTCAAAGTTCATAGTCCAATGTAACTAATTATCAAAGTACATATATTTCATCATATACAATGTTGAGAATTATTTTCTTGCAGGCATTCACAAAGAGCAAAGAAATGCAATAATTGATGAAAAACTACACAGAAACAAAGACTGACAAAGAACCAGGGTGCTAAACAAATAAGCAAATAATACTGAGACCATGAATTGCATATTGCTTGAAAGTCACAGAGTCACAGAAACAGGCCCTTCAGCCCACCCAGCTGAACCATCATTCTGCCTACTCCCATTGACCTGCACCACAGCCCTCCACACCCCCCTCACCCATGCACCCATCCAAACCTCCCCAAAGCTGAAATCGAACCCACATCCACTACTTCTGCTGGCAGATCGTTCCACACTCTCATCCTCCTCCTGCCCCCGAGCGAAAGATGTTACCCCTTAAGTATTACAAACACAAGACAATCTGCAGATGTTGGAAATCCAAAGCAACACACACAAAATGCTGAAGGAACTCAGCCGGTCAGGCAGCATCTGTGGAAAAGAGTAAACAGTTGATGTTTCAGGCTGAGACCCTTCTTCAGGACTGGGAAGAAAGAAGTCAAAGTAAGAAGATGGGTTGAGGGGAGGAAGAAGTACAAGGAGGCAGGGGAGAGGTGAAACTGGGAGAGGGGGAGGGGCTGGGGGTGAGGTAAAGACCTGGGAGGTTGATTGGTGAAAGAGATAAAGGGCAGAGGGTCTGTAGGTTGTGGAATCAGTTCAGGGTAGAGGTGAATGAAGTTAACCATACTAGTTCAAGAACAGTTTGCCTACTTATCTAGTTCCGAGGGTGGTTGAAATTCCATTACATCTTAGTGAGGTCAGAAGTCACATCTAAACAGTGTAAGGAAAGCAGGCTTACCTTCTCTAAAGAACATGAGTGGAACAGAATAGGTTTGAATAGAATTCGTTACCTTTGTAGTCACTATAAAGGCTATAAGACCTTAAGACATAGGAGTAGAATTAGGCCATTCAACCCATTGAATCTGCTCCACCATTCCTTCAAGGCTGATTTAATATCCTTCTTAACCCCATTCTCCTGCCTTCTCCCTGTAACCTTTAATGCACTGACTAATCAAGAACCTATCAACATCTGCTTTAGCTATATCAAATGACTTAGCCTCCACGGCAGGGAATAAGTTCCACAGATTCACTACCCTCTGGCTAACAAAATTCCTCCTCATCTCTGTTCTAAATGAAAGTCCCTCTATTCTGAGGCTGCTTCCTCTGGTCCTAGGGTCACTCACTGCAGGAAACATTTTCTGCACAGCCACTCTATGTAAAGCTTCAATCAGCATATGCTGGAAATCCAATGCAAGAGGAACTCAGCAGGCCTGGGAGCATCTGTAAGAAAGGGTAAAGAGCTGACGTTTTCAGCTGAGGTCCTCAGGCTGGCTAAAGTGTCTTGGCCCAAAATATCAACTGTTTACTGTTTTCCACAGGTGCTGCATAGCCTGCTGAGTTCCTCCAGCATGTTACTATGTAAGGACTTTCAATATTTGATAGGTTTAAATGAGATCTCCCACCCCCCCACCCCACATTCTTCTTTAAAACATTACCTTTTTAATTCCTAATTTATACCAGTAACTGAATTTACATTCCTCAGGTATCATTACGGGGTTTGAACTTGTGACTCCATGTCATCAGTGCTGGCTTCCAAAATTGTTGCTCAGCATCTTAATCTTTGCCGATCCACTCCCCCCCACCATCACTACCACATGCATCATTAAATATCATTCAACCAAATGTTGTTAGGTCCTTTGAAACGAACAATATACCTTGCAACTGCTTTAACGTTTTAGTTATAAAGGAAAGCTTCTTAGTCAGTTAAAATTACTTATTTTAATCAGCAACCTGGTCTACTAATTAAATCCCACACAGGCTTAATGAAATCAAAATTTGAGTGGGTGTAAACACTGTGCAGTTGAGCACAGTCTGCTCTTGCTGGAAGTCTTCTTGTTCAGAAATTTACCTCTTTCACGCATCGCTTCAAAGAGAGCACTTTGTGAAGTACTTTTGCTCTGTCTGCAACAAGTAGTATTTCCTGGTGGCCAACCATTTTAATTCCAATCCCCTTTCCCATTCTGACAGGTTGGTTTTACTGCCACAATGAGGCCACCCTCAGTTTGAGGAGGATCACCTCATATTCTGTCCAGGTAGCCTCCAACATGATGGCACGAACATTGATTTCTGTAACTTCCAGTAGTTTTTCTTCACTCTTCTTCAATTCCCCATTCTGGCTCTCCTCTTATCTCGTCTCTTCTTTTCACTTGCTTATCACCGCCCCTTGATGCCTCTCCTCCTTCTGTTTCTCCCATGGTCCACTCTCCTTCTTCTTCAGTCCTCCTTCTCTTAACACCCAGTTTCTCATTTCATCCCCCTCCCTCTTTCCACCTGGCTTCACCAATCGCCTTATAACTTCTACTCTTTCATCTCCCTCCACCTTCTTATTCTGGCTTCTTCCCCCTTCCTTTACCATTCTGATGAAGGATTCCAGACCAAAATATCAACTGTTTATTCCTCTCCATAGATGCTGCCCGATCTGCTGATTTCCTTCAGAATTCTATATGTGGTTCACCATCTTTTCCTTTTCTATCCTGCATGTCCCCACCACCGCTCCTCTCACTTGGATTAATTTATCACCTGCCAAGCCCTGCTCTTCCCTCTCCCACTACTCTTCCATTCTGGCTTCTTCCCCCTTCCTTTCCAGTTCCTATGAAGAGCATTGACCCGAAATATCAACTGTTCGCTTTCCTCCATAGATGCTGCCTGACCTGCTGAGTTCCTCCAGCATTCTTACTGATATGTACTGAGTGATATTCCACTGAGGTCTGGTGAGACTAGAACTAGAGGTCATGAGTTAAGGTTGAAAGTTGAAATGTTTAAGGGGAACTTGAAGGGGAACTTCTTCACTCAGAAGGTGTTGAAAGTGGGGCCAGTGCAAGTGGTGGATGTGGGGTCAATTTCAACATTTATGAGAAATTTGGATGGGTACATGGATGGGAAGGGTGTGGAGGCTTATGCTCTGGGCGCAGTTTGAAGGGACTAGGCAGATTAATAGCTCAGTACAGGTTTGATGGGCCAAAGAACCTGGTTTTGCGCTGTACTATTCTATGACTCTATGACTCTAACAATAAAGCCAGTTTAAACTTCTTGTGGTCTACGGTATATCCCTTAATTCCCTGCCTGTTCATGTTCTGTGGCATTGTAGAGTTTAGCACATTCACTTTAAAGTGCTAGTGATCACTGATTGGGAATCAATTCCACCTGCTGTCGGTTGGGAGTTTGTTCATTTTCCCCGTGGCCGCATAGGTTTCCTCTTGGTGCTCCGATTTCCTCCTATATTCCAAAGACATGTGGGTTAGGATTAGTAACCTGTGGGCATGCTATGTTGGTACCCATAAGTGTGGCAACTTATGCGGACAAAACCCAGAACATCTTCAGTCCATGTTGGTCATTGATGTTCGATGTTTCGATATACACGTATCAAATAAAGATCACCTTGAATCTTCTTTTAACTTTTATCTGTTTAAATGCTTCCTTAATGTACACTCGGCATTGTTTTAACATCATCAGATGGCTGTTAGTAGGAAGGTAGTGTGCAAAATCTGTTCCTTACATTGCAACAGTGATTGGCTGTGAAGGTCAAGTCATTGGGTATGTTCAAGGTAGAGATTGATAGATAGTAGATCGGTCATCAGGTTACAGAGAGAATGTGGACAATGGGATTGAAAAGGACTTCAATATCAGAGTCAGAATCAGAATTAATATCATTGAGATATGTCATGAAATTTGTTGGTATTGAGAGCAGTACTGCGCATGAAATAATTTTTAAGACGTTATCATAATTTCTAATAAAATTAAACAAACAAGTAATGCAAAAGAGGAATAACAAGGTAGTTTTCATGGGTACATGGACCGTTTAGAAATTTGATGACAGAGGGGGAGAAGCTGTTCCTAAAACATTGAGTGTGGTTCCTTGGGCTCCTCACTCATGGTAGTAATGTGAAGGGGGCATGTCCTAAATGGTGAGGGGTCATCATAGTGGGAGCTGCCTTCTTGAGGTATTTTGAAGATGTCCTCATTGGGGGGGAGGGGTTGGGGCTGTGAAGGAGCTAACTTCCAACCCTTTGCAGCCTCTTTTGATCTCGTGTATTGAATCCTCCATACCAGGCAGAATGCTCACCATGGTACTTCTGCAGAAATTTGCAAAAATCCTCCTCAATCAATCAACCATGCTTGATGGGGAGCAGTCATGATTGCTGAATGCTTAATTCTGCTTCTATATCTTCTGGTCTTAAGGACATCTGGTCTAAATATTTCACAGTTATGCTTCATCAATTTGACAGAAATATACATAATGCATTAAGAGATAATTTTTTTACCAAAACAAAACGAGTACCTGAATGTTCATGGTAAACAGCTGTGAGTGGGTGATTTTATCCAGTGGCCATGAAGGTGGAAGAATATAGTATTTGAAAGTCTCAACATTTCATTAAAGAGAAATTTTGCACCAGATGGCGGAAAAATAGAACTAATGTTGTTTCTTATCTTTTACAAAAAGGTCAGAAACACTGACCAGGGAATCATGAAGTTGTTACTTCTACAAGCTCGGCTGTCAGAATACTACAGGCTATTACAAACAGAACTACTTGGGGATTTTAATAAGCACCGTGGAAATAATTCTAACATAACTTGGATTTTTGAGGGGATGGGGTTCTTTGGCTTACTGTTTTGGGGAATTGCTCTGGAGATCTGTCAGAATGGGCAGAAGATCTCTTCATAGAGATTCCATATCACTTGACTTTTAGCAGTCACTTAATAAAAGGTCTCATAAATACCAAGGAAGGATAAAGAAGGAAATAGTAAACTGGTAGAATAATGGGAAGTAAAGGATATCAATGAAGAGTAATAAGTCTAGGTTAATTGGTCATTGTAAATTGACCAGTGATTAGGTTATGATTAACTAGATTTGTTGATGGTTACTGAGGCGTCATGGCTTGTAGGGCCAGAAGGATCTACTCCACATTGTATCACTAACTAGCTACCTAATAAACAAACAAACAGATAAATAAATCAACAAATATATAGATAGATTAATAAACACATGCATAGATACATAAATAAATAGATAGAACCAGAATCAGGTTTATTATCATCGGCATGTGATGTGAAATTTGTTAACTTAGTAGCAGCTGTTCAATGCAATACATAATGTAGAAGAAAAATAAATAAATAATTCATATTCTGTGTGCTTTGTACAGTATACAGATATTGAATAGATTAAAAATCGTGCAAAAACAGAAATACTATACATTAAAAAAAATTGAGGGTTCAATGTCCATTTAGGAATTGGATAGCAGAGGGGAAGAAACTGTTCCTGAATTGCCAAGTATGTGCCTTCATGCTTCTGAACCTCCGACCTGATGGTAACAGTGAAGAAAGGGCTTGCCCTGGGTGCTGGAGGTCCTTTATAATGGATGCTGCCTTGCTGAGACACCACTCCCTGAAGATGTCCTGGGTACTTTGTAGGCTAGTACACAAGATGGAGCTGACCATACTCACAACCTACTGGAGCTTCTTTCAGTCCCGTACAGTAGCCCCTCCATACCAGACAGTGATGCAGTCTGTCAGAATGCTCTTCACGGTACAACTTTAGAAGTTTTTGAGTGTATTTGTTGATACTCAAAAATAGATAAATAGATAATTAAAATAAACAGACATTAATTGGTAACACACACAAAATGCTGGAGGAACTCAGAAGGCAAGGAGACATTTATGGAGAAAAATAGTTTTTGAGTGTATTTGTTGATACTCAAAAATAGATAAATAGATAATTAAAATAAACAGACATTAATAGGGAACACACACAAAATGCTGGAGGAACTCAGAAGGCAAGGAGACATATATGGAGAGGAATAGACAGTGGAAGTTTCAGGCTGTGACCATTCATAAGGACTGGAAAGGAAGGGTGTAGATCTGAGAACATATTGGAGGGGGGGGGGGGGTGAGATGGGGAAGAGAACAAACTGGCAGGTGATAGCTGAGACAAGGTGAGGGGGAAGATAGATGGCTGGAGGAGGGCAGATGAAGTGAGAAGCTGACAGATGATAGTAGGAAGAAGAATTGAGCTGCAAAAGAAGGAATCTGATAGGAGAGGTCATTGGACCATGAAATAAAGGGAATGAGGAGGGGGAACCAGAGGAAGGAGAGCAGGGGAGGAGAAGAGAACTGTTGGGAGTGTAACCAGAATGGGGTAGAAACAAAAAAGAAGAGTGTTTACCAGAAATTAGGAAAACCTCCATTAGCAAATCTCCTATGTCTTTAAGCAGGCACTAATCATTTTCACTTAGATAGACACACTTTAGTACAACTTAGAAATGGGTGCTACAGTAATGTAGCAGTTTGCACAAACCTATTACAGCTTGGGACATTGGAGTTCATAGTTCAATTCTGGCATCCTCTGTAAGAAGTTTTGGTACACACCAGCCCCAGAATGCATGCATTTTCCCCGGGTGTTCTGGTTTGTTCCCACATTCCAAAGAAGTACTGTGTAGGTTAATTTGTCATTGTAAATTGTGCCACTATCGAGTTAGTGTTAAATCAGGGGTGTTGGGGGTTGCTGGATAGTACAGCTTGATAAGTCAGAATGGCCTACTCTGAAAATAACGTGCCCATTTGGAACAAATATACAGCAGTCCCTGCCACATTTACTCCTCAACTGAACTGTAAAAAAGTTTATTAGGTCTTTATCACATTACAAGTGACTGTTAAATTGTAGAAGATAAAGAAAAGATTCACTAGGACTGGGGGGCTTGAGTTATAAGGAGAGGTTGATAGACTAGAATTGTTTTCTCTGAGTGGAGGATGCTGACGAGTGATCATACAGATATTAATAAGTTCATGGGTGGGGCAGAGTTAAGGAGGATAGTTACAGGTTTTTGCAGGGTAGTGCAATCTAACAATAGAGGACAAGGATTTAAGGTGAGAAGGGGAAGATTTTGAAGGGACCTGAGGGATAACTTCTTCATGCAAGTGGGTGGCAGGTATATGGAACAAGCTGTCAGAGGAAGGGGTGAAGGTGGGTACATCTACAATGTTTAAAAAGGCACTTGGACAGGTATGTGTATAGGAATAGTTTAAAGGGTTATAAGCTAAATTCATAGAAATGGGACTAGTTCAGATAGATGTGTGGTCAGAATCAATGCATTGAGTTGAAGAGCTTATCTCTATCCTGGATAACTCTGTTAATATACAACTCTATTGTTGAGAAGTTTACTCTGAAGAAATTAGGCAGAGTATCTCCTGTCTTAGACTAGTGACAACAAACATTCAAATTTAACCATAAAATGCCATAAAAGGTCCTGTAGTCTTGAAAAACACTGGACGTCTGCACTCAGTGGCCACTTTATTTGATACCTCCTGTACTTTGTAAAGCAGCTACTGAGTGTATGTTCATGGTCTTCTGCTGCTGTAGGCCATGCACTTAATAGTTTGATATGTTGTGTGTCCAGAGATGTTCTTTGGCACACTATTGTTGTAACACATCGTTTTAAGATCAAAATAATTGATTAATATCCAAATGTTGACCAGAGGGGATAACTTTATTTAACTTCACTCACCCTATCACTGAACTGTTCCCATAACCTGTGGACTCACTTTCATGGGCTCCTCTTCTCATGTTCATAATACATTTTTGCTTTTCACTATTATTATTATTATTATTATTATTATTATTATTTCTTTTTTTCTTACTTTTTGTATTTGCACAGTTTATTGTCTTTTGTACATTGGTTGTTAATCCGTCTTTTTGAGTGTTGTCTTTCATTGATTCTATTGTGTTTCTTGTATTTACCATGAAAGCCACAAGAAAATAAATCTCGGAGTTGTATATGTACTTTAATAATAATTTAACTTTGAACTGTGTTGAACATACTCAGTGATTGTGTCTCAACACCCCTTAAGGTTAGAGAAAAACAAATATTCACCTCTCATCTACCTCATCTTTGAAAAGAGATTTGGAACATTTAGAACAGAGACGAGAAAGAATTTCTTCAGCCCGAGGATGGGAAATCCGTGTGAGTTGTTGGCATAGACAGCACTCATTATGTACATTTAAAGCAAAGGGTGATAGGTCCTTAATTATTAAGGATGTCGAATTTTAAGGGGAGAAGGCAAGAGAATAAGGGTGAACGGGATAATTAATCAACCATGATGGAATGTTGGAGCAGACACAATGGGCCAAATCACCTACTTCTGCTCCTGTTTTATCTTGCTCCATGCACCTTATTTGTCTCACCACTCTGCACTTTCACACTCAAGACATGCCCTCATCTCATGACTATTATCAAGGAGGAGGTGCTTGAACTCCAATGTTTTAGAAACAGCTTCTTCTCTCTATCATCAGGTTCCAGAATAGTCCATGAACTCATGAACACTACCACACTATTTTAATCTCTTTGTGCACTGCTTAATAATTTATATACTTCTCATGTAACTTACTGTATATTATATTTTATGTATTGCTCTCTGCTGCTGCCACAAACCAAAGCAACATATTTTATGACATATGTCAGTGATAATAAAACCGATTCCAGGCTTTGGTTCTAGGTTCCTTACTTGGGGGAAATCATTGTCTCTGCTTCCAGCATGTCAGATTCACAAGAATTTTGTAAGTTTCTTTAAAATCTTCTCAAACTTCGAAACTCCAGAGAATCCAGACATGACTTTAATAAACTCCCCATAAAATGCTGGAGGAACTCAGCAGGTCAAGCAACATCTATGGAGAGGAATAGAGTCTCGATGAAGGGTCTTGACCTTAAACTTTGACTCTTCATTCCTCTCCATAGATGCTGCCTGACCTGCTGAGATCCTCCAACAATTCTTCCGAGTAATTCCGGGTTTCTAGCATCTGCAGAATCTTTTGGTGTTAATGAATTTCCCTGCTCTTTCCCCCAGGTAATGTTACAAGGCTTTCTCATCAATCGCAAAGGATGGTGAAAGGCTTGTTATAACATTGAAAACAATCTCCTTCAAAAGAGCAATACATTCTTATTACTGCCTTTGATTATTTAAAGTTCAATATTCAAAATAAAATTGTTATCAAGGCACACGTGTCACACAACCCTGAGAATAATTTTCTTGCAGGCATTCACAGTAAATACAAAGAAACACAGCAAAATCAGTTTTAAAATGCACACAAGATAGACAGACAACTGATCTTCAAAAGAAGAAGTGTGCAAACGCAAGACGCAAATAAAGCAAGAAAAATTATAATAAAGGTAAATAAATAAACAATAAATATTGAATATGAGATGAAGACTGCTTGAAAGTGCAGCCATATGTTGTGGGAGCAGGTCAGTGTTGGGGTGACTGATGTTGAGTGAAGTGATCCCCTCTGGTTTGAGAGCTTGATGATCGAGTGGTACTAACCCCCCCTGTTCCTTGATATCGGTCTCCTTTGATTTTTTGGTGTTTTCTCTCTCATGGCTGATTGGTGGGTGGGTCACCCGTGTGAGTGGGGGGTATTTGAAAGTTTTTGATACTACAGTCGCTGTTCGTTTTTGTGAGTGAGGGGATTTCGAGGATCATTATTTTGTGGGGGAGATGGGGATTTTTTGCTATTGTTACTATTTTTTAATGCGAATGAGGGGGTCAGGGATTGCTATTCTCACAGGTTTTTTTCTGATGAAGAAGGGATTTCTTATTTTCTGATGAAGAAGTTTATAGATATTGTCACTGTGAAGGGAGGGGTGGGGATTTGTTGCTATTGTCTCAGTTTTTTCCTGCAGGAGAGGGGGTGAGGATTTGGGGGTTGTGAGTTTTCTTTCTTTTTCTTTTCTGTATGGGGGGTGGTTGATGTATGGTCTTTCTATATTTCGTGGTTGTCTGGAGAAGACAAATATCAGAGTTGTATTGTACATCACACTTTGGCAATAAATGAACCTTTGAACCTGGTGGTGTGAATCCTGAGTGCCATCGTTCTGATGTCAAAAGACAAAAAAGAGCAGGTTCTGGGTGCTGAGACTCCTTGGTGATGGACAATTCTTTCTTGAGACAGCACTCCTGTAGATGTTCTCAATGGCGGGGAGAACTTTACCTATAACGGATGAGGCCATATTCAGCACTTTTTGTAGGCTTTTCTGTTCAAGGGCATTGGCATTTCCATACTATACTGTGATACAACTAGTCAATTGATTCCTAACTGCACTCCTTGGATATATGTGGTCAAGCATTTAGGATGGAATTTGGAGTCACAATCTTATGCCTCTGAATCAAAATGAAATTGTGTGACACTATGACACTCTCCAAGCATGATGCATTGACATAAAGTGAAAGCTTGTCACTCTCACCACACTGCAAGTTTACACTGACAATTTATTGGAGATACTTAGAGATGCAAACACAACTGGCTATGGGAGCAAACATAATTTAAAATAATTGGCAGCATGTCATACAAAGACATTAAAAATAGATAAAGGTTTGCTTGTGATTTGAAAGATGAGACAATCGGCCTAAATCTATTGTAAAATTTGCAATTCTGATGCAGAGAAGCAAAATAAGAACATGAGACAGGGTAGTTGTTTTGCTTCAGATTCTTGCCACCCAAAGGACAGTTCTTGATGATTGTGTTTCTTCATCTGATTCAGATTCAAATTTATTTCGAAGTACTAAGTAAGTTTATTATTAATGAACATATATGTAATCATATACAACTCTCAGATCCATTTTTGCAGGCATTTTAAACACAAATAAACACACAATAGAATCAATGAAAGAATGTATCAATGTGAAAATTACAACAAAATGTGCAAATATAAAAGAAAACAAATTAATAATAACAACAACAATAAATAAGTAAGCAATAAATATCAAGAACATGAGATGAAGTTTCCTTGAGAGTGAGTTCACAGATTTTTAAAACAGTTCAGTGATGGGGTGAATTAAGTTGAGTGAAGTTATCCCCTTTGGTTCAAGGGCCTGATAGTTAAGGGGTAATAACTTTACCTGAACCTTGTGATGTGAGTCCTGATGCTCCTTTACCTCCTTCCTGATGGCAGCATCGAGAAGAAAGCATGACCTTCATGGTGGATGTTTTAATGAGAGTATTATTAAAAGTAAGTTAATACTAATCGGGAAGCTGTTGGTAACAAGAGATGGGTTCCAGGGCTGGCAGGGTTTTTACTTCCGCTCTTTTTACTCCCGGAATACATTGTATATCATCCCTCCACCCGTGTCGCACGAGGTACCTGGAAGCCTTTGTATGGTAAATATGATTTGCCATCCCAGATAAAGATGTTCTTTTGGCCATAAAATTGTCGAGTGGTCTTTTGTAACGTAGAAGTTACCACATATTTTTGGCGACAAGGTGAATTGGTTTTGTGGATGGGTCGGCTCATTTCAAACAGCAGCTGTGAGCGGACGAGGAGCCTCGAGTTCGGATGACAACGTTTGGGGCTATTGGTGAGTTCACAGAGCGAACTGAGGAGCAGCCTGAGTATGAGGAAAGGTTGGGACACTTTTTCTGTGCTAATGGAATTACTGAGGAGGTTAAGAAGCACTCTATTCTCCTGAGTGTGTGTGGGGCAAAGACTTACAAGTTGATCAGGAACTTAGCCTCACCGTGGAAACCAGGAGAAATTTCATATGACGAACTGGTCAAGCTCGTGAGGAACCACCATAATCTGAAACCTTCGGTGATAGTCCGACGGTTCAAGTTTCACAGCCATGTCCAGAAGCCAGGTCAGTCTGTGGGTGATTTTGTGGCTGAGCTTCGGCAGCTGTCGGAGCATTGCGATTCCAGAGCCATGTTGGATGACATGCTCCATGATAGATTAGTATGCAGCATTAATAATGATGCCATACTACGCCGCTTGCTGGAGGAAACCCCACCATTGACTTTCAAGAAAGGCATGGAGATGGCTGCTAATAATGCCAAGGACATCCAGAAAGGACATGGGGGGTCGCAGTCGGCTGCAGTGCTCCAGCTCAGGAGGGAGACTGGTAAACAGGCAAAGCAGGTGGAATGTTTTCAGTGTGGACGGACGCACAATGCAAATGTTTGCAAATTCAAAGATTCTGTCTGCCATGCTTGTAGCAAAAACAGACATTTAGCTAAAAGTGCAGGAACATAAAGGGTGAGGTTAAACCTGGGCAGGGAAAAGCTCAACAGACTCAGGCAGCCTCACACCACCTAGGAGAAGCAGACGAGGAGGCAACGTGTGCCTACAACATGTTTGGGGTGGAAACGGATGAGGAACCACCTGAACCATATTATGCCACAGTCACTGTCAGGGGAAAGGACATTAAGTTCGAGATTGATTCAGAGGCTACTGCATCGGTCATTAGTGAAGAGACCTACAGGAGGACATGGGGGTCCAACCTGCCTCCCATCAGGCCATCTAAGCTCAAACTCAGGACCTATACGGGGCAGTCCATACCTCATTTAGGGGTGTTATATGTGGATATTTCAGCCGGGGGTCAGAAGGCTGAAGCCAGGCTGGTGATAACTAAGGGCGGTGGGCCCATTCTTTTGGGCCACGATTGGCTTCGCAAAATCCGGCTCAACTGGCATGAAATTAAGTATGCACGCACAACAGAGGGCATTCTGCAGCGGTATAGTGACGTTTTCAGGGACGAGCTGGGCACGCTGAAGGGCGTGACCGTGAAACTCCGTGTCGACCCTGAGGCCACACCATGTTTTTTAAGCCCGGGTCAGTGACCTATGCCATGAAAGGCAAAGTTGAGAAGGAACTGGAATGTTTACAGGGGCTGGGCATCATTGAGCCTGTCCAGCTTTCAAGGTGGGCGGCTCCCATTGTTCCAGTTTTGAAGGCAGACACAAGGCTTATTGCAGTATATGAAGAACCAGAGGTGTAGCATGCAGATGAAGTCACCGATGGCAATGTGAGTGACAGACGTAGTCCGGACACATTTGAGAGTGAGTTCACAGCGCAGTTTGTGGCTTTTCAGCCTATTACAGAAGAAATTGAAGTTACCCCCTCGGCACTGAAAGCCAGCACGCCACTTCTAGTATGGTGAATCAGTGACCCAGCTCTTGTACCACCTGCCCAGTTACAGTGCATCTTAGCCTGATGGTCCCACTAACAGGAACCTGCATGTGAAGCCAATCATAACAGTAGCAAATGGGGCACCCACAGACAATGTAAGAACAGAGCCTGCAGGACCACCAGACAAGCATTCAGAAGGCACTCTAAGTGATTTGACAAAGAAAGTAGAATTTTCTGGAGACGGCAGTCCCCTGGTTCCCTTCAACTCTACACTGAGTGGAGGATTCCTTGGCTTGAGTATTTATGGTATTGAAGAGAACAACCGTTCAAGAAAAGAGAACCTGCTCCAGGAGAATGAATGTATCATCAAGATCAATGACTGTGATTTAACAGACAAGACCTTTGTTCAACACAAGAGGTTTTCCTAAACACACTGCAATTTTCTGCTGTTGAACTCCGGATAGTTCCAAGTTACATCAAAGAACTCTATGAAAAATTTGCAGTTGGGTCTATTCTGAGCCACGATCATGACAATGATTCAAAAACCAAAGTTCCTGCTTCAGTGTGTTCCAAGCCAGGTGGCAAACCTGCAGATGCCGTTTATCCCAACAATGCTGAGAATAGCTCGCCACCGATTTCAAAGAAGCTCGGTAGTCCAAAACAGTTAAGGAGCAATGACCACTTAATGCTTACCAGGAAAGGATGTCCACCCATGACTTTGCCCGAGGGAGAGACGCTGGCAGAGGGGGCAGAGTCTCCTGAAGAGGATGCACATTCTCATGTGGACACACAGACCCCCCTCATGTCTCCAACACCAGATACACCCAAAACATCCTCACCAGCGGTGCCTGTTGGGTCACCAAGGATAGTATGTAGATCACAACACCCTTGCAAACTTCCTGACAGACTGAATTTTTGATTGGATAGTTTTTCTTGTTGTTAGATTGAATATTGAATTTGCCAGTTTTTTAGGTGTTTTGTACTGGTAACCTGTTGCTAACGATACCACTGTTTTTATTTCCCAGTTCTTCTATATTTGGGGAATGTTGGATTTTAAAGGGGGAGAAATATTGTAAAGTGAGTATTATTAAAAGTAAGTTAATACTAATCAGGAAGCTGTTGGTAACAAGAGGTGGGTTCTGGGGTTGGCGGGGTCTTTACTTCTGCTCTTTTTACTCCCAGTATGCATTGTATATCGTTCCTCCACCCATGCTGCATGAGGTACCTGGAAGCCTCTGTATTGTAAATATCATTTGCCATTCCAGACAAAGATGTTCTTTTGGCCATAAAATTGTCGAGTGGTCTTTTGTAAAGTAGAAGTTACCACAGTGGAGGTCCTTGACAATAGATGCTGCTTTCCTGCAAGTTCCATGTAGATATGCTCCACAGTGGGGAGGAATTCACCTCTGCTGGACTGGGCCATTTCCGCTACTTTTTTTAGGGTTTCCCGTTTATCACACGTACTTCAAATCATTGAGTGAAATGTGCCATATGCATTAAATTTGAAGAGAATGCAAAAGGGGTTTATCGAGATTCTACCTGGATTAGAGGGCATACACTCCAAATCTGAACAAACTTGGGCTGTTTTCTCAGGAATGGTGAAGGAATGGGGGAGATCCGATTATGAGATATATAGGTAGAGTAGACGGGGAGTTTCTTTTTCCCAGGGTTGAAATTTCTAATACCAGAGTGACTGTATTTAAACTGAGAGGGGGTAATTTCAAAGGAGATGTGAGAGGCAAGTTTTTTACAGAGAGGACAGTGGGTGCCTGGGGTGTGCTACCTAGAGCAGATGCATTAGAGACTTTTAAGCGACGTTTAGATAGGTGCATGGATGTGTGGGAAATGGAAGCATATGGACATTGTGTAGGCAGAAGAGATTAGTTTAGTTGGCTGTTTGATGACAAATTTAATTGTGTCATCACAACTTCGCAGGCTGATTGGCCTGTTCCTGTGCAATGTTGTTCTAAGTTCCATACTGGTCCTATCCTGGTAAACCTGAGGATGTGCTGGGGGCAGCTGCAAGTTTTGCCATACGTTCCGGTGCCAACATAGCATGCCTACCATGTTCAATACAAAGCAACAACAGCAGCAAAACAAGCCCCTTTCCCACCCTCCCACTCACCCCCTCATACAGACAGAAAAGGCTCCAACCCGTCTGCAGCTCTCCAGTCCTTGGTTCTGGACTCTCAAGTTCACAGACATACGGTCTCCATCTTCAAGCTTCACTGATTTCGCTGTTACAGCGCTTTGAGACAAGACATGTTGGGATAGACTCCATTGTATCTCATGTGGTGGGAGTTCATGGGATGAGGTAAGGAAAGGATCGAGTTGGTCTCTTGGACTGGGAGGAATGGGGGTGGTGGTGTAAAAGCCTCTCTGCCTCACTCCCCAAAGAAGAACTTTTAACTCACGCAATCCATTCTGGTATTGCTAGTCCAGGGTTTCCCAAATTGGGGTCCATGGACCTCTTGGTTAATGGTAGGGGTTCCATGGCATTAATAAAAGGTTAGGAACCCTGTTCTTCACTGACTGACTCGCGTTCAACTGCTAGTCACATGTAATTTCGGAGTGGTGATCACCCATGTTTTAGCACTAAAGGAACTGTGATTCTCAAAGGAATCACATCAGTCCTATTCAGGTCACTCTAATCCAGGGGTTCCCAACCCTTTTTGCACCATGGATCCCCTACCATTAACCGAAGGGTCCATGGACCCCAGGTTGGGGACCCGTGCTTTAATATATTAACAAAAAACATAGAGTAGAACAGGAGCAGACCATTCACCCATGACATCTGTGTGACCGTGATGCTAACTTAACCTACACATCTCTTTAACTGCTACGCTATCACAAATTGGGGCATCAGAGTTCAAAGTTCAGCTCTGACGTCATCTTTATGGAGTTTGTACACTCTTCCTATGAATGCGAGTTTTCTCTGAGTTCTCCAGTTTTCTCCCATGTTGCAATGACCTCCTAGTTCAGAGGTTAATTGGTCATTGTAAATTGTCCTGTGATTAGGTTGGGGTTAAATATTAGGTGGGTTACTGGGTGGAGCAGCTCCTTGGGCCAAAGGGGCCTGTTCAGCGCCATAACAGTAAATTAATAGATAAAATAAAACTTGTTAATGCTACTTACTGGTCTGGGCAATGACTTGCTGGTGGCCAATGGAACAAAAAAGCGACTAAGTACTATGTCATTCACACTTTTTCTGGTAAACAGTCACTGCAGAGAGTGGCCAGTGGGTTCCCTGTCGGAATGAGCTGAATCATTTGTATGACCTTTTATTTTTGCAGTGTGACTGAAGACTCACATGGGCAGGACAATTGCAGCACGTTCGGGCAGGAGTAGCTAGAGCAGACATGGAGGCAGTTCGATATGGCAGAAATGAGTTGTGGAAAGATCTGAGTTTGGATTGACTTAAGAGCTGAGACAAATTGGAAGGGTCGGGAATGAGCCATATAGAAGCAGTGAAACCCAAGCCCAAGAACAAGGAATGACCCGAAGTCTGGATGATTTAAACGCTGGGCCAGATTGAAATGGTCGGGGGTTTTGTTCAGAGATGAGAGACGGTCCAGTTCAGCTCACTGCTCCATGGGGTTTACTCAAATCTGTGCCTCTTCCAAATTGGCTGCTGTGATTCCTGGTGTTGTGAACTTCACTTCTGAAAGCCATTTGTTTGCTTTGTGACCTGCACTATTTGTTTTCTCTCTCCCTCCTCTCCCTCCCACTCTCTCCTCCTCTCTCACTCTGCACATCGGATGTTGTTTTGTGTTTTTTTAATGGGTTCTATTGTGTTTCTTTCTTTGTTTTACGGCTGCCTGAAAGGGGACAAATCTCAAGCTTATACTTTGTAAGGTATACATAAATGATAAGTGTCCTTAGCACTTCAAACATTTGGATTCAACAAGAGCTTCTCACATTATACTTCCTGTGGTATATAATTTATCAGAAAGCTGTGGGAGTAAATAATAGTTACTGGGGCTCAAATTCAAGGGTTGAGTTGAAAAATGTGGAGTTGTGATTTATCCTTTGACTTTCACCAATTTTCATCATTGCACCATGGAAAATATTCTATCTAGGTGCATCACAGTTTGGCTTGGCAACTACTCTGCCCTGGACCACAACAAAATTCGAGGCACGACTGCACAGGTGTATGGACGTCAGTGAGTTAGACCAGTGGAAAGAATTTAAAAGGAGAGAGTTTTTTCTTTAGCAGTTTGATCAGCGCATGCCTGTGCAAGCATGTGCACATCCGTGAGTTAGACTGGAGGAGATTGCTGAGCTTCTGTCAATGATCTTTGCAACATCAATGGGGACGGCAGAGGTTTCAGAGTATTTGAGGTATACAAATATTGTTCCTTTATTCAAGAAAGGGAAGAGAGATAGCCCAGGAAACTATAGAACAGTGAGTCTTACTTCAGTGGTTGGTAAGTTGATGGAGAAGATCCTGAGAGGCAATACTTATGAATATTTTTGAGGCATAATATGATTAGGAATAGTTAGCATGGCTTTGTAAAAGACAAATCGTGCCTTACGAGCCTGATTTAATTTTTTGAGGATGTGACTAAACACATTGATGAAGGTAGAGCAGTAGATGTAGTGTATATGGATTTCAGCAAGGCTGAAATAAGGTATCCCATGCAAGGCTTATTGAGAAAGTAAGGAGGTATGGGATCCAAGGGGACCTTAATTTGTCAATCCAGAACTGGCTTGCCCACAGAAGGCAAAGAGTGGTTGTAGACGGGTCATATTCTGCATGAAGGTTGGTGACCAGTGGTGTGCCTCAGGGATCTGTTCTGAGACCCCTACTCTTTGTGAGTTTTATAAATTATCTGGATGAGGAAGTGGAGGGATAGGCTAGTAAATTTTCAGTAGACAGAAGGTTGGGGGTGTTGTGGATAGTGTGGAGGACTGTCAGAGGTTACAATGGGACATTAATAGGATGCAAAACAGAACTGAGAAATGAGAGATGGAGTTCAACCCAGATAAGTGTGAGGTGGTTCATTTTAGCAGGTCAAATATGATGGCAGAATATAGTATTAAGGTAAGACTCTTGGCAGTGTGGAAGATCAAAGAGATCTTGGGGTCCAAGTCCATAGGACACTCAAAGCTGCTGCGCAGGTTGACCGTGTGGTTAAGGAGGCATACGGTGTATTGGTCTTCATCAATTGTGGGATTGAGTTCAAAAGCCAAGAGGTAATGTTACAGCTATATAGGACCCACTTGGAGTACTGTGCTCAGTTCTGGTCACCTCACTACAGGAAGGATGTGGAAACTATAGAAAGGGTTCAGAGGAAATTTACAAGGATGTTGCTTGGGTTGGCGAGCATGCCTTATGAGAATTGTTTCAGTGAACTTGGCCTTTTCTTGACGATGAGAGCTGACCTGATAGAGGTATATAAGATGATGAGAGGCATTGATCATGTGGATAGTCAGAGACATTTTTCCCAAGGCTGAAATGGCTAACACGAGAGGGCACAGTTTTAAGGTGCTTGAAAATAGGTACAGAGGAGCTGTCAGGGGTAAGTTTTTTATGCAGAGAGTGGTGAGTGTGTGGAATGGGCTGCTGGCGGCGGTGGTGGAGGCAGATATGATAGGGTATTTTATGAGACTCCTGGATAAGTACATGGAGCTTTGAAAAATAGAGGGCTATGGGTAACCTGAGGTAATTTCTAAACAAAGTACATGTTCGACACAGCTTTGTGGGCTGAAGGCCCTGTGTGGTGTTGTAGATTTTTCTACATTTCTATGTTTCTAAAATGCAGAGAGTTGTGCACACGTCCCAGCACACATACTCTGCAAATTTTTATCTAACAGAAAGAGGAAGGTGCCTGATGATGGGTCTCGTCCCAAAATGTTGACTATTTACTCTTTTCCATAGATGCTGCCTGACCTGCTGAGTTCCTCCAGCATTTTGTGGTTGAGGATCATCAACATCTGCAGATTTTCTTGTGTTTGTGGTAAGTGCCTGATTTCTTTCCACAGGTGCTGCTGACTGGCCAGGTTCTTCCAACATTCCAACATTGAACAAATGTAAGCTGCACACAAAATGCTGGAGGAATTCAACAGATTGGGCAGCATTGGAAAGGAATAAAGAGTTGACATTTCAGGTTGAGGTTATTCATCATCTCCTGATCAATGGAAAGGAATATACAGTTTATATCTTGCACTGGGACACTTTGCCATGTCCTGATGAATGTTTGTGGCCCGAAACGTTGACTGTTTCTTCCTGCCAGACATTCTGAGGTCCTCCAGCACTTTGTATATGCATTGCTTTGGATTTCCAGCATCTGCAGAATCTCTTGTGTTTAAGGTTAAAAATGCATTTTAGCTCTCTCCACATTCTCCCCATTTCAATTAATTTCAAGAGCGTGGAGATGTTTAGGCAGTTGCAGGCTAACCAAATGGATTGAGTCTGCATCAGGTTCTGTCCGATACTTGTTAAAATGATAATTACCTGGCATTCATTCAGAAAGCAATGTTCTTCTTTTACACAAGTACATATGCTGCGAGCAATGCGCCAGCTGTCTCCGGCTCTGTCTCCCACGCTGACTTATCACGAAGGATGAGTTTTCGTCTCTCTGAAGTTCTGTCTCGTTCCTTTCTGAAATCCGGCCTGGCGCTACTGTTGAGAGCATTGCCTCTCCAATGAGATTTAAAACCCAGGCATAGACAGCTTGTTTGGAGATTCCTGATTACAAGTACGAGCTAGAAATTTTTTTTAAAAATCACAAGATGGACTCAGCAGGTCAAGCAGCATCTGTGGAGGCAAAGAAAAGGTCGACATTTTGGGACAGACTATTTCCAATTCCCATTCTGACATGTCAATCCAAGCCTCCTCCTCTGGCAAGATGAGGCCACCCTCAGAGAGGAGGAGCAACACCTTATATAATATAAAATTCTGGCAGAACTCAGCAGACCAGACTGAATCTATGGGAGGAGGTAGTGATGACGTTCCGGGCTGAAACCCTTCATCGGGAGCCCAAAACGTCGTCACTACCTCCTCCCATAGATGCTGTCTGTGAGTTCTGCCAGCATTTTGCATTTTCATTTATTTCCAGCATCTGCAGATTTACTCATGTTACCTTATATTCTGATTGGGTGCCCTCCATCTTGATGAGATGAATATCAATTTCTCTTTCCAGTGAACAAATTCCCTCCACCCCCACCTCTATCCTCTACCCTGACGTTTTACCTATTCTCACCTGCCCCACGTCCCTCCTCTTTCCTCTTCTCCTATGCTCCTCTCCTATAAGATTCTTTCTTCTCCAGCCCTGGAGTTTTCCCACCCATCTGGCTTCACCTATCACCTTCCAGCTACCCTCCTTCCCTTCTCCTCAACTTTTTACTCTGCTATCTTCACCCTTTCTTCGCAGTCTCGATGAAGAGCCTCGACCCAAAATGTTTTCCATCGATGCTGCCTGACCTGCTGAGTTCTTCCAGAATTCAGTGTGTGGTGTAACTGCAGAGATTCTTGTCTTTGTTATTTATTTATTTATCTATCTATCTATTTATTTATTTTTGAGATAGAGCATGGCAAAAGGCCTTTCTGCTCAGCAAGTCTGTGCTGCTGAATTACACCCATGTGATGAACTAACGCCCTAATTTGTACATCTTTGAAATGTGGGAGGAAATTGAAGCACTGAAGGAAATCCACAGTCATAAAGAGAAGATAAAAACTCCTTACAGACAGCGGCAGGAATTGAACCCAGGTAAATGCTAACCACCATGCCACCCCCAACTAGTGTCATTTGTGAGATTTTGCTGTTCATCAGTTGCCTGCTTACACAGTATTACTCTTTCAGATTTGGGCATGGTGCTCTTTATTCTGCAATGTAGCAATGTTTTCTACATTCAGTTTTCATTTTTTCTACCTCAGTGTGTGTATGTATGGGATGATCTCTCAGCATGGCCCATAAGCAAAGACTTTTCACTGTATCTCAGCGTCCCTCCCCACTGATCTCCCCCCCGGCACTAATCCTTGCAAGCAGAACAAGTGCTGCACATGCCCCTACACCTCCTCCCTCACTACCTTTCAGGGCCCCAGTCAGTCCTTCCAGGTGAGGTGACACCTGTGAGTCTGTTGGGGTCATCTACTGTGTCCTGTGCTCCCGGTGTGGCCTCCTGTATATCGGTAAGACCTGACGTAAATTGGGAGACGGTTTCACCAAACACCTGAATTGTGTCCTCCAGAGGAAGCAGGATCTCTCAGCGGCCATCCATTTTAATTCCACTTCCCATTCCCATTCCGATATGTCAATCCATAGTCTCCTCTACTACCGTGATGAGGCCATACTCAGTTTGGAGGAACACCACCTTATATTCCATCTACGTTGCCTCCAACCTGATGGCATGAACAACAATTTCTCCAACTTCTGGTAATGCCTCCCCCTTCACCATTTCCCATCCCCTTTTTCATCTCTCACCTTATCTCCTTACCTGCCCATTGCCTTCTTCTGGTGCTCCTCCCCACTTTTCTTTCTTCCATGGCCTCTGTTCTCTCCTATCAGGCTCTCCCTTCTCCAACCCTGTATCTCTTACATATATCAACTTCCGAACTCTTTAATTCACCCCTCTCCCTCCTGGTTTCACCTATCACCTTGTGTTTCTCTCTCCCCTCCCCCACCTTTTAAATCTACTCCCTGTCTTTTATTTTCCTCCAGTCCTGCCGAAGGGTCTCGGCCTCAAATTTGACTGCATTTTATCCTAGATGCTGCGTGGCCTGCTGAGTTCCTCCAGAATTTTGTGTGTGATGCCCTAATATGTCTGCCTCTGACACCACATCTGGCAGTATGCTCCACACACCCACCACTCTCTGCGTTTAAAAAAAGCTTATTGCTGTTATTTTCTTTTAATTAAATAAATTTAAATCACATAGTTGCCCTTTTCAAAACTAACATGGGGCTTCCAAAGTATCAGCCCAGTAACTTAACCATTGGTAATTTGTAATTGGTAGTTAGTTTATCAAAGGAGGTCCACAAAAATGATTCTAGGATTCAAAGGTTTGTCATTCAAGGGGTATTTGATGGCTCTGGTCTACTAATCACTCGAATTCAGAAGAATGAGGAGATAACCTAATTGAAACCTGTCACATTCTGAAAGGTCTCAATAGAATGGATGTGGTGAGGATGCTTCCTGTGGTGGGGGAGTCTAAGACCAGAGTACACAGATTCAGAATAGCGGGGCACCTATTTACAATGGAGATGAGGAAGAATTTATTTAGCCAGAGGGTGGTGAATCTGTGGAATTCGTTGCCACAGGAGGCCAAGTCATCGAGTATATTTAAGGCAAAGATTGATAGATTTTTGATTAATCAGGGAATGTGGGGATACCAGGAGAAATCAGGAGACTGGGGCTCAGAGGGAAATGATCAGATGGTGGAGCAGACCCAATGGGCCAAATTACCTATTCTGCTCCTATATCTTATGGTCTTATTATTGTCACAGGTACCAAAACACAATGAAAAGCTTTTGATTGCCTGCCATGCAGTTGGATTGTTCAAAACGGGAATACATTGAGGGAGTGAAAAAGGAACATAAAAGGCAGAGTAACGTGGCACCCTTACAGAGAAAATGCAGTGCAGGTAGACAATAAGGTACTTGGGCAACGATGAGGACATTTGGGAGAACAAGTGT
Organism: Hypanus sabinus; assembly: GCF_030144855.1. Lineage (NCBI taxonomy): Eukaryota > Metazoa > Chordata > Chondrichthyes > Myliobatiformes > Dasyatidae > Hypanus > Hypanus sabinus. The sequence continues at coordinate 75,418,326 of NC_082722.1, read as the reverse complement.
TTGTCTCTAACCTACATGAGGACTGTTCAAGAGTCTTAGAACAGTGGGTGCAGATATGTCTCTACCAAAGGAAGTATAAGGTGCTCTTCCCCTCCTCTAGTCTGCAGGTCACTCTTGGAAAAGGTGCGGCACCTGCTTAGTACACCCCTTCCCCATTCAGGTTCAAGTAAGGTCATGGGAGCAGCTGGTGGATGGTCATATGAGCAGTTGGTGCCTATCCCAAGTCCTGGTTATGCAACCACTGACATCAGGCAGACAATCTCTGAATAGTATTGATAATGTCTGGGGTCACTCATCTTGTGAAGACACTATTCAGAAGAAGGCAAAGGCAAAACATTTCTGTAGAAAAATTTGCCAAGAATAATCATAGTGATGGACCATGAATGGATTGTAGCAATATAGAGGGCCGTGGTTCTGGAGCAGGTCGATGGGAGTAGGCAGTTTAAATGGTTTTGCCATGGATTAGAGGGGTCAAAGGGCCTGTTTCTGTGCTTACTTCACTATAACAATGATTGTCCATGTCATACAACATGGCACGTAGTGATGATGATGATGCCTTTTGGGACTAGGGTAGAAGAGAGAATGATTAAGGTGGGAGGGGGTATTTTAATCTACTGGCTACTTTACAGAAACGGTGAGAAGTATGGATACAGTCACTAGAGGACAGGTTAATTTCCATGTTGGACTGGGCTGGCTTCACAATTCTCTGCAATGCCTTGGAGTCTTGGGGGTCCTCCTAAGAGCCTCAGGACTCACACCACCATGTTAAGGAACGGTTAAAACTCCTCAACCATCAAGCTCTTGAACCAAAGGGATTAACTTCACTCAACTTCATTTGCCCCATCATTGAAATGTACCCACAACTTATGAACACACTTGGACTCTTCATCTCATTTCCTTGATATTTATTGCTTATTGATTTATTATTATTATTTCTTTCTTTCTGTATTTGCACAAATTTCTATTCTATACACTGGTTGAATATCCAACTTGGTGTGCTCTTTTATTAATTCTGTTATGGTTGTTATAAGACCATAAGATATAGGAGTGGAATTAGTGCTGTGGGTCTGCTCCACCATTCATCGTGGCTGATCCATTTTCCCTCTTAGGCCCAATCTCCTGCTTTTTTCCCATATCCCTTCATGCCCTGACCAATCAAGAATCTATCAACCTCTGCTTTAAATATATGTAAAGACTTGCCCTCCACACTTACCTCTCGCAACAAATTCCAAAGAAGCACCACTCTCTGCCTAAAGAACTTAATTCTCATCTCCATTCTAAAAGGATTTCGTCCTCTGGTCCTAGGTTCTCCCACCACAGGAATTATTTTCAGCACACCTCTCTATCTAGGCCTTTCAAAATTCGATAGGTTTCAATTAGATCACCCCTCATTCTTTGGAATTCTATTGAATACAGTCCCAGAGCAAACAAATGACAAGCTGTTCAATCCTGGAATCAATTTCGTGAATCCCTCCTTTCAACTCTCCACAGTGTCAACACATCCCTTCTAAGATAAGGGGACCAAAGCTGCTCACAATACTCTAACTGAGGCCATACTAATGTGTTATAAAGTTTCAGCTTTTATATTCTAGTCTAGTCCTCTTGAAATGAATTCTAACATCACATTTGCCTCCCTCATCACAGACTCAACATCCTGCTCAAGGGCCCCCATGTCCTTTTTGCACCTCAGTTTTCTTAAATTTTCACTCTATTTAGAAAATAGTCTACACTTTCATTTCTTCTACCAAACTGCATGAGCATTCACTTCCCTACGCTGTATTCCATTTGCCACTTCTTTGTCCATTCTTCTAATCTTTGTCCTTCTGTAGTCTCTCAACTTCCTCAAAACAATCTGCCCCTTCACCTATCTGTCTGCAAACTCTGCAACAGGGCCATTAATTCCAATATCCATCTCCTAACATTGAGATCAGACTAACTGACCTATAATTTCCTTTATTCTGCTTCTCTCCCTTATGGAAGAGTGGAGTGACGTTTGCAATTTTCCGAACTTCCGGAACCATTCCAGAATCAAGTGAATTTTGAAAAATCATTAATAATGCCTCCATAATCTCTTCAGCCACCTCTTCCAGAATTCTGGGGTGTACACCATCTGGTGCATGTGGCTTATCTACCTTTATACCTTTGTTCCCCAAAAACCTTCTCCCTGGTAATGTTGAAATACATAATAGAGCTTATATACATACTCTGATTGTACATCCATAAAGAGATGCTAAGTAAATGAAAAGACTGTCAGGAAATGATAAAGTAGTGGTGGTTGGGTGTGTGGAGGAGTGTGTTAGTGGTTGGAGGTGTTGATGAGCCTTACTACTTGGGAAAGTAACTGTTTTTGCATCTGGTGGTCCTGGCTTGAATGTTACATTGCCAACTCCCTGATGGGAGTGGGACAAACAGTCCATGAGCAGGGTGAGTAGTGTTTTACATAGTGCTACTGTCTCGGTCCCGACCATTAATTCCCCATATTCTCCTAATTCCCTTTGATTGCAACACACCTGATTCTCATCTAAACCTGCAGCATAAATATCCCAGCTTTGCATCCACTCATCGCCAGATCGTTGTTTCAGCCAGTGTGGTAATTCACGTTCCCGGCTGCTTAGGATTGTGTATTTTAAGTTTTACTTCAGTACCGAGGTCTACCTGTGTAACTCTGTTTCTCCGAGTCAAGATAAGTGTTGTCTGCCGTTTGCCTTTCCATTTGCCATTCAGCTCAGCCATGCTCTGTATCAAGATAAGTATTACCTGCCGCCTGTCTCCTGTTTGCTGTTCAGCTCCAGCCATGCTCACGCCCTCGTCTGCATCCTAACTCTATCTCCATGCTGGTGTCCTGTGTTTGGGTTCACCCGTTCTTTGCAACAGAACGATCTGGCCCCCGTGGACCCAGTGGGCACAAACACCCTTCCACAAGCCCTCACCAGCCAGGATTCCCTACTCGGACAGCATAACCAACTCCTCTGGGAGGTCATGAAGAACCTCCGTTCCCTGTCTGCTCACGTCACACAGATCGGTAACCAGGTGGACCGTGTCTCCACTCATATCACTCAATTCACCCCTGGAACCCAGCCTAGCCAGCCCAGACAGCCTGTAGCAGCAACCCGCCATGTATCACCAAAACCCCCGCCCAGAGAGCCTCACGTACCTGAGCTGGAGCAATACGCTGGAGATTTGTGGAAGTTCTGGGCCTTCCTCCTTCGGTGCTCCCTGGTGTTTAAACAGCATTCTCACTACATTCTACAGAGGATGTATCAAGAGCATCCTGAGCAGCTGCATCACTGCCTGGTTTGGGGATTGCACCGTCTCAGATCACAAGACTCTACAGCGGATAGTGAGGTCAGCTGAGAAGATCATCGGGGTCTCTCTTCCCGCTGTTACAGACATTTACACTACATGCTGCATCCGCAAATTAACAGCATTATGAAGGACCCCACACACCCCTCACACAAACTCTTCTCTGTCCTGATATCTGGCAAAAGGTACCGAAGCATTCGGGCTCTCACAACCAGACTGTGCAACAGTTTCTTCCCCCAAGCCATCAGACTCCTCAATACCCAGAGTCCAGACTGACATCTACATCATTTATTATTGTATTGAAATTTGTCCTCTACTGTGCCTATTGTCTTGTTTATTAATTATTTCCTTATTAATTAATTATTGTACTGCCCTGCACTGTTTTGTGCACTTTATGTAGTCCTGTGTAGGTCTGTAGTCTAGTGTAGTTTTTGTGTTGTTTTATGTAGTCCAGTGTAGACTTGAGTTGTCTCACATAGTCTAGTGTAGTTTTGTGTTGTTTCATGTAGCACCATGGTCCTGGAGGAATGTTGTTTCGTTTTTACTGTGTACTGGACCAGCAGTTTATGGTCAAAATGACAATAAAAAACAACTTGACTTGACTTGAGCATTCATCAACTTACTCCACAGATAAGTCAAAGATTGTTTATATCATGGGGTCGCTGTGGGAAAGTGCGTTAGCGTGGGCCACAGCAGTTTAGGGCAACCAACTGGATATCTACTCTTCTTTCGCCACTTTTATCACGGAAATGAGAAAGCTCTTTGACCACCCCGTCTGTGGTAAAGATGCTGCCAAGCATCTCCTCTATCAAGTCCCCCCTCAACCTTCTACGCTCCAAAGAATAAAGACCTAACTTGTTCAACCTTTCCCTGTAACCTAGGTGCTGAAACCCAGGTAACATTCTAGTAAATCTTCTCTGTACTCTCTCTATTTTGTTGACATATTTCCTTTAACTCGGTGACCAGAACTGTACACAGTACTCCAAATAAAATTCATCTCCCAAGTCTGGAAATCCTTCTGTCAAGCCCTCAGAACTTCAGTAAGTCTGTCTTCCAGTTTCCATCCACAGACTAATGGTCAAATGGAGTGAGCCAATCAGGATTTGGAAGCAGCACTGCACTGCATTTCCACCAGTAACACGTCATTCAGCAGCACCTTGGGTTGAGAACTTGGGTTCTCAACTTGGGTTGAGAACACCCACAACTCCCTGGTCAGCGCTGCCACCGGTGTGTCTCCTTTTGAATGCTCCCTAGGCAATCAACCCCCTCTGTTTCCTGCCCACAAAGACGACATTGCTATGCCTTCAGTTCAGGCCCATCCCCGCCAGTGCCGCGAGGTCTGGAAGGATGCTCGCTCGGCCCTGCTCTGCCGATCGCCACCAGATTCCAGCACCCAACTATCAGCATGGTCAGAAGGTTTGGCTCTTTACAAGAGACATCCCCCTCAAAACTGAATCCAAGAAATTCGCCCCTCGTTAGATCGGACCATTCAAAATCAAAAACATCACCCCTCGGTGGTCAAACTCAAACTACCCAGATCCATGCGCATTCATCCCACGTTCCACATCTCCCAACTGAAACCTGTGTCCGTCAGCCTTTCGTGCCATCCCGCTGAACCTCCTCCACCCACCCGGGTCATAGACGATCACCCAGATTACACCGTCCGGTGAATACAGGATGTGCGCCGCCAAGGCACGGGTCTCCAGTACCTTGTCAATTGAGAGGGGTACAGTCCTGAGGAGCACCCCTGGATCCCCCACTCCTTCATCTTGGACCCCTCCCTCATCTGAGACTTACATTGCAACAATCTGGGCAAGGCTGGAGGTTCACCTTGAGGCTCCCATTGGGGGTGGAGGGTGGTATTGTTATGGTCCCAACCATTAATTCCCCATATTCTCCTAATTCTCTTTGATTCTGGCACACCTGAATAAATTTCCCGCCTTTGCATCCACTCATCGCCAGATCGTTGTTTCAGCCAGTGTGGTAATTCACGTTCCCGGCTGCTTAGGATTGTGTACCCTAAGTTTTACTTCAGTACCGAGGTTTACCTGTGTAACTCTGTCTCTTCGTGTCAAGATAAGTATTGCCTACCACCTGTCTCCTGTTTGCTGTGCAACTCCAGCCACACTCACGCCCTCGTTTGCAACCTAACTCCATGCCGGTGTCCTGCGTTTGGGTTCTTTGCAACAGAATTTTGCAATTGCCTATGAAGTCCATTGGACCTACCTTAAATCTGATGGAAATTTTTATTTGCTTTCATTGTCTGTTTCCTTGTCTCAGGCGAGGTAAACCGATACATTCTTGTCATGTTCCTTTGATTCCTGACAGTGATCAATGTTACGCTTCTAATCTCATTTTACAATAACAGACCATTTGTGTTTCTCACATGAAATGTTGACTGTTTAGTGCCACATCAACACCACTGAGTTTCCACTTAAACAGATATTGATGTTATGTTCAAGCTCTTGGAGAAATTTTTCTAGCTGATTTGATTGATTACTGTAAAGTATATCAAGCAGGCTTTCATTGGAGAAATAACAACCGTGCAAAACAGAGTGAAAAGGAGCCTTATTTTAGCTTGATTAGATTTGATTGCAGAAGAATATAATAACTATTTTTGTTTTTCCACAGGATGTGGATGTTGTTAGTTGAGGCATCACTTACTGTCCATCCGTAATAACCCCTAACCTGAGGAGGCAGTTCTGAGTCAAGCACAAGATGGCAAGGTGTCTGTCGGTCAGGGTCGACTGTGGAGGTTGTGCCCAGGCTGTGTACCTATGCAAGGCAGGACAGTTCAAAATGGAGAGCAAGTTGCTGACCATCCAGAAGGCTCCCCCTCTCCACACAGCTGATGAATCCTAAGGAACGGCAGAGGCCTATACAGTTTGGCACCAGCAGCATCGCAAGAGATGTCAGTCAGCATTGAACTCAAAGTAAGACTGCCTGAGGGACTCCCTCAGGGCTTACTCCCAAAGCCACCCCCATGAGTGGATATAGCCACAAAGCAGTGATAGTTTGAGGTCAGAGTTAGATGAGCTACCATCCCCAGCTGATATAACCATATAACAATCACAGCACGGAAACAGGCCATCTCGGCCCTCCTAGTCCGTGCCGAACCCTTAATCTCACCTAGTCCCACCTACCCGCACTCAGCCCATAACCCTCCACTCCTTTCCTGTCCATATACCTATCCAATTTTACCTTAAATGACACAACTGAACTGGCCTCTACTACTTCTACAGGAAGCTCATTCCACACAGCTATCACTCTTTGAGTAAAGAAATACCCCCTCGTGTTTCCCTTAAACTTCTGCCCCCTAACTCTCAAATCATGTCCTCTAGTTTGAATCTCCCCTACTCTCAATGGAAACAGCCTGTTCACGTCAACTCTATCTATCCCTCTCAAAATTTTAAATACCTCGATCAAATCCCCCCTCAACCTTCTACGCTCCAATGAATAGAGACCTAACTTGTTCAACCTTTCTCTGTAACTTAATTGCTGAAACCCAGGTAACATCCTAGTAAATCGTCTCTGCACTCTAATTTATTGATATCTTTCCTATAATTCGGTGACCAGAACTGCACACAATATTCCAAATTTGGCCTTACCAATGCCTTGTACAACTTTAGCATTACATCCCAACTTCTGTACTCAATGCTTTGATTTATAAAGGCCAGCGTTCCAAAAGCCCTCTTCACCACCCTATCTACATGAGACTCCACTTTCAGGGAACTATGCACAGTTATTCCTAGATCTCTCTGTTCCTCTGCATTCCTCAATGCCCTATCATTTACTCTGTATGTTCTATTTGGATTATTCCTGCCAAAATGTAGAACCTCACACTTCTCAGCATTAAACTCCATCTGCCAACGTTCAGCCCATTCTTCTAACCGGCATAAATCTCCCTGCAAGCTTTGAAAATCCACCTCATTATCCACAACACCTCCTACCTTAGTATCATCAGCATACTTACTAATCCAATTTACCACCCCATCATCCAGATCATTTATGTATATTACAAACAACATTGGGCCCAAAACAGATCCCTGAGGCACCCCGCTAGTCACCGGCCTCCATCCCGATAAACAATTATCCACCACTACTCTCTGGCATCTCCCATCTAGCCACTGTTGAATCCATTTTATTACTCCAGCATTAATACCTAACGACTGAACCTTCTTAACTAACCTTCCATGTGGAACTTTGTCAAAGGCTTTGCTGAAGTCCATATAGACTACATCCACTGCCTTACCCTCGTCAACATTCCTCGTAACTTCTTCAAAAAATTCAATAAGGTTTGTCAAACATGACCTTCCGCGCACAAATCCATGCTGGCTACTTCTAATCAGATCCTGTCTATCCAGATAATTATAAATACTATCTCTAAGAATACTTTCCATTAATTTACCCACCACTGATGTCAAACTGACAGGTCTATAATTGCTAGGCTTCCTTCTAGAATCCTTTTTAAACAATGGAACCACATGAGCAATACGCCAATCCTCCGCCACAATCCCCGTTTCTAATGACATATTAAAGATCTCCGTCAGAGCTCCTGCTATTTTTACACAAACTTCCCTCAAGGTCCTGGGGAATATCTTGTCTGGACCTGGAGATTTATCCACTTTTAAATTTCTTAAAAGCGCCAGTACCTCCACCTCTTTAATTGTCATAGGTTCCATAACTTCCTTACTTGTTTCCCACACCTTAGACAATTCAACATCCTTCTCCTTAGTGAATACCGAAGAGAAGAAATCATTCAAAATCTCTCCCATCTCCTTCAGTTCCACACATAGCTGACCACTCTGATTCTCTAAGGGGCCAATTTTATCCCTCACTATCCTCTTGCTTTTAATATAACTGTAGAAACCTTTCGGATTTACTTTCACCTTATTTGCCAAACCAACCTCGTATCTTCTTTTAGCTTTTCTAATCTCTTTCTTAAGATTTCTTTTACATTCTTTATATTCCTCGAGCAATTCCTTTACTCCATGCTGCCTATATCTATTGTAGACATCCCTCTTTTTCTGAACCAAATTTCTAATATCCCTTGAAAAGTGAATGGGTGTTTCTCAGACTGGCTGGAGGTGACTAGTGGGGTACCACATGGCTCTGTATTGGGACCACAGCTCTTTACGATTTATGTCAATGATTTAGATGAGGGCATTGAAAACTATATCAGCAAGTTTGCTGACGATACTAAACTGGGTGGCAGTGTGACATGCGAAGAGGACGTTAGGAGAATACAGGGAGACTTGGATAGGCTGAGTGAGTGGGCAGATACTTGGCAGATGTCATTCAATGTGAATAAATGTGAAGTTATCCACTTTGGAAGCTGGAACAAGAGGGCAGAGTATTGTCTGAACGGTGTCGAGTTAGGTAAGGGAGAAATGCAAAGAGACCTAGGAGTCCTAGTTCACCAGTCAATGAAGGTGAATGAGCAAGTGCAACAGGGCAAGAGGGCAACAGTGAAGAGGGCAAATGGAATGTTGGCCTTTGTTACAAGGGGAATTGAATACAAGAGCAAGGATGTCCTTTTGCATTTGTACAGGGCCCTGGTGAGACCACACCTGGAATATTGTGTACAGTTTTGGTCTCCAGGTTTAAGGAAGGACATTCTGGCAATTGAGGAAGTGCAGCGTAGATTCACTAGGTTGATTCCTGGGATGGCAGGGCTGTCTTACGCAGAGAGATTGGAGAGATTGGGCTTGAACACGCTGGAATTGAGGAGATTGAGAGGGGATCTGATTGAAACATTTAAGATAATTAAAGGATTTGATAGGATTGAGGCAGGATATATGTTCCAGATGTTGGGAGAGTCCAGTACCAGAGGGCATGGATTGAGAATAAGAGGTCAGTTATTTAAAACAGAGTTGAGGAAGAGCTTCTTCTCCCAGAGAGTTGTGGAGGTGTGGAATGCACTGCCTCGGAAGATGGTGGAGGCCAATTCTCTGGATGCTTTCAAGAAGGAGCTGGATAGATATCTGATGGATAGGGGAATCAAGGGATATGGGGACAAGGCAGGGACTCGGTATTGATAGTGAATGATCAGCCATGATCTCAGAATGGCGGTGCAGACTCGAGGGGCCGAATGGTCTACTTCTGCACCTATTGTCTATTGAAAACCATGGTGCTCTCAAACCTTTAACCTTTCCTTTCACCCTAACAGGAACATAAAGATTCTGTACACTCATAATTTCACCCTTAAATGACCTCCATTTCTCTATTACATCCTTCCCATAAAACAACTTGACCCAATCCACTCTCGCTAAATCCCTTTGCATCCCCTCAAAGTTAGCCTTTCTCCAATCAAAAATCTCAACTCTAGGTCCAGTCCTGTCCTTCTCCATAATTATATTGAAGCTAATGCTATTGTGATCACTGGACCCGAAGTGCTCCCCAACACATACATCTGTCAGCTGACCTATCGCATTCACTAACAGGAGATCCAACACTGCCCCACCTCTAGTCGGTACTTCTATGTATTGTTGCAAAAAACTATCCTGCACACATTTCACAAACTCTAAACCATCCAGCCCTTTTACAGAATGAGCTTCCCAGTCTACGTGTGGAAAATTAAAATCTCCCACGATCACCACCTTGTGTTTACTACAAATATCTGCTATCCCCTTACACATTTGCTCTTCCAACTCACGCGCCCCATTAGGTGGCCTATAATACACTCCTATCAGTGTTACTGCACCTTTCCCATTCTTCAATTCCACCCAAATGGCCTCACTAGAGGAGCTCTCTAATCTATCCTTCCAAAGCACCGCCATAAGATTTTCTCGGACAAGCAATGCAACACCTCCTCCTCTGGCCCCTCCTACTCTATCACACCTGAAGCAACTAAATCCAGGAATATTTAGATGCCAATCACACCCTTCCTGCAACCATGTTTCACTAATAGCTACGACATCATAATTACAGGTATCAATCCACGCTTTAAGCTCATCCACCTTTCTTACAATGCTCCTAGCATTAAAATAGATACATTTAAGATACTCTCCATCTCCTCCTCTCTTTCCATCCCTAACAATGCTTTCAAATTTATTATCCTTTTCTTTCTTCTCCCCTACATCTTCGGGCTGAGCGCATCCCTTCTCCATCACCTGACTTTCCTCCCACACACACTGTCTATTTACTTGCTCCACTGGTGAACTAACCTCCTCTCCCATAGTCTCCTCAAATAGTCTCCCGCCCTCCCCATTTACTAGTTTGAAGTCCGCCCTGTAGCCCTAGCAAACCTCCCACGATTCAAGTGTAACCCGTCCTTCTTGAACAGGTCACTCCTGCCCCAGAAGAGGTCCCAATGATCCAGAAACTTGAATCCCTGCCCCCTGCTCCAATCCCACAGCCACGCATTCATCCTCCACCTAATTCTATTCCTGCTCTCACTGTCGCGTGGCACAGGCAGTAATCCCGAGATTACTACCTTTGCGGTCCTTCTTCTTAACTGCCTTCCTAACTCCCTATACTCTCGTTTCAGGACCTCTTCCCCTTTCCTTCCTATGTCATTGGTACCTACATGTACCACGACCTCTGGCTCTTCACCCTCCCACTTCAGGATATCTTGGACGTGATCAGAAACGTCCCAAACCCTGGCACCAGGGAGGCAAATTACCATCCGGGACTCCCGGTCACCTCCACAGAAACGCCTATCTGAGCCCCTGACTATTGAGTCCCCTATTACTATGGACCTCTTTCTTCTAACCCTACCCTTCTGAGCTACAGGGCCGTCCTCTGTGCCGGAGGCTCGGCCACTGTCACTCCCACCAGGTAGGCTGTCCCCCCCAACAGTACTCAAACATGAGTACTTATTGTCAAGGGGTACAGCCACTGGGGTACTCTCTAGTACCTGCCTCTTCCTCTTCCTGACTGTAACCCACCTATCTGCCTCCCGTGGTCCCGGAGTGACCACCTGCCTGTAACTCCTCTCTATCACCTCCTCACTCTCCCTGACCAGGCGAAGGTCATCGAGCTGCAGCTCCAGTTCCCTAACTCGATCCTTCAGGAGCTGCAGTTCGGCGCACCTGGCGCAGATGTGGACGTCCGGGAGGCTCGGAGACTCCAGGATCTCCCACATCCGACACTGAGAACAACAAGCTGCCCTCACACTCATACCTCCCAAATAACTGAAAATACAAGAACTAAAAGATAAGCCTACTGTGCCCTCTTCCGCCTAAGCCCTCTGAGCCCAAGCCCTACACTCTGCGCCTGGCTCACTCCGCTGCCCGCAAACGAAGCTGCCCGCTTCTTAAGGCGGCGTTCTTTATATATCTTCCCTCCTTCCCGGGCCTCCTTCACGCGCCTGCACAGTCCCGCCTCTCAGAACTCCGATCTGAGAAGCAATTGGACAATTTGAAAATGGCCGCCGCCGCACTTCCTCTCAAGCCTCGCTGTCCTCTTCCAAAAGAGAACTACCTCACTCAGTATCTCCTTTATATATCTTCCCTCCTTCCCGGGCCTCCTTCATGCGCCTGCGCAGTCCCGCCTCTCAGAACTCCGATCTGAGAAGCAATTGGACAATTTGAAAATGGCCGCCGCCGCACTTCCTCTCAAGCCTCGCTGTCCTCTTCCAAAAGATCTGCCCAAAGTGATTGGTTTTAAGGTGCCAGTAACCCTCCTTTGCCCCTTCTCCTGTCAGTAGAAAGGGTTCCACCAGACTTTGTAGCTAAGCCACACACAAAGGTTTGGTTAGGTCTGGATTTGGTTGTCAGGGGGTATCTTAGATGCATGCCACAGGGAGCATTTATAAGTAGTGAGAACTTATCCCCACTACCACCCCAACTATATGAACTTTAATGGACTAAGCACAAGTATAGCACCAGGAATCATATTGAGGCCAAAGGTTCTTCCCCTTCATCAGTTCTTCTCAGAATGTTGGGGAGCGGGAGAGTGAGCCACTGCTGCTCTCTAGCCCAGTTTTAGTCACTGACTTCATTCAATTCATATATTTTTATTTCCTCCGAGGATGATCTGGGAAAGAAAGCACTCGAAGTTCAAAGTACATTTATTATCAAAGTATGTCTAAATTGTACAACCTTGAGGTTTGGCTCTTTACAGACAGCCACAAAACAAAGAAACTCAGAGGAACTCATAAAAAATACCATCAAACATCCCATTTGCAGAGAGAGAAGAAAACAAATCATGGAAACAATAAAATTTAGCAAAAAGCATTCAGAACAAAAGTGAGTCTACAAACACAAAGTCCAGAGCAGTCGGAGCAGACCACAGCCTCAAGCTCAAAGTGCAGAAATGGTAAAAATGAGAGAATAACACACAGAATATTATGGTTGATTTATACTTGTGCATCACATCTACACCGTAGGTGTCGCGTACTCTATGCTGTACCCTACGCAGTAAGGTGATGTGCACCTCTCCAGAAAAGTTACTCACGCGTCCTGGCGACACAGACCGCAACATCTGTGATTGGTCCGCTTGGTAGCATCGCATTTAGCATCGGAGCTGACCGCAGTCTCAAGTTCAGATCAGCGCAGAGGTGACTAAATGTTGCAGAACCCACAGATACGAAGCCTAAATCAGCCGGTTAGGGTATGAGGAGCACTTGATGGCTCGGGCCTGTACTCACTGGAACTCATTGAAACCTACTGGATACTGAAAGGCCTAGACAGAGTGGACATGCAGAGGTTTTTTTTCAAATAGTGGGAGAGGACATAGCCTCAGAATACAAGGACATCCTTAGAAAAGAGATGAGGAATCTATTTAGCCAGAGAGTGGTGAATCTGTTGAATTCAATTCCACAGATGGCTGTGGAGGCCAAGTCATTGGGTAAATTTAAAGCAGAGCTTGATAGGTTCTTGATTAGTTAGGGCATCAAAAGTTACAGGGAGAAAGCAGAAGGATAGAGTTGAGAGAGAAAATAAATCAGGTATGTTGGAATAGTGGAGAAGAATTTATAGGCCAAATGGCCTAATTCTGCTCCTCGGTCTTATGTTCTTATGGTCTTACTAGAGCATCAAGTGATATAGATGTAGTCGAGTTCAGTCAGTATTCATATAGACAAGTCTGGTGAGTTACAAGTACAAACAACAGCTTGCTTACATCAGCATCACAGACACATACATTCAAAAAACACAGAGAGCATACATTATCCGTTACTTAATCATAAGAGTGAAGAATAAAACAAGACATCAGAGCAAACACAATCAGCGAAATGCCCATGGTAGTGTAAGAGGTGGCCATGGTGGTCTGTTTCTGAGGTAAAGTTAGAGTTTAAAAGCCTGTTGGTTGAATGGAAGGAACTACTCCCTAACCTGGTAAGACACACAAAATGATGGAGGAGCTCAGTAGGTCAGGCAGTATCGATGGAAAGGAATAAACAATTGACATTTTGGCTAGACGCTCCATCAGGACTGGAAAGGAATGGAGAAAATCCAGAATAAGAAAATGGGAGAATAGGAGGGACCTAGTGCTGTGGGACTTCAGTTTCTGTTCCTCCTACTGAATTATAGCAGCGAGAAGAGGGCATTACCCAGACAGCGGGCATCCAGCCTTCTTGCAGTGGTGCACCCTCTAAATGGTCTCAGTGATGGGAAGATCTGTGCCTTTGAGGGATTAGGCCATGTCTACTATTCCCTGAAGCCACTGGTGTTCCTGAATATTGGAAATATTGTACCAGACCATGATGCAAATAGTCAGGATATTCTCAATAGTACAAACATAGTTTCGTAAAAGTATTTGGTGACATGCCAAATCTCCTGAAGCATCTAAGAAACAAGATGCTTGCCTTTGCATCTATGTGCTGAGCTAGGACAGGCTGTTCAAGATGTTAACTCACAGAACTCAGGATAAGTGCTGCAGGCAAAAGAGAATTGTCTTGTAGGAACTCAGCAAGTCAGGCAGCTTCTTTGCAAGGGGAACAAACAGTTGATGTTTTGGCCTGTGTCCCTTCACCAGTCCTGATGAAAAGCCTCAGTCCAAATGGCAATTATTTATTTTCCACCATAGTTAATAGTCTGAGCTCTTCCAGCAGTGTATAAGTTGCTCAAGGTTACCAGCTTCTGCAGCATCTCTTATGTCTGATAGATGACTTGGTTTCAGAACTGGGAAGCCACCTCTTCAGAAAGAGGGATGCAGGGTAAACAGGACTCATCACTATCACTAATAATGTTTATTTAATTAGCTGAGTCTAAGTTCTTCAAATGCTGTCCTGAAATCAACCTTAGCTCCCCGTATCATTGGTCCACACTTTTGTAAGTAAGATTAGATTTATTTGTCACATGTACATTGAAACATCAAAACATGAGTGAAATGTACTGTTTTGCATCAAATCATACTAGTGAGGATTGTTCTATGGGAAGCCCGCCAGTGTTGCCACAGTACTAGCACCAATGGAGCATGCCCACAACTTGCTAATGCTAACGTCTTTGGAATATGGAAGGAAGCTGAGGCACCCAGAGAAAACCAGCATCATCGAGCTTCAGAGGGTATTGAACCCTGATTACTGGAGATTGCACTAACTGTCACGCTACAGCACCACCCCCATGTTATGATGTGTTTCTCGTTTCTAGTTATTTCCTTTCTTTACGTTGCTCTTTTGTGTGATTTTGATTGGGAACTTTGAAGATTACAAACCACACAGCACTGGGTTGGGTTGAACTGAGCTGGACTGAGTACGCCTGGACTCTCTCGATGACTTTGGTGGTTTGGTGTCTTATATTCTATGTTTTTTGCTCTTTTGTCTTATTGTTCTTTTTCTTTGCATTTTGGAAGTTTGATGTTTTTTCTTTGAACAGGTTCCGTTGTGTTTCGTTATTTTATGGCCGTCTGTGGGAAGACGAATCTCAGGGTTGTATACAGTATACATTCATACTTTGATACTGTATGTACTTTAACTTTGACTTCAAAGCAATTATGCCAACCGCAACACTAAAGTGCCACCCCAACATCTAATGAGGTCATTGGAGAATGCTTGTGCAAATGCAAAAAATGTTTGCTGCATTAAATATACATATAGTATATTTGCATTGACCGGGAATTGAACTGAGGCCTTGGGTGTAACAGGCGAGAATTCTACCACTGAAACACCAATGCAATATAACCCAGTGAACTCTGCAGACCTCTGCATCCATTCTCTCTACATGTATTATTGTTGGTTAATTATCAGTATTTGTCTATTATTGTCACCTGTACCAAGATCGAATGAAAAGCCTTTGTTTGCATGCATCCAGACAGATCAAAGATTCAAAGTACTTTTATTATCAAAGTGTGTATACAACATTTAACCCTGAGGTTTGTTTTCCCCACAGACATCTATGAAACAAAGTAACACCATGGAACTCATTCAAAGAAAACAGCAAACACGCCATGCATAAAAATAAAAGAACAAACTGCACAAATGGTAAAAATGAGAGAATAACACACAGAATATTAAGGCTGATTTATACTTGTGCATCACCTCTATGCTGTAGGTGTCGCGTACCCTACACTGTACCTACGCTGCACCCTACGCAGTAGAGTGACGTGCACCTCTCCAGAAAAGTTACTCACGCGTCGCGGCGACACAGTCCGCAACAACTGTGATTGGTCCGGTTGGTAGCATCGCAATTCCTCCTACGCATTTCCGGTTGCTTCTTCTCCGCCATGTCTGTACACCAATAGGGAATAGATTAAGCAAATCGTCAAATCTACCTGCCGACATGCGAAAATGTTTGAAATGCATTTCTTTGCCCATGTCTCTCATGAAGAAACTCAACACAGTGGCATAGAAACCCCACCGCCAACTAGCATTTTGGGGCACACCAACGCAAGCTCACTACAGCATAGAGCGATGTGGAAGTGAAAATCAGGGCTATGGCTTAGGCTGCGGCGTAGCCTGTACGTACAAGTATAAATCAGCCCTTAGACATCAAATCATAGAGTCCTTGAAACAGTCTAGGAATGTTTGGTTCAGTTCAGTTCAACTTGGTGGTGGTCATTGACTGCAGGGTGCAGAGCCAGTCTGCAGCAAAGTGCCCTGATCAAAATCGTGCAAAATAGCAATTAAAAAAAAGTAACCAGAAACACATATAACATGAACTGCAGTGCTCTATAAACCTAAAAATGAGCTTAATCCACAACTATGTGGATATAACCTTGCTCAAGACCCCAAGAGCCTGGCACCTTCCTCCGGCAGCAGCAAGTGAAAAGGATGGGACTGGTCATGTGCAGGCAAATGAAGATTCAAAGGTTCAGATGGTGCTGCACATCTGTTCTGTTTCCGCTCTCATCATCGTTGATTTCAGTCTTGCTCGAAGCATTAATCGGTGAATTGGTTGAGATTTGGAGATGATCAAGTGTTTGCACAATCATTCCGTACAAACATACAGGTAGTAAAGAGAAACCAGAATGCAGAATATTTTCACAAAGATGAGAATTTCTACTAATGTTGGAAATCCAAAATTAAAGACACAAAATGCAGGAGGAAGGTTAGGCTTCATCTATGGAAAAGAGTAAGCAGCCAACGTTTTGGGCTGAGACCCTTCATCAGGAGTGAGATGGAAGGGGTAAGATACATGAATAAAAAAGATGGGGGGAGGGGAAAGAGGCTAGCTGAAAGTTGATAGGTGAAGCCAGGTGGGTGGGAACGATCAGGGGCTGGAAAAGAAAGAATCTGATAGGAGAGGAGAAGAAGGAAGGGATCCAGGGGAAGTAATGGGCATGAGAGAAGAAGTTCATGCCATCAGGTTGGAATATGAAGATAGTTGCTCCTCCACCCTGAGGGTGACCTCATCTTGGCACATGCTAGAATGGAAATGGGAATTAGAATTATAATGTTCGGCCACTGGGAAAGTTCCTCTTGTGGAGGATGGTGCGAACATTCTCAATGAAGCGGTCCTCCAGTATTGTACTGCTCTAATAGAGAGAGTGCAGTGCAGGTAGAGAATTAAAGACTTGGTTATCTGTTCTGGGCCGGAGAACGGAGCTTGGAAACCTGACAAATGTGTCTGAGAGTCCGTGGCCAAGGATTAAAGGCCTGTTCTGGGTTTGAGGCCTGTCTGGGTGTGTGAGAGGGGGGTACAGGAGGGAAAGGGGCTTGTTTTGCTGTTGTCATCTTGTTTTGTTCAGTTGGTGGTGCTTGCGTTGTACTGCCAAACATTGTGGTTGTGCTTTGTCAGTACTGGAATGTGTGGCAACGGTGGCAGGCTGCCTCCAGCACATCCACTTCCCTGTATGTTTTGATGTACATGTGAAAAATAAGAGAGTCAGAATTTGAAAGTGCAAGGGTTATACTGAGGCAGAGGCCAGAATAAGAAGGTGGGGAGAGGAGGAGAAGCACCAGCTAGTATATGACAGGTATGTCCAGGTAGGGAGGAACCTTTACTCTGGCTTCTGCCTACTTCCTTTCCAGTCCTGATGAAGGGTCTTGGCACAAAATGCCTACTGTTTACTTTCCCCCTACCTAGATGATGCCTGTCTTGCTGAATTGCTCCAGCATCTGAGATTTCCAACATCTGCAAGATCTTGAATACCTCTCTTTATTCTTGCCTTGTCTAGTATTCTGGATCTCCCTCCCACAACAGGTCCTTCACCTGAAGTACTGCATCAGTTCAAGAAAACATTTCATCACCATTCCTCAAGGACAGGTAAGAATAGCCAGTAAGTTCTGCCTTTCCAATGACAACCACATCTTTTGTGTGAATAAAATTACTGTTTGAGGCAAAGTGCTTCCCTTTGAACTATTGTTGATATAACAACATATCCAAATCGATTCAGATTCAGAATAATTTATTTATCATATGTACATTGAAATATACAGTGAAGTGTATTGTTTATGTTAACAACCATCATAACCTAAGGATGTGCTGGAGGTAGTTTGCGAGAAACTTCATGCATTTCAGCATCAACATACCATTGGCATAATGTTCAGCAAAGCAAGCCCCTATTCTCTCTCTCACCCACTTTCTCTCACACTCTCACTCTCTCTCTCTCTCTCTCTCTCTCTCTCTCTCTCTCTCTCTCTCTCTCTCTCTCTCTCTCTCTCTCTCTCTCTCTCTCTCACACACTCACCCCTCCTCCCAGTCGATCAGTTCTTCGCACAGACAGGTCTCCAATCCCACCTCTGAGCCTCCAATATCCAATTCCTGGCCCAGGCTTGCAGGCCTCTGACTTCCAGACATTCTGACTCAGGGACTTCGACCGTCAGGCCTCGACTTCCAGACTCACTGACTTCAGCCTTCAACCTTTGGGCTTTGATGTTTGGTATTGACCCCAGGACTAGCCAATCACGGGACTTTGAACTCCATGCCTTGAACTCCAACACTGCCATGAATGGTCCCAAGCCTGACTGCGAAAGGAGGAGGATTTGGCATGGGACTGGCAACCCCATCTTAGAAAAACAAGCCAGCAGAATCTCCAAATCCTCATCTCTAGGAGAGGAAAGACCTATGAAGATGGCTTGTGGTGAACTACATATACCTGTCTGGACATGCCCCCCTGCTGACTGCTCCTGTGGCTCCTCCCACAGACCCCTGTATAAAGGCGATTGGGGCCTAAGCCCTGCCCTCAGTCTCCAGGATGTAGCATGGTGGTCAATTGCTGCTTGTTCTTTCTTCCAGCCAATAAAAGCCTACCTTAACTCATGTCTCAGAGTCATTGATGGTACATCATGGCTACAACTGGAGACAATTTGAAAGAGTAGGCCAGGACGCAGGATTCTAGCTAGCTGTTCTCGGTGACCTATGCCCCAGTAGGGATGATGGGCTGAAGAAGAAGAAGAAGACTCGTAAACTGGACCCATATAAGCCTGTAACCTGGGGTGGGGTCATCCCTGACCCGGTCTTGCATACGTTGTGCCTCTGTCTTCCTGACATGCTGACCCAGGGAAGCAGTCACAGATACAACAAAGGGTAAATCATCCAAGCATTTTCTGCCATATTTTCAGGTTTAGGAAGATGTAAGAAAGTTTCAGAAGCGTATTGTGACAGAGCTATTGATCTGATGTGTTCAGATGCATTCATTAGGACGCCAAGCTTATCCTTATGGAGGCAGACAATTTCAAATGTAATCAGAACAGATTGTCTGCAAAAAAATAAAACTACCAGCTGGGATGGAAGATCTAATCAATATCCAACAGGGATAAACCTGAATGAAAATAAAAAAAATTAGACCGCAATCAAAAATTGCTTAAAAGTAAAGCTGTTTTCAGACAGTCTTAATCTCAGAAAAATCAATAGCTAGTGAATGGATTACTGCTCATAAAGCACCAGTTGAGAGCCGGATCTATTCTTTATTCGGATTTCTTATTAATGTCATACAGATCTTCTCATCTATCCATCAGAAGGTGTTTTGTAACTTCCAGCATTAAGCTGAAGACTGATGAAAGGTTAACGACCTGAGATTTTAACTTGGATCTTTTCTCCGCATAGCTCTTTGTTGCTGAAAGCCGATGCTCATTGCAGCAGTTAACTTAAGGGTAAAATACAGTGCAGAGGGAGCATAAGATCATAAGCACATTAGACCAGGAGACAAAGGAGCAGTATTAGGCCACTCAGCCCATCAAGTCTGCTCCGCCATTCCATCATGGTTGGTCCCGGATCCCACTCAACCCCATACACATGCTTTCTCACCATATCCTTTGATGCCCTGACCGATCAGGAAACTATCAACCACTGCCTTAAATATACTCAAATACAACTATACAGCATAGGAGCAGAATTAGGCCATTCGGCCTGTCGAAACTGTTCTGCCATTCCATTATGGCTGATTTCAAAGTTCAGAGTAAATGTACTATCAGAGTACATATATGTCACCACATACAATCCTGAGTTTCATTTTCCTTTGGGCATACTTAACAAGTCTATGTAATAATAACCATAACAGGATCAATGAAAGATCAACCAGAATGCAGTAGACAACAAACTGTGCAATTGCAAATATAACTAATATTACGAACCCCGTAACTGGGTCACTTACCAGCAAAGATAGAGAGGCCCGTTGAAGTCTGATGGTACTATTTTTAAAAGTCTTTATTTATAAAGGGGCACAAAAATAAGATTAATACAAACATTCAGATAAAATACGTCGTCAATACTCAATCGAAAAACACGGGTATAATAATAATCAATTAAGCAATAGCTCTATCGTTTGTCTAGGGGATATTGTATTGTCCGATGGAAAGATAAAAGTCACTGTCCTTTCAAGCTGCAGCTTTTTGGGTTTAAGAGAGACGGTTCTAAACTTGCCCGGGACTTTTATGAGGCCAATCCGTTGAATCGGGGGAGTTGGTTCCCCGTTGTTAGTTCCAAGTCGTTTTCCGTGGTACCAGCCACCAGCTCCCAGGCAAGGGAACCGAACGCACATGGCTTCCTTCAAATGGCTTCCCGCTATTACGGGATTGCTAGCGTTTCTTCTGGTGCGTCTGAAAGGTGTTGTTCCCCCAGACCCTCTTTTATACTTCCTCACGGGGTCTCAGATGTCAATCAGGCTGGGATGATGCAATCCTTCTCTCAACCAGCCCACTTTGCCCGAGGGCTTGTGCATAGCATAGTCCCCAATCCACAAACGTTGTCTCCAGGAGACAATGGCCAGGTCTCTCTCTCTCATTTCCTGGGTCCTCTGACACAACCCAATAATGCTCTTGCGATTCTCACAAAGGAGGGGGCTCCTCCCGCACCCTTCAGCCCCTCAGAGCTGTGGTGCATTCATAACACTAAATAGCAATAAATAACAAGCACATGAGATAACAAGCTAAAGAATCCCTAAAGTGAGATAATTGGTTGTGGGAACATCTCAATGAATGGGCAAGTGAGTATAGTTAACCCCCTTCTCAGAGCCTGATGGCTGTGGGGCGGTAACTGTTCTTGAAATGGATGTTGCAAGTCCAGAGGCTCTTCTACCTTCTACCTGATCGCAACAGTGGGAAAAGAGCATGATCTGGGTGGTGGGGTTATCTGATATTGGATGCTGTTTTCCTGTGATAGTGTTTCATGTAGATTTATTTTCCCTCTCAACCCTATCCTCCTGTATTCTCCCCATAACCTTTGACAACTTGACTAAGCAAGAACCTATCAAACTCTGCTTTAAATATACCCAACAAAAGGGCCTCCAGAGCCATCTGTGCAATGAATTTCACCGATTCACCAGCCTCTGACTAAAGAAATTCCTCCTCATCTCTGTTCTAAATGAACTACACTGCTGGAGGAAGCTTCTATCACCTGTAGTGTTAACATCCTCTTTCCTTTCTCAGCCAGAAGCAAACTGTCCTGAGGCTCCACCTCTGAAGAACTCAGAAGTCATTGAAGCATCCTAAGCCCATATTTGTTCCTCAAAGAGCATAGTTAAAAATAAAGCGAACCCAGACATTCTGGAGGATTTTACCAGGGCTGGGGAGGGTGATCCTGAGAGGGGCTATCTTCACCCAGAGTTTGGTGCGACTGTAGGACAAGGTAGATGCTAATTCACTCAGAATTGTAAATTTCAAAATTTAAGAGAAACCTAGATAAGTAATGGTTGGGAGTGGTATGGAGGGATGTGGTCCAGGTGTGGGTCAATGGGATCAGACAGGAAGAACAATTCAGTATTGACTAGATGGGCTGAATGGTCTGTTTCTGTACTGTAGTTCTCTATGAGTTGTAAGAAGAGGCTGAGGAGTGCGGGATGTTTTTTCTCTGGAGCATCAGAGACTGAAGGGCAACTTATAAGTTCATAGGTCAAAGGTAAGTTGAAAGGTCACAGTTTTTCTCCCAGAGCAGGGGAGTCTAAAACTAGAATGTGAGAGGAGAAAGATTTAGTAATTTTTTCGCTCAGAGGGTGGTGCAAATATGGAATGAGCTGCATGAGGAAGTGATCGAGGCAGGTACAATTACAATATCTGAAAGATATTTGGATTTGTAGATGGATAGGAAAGGTTTAGAGGAATGTATGAGCCAAACATAAGCAAATGGGACCAGCTAAAATGGGCATCTTGGTTGGCATGGATGAGTTAGGCTGTAGGGTCTTTTTCTATCATGTACACGGTAACTATGTCTATCATTGTAACCCTATGTCCCTATGACTTCCAGTATGGCAATGCTGGGAGTGGACCAAGCAATAATCTTACATTACAGAAGAAAATGGCTTGCAGAAATACCTGATTGTCCAGAAGGGACAGAGCACATCCACAAGTTCAGAAATGCAAAACTAGGAACCAGCATTTTTTAAGGAAAAATAAACACAAATAAAAATGCTGAATTTGTAGCAAAGTTGAATTTTATGTTGATGTTGTTTGGTCTTTATTACAGGCAGGACAGTCTCTAAATAACTTCTCGCTGCCTTACGAAATCAACCAGGGTTATCAAATATACAGGAGTCTTATGTCCCATGCCTCCAGGCTGGGGAACAGTTATTGTCCTGCAGCATCGGGCTCCTGGACTGGCCTCACTCACCTCAATGCTGAACTGAATCCGCAGCTGTGGACTCACTTTCGGGGATTCAATGTTGTGGCTGCCTGCAAGAAGATGAATCTCAGGGTTGTATATGGTATACATACTTTGATAATAAATTTGAACTTTGAACTTTGCACTCACCCTGAACTTTCTCTTTCCCTCACCCATCAGGCAAGAGATATAAAAGCCTGAAGCACTTTGTGCCAGGCTCAATAACAGCTTCCACCCCACTGTTATAAGATTGCGGAACCATTCCCTAGTACAATAGATGTTGCCTTCACTTCTCAGTCTATCTCGTTATGATCTTGCACCTCATTCTCTGCATGTACAGTACTCTGTAACTGTAATGTTTTATTCGGCATTATGTTATTGGTTTAACTTGTACCACCTCATGCCAAGAACAATCATGGCTATCAAGTCACCTGCGTCACACGACTCTGCACATAATAATGATGATGACCACCTCAATACCCTATCATAATGAATTGATTCATTTGGACAGTATGCAAGGCATGGCTTGTCACTGTACCTTGGTAAATATGACAATAATAAACCAATTTACCATTTAATAAATGTTTAATACCAGTCACAGTTGTCTTCTGTATAACTAAATCTATGTCTCTAACCCTTGTCCCTATGTCTTCCATAATGGTGGATAATGCAATAACTTACATTGCAGGATCAGGTCTGCATAAAATATTTGATCTCCTGCAAGGGTCAGGGCATATCCCTAAGAAATGCAAAAGTACAAAACTGCATTTACCCAGAAAAATAAATATGTCCCTCCCATCCATGTACTTAGCCAAATTTCTCTTAAATGTTGCAGTTGAACCCATATTTACCACTTCTGCTGGCAGCTCATTCCAACCTTGCACCACACTCGGAGTGAAGAAGCTCCCCCATCTTTTTCACCTTAACGATGTCAGCTTTCTCCCTTACTTGTAATCAACTTGTAATGAATTTGTCCGATTTGCATAGTATCCAAGACAAACTAAGTCTTGTCACTCCACTTCAGTAAATATGATAATAGTAACACAGTTTATTTTTTTTAATGCTTAACACCAAAACACTGTTGTCTCCTGTATTAGTGGAAGACATCATTTGTGGATTCAGTATCGACTAATGATTGGTTCCTTCAGACATGTGGGGTTATTTTGACTCATGGACTCATCTTAAGGGTCAATGAAGCCAATTCACTGTGCCAGTAACTTAATTCTGTTTTCTCACAATTACAAAGTTTAGAACAGAGAAAAGTACAACACTGGACAGAATAAATTTGAACGCCTCACTATAACAATAGAATAAGCAGAATTGCAGTGGTATGAGAGAAGAGCTGTCCAAAGTAGATTGGAAGGGGATGCTGGCATGGATGACAGCAGAACAGCAATGGCTAGTGCTTATGGGGAAAATTCAGAAGGTGTAGGAAAGATGAAGATGAAGAAGTACTTTAAAGTGAGCAGGAGGCACCTGTGGCTGACAAGGGAAGTCAAAGACAACATTAAGGCAAAGGAGAGGGCATATAATATTGCAAAAATTAGTGGGAAGGTAGAGGATTGGGAAGCTTTGAAAAATCAATGGAAGGCAACTTAAAAAGCCATAAAGAGTGAAAAGATGAAATACAAAGGTAAGCTAACCAATAATATAAAAGATAATTTCAAAAGTTTTTCTCAGATATATAAAGTGTAAAAGATAGGCAAGAGTGGGTATTGGACAGCTGGAATATGTTGCTGGAGTGGTAGCAATGGGAGACAAAGAAATGGCGGATGATCCTAATTAAGTATTTTGTGTCAGTCATCACTGTGGAAGACACTAGCAGAATTCCAGAAATGCAAGTGTGTCACTGGGCAGAAGTGAGTGTAGTTGCTATTACTAAAGAAGAAAGAAGGTGCTTGGGAAGCTGAAATGTCTGAAGGTAGATTAGTCACCAAGACCAGAGGGACTACACTCCAGGGTTCTGAAAGAAGTAGCTGAAGAGATTGTGGAGGCATTAGTAATGTTCTTTCAAGAATCACTAGGTTCTGGAATGGTTCAGGAGGACTGGAAAATGATAAATGCCACTTCACTCTTTAAGAAGGAAGGGAGGCAGAAGAAAGGGAATTGTAGGCCAGTTAGCCTGACCACAGTGTTTGGAAAGATGTTGGATGGGGTTTCGGGTACATAGAAGCACATGATAAAATAGGCCAAGGTCAGCACGGTTTTCTAAAGGGGAACAATTCTGTTGGAATGACTTGAGGGAATATCATGCGGGATAGACAAAGGAGAGTTAATGGATGTTGTTTACTTGGATTTTCAAATGGCCTTTGACAAGGTGCCACACCTGAGGCTGCTTATCTGTAAGGACAATACACACCCATGCAATCATCTGTTTGAACTTCTTCCAACTGGTAGACGTTTTAATATTTTCTATGCCAGCACTTTCAGACTGAAAATAGCTTTTTCCCCAGAGCTATAATTACTCTGAACCAATCAATCAAGCATCATCCATAAATTTGTTATATTGCTACTTTTAATACTGGTTTTATGGCTGTCATGCATCTGAGTTGTGCTTTTGTACTGCTGGACGTTGCTTGTACTGGCTGGTTACTTGATTTTATTTATTGTTTATTTATTTTATTTGTTGTTTTATAGAATTGAGTACGAGAGTTGAAAACTCATTTTCGCTCTATTGGTGCATGACAAATTGTAATGTGCAATGACAATAAAGATATTTCATTTCATTAATTTCAAATAAAAGCCCAGGGTATTACAGGAAAGGTACGAGCATGGATAGAAGATTGGCGACTGGCAGGAGTCAAAGGATAACAATATAGTGGCTGTTTCTGGTTGCTGGTGATTAATGTGCTGCAGGGATTGTTATTTGGACAGCTTATTTTCTCAAGACCGGTCTTTATCCCAGCATGTAAGTGCAATTAAGAAGAATGAACTCCAGTGCCTCTGCTTCCTTAGGAGTTCACAAAGATTCAGCATGACATCAATGACAACTTTCTATAGATGTGTAGTGGAGAGCATATTGACTGGCTGCATAATGGTCTGGTGTGGCAACACCAATGTCCTTGATCCTACAAAAAGTAGTGAGTACGATCCAGTCTGTCACAAGTAAAGCCTTCCCCACCGTTGAGCACATCTACACAGAGCACTGTTGCAGCAAAGTGGCATCCTTCATCAGGGAGCCCCACCACACAGGACACACTCTTTTCTCACTGCTGCCATCAGGAAGAAGGTACAAGAGCATTAGGACTTACACCACCGAGTTCAGAAACAAGTTAGTAACCCTCATCCTCCAGGCTCTTGAACTAAAGGGGATAACTTCACTCACTCCATCACTGAAATATTCCCATAACCTATTGGCTCACTTTCGAGGGATCTTCATCCCATGTTCTCGATATTTGTTGCTTATTTATTATTATTATTTCTCTTTTTTCTTTCTTTTGCATTTACTCACTTTGTTGTTTCCTGCACGCTGGCTGTCTGCCCTGTTGATGCGGTCTTTCATTGATACTATTATAGTTATTATTCTATTGATTTATTGGGCATGCCCATAAGAAAATGAATCTCAGGGTTGTATATGGTGACATATATGTACTTTGATGATTACTTTGAACTTCATGTTGCATGGCAAAGATTTGGATGAAGGAAATTATGGTTTTTTGGTGAAATTTGCAGATGATATGAAGATAAATGGAGGGGCAGGAAATGTTGAGGAAGCAGGATGTCAGCAGAAGGACAGACACATTGAGGGAATGGGTAAGAAGTACCAGATAGAATCGAATGAAGGAAAGTGCACGGCCATGCACTTTGGCATAAGGAATAGAAGAGTAGACTATTTTCTAAATGGGGAGAAGATTCAAACATCAGGGGTGCAGAGGAACTTGGGAATCCTTGTGCAGGATTCCCTTAAGGCTAACTGATGAGCTGAGTCATTTGTAAGGAAAACAAATGCAATGTTAGCATTTATTTTGGGAGGACTAGATTACAAATGCAAGGATGTAATGCTGAGGTTTTACAAGGCATTGGTCAGACTGCAAGTGGAGTACTCTGAGCTGTCTGAGAGCCCCTTATCTAAGAAAAGATGTACTGGCATTGGAGAGGGTCCGGAGAATGATCACCAGCATGATTTTGGTAATGAAATGATAAGTGTTTGATAGCTCTGGGCCTGTACTTACTGGAGTTTAGGAAATTAAAGGGAGTGGGGTGGAATCTTCTTGCAACCTATCAAATAGTGAAAGGTTTAGATAAAGTGGATGTGGAGAGGATATTTCCTAGAGTGGGGGAGCCTAGGACCAAAGGGCATAGCTTCAGAATTGAGGGACTCTGTTCAGAACAGACATGATGAAAAATTTCATTAGCCAGAAGGTGATGAATCTGAGGAATTCTTTGTCACAGACGGCTGTGCAGGCCAGGTCATTGGGTATACTCAGGGACGAGGTTGATAGGGTCTTTAGTCTGGGTATCAAAAAAGTTATGGAGAGAAGTCAGGAGAATGGGATTGAGAGGGATAATAAAACAGCTATGATGGAATGGCAGAGCAGACTTGATTGGCCGAATGTTCTAATTCTATTCCTATGCTTTATTTTACTATGGTCTTATTCTCATGCTTTCTCTCTGTAAACTTTGATGACCTTACTAATGAAGCCGCTATTAACCACTTTAAGTATTGCAATTAACTTGGCAAAATAGACAAAATGCTGGAGGAACCCAGCAGCTCAGCCAGCATCTGTGGAAATGAATAAACAGTTGACACTTCAGGCCTCGACTCTTCATCAGGGCTGGAAAAAAAGATGAGAAATATTTCTTCATTTCCATTGAAGCTGCCTGACCTGCTGATTTCCTTCAGCATTTTGCATTTTGTGTGTTTTGGCTTGGATTTCCAGCACCTGCAATTGACTTATTTGTTTAACAAATACAGCATAGGCAGGAACCGTGTGAGAGAATAATTTTCTGCAATGGATGGTGGCAGTGGTCAGGTCCAACCAATATGCTCACAGGCCAGTTAGTGATTTGTTCCCATCGTTTTATTTACCAACTTTCCAAAATGTGACAGCTTGTTACAGCAGATTTTGATGTCCACTGTGTGCAAAAAAATGTCGCTGGTTTTGCTTCCAATGGAGCTGATGCGTCTGTCCGATTTCTCTCAGATCTGACCGATCCAATTATCTGTCTGTGTCTGTCATCCTCTTTCTATGTAAGAAAAAGCACTGGAGATTTTCCTTGACACAAGTGATTGTGCAAATGCTGGAAATCTGGAGCAATGCACACAAAATCTGGGTTCCACTGTAACCGAGTGGTTAGCGTGTTGCAATGCCAGAGTTCAGAGTTCAATTCCAATTCCATTCTGTATGTTCTCCCCATGGATTTCCTGGGTTTTCCTTAGGTGCTCCAGTTTCCTCCCACAGCTCAAAGACATACTGGGTAGGTAATTGTTCATTACAAATTGTCCCGTGACAAGGTTAGGATTAAATCTGGGATCAGGGTTGTCAAGAGTTGCTGAAGTGGCATGGCTAGATGGGTCAAAAGAGCCTGCCTGCTGTATCACTTCATTAGTTAAGTGCTTGAGGAACTCAACAGATCAGGCAGCATCTATGGAAGGAAATAAACGGTTGATGTTTTGCACTTAATGAAGTGTCTCAGAGTTAAATGCTAACTTCTTATATCCCTTCATACATGCTGCCTGACTTGCTGAGTTCCTCCAGCATTTTAGACCATAAGACATAGAGGCAGAATTAGTCCATCTGGCCCATCAAGTCTGCTCCGCCATTCAATTATGGCTGATCCTCTTTATTTCTCCTCCTCAACCCCAGTTCCCAGCCTTCTCCCCGTAACCTTTGATGCCATGTCCAATCAAGAACCTATCAATCTTCGCCTTAAATACACCCAACAACCTGACCTCCACAGCTGCATGTAGAATTTGGAGAAATCAACGTTCAAGTCATTAGGTTGGAGGCTAACTAGACAGAATATGAAGCATTGCTTCTCCAAGTGAGGGTGGCCTCATCAACACAAAAGAGGAGATCATGGGCCGACATGTTGGAATGGGAATGGGATAGGAATTAAAAAGTTTGGCCACTGGGAATTTCTACTTTTTACTGAGGGAGTGGAGGTGTTCGAGAAAGCAGTTTATGTTGGGACTCACCAAAGTAGAGGAGGCTGCATCAGCAGACTCGGATAAAACAGAGAACATTAAAAGAGTCCGCAGATGTTTTATTATGCCAAATGGTCTTATACAACTCATTGGACCCTGATGAAGGGTCTTGGCCTGAAACGTCAATTATTTTTTACCCTCTATAGATGCTGCCTGACCTGCTGAGTTCCTCTTTTGTTTTGTGTGTGTTGCTAGAGCTTAGTGCTTCTGTCCTCAGCACAAGAACATAAGGAAATGGTGTTACGAGATGCTCCCAACCACGCCAGCTTCTGAGATTTAAACGCTTACTTTCCAGAGTGCAGATATCTGACATGGCTCTAAGGGCTTAGGACGTTCCCATTAATTGATAATCATGTTTTGGGAACCAAGAACTGGTATTTAAGAAACACTTGAAAATACAATAGGTTTAGTGCTCAGTTGTAAGCTTAAGAGAGATTTTGTCTAGCGTTTGCTTTGAGCTCAGTTTCTCGATCCCATTTGAGATCATGCCTCGATCCCACCCTCGGATACTCTAGCATTTGGGTCCAAGCCGTCCCCATCAAGGACTCTTGTCACAGTACGATTGAGCCAACATAGACACAGCAGGGAAACAGAGTCTATTGTCCACTGCAACCTGCCACAGAAAAGATATCTCCAGACACAGCCTGGAGATTCACAACCTCTCGGAGTCATTGGTTTGCAAGGAGAAAGCCAGAGTCAATTGGGAGAACTAATTGATCCCACTCTGGAGCCAGTACATCTTCCGACCCTGGAGAGCTTTGATGCTCTTGCCTTGGCTTCCTCATTCAATGCTTGTTAATCTTTGAACTTCAGGTATCCTGGTTCTCTTCAGTACACAGAAAAGTAGCCTTCACTATCTCTCTTGATTGGAAGCTCTCTGGCCTGGGCCACCACACATTAGGAATGTAGGTCAGAATTCTACACGGATTCAGAGGAGTCCATGACTGGAGATGTTTCATCACCCCACTGAAGCCAGTCGAGCTTTAGGCTGCTTGCTGAAGATTTGATGCTGGCACAGTCAATGGTCGACTACGTGATCGAATTTCAGAACTTGGCCCAAGAGAGCGGTTGAAGCAGGGAGCCTGTGGTCTCGCTAAACTGCCGTGGACTCCGAGATGAACTGAAGGATGCCCTCACCATAGGAGAGCCAGAGAGAACTTACACCAGTTCTCATTGACCAGTCCATCTGTCTCGATCATCGTCTGAGAACAAAAGTGGAACTACATCAGGAGGTCGAAGAGAGTCAGTCCAGGCCTGGTCCCTATGCATAGCAGTTCTACTGCCCAAACTCAGGCCACAACCAGCCCATCACCGGTTTAATATCCATTTGAGCTCATGTATGTTAGTTGCAGTATCTTCAACACACAATTCCACAGTCTGTTATTAGATCTGCTCAAAATCTAGCAGTTGGCTATCCACTTGGACACTCAAGTTAGCCACTGTTTCCATGGATTAACTGTGAGCTCAGAGAGAAGACTTTGAAGCCCATTGAATCATCCCTGTCACCAAAAATGTCTCAGGAGTAGTCACTGAAGGAAGGTCCAGAGGAGACAGCATCACCCAAACCGATTGAAATCCTTTCCGTTTACAAGGACTTGGAGCCACGTCACAACTGTGCCATAGACCTGCTGCCTGGTACTTGTCCTCTGCTGGGTCATTTGTATGTGATGTCAGGCCCAGAGGGAAGTGCCATGGAGGAGTATATAAAGGAAGCTCTTGTCACTGACTTCATTCAGACCTCCACTTCACCCATCAATGCAGGTTTTTTCTTCGTACAAAAGAAAGATGGGAGCCTGTAGCTATGCATTGATCACAGGGAATTAAACTGCATAATGACCAAGAATCACTACTCTCTTCCTCTTATAAATATGGCTTTCGAGATGCTCCAAGTTGTGAGGGTACTCTCAGAATTATACCTCCCAATTGCCTACAATCTGGTCCATATCAGGGAGGGCAACAGATGGAAGATGGCATTCAATACACTGACAGTCCACTATGTTATGCCCTTTGGCCTTGCGAACGCCCCAACTATTTTCCAAGACTACTGAAGCAGAGATTGCTTTTGCAGAGCTTAAGCAGTGGTTTACTACAGCTCTCATCTTGGATTCTCTTCACTCGGACCTTCCCTTCATTGTGGAGGTGAATGCCTCAGACATCGGAGTAGGTGTAGCCTTGTCTCAATAATCATCTTCAGACAGCAAACTGCACCTGCATTCATTCTTCTCCAGGTGGCTAGTCCTGACAAAGAGGAACTATGATATTGGGAACCAGGAGCTTCTTGTGGTTAAGTTAGCATTGGAGGAATGACGTCATTGGCTGGAGGGGGCCAAGAACCCTTTTACCATTTGGACAGAACACAAGAACTTGGCCTATATTCAGGAGACTAAGAGGCTGAATTCCAGGCTGGTTAGATGGTCTTTGTTTTTTAACCGGTTTAATTTCATCCTGGCCTATTGACTGGGGTCTAAGAACCAGAAGCCAGATGCCCTGTCCTGTCTATTTGAGTAACTGGAATGAGAGGAGCAGCCTACCACCATTTTTCCCCAAGCCAGGGTGGTAACACTAATTCATCAGGGAATCAATGCTCTTGTTCACAATGCCCAAACACAAGAGAATAGTCCTCCGGGTCAGCTGTTCATCCCAGGTTCCACAGGTCTCAGGTACTGCAATGGGGACATATGGCAAGAATAATCACACACCCACGGATTGCCAAGACCCTCAAGTTTATCAAGACGAGGTATTGGTGGCCCAAGATGTTGAGATAAATTCAGCAGTTCACGCAGGCATGTGAGCTGTGTGGCCAGAACAAGGAGCCTTGTACCCAACCTCAAGGGATCCTTCACCCTCTATCCGTTCTGAAGAGACCTTGGGTACACATCTCCATGGACATTGTCATAGGTCTCCTGCCATCTAAGGGGAAGACAATCATCATGGTGGTTGTTGATTGTTTTTCAAAAGCTTGCAGGTTCACTGCCTTGGAGAAGCTACCTTCGGTGGCAGAGACGGCCAAGATCATTCTGGACCAGACCAGATCTTCAGCATCCACAAATTCCCAATGGAAGTTCTCTCGGTTCGTGGTCCATAATTCTCATCACATTTTTGGAAGGTTTTCTGTAAATTCATAGAGGTACAGCAAGCCTTTCCTCTGGGTTTCACCCGTAGTCCAAAAGCTAGACAAGGCAGACCAACCAAGATTTAGAATGTACCCTGAGATGCCTGGCCTTGGAAAAACCTTACAAGTGGTCTGACCCTTTAATGTGGGTAGAGATCACCCACAACACCTTACTGCACTTGGCGTATGGGATTTCACCATTCAAGTGTCAGTTTGGTTATCCTCCCCCTCTCTTTCCAGAACAAGAGGCCAAGCGTGGGGTCCCTGTGACAGAAGATCTTGTCCAATGCTGCAAAAGAAATGGATGAGGGCAAGAGAGATTTTGTTGGCCTCTACCCAGAGAACAGAGACTAAGGCAAACTGAAGGAGAAGTCCAAGACCACGTTACAGCCTGGATAACAGGTCTGGCTGTTCACTCATGGTATGCCTCTCTGAGTGGAATCTGGAGTGTTGGCTCCTAAGTTCATTGGTCTTTTTAAGATCTTGAGGTAAATAAACCTGGTGGTTTACACCTTGCAGCTCACAAAGACCATAAAGGTCAACCCCACCTTCCACATTGCCAAATTACAAACTGTCTGCACTAGCCCCTTAGCCCAATCACTATCGGCCAGCCATCACCCAGCTTTATCAAGGGGAAACAGTCTTCATGGTGAAAAGGCTTCTGGACTCGTATACTGTTTGAGGTGTTCAGCAATACATAGTTGACTGGGAGAGATTTGGACCAGAGGAAAGGAGCTAGGTTCCTGAAAGAGACATCCTGGATCTGATTCTCATTCACAATTACCATCACCACCTCTCCGACCAACCAGGGCTGTCAGGAGTAGGCCTTAGGGGAGGGGGTCCTGTAACGAGATGCTCCCAAGCACACCAGCTTCCAAGATTAAAATGCTCTTACTCTCCAGAGTACGGATAGATGGTACAGCCTATTTAAGGACTTAGGACATTCCAGCTAATTAATAATCATGTTTTGGATGTCAAGAATTGAGTATTTAAGGAGCATCTTAACATAGGTTCAGTGCTCAATCATCTGCCGACTAGAGATTTTGTCTTGCATTTTTTTTATGCTCCATTTCTCTATCAGGCTTAAGACCTTGTCTCGATTCCAGTCTTGGATATTCCAGTATTTGGGTCCAAGCCATCCTCATCAAGGACTCTTGTTACAAATGGAGCAGGAGGAGGATCTTGGACAATTGTTTCTGTGCTACCATTCTCTTTATTGACTACGGCTCTGCGTTCATTACTGTAATTCCAAGCAAACTCATCTTCAAATTCATAGAACTGGGACTCATCACCTCCCTTACAACCGGATCCTCGACTTCCTGGTGGCACGGTCATGTAATTGTTAGTGAAACACTTCACAGCACCAGCTGTGAGATCAGGGTTCAATTCCTGGCATATTCTGTAAGGAGTTTGTATGTTCTCTTCTTGACCATGTGCATTTCCTCCAGGTGATCTGGTTTCCTTCCAGAAAAGGGATGTGGGTTAAAGTTTGTAAGATGTGGGCATGTTGTGTTGGTGCTGGAAGCATGATGACTCCAGCACATCTTGGACTGTGCTGGGCATTGATGCAAAAGCAAGACTTTTCACTTTATGTTTCTAAAGGCTAATCTTTATCTTTAAAAACAGATAAACAGCTCTGCCACAATTATCCTCACCACCAGTATCCCACATGGATGTGTCCTTTGTCCTCTTAGCTCCCTGTACACTCATCTCTGAGTGGCCAGGTTCTGCTCCAATTTCAACTACAAATTCACAGATAACACCATCGTAGTGGGCAGTCTGTCCTGGGGATGGAGTCCTGTTTGCCTATACGTGGAATGTGTGGCGACATTTGCGGGCTATCCCAGCACATCCTTGGTTGTGTTGGTTGTTAACATCAATGACACATTTCACTCTCTGTTTCGATATACAAGTGATAAATAAATCTCTGACCCTCACCAGTACGTAACAACAGACCCTCATCTCTACACTGGGAAGAAATATCAGTGTCGGACTCAAAGTCCATAAGACCATATGACTATAAGGTATGGGAGCGGAATTGGGCCATTTGGCCCATCGAATCTGCTCCACCATTTTATTATGTCTGATCCTAGAGTTTATAGAGTTCTCAAATGCTACAGTATAGAAGTACATGCCAAAACCATTATTCTGCCTAGTCCCACAGATCTGCAACTGGATCATAGTCCTCCATTCCCCATCCATCCATGTACTTAATCAAATTTCTCTTAAATGCTGCAATTGAACCCTCACTATCACCTCCACTAGAGTCTTGTTCCACACTCCCACATCCTCCGGGTGAAGAAGATCCACTCATGTTCCCCTTCAACTTTTCACCTTTCACTCTTAACCCATGACCTTTAGTTCTAGTCTCATTCAAACTCAGTAGAAAAAGCCTGCTTGCATTTACCCTATCTACAACGCTCATAATTTTGTAAACCACTAAAAATCTCCTGTCATTCCCTTCCGCTCCAGGGAATTAAAGTCCTGTTACATGCTCAGAAGTCGCATTGAGACCCAGCTGATGGAATTCCCCAGGAACCCTCGGAAGAGGCATTTGCCGAATTTCAAGGTTCCACAATTTATCAGCGTACGAACAGAAAGACTACAGGAAAATAAAATGCTGTTTTAAAGGGTTATAATGCTTCCTTGCAGCCCTCGGACTGAGTCATGTGGAAAGAGAGGCATTTGTGAATGAGACGGCAGAACAGATGAGGGTCTATGAATAAACGACTAATTCCAGAGCTCACGGGTGGTGAAGAGGAATGAATAGGTATCATTTAAAGAACTTCAATTTGGCTTTCGCTAATGCCTTTTCACACTGTGATAATGACTTCTAATGGGACATTGAATAATGTATTACCCAGACTGATCACTGGGATTTGGTATTTTTAACCAGGCCTATTTTTTGCTAATGAGATGTAATATATGTGGGTTTGCATTATCTTCCTGTTCTATGGATTCAATCCATGTCACAATGGCATGCATCAAATGGTAAATATCATTTCAGTCACTCAGTCTTCGCTGGTCCAGAAATAATTTTAAAATTCCTGTTCTCAGCAAGTCTGTCCCTGCCCTACCTGTCCTCATCTCCTTAACAAATTCCACAATGCACAAATTCATCACCCTTTCAGTTCTGATTTCTTTTGCATCAATAACCCCTATCAAAATGTTCCAAATCTTTGGAATTGCCTGTCGCGAGGGGCTGTTGGGGTTAGTCCCTGACTATCTTCAGTTTTGGGGATTCCTTTGATTATAGGGAACAGGCAGAAATACGAAGATGTGGATAAAATCAAATGTGCGAAGATTTCATTGAACACTAGTGCACTCTCAAGGGCTACACCACCAAGTCCTGTTTCCCTACTTATATTAATAAAATGCTCCTCCAGCTATCTGGACCAAAGCTTTAGAAACACACATAAATTGCTGGAGGAACTCAGCACGGTGGCAGCATCTATGGAAATATATTAACAGTTGAGGTTTTGGGCCAAGACCTTTCTTTAGGACTGGAAGGGAAAGAGAAAGAGGCCAGAATAAGAAGGTGGGAGGAGAGAAAGGATGACAAGCTCCTTCCCTTCCCCCTTATGATTCCCTTTAACATTTCATCTTTCATCCTTAACCCCTGACCTCTGGTTGTAGTCTCATCCAACTTCAGTGGAAAAAACCTGCTTGCATTTATCCTCTCTGTAGCGTTCAAAATTTTGTATACCTTCATCAATTTCCTCTCATTCTCCTATGGTCCAGGGAAATTGGAGTCAAAGAAGGTGATAGGTGAAATGAGATGGGTGGGTATGAAATATGAAGCTTGCAGGCAATCAGTGGAAAACGTAAAGGGCTGGAGAAGGAGGAATCTGATGGAAGAGGAGAGTGCGAGTGGTGCCCTTCAGGAATTGTCTGTGCAGTGAATAATCGCTGAGTTAATCGTAATTAGGTTTAATTAGCAAGGACCAATTAGAAGGAAGCAGATTGGCCATTCTGTGAGTGGTCAGGATTGGATGAGAGCAGGTACAGACTAGAACTTAAGTTTGAGAAGTTAGAGGCATAACAAGTGTAGGCAGAATGGTAGTTCAGGCAGTGGAATACTGCTCCTGCAAGATGTGGGATTTCAGGCCACCTAAGGGTCTGTTTCCCTGATGATTATATCTGCTGGAAGTGCACCTCGTCTCAGCTCCTGACTGACAGGAGACCGACACACAGAGTGCAGGCTTCAGATGGTAGATGTGTGACACCAGGGAAAGTGAGAGAGTGAGCAGTCAGTGCAGGGTTCCCCTGTGGCCATTCTGCTCAGCAACAAGTACACTCTTCTGGGGGCGGCAGATTGACCAGTTAGGGCCCAGCAGCAGCAGCCAGGCCAGTGACACTGTGGCCAGCTCTGATGCGCAGCAGGGAAGGGTAAAATCAGGCAGAGTGGTAACGGTAGGTTCTTAATCAGTCAGAACATCAAAGGTTACGTGGAGAAGTAGGAGAATGGAGTTGCCATGATAGAATAGCAGAGTTGGCTTGAAGGATGAATGGCCTAATTCTCCTCTGTTTTATGGTCTTATGGAAGAAAGGGAAGGAGGACACACGCTAGAGGGAAGGGATAGTATGGTAAGGAGAAGACAAGAGGTAAGAGGGGGACTGAGTGAGGAATAGAAGAAGAGAGAAAGGGTGAGAGGAAAAGTTATCAGACATTAAAGAATCAATGTGCATGCATTCAGGTTGGAGGCTGCCCAGGTAGAATATGAGGTGTTGCTCCTCCAACTTGAGAGAGTCCACATTGTTGTAGCAGAGGAGGCTATGGGCTGACATTTCAGAAGGGAATGGGGATTGGAATTAAAATTTTTGTCCACTAAGATATCATAGTTTTTGCAGATGGAATGAATGTGTTCTTCTATCTTATGATCCCTAGCTATGCTAATCCCACTAGCCCGTAGCTCACAGTACCTTCCTTCTTAAACTACTTGTCCAAATAACTCTTAATTCTACCTGTCTTGAGCACTTCCACTCATTCCATATACCTCCAGCCTCTGTGTGAGAAAATTACCTCTCAGATCTCTTTTAATTTATCACCTCTCCCATTAAATCTGTGTGCTGCATAAAAGGCTTTGACTGTCTACCGACCAATGCTCCTCATTGTTTTATAAACCCCTCACTCTTCTCAGAATCAGGTTTCATAACATTGGCATATGCCATAAAATATATTGTTTTGACACAACAGTACATTGCAATATATAATAATAAAAAATCTATAAATTAAATTAAGAAATATATATATATACAGTTCTGTGCAAAGGTCTTAAGCACATGTACAAAATTCTGTAACGTGCTTTCAAAAATTATGAAAAAATCAAAAAGTTATTATAAAGACTAATTAACAGTAAAAAAAACTAAACCAAATCAATATTTAGTGTAACACATACAAAATGCTGGAGGAACTCAGCAAGCCAGGCAGCATTTATGGAAAAAAAAAGTACAGTCAGCGTTTCAGACTGAGACCCTTTGGCAAGACCTGCATCAGCACCTGCATTTGTAGATTTTCACTCGCTTTCAATATTTGGTTTGACCATTCTGCCTTTAAAGTTGCATCAATTCTCTGTCTGCAGTTTTGTAAGGAAATTGGCTGCTAGGTTCTTTCAAGCACCTTGGAGAACTTGCCACCATTCTTCTGCAGACTTTGGTTGCCTTGTTTGCTGCTGTTTTTCTGGGTAATCCCATACAGCCTCCATTAGATCAGAGTTCCATGGGTGCCAAATCATCTGAGACCATACAAAAAATCTAGGATGCCTCAGACTTTCGCAAAGCACATTTTACATATATATATCTATATGAGGTAGTCCACATGGATATATTGTCCATTCAGAAATCTGAAGATGGTGGGGATGAAGCTGTTCCTGGACTGTTGAGTGTGTGTGTCTTCATGCTACTGTACCTCCTCCCTCCCTGATGGTAAAAATGAGAAGAGGGCATGTCCTGAGTGATGGGGGTCATTAATAATGGATGCTATCTTTTCGAGGCATTCCCTTTTGAAGATGTCCTCGATGCTAGGGAGGCTAGTTCCCATGATGGAGCTGGCTGAGCTTACAAATTTTCTGTAGCTTTTTCTGATCCTGTGCAGTGGCCATTCCATCCCAGATGGTGATGCAACCAGCTAGAATGCTCTCCATGGTACATCTGTAGAAATTTGTGTGAGAAATTCCCCAGTAAGAATAAAGGTAACATACCAAATTACTATAAATTAAAGTAATAAATAGTCACATTTTGTTTTATACCAACTATAAAGACCTTGGGAATGAGTTACTTGATTGTAAGTGCAATATAAATGCAAGCTATTTTTGTTGTAATGTTCAAACCTCCTGAATTAAGGTTGTTGTCTTGAAACTAATCCTTCAAAGTGCTTTACAGTCACTTCAGCACATTGTAGGCTATCTCTGAAAGTTATTGCATTTACTTCAATCGTATTATTTCCACCGGTAGAGAAGGACATGTCTCTCTATGCAATGCAGTTAGCACAGATAACAGAGGATTAAGTTAGCGGTCATTGACTTGAAGGTAACACATAAAATGCTGGAGGAGCTCAGCAAGTCAGGCAGCATCAATGGAGAGAAATAAGCTGATACCTTTCATCAGGACTGAAAATGAAGGGGGAAGAAGCCAGAACAAATAAGGTGGGGGGAGTGGAAGGAGTATAAACTGGCAGGTGATAGGTGAAACCAGTTGAGAGAGAAGGTAGTTGAGGTGGAGAAGGGGTATGTGTGAGAAACTGGGAGGTGATAGAAGGAAGAGGTAAAGGGCTGAAGAAGGAATCTAACAGGAGAGAAGAGTGGACCATGATAGAACGGGAAGGAGGAGGGGAAACAGAGGGAGGCGATGGGGAGGTGAGATGAGAGGGGCAACAGAAAGGGGAATGGAAAAAAACGAGAAGGGGGTGGTGAGAAATTAATGGAATTTAGAAAAGTCAATCTTCATGCCATCAGTTTGGAGGCTACCCAGATGAAATTTAAGGTGTGGCTTCTCCAAGCAGAATGTAATTTGATCATGACAACAGAGGCACTGAATGTATATTCATGGTTGTCTGCTACTGTAGCTCATTTAATCCAGGTTCGACATGTTGGTCATTCAGAGATGCCTTTCTGCACATCACTATTGTAGCATGGTTATTTGAGTTACTGTAGCCTTCCTGTCAACTTGATGATATATACCATTCATGGTATATACAGCATGTACGTATGTATGTACATATATATAATACTATAAATTACAATAAGAATTAAATTCCATATGTTTTTATGCATTACACAATACCACTGTCACAAATGAACAGATTTCTTGACATATGTCAATGATAATAAGCCTAATTCTGATTCTACAGGCAAAAGTAATTAGCATGGATGGACAAAATTGATGGAATATTCTTGGTGAGCGTGTCGCTGTGTTGTACACCCACATGACTATATAATCTTGCACAGTCCTCTCTGATGCCTTTTCAGTGTCTGTTAATCCAAGGAGAATAACCCCATTTCCTTTGCAAATTTGCTCACCAATCAGAGTCACTGAAACATTACCCAGCCATTAACTTATTTCTGGCTGTGTACAAATTAGCTGCTGTATTTTTTACATTCAATATGCAAATTTGTTTAATCTTATTTCCAGTACACAAGTGCAAAGGGGAACAGAATAATTGTTATTCTGGATCCGATGCTGCACAAAAGAACACAATAAGGTAAAGAAAACAACAATAAAAAGCACGATAAATACAAAATACTTAAGGGAGCTTATATACATAGAATGATTTTATGTCCATAAAGTGAAGCAAGGCACAGGAGTGTCTGTGCATAAGGTGACTGACAGGAAATGATAAAGTAGTGGTAGTTGGGGTTATTGGGGGCTGGTGTAGTAGGTGGAGGTGTTGATTGGCATTATGGCTTGAGGAAAGTAACTGTTTTTGAGTCTGGTGGTCTTGGAGTGGATGATACATATTAAATCAGGATAGATGATTCAAGATAGTTTAATGTAATTTCCAGTAAAGGAGAACAAAATAATTATTACTCTGGATACAATATAGCACAAAAAACCCACAATGAGATGAAGAATACAATAATAACAAAAAAGTACAATAAATATATATATATACAAATGTACTTTTGATAGTTCATATACTGTACATAGATTGATTTTAAGTCCATAAAATGATGCTAGGCATAGGAGAGTCTGTACATAAGGTGACTCTGACAGGAAATGACAAAATAGTGGTGGTTGGCCATGTGGAGGGGTGGATTAGTGGGTAGAGGAGTTTATTAGTATTACTGATTGGGGGAAGTATCTGTTTTTTGGTCTTGTGGTCCTCATGTGGATGGTACGCAGCCTGCTCTGTGATGGGAATGGGACAAACAGTCTGTGAGCAATGTGGGTGGGATCCTTCATGATGTCACTGGTCATGATGTTACCATGATGGCAACAAGGTTTCACTCCAGATAAGCTCCATGACCTTTGAAAACATGGAGGAACATTCATGAATTCCCACATCTCCCAATGATCTTATGATTTCAGTCTCTGAGGCCAACATGAGAGCACCTTTCAGATCGGTGGACCCACTGAAAGCAATGGCCCAGATGGGGTACCTAGCCGGGTACTAAAATCTTGAGCTGATCAACCGGCTGGAGCGTTCACAGATATTTTTATCTTTTTGCTATGGCAGACTGGGGTAACCACCTCCTTCCTGCAGACCTCAATTAAACAGGTGCCGAAGAAGAACCTGCCTCAAAGACTATGATCCAGTTGAACTTACCTCAGTTGTGATGATGTGATTTGAGAGGTTGGTGATGAAAGATACCAATTCCTACAAATTGGATCCACTCCAATTTGAATACTGGAACAATGAATGCTAATTAATTGGCTCTTCACTCAATCCTGGAACATCTGGACAGCAAAGATTCACACATCAGAAGACAAGAGCTCGGCATTCAACACTATCACCCCCTCAAAACCAGTCAATTAGCTTCAAAACCTCGGCCTCAATACTTCCTTGTGCAATTTGATCCTTGATTTCTTCACTTACATACCCCCAGTTAGTTTGGATTGGTAAAAAAAACCTTCTCCACAATCTCTATCAGCACAGGTGCTTCACAAGGCTGTGTGCTTAGCCCCCTGCTCTAGTCACTTTATACTTACGACTATGAGGCTAAGCACAGCTCCAGAACTATGTTTAAGTTTGCTGACAGCACCAGCATTGTTGGCCAAATCAAAAAATGGTGATGTCAGCATATAGGAGGGAGATTGAAAATCTGTCTGAATGGTGTCAAAGTCACAATACCTCAATCAATGTCAGCAAGATGAAGGAGCTGGTTATTGGCTTCAGGAAGAGGAAAGTGGAGATCCATGAGCCAGTCCTCACTGGAGGATCAGAGGTGGAGAAAGGGGTCAGCAACTTTAAATTCCTCAGAGTTATCATTTCAGTGGATTTATCCTGGGCAAAGGACATAACGCAATCACAAAGAAAGCGTGGCAGTGCCTCTACTTCCTTAGATGTTTGCAAAGACATCAACATTTTTGACAAACGTCCATAGATGTGTCATGAAGAATATATTGACAGGCCTGATATGGAAACACCAATGCCCTTGAACAGAAGATCCTATAAAGTGTAGTGGATACAGCCCAGTACATCAAGGGTAAAGCCTTCCCCACCATAAGTTGACCATAATATATAGGAGCAGAATTAGGCCATTTGGCCCATCAAATCTGCTCCATCATGGCAGATCCATGTTCCCTCTCAGCCGCATTCTCCTGCCCTCTGCCCATGTACCTTCACACCCTGACTAATCAAGAATTCATCAACCTTTTCCTTAATTATACATAAGAACATGGGCTCCACAACCAACAGAAGAACAAATTCCATGTATTCACTACTCTCAGGCTAAAGAAATTCCTCTTCATCTCCATCCTATAAGGGTACTCCTCCATTCATCCTCTCCATCCAGGCCTTTCAAAATTTGATAGGTTTTAATGAGGTCACCCCTCATTCTTCTGAATTCATGAGTGCAGGGTTAGAGCCATCAAACACTCTTCATACGACAAGACTTTCAAACCCAGAATCATTTTTGTGAACCTCATTTGAACCTTCTCCAAAGCCAGCACATCCTTTCCTAGATAAAGGGCCCAAGACTGCTCACAACACTCCCAGTGAGGCCTCACCAGGGCTTTATAGAATCTCAATGTTACACCCTTTCTTTTTTAATCTAGTGCTCTAAAAATGAATGCTAATATTGCATTAATTAATTCAGCACCAATTCAACCTGCGAGCTAATCTTTTGTGAATGCAGCACAGGTACTCACAAGTTCCTATACAATTCAGATTTTTGAATTTTCTCTCCATTTAGAAAATAGTCTACCTTTTATTCCTTTGACCAAAGTACATGACCATAAACTTTCCAACACCCTATTCAATCTGCCACTTCTTTGCCCATTCTCCTGATCTGTCTCACTCCTTCTGAGGCTTCTCTACTTCCTCATAACTACTTGCCTGTCCATCAACCTTCATATCACCCACAAACTTTGCCACAAAGCCATCAATCCTGTCATCCAAATCATTGATCCATAATATAAAAAGAAGCAGTCCCAACACAGATACCTCTGGAGCACCACTAGTTGCCAGCCACCGACCTGAAAAGGCTCTCTCTGTTCCCATGCTTTGCCTCCTACCAATCAGCCACTGCTTTATCCACATGCTAGTATCTTTCCTGCTAACTTGTTAAGCAACCTCAAATATGGCACCTAGTCAAAGGCTTTCTGAAAATCCAAGCATACAACATTCACTAATTCTCCTTGGTCTATCTTTGTTATTTCTTCAAATAATTCCAACGGATTTGTCAGACACCATTTTCCCTTCAGTAAACCATGGTGATTGCAGCTTATTTTATCATGTAAGTACCTGCAAGTACCCCAAAACCAAATCTGTAACAATTAGCTCCAGCATCTTTCCAACCACTGAGGTCAGACTAAATGGCCTATAATTTACTTTCTTCTGCCTCTATCCCCTCTTGAAGAGTGGGATGACATTTACAATTTTCCATTTCTCTGCAACCATGGCAGAGTCAATTGATACTTGAAAGAACATCACTAATGCCTCTACAATCACTTCCACTAGCTCTTTCTGAACACTGTGATGTAGTCCATCTGAACCAATTGGCTTATGTATTGTAATATCTCCAGCTACTTCTTTCAGAACCCTGGAGCATATAAAATCTGGTCCAGTTGACTTATTTAG
This sequence comes from Hypanus sabinus, assembly GCF_030144855.1. Taxonomy (NCBI): domain Eukaryota; kingdom Metazoa; phylum Chordata; class Chondrichthyes; order Myliobatiformes; family Dasyatidae; genus Hypanus; species Hypanus sabinus. Next base: position 75,375,166 of record NC_082722.1, on the reverse strand, counting down.
AACTTCAGAACTTTCAGTTTCCCAAAAATCTTCTCATTAATAATGGCAAAATCACACACTTTGGTCCCAACATCCTTGAATTTCCAGCACACTACTAGTGTCTTCCACAGTAAAGGCTTCTGCAAAATCCTTACTCACTTCATCCATCATTTCCTTGTCCTCTACTGCTACTTCTCCAGCATAATTTTCCAGTGGTCCAAAATCCACTCCCGCCTCTCTTTTACACTTTATATATCTGAAGAAACTTCTGGTATCCTCTTTAGTATTACTAGCTAGCTTACTTTCTTATTCCATCTTTACCTTCTTAATAACTTTTTTAGTGGCCTTCTGTCAGTTTTTAAAAGCTTCCTATTCCTCTAACTCCCCACAGATTTTTCTTATATTACGAGGGGTGATTGATAAGTTTGTGGCCTAAGGTAGAAGAAGTCAATTTTAGAAAGCCTAGCACATTTATTTTTCAACATAGTCCCCTCCTACTTCTACACACTTAGTCCAGTGGTCATGGAGCATACAGATCTTGGACCTTCTGAAAATGTCCACAGCAGGGGTGATTGATAAGTTTGTGGCCTAAGGTAGAAGGAGATGAGTTATACAGCTCCCATTACATGAACATGCAGTTCAACTCTTTGAGTGATTATGCAGAAAGTTTGAAGTTAATAACTCATTGGGATGATTGATATGTTTATGGCCTAAGGTTGAAGGAGATGAGGCAACATATCATCCAGGTGTCTCTATCGCACCTGCAGAATCTCATCTCTGTTCCTCAGACAATGGAATCTCCTTTCACCACTTTCACCAAGTTTTCTTCACTTCTCTTCTGCTCTGAGCCACAGCATGAGTCTCAGTGCCAGAGCCCCAATCACTGTTGCTCCTTCCAATAGGTTGTCCCCTCAACAGTATCTAAATTGGTATGCATTATTGGGAGAAATGGCCACCAAGGTACTCTGCACTGGCTGTGCACTTCACTTCCTTCTCTTGACAGTTACCTGCCTCCTGCAACCTAGTGGTGCCTACCTTTCTATAGCTTCTACCTAAGTGATAGGAAGAAGCTATAGAAAAGTAGGCACCACTAGGTGCTGTATGAGCTGAAGATCACTTAATACATTATCTGAGAACATCTATATGGAGCACTGCTGCAGGAAAGCAGTGTCAACCTTCAGGGGCCCCCACCACCCAGGACATAATCTCTTCTCACTGCTGCCATCAGAAAGAAGGTAAAGGAGCCTCAGGACCCACACTTCCAGAGTGATTGTTGGGTACAGTCCTTCATTGATTCTGTTGTGTATGCCTGTAAGAAAACAAACCTCAGGGACAAACCTCAGGGCATATGTGAATTTTGATGGTTAATTTACTTTGAACTTTTCAGGTACCTTTTTCTATAAAGGTATGTGGCATTAATGGTAGGTAGGCTGGTGCCACTATACCAGTGACGTCATTTTTAAAAAAAGTAATTCCTTCTGCAAATTCCACTGAGACTTCTTGAAGTTATGAAAAGTGGTGGAGAAATGTTAAATTTTTTATTTCTTCCCTCTTGGCACTCTGCCACCCTGTATTTATTTTTACCGGCTTTAACAAACATGCCTTTGTATTCATCTGGGCTAATTCCTTTTGCCTTCTTAACAGTGATGCAACTAGATATTGGGTTTACACATTACAATCAACAATTTTCACACAAACCTCACTATCACCTGCAGTATTAATATTACATGTCACCATTTCAGCCCACGGCACATCTTACTGGAAAATATGTGCTGTTATTTTTCCAGCAAAGAGGAACAATGTGTCATTTTACAATAAAATAATCTCTTCTGTTTACAGACCAACTGTCCTTGCTATATGTATCAATAGACACTGATTCATAAATATGTAATGCGTTTTAAAAACTGAAATTGTTGTTTGTGCATTATGTTGTCATCAGCAGAAAGAACGAACCCTGCTGCCAGAAATCACTTCACTCGCTTTTAAGCTACTAATTACTTGTTGGAGGAGCAACACCTCACCTTCCATCTGGGTAGCCTCCAACCTGATAACGTGAATATTTGATTTCTCACATTTCTGGTAATCTTTCCTTCCGCCACCTTCTCGTTTTTTTTTAAATTCCTAATTCTAGCTCCTCTTTTACATTGTCTCACCAACCTATGGCTCCTTCTGGTGCCCCTCCTCCTTCCCTTTCTCCTGCGGTCCTCTCTCTCCCATCCTATCAGATTCCTTCTTCTTCAGACTTTTATTTTTTCCAGCTATCATCTCCCAGCTTCTCTCTTCAACCGCTCTTCCACCCACCTTCCCCTTCACCTATCACCTTCGTGCTCTTACTCATCTTCTTATTCTGGTTTCTCCCCACTTCTATTCCATTTCTGGTGAAGGTGTGTCAGTCCAAGGTGTCAACTCTTTCTTCCTTTCCATAGATGCTGCCTGATCTACTGAGCTCCTCCAGCATTTTGTGCGTGTACCCTGGATTTCCAGCATCTGCAGAAACTCTGGTGTTTATGACCACTTGTTGCTGACCATCGTAGCTGAAGATGGATGTTCTTGGGAAGCTTAGACATGAAGGTCGCCTCAAGAGATTGAAGCCAAGGAGCCATTTTGCTCCATGCATATTGCCTAAATTTTCTACACCCAACTTTGCACAGCTCACAGACGTTGGTATTGGCTTTGGTATATTATCGTTACATATATTGTACCGAGGAAAGTTTGCCTTGCACATTGTTTATACAGATCAAATCATTGCATGGTGCATTGAGTTAAAATAAGGGAAAACAATATTGTTCATTTGTAATATGCCATGTTGTATGATATAGGAGATCATGGGCTTTCCACAACCTTGATTGTTATTGGCAATTTTTTCTACAGAAATGGTTTGCCATTGCCTTCCTCTGGGCAGTGTTTACAAGACAGGAGATCCCAGCCATTATGAATACTCCAGAGATTTTCTGCCTAGTGCCAATGGCTTCATAATCAAGGCTTGTGATATACACTGCCTGTTTCCATGGCTTCATGTGACCCTGATCAGCGTGGGTGGGGGGGGGGGGGCACTAAACAGGTACTACTCCTTGCCCAAGAGTGAAATGCAGGCCTTGTACCTCCTTTGGAGGAGACATATCTCCACCCCCCAACCAAAATAATAATAGAATGCAGAATCAAGTGTTAAAGCTACAGAGAAAGTGCAGTGCAGGTAACCGAATTAAGTGCAAAATCCCTAGACAAATTGTAAGGCCAACAGCCAATCTTACTGAACATGAGGTCCATTCAAATATCTGATAACAGTTTGGCAGAAGTTGTCTTTGAGCTTGGTGTTAAGTGTTTTAAGGATTTCTTATCTTCTGTCTAATGAGAAGTGACAGTGTCCTATGTGGGATCTTTCAGCATGCTGGCTGCTTTATTTGAATTTATTTACATCTTACATCTGTCCCACAATGTGAGGAGTAAAAATCCTTGTGTTGTGACTCCATCACAATGTACAGACATGTGAGTTCATGTCTAATGGCTTGTGCAAAGAAGCTGTCCCATTGCCTGTTGGTCTTGCCCTTAATGCTGCCAGACAGAAGCAGCTAAAACAGTTTATGGTTAGGGTGGCTGATGTCCCTGATGATCTTCCAGACCTTCTTTATGCACCTGTTGTTGTAAATGTCATCAATGGATGGGAGTTCACATCCACAGATGTGCTGGGCTGTCTGCTCCTCTTTCTGCACTGCCCAGCGGTCAAGGTTGGTGCTGTTTCTGTACCAGGTGGTGATACACTCAGTCAGGTTGCTCTCAATGGTGCTGTTGTAGAAGGTCTTGAGGATCTGGGGGCTCATGCCAAACTTTTTCCATTGCCTAATGTGGAAGGGATGCTGTTGTGTTTATACTGTGACTTAGCCTTAGCCTATATGTACAGTCCAGGTATGATCTTCGGTGATGCTTGTACTGAGGAACTTGAAACTTCTCACCCTCTCAACTGCAGTCCGATTGATGTTGATTGAGGCAAGTCTTTCTCCGCTCCTCCTGTAATCCATGATCAGCTCTTTTGTTTTTTTTTGGCCATTGAATGAGAGGTTGTTATCTTGGCACCACTTTGTCAGGGTGTTACCTCTTTTATGGAGCCTTTCTTATCACCACTAGAAATAAGCATTGAGAAGTATAGACAGAGTTCATAGAGGGGAAGCTCTTTCCTGTGATGTGTTGAGCTGTGTCCACATCTCTCTGCCGTCTCTTATGGTTAAAGGGTTAGATTTTTCAAAGGCTTAGGAGTTTCATGATTTAGAATATATTTGAATGACTCTATCCTTCACAGGTGCTGTCTGACTTGCTGAGTGCTTTTAGTAGTTTCAGATTTCCAGCATTTTCAGTTTCATTAATTCTCAAAAAGATAACTGAAATGAATGTAAGATGATCTGAACTATTATTCGTCACTGGCATGGTTACCCCACGCAAGGGGAAGGCGCCTGAGTCGGTGCACTCCATTGGAGAGACGGAAGCGGTGTGGTGGGGTATACATGTTCAAGTCAGAGTTGCCCCTAGTGTTCATTCAGCAGAAGACAAGATGTATTGTGTTTGACCGCACACTGCTGAAACATTTCTGGACTCAAGGACTTGGATGCTATTTTTTTTGTGTGTGCTACTGTTTTATATGTGAAATATGTGACTTGTGTTGTGTATGACTGTAAATACTGTATTTTGTACCTTGGTCCTGGATGAACGCTGTTTCATTTGACTGTATTCATGGGCATTTATGTATGGTTGAATGATAATTAAACCTGAACTTGAACTAGAACCTGCTTAATCTTGCAGCAAAGGAGTAAAGTGAAATGTTGAAATAAAAGGAGGAAGTGTTGTAAATACTGAACAGGTCAGACAGCATCTATGGAGAGAGAAACAGAGTTAACATTTCATATCATTGAGTCATACAGCATGAAAAGTGGCCATTCGGCTCATTGCATCCACATGACCAAAGGGCACCCATCAATATGTAGCGTACATGGATTTCAGCAAGGGATTTGATAAGGTGACCCATGAAAGGCTTACTGAGAAAGTAAGGAGGCATGGGATCCAAGGGAACATTGCTTTGTGGATACAGACTGGCTTGCCCACAAAAGGCAAAGAGTGGTTGTAGATGGATTATATTCCACATGGAAGTCGGTGACCAGTGGTATGCCTCAAGGATCTGTTCTGGGACCCCTACTCTTCATGATTTTAATAAATAACTTGAATGAGGAAACAAAGGGATGGGTTAGTAAATTTGCTCAATATACAAAGGGTGGGGGTGTTGTGGATAATGTGGAGCACTGTCAAAGGTTACAGCGGGACATAGGTAGGATGCAGAACTGGGCTGAGATGGAGTACAACCCAGATAAGTGTGAGGTGGTTCATTTTGGTAGGTCAAATATGATGGCAGAATATAACGCTCATGGTAAGACTCTTGACAGTATGGAGGATCAGAGGGATCTTGGGGTCCATAGGTCACTCAAAGCTGCTGAGCAGGTTGACTGTGTGGTTAAGAAGGTATATGGTGCATTGGCCTTCATCAATCATGAGATTGCATTTAAGAGCTGAGAGTTAATGTTGCAGCTATATAGGACCCTGGTGAGACCCAACTTGGAGAACTGTGTTCAGTTCTGGTTGCCTCACTACAGGAAGGATGTGGAAACCATATAAATGGTGCAGAGAAGATCTACAAGGATGTTACCTGGATTGGGGAGCATGCCTTATGAGAATAGGTTGAGTGAACTCGGCCTTTTCTCCTTGGAGAAATGGAGGATGAGAGGTGACCTGATAGAGGTGTATAAGATCATGAGAGGCATTGATCATGTGGATAGTCAAAGGCTTTTTCCCAGGGCTGAAGTGGCTAGCACAAGAGGACAAGTTTTAAGGTGCTTGGAAGTAGGTACAGAGGAAATGTTGGGGTAAGTTTTTTTATGCAGAGAGTGGTGAGAGCATGGAATGGGCTGCCGGCAACAGTGGTGGAGGGTCTTTTAAGAGGCTCCTTGATTGGTACATGGAGCTCAGAAAAATAGAGGGTTATGGGTAACCCTAGGTCATTTCTAAGGTAAGGACATGTTCCGCACAGATTTATGGGCTGAAAGGCCTGTATTGTTCTGTAAGTTTTCTGTGTTCTATGTTTCTATGTTACTAATATTAAACCCATCTTCCAGCAATTTGTAGCCATCTATACCTGGGTGATTTAAATGATCATTTAGACTCATCTTAAATGATTTCAGCATCTCTGTTTCCACCACACTCTTCAGCAGATCAATCCTGGTACACGCCAAGCAAAAAAATTACCTCTGAGCCTGTGCCGCCCAATTACACCCATGTGAGGAATTAACCTACTGACCCATACGTCTTTGGAATATGGGAGGAAACTGGAACAGCTGGAGGAAACACATGCGGTCACAGACAAAACGTAAAACTCCTTACAGATGGTGATGGGAATCGAACTCAGGTCACTGGTTCTGTTAACCACTATGCCACCATGCCACCTCATTTCTAATGACTGAAAATTCTTTGTTGCCTGCAGATTTATTCCGTTCATAATTTTGTATATCTCAGTCATGTTCCCTCTTAACCTCGTCTGCTCGAGGGAAAACTCTGGGACAGAGGAAGTTCAGAGGGAACATGACTGAGATAAATAGAAGTCTCTCCAGTCTCTCCTCATAACTGATATGCTCCATGACTTGGAGAAGCTCCTTTGCATCCTCTCCTGTGCTATCACATCTTCCCTATAGTGGGGTGACCAGAACTTGATGCATTACTACAGCTGAGGACTGACCATTGCTTTATAGTTTTGAAGCATCACGGAGCAGACTCAATGGGCCAATAATTCTACTGCTACGTCCAATGTCCTATGGTCTCAAAACTTCCCTGGAAATGTATTCAATGCCTTGACTAAGGGAGGCCAAACAACTTCAAATGCCTCTTTAACTGGATATCTACCTGTGCTGGCACCTTCACTCCTGTGTTCCGCTGTTCCTTGATACTTCCTGGACCCTACTAGCTATGGAGTATATTGAAACATCATTAATACCCCCAAAATGCATCACCTAAAATTTTTAGAGATGATTAGCTCTTAAAGATTAAGCTTTATTTATCACATTCATTAAAATATACCATGAAATGCATAGCTTTGCATCAAATCAAATCAGTGAGGTTTATGCTAGAGGCAACCCTCAAAAGTTGCTAAACTTCCAGCAGCAAGATAACATGCCCATGACGTGCCAATTCTAACCATTCTTTTGTCAGAATGAAGCTCTATCTGCCATCTTTTAAATCGATTAACTTTATTTGTCACAGGGGCATCAAAACATCGAAACATACAGTGAAATACATCACTTGTGTCAATGACCATAAGACGTAGAGGCAGGATTAGGCCATTTGGTCAATCGATTCTGCACTGCCATTTAACATGGTTCAGAGAAGATTCATATTAATGATTCCGGGAATGAAAGGGTTACCATATAGAAACATCTGGCAGCTCTTGGGCTGTATTCCCTCGAGTTCAGGAAAATGAGGGGTGATCTCATAGAAACATTCCAAATGTCAAAAGGCCTGAACAGATTAGCTATGGCAAAGCTATTTCCCATGGTAAGGGACTCTAGGACAAGAGGGCACGACTTCAGGATTGAAGGATGTTCTTTTAGAACTGAGATGCGGAGAAATTACTTTAGTCAGAGGGTGGTAAATCTGTGGAATTTGTTGCCATAAGTGGCTGTGGAGGCCAAGTCATTGGGTGCATTTAAGTCAGAGATAGATAGGTTCTTGATTTGTCAGGGCATCAAAGGGTATGGGGTGAATGGGTGAAGGCAGGGGAGTGGGGATAATTGGAAGAATTGGACCAGCTCATGACTGAATGGCAGAGCAGACTTGATGGGCCGAATGGCCTGCTTCGCCTCCTATATCTTATGGTCTTAAAACTGTTCACAAGACTCAAGCTGACGTCTCATAAAGCCTCAGCATCACATCCCTGCTCTTTTATTCTAGACCTCTTGAAATGAATGTTAATATTGCATTTACCTTCCTCACCACCAACTCAACCTGCAAGTTAACTTTTAGGGTGTTGTGCACAAAGACTCCCAAGTCTCTTTGTATCTCAGATATTTAGTTTTTCTCTCTGCTTTGAAAATAGTCTGCACATTTATTTCTACTACGAAAGAGCTTGACTGTGCATTTTCCAACATTGCATTTAATTTACCACTTTCTTGCCCATTCTCCTAATCTGTCTAAGTCCTTCTGCAGACTCTGTTTCCTGAACAATACCAACCCCTCCACCAATGTTCATATCATCTGCAAACTTGGCAAAAAATCCATTGGTTTCATCATCCAAATCATCTGCATATACTGCATAAAAAGAAGTGATCCTATTCCTAACCCCTGCAGAACACCTCTAGTCACTGGCAGCCAATCAGAAAAGAATCCTTTTATTCCCAGTTACTTCCTCCTACCAATCTGCCAATGCCCTAAGAATGTTTGCATCTTTCCTATAATACAATGGCTCTTAAATTGGTAACCTGCCTCACATTTAGCACCTTGTCAAAGGCTTCTGAAAGTACAAATATACAACATCCACTGCATCCCCTTTATCTATCCAACATCGTCTGAGAATGTGCTGGAGGTAACCTGCAAGTGATACCACACTTCTGGCAGCAACATAGCATGCCCACAACTTACTAACTCTTAATAACATTTACTAACTCTTAGTAACCAGTACATCTTTGAAATGTGGAGCAAACTAGAGCACCTGGAGGAAATTCGCACAGTCAGTGAGAACATATAGACACCTGAAAGACAGCAGCAGGAATTGAACCCTGACTATGAACATTAACGCTGTAGAGTGTTATACTAACCACTATTGTACCATGCTCAGATCATTTCACCAACATGTATCACCTTGTAGTCTAAGAGTGCTCTCTACACTGTAAACAGCTCTACCAACGTTGTGCTGACCTTTGACCAGTACCCCATTCAGATGACAGTGTGCACTATTTAGCTCTATCCAACAGAGAGCTCAGACCTCTACAACAAGCAGCTGAAGACAAAGGTTTCTTTACTCAAGGTATTCTGCTAATTCTCAGGTGTTACAAAAGGAATTATATTACAAAGAGTATCTAATAATACAGTTTCACATTCAGTTACATCTGATTACTCATTTAACACAATCTAATCGGCTTGTTTCATACTTCTGTTAATTCCCCTACAGGTACAAAGCATACATAGAACTATAGTAAGCATGTGTATCTTGCACTGAGCAGACTTATAGGCATCCATTAGTCTTGTGAGACCATGGATTTGTGCCTTTGTAGGTTTCCAGGGCGCAGGCCTGGGCAGGGTTGTATGGGAGACCGGCAGTTGCCCAAGCTGCAAGCCTTCCCCGCTCCACGCCACCGATGTTGTCCAAGGGAAGGGCATTAGGACCCAAGCAGCTTGGCACCGGTGACGTCACAGAGCAATGTGTTGTTAAGTGCCTTGCTCAAGGACACAACGCACTGCCTCAACTGAGGCTCGAACCAGTGACCTTCAGATAACTAGACTGATGCCTTATCCACTAGGCCATGCGCCAACACTGAGCAGACTGGATAGGTCAAAAAAATACAAAAGCCTGAAAGCACGTACCACCGGGCTCAAGGAGAGCTTCTATTACACGGTTATCGGGCTTTTGAACAGACCTCCTGTATGGTAAGATGGACTCTTGACCTCACAATCTAACTCATTATGATCTTGTATTTCATTGTTTTACTGCACTGCACATTCTCTGTATCTTTTACACTTTGTCATTGCTATTCCTCCTTGTTCGCTCTCAATGCACTACATAATGATCTGATATCTATGAACAGTAAGCATTATAAAACTTCACACCGTATCTTGGGATAACCTTAAAGTGATACCAATACTAACTTAGTGGCAGTTTATTACTGCAGAAGCAAGAGAACTCATCTCTGATTCCAGTTTTCCTGCAAAGACAAGTATTGCGGAGGTTATATGACTTAGTCAAATAGCTGAATGGGTCCCAGCCTGCAAACACTTGAAAGGAACTATTGTACATTAAAGGTAGACTCTTGACCTTACAATCTACCTTGTCATGACCTTGCACTTTTGTCTGTCTGCACTGCTTTTTCTCTGTAACTGTCCCACTATGTTCTTGATTCTGTTATTGTGTTTCCCTTTGAAGTAGCTTGATGTACTGATGTATTGAAATGGTCTGCGTGGGTGGAATACAAACAAGTTTGTTTTCACTGTATCTCTGTACCTTTTCCCAGAGTCATCACCTTGTCTTGGTGGAGAGGCACGTGGATTCCTGAGATCCTGAGAGTGATGACATCTGGAGTTTAGCAACCATTGCTTAGCTCATGGTAGGGTCACTCATGGTGGTAAGGTCAATGAAAAGGCTCCAGATAAAGAGCGATCCAACCAAGACCTCAATGGTGGAGCTGGCAGAAGGTGATGAATTATCACAACAGCAGTGAAGGCAGAGGAAGGCTGCAGCAGTGAAGGTTCCCCAGTTGTCTTGCATTCCATGTCTCTAGACTCTGACTTGGCAAGGACATGTGGCCATACATGGCCTCCCCACATTAAGTCATATTTCCTTTACCAAAGTGTATGGCCATACAGAATATTCCATCCACTATTTCTTTGCCCTTTCTCCCAATCTAAGTTGTTCTTCAGATTCTTAGTTCCATCAAAACTACCTGCCCATCCACTAATTTTGTATCATCCACAAACTTGGCCACAAAGCCATCAATTCATTCAAGCAATAAGTCACACAAAGGCATTATTCATTAAGGGAATCCATCCTAACATTCCAGAGGTAGCCCAATAAGAGAACGTAACATTTGACTCAAGTGATTGCACTACTACTTTTATCTCAGTACAGGGAACAGCAATAAACCAAAGGGGCCTTGCACTTACAAGCAAGTATTCTTACTTCATCCCCCTCCTCCATCTCCTGTCTTCCCCTTCTAGATTATCCTCCTTCCCCTCTCCTCACATTCTTTTTATTCTGGTAACTTTCTCCTTCCTTTCCAGTCCTTGACGAAGTGTCTTGTCCAAGATGTAGACTGATTATTTATTCATTTTTTTAGTTCCTGACTTGCTGAGTTCCTCCAGCATTTTGTGTGTGTTGTTCTGAATTTCCAGTATCTGTAGAATCTCTTGTGTCTAGTAGGATGAAAGAGCTGATTGTGAACTTCAGGAAGGGTAAGATGAAGGAACACAGACCAATCCTCATTGAGGGATCAGAAGTGGAGAGAGTGAGCAGCTTCCTCAGTCAAGATCTCTTAGGATCCAACATTGATGCAGTTATAAAGAAGGCAAGACAGCAACTATACTTCATTAGGAGTTTGAAGAGATTTGGCATGTCAACAAATACACTCAAAAACTTCTATAGATGTACCATGGAGAACATTCTGACAGGCTGCTTCACTGTCTGGTATGGTGGAGGGGGAGTGTGCAGGTTGGGCTACTGCACAAGACTGAAAGAAGCTGCAGAGGGTTGTAAATTTAGTTGGCTCCAACTTCAGTACTAGCCTACAAAGTTCCCAAGACATCTTCAAAGAGCAGTGTCTCAGAAAGGCAGCGTCTATTATTAAGGACCTCCAGTACCCAGGGCATGCCCTTCTCTCACTGTTACCATCAGGTAGGAGGTACAGAAGCCTGAAGTGATTCAGTGATTCAGAAACAGCTTCTTCCCCTCTGCCATCTGATTCTTAAATGGACATTGAACCTGTAAACACTACCTCACTTTTTTAATATATATTGTTTCTGTTTTTGGCACAATTTTTAATCTATTCAAAAAAATACACATACTGTTATTTATTATTATTATTTTATTTTCTTCTTCTTCTTCTATATTATGTATTGCATGGATCTGCTGCTGCTAAGTTTACAAATTACACTACACATGCTGGTGATAATCAACCTGATTCTGATTTTGTTTCTGACACTGCTGTTCCAGAGGGATCTTTGGAAATCTGATTTCACAGAAATCTGATGGTAGAATGGAAGAAGCTGTTTCTGAAATGTCGAGATTGTGTTGTCAGGCTTCTGTACCTCCTCTCTGATGGTGGCAATGAGAAGCGGGCACATCCTGGGAGGTAGGGGTCCTGAATGATCGACGTGCCTTTTTGAGGCATGGCCTGCTGAAGATGTCCTGCATGTAGGGGAGGCTTGTGCCCATGATGGAGCTGACTGACTTTGCAGCTGAGTTGCCATAGTTCCTTTGGGCTGATACTCCTTCAATCTGTCTTGGCTATGCGATGGTCCATGGCTCTCATTAACCCTGAACAGTATGCAAATTCTTGAGTCCACTGATCAGCTTATTTACTGATTCCATCTATGATAATCAGGGCCCAGCGTGTTTTTTTTTACAGAGGTTCCTCCTTTTTATCTGCTCACTCTATGCCTCATCCGACAACTTTGCTAATTAATAAAAAATATGTTGATGCTGATGCAGGTGTTCAGCTCTGATCACCTCATTATAAGAAGCTGTGGAAGCTTTAAAGAGGGTGCAGAGAAGATTTACCAGGTTGCTGCCTGGTTTGGAGAGGGTGCCTTATGAGAATAGCCTAAGCGAGCCACAAATAGGTTTGCTCTTTGGAGCAAAGGAGGATGACAGGTGACTTGATCGTTACTGACCAGGAGAGCACGGAGCGATTACTCTCCACTGAACATTGATGGCTCCTCCGTTGAGATCGTTAAGAGCACTAAATTTCTTGGTGTTCACCTGGCGGAGAATCTCACCTGGTCCCTCAACACCAGCTCCATAGCCAAGAAAGCCCAGCAATGTCTCTACTTTCTGCTAAGGCTGAGAAATATCCATCTTCCACCCCTCCACCCTCATTACATCCTACAGAGGATGTATTGAGAGTATCCTGAGCAATTGCATCACTGCCTGGTTCGGGAATTGCACCATCTCGGATCGCGAGACCCTGCAGCAGATAGTGAGGTCAGCTGAGAAGATCATCGGGGTCTCTCTTCCCGCCATTACAGACATTTACGCCACACACTGCACCTGCAAAGCTAACAGCATTGTGAAGGACCTCACACACCCCTCATACAAACTCTTCTCCCTCCTGCCATCTGGCAACAGGTACTGAAGCATTTGGGTTCTCTGTGCAACAGTTTCTTCCCCCAAGCCATCAGAATACCCAGAGTCTAGACTGACATCCACATAATTTATTATTGTATTGAAATTTGTCCTCTACTGTGCTTATTGTCTTGTTTATTAATTATTTCTTAATTAATTAATTATTGTACTGCCCTGTAATATTTTGTGTTGTTTTACATAGTCCAGTGTAGCCTTGAGTTGTCTCACGTAGTCTAGCGTAGTTTTGTGTTGTTTCATGTAGCACCAGGGTTCTGGAGGAACGTTGTTTCATTTTTACTGTGTACCGTACCAGCAATTTATGGTCGAAATGACAATAAAAGGTGACTTGATTTGACTTGACTTGACTTGATAGAGGTGTACAAATTGATAAGATGGCATAGATTGAGGGGATAGCCAGAGATCTTTCTCGCAGGGCAGGAATGGCTGATACAGAGCATAATTTTAAGGTGATTGGAGGAAAGTACAGTGGGCTGTCTGAGATAGATTTTGTTACACCGAGTGTGGTGTGTGCATGAAATGTGCTGCCAGGGATAGCAGTAGAGGACGATAGGTTCGCCTGACATGGGCGATCATGGTCCATCCATGACTATGATTGTCCTTGGCAAATGTTTCTACAGAAGCAGTTCGCTGTTGCCTTCTTCTGGGCAGCAGCTTTATAAGATGGGTGACTCCAGCCATTATTAATGCTGCTCAGCGTCAGCGATTGCATAACCAGGACTTGTGATCTGCACCAGCTGCTCATACGACCATCCACCACCAGCTCCCATGGCTTCACATGACCCTGATTGGAGGCAAAGTAGGTGCTACACCTTACCCAAGGGTGACCTGCAAGCTAATGGAGGGAAGGAGCATCCTACACCACCTTTGGTAGATGTATCCCCACCCTACCACCTTACAGATAGTTTAGGAGCAGTTAATAGACTTGGATATTCACGTGGATGATAGAACAATGGAGGGTTATATAGGAGGGAAGGATTACATTGATCGTGGTGTAGATTAAAAGGCCGACACAATTGTATTACTCTGTACTCTATGCTGGAAATCTGAAATAAAATCAAAAGAAACTGGAACAACTCAGCCAATCGGGCAGAATCTGCAAAGAGAGATGCGGTTAACTGTTCAGTTCCAAGACCTTTCTTTTCTCTCTTCCTCAGTGTGATGAAAGTTCCCAGATTTGAACCATTAGATGTTTCTCTCTGCATGGATGCTGCTTGACCTGCTGAGATTTTTCAGAATTTTCTGTTTTAGTTCATCCGTCACTCTGCCCCCATTCCAAAGTCATCGAGTCTATATATGTACTGAAGTTACAGAAGGTCATAGTGTTGACCCACACAGGAACTAACCCTTCAACTCATCGTGTCAGTATCGACCATTAAGATCCTAGCTATGTTAATTCCATTTACCTCTAAGTTTTGTCCAGCATTTTAGCATACAACCCCTGGCCTAGATAATCTGAGGAATGATTTTACAATATGTTTACCATGCTTGAAAAGTCAGCATAAAATTATATGCAAGGCATTATGTGCATCCTCATCTACAAGTTAGGAGATGATACTGGTCAGAGGAAGAGGGCTTAGTAGCCTGATGTCAAGACAATAACCTTTCTCTCAATGCCAGCAAAATGAAGGAAGTGGTCATAAAGTAGTTGTGGTGAACTACGTGTGCCTATCTGGACACGCCCCCTGCTGACTGCTCCTGTGGCTCCTCCCACAGATCCCGGTATAAAGGCAATTGAGGCCTGAGCCCGGCCTCTCAGTCTCTGGGATGTAGTATGGTGGTCACTCACTGCTTGTTCCTTCTTCCAGTCAATAAAAGCCGATATCTCGCCTTTACGTCTCAGAGTGAGTTATTGATGGTGCATCAGTAGTAAGACCTAAATATGGCACCAGAGGCTTTTGTAGTCTGAGCTGCTTCTTTGAGTTCATCCATGAAAACATTTTAATCATCTGTTCTTATGCCTTTTCAAGGTGGCTGGGCTCCCTTCGGAGTCCATAATCTACACACGCACTCAAACTATGTTCTTCACCAATGATGGATTGTTTGGAACTTGCTGAGCGGTCTGTATGTCAGGATCTCCAGGAGTGGCTTGGAAGATGTGTGCCTTCGGGGTACGGCCCTGTGCAGACCTGTGGATGTCCTGATTCCTCACCAATGTTGCCAATTGAAGAGTCATAGGAGACCGAAATATTGAGACAATGGATTGTTGGACGCCTCTGCACTCGAGTGATATATATATATATATATATATCTCTCTCTCTCTCTCTCTCTCTCTCTCTCTCTCTCTCTCTCTCTCTCTCTCTCTCTCTCCTCTCTCCCCCCTCCCCCCCCCCCCCCAGTACTGAGACAGTGGGCCTGTTGAAGTGTTGGGATGGACTGTAGTTTTTGTTGACTGTAGATCATATTCTCTGAGAGATTGCTAATACTTGATGGGTGTGGGAGGCGATGATGTTTTTTGCTAGAAAAAATGAAGGAAAGGGAGGTCTAGAGTTGATATTTTGCTGCTGCTTGTGTGTGAGAGGGGAGTGGGTTGTTGGGATTCTAGAATTTTTCTGCCATTCATTCTGTTTTTTTTCTCTTGCTTGTATGGATGTCTACAAAGAGTAAGAATTTCAGGTTGCACACTATACATTCTCTGATATTAAATCGAACCATTAAAGCATTGAAAATTTCCGCCTGAATCAATGGTGTTGAGGTGGAGGAGGTCGAGACCTTCAAGTTCCTGGGTGTAAATGCCACCAATAATTTGTTCCGGAACAGCCACATGAAATCTATGGCCAAGAAGTGCACCAATGCCTTTACTTCCTCAGAAGGCTAAGGAAATGTGACATATCTCTAAAAGGCCTCGATAGAGTGGATGTGGAAAGGATGTTTCCTGTGATGGTGGTAGGACCAGAGAACACAATCTCAGAATAGAAGAATGCCCATTTAGAACAGAGATGAGCAGGGTTTTTTTTAGCCGGTGTGTGGAGAATTTGTGGAATTCATTGCCACATGTGGCTGTGTAGGCAAATTCATTTGATATATTTAAGGCAGAGGTTGTTTGGTTCTTGATCAGTAAGGGTATGAAGGGATACAGGGAGAAGGCAGATAGTGGCTGAGAGGGAAATGGATCAGCCATGGTTGAATGACAGAGCAGATCCACTAGGCCAAATGGCCTAATTCTGCTCCTATATCTTATGGTCTTATTGTCTTATAGACTCTTACTGCTTTTTACAGAGATACCACCAAAAACATTCTATTTGGATAAATTGGAACTTGATACAGCAACTGCTTTGCCCGTGATCGCAAGAAACTGCAAAGAGTTGTGGACACAATTCTTCACATCACAGAAACCAGCCTTCCTTCCATGGACTCTTCCTACACTTCCCATTGCCTCAGGAAAGCTGTCAACAGTAATCAAAGACCCCTCCCACCCTGGACATTCTTTTTTCTCTCCATCCCATCAGATGAAAGATGCAAAAGCCTGAAGGCATGTACCACTAGGTTCAAGTTCGTATCTCACAGTTATCAGACTCTTGAATGCGTCATTGGGAATCAACTTCTGGACCTGGAGAAAATCTACAACTCTGAATGCCTACAACATGCTGGTAGCATCATTAAAGACCCATCCCATCCCGAACACTGTCTGTTCAATCCGCTGCCAACTGGTAAGAGATACAGGAGCATCTTAGCCAAGACAGTAAGACTGAAAAACAGCTTCTTCCCAAGGGCTGCTGTGCAGCTGAATAATACTGCACCTCAGCTTGCCAATGGCCTTTAGCTGTTATGGACTATCAATGTCATTTGTTGAGTGTAAAGATCTTCTGGTCTTCCCTTCAAGATGGTGCCTGCGTACAACACTCCCTCAATCAACATCTTCTGGATAGATCATGAAACCATAAATTTCACCACTTTTATGTCTTTTACATTTGCTTTTTTTTCTTAAATGTGATTCTGGAACTGTTGGGGACCGTGATTTGCAGTTTGGAGATCATTTGGGTGTTTCCACGCTCACCAGTGTCCGAGTGGATTCCGGGAGCCGGAGGCAGTTTACGTGAACCTTCTGGCAAGAATGCTGCGGGACAGACCACAAGCTGGTGTTTGACCCCATTCCACTGATTAAAACTTCCATTGTTCACCATTTAAAGCAATGAGGGAGATTGAAATTTCAAGACATATGTGAAAGGTGAGCGCTGGCTACCTGTCTTTTGATCGCTGGGCAATCACTCTGCTATCAGAGAGGGGAGACTGTCTTTTGATCCCTGAGGGATCGTTCAGTTATCGGAAAGGGGAGACTGCCTTTTGATCACTGGGGGTTCACTCTGCTTTTGGAGAGGGGAGACTGCCTTTTGATAGCTGAGGGATCATTCAGTTATCGGAAAGGGGAGACTGTCTTTTGATCACTGGGGGTTCACTCAGCTTTTGGAGAGGGGAGAATGCCTTTTGATCGCTGAGGGATCGTTCAGTTATCGGAAAGGGGAGACTGTCTTTTGATCGCTGAGGGATCGTTCAGTTATCAGAAAGGGGAGACTGTCTTTTGATCACTGGGGGTTCACTCAGCTTTTGGAGAGGGGAGACTGCCTTTTGATCGCTGAGGGATCGTTCAGTTATCGGAAAGGGGAGACTGTCTTTTGATCGCTGAGGGATCGTTCAGTTATCGGAAAGGGGAGACTGTCTTTTGATCACTGGGGGTTCACTCAGCTTTTGGAGAGGGGAGACTGCCTTTTGATCGCTGAGGGATCGTTCAGTTATCGGAAAGGGGAGACTGTCTTTTGATCGCTGAGGGATCGTTCAGTTATTGGAAAGGGGAGACTGCCTTTTGATCACTGGGGGTTCACTCTGCTTTTGGAGAGGGGAGACTGCCTTTTGATCACTGGGGGAATCGCTCTGCTATCGGATAGGGGAGAGTGCCTTTTGATTGCTGAGGGATCATTCAGTTATCGGAAAGGGGAGACTGTCTTTTGATCGCTGAGGGATCGTTCAGTTATCGGAAAGGGGAGACTGCCTTTTGATTGCTGAGGGATCGTTCAGTTATCGGAAAGGGGAGACTGCCTTTTGATTGCTGAGGGATCGTTCAGTTATCGGAAAGGGGAGACTGCCTTTTGATCGCTGAGGGATCGTTCAGTTATCGGAAAGGGGAGACTGCCTTTTGATGGCTGGGGAATCGCTCTGCATTCAAAGAGGGGAGAGTCTATGGCTGTGCCCAGAGAATGTTTTTTGCCCAATTTTTCTTGTTTTTTGTGTGCAGGGGAAAGGGATTTTGGGGGCCAGTGTTTTGTTCTATGTTTTTGTGTGCAGAAAGGAGGGATTTAAGGGGTGGAGGGTTGAGGATCATGCTGCCGTTCTTTTCTTTCTTGGTTTTGTGGCTATCTGGAGAAGAAGAATTTCAGAGCTGTATATGTTGATAATTAATTAATTTTCAAACCTTCGAAATATGGGAATTTTTCCATTTAATTAAGCCGCTCCACATGCATTGGAAATATTTGTTTTGCACAGACTTTAATAGCAGAATAAAGTGAATTCTGTTTTACTTGGTACTACCTATGTGTGGAATGATCCCTAGAGGTAGAACACAAAACATTTTTCACTTTACATGGAACCTAGAACATTACAGCACAGTACAGGCCCTTTCACTCAGATGTTGTGTGACAATATTAACCTACTCTAAGATCAGTCTAACCCTCCCCTCCCACATGGTCCTCCTTTTTTGTTATCATCCACATTCCTATTTAAGAATTTCTTAAACATCCCTAATGCATCTGCCTCTACCACCACACTTAGTGAAATTTATCTCAGTACATGTGAGGATAATTAATTACCAATTACAGTTAAACAAATAGCTATTCCCCTGTTGCCAATCTAGCAGCTCAGTTTTACATATAATAGTCTCCAAGTATTTATTTCACAAGATCTAACAGCCCTGTATTGCACACACATTAATTCTCTTTTAACTAATAAACACTGATCTATACCTTAATATGGTACCTATGATGGCTAAATGTACAATACTGTGCAAATGTCTTAACACATATACTGTATATAGCTAGGATGCCTAGGACTTTTGCACAGAACTGTAGTCATTTTATGTATTGGACTGTATTGCTGCCCCCCCCCATAAAAAAACAAATTTCATGACATATGTGAGTAAATATAAACCTAATTGTGATATGAGCCCTTATTGAGGAATGAGAGTGGGAGGAGCGCAGAGAGTGGGGAATCATGGTTGGGAATAGAGGGGCGGAGAGGGGCAAAACACCAGAGTGATCTTCTGTAATGATCAATAAACAAATAGTTTGGAATTAATGACCTTGCCTGATGACTTAGGGCTGGGTGTGTCTGCAGCTGTGCTGCGCCCCTGTCCCCGGCAGCCCTTCTGTTCCGCCTGTCCTACACCCCTCCCGCAATGCTCCACCCTCGCCATTCCCAACACCCTTTCTTCCCGCCAATTTACAAACTTGCTCTGCACTCCACATTGAAAAATTCTATGTGTGTGTGTGTGTGTGTGTGTGTCTCTCTCTCTCTCTCTCTTTCTCTCTCTCTCTCTCTCTCTCTCTCTCTCTCTCTCTCTCTCTAAGACTTTTACACAGGGTACTGTAGCTCTTTAACTGGCCACAGGCCAGGTCACCTTTCTGACTACCAATCTGAGTTTTATAAAATTAGAAGCATATAACACAAAGGAAGGCTTTTCAGCACACTTAGTCTGTGCCAGCCAGCAAATACCAATTTACCCTATTAATAAGCTCGTCCCATTTTATTCTCGCACTGTTCTATAAAGCCTGTTACTATGACATAGAGCTTTACTCACCCCCACATCCAGATTCTACCACCCACTCCTCTGCACTTTTGGAAATGTGCCTGTCGATCGGCATGCCTCCGGAAATCCGAGCACTCTGGTGGGAGCTGAAGCAGCAACCCACAAAGTCCACACTGAGATCGGCTGCTGTCAGGATCGAACATGTCTCACTGAACTGGAGGCAGAAGCCCTAACAGCTACACCTCTGCTTCCTCAGATCTTTCATGCTTCTCAGACAGAGGTCCTTATCTACAAATTCCATTCACTGCATGACTTATGATGACTAAATCTCTGCTTGGCAGATTCAGAATTGACAGTAAAAGCGTTTAAAATCTGCTGACTGGATTGGTAACTGAATGTCTTGGATATTTCATATTCAGTTATGCATGAATTCACCCATTTATTCACTCCCACACCCACAATAAAAGATCTGTAAGCCGATGCAACCATTCCCACTCATGAAATCAACAACTGAGAAATCTTAGAAGACTTTGATGACTGAAAGAGATATTCAAGTGCAGCAAATTCTGAAGACATCCTACAGTCATGGAGAGATGGTGGTTTTCCATCATGTCCAACAATGACAGGAAACCCATCTGGAAGAATTTTTAAAGTGGAAAAGCCATTGCACTGGGGCAGTTCCACTCTCTCGACCCTGGAAGTCCAGGTCCAGTGGTACAAACTGGGGTCTTCCTTGGTTTCAGTAGATGATCATAACTTCTTCTGTGCCTCATCAAGCCTTTCACCCTCCATGGAGCACTGCAGTACCGCCTTCCTGGCCAATAGGTTTCACTGTAGATCTCATTTGCCTAGTCCACCAGAGCTGAGTTTCCATGCAAGGACAGGCATGTCCCTATCTCACCGAGGCACGAGGACCGCCGGCTTTAGTTGACCTGTTGAAGTGGTGTACCGGGAGTGTGGCTGCTAAAGCATGCAAACAACTATTTGGAGCCACAGGTGAGAGCTGAGAGTCCGGTGGGGGCATAAGGTGAGTGGGCTGCCCCAGACTGGGGACATGACAAGCCAACTTAGTAAGTTGTGTGTATGCTATATTGTCAGCAGAAACATGGTGACACATGTGCGCAGCCCGCAGCACACCCTCGGACTGTGTTGGACATTGATGCAAACGATGCATTTCACTGTACGTTTTGATGTTTCAATGTACATGTGACAAATAAACCTAATCTCTTTCATCATCCCTCTCAACTATCCCCAGATTCTACCACTCACGTGCACAGCAGAGACAACTTTCATGGCGAGTTAACTTACCAACCTTTAGGATATGGCAGAGCACCCAGAGGTCACAAGGAGAATATACACCCTCCAGGCAGTCCGCATACGGGGTCAGAGTCACATCTAACCTCAGCCACTTGATACTAAAAGGCATTAGAACTCCTAGCTGTGCTAATGTACCTCTCAGAATCAGATTTATTATCACTGACCTGACTAACATGTAGTTTGACAGTGCAGCAGAAGTACAGTGCAGAACAAAGACATAACATGGCTAGACGTTGCAAAAAGAAATAAATAGTATGAAAGAAGAAGAATAACAAGGTCTTGGGCTCACGGACCATTCAGAAATCTGATGATGGAGAAGAATCTGTTTCTAAATCATTGAGTGTGTGTCTTCCGACTCTTGCACCTCCTTTCTGATGGTAATAATGAGAAGAGGACGTGTTCTGGATGGTGAGGGTCCTTCATTATGGATGCCACCTTCTTGAGGCATGACCGCATGAAGAAATCCTCGAAGGAGGAGAGTTTTAATAAATAAATAATATAGGTCCAAGGTGTGAGATTTGACCGCCCCCCATCGTATCAAATAACTCTCTTCCTTAAATACCTATTTTTGAGCTTCCTCCCATTGCCACTTCTTTATGGATCTTGAATGCTTCGCTTCATCATTCATTCCATCAATATCCCCAGAGCCACACTGGAAAGTCAGCCTGATTGACCTTAAACACAAGAGGTTCTGCAGATGCTGCAAATCTCCAGCAACACAAACAAAATGCTGAGAAACTCAGCAGATCAGGCAGTATCTGTGAAAGGAAATAAGCAGTCGATGTTTCAGGCCAAGACCCTTCATCAGGGCTGAAAGAAGCCAAGAAGTTGGGGTAGGGCAAAAATACAAGCTGGCAGGTGATAGGTCAGACCAAATGAGGGGGGAGGTGGGTTGATGACGGAGCAGTGATGAAGTAAATTTCCTTCTCCTTCAGCCCTTTACCTCTTCTACCTATCTCCCCCCAGCCTCCTATGCCCCAAACAGAGAAGTCTCAGTTTATCCTCTCCTTAATACTTCCAATTCTGGTAACAACCTCATAAATCCTTTCTGCATCTGTTCCAGCTTAAGTACATCACTTAAATCAAATCAAATCTAATCTAATCAAGTTTAATTATCATTCCAATCATACATCGATATAGCTGAACCTGTCTGTGTTCCTCTGGGCCCAAAGTGCAAAACATTCTAAAATGTAAGCAAACATTCAAAAATAGCGAATAACATAATTCAAAATATCAAGCAAAGAAACATACTCACTCAAAAAAAATATACTGAGCGACAATGCCCAGCGATCGATGGTACAGTCTCCCTGCAGTGTACAGACGCATGCAATCCACACTGTCATTCCACCGCTCGAACTCAGAAGGACAACGCTGACAGGCAAGGCCAGGCCCCAGCCAAGCTCCACCACACTGTAGCGTTTCCGTTGCTTTCACCTGGTCTGCAGCAGCAGGCAAGCCCAAGGCTTGAGGCCTATTCTCACCACAACTGAGGCTGCACAGCTTCCATGTCGACTGTGCCTCCAGTACATAAGGGTAATAGGCCTGTGGCCACTTACATCTCCCTGCTCGCTGTGAAAACAGAGACATCGCTTTCTCCCTCATTAGGGAGAGAGAGAGCCTGGGGTATGTCGAACGCCAGGTGAACAATATAGTCTTTGGAGTAACTTACACTTGAATGTTCAGTGGTGGGTGCCGCTGCTTTTTTTGCCGGTGGAAGGAGGGGGGATTGTTGCTTGCTGTCACTTATGTGCGGGAGGGAGAGGAGCGGAGGGGAGGGGTACTTTGGGATTCTAACATTTAACTGTAAAACATTCTTTGGGGCACTCCTCTGTTTCCATGGATGGTTGTGAAGAAAAAGCATTTCAGGATGTATATTGTAAACATTTCTCTGATATTAAATGACCCTTTGTATTTAAGGCAGAGCTTGATAGGTTCTTGATTGGACACAGCATCAAAAGTTATGGGGAGAAGGCCAGGGAGTGAGGCTAAGGAGAGAAAGAGGGGATCAGCCATGATTGAATGGCAGAGCAGACTCAACGGTCCAAATGGGCTAATTCTGCTCCCATGTCTAATGGTCTATTGTCTTTATTATTGTCAAATGTACAAAGATACAGTAAAAAACAGAGTTATGTGATTTGCTTACTTATCAAAGAACAGACATCCAGAGTAAATCAGCTTCATTGTCTGCTTGGAGACTCAATATGTAGCATGTAAGCACAATGCCTTGTAACTAGAAGGGGAAAAGAACATCTGACACTGGGCATTTAAATAGCTGCCATCAAATAGCAGCTCTGTGACTTTCTGAACTGTTTGATTCTAAGAGTCCTTGCAAAGATTTTAGGATGGATCAATATTTTTTGCACTGACCATTGACTCACTTCGTGGAAACAGATCAATTTTCTGCTTTTGTGTTTAGTAGCTTTGATTCTGCACACAAGCCTTTAGTAAAGTTGCAGGAGGCTCAGCTAGTGGGGAAACTTCAACTAGAGAATATGCTTCATATCTAGCATGAGGTATGTTTCCCTATAGATATTCATGTTCAAGTTTATTGTCATTCAATCACACATATGTATACAGCTAAACGAAACATCATTCCTCTGGGGCCAAGGTACAAAACAGAGTACATATAGTCACACACAGCACACATAGTTACATCTAGAGCATACAGTCAGAAAATAAAATTAAAGTTAGCACAAGTCTCTGAGTGGCCTGGCATGAAGATTGACAGGTTGATATAAAGAGTGAGGTGCACGTTTATGTAAGACAGTGTAATGTGACTGACACTATTACAATAAAACAGCAGTCACATAAATATGTGAAAAGAGATGAAAAGTGACCAGTGTGGGATGAGACTGTGTCTGTGAGTTATGCTGCCTGGTCTGAAGAGCATTTCTGATGAAGATAAGCAGATTGAACTATGGTTTTCCCATTTGGAGAAAAGGAGGATGAGAGGCTACTCAATAGAGGTGTACAAGATGAGTCATAGATCAAACGCATAGCCAGAAACTTTTTCTCAGGGTGAGAATGGCGAATATGAGGGGCATAATTTAAGGGTGATTGAAGGAAAGTAAAAGGGGATATCTGAGGCAGGACCTTTACACAAACAGTGATAGGTGCATGAAGAGCCCTGCTAGGAGTAACGGTAGAGGCAGATATATTAGAGGCATTTAAAAGACTCTTTAATAGGCACATGGATGATAGAAAATTGGAGAGCTACGTAGAAGGGATGGGTTAAATTGATCTCAGAGTAGGTTGAAAGGGTGGCACTGCATTGTGGGTCAAAGCACTGTGCTGTAATGTTATATGTTCTAATGTCTTTTTAATAATACTTAGTCATTACATCTTTAGGGTGTATGTGTTGTCCAGGGAGGGTCAGCACCCCTGATGAAGGGGATGTTCTGGGGCAGCTCACTCACCTTTGGTGCCCACTAGACACTCAGCTCTCATCTATGGCTCCAAGTAAATGCTTGCATGCAACAGCGCCCACACACCTGCTACATTGCTTTATTGGTTGTCCGTCGTGACGTTTGCCTGTGCAGCTCATCAATTGTGCGTTCTGAGGTGGCTCTGCGGTCTGATTCTAGAAAGACATGGACATTGACAGTGAGATCAGGTAAACTGTCCAGCCATTGTTGGAGCTACTGATTTGGGCATTTTTCTCCTCTCTCCAGCAGTGACTAGATCTGCACGGTGACAATTCTCAAAGTTGTTGGAGGCTCAGTTTACCAGGGTACGCCATCCAGTCTGGAGCTGAGCACGCTACTCAAGGTATAACATCAGGATGCGCGAGGCTGGCTTTCATACAGTCCTTAAACCTCTTATGAAGTCACAACCTGTCACTTCTTCTTTGCGACAGCAATTGCTTGGGTATTCTGGAATCCTCCATGCATATAACAGGCCCTGTCCAGGGAACCTGGGCTTGAAGGATCATTCCTTCTGTGGTTGTGTTCTTTGCTCTTTCGAGGACTTCCAGGTTGGTGACACGGTCCTGCTGATGTTTGACCTCAGGCTATGTGTATGGAAGGGTTCCAGCATTTTAAGGTGCCTTCTTTCTATATGGCCTAGGTTTCACAGCCATACAATAGACTCCTAAGGATAACTGCTTTGTACACCTTGGGTTTCATGGCTTTTCAGACGATATGTTGGTTCAGTACACGTGAACGCAGGAGTCCAAGGGCTTGAATGACCTGGCATATCTGAGCACTGATTTCTTTGTCTAGGGAGCCATCTCTAGAAATAACACTAACGAGGTCTTTGAATTGCTCCACTGTTCTAAGCTGTGTACCTTTTTACGCAGATGGTTACGGAGGGATGGGGGTGGGGGCAGTAGGGATTGGACCGGATTGGAACAGGACTTCTGTCTTTTGTAGACTGACGGGGAGGCCAAGCAGATGGGTGGCTTTTTGCAAACCTGTCAACCGGCAGCTGAAGCTTGCCTTTGTGTGGGCCATAAGGGGGCAATTATCAGCATAAAGGGCTTCTCGAATGTGATTACTGATTGTTTTCATGTGGGCCCTCATCCCACTCGTCAAAAAAGGATCCGTCCATCCTGTGCTTTACATGGTTCTGTGCCGATGCACGATGTAGAATGTACTTGAGGAACAGGTTGAACAGTACAGGCATCTGTATGTACCGTTGTGAAAAACCCATTGCACTGGAGCAGTTCCACTCTCTCAGCCTCAGAAATCTCAGTCCAATGGTATAAAAAATCATCACGACTGGAGACTTCCTCGGCTGCAGTGGATTGCCATGACGCTGTCTATGCCTGGTCATGCCCTTCGCTCTCCAGTGAGCGTTGCAGCACTGTCAGACATTTTGGACCAACTAAACATTGGGTTTATGCCCATGCTGAACTGCTATTCTGCCTAGTCCCATCGACTTGCACCACAGCCCTCCATTCCACTCCCATCGATGTACCTATCCAAATTGCTCTTAAGTGTAGAGATTGAACCCACATCCATCACTCCTACTGGCAGCCCATTCCACACTCTCCACCCTCTGAGTTAAGAAGGTTCCCCTTTGGTTTACCTTTCACCTTTAACTTATGACTTGTAATTCTAGTCTTATCCAGTCTGTGGAATGTTATGAGTGATGAACAGACCTGATGGAAATCGGGTGCAGAGTTAACCATTCCCCCCCCCCCCCCCCCGAGAACTATGAACTATTGTTGTTGCTATGCTGCTACTGAGAGAGAGAGATAAAGCCCAGGCAAGAACATCTGCTGCAGATAAGAGGGAGAGAGACTGTTGATTTATTCACTACAAGGACTTTACTTTGCTTGTAACATTCCTCAGGAGATAGCAGGAGTGGCCTGATTTGATGGACACAGTCATTCAGAGTTGATGGATAGCTGAGACCCTGTTAGTAGGGATAAAAGACAGGTCTGGAGAGACACCCTTCAGACACACCAGTGGACACTGACTGAGTGTTGTGAACCCACAGAAAGGTGGGGGCTTCAGAGACCGAATCAGGAGATCGGTAAGTAAAGCTCACTGTGTTATGGCAGGGCCGGTGCGGACTTGTGCGTGTGTCCACTCATGCCAGAGTGATGAGTCCATCACAGAAAAACGGTCTAGCTGAAGAATAGAGGGGTCAGAACTGAATGACCAAACGATACGACGGAATAAGAAAACAACAGAAGGTTTGCCTGCCGTAGCTGTTACATCTCGCTCACTCTCTCTCTCTCACCAACGATTACAACACAGCAACCATAACTACCTCAGCACGCATGAACTGAACTTTATACTTTTCTATGATAACTCATTCACCCCTAGACATCGATAGAGCTTGTTTATTATTGCTTATTATTATTCCTACACTTTTAAGTTTATTATTGCTAACCTGTTTTATATGTATATTTGCATTTTTGATACTGTACTGTGTAGTTTACTAATAAACTCCTTTAGTTTTGGTACCACCAGACTCCAACGGATTCTTCTATCTCTGCTGGTCTGACACCCAGTTACGGGGTACGTAACAGGAAGAAGCCTGCTTCCTTATCTATATCTCTCATATCTTTGTACACCTCTGACAAATCTCCCTCATTCTCCTGTGCTCCAGCGAGTAATGTCCAAAATTATTCCACCATTCCATACATCAGGTCCCCAAGATCTGGCAACATCCTTGTAAGATCATGGACTTGAGTCATGAAGTTATGAAAACATAGAGCATGAAAACAAACCCTACTACTCAAATTGGTCTATGCCAAGAAAACCACCTAAACTAATCCCATGTTGCTGTTTTATAGAGTCATAAAGTCATAAAAAATACAACACAGAAACAGGTTGAACTATTATTCTGCCATGCCCCACTGACCTGCACTGGGACCTTAGCTCTCCATACCCTTTCCATCCATGTACCTATCCAAAATTCTGTTAAACATTGAAATTGAGCTTGCATGCACCACATGTGCTGAGTTAATTCCACGCTCTCATGACATTCTGAGTGAAGGAGTTTCTCCTCAAGCTCCCTTAAACATTTCACCTTTCACCCTTAATCCATGACCTCTGGTTGTAGTCACACCCAACCTCAGTGGAAAAAACCTGCTTGCATTTACCTGATCTATACCCCACATAATTTTGTATACCTTTATCAAATCTCATATCTCTCTAAACCTTTTCCTTCCGTGTCCTGGTCTTAGTGTGTTTTAAATCTTGTTAATGTACCATGCTCAATCATTTCCTCTGGCAACTCATTCCATATATGGACCACTACCATCAGGAAGTTTCAGGGCACACACTCAACATTTCAGGATTTCTGAATGGACCCTGAAACTAACGATACTACCTCATTTTTTCATTTTATCTTGCATTATTTATTTATTTATTGTAATTTATAGACATTTTATATGCTTGCACTGTACTGCTGCTGCAAAATAACAAATTTTACGGCACACAGATCAGTCAGAATAGACCTGATTCTGGTTCTTTGTTCTGTGTTCAGGGTGATGGAAGTCTTCATCTGATTTGTGTCTGCTCTTGTCCAGATGCTGCTCCTAAGGGAATGCAGGGACATTAGAAACAAAGGTAGGCGATGTAGAATATTACCGCCAGCTTCAAAGGACAGATTGTCTCTATTATTAAGAACACAGACCTCTGAAGAATCAAAATGAGTTCAGTTTATCTGACAATGTTTGCATATTTATTACCAGGACAGAGAGAAGCACACAAGGCCACAATCTGTACTGGCTTATTCATCCATAGGAAGCCTGATATGAAAGCATTCAAAATTTCAAAGTAATATTCCTGCATTCCACTCTCAATGTCAATAACACCTACTGCCTGCTCACTGTGGCTTATACTGACTTTCTGGAATTACTGGTTCTGGGAATAATTGTCTTCTTATGGTCATAGGACATAGGAGCAAAATTAGGCCAGTCATTCCATCGGCTCTGCTCCGCCATTTCAACATAGCTAATTCATTACAACTCTCAACCCCATTCTCTTGCCCTTGCCCTGTAACCTTTGACATCCTTATTAAATAAAAACCTATCAATTTCCATTTTAAATATATCCTTTAATTCAGTCTCCACAGCTGTTGGTGGTAATGAATTCCACAGATTCATCAACCTCTGGCTAAAGAAATACCTCCTCATCTTTCTTTTAAAGAGATGCCTTTGTATTTTGATGCTGTGTCCTTTGACCCTGGACTCCCCCACTACAGGAAACATCCTCTCCATGTCCACTCTATCTAGGTCTTTCAGTATTCCATCGGTTTCAATGAGATCCCCCTCATTCTTCTAATCCCTAGTTCATATAGGTACAGAGCCATCAAACACTCCTCATACAATAATCCTTTCATTCCCGGGATCATACTATTAATCCTCCTCTGGACCCTCTCCAATGTCAGCATATCTTTTTTTACGATAAGGAGCCAAAAACTGCTCATGATATTCCAAGTGTGGTTTGACCAATGCTTGAAAAAGCCTCAGCAATACATCCTTGCTTTTATATTCTTGTCCTTGCAAAATTAATGCTAACATTACACTTGCCTTCCTCACACCTACACAGTGGCTTTCAAATTCAATTAGTTAACTGAATTTGAATGAATAACCTAATTAAAGAACTGGTGATTGAATAAAAGGGAATTCGGAGGAACACTCCAGTAATCTGAGGAGTCAGTGGTGGGAAGGACGAGCCATCAAATCTATCCTGGGCCCAACACATTGATGCAATCAAAAAAGAAGCTTGCTAGCAGCTCTAATTCTTTAGGAGCTGGTGGAGATTTGGTATGCCACCAAAGGCTTGCAAATCTCTACAGATGTACCAGTGGAAGCGTTCTGACTGGTTGTATCACCTCCCAGTGTGGAGACTCTAATGCAGAGGATCACAAAGGGTTTCAGATGGCTGTAGATTCCACCAGCAACCATTATCGAAGATATCTTCAAGGAGGCAGGGCCTCAAGAAGGCACCATCCACAATTATGTTTCCTGAGAAGGATAAGGTGGAGCTTTGACCTCACAGTCTACCTCATTATGAACTTGCAACTGCCTCCCACTGCAGTACTGGGGGAGATCAACTGTCCAGGTCGAAACAGGGCATTAAACTTCAGCATAAGCAGAAAACTGTGAGAAACATCACAGCGGTGGTGACAGAAAGAAGGTAAAAATTATATTCACATAGAGCAGGAAAAGGTCCTTTGACCCATGAGTTTGCCCGACATCTCCTCATTACCCCTTTAATCCAGCACCTTAATTGAAGATTCAATTGAGATTACTCATAATTGAAGAGACATTACTCTCAGACTCTGATTGGTTACTGCTCAATCAATAGAGGCACAGATGAGAGGAACAACACATCAAATTCTCATTTGGCAGTCTCCAACTTAATGTCATAAAAATCACTTTCTTTAACTTCCAATAACCTCTCTTCCTTAGCACATCATTGGGAGTCAAACTTCCAGATCTGGAGACAATCTACAATTCTCGATGCCCGCTGCATGCTCATAACATCATTAAAGACCCATCCCATCCCGGACACTGCCTGTTCAATCTCCTGTCATCTGGTAGGAGATGCAGAAACATCTTAACCAAGACAGTAAGACAGAAAAACAGCTTCTTCCTGAGGGCTGTTGTGCAGCTGAATAATGCTACACACCAGCTTGTCAATAGCCTTTGAGTGCTATGGACAATCAAACTCACTTGTAGCAGGTAAATATGGGATTTCTTAAAAATTAAGCCATACCACATGTATTGTCAATATTTATTTTGCACAGACTAGAGCAGCACTGCAATCTCACTGTCTTGATTTTCTTATTTACTATTAATATGCCATTGGCATTCAGGGCAGCAATGAAGGTCCCCCACTTCTGGCTGTGTACAGGGCTTCCTTCATCACGTCAGTAGCTTCTTCTTGGTTTTCAATATGGTCAGTCATGCAAGTCTGGAATGGATACTCAAGAGTAGTATTGTCCTCAGATGTAGAAGGATTCATTATTGCTATTTCAGTAACAATTTTGTTTTACCAGTCAGGGTTATTAGCCCTGCGATGAACCCGCAAACCTGCAGGACCAGTGGACCACTCTTAATCTGGCCTCTACCCTTTGACCTGTTTGGCATGTGTGACCCTACCAAGAGCCAAGGCATAAAGTCCTGACTCGAGCCTACATAGCTCTCTGGAACATTGAGGCACACAAACGTCCAAACCCAACAACAAGACTGTGGTCTCCTTGGGGGTCATTGTCTACAGCAAAGACAATAAATTTCTATTCTTTTCTGTTTTAGTCTCTGATCCTAATGGCCCTCATTATCCTATCTCTTACCCTTCACCACTTTATCCACCTGCCCATCACCCAAACCTCCTCACTTCCATCCCTTTATTCCATGGTCCACTATCCTTTTCTTTCAGATTCCAGCTTTATCAAGCATTTTTTCACTTTCATTCATCAACTCCTGAGTTACATCATTCCCAGCTTCTGACATGATTTCCACTCTCCACCCCCCTCATCTGCCCTCCACTTCACCTGGATCCATCTATCTCCTACCATCTCTTGTTCCAGCCCTCCCCCATATTTTTACACCAACTATCTCCCCTCCTTCTTTCCAGTCCTGATGAAGGGTTTCCATCCTAAGCATTGACTGTCCATTCTGCCCTGCAGATGCTGCCTGACCACCCTAATGTTTGTGTTTTGCTTCTTAGTTAAGTCAATTATCACTCAAGTTAAGTTTCCAAATTGGGCGAAAAGGTCAGCATAGCTGGGCTGAAGGATTTGTTTTTGACAGTAGACTCTATGACTCCATGGTACAACAGTTAAAAGCTAGAGCAATATATCTGATAGAGTCCGAGATCTCCTGAGGCCTTGGTAGGTACATGTTCTTCCTGCTGACTCCTATGAAAAACAGCAGAATTAAAATACTTTGGCAGATGTCCTGAACTGTGACAAGATCCCATTCTTGGTCTTTGCATCGCTTAATGGACTGTGAATATGAATTATCTGCTTAGAAGACTAGAAAATGAGGATGCACAGAGCATGGATGCAAAGTGCAGAATTAAAGACACTTTAATAGAGTCATAGAGTCAAAGAGCACTACCGCACACATAAGCAGGCTCTTTGGCCCGTCTAGTCCATGCAGCCCAGGTCCTCTACCTACTTGCACTCAGATAGTAACCTGCCACACTAGTCCCATCCATGTACTTATCTAAACTTCTCCTAAATGTTATAATTGAATTTGAGTCCACCACATCCAATGGTAGCTCAGTCCACACTCTCACCACACTCTGAACAATGAAGTTTCTCCTCAGGTTCCCCTTAAATTTTTTACTGTTCACCCTGTTACGTACCCCGTAACTGGGTCACTTACCAGCAAAGATAGAGAGGTCCACTGATGGTACTATTTTTAACAGTATTTATTGATAAAAATACACAAAAATAATATCAATGCAAACATACAGATAATATACGTCGTCAATACTAAATCTAAAAGCGCGGGTATAATAATCATCAATAAGAGATAGCTCTATCATTGTCTAGGGGATAATATATTGTCCGATGGAAATATAAAAGTCACTCAAGTTCATTCAAGCTGCAGCTTTTCGGGTGGAGAGAAAGACGGAGGTTTAACTTGCCCATTCCTTTTATGATGTCAATCCTTCGAGAGTCGTTGGGGACTGGTTTCCCCTTTGTGGTTAGCTAAAGCCGTGCTTCTGTGGTAAAGGCCCACCGATTCCGAGGCAAATGGAAAAGGACGCACGTGGGCTGTTCCACTGGCTTTCTCTATTACGCTGTTACAGGAGTTCTAGCATTTCTTCTGGTGCGTCTGAGAGGGGCTGTTCCCCAGACCCTCTTTTATCCTGACTCACAGGGTCTCAGATGTCAATGAGGTTGGGATAATGCAATCCCTCCACCAACCTCCTCTCGGTTCATTGCCTGGGGGCTTCGATGCATCGTACAGTATTCAATACACAATTCCGTCTCCAAGAGACAATAGCCGTTAACAATGGTTCCGCCTTTTGGAGGCCAGGACACATTCCAAACTCTTCGTGGATTCTGCATGTCTTTCTCTCATTTCCTGGGTCTCCTGAACTGACTTAATAGTGATCTTGCGATTCTCACAAAGGAGGAGGCCATGGACGTAACGCCCCCTTTCTTCAACGCGTTTTTTTACCATCGGAAAAAAACGAAGTAATACAGAGTCTTACAGGATTTTAGAATCTAACACAATACCAGAGTTTTTTCCTACAGAGTAATACAGGTATACATTCAATTCAGCATCTAGATAAACAGTCCGCAAGCACATTATCACTTCCTTTAATACCTTAACATTTTGTACCTTACTAAAGTCTTGTAGCATCAGACTCCAATTTAGTAACTAACTATTTGTAGGTCTTATTTTTCTTTAGCAAACAAAAACTAAAGAGTTGTGATCTTAGCTTACAGGTATACTACAAAAGTTCATGCAAATACTAATCTTTATGTTGCTTTCAAACTTAACAGGCAGGCTTCCCTGGGGTTGTCTTTATTATTCACATGCTTTGTCGAAATCCCGTAAAACCGGCTTTTGCTATTTAAAAATGGCGTCCCAGTTAACCCTCGCCTCTTTGCCGGTTAATTCCCACGTGGGGAGCATGGGCACCCTGGCGAAATAGGCTTTCGTCCGCTCCTTCCATAGGAGTTATTTTATCAACAATGTGTCCCAAACTTAGACCATCCTCTGAATTTCCACCCAATTCTTTAATTTTACGCAAGTTGCTAGTTTTCTCTTCAGGATCCTTCAGGCTATTAGTTTTCAGTTCGAACTCTTTGTTCAAACAGCATTTCAAATTCTGCCTTTGCATACCACACTCTGGAATAACAATAGCATGGGGGGCCCCGCCATCTTTCAACTCAACCTATAAGTGATCCGCAGGCTTTGTGGTACCACTCCATTGTCTCTGTAGCCTGGTTGCTGCCTTTGATATCAATCCAGCCTTTAAATTTTCTTCATTCAATTGGGAACTACATATTTCTCTTTTCCTTCAATAATAATATTCATCTCCCCACTTTTGATCTCCGCATTAACTTTTAATACACCTACGAGCACAAACACCTGGGAACTCTCACTTCCCACTATTACCAAGGTTAA
Source organism: Hypanus sabinus (assembly GCF_030144855.1). Taxonomy (NCBI): domain Eukaryota; kingdom Metazoa; phylum Chordata; class Chondrichthyes; order Myliobatiformes; family Dasyatidae; genus Hypanus; species Hypanus sabinus. Next base: position 75,341,482 of record NC_082722.1, on the reverse strand, counting down.
CCCTTTCTTCCCTGAACCAAGTCTATCTGACCCACAAGGACTGCATTCCTTTTCAACTGAATCAAGTACCTCAGACTTTTTCTGAGCTCCATTACTAGGTTCAGTACCACGTGCATCCACATCTAGGACACACTCAAATGGGACATTTGCCTCTTCCAGGCTTTCAATACCCGTACCCGGTCCAAATTCTAAATTCCCCTGATTCTCCCAGCTACTCTCTGGGCAACTCCCTTCCGGTGTAAACTCAACCCCGCGGGCTGAAACAACCTCATCTGCCAACCCAGCAGACTTCTTCAAGGTAAGGGCACCCTGTTCATCTAGGACTGCCCTCATTTCATTATCGGGAACAGCTTTAGAATTTTCAACTTCTTCAAACAGTTCTGCCAAACCAGACAGATCATCCATATCCAACTCTGGACATTTTAACAGCTCTATCTGTTTCTCATCTTTATTTTCTGCCTCTAGAACTTTTCTCCTCGCTAAGGGCAGGTCTACCTCCTCTCCCTTACTCTCTTTCACTTTACTACTCTTCATTTTACCACCCTCTAAACCCTTGTGGTACAGGGTCGGTAAAAACGTCTCGGCCAAATCGATACTGGCCGGATTTAAACTGCTCTCGTTCTCAGCTGCCTTTCTCGACATGCTGCGAGTGATCGTGCATGTGGGATAGATCTTGGAATCTAGGGGCGGGGCCGCAACACTCACCGGCCGGTTTGTCAGCGTCATTGCTGACCAAACCTTACCACCGGCTAAATCGTTACCAAGAAGGACGTCTGCGTCAGTTCTCGGGAATTCTGATCTCACCCCTATTTCAACTGGTCCAGACACCAGCTCACAATCCATAATGATCCTATGCAAGGACACCATTTCCATCCTTTTTCCTATTCCTTTCACAGTTACCATTCCCGTCTTGTGACCAAAATCTAGTACCTTACTGCTGATCAATGATAGTTCAGCCCCCGTGTCTCTCCAGATCCATACTGGAACTGGTGTGTCTCCCTCCCTCACAGACACGGTTCCGTTTGACATACAAGTCTCAGACCCTTCTCGTACTCTGTCTACCCGGGGCTCTCTTGTCGATTTACTGATTACCACGGCACATCCGATAGGGACTGCTGCTTTCCTTTTCCTGTCTCTTTCCTCGGATCAAAGCACCTAGATGCAATATGCCCCTCCTTTCCACAATTAAAACAGGTCAAGCCCGGAAATCTCTGGCCGTCTTGCCTTTCCCCCTCAATCTTACCACTAGCTCCCGGCGGGACCTCTGCCTCAGCTGGCGGGCTTTCTCGATCGTTCCCACAATCTCTCTGGGAACTTTTATTCGAGGAAAACTTTGTCTTGTGGGTTAGGGCATATTCATCTGTGAACCTAGCAAATTCTGAGATGGACTTATTTGGCTTCTCATTCAAATACATCTGGATATCCTCCGAAATACAACCTTTAAATTCCTCACTCAGAATTAACTCCCTGAGACGCCAATAATCCTCATCTACTATTTCCGCTGTACACCAACGGTCCAAGAGCACACCCTTCTCATAGGTAAACTCGGTATACGTTTAATTCCACCCTTTCTTTAAATTCCTGAACTTTTGTCTATACGCTTCAGGTACTAACTCATAACTCCAGAGAATGGCTGTCTTTACTTTGTCATAACCCTCCTCCTCTTCGTCCCCCATGGACAACGCCGTATATGCGCATTGTGCATTCCCTTTTAACACACTTTGTAATAACACCACCCACTGCTCTTTGGGCCACTTCTGATTCACTGCCACCTTTTCAAAAAGCAAGAAATAACTATCAACATCTGTCTCCTCGAACAGAGGTACTAACCTCAACTCCCGACTAACATTAAACCGCTCCTCTCGGTCTGACCCTTGATCTCTTCGCCCTTGCCTTAACTTCTCCATATCCAAGTTATGTTTCCTCTGTTTCTCTGCCTCCCTTTCCTTCTCGGCCCTTTCCTTCTCTTTCTCAGCTGCTTCCAGCTGTTTTAATTGAATTTCATGCTCTCTTTGTTTCTCAGCTCTTTCCTGCTCCCGTTTCACTTCTAATGCCTTTAGCTGGAGCTCATGCTTCCTTTGTTTGTTGGCCCTTTCTTTCTCTCTCTCGGCTGCTTCCAGCTGCTTTAACTTAATTGCATGTTCAAACCTTAATTTCCCCAAATCTAACTGAGCCATCCCACTAGCTGGTACCTTTTCAGGGATATTTTCCAATACCTCAGCTGCAAACACATTCTTCCCAATATAATACTGAGTTATTGCCCTTCACACCTCCCGCTTTTTCATGGACAACCTCTCCTCTGTGAGGTTTAGCCCTTTTGCCAGATTTATCAAGTCCGATTTGGTGGCCGCCTCTAGCGCCTCTGGAGTCGGGTTTTCTATAAATTCACCCACGTCCATCTTTGCTGGTTTCCCATCTGGCTACCCACGTAACCAGATCCAAGTTTGGACTTACAAGCCCGATTCACTGACCTCCCAATTTAGTGTCGTATCTCGAGACGAGAACCCCAATTGTTACGTACCCCGTAACTGGGTCACTTACCAGCAAAGATAGAGAGGTCCATTGAAGTCTGATGGTACTATTTTTAACAGTAGTTATTGATAAAAATACACAAAAATAATATCAATGCAAACATACAGATAATATACGTTGTCAATACTAAATCTAAAAGTGTGGGTATAATAATAATCAATAAGAAATAGCTCTATCGTTGTCTAGGGGATAATGTATTGTCCGATGGAAATATAAAAGTCACTCAAGTTCATTCAAGCTGCAGCTTTTTGGTTGGAGAGAAAGACGGAGGTTTAACTTGCCCATTCCTTTTGTGATGTCAATCCTTCGAGAGCCGTTGGGGACTGGTTTCCCCTTTGTGGTTAGCTAAAGCCGTGCTTCCGTGGTAAAGGCCCACCGATTCCGAGGCAAATGGAAAAGGACGCACGTGGGCTTTTCCACCGGCTTTCGCTATTACGCTGTTACAGGAGTTCTAGCGTTTCTTCTGGTGCGTCTGAAGGGGCTGTTCCCCAGACCCTCTTTTATCCTGACTCACAGGGTCTCAGATGTCAATCAGGTTGGGATGATGCAATCCCTCCACCAACCCCCCCTCGGTTCATTGCCTGGGGGCTTTGATGCATCGTACAGGATTCAATCCACAATTCTGTCTCCAAGAGACAATAGCCATTATCAACGGTTCTGCCTTTCGGAGGCCAGGACACATTCCAAACTCATTGTGGATTCTGCATGTCTTTCTCTCATTTCCTGGTCTCCTGAACTGACTTAATAGTGATCTTGCGATTCTCAAAAAGGAGGGGGCCACGGACGTAACAACCCTAAACCTATGACCTTTTATTCTAGTCTCACCCAATCTGAGGGAAAAAGCCAGCCTGAATTCACCCCATCAATAGCCCTGTAATTTTCTATACCTCTATAAATTCTCTCTTCATTCTCTTGCACTCCAGTGAATAAAGTCCTAATGTATTCCACTGTTTTTTCTACAATTCCAATCTTCAATCCTGAGTGGAGAGAGGATGTCACTACTTCGAGTCAACAGTGTGTGATTGGAATAATCTGGAGACACAGGAGATGTTGTAAACTGGAGTGAAGCAAAAACTGCGGGAGGAATTCGACTTCCACAGATTCAGCATGTCAACAAAAATTTTGACAAGCTTCTATTGATGCACGGTGGAGAGAGAGTGTCCTAATTGGTTGAATCATGGCCTATTATGGAAACACCAATTTTCAGGAGTGGGAAGTGGTAGACCCAGCCCAGACCGTTACAGGCAGAGTTCTCCCTAGCATAGAGCACAATGACATGGAGTGCTTCCACAAGAAGGCAGCATCCAGTATAAGAGACTCGTACTATCCAGGACATGCCCTCTTCGCACTAGTACCATCGGGCAGGAGGTACAGAAGCATTAAGATCTAAACCACCAGGTTCAGGAACAGTTATTAACTTACAACCATCAAGTTCTTCAACCACGGCACTGAATTCATTCTTGGGCCTACTTTCAAGGACTTTTTACAACTTACATTCTCAATCACAGACCTCAGTACATCCGCTCACCTGATAGACCATAGAAGTCGTAGGAGGAAAATTATGCCATTTGGTCCATCAAGTCTTCACAGCTATTTGATCATGGCTGCTTTATTTTACCTCTTCACCTCATTCTCCTGTCTTCTCCCCATAACATTTTATACCCATGCGAATTAAGGACCTATCAACCTAAGGTTTCTATGAAAGGTCAAAGTACATTTCTTATCAAAGTATGTACACAGAATACAATTCTGAGATTCTTCCTCCCACAAGCAGCCACGAAACAATGAAAAACTATGGAAACTGTTCAACACCCAATGCACATAAAAAGAACAAATTGCACTAATGGCAAAAAGAGAAATATTCAATGTCCATAAAACAATGTTCAAAGCTGAAGGTTTTGGGAGAGTTGACAGTCTGGACAGAGAGAGTGATTTGATTTTAGTATTGAGACTACAAGCCTTTGGAAGACCATCAATTTCCTCTTATGGGAAAATCTAGAACAATGGATTACTGTTAAATATTAATAGCGACAACAAATATTACCTCAGTGTCAGCAAAACAAGAGAGCTGATCATTGGCTTCAGGAAGGAGGAGTGATACACAAGCTCCTGCTTACAGTAACGGTGCTGAGGTCAAAAACATTGAGAGCTTCAGATTCCTAGGACTGAACGTCACCAATAGCCTGTCCTTGTCCAACCACAGCAAAGATATTGCATCAGTTTTTACTTCCTTAGGTGACTAGAGAAATTTGGCATTTCCCCTTTAACATTCTAACTGGATGCATCACAGCTTGGTATGGCAACTGCTTGTCCCAAAAGTGCAAGAAACCAAAAAGATTTGTGGACACAGTTCAGCACAACACAGCCTCCCCTCCAAGTTCACTTCCTGCTGCTTTGCTAAAGCAGACAGCATAATCAAATATGCCACCCATTCCTGACATTCTCTATTGAATACTGAAAGGGCTAGATACAGTAGACTGGACATGGAGAGAATGCTTCCAATTGTGGGGCCGTCTAGGACCAGAGGGACCACAGCCTCAGAATATATGATGTCCCTTTAGAACATGATGTGGAGGAGTTTCTTTAGCCAGAAGGTGTTGCATCTGTGGAATTCATTGCCATGGACAAGTGTGAAGGCCATGTCAGGGATTATACTTAATGAAGAGGTTGATAGGCTATTGATTAAGAAGACTGCCAAAGGCTATAATAAGGCAGGAGAATGGTATTGAGATGGATAATGATCAGCCATGATAGAATGGTATGATGGGGTCAATGGGCTGAATGGCCTCATTCTGCTCCAGTGTCTTATGGTTTAATGCGATTGTAGCTGCTAAGACTGGCCATTACTGATCAGGCGCTGAATCGTCACAAAACACAAATTAATTCACGCAAGGACCTGCCATGTTCTCTCGCTGTACTGTCACTGATCTGTCTCGATTGACTTGGCTGATGACTCTTTATGCACAAAATGTGATTACTCGAGACACATCTATTTGACTGTAGCGTGGCCTTGTCCTGCACAAATCACAATTCAGCATAACAAGATGAAGAGCTCACCATCAGCCAGTGGTGTCTTTGAATCCTGATTGAAAACAATAAGCATCCTCTTAATTAATACCTAGTCCCAATGGGTGTTAGAGAGCAACATAAAAGACTCTAGCATTTAACAATTATTAACATTTGTTTAACAGTCTCAGGGAGAAAAGAGGGAGGGGTAACTCAGATATGGGGAACCTTGCACTTCACGCCAAAGTTTAAGGCAAGTGCAGTTTGAGGTTCAAGGCTAAAGGTGAATATATTTTTAAGTCTCCATTTGCAATGTCTGTCACCTTGATAAGCACACTCATCACCTAGATTACGTTTTGTTTGCACTGTTGCCAGTCTGGCAGAGTGCTGTTATGTGTTAACTCATTAGCAAAAGCTTTTCAAGGCAGGAAGCTTTGGAATGCTAAACTAGAAAGGTCACAGAAGCAATTATACTCACTGATGCATGGACCCAACAGATCATGGTAAATTAGGTGGATTTTAGCAGCTTACTAATGTATGAATATCACTCGAGTTCTTCTGGAACAAGCCTTATGTTTCCGTGATGTCATTAATTCTTCCTGGACTTAGACCCAGAGCCATCAAAAACTCCTCATGGGTTAACCCTTACATTCCCAGGATCATTTCTGTAAACCTCCTCTGTACCCTCTCTAAGGTCAATACTTGCTTTTTTAGATAAAGGCTCAAAGTTGTCCATAAAACTCCAAGTGCTTGGAGAACACCAAGTTCATCACAAGATTGTCAAACCGCTAGTTCTTTAAGACAGTTCAAAGTTACATTACTAACTCTTCAATAGCATTCTGTAAAAGCAGCTGGTGAGATGATGAGTGGATGAAATGGAAACTGAAGTTTGCAGGTATAATGATGGCATTTAAAGGTAGAAATATGGATGGGAAAGGTATTAGTATTGGTATTGATTTATTAGTGTCACATGAACTGAGATACAATGAAAAATTTGTCTTGCATACTGTTTATACAGATCAAATCATTAAGCTAGAGTAAGGGAGGGTAATAACAATGGAGAAATAGAGTCACAGCTTCAGAGAAAGTGCAGTTCAGGAGAGCAATAAAGATCGTAAGGCAGTTTGATGTCAAGAGTCCATGTTATTACGACCACGGACAACAAGACGTATAGTACTGTGTAAACAGGAAGCAGAGAGCAAGTTTGTAAATCTGATTGGAGCAAAGGATGTTGAGAATAGCGAGGGTGGAGTGCTGCGGGAGGTGTGGGGGACAGGTGGCAGAAAAGAAGTGGCAGGTGCCAAGGATGATATGGATGCAGACACACTCAGCCCTCAAACAACAAACAAGGACATTTGATTGCAAACTGTTGATCATTACAGAATGTCTCTCTTGTGCTTCCCTCACCCTTTCCCTTTTCCCAACTATGATTTCCCTCTCCCTGCTCATAGAATTCCACCGATTCACCACCCTTGGACTCAAGAAATTCCTCCTCATCTCTGTTCCAAAGGGACACTATTATATATGAGGCTGTGTCCTCTGGTCCCAGACTGCCCAACTATAGGAAACATCCTCTCCATGTCCAGTTAATCCAGGCCTATCAATATTCAAAAGGTTTCAATAAGATCCACCATCATTCTTCCAAACTCCACTGAGTACAGACACAGAGCCATCAAATGTTCTTCATGTTCAATACTTTAATTCCCAGGATCAATCTCATGAGCCTTGTCAGGATCCTCTCCAATGCCAAATCATATTTTCTTAGATAAATACAATATCTTCGTGGTTGGAGAAAACCAAGTCCTTTAGAAAATTGTGAAATCCATTAAAATGGTTCAAAAGCACATTACCTACAGAGAAATGACAGACTTCAGATTTAGGTGAGAGCAGTTCAGAAGAAGTATAGCTAGAGGTTTTGTAAGGTGCCTGCAAAAATCACCATTTTTCATCAGTGACATCTTGTAAGGCAAATCAGCATATGGGAGGAATTTGAAAATCTAACTGAATGGTGCCACAACAACAACCTCTCACTCAATGTCAGCAAAACCAAGTCATTGGGGATCAGAGGTGGAGAGGTTCAGGAACTTTAAAATCATCATTTCAGAGGAACGACCTGGGGCCAGCATGTAAGTGCCACTACCAAGAAAGCAAGGCAGAGCCTCTATTTCTTAGAAATCTGCAAAGATTCAGCATATCGTCTAAAATTTTAACATCTTCAATAGATGTGCGATGAAGAATATATTGACTGGTTGCATTATGGCCTGGTGTAGAACACCAATGCCATTGAATGGAAAAACCTTCAAAAAGTAATGGATTCAGCTTAGTCCATCAGGGTTAGTCCTCCCTAGTCCTCCCCATCATTAAGCACATCTACGTGGAGCAGTGTTGCAGAAAAGCAGCATCCGTCATCAAGGATATACGGTTTAACCAATGCCTTATAAAGCCTCAGCATCACATCTTTGTTTTTATATTCTAACCATCTCAAAATTAATGTTAACAGCACATTTGCCTTCCTTACTACCAACTCACCCTTCAACTTAACCTTTAAGGAATCCTGCATAAGGATTCAAGTTCATTTGCGTCTTGGATTTTTGAATTTTCTCCCCATTTAGAAAATAGTTTTTGCCTATTTTCCTTCCACCAAGTGCATGACCATACACTTCCAAAAACTGTAGTCCATCTGCTACTTGTTTGCCCATTCTCTGTCTAAGCCCTACTCTACTTCATGAAACTACCTTCCCCTCCAACTATTTTCATATTGTCTGCAAACTTGCCAGAAAGCATTCAATTCTATCATGATTTACAAGGTAAAGAAGAAATGTTCCTTACACAGGCCCATACAGAATGCCACTAGTCACCGGCAGTCAACCAGAAAAGGATCCCTTTATTCCCACTCCTCATCCACCCAACCAATCAGCCAATTCTCTGTGCATGCTAGTATCTTTCCTGTAATTTCATAGGCTCTTAACCTGTTAAGCAACCTCATATGTGGCAACTTGTCACCTTTTGAAAATCCAAGTACACCACATTCACTGAATCTCCTTTGTCTACCCTGTTCGTTATTTCTGCAAAGAATTCCAATAGATTTGTCAGGGAAAATTTTCCATTAAGGAAACCATGCTGACTACGGCCTATTTTTATCAAGTACCTCCGAGTACCCTGAAACCACATCCTTAACAATCGACTCCAGCATCTTCTCAACCACTGAAATCAGACTAATTGGCCTATAATCTCCTTTCTTCTGCCTCTTTCCCTTCTTGGAGTGACATTTGCAAATTTCCATTTCTTTGGAACAATGCTAGAATCAATTGATTATTGAAGTATCATTACTAATGCCTCCACAATTGCTTCAGCCACCCCTTTCAGAATCCTGGGGTGTACGCCATCTGGTCCAGGTGACTTATCTACCTTCAGAATTTTAGTTTCTCAAGAGTCTTTTCCCTAGTAATGGCAACAAAACACACTTTTGCCTTCTGACACTCTCAAAATTCTGGCATACTGTTGGTGTCTTCCACAGTGAAGACTGATGCAAAATACTTACCAGTGGACCATTTAATAGACTTACTACTGAGCCGTCATTGAGTCTAGTGCTTCAGAATCAGAATCAGAATCAGGTTTAATATCACTGGCATCTGTAGTGAAATTTGTTGTTTGTGGCAGCATTACATTGCAATATGTAGTAATAAAAACTGTAAATTGCAATATGAGATATATAAAAATACATTAAATAAGTTGTGCAAAAAGAGAGGGAAAAGATGTACCATGGAGTTGTCAATGGGTTCAATGTCCACTCAGAAATCAAGCTTTTCAATTTTTTGCCCGATACAAGAGGGAAGAAGAGAGAAAGTCCAAGTTTGGTGAAGTATTTCTGAGGCTTGGGCTATTGTTTAGAGACATATAGGACTGGTTTTGCTGGGCACCTTGGTCAGTATCGATGAGTTGGTCTAAAAAGCCTATTTCCCTGCTTTGTATGTCATCAAGAACTCTTCCAAATTTCTACTGATGTACAGTAAAGAGCATTCTGATTGGTTGTATCACTGGCTGGTATGGAAGCTCCTATCCACATGATCACAGGAGGCTGTGGACAGTTGTCGGCTCAGCCAGCTACATCACCAGCATATCTCTGTCTGTCAAAATGACAAATGTGATAGAAATCTGGCACACAGTTTGAAAGAAAATTGCTTGTCAATGTCTAACTGCCATTCCTAAAGGCTTCTGCAGGTAGCTGTGTAATGAGCTTTTCTGGCCTACGTGGGAAGCCGGAAAGTGCTGGGCTCCGAGGATTTTAGAGCACCTGAATTGGTTCATTCTGGTTTAATGAGATCAATGTGTTCTTCTTGAATGACTCTCTCTTTATAACGTGGTTTCCTGGTACTTTCTGTTAAAGGTAAGACTCTTGTCAGTGTGGAGGATCAGAGGGATCTTGGGGTCCAAGTACATAGGACACTCAAAACTGCTGTGCAGGTTGACTCTGTGGTTAAGAAGGCATACAGTGTATTGGCCCTCATCAACTGTGGGATTAAGTTTAAGAGCTGAGAGGTAATGTTACAGTATATAGGACCCCAGTCAGACCACACTTGGAGTACTGTGCTCGGTTCAGGTCACCTACTACAGGAAGGATGTGGAAACTGTAGAAAGGGTTCAGAGGAGATTTACAAGTAGTTTGCCTAGATTGGGGAGCATGCCTTATGAGAATAGGTTGAGTGAACTCGACCTTTTCTCCTTGCAGTGACAGAGGTTGAGAGGTGACCTGATAGAGGTGGATAAGATGATGAGTGTCATTGATTATGTGGCTAGTCAGAGGCTTTTTCCCAGGGCTGAAATGACTAACATCGGAGGGCACAGTTTTAAGGTGCTTGGAAGTAGGCACAGAGGAAATGTCAGGGTTAAGTTTATTATGCAAAGAGTGGTGAGTGCGTGGAATGGGCTGCTGGTGACGGTGGTGGAGGCGGATACGATAGAGTCTTTTAAGAGACTCCTGGATAGATACATGGGGCTTAGAAAAATGGCGGGTTATGGGTAACCCTAGGTAATTTCTAAAGTAAGTACTTGTTAGGCACAGCATTGTGGGCCAAAGGGATGATACAGTGCTGTCCGTTTTCTATGTTTCTATGTTTCCGAGTTTAAACTTGTTAAGTTTATTTTGATTGGCTCGGGGATTCCATGTTTCTGCATTATTTAAGCATATTCGCAGTTAGCCTCTGATGTTCTGTTCTCTGGTTGCCATCTCTACATTGGAGTTTGACTTTGCTCCACACGTCATGATAAACTAGAATATTACTGCGAGAACCCGGGCACTGAGTACAAAAAGATGGCTGGGATCATTGACAGGTACTGCTGCATGGGGTGTTGGCCTCTGATTTTCAACACTGAGGAATGGAATAAAAGGAGGAAAGTGCAATATCTGAGCAGTGTTTGATGGCTCTGTACTCACTGGAATTCAGAAGAATAGGGAGCAATCTCATTGAAACCTATCAAATATTGAAAAGGCCTAGATAGAGCAGACATGACAAGGATTTTTTCCAGTATTGGGAGCATCCAGGACCAGAGGGCACAGCTCAGATTAGAAGCACGTCTTTTTTGAACAGAAATGAGAAGGTATTTCTTTTACCAATTGGTGTGAGGCTGTGAAATTCATTGCCACAGATAGCTGTAGAGGACAAATAATACAAAGTTCAAAGTAGGTTTATTATCAAAGTAAAAGCTATGGATGAACCAGAAGGTATGTCGTCTGCTGAAGGAGAAGGCTACATCTGTGGCATTTGTCTGGCAACCCAGGCCTGTACCAGAAAACCAGGTCTGATTTGCAGAGGGTTATTTCAAGGGTAAAGGGGTAACTTTGTACATGGTTGCAGGCGCCAACAGATGCACGGCAACTCTAGCAGGGTCTGCAAGACATTACTTCCTATAAAACAAAACCCAATAGCATGAATGGCAGCGATGCTTCACTACCAGGTGAATTCAACACCTTCTATGCACACTTTGAAAGGGAGAACACAACTACAGCTGTGAAGATCCCTGCTGTACCTGATGACCCTGTGACTTTCATCTCAGAGGCTGATGTTAGGCTGTCTTTAAGGAGAGTGAAACCTCACAAGGCAGAAGGTCCCAGTGGAGAACCTGATAAGGCTCTGAAAACCTGTGCCAGTCAACTAGTTGGTGTATTCAAGGACATTTTCAACCTCTGACTGCTGCAGCTGGAAGTTCCCATTTGCTTCAAGAAGGCAACAATCATACCAGTGCCTAAGAAGAATAATGTGGGCTGCCTTAATGACTATTGTCCACTAGCACTCATATCAAGAGTGATGAAATGCTTTGAGAGATTGGTTATGACTAGTCTGAACTCCTAACTCCGCAAGGACCTGGACCCATTGCAATTTGCCTATCGCCACAACAGGTCAACGGCAGACACAATCTTAATGGCTCTCCACACGGCTTTGGACCACCTAGACAACACAAACACCTATGTCAGGATGCTGTTCATCGACTATAGCTCAACATTTAATACCATCATTCCCACAATCCTGATTGAAAAGTTACAGAACCTGGGCCACTGTACCTCCCTCTGCAATTGGATTCTTGACTTCCTAACCAGAAGACCACAATCTGTGAGGATTGGTGATTACATCTCCTCCTCGCTGAAAATCAACAGTGGCGCACCATGGGTGTGTGCTTAGCCCACTGTTCTACTCTCTTTATCTCCTTGACCATGTGGCTAGGCATAGCTGAAATACGATCTGTAAATTTGCTGATGATACAACCACTGTTGGTAGAATCTCAGGTAGTGATGAGAGGGCGTACAGGAGTGAGATATGCCAACTACTGGAATGGTGCCGCAGCAACAACCTGGCACTCAACGTCAGTAAGATGAAAGAGCTGATTGTGGACTTCAGGAAGGGTACGATGAAGGAACACATACCAATCCTCATAGAGGCATCAGAAGTGAGCAGTTTCAAGTTTCTGGGTGTCAAGATCTCTGACGATCTAACCAGGTCCCAACATATCGAAGTAGTTATAAAGAGGACAAGAAAGCAGCTATAATTCTAATGAAGTTTGAAGAGATTTGGCATGTCAACAAATACACTCAATAACTTCTATAGTTGTACCATGGAGAGCATTCTGACAGGATGCATCACTGTCTGGTATGGAGGGGCTACTGCTCAGGACCAAAAGAAGCTGCAGAGGATTGTAAATCTAGTCAGCTCCATCTTGGATACTAACCTACAAAGTCCCCAGGACATCTTCAGGGAGCGGTAATAAAGGCAGCGTCCATTATTAAGGACCTCCAGCACCCAGAGAATGCCCTTTTCTCACTGTTACCATCAGATGGGAGATATAGAAGCCTGAAGGCCCACACTCAGTGATTCAGGAACAGCTTCCACCCCCCATTCTCATCACATTCTACAGGGGTTGTATTGAGAGCATCCTGAGCAGCTGCATCACTGTCTGATTCGGAAACTGCACCACCTCATATCACAAGATCCTGCACCAGATAGTGAGGTCAGCTGACATGATCATCAGGATCTCTCTTCCTGCCATTACAGACATTTACAGCACATGCTGCATCTGCAAATCAAACAGCATTATGAAGGACCCTGCACACCCCTCATACAAACTCTTCTCCTTCCTGCCATCTGGGAAAAGGCACCGAAGCATTTGGGCTCTCACGACCAGACTATGTAACAGTTTCTTCCCCCAAGCTATCAGACTCCTCAATACCCAGAGTCTGGACTGACACCCAGCTTACTGCTCGCTACTGTGCCTATTGTCTTGTTTATTATTTATTGTAATGCCTGCACTGTTTTGTGCACTTTATGCAGTCCTGGGTAGGTCTGTCATCTAGTGTAGCTTTTTATGTTGGTTTACGTAGTTCAGTGTAGTTCTTGTATTATTTCATGTAGCACCATGGTCCTGAAAAACATTGTGTTGTTTTTACTGTGTACTGTACCAGCAGTTATGGTCGAAATGACAATAAAAGTGACTTGAACTTGAACTTGACTTGACTTGACTTGAGCTTCTTCCCCTTTACCATCCAATCTTAAGTGGACATGAATCTTTGGACACTACCTCACTTTCTTTTTGAATATACAGTATTTCTGTTTTTGCACATTAAATAAATCTATTTAATATACATAATTGATTTACTTGTTTATTTATTATTATGTTTTATTTATTATTATTATTATTTTTCTCTCTCTGCTTGTTTATGCATTGCATTGAACTGCTGCTGCTAAGCTAACAAATTCACGTCATCTGAATGTTGAGGTGTTAAGAAAATGTTATAGACAGGAAACAGAGAGTGGGAGTAAATGAGTCAGAAAACCAAACCAACCTCTTGGCAGTGTGGAGGATCTGAGAGATCATGGGGTCCATGTCGATAGGACACTTAAAGCTGCTGCGCAGGTTGGCAGTGTGGAGGATCAGAGGGACCTTGGGGTCTGAGTCCATAGAACACTTAAAGCTGCTGTGCTGATTGACAGTGTGGTTAAGAAGGTATACGGTGTATTGGCCTTCATCAACCATTGGATTGAGTTCAAGAGCCAAGAGGTAATGTTACAGCTATATAGGACCCTAGTCAGATCCTGGGCACTGGAGGAAGGAACTGGATACTATAGAAAGGCTACAGAGGAGATTTACAAGGATGTTGCCTGGATTGGAGGGCATACCTTTTGAGAATAGGTAGAGTGTACTTGGCATTTTCTCCTTGGAGCGACAGAGGATGAGTGGTGACCTGATAGAGGTGTGTAAGACGATGAGAGGCATTGACCATGTGGATAGCCAGAGGCTTGTTCTCAGGGCTGAAATATCTAACACAAGAGGGCCTAGTTTTAAGGTGCTTGCAAGTAGATACTGAGGGGATGTCAGGGTTAAGTTTTTCATACAGAGAGTGGTGAGTGCGTGGAATGCTCTGCCAGCAATGGTGGTAGAGGTGGATACAGTAGGGTCTTTTAAGAGACTCTTAGGTATATGAAGCTTAGAAAAATAGAGGGCTATGCATAGGGGAATTTTCAGCAATTTCTAGAGTAGGCTACATGCTTGGCACAACTCGTGGGCTGAAGGGCCTGTAATGTACTGTAGATTTCTATATTCTATGTTCTATAATTGCATGGATATTTTTATACTCAAATTTGTTTGCAATAAAGGACAACAATTACCCTTACAGTTTGTCCAAATCTGCATATTAACCTCCAATGCTTTACTTACAAGCTCATTTTATATTTTTACCACTCTAGTGGATGGACTCATAGTTCACCACTTTATATTTGATCTGTCAAGCCTTTGCCTATTCATGTAGTCAGCAGTATGATTCCTATCTAACATGAACAGGTATGTTGAAACTCCAATCCCATGGCACCTAACTACGCCCAGAGACCAATCTGAATATTGGCTTTGGCACTGGTTTATTTCAAGTTCAAGCTCAAGTTTATTGTCATTAAACCATTCACATGTATACAGCTGAATGAAATAGCGTTCCTCTTGGGCAAAACACAGTACATACATTCCCACACAGCAGGCAGCATATATAGTTACAATAGCATATTCAACCACCAAAAAAATATTATTGTTATATATACCAAGAAACAGTATAAAACTTGTCTTGCATTGTTTATACAGATCAATCCACTACACAGTGCATTGAGCTTGATAGGAGAAAGCAACAATGCAGAGTAAAGTGTAAAAACATGCAGTACAGGCAAATGATGAAGTGAAAGATCATAACAATAGGCAATGGACAATAGTCAATAGGTGCAGGAATAGGCAATTTGGCCCTTTGAGCCAGCACCGCCATTCAATGTGATCGTGACTGATCATCCACAATCAGTACCCCATTCCTGCCTTCTCCTTGACTTCGCTATCATTAAGAGCTCTATCTAACTCTTTCTTGAATGCATCCAGAGAATTGGCCTCCACTGCCTCCTGAGGCAGAGCATTCCATAGATCCACAACTCTCTGTGTGAAAAAGTTTATTATATTAATAAAATATAATGAGGTATATTCTGAGGTTAAAGTTCATCTTATCATATAGGAGTCTGATAGCAGTGGGATAGAAGCTGTTGTTGAACTTGATGGTACACATTTCAGGTTTTTGTATCTTCTGCTTGCTGGGAGAGGGGTGAAGAGAGAATGTCTAGGGTGGGTGGGGTCTGGGCTGCCTGCTTTACTGAGGCAGTGAGAAGTACAGACAGAAATCATAGAGTGGAGGATGGTTCCTGTGATATGCTGTGCTCTGTCCACAACCCTACCTTTTCTTCTGGTCACGCACAGAGCAGTTGCCTTAGCAAGCCATTTTCCTTTTTATGGTGTATTGATAAGAATCGGTAAGAGTTGACAGAAACATGCTGAATTTCTTTAGCCTCCCTCTGGATGTAAAGTGTTGGTGAGCTTTCAAGGTCAATATGGTTTGACCAGGAGAAGCTAGAAAGTTGAAGCACTCAAACTCAAAACCATTGAATACAGGAGCATGTGCACTACCCCCTTACCTAATTCCTTTCTGAAGTCAATAACCAGCTTTTTTGGTCTGTTGACATTGAGAGTAAGGTTGTTGTCATGACACCATGTCATGAGGAATATAGATATGGTGAATGCAAGCTGGCATTATCCATTGAGATTGGGTGAGACTAGATTCAGTGTGCACAGATTAAGGGTGAAAGGTGAAATATTTAAGGGGAACATATGAGGGGAAATGTGAGGGTGGTGTGAGTGTGGAATGAGCTGCCAGCAGAACTGGTGAATACAGGGTTGACTGCAACATTTAAGAGAAGTTTAGATAAGTACATAGATGGGAGTGATATGGAGGGCTACGATCCTGCTCTGGTCAGTGAGACTAGGCAGAATAACAGTCCAGCACCACTAGATGGGCTGAAGGGCTTGTTTCAGTGCTCAATGACTTGATGATTTTGTGTCACTAAGCTCCCTATCTTTTCCCTGTACACTGACTCATCGTTATGTAAGATACACGTGTAAACATGTGGATGGGGTTAGAGCACTGGGAATAAATAATAATCCATTCAAATTGACAGTGCCTGGAGCACCAAAACAAGCCTGAGAAATGAAAAGTGTTTTGATTTAGTTCTAAATCAATAAAACAATAAATTTGTAGCCATTGACTTTTAATCACATCATGTAACAATCCACAAAGGCAATTGTGACTTCTTCACTGAAGGGAATTCCCTCCTAAAACTACTTCAGCTCTCTTTCCTCCTTTATGGTGACCATTAAACCTTACCTCTCACCTGTCTGAATAACGTTGCTCAGTGGAAAATGCTGTTCAGATTATGCTGTTCTGATTAACCAGGGCAAAAATGGCTAAAAAAGAGAAAGAGGGCATAATTTTAAGATGCTCAGAGGGAAGCATCGGGGTACATTAGAATATTGGGGGTAGAGAGTAGCGGGGATGTGGAATGCCCTGCCAGAAGTGGTGGTAGAGGCTCATTCATTGGAGGCATCTATGAGACTCTGAGATAGGCACATCACCGACACAACTAAAGAAACTTCTTACAGGCAGTGGCGGGAATCAAACCTAATCAGTGACTGCTGGTACTGCAGAGTGATGCACTAACTGCTGCGCTACTATACTGCCAACAAGAGTTAGGGTTGGCATTAGCTATATGGGATGGTCTCAGTTAATGGTCCAATCATCCAATTAAGACTAGTAAATTGTTCGCTGAGAATAAATTGGGTTCTTGACCTCACGATCTACCTCATTATGATCTTGTGTATTATTGTTTATATTCTCCGCATTTTCTCTGCAGCTGTAATATTATATTCTGCATTGTTATGGTTTGCCTTTGCTCTTCCTCAATATACTTCTCCGAGTATCATCTCCTTGTTGTGTTGGAGAGGCTTGTGAGTTCCTGAGATCCAAAGAGTGATGCCATCTGGAGTTTAGATCCTGGTGGTGTTACCCATGATGGTGAGGTCAAGGGGGAGGTTGCTGACAAAGAGTGATCCAACCAAGACCTCAGTGATGGAGTTGGTGGAAGATGATGACTCATCACAATGACAGTGAAGATGGAGGAAGACTGCAGCAGAGAAGGGCCCTCAGTTATCTTTCATTCCACATCATTGGACCCTGACTCTGCTCTGTCAAGGACCATTTGGTGACTACCCATGCATCAGCCTCTCCATATTAAACAACTTCATACAAGGGCTTTCTCCATCAAGGGGATAAACCCTTGAGAGAACGTCACACTCAACTCGAGTGACCACACTACGGCTACTGGGTAATTATCTGATCTGTGTGAACATACTTCAAACAACCTTTTCACTGGGCCTTGGTACATGTAACAATAATAAACCAATACCAATATCAATAATCATTCATCTCTTCTATGTCCAACTGTCAGCCAAATTTTCAATGCTAGTTTAGTGTTAGGATGAGAAGTCAGTAGGGATGAGGCTTGCAGTTAGTAGCCGCTGATTGGGGAAAAAAAGTTAAATGTATTTTGTCAAACATTTTCAATCATCATTCAGCAAATGTTGTGTGGAAGCCAAATGAGCTCAAAACCAATTGAGCTTTTAAGCTAACTTCATAGCAAATCATTCATTCTCCTGAGGCTAAATATTTCTGGATGGTTGCATCACTACCTGAAATATAGGCTCCAATGCACAGGATCATAAAAGGCAGCAGGATGTTGTAGACTCAGCCAGCTCCATCACAGACGCAACCTTCTCCACTATCGAGGACACCTCAAAACGCTGTGCCTCAAGAAGGTAGCATCCACACCATCCGGGGCTGGACCTCTTCTCATTACTACCGGCAGGAAGGAGGTACTGGAGCCTGAAGACGCACTCCCAATTGTTCAGAAACAGCTTCTTCCCCTCTGCCAATCAGATTTCTGAACAGTCCGTGAACACTACCCCATCATTCCTTTTATTGCTTGCACTATTTATTTATTTTGTAATTTCTAGTAGTTTTATGTCTTTACACTGCTGTTGCAAACAACAAACTTCACATTATAGGACAGGGATAGTAAACCTGGTCTGACACATGTATTCATAAGCCTCATCACTGTATATGGAAAACCTGATCAATCTCACTCTACCATTGACTATGTTCTTTCAGACTGATTGCCTTCCAAAAGAAAGAGGTGTTGCAGAATTGTGCCTCTGACTACATGAACTAACCTCACAAAGAAAGGGTATAGATTCAAAGTGTCATAGAGTACTACAGCACAGAAATAGCCATTCAGCCCATCCAGTCCATGCTAAACAGTTTTTCTGCTTAGTTCCATCTGTACCTGGGCCATAGTACTCCATACTTCTCAAATTTCCAACCTAAACTTCTCTTAAATGTTGCAATCAAACCTACACCCATCACTTCCACTAGTAGCTCATTCCACACACACACCACCCTCGAGTAAAGAGATTCCCCGCATGTTCTCCTTAAATATTTCACCTATGACCTCTACTTCTAGTCGCACCCAACCTCAGTGGGGAAAAAAGCCAAAGATTAAGTAAGAACAGAAAACGCTGGAAAACTCAGCCATCAGGCAGCACCTGTGCGGAGGAAACAGTTAGTATTTCTGGTAGCATATCCTTCATCTGAACAGAGTAAGGCTAGCAGTTCCTTTGCTTCCAAAATCCCATTATTTTGACCTGCTTAATCTTAGGTGTGGAGTTTAACGCAACTCCATTGCATATTTATTACCCTACAATATTTAATTTATGCACTTTGTTTATTTACGTGTACTCCATTGGTAGATTTTATCCTTACTTTCCTAAGTTATTTTGTGTTATGCGTACTGTTTTTTACACCCTGGTATAGAGAAACATTGTGTCATTTGACAGTATACACTTATATAGTAAAATAACAATAAACTTGACAACATGAATAAGGATTTTGTCTACATTGGACCTTCCTGTGCCTAAAATTGTCTCTTGTATTTTCTACATCACCATGGTGACTGCCCTTCAAAGAATATTTTGTTGGCGGCAGCGCGCACCCAGGGATGACGGAAGTCACTGAAGAAATGCAAATCTTTATTTTAATCCTCAGGATCACCTGCGGAAAGAAACCAACAGTATAAAACGTACTTGTTCCACTTAATCTGTGCAATATTTGATCAGATTATGCTTGATGGTTAATGCTGTCACTTGGTATGTCCCATTTTCTTGCAAATGTTTTCCTGTTGTTACCTTAATCAGTGTAGTTACTTCTACAAGACCTATTTATAAAATCACATTCATGTGTAATGATGACTGCGTGCACATTACAAACACACTAAGCTGTTGCGAAGTTATGAATATTTAAAGCGTTATTCCGTTCAGATCTGGTAAAATGGATGTCTGTCACTTTCAGCTGAGAGAGTCTTTGAACGCTGACTAATACTTTCAGTTATTAATTATTTAAGAAACTGTTGAAGTTGGTGTTTCTTTTGCCTTGCATCTATGATTAATGATTACCCACAGGATGGCAGAGAGAGGGAGAAAGAGAGAGAACATCTTCACTCTTCCATAAAAGCACGTAGCCTGAAGATAACATACAACTGTTTAACCCATGTACATCCATGTACACCAGTGTCCTGTTTATTCAATTTTGATTCGACTTGCTATCCTTTCAGAATCAGAATCATGTTTAATATCATCAGCATATGTTGTGAAATTTTTGGTAGCAGCACAGAGCAATACCTAATAACAGAGAAAAAGCTGTAAGATACGGTAAGTACACATTTATATTAAATTGTTGAATTAAATAAGTAGGGCAAAAATAGAAATAAAGAAGTAGTGAGGTAGTGTTCAGAACTCAGAAGGCAGAGTGGAAGAAGCTGTTCCTGAATCACTGAGTGTCTGCCTTCAGACTTCTGTACCTCCTTCCTGATGTTAACGATCAAAAGAGGGCAGGTCTTGGGTGGTGAAGGTCCTTAATGATGGAACGCTACCTTTTTGAGGCACTGCTCTTCGAAGGTGCCTTGGATACTATGAAGGCTAGTCCCCATGATGGAGCTGACTAAGTTTACAATTCTCTTCACTTTATTCTAATCCTGTATGGTAGTCACCTCATACCAGATGGTGAAGCAGCCAGTCAGAATGCTGTCCATGGTACATCTCCAATAATTTGCGAGTCTTCATTGTTCAGGAAATGAATAATTCCCAAAATCTCAAACTCTGAAAAAAGTCATGAGGACCATTAAAACATGTTAGATTTTGCTCAGATATGTGGATATTTCCATTTACATGCATAGAAACCTTTCATTTCCAGCAACCTGGGTTCAGTCTGACTTCAGCTGCTGTCCGTCTGGAGTTTGTACGTTCTCTCTGTGTTTTACGTAGATGTGCTCAATATTTGTGGGGGTTTTACTGGTGATGTACTGGGCCAGATCCACTACCTTTTGCAAGATTTTCCACTCAAAGGCATTGGTGTTCCCCTATCAGGCCATAATGCAGCCAGTCAACACACTTTCCAATACACATTGATGGAAGTTTGCCATGGTTTTTGGAAACTTGCCAAACTTCTGCGGACTCCTGAGGAAGTAGAGGAACTGTCTTGCTTTCTTTGCAATTATATTTATATGATGGGTCCAGGACAGGTCCTCAGAGATAGTGGCAGTCAGGAATTTAAAGTTACTGACCCTTTCCATCTTTGATCCTCAAATGATTGCTGGCTCATGGACCTCTGGTTTGCAGTGAGAAGTTTTCAAGCCAAGTTTTCAATTTCCCTCCTGTATGCTGATTCTTCATTCTCTTTGATACAGCTCACAACATGTTGTCATCAGCAAACATGTATATGCTGTTGGAGCTGTACTTAACCACACAGTCATAGGTGAAAAATGAGTAGAGCAGGGGGCTAAAGTACACATCCCTGCTGTGCTCCTGTGCTGATGGGGATTGTGGAGGAGTTTTTGTTGTCAATCTGAACTGACTGGGGTCTACAAGTTAGGAAATCTAGGATCCAATTGCACAAGGGAGTATTGAGGCCTGGTCTTAGAGCTTACTGATTAACTTTGAGGTGATGATAGTATTAAATGCCGAAATGTAATCAATAAAGAGCATCCTGATGTATGCACCTCTGCTGTCCAGATATTCTAGGGTTGTATGAAGCTCCAACAAGATAGCATCTGCTGTCAACCTGTAATTTTGGCAGGCAAATTGGAGCAGATCCAAGTCACCATTCAGACAGGAGCTGATAGCTTCAATACCAGCTTTTAAAACACTTCATCACTGTGGATGTAAGTCCCACTGGGTGATCATCATTTAGACAGGATACCACGCTTTTCTTGGGTACCAGTACGATTAAAGCCTGCTTGAAGCAGGTGAGTACGACAATCTGCTGGAGCGAGAGGTTGAGTACACCAGCCAGTTGGTCAGCACAGGTCTTCAGTACTCAACCAGATACACTCTTGTGTCTCCAAGCAATGAGCTTGCTCCATAAGTCATTGGAGATAGAATAGGCCAATCTAGTTTCTCAGGACCTGCATTTAGAGGCATGTTCTATAAGCAGAGAATGTACAAACTGAGCTGTGATCTTTCTGGAGAGATCTGATAGAGGTTTAGAAGATTATGAGGGGCATCGAGTAGACAGTCAGAAACTTATTTTTCAAGGGTAAGAATATCAAATCCCCAAGGAGTTTTTTTTAGATGAGAAGGGGAAAGTTCACAGAAGACACGTGGGGCTAGATTTCTTTTTAAAGAGAAAGTGGTAGTGTTTGGAATGGGCTACCAGGGTTGGTGGTAGAGACAGATATGATAAAGATGTTTAAAAGGCACTCAGACATTTGCATGAATGTGCAGAATATAGAGGGATATGGAAATTGAATAGGCAGAAGGGATTGGTTTAGTTAGGTATTTAATTACTAGTTTAATTGGGCTCAATATGGCAATGACTCAAAAAAGCAGCATCCATCATTAAGGATCTCCATCACTCAGGACATCTACCCTTCTCATTGCTGCCATCAGGGAGAAGGTACAGGAGCTTGCAGACGCACACTCAACATTTTAAGAACAGCTTCTTCCCCTCCACCATCAAATTTCTGAATGAGCAATGAACCAACGTATGCTACCTTGCCATTTTGTTATTTTTCTCTCTTTTTTTGTATTTAATTTCATACACACACACACACACACACATATATATATCTATATATATATATATATAAAACATTGCAATTTATAGTTTTAATTATGTATTGCTGCTGCAAAGCTACAAATTTCACGACTATGGCAATGATAGTAAACCTGATTCTGATGGGTTAAAGAGCCTGTTCCTGTGTTGTATTGTTAAAATTTTCTATATGTTCTACGACCTCAGTAATGAGCATGGCATCCTATTCCTGACCTTCTTGCCATTTCATTACTGCAGAGTTCCTGGGTACCTATCCACAATAAAGCAACAACATTACAGCACAGTGACTAGTGTAGTGTTATTACAGTGCCAATGATCCGGGTTCAATTCCTGTCTGTAAAGAATTTATTTCTCCCTGTTACCATACGGATTTCTTCCGGGTGCTCTGGTTTCCTTCAACATTCTGAAAACAGGCAGGTTAGTAGATTAATTGGTTGTGGGTGTAATTAGGCAGAGAAGGCTTGTTGGTCAGAGGGGCCTGTTGCCCTGTCTCAAAATCAGTAAAAAGTGGAAAACTTGTGATGAATGGAGATCATAATGCAGGTGGCTGTCAATTTAGAACTAAAGCACTAAAGATCATGCAACATTGCCGTCTGTGATTTGAAATGCAGTTGTTTGTACATTATTGTGGTCCATTTCACACCATCCAAAACACTGCAAAGTAATACTTCTGCAGTAAGGCAGAAGACAGAAATCTGCAAACCGCCATCAGCATTGACTTGGGATAAATGTGGAATGCAGAGGTCTTCTTGCAACTACTATTGGGCAGGATGTACAGGAGCCTTCACAATCTTTCATTAAACGTATTTTCCCTCTCCCCCCCCCCACCTCCGTTTCTCACAGGGGCACTCTTTCCATGACTTCTTTTCTAGTCCTCCCTCCCTCGTGGCACTTCTCCCTGCAAGTGCTACACCTGCCCCGACACCTCCTTCCTCTCCATCACTCAGACCCCCAAACAGTCCTTCTAGATGAGGCAGCACTGTTAGGGCCATCTGCTCTATCTGGTGCTCCTGATGTGGCCCCCTTCACATCAGAGAAGCACGACGTAGATTAGGAGAATGCCTTGTCAAACACCTTTGTAACTAGCAGAATATCCCGGTGGCAACCCATTTTAATTCTACTTCCTAATCCCCTTCCAAAATGGTGGTCCAATATCTTCTCTACTGCCACGAGAGGCCACTCTCAAGTTAGAGGGGCAACGCCTCATATTCTGTCTGGGTAGCCTCTGATCTGATAGCATTAGTATTGATTTCTGTAACTTCCAGTAATTTTCCCCACCCTCTCCTTCTCTTTTCTTCCATTCCCCATTCTGCCTCCCCTCACACCCTTACTCTGCTCTTCACCTATCTATCACTTCCACCTGGTGCCCCTCCACCTTCGCTTTCTCCAATAGTTCACTCTCCTCTCTTATCGAATTCCTTCTTCTTTAGCCTTAACTTTTTCCACCTGTCACCTCCCAGTGTCTCACTTTATCCTCACCTTCCCCACCCACCCATCTTCTCCATCACTAGATCTCACTTATGGCCCTCCAGCTTGTAGTTCTTCCCATCCTGCCATCTTCTGATAATGCTTCTTTCCCTTCCTTTTCAGTCATGATGAAGAGTCTCGGATCAAACCATCAATTGCTTATTCCTCTCTATAGATGCTGAGTTCCTCCAGCATTTTGTGTGTGCTATTCTGCATTTTCAGCACTTTCAAAATCTTTCCTGTTTATGTGACACACAGTAATGTTTCACAGCTAATGTGATGACCTCTTGGGAATGTTTCATTACTGAAGTAATGGTTTCTCTGTAGCAGCAACGCTTGGGTTATGCCTAGAGATATCAGGGCTTTGGAATGTGTGCTATCCAACGAGAGGCATATTGTTCTTTCTTGTGGGTCTGGGAGCAGAGATTTCACAGTCTTTTGTTGGGGAGACACGAAGACAGAAGACACGAATGGAGAGAGTTGGTAGACCTGGATGGAGTATACCTGGAGTGAGGGTCCGAGGGTCGGCTATGCTCGGTGGAGGTCAATGGGGAATAAATTAATCTAACTGTGAGCTCCAACATTGTGCATTAGACTATTTTATGAGAATAGGCCCTTTTCTTTTTTTTGTTTCTTTACTAACCATATAGTCAAATTAAGAATCATAAAGCTCAATCATTTAATCGCATATTACGTACTGTTTGTTATTTTGTGGTACTGATTTGTAACAGGGGACACATCATACAACAAGATTTTGTAAGTTTGGCCGGGCCAAGGGCTGTCTTCCCCTAGACTAAGCCACTAACCAATCTGAGAGTTACAATTGTAGGGGCACATAGTCTCATGGAATGGAGCAGGTACAGATCCAACTAAGATAGAGGAGGTGACCACTTGGCCAAGACCCCGGACTGTGAGTGCTCTTTGCTCATTCCTCGGGTTCTGTGGTTACTATTGGAGGTTTGTGAAATGCTACAAGAAAGTGAGTCACCCATTGAATCAACTTCTGTGCGGTTACTCTCCCTTGCAGAAGAAAGGTAGGGGGAAATAGGACGGGAGGGTGAAGAGTATCTTAGCCCGTCAGAATTCTTTGGACTGAAGTGGGATGCAAAATGTGAGGAGGCC
Organism: Hypanus sabinus; assembly: GCF_030144855.1. Taxonomy (NCBI): domain Eukaryota; kingdom Metazoa; phylum Chordata; class Chondrichthyes; order Myliobatiformes; family Dasyatidae; genus Hypanus; species Hypanus sabinus. The sequence continues at coordinate 75,316,293 of NC_082722.1, read as the reverse complement.
TTTCAGTAGCCGAAGGAGTTGCTGATCTACGCACCAGTGCTGGTCTTTTGCAGACCCTCGATTGCCGTACGTACTGCACACTGATGCCAGCTTTGGAATTCCAAGTTGGAATTTCTGGCATTGAAACTGGCAGTGGTAGATAAGCTGAGTTGCTACCTCGACAGGGCCAAGTTTGAGTTGAGGATGGACAACAACCCCCTAACTTATATCCTGACCCTGGAAAAAATGGATGCCACAGGTCATTGATTATTGGCGGCGTTGTCTGCCTATGATTTCAGCCTGAAGTACCGGCTGGGAAGTAGGAATATTACTGCTGATGCTTGAAAGGCTGGTCAGGGACGAGGAGTGGGAGAGCGTTCCTGCCCCGGGGGTGAAGGCCATGTGTCAGTTTGCCATCACTGTGAAGGCAGGGGGAAAGGAGAGGAAGGATCGAGCAGTGGATCAATTGGGAGCTTCCGTTGACGATTTTCCCCGAGTTTACTGTAACCTGACTGCTCTGAAGACAAATCAGCTGCCGGAATTGAGTTCTGGGGAAGTGGCAGCTGTTCAGCGAGATGACCTGGGCATTGGTAACATCTGGTCAACGGTCAAAAAGGGAAACATGGCTCAGGCAGAGAAGACGAAACATGCAGCGGTGTCTCCATTACTGAGAGAAAGGCCTTGATCGGAGTTACGGAACCAGGTCCCATATCAGGTCACGTCACCCTCAGTGTTGCCAGCTTGTTCTGTCAATGAAGTATTGAAGATTGCGTTAAAGTCACTTCATGACGCTCTGGACACTTGTGGGTTGAAAAGACCTATGGATTGCTCAGAGTCCGGTTTTACTGGACCTGGATGAAATCAGAGGTCGAAGAATACTGCAATTCATGCATTCGATGCATACGGCGAAAAACACTGCCTACATGAGCAGCTCCCTTGACCCATTTGCAGATTGTGGGGCCACTGGACCTGGTGTGTATGGATTTCCTGTCAATGGAACCCAACGCCAGCGACTTGATGAATGTCTGAGTCATCATGGACCACTACACCAGATATGCACAGTCTTTGCCTAACAAGGACCAAAGGGCGTCCACGGTGACCAAAGTGCAATGGGAGAAGCATTTCATTTATTATGGCCTCCCCAGGTGGATATATTGTGATCAGGGACGGGATTTCAAGAACAGACTCATCCATGAGTTACTGGGCTTATTTGGAGTTGTGAAGTCGAGGACCATGCACTATCATCCGCAGGGTGATCCCCAGACAGAGAGGTTTAATTGGACCTCACCAGACATGCTCAGGACTCTGGAGATCAGCTGGAGTTAACATATTGGGCATCTGATCCACAGTCACAACTCCATCCGAAATGAAGCTACAGAGTACTCGCCATGCTATCTGATGTTTGAGCGCGAGGGGAGGTTGCCCATTGACCTTTGTTTTGGGACTGACGAGGGCGACTTACCACTGAAGACTTGTCTAAAGTATGTGCCTGACATGAGAAGAGAGCCGAAAAGGGTTTATGAATTAGCTGGGGTCATGGCTGCCAAGCAGAATCAAGGAAATAAGATGAGGTATGATCAAAAGGTTAGGTTCTCTCAACTCTTGCTGGGAGACCGAGTCCTCATAAGGAATTTGGGGCTATCTGGGGAACATAAATTGGCTGACCACTGGGTGGCTGAGCCCTAAGTGATGGAGAGTCAAATGCCAGACCAACCAGTTTTCCGGGTGAAACCAGAGGATGGGAACGGATCTGTCAAAGTTCTCCATCAGAAATACCTGCTGCCCTTGGAACAAGGGGTGCAGGTAGACCCAGAGCCAGACTTGGAGCGGAAACACCGAGTAACTGCAGGGCCCACAGCAGGAGAGGTTAGGCCCCCACCCCTGAGAGGGATACTGATTTGGAAGATGGGGACCTGAATGTGTGGTACGTGCTGCTTTTTGCTAACTCCCCATTGATTGAGGAACAGACTTCCAGCCCTTCTCCCGCTGAGACAGGTGAAGTGGTGGGGGGGGGCTGCAAAGGATGAAGCGAGGCTTGGCCACGGGACAGAGGGGTCCGAGTGCAGGTGGACACGAGTGATAGATTGGGGAAGGCCTCGCCAGCTATACCAGATGTAGTGTCTGAACCTGAAGAGTTAGGTGAGGGGGTATGGAGGTGTCAGAGAATGAAGAGACCACCGGATAGGCTGGCCTATATAGCACCTGGGGAACAGAGTGTGACCTCTACCATTTTGGGGAGCTATGTCACTGCCTTTAGCACCTGGATTGGACTCTGTGTTTTGCAGGAACCATTGGCGAATTATCTCAACATCCTGAGGACATGACTAAATTTGGTGGGGTGGGGGGGAGAACGTAACATGCTGTAATGTTGTGCTGCTAATGTAATGGCCTCTCTGTAATGTTTCATTGCTAAAGTAATGGTTTCTCTGTAGCAGCAATGTTTGGGTTATGACTGGGGCTTTGGAATGTGTGCCATCCAATGAGAGGCATGTTGTTCTTTCTAGCGGGTCTAGGAACAGGGATTTTGTGGTCTTTTGTTGGGCTGCGATGAAGAAAGAAAACGTGAATGGAGAGAGTTGGTAGACAGCCGGACAGAGTGGACCTGGAGCGAAGTTCCGAGGGTCAGCTACGCTCGGAGGAGGTCGGTGGGAAACAAATGGACGGAACTGTGAGTTCCAACATTGTGCATTAAACTGTATAATGAGGATGGTCCTTTTTTTGTTTCTTTACTAACAATATAGGCAAATTAAAAATTATGAAGCTCAATTGTTTAATCGCATGTTGTGTACTGTTTGTTATTTTGCAGTACTGATTTGTAACAGAGGAACATATCACGCAGCATCCACCCAAATAAGATTTCTTAAGTTTGGCTGGGCCAAGTGCTATCACTAGCCAAAATGAGAGTTACATTTATAAGAAATGTATAGTATTTAATAATAAGTTAAATAAGTAGTGCAAAAAGAGATTAAAAAAAATAGTATTGATGTAGTTACATCCAAACATTCAATTTACAATGGAGATGGAAAAGAATGGTTACCTCCTGTTCCTGGACGTTCTAAAATGTTGGAAATTGGACAGTAGCTTCGGACATGGCGTCTATCAGAAACCCACTCATGCAGACTTATACCTCGACAATAACATCTACCATCACGCATCCCAATGTAAATGCAGGGTTCTCAAATTATTAACTGTAATGTTAACTGTTAACTGTATATATAAAATGGTTTCTCTGTAGCGTTATAATGGAATGGCTTCTATGTATGTAACTGATGAGGTAATGCTCTGTTTAGTTGAAATGTTTGGGTTGTAATTATTGATAACGGAGGAACTAACCAATGGAAGCAATGTTATTCTATCTGTATGTGTTGGAACCTGGAGTCAGTTCACGGACTTTTCGGGAGGAGAGCCGAAGAGTAAGGACGTGCTGGATGCCCTCTGGTCGACCACCGAGGTTGGTCCCAGGCGGCAGGTTGAGGAGGTCAAAGAAGATCAAATGGTGGACAGAAGACTTTGATAATTGAGCTCCAATGGTTGTGCATGAACTGATTGAACTCTGATAAGTTTTGGTGCCCTTTTCTTTCTTTTTATATTGTATTGTTATTAATTACCTATTTCCAGTAAAATTCATAAAGTGTGATTTGCAAAACGTACATTGTGTGCTGTTTGATATTGTATGGGTGAGTTTGTACCAGTGTGCATTACACAGCATCTACGGATACGGGAAACACTGTTTGGTGGGTGGACGGATTTTCCCCTAGACAAACACAAACCAATAGTCCTAAGCGCTACACAAAATGGTTCTTTCAACTTTGTTTAACCGTGCAAAAACTATTTTGGACCTGGAACGTCTCCACAAGGAAATCAGACAACTATTCATGAGGTTCCTACAGAATGGCTACAAGGTGAAGGAAATCAATTGGGCCCTTAAAAGGGCCGATGGAAAAACCAGGAAACCTAACAATGAGGAGGAATCCATCACTACTGTCTCTTCATCATATATTTCCACAGTTCTGGAAGGATTGTCAGGATCCTGAAGAAATACTGGATTAATACCATCCACAAACCTGTAAGGAAGCTCAAATCACAGCTTATGCAGGTCAAGGATGATCTGGAGCTCAGTACGGCTGGCGTTTATAGGATTCCCTGTGAATGCGGGGCAACGTGTATCAGCCAGATGGGTCGCACGGTGGAAATGCACATTATGGATCACAGGGGGTGTATCCGTTTTGGTTACCTGGAGAAAGGGGCAGTCGCAGAACAATGCATTCCCAATGGCCATAGGATTGACGGCACAAAACTACTGTGCCCTACCAGTGGCTTTTGGGACTGCCTGGTGAAGGAAACCCTTGAAATAAAGCTAGAGGAAGAAAATTTTAACAAAAATGAAGGTCTAGCTCAAAGTAAGAACTGGAATTCAATTGTAAACACAATGGGACAGTGTAAACCTGATTGGATGAGGGCTAACCAATCGGGAGGGACAGGCAACAGGGTATAAATACCACCGGACTAGACATGCCCAGGCATCATCCCTAATGAAGATAACAGAGTTTCTCATTAAAAATTTGGTTAAAATCGATACCTGAAACTGGCTGGAAGCCCGGTAAGTGTTTATTTGTAGTGTACATAGTCTCTCCGGAATCATGGTGGGAGCAGACATACTAGGGACATATAAGAGATTCTTGGAGGCATAGGGATGAACAAACAATGGAAAGCTATGTGGGAGTGAAGCACTAGATTGATCTTGGAGTAAGTTAAACAATTAGCATAACATTGTTGACCAAAGGGACTGTACTGAGCTGTACTGTTCCATTCTATGTTCTATTTGTTTACCAATTTCCTACCCAGGCAACTACATCCCCTCTTGTTCCATGGGCTTCAATTTTAATAATGTCCTTTGAGAAATAAACTCTCTTTGGGCTTCATGCTGGGTACAGATTCCCTTATAACCAAACCAATCTGATTATACCAATGTTTCGATGACAAGCTCTGCCATCTTCTTCAGGGATGATGCTTAGGCATGTCTGGTCCAGTGGTATTTATACACTTGTATTCTGTTCCTCCTAATTGGTTAGTCCTCCTCCAATCAGGTTTCTGCTCTCACACCTTGTTACAATCCAATTCCAGTTCTTTCTTAGAGTGAGACCTTTATCTTTGTTAAAATTCTTTTCCTCTAGTCATATTTCAATGGCTTCCTTTTCCAGGTGGTCCCAAAAGCCATTGGAATGGCACAGTACTTTTTTGCTGTCAAAGTCAATCCTATTGCCATTGCAAATGTAATATTCTGCTCCTGTCAATTTCTCCAGGCAACCCAATAGATACAGCTCCTATGCTCCTTGATGTGGGTTTCCACCGTTCATCCCATCTGGCCGATCACAGGGAATCCTGTAATCACCAGCTGTCCTGAGTCACAGGTCATCTTTGACCTGAAAAAGCTGTGACTTGAGCTCCCTTATGGGTTTGTGGATGGTATGAATCTTGGCAGTCCTTCCAGGGACTGTGGAAGTATAGGGAAGACAGGCAGAAGCAACAGGTTTCTCCTTGTTGTTTGGTTTCCTGGTTTTTCCATTGGCCCTTTTAAGGGCCTGATTGATTTCCTTCACCTTGTAGTCATTCTGTAGGAAAGTCATGCTGAATTGTCTTATTTCCTTGGGGTAACTCTCTGGGTCCAAAATAGATTTTGTATTTTTAATCGAAGTAGAAAGAACAGCTCTACGTTGATGGTGGTGGCTGTTATTGTTGAAGTATAAGTCTGTGTTGTGTGGGTTTCCAATGGACACTACGCTACCATCCAGTTCAGTTGTATTAGAATTCCCACGAAAAGGAGGCAACTATTCTTCTCCACCTCCACTGTAAATTGAATATTTGGATGTATACCATTCAAAAGGTCATGGAGCTTTTGGAGTGCCTGGATTCCATGAGGTCACGCTACAAAGGGGTCATTGACGTACCTGAAGAAGTGTTTGGGGTATAAGGGTGATGAACTCACAGCCCTTTCCTCAAAGTCTTCCATGTAGAAATTAGCAATAGCCGGTGACAAGGGTGAACCCATGGCCATTCTGTCTATTTGTTCATAGTAGTTCCCCTTTATAGAGGAAGTACATTGACATAGGAGTGTGCTGAAATAGATCAATGGTAACCTTATCAGACCTTGACCATGGGAGGACCAAGCTGTCCTCTATCAGAACTCTCGTGAACAGGGACACAACGTCGAAACTGACCATTATGTCATCTAGGTTCATTTGGATGTTGGTTATTGTTTTAACAAAGTCGGTCGAGTTTGTGATGTGAAGCTCACAGACCCCAACAAAGGAAGACAGCATGGTTGTTAAATGCTTAGCAAAGATGACCTGGGACTCAGCTGTCTGGTGTTTACAGGATTCCCTGAGAACATGGAGCATCGTATATCGAGCAGACAGGATGCACAGAGGAAACACACATCAAGGAGCAGAGGAGGTGCAACTGTTGGACTACGCAGAGAAATCAACGGTAGCAGAGCAGTACATTTGCAATGACTGTAGGATTGACTTCAATGGCACAAAACTTCTGTGCTGTCCAATGGTTCTTGGGTCCATCTGGTGAAGGAAGCTATTGACATAAAACCAGAGGATAGGAATTTTAACAAAGAAGGAAGTCTTGCTCTGAGTAAAAACTGGAATTCGATTATAAACAAGGTGGAGGAGTGGAAACCTGATTGGATGAGGACTTACCAATCAGGAAGGATGGAATACAAGGGTACAAATACCACCGGACTAGACATGTCCAAGCATCATTCCTGAAGAAGATGGCAGAGTCTGTCATTGAAACATTGGTTATAATCGATACCTGTACCCAACATGAAGCCTGAGAAGAGTTTATTCATCATAAACACCGGGAAAGAACTGGATCACTTCTGACCTTTGAGAACTTTATATACAGCACATCACCCCTATTCCCCTGTTAGTTCATTTACTTTTATCAAATCCATGTTGGTTTTCCCAGGTCAATCCATATTTGGCTGCCAGCTCTTCCTTGTAAATATAGTTCACAGGCTGTGCCATGTAAAAGGACAACATGGGCTATGAAAAGTGACACGAAAGATTTTTTATTTGCATGATTTACCTCATCTTGCATATTGGGTGTTTGTCAGTCTTTGATTATATATAAAACTTTTCATAATTCTATTGTATTTCTTTATTTTCCTGTAACTTCCTGCAAGAAAACAAATCTCAAGGTAGTATATAATAACATATGTTTTATGTACTTTGTTCAGAGATAAAGCACAGAACAGGCCCTTCCAGTTCTTCAAGTCACTCCAGCAGCAACCCCTAATTTAACCTAATCAGAAGACCATCTGCAATAAGCAATGAACCTATCAACTGGTATGTCTTTGGAAAGTGGGAGGAAACCGGAACACCCGGAGGAAACTCATACATTCCACAGGGAGGAGGCGCAAACTCCTTTCAGAGGACACCGGGATTGAACTTCAATGCACAAAGCTGTAATGGTGTCTCGTTAATTACTATATTACCACAGTGCCCTATGTACATATACTGTACGTAGTGTGCTAATAAATTTTACTTTGACTGACTTAATTTGACATTAAGGGAATTATTTTTCTTTAGAATATCAGTTTCAGTCACACTGATGCAACATTAATGCCCAAAAATATTTATGCACAATCCTTTCATTCATTCTTTTCTTAATCTTTTTATTGATTTTTTTTTTAAAGTGTGTATACAAACAAGAGGAGAATATCTCTGGTATATATGTCATTAGCAGTCCATATAGAAGGTAAAATAAACAACATCAGAATCACACATAATGTTGATCTACAAAGTATAAATCAGATATCGAATGTATAATCCTCCTTGTATCAATTTATGAAGAAAGAAAGAACTATTAGAAATTTTTATACAAAAGAGAAAAAAAAAACACTATTCTAAACAGAAAAAAAAAGGACTGGGCGGTTCATCCTGAGAGAAAAACCGAGAGAAGAGAGACCCTCTGATCAAATCCAAGGTTCTGAAAAAATAGCTGGAAGAGAATCAGTACAAAAATCAGATCATATGAAAATATTGAATAAAAGGTTGCCAGATTTCTTCAAATTTAAAGGATGTATCCAATATCTGACTTCTTATTTTTCTCTAGACTTAAACAGGACATGATAGAGGAAAGCCAATAAAAGGCGGTGGGAGGGTTAAGGTCCTTCCATTTCAGTAAAATGGCTTTCCTAGCCAATAAAGTTGAAAAGGCTATGATCTGCTGAGTAGAAGCAGGAATATATCCTGCTTCCAATGGAATAACCCTGCAATCCTATGTATATACTGTAGTGTATTTAATATTTCAGCATTCTCTTTACTCAATATATTTATTGTACTTGGTGAGGCACTACAAGGTGTTCAGATACTTGCTGACTTGCAGTGTCTGCACCAGAACTCACACTGTGAATTAAATCTATCGAAATTATCTCTTCAGCGGTTTGACAAGGCACGGCCTTGCAAGGGTGTGGAGGTCGGCCTGTGAGAACAGCAGGAAGAGTTTAAAAATAAGACAGATTCACAGAGCGGGGAACAGAGTAGAGGGAGACTGAGTAGGAAGGCTTTGGCTCAACGGGGCTTCGTCGATAAGGGGCCGAGGCCAGGTAGGTTATCTGTTTGAAATAAGACAGAAAGTGTATGTGTGAGGCTGGTTTTCTGTGCTCAGTGTCAGATGTGGGAGGTCCTGCAGTCTCCCTGCCTCCCGAAAAATCACATCTGCACCAGGTGCTTCAAGCTGCATCTCCTTAGAGACCGCATTAGGGAACTGGAGCTGCAGCTTGATGACCTTCTTCTGGCCAGGGAGAGTGAGGAGGTAGTAGAGAGGAGCTATAGGCCGGTAGTCACCTCGGGACCACAGGAGACAGAGAAGTGGGTAACAGTCAGGAGAGGGAAGGGCAAGAAACAGGGGCTAGAGAGTATCCTAGTGGCTGACCACCTTCAAAATAAGTATTTCTACTTGAGTACTGTCAGGAGGGGATGACCTACCTGGCGAAAGCAACAATGGCCATGCCTCTGGCACAGCAGCTCAGAAGGGTAGGGAAAGGAAGAAGATAACAGCAGTAAAAGGGGACTCCATAGTTAGGGGGTCAGATAGGTGATTCTGTGGATGCAGGAAAGAAACGCGGATGGTAGTTTGCCTCCCAGGTGCCAGGGTCTGGGATGTTTCTAATCGCATCCACGATATCCTGAAGTGAGAAAGAGAATAGCCAAAGGCTGTGGTACATTTTGGTACCAACAACATAGGTAGGAAAAGGGAGGAGGTTCTGAAAGGAGACTGCAGGGAGTTAGGAAAGAAGTTGAGAAGCAGGACCTCAAAGGTAGTAATCTCAGGATTATTGCCTGTGCCATGTGACAGTGAGAATAGGAATAGTGTGAGGTAGAGGATAAATGTGTGGCTGAGGGATTGGAGCAGGGGGTAGGATTCAGATTTCTAGATCACTGGGAGCTCTTCTGGGGCAGGTGTAACCTGTACAAAAAGGACAGGTTGTACTTGAATCCAAGCGGGACTAATATCCTGGCGGGAAGGTTTGCTAAGGCTTTTGGGGGGTGGGAACCGAACTGAAGTGATGGAGGAAAGGGAGGTTGGCACACAAATAGAGAAAGTTTGGAGACAGTGTGAAAGGAAGGATAAGGAGGTGATAGAGAAGGGACACGTTCAGTCCGATGGTTTGAGATGTGTCTATTTTAATGCGAGGAGTATCATGAATAAAGCAGATGAGCTTAGAGGGTGGATCAACACTTGCAGCTGTGATGTTGTGGCCGTTACAAAGACTTGGATGGTGCAGGGGCAAGAATGGCTACTTCAAGTGCCAGGCTTTAGACATTTCAGAAAGGACAGGGAGGGAGGCAAAAGAGGTGGGGGCATGGCACTGCTGATCAGAGATAGTGTCATGGCTGCAGAAAAAGAGGAAGTCATGGAGGGGTTGTCTACGGAGTCTCTGTGGGTGGAAATTAGGAATAGGAAGGGGTCAATAACTCTACTGGGTGTTTTTAATAGACCACCCAATAGTAACAGGGACATTGAGGAGAAGATAGGGAGACAGGTTTTGGAAAGGAGTAATAATAATTACAGGGTTGTTGTGGTGGGAGATTTTAATTTCCCAAATATTGATTGGCATCTCCCTAGAGTGAAGAGTTTAGATGGGGAGGGGATTGTTAGGTGCATTCAGGAAGGTTTCTTGACACAATAGGTAGATAAGCCTACAAGAGAAGAAGCTGTACTTGATCTGGTATTGGGAAACAGACCTGGTCAGGTGTCAGGTCTCTGAGTGGGAAAGCATTTTGGAGATAGTGATCGCAATTCCATCTCATTACCATAATATTGGAGAGGGATAGGAACAGACAAGTTAGGGAAACGTTTAATTGGAGTAAGGGGAAATATGAGGCTATCAGGCAGGAACTTGGAAGCATAAATTGGAAATAGATGTTCTCAGGGAAATGTACAGAAGAAATGTGGCAAATGTTCAGGGGATATTTGCGTGAAGTTCTGAGTAGGTACTTTCCAATGAGACATGGAAAGGATGGTGGGGTACAAGATCTATGATGAACAAAGGCTGTTGTAAACCTAATCAAGAAGAAAAGAAGAGCTTACAAAAGGTTCAAAAAATTAGGTAATGTTAGAGATCTAGAAGATTATAAGGCTAGCAGGAAGGAGCTTAAGAACAAACTTAGGAGAGCCAGAAGGGGCCAGGAGAAGGCCTTAGTGGACAGGATTAAGGAAAACCCCAGGGCAATCTACAAGTACGTGAAGAGCAAGAGGATAAGATGTGACAGAACAGGACCAATCAAGTGTGACAGTGGAAAAGTGTGCATGGAACCGGAGGAAATAGCAGAGGTACTTAATGAGTACTTTGCTTCAGTATTCAAGATGGAAAAGATCTTGGCGATTGTAGGGATGACTTGCAGTGGGCTGAAAAGCTTGATCATGTAGGTATTAAAGAAGAGGATGTGCTGGAGCTTTTGGAAAGCATCAAGTTGGATAAGTCACCGGGACCGGATGATATATACCCCAGGCTACTGTGGGAGGCAAGGGAGGAGATTGCTGAGCCTCTGGCAATGATCTTTGCATTATCAATGGGGACAGAAGAGGTTCCAGGGGATTGGAAGGTTGCAGATGTTGTTCCCTTATTCAAGAAAGGAAGTAGAGATGGCCTAGGAAATTATCTACCAGTGAATCTTACTTCAGTGGTCGTTAAGTTGATGGAGTAGATCCGGAGAGGCAGGGTTTATAAACATTTGGAGAGGCATCATTTGATTAGGAATAGTTACCATGGCTTTGTGAAAGGCAGATCAAGCCTTACAGCCTGATTGAATTTTTGAGGATGTGACTAAACACATTGATGAAGGTAGAGCAGTAGATGAAGTGTATATGGATTTCAGCAAGGCATTTGATAAGGTACCCTATGCAAGGCATATTGAGAAAATAAGGAGGCATGGGATTCAAGGGGACATTGCTTTGTGGATCTGAACTGGTTTGTCTACAGAAGGCAAAGAGTGGTTGTAGATGGATCATATTCTGCATGGAGGTCAGTGACCAGTGGTGTGCCTCAAGGACCTGTTCTGGGACCCCTACTCTTCATGATTTTTATAAATGACCTGGGTGAGGAAGTGGAGTAATGGGTTAGTAAATTTGCTGATTGCAGAAAGGTTTGGGGTGTTGTGGATAGTGTGGAGGGCTGTCAGAGGTTACAACAGGACATTGATAGGATGCAAAACTGGGCTGAGAAGTGGCAGATGGAGTTGAACCCAGGTAAGTGTGAGATGATTCATTTTGGTAGGTCAAATATAATGGCAGATTATAGCATTAATGGTAAGACTCTTGACAGTGTGGAGGATAGAGGGATCTTGGGGTCTGAGTCCATAGGACACTCAAATTCGTTACGCAGGTTGACTCTGTGGATAAGGAGGCATACAGTGCATTGGCTTTCATCAATTGTGGGATTGAGTTTAAGAGCTGAGAGATAATATTGCAGCTATATAGGACCCTGGTCAGACCCCACTTGGAATACTGTGCTCAATTCCGGTCACCTCACTACAGGAAGGATGTGGAAACCATAGAAAGGGTGCAAAGGAGATTTACAAGGATGTTGCCTGGATTGGGAGCATGCCTTATGAGAATAGATCGAGGGAACTTGGCCTTTTCTCCTTGGAGCGACAGAGGATGAGAGGTGACCTGATAGAGGTGTACAAGATAATGAGAGTCATTGATCCTGTTGATAGTCAGAGGCTTTTTCCCAGGGCTGAAATGGCTAGCATGAGAGGGCAGTTTTAAAGTGCTTGGAAGTAGGAACAGGGGAGATGTCAGGGGTAAGTTTTTTATGCAGAGAGTGGTGAGTGTGTGGAATGAGCTGCTGGCGACGGTGGTGGAGGCAGAAATGATAGGGTCTTTTAAGAAACGCCTGGATGACTACATGGAGCTTAGAATAATAGACGGCTATGGGTAAAGCCTAGGTAGTTCTAAGGTAGGGATATGTTCGGCACAGCTTTGTGGGCCAAAGGGCCTGTATCGGGCTGTAGGTTTTCTAAATCTCCTCATCAATTAAATTGACAGTGTATCAATTAGCCTGTCGAACTGATCAGCCAATTTGAAGAGGCAAGCTATCGTACACAAGGTTAAATTCTATATTTCAAAGTTGTTGAAAAGGAAGATGGCTTTTAAAAGAAAGTGTCCTTTGTTAAAAGAAAATGATTGCTTTCCAGTCAGAATGTCCCAAATGATTACAACCATCAAAATACCTTTGAACTGTGGTTAATCTTCCAACGTGGTTAATCTCAATTAAGTCGTGTTTAATTAAGAACCTGAATTGAGACTGATTTAAAATCTACCTCTAGTTTGTGTTTGACAAAGAATGGCTTTTGTTTTGGGAAGACTGTTAAAGTTTGTGCATAGCATCCCTCTTCTTTCAATGCTAATGTATTGCCACTTCAATATTATAGAACATAGAACAGTACAGCTCTGTACAGGCCATTCAGCCCACAATGTTGTGCTGACCCTTTAACCAGTTATGAACAAACTAACCCTTCCTTGTCACATAGCCCTTCAATTTTCTTTCATTTGTTTGCCTATCATAATGTCCCAAATGTATCTGCCCCTATCACCACCCTGACAGTGCATTTCACGCACCCATCAGTCTCTGTGTAAAAAACTTACTTCTGACATCTCTCTTATGCTTCCTTCAAACAGCTTTAGTTTGTCCCCCTGCAAAGCACTGAGTAGTAGCAGGGCTGCACCACATACAGTTAATATTTTGAGTTATCAGTATATACACTCAGTGGCCACTTTAATAGGTACCTCTTGTAGGTGCCTAATATGTGGCAAACGAATACGCCTGTGATGTTTTCCTCCTCTAGCCCATCCACTTCAAGGTTTGACATTTTGAGCATTAAGAGATGCACTTCTGCACAGCTCTGTTGGAAAGCATTGTTATTTGAGTTACTGTCAGCTTGAACAATTCTGGCCATTCTTCTCTCACCTCCCTCATTAACAAGGTGTTTTCACCCACAGAACTGCTGCTCATTGGATGTCTTTTTGTTTTTGACACCATTCTCTGCAAACACTAGAATCTGTTGAGCATAAACGTGATATAGATATACAGTTTCTGAGATACTCAGATCACCTCATCTGGCACCAACAAATTATTCTACGGACTAAGCCACTTAGATTGCATTTTTCCCCATTCTGATATTTGGTCTAAACCTCTTGACTATGTCTGTATGCATTTATGCATTCAGATGCTGCAACATGATTGGCTGATTAGATACCTGCGTCAATAAGCCAGTCTACAGGTGCACCTAATAAAGTGGCCACTGAGTGTACAAAAGTATTGTACAAATAATTTTCATGCGTTAGTATTCATTTATTTAATTCAGCATGACTGAAACAGATTAGTATTATCCTGTTTTATTTTGCAAGTGAGCAGTCGCTCTGCCTAAGCTGGTAGACTCATGATTGTAATCTTAAAATTAGAATTTCGGGAGAAATAAGTTTCCTCTCCACCCATGCATCATCATCAACTCTACAGTTACAAAATACTGGAGGATCTCATTAGGCCAGGCAACATCTATAGGAAACTAACAGTTTACAAACAATCAATGTTTTGGGCTGAGAGCATTCATTGGTCCTGGAGAATGGTCTTGACCAAAATGTTGACTGTTTATTCCTTTCCATAGATGCCGCCTGGCCTACAGAGCACCTCAAGCATTTTCTGTGTGTGTTGCTTTGAATGTCCAGAATTTGCAGATTTTCTCAAATTGTTTCCCTGGTTTCGTATGCGAGAACTACATCTCCTTCATCAGCAAAGTGCAGACACTATCCATTCAGCAAACTGACTTTTCCAAAAGCTCCTTCTGGAAAGCAGTATGAGGTTATTAAAACCAAACCTTCAAGCCATCTTTAACGTTTCTTCCCTCAGGCAGCTAATCTGATCAACCATTCTAGTTTTCCACTCCCCACCACACTCTATCCGGGATCTCAGCCACAGAATTGCACTGTAAGTACTTTGAACTATTTTTCATAATGCAGTTTACATTGAAAGTAAATGCTAGTGTTTATGTCTGTATGCACATTTTATTACATATCTGTCCTTTACCTTTAAACTTATTCATTTTTTAATAATTATTTTTACATAATTTTTATAATTGTTGAATGTGTTGTGTTTTTTGTTGCATGTCATGCTGAGACACCACAGCAACTTCTTAATACATGTAAATATATATGGCAAGCTTTTGGTCACTTCCTGGTCTCTGTCAGAAACTCAAGATTCCACAAGCAACTGTGTGAACAATGGCCTGGTTATGATCCATTCTGGTGACATTGATAGAAGTTTCTGCAGGTGTTGGAATCTGGAGCAGCAAACTCTCTGCTGGAGGAACTTAGCAGGTTGAGTAGCATCTGTGGAGGGTTAGGTCAGGGAGTCACAGAGAAGTATAGCAGAGCAACAGGCCCTTTGGCCCATCTAGTCCTTGAAGAACCATCTACCTGCTCTAGGACCATAGTCCTCCATCCTCCTATCATACATGTACCGCTCCAAACTTTTCTTAAACATTAAAATCAAGTTTGTATGTATCACTTGCACTGGCAGCTGGTTTTACACTCTCACAACCCTCTGAGTTAAGAAGCTCCCCCTCTTGTTCCCCTTCAACCTTTCACCATTCACTCTTAACCTATCATGTCTAGTTGCAGTCCCACCCAACCTCAATGGAAAAAGCCTGCATTTATCCCCATCTATACCCCTCATAATTTTGTATATATCTATCAAATCTCCTCCCAATCTTCTACATTCCAACCTGCTGCTCAGGATGACACTGTTGTTGAAAAGGCATACAGTGCATTGGCCTTCATCAATCATGGGACTGAGTTTAGGAACCAAGGAGTAATGTTGCAACTATATAGGACCCTGGTTAGACCCCACTTGGAGTACTGTGCTCAGTTCTGGTCTCCTCACTACAAGAAGGAGTAGAAACCATAGAAAGGGTGCAGAGGAGATTTACAAGGATGTTGCCTGGATTAGGGGACATGCCTTATGAGAATAGGTTGAGCAAACTCAGGCTTTTCTCCTTGGAACGAAGGAGAATAAGAGGTGACCTGATAGAGGTGTATAAGATGATGAGAAGTATTGATGGTGTGGATAGTCAGAAGATTTTTCCCAGGGCTGAAATGGATAGTATGTTTTAAAGTGCTTGGAAGCAGGTACAGAGATGATGTCAGGGATAAGTTTTTTTTATATACACAGAAAGTGGTGAATGCTTGGAATGGGCTGCCAGTGACAGTGGTATGGTCTTTTAAGAGACTCCTGGACAAGTACATGGAGCTTAGAAATATAGAGGGCTATGGAGAACCCTAGGTAATTTCTAAGGTAAGGACATGTTCAGCACAGCTTTGTAGGCTGAGGGGCCTCTATTGTGCTGTAGGTTTTCTATGTTTCTAAAGTCTTAACCTATTCAATCTTTCCTTATAAATCAGGTCTTCCAATCCCATCAAAATTTTCTCTGTACTCTTTTAATTTTATTTACATCTTTGCTATTGGTAGGTGACCAAAACTACACACAATACTCCAAATTACGCCTCACCAATGTCTTATAAAACTTCAACATAACATCCCATCTCCTGTACTCAGCACTTTAATTTATGAAGGCTGATGTACCAAAAGCTTTCTTTACAACCTTTTCTATCTGTTCCACCACTTTCAATGAATTATGGACCTATATCTCCAGAACATTTTGTTTACCGCACACCTCAGTACCCTATCATTCACCGTGTAAGACCTGGTTGATATTCATAATACTTTTGATTGAAACCACTCTCAAAATGTATGTATTGAGATCAGTAATAAAAATTCATGGATCCCTAACAGGCAAAAACTGGGGCGATTACAATGATTAACAGGAAACATCAGACACATCAAACATGTATCCAGGATCTCTCTAGATCCTCTCCTCCTCCTCTTTATTCCATGATTCACTGCCCACTCCTATTAGATTCCTTCTTCCTCAGTCCTTTATCTTTTCCACCTGTCACCTCATAGCTATTCACATCACCTGCCATTCCCCACCCACCCACCTTCCCCTCACCTGGTCTTACCAATCACCTGCTAGTTTGTACCCCTCCCCAACTTCTTCTGCTCCTATCCCTTCCAGCTCTAAGAAAGCTCTCAGCCCAAAACATCAATTGTTATTCCCATCCACAGATGCTGTCTGACCTGTTGCGTTCGTTCAGCATTTGTGTGTGTTACCCAACATTCATTTAATGCTTTCATCACACATAGCTCTCTGGGCTTTCAGATGATACAAAGATCGGTGGATGGGCAGGCAATGTAAAGGAAACATGGAGTCTGCAGATGTACTTGGACAGATTAGCAGAATGGGCAAAGAAGTAGCAGATGGAATGTTGTGTATGGCCATGCAGTCGGTAAAAGACATAGCCTAATTCTGCTCTTACGTCTTGTAGCCCTAAGGAAATGTTGACTGTTTATTTCCATCTGTAGATGCTGTCTGACCTTCTGAGGTTGTCCAGCAGTTTGTGTTGATCACAGATGATTTGCTTCCACCTGAAGGGAAGAGCCAGATCTCACTTCAACACCCCATCTGAAGGAGCAGTGCAGAGGTCCCTCAGCACTGCTGGGGGAGCTTTCTCAGGAGAGCGGCTGGAACCCTCAACTTAACTAGTAAAGATTCATTACTGGGTACAATATAAAAAAACATAAAATATAGTGTTGGGAAGTGTATGGTTATGAACTTTGGTAGAAGGAATAAAAGCATGGACTATTTTCTGAACAGCAAGAAAATCTAAAAACCTAGGGTGCAATGAGACTTGAGAGTCCTTGTGCAGAATTCCCTGGAGGCTGAATCAGTGGTGAGGATGACGAATGCAATGTTAGCATTCATTTCGAGAGGACTAGAATATAGAAGATGGAAAGCAGGCAAGGAGTGATTGTGAGAGGGACAGAGAGAGAAAAAAGAGAGAGAAAAAAAGGGAAATAAATAAATAGACAAATAAATAAATAAATAAATGGATAGATGGATAGATAGATCAATAGGGGATCGGGTAAAAAGGGGAAGAGGGGCATTAATAGAAGTTAGAGAAATCAATGATCATGGGCATCAGGTTGGAGGCTACCCAGACAGCACTCCTTGCCTGCTCTCTATCTTTCTCTGGTGCTCCCCTCCCCCTTTCTTTCTCCCTAGGCCTTCTTCTGTCCCATGATCCTCTGCCTTCTCCAGCCCTGTATCCCTTTTGCCAATCAACTTTCCAGCTCTTAGTTTCATCCCTCCCCCTCCTGTCTTCTCCTATCATTTTGGATCTCCCCCTCCCCCTCCCAAATCTCTTCCTATCTCTTCTTTCAGTTAGTCCTGACGAAGGGTCTCGGCCCAAAACATTGACTGTACTTCTTCCTATAGATGCTGCCTGGCCTGATCAGCATTTTGTGTGTTGCTTGAATTTCCAGCATCTGTAGATTTCCTCGTGTTTAAGGATTTTTTTCTTTGCTGTTTCCATAACAGCTTTTTTTTTACCAGTTAGGGTTGTTGGCCCTGAGTTGAACCCCTGAACCTGGCAGACCAGTGGACCACTCTTAGTTTGGTCTCTATTCATAGTCCTGTTTGGCATGGCTGACCCTATCAAGTGCCAAAGCACAAAGCCCTGACTACCAGATCATTGAGGCAAGCAAGCTTCCAAACTACAACAAGCTTGTTGTCCTCTTGGAGGAGCAGGATATAAGCTGTCCTTTATTCTGATGGTATGTGTTTTCAGGCTTTTGTGTTTTTTAAATTTAGAGATAATGCACAATAAGTCGCTCTTCTGGCCCAGTGAGTCAATGCCACCCAATAATACCCATGTGACTAATCAAGCTACTAACCCAGATGTTCTTGGAATGTGGGAGGAAACCAAAGCACCCGGAGGAAACCTACACGGTCACAGGGAGAAATTACAAATCCCTTGTAGACTCTGGCAGAATTAAACCCCGATGTCACTGGCACTGAAATAATATTACGCTAACCGCCGCGGCACCATGCCTGGGTAGGGGCTGAAAGGAGAGACTTCCATGGTGGGTGGGGCCACTTTACCGAGGCAGTGAGAAGTGTTGCCAGAGTCCATGGAGGAGAGAGGTTGTTTCCCATAACGTACTGAGCTGTATCCACAACTTCGCAGTCTCAGGCAGAGAAATTGATCTACAGTCTATAACTCTAAAGGGGGTTAAAAAAGCTTGTGGTATATAGCATTTCAGTTGCAGAGAAAGTGCAGTGCAGTTAGGCAAATATATTTTCCAGTTTAAATGGAAGAGAATTATTATTTTTGTCATACCTAACAGCTACTTAACTAGAATGATTAAGTTCCATGGGGAAACATTGCTCTCAAAATATTTGCATGCCAAGAAAAAAAAGCTTTGAATTCTAATGTGCCCTCTGAATTTCAGTTGGATTATTTTTGTATTGTGCGCTGGAAGAATGTGGGAATTGATAATGTGAACCCTGGGGTACCTGTCATAGCACAAATGAACTGGCTTCTCAGAGTTAATGTCAACGATACTGACAAGGTTCAGAATGGAAAAGAAATGAAAGGATGCACATTTGTATTTGATTAAACCTTTCACTCTCTCTTCGTCTCCTACTGTTATCTCCCACTGAGCACCAATGCACTGATTAGAGCTGGAATAAGCAACATTGAACGAACAATATAGGGAGGACAATTTAAGTTTCAAAGTTTAACTGCTTCTTTTTAGTCTAAGTACTTGCCTTAGGCTCTTTTCTTACCTTTCTTCCAAAATAAGCATCTCCATTACCTGTTAAAGAATAAATAAAAAATTTGCATTTCAGTAGTGCTCTAAGCTGAGTCAGTGGTAAAGAAGGCAAATTCAATGTTAGCATTCATTTAGAGAGGACTAGAATATAAAAGCCAGGAAGTATGCTGAAGCATATACGGTTGAAAGAAAGCAAATGTAGGCTGCACTATGGTCTTCGGGGGGTTGATAGTTTTCATTTAAAAACTATTAAGTTATGGAAGTGAATTTAATTTAATCCGCAATATTGTCTTTCATTATTTACAATCTACAGGGCGTTTTGGGGTAAGTTAGTTTTTATTTGATAAAGAACTAGAAGAGATTTTATTTCTCAGTTCTCTACACCACATTCCAGTGCTGTTGGTGATGGAAATGCACTTTTAAATTGGACTGCCAACCACCATTAAAAATCAGAAGGAGAAGTGTCCTGAAGTCCCGAAGGAGGATCCTGGCTGGAAATGTCAACTGTATATTCATTTCCATAAATATATATGCATATGTTTCAATGCAAGAAGTATCAGATGAAAGGTGGATAGGGCTGAAGTTAGCTGGTTTACAGACAGAGGCAATGTGCAGTGAGTAGAGGCAGAGATAGGGAAACATTCAAGTCAACAAGATGAGCTGCAACATAAAAGGCAGACAGAACAGAAAAGGGTGAATACAGGACTGAAAGTGTTGAACTTGAATGCATGCAGTATCCAGAACAACGTAGACGAACTTGAAGCACAGTTGCAGATTGGCAGGTATGACATTGTGGGTATCACTGAATCATGGCTGAAAGAAAATTAAAACTGGGAACTTAATGTCCAAGGATACATATTGAATCAAAAGGATAGGCAGGAAGGCAGAGAGCAGTATTACTCTGTTGGTAAAAAAAAATGAAAGCATTAGAAAGAGATGACATAAGGTCAGAAGGTATTAAACCATTGTGGATAGAGCTAAGGAACTGCATGGGTAAAAAGACCCTGATGAGAGTTGTACATAAACCTCCCAAACAGTAGTAAGGATGTGGCCTACAAATTACAAAAGGGGGTAGAACATGCATGCCAAAAGGGCAATGTTACAATAGTCATGGGGGACTTCAACATGTAGATAGATTGGAAAAATCAGGTTGGTGCTAGATTCCAAGAGGGGTAGTTTCTAGGGTGCCTACAAAATGGCTTTTTAGAGCAGCTAGCTGCTCAACCCACCAGTTAGTCTGGCCTCAATGTCTGGGAAGATGTTGCTGTCAATTATTAAGGATGAGGTCTCAGGATATTTGGAGGCACATGATAAAATAGCTTGTAGACAGCATGGTTTCCTTAAGGGAACATCTTGCCTGACAAATCAGTTGCAATTCTTTGAAGAAATAATAAGCAGGACAGATAAAGGAGAATCGCTTGATGTTGTGCACTTGGATTTTCAGAAGTTCTTTGACAAGGTGCCACACACGAGGCTGCTTAACAAGTTACAAACCCATGTTATTATAGGAAGGACTCTAGCATAGATAAAGTAGTGGCTGATAGGCAGGAGGCAAAGGGTGGAATAATGGGAGTCTTTTCTGGCTGGCTACCAGTGACTAGTGGTGTTCCACGGGATTCTGTGTTGGGACCAATTTTTTTATACAATATATATCAATGATTTGGATGATGGAATTGATGATTTTGTTGCAAAGTTTGGAGACAATATGAAGATAGCTGAAGTGGCAGGTAGTTTTGAGGAAGTAGAGAAGCTACCAAAGGACTTGGGTTCAGAGCAGTCAAAGAAATGGCAGATGGATAGTGTCAGGAAGTGTATGGTCATGCACTTTTGGTAGAAGAAATGAAAGGGTTGACTATTTTCTAAATCGAGAGAAAATACACACAAAAAAACTGAGGTGCAAAGGGACTTGGGAGTTCTTGTGCAGAATTGCCTAAAAGTTAATTTGCAGGTTGGATCTGTGGTGAGGAAGGCAAATACGGTGCAGAAGGTTAGCATTCATTTCAAGAGTACTAGAGTATAAAAGCAGGGATGTAATGTTGAGAATTCATACAGCACTGGTGAGATATTGTGAGCAATTTAGTGTCCCTTATCTTAGAAAGGATGTGTTGAAACTGGAGAGGGTTCAAAGCAGGTTCACAAAAATGATTCCAGGGTAGAATGGCTTATCATGTACAGAGCATTTGATGGCTCCAGGATTCAGAAGAATGAGGGGTGATCTCATCAAAACCCATCAAACAGTGAATTGGCCTTGATAGACTGGATGTGGAGAAGATATTTCCTGTAGTGGGAAAGTCTAAGATGATAGGACACAGCTTCAGAATTGAGGGTTGCCCTTTTAGAATGGAGATGAGGAGATATTTCTTTAGCCAGAGAGTGAAGGATCAGTTGAATTCTTTGACACAAGCAGCTGTGAAGGCCAAGTCTATATGTATATTGAAAACAGAGGGTAATAGATTCTTGATTGGTCAGGGCATGAAGGGACATGAGGAGGAGGAGATTGGGGGTGAGATCCAAATTGGATCAGCCACAATGAAATGGCAGAGCAGACTCGATGAGCCAATGGGCCTAATTCTGCTCCTATGTCTTATGGCCTTACGGTGTTTTTGACACCACCTGACCTTGTTGTGTTCCTCCAGCGTGTGTGTGGCAATGTCATTATAAGGCATTGGTAAGACTGCACCTAGAGCGTTGTGACAATTTTGGGTCCTTTATCTAAGGAAGGATGTTTTGGCATTTGTAAAATTCCAGGGCAAGTTCACAAGAATGGTTCCAGGAACGAAAGGGTTAACATAAAAGATTTTGGTGGCTGTGGAGATGTTTTCTATAGTGGGGAAATCCAAGACCAGAAAGCACAGTGTCAGAGTACTAAGACATCCATTTAAAACAGAAATGAGGAGGAATTTCTTTTGTCAGGGTAGTGTGGCTGTAGAATTCCTTGTCACAGATGGTTGTGGTGGCCAAGTCATTTGGAACACTTAAAGTGGAGTTTGATAGGTTCTTCATTAGAAGTTCCAGTGATTAGTAAGTGTGTCAAGGATTACAGAAAGACAGGAGCATGGGGTTGAGATGAATATTAAGTCAGCCACAAATGAATTCAGAGCAGACATGATGGGCCAAATAGCCCAATTCTGATCCTATGTTTTATGGTGTTATGAACTATTCAACAATATTTGACACCAAATCAAATTGGTTCAGCATCAAGTGACTAAAACAAAGGTCTCTTTGGCCTGAACTGTTAAGTAGAATATGAACAAACAAGATGCTGGAGGAGCACAGTGGCCCAGGCATTAAATTGGATGCACCTGTGGCAACAAAACTGTCCTAATGGGGGGGCAAAGGGAGTTGACCCAAAAGCAAGGCACAGACACTGAACTAACAAGAACAGGACTAGGCATAAGAAGGAAGCAAGGGAAGTGAGGAAGAAAGGATGCTGGACATGACGAAGGCCCCAGATGAGACAAGGATTCCAGGCCGGGGCTAGGACTTGACGAGGATAGCCAAACCAGGACATGGAACTGGGAGCCTGGGATTGGACTCAGAGCCAGAGATTGGACAAAGACCCGGAACCCAAGTCTTGACAGGCTCAGACTGCAAAACCAGGCAAATTCAAGGAGAAGGCACAGGACTGGACATGAGACTCCTGGACAGGACAAGGGAATCCCAGAACTAGGCTGGGCAAGGCACATCAACAAGATGAGAACATAAGAGCCCAGGTCAAGAGAACATGAACTCAGAATTGAGAGAGAGAGACAGGAACATGGAACACTGAGCCAGGACCCCTTCTGGGTACAGGACATAGGTCCAGGACTCATTACACAGAACACTGAATACAAGACAGTTCCCAACACTAGGGAGCAGCAAAGTAGCCAGACCTACCTAGAAAAGGCATGGACACAGACAGATAGCTCCAAACAGGGCAAGGCTCCAGACAGGGGCAGGGCCCCAAGTGTAGGTTGCAGGGCAGGAAGGGAACAGTCCAGCCTCAGGGTAACAGCAATGACAGCCTGACTTGCCCAACAAAGGCAAGGATCAGGAGGGACAGATCCCACCATAGGGTAACAGCAAGGACAGCCTGACTTACCCCACAAAGGCCAGGACAGGACAAAACAGCACCCAGCCTTGCATCCCAGTCCACTTATATTCCTGGCTCCAAGATGAGAATCAGGTGCCTATGATTAAGCCCAAATGACACAAGGGAATGCCGGATGGCCCGGAGTCTGGAGTCCATGGACTGGACTGTAAGCAAGAACGAGGATGACACGAACTGGACCATGACAGAAATACTCAACGGGAGTACAGAAACGGACAGAATCCTGGACACCGCCATTCAGCTGATTATTTATGTGACAGATTTTCCCCCAAGCCATCGGACTACCAACCTACTGAGCTCTGCTGAGCCCGTTGTCTTGTTTATTATTTATTGTAATGCCTGCACTGTTCTGTGTTACTTCATGCAGTCCTGGGTAGGTCTGTAATCTAGTGTAGTTTTTGTGTTGGTTTACGTAGTTCAGTGTAGTTTTTGTATTCTTCATGTAGCACCATGGTCCGGAAAAATGTTGTCTCGTTTTTACTGTGTACTGTACCAACAGTTATGGTCGAAATGACAATAAAATTTGACTTGTAATGAGATCTTCGGACTTGTGCAGGGAGCCAGTGTTAGTGTCCCATTGACTTCAACATCCAAATGCTGGCAAATGTATATTGATAGTTAGCATGGACTGTGTGGGCTGAGGGGCCTGTATCTATGCTGTATAGCTCTATGACTCCATGATTTATTTTCCCTCACATGTGCTGACTGACTCACTGACTTTCTCCAGCATCTTGTGTGTTGCCTCTTGCCACTAGACATATCTTTAGATTCCCCACACACCCTCTCCACTTTCTGTAAGGATCCCTGCATCTCTGATTCCCTTGTCCATTCGTCACTACTGATACTTACCCCTGCAAGCGGCCCAAGTGCGACACCTACCTATTCACCTCCTCCATCACCTCCATTCAAGTGGTCCTTCCAAGTGAGGCAACACTTGCCCTGCAAATCTGCTGGGGTCTTAGACTGTGTCTGATGCTCTCAGTGAGGCCTCCTCTGCATTATTGTGAACCGTCGTAAATTGGAGGACCACTGCATCGAGCACCTCTGATCCATCCGCCAAAAGCGGGGAGCTTCTCGGTGGCCAAACGTTTTAATTACGATCCCTATTCCCAATCCGATATGTCAGTCCATGGCATCCTCTTGTGCCAAGATAAATGAGGTCACCTTCAGTGTAGAGGAGCAGCACCTTATATCCCATCTGGGTAGCCTCTAACCTGATTGGCTGCATCATAGCCTGGTATGGAAATGCCAATGCCTTTGAACAGAAAATACTCCGAAAAGATAGCGGATACGGCCCAGTCCATCAGATTTAAAACCATTCCCCACCATTGAGCACATCTACCCCAAATGCTGTTGCAGGAAAGCAGCATCCATCATTGGGGACCCCTACCCCCCCAGGATATGCCCTCTTCTTGTTGCTATCATCAGAGAGGAGGTATGGGAGCCTGAAGACTCAATGATTCAGGAACAGCTTCTTCCTCCCTACCATCCGATTTCTGAATTGACATTGAACTCATGAACACTACCTCACTACTCTTTTTTCTCTTTTTACACTGCTTATTTAATGTAACTTTTAAATATGTATTTTATATATTGTTTTATATATTTTAATATATAATATCAATAAATATATTTAAACAATATTTAATATGTTATTTAATTTAACTTCTTATTTATATATATCTCTTAGTGTAATTCACAGGTTTTAGATTATGTATTGCAATGTACTGCTGTCTCATAATAACAAATTTCATGACATTTGCCAGTGACGTTAAACCTGATTCCGATACTGAACTGAAGAATTGGAGGCAGGCTCTTCACTAAGTAATCTAGAAAATCACCAAGTTAATTTCATATTGAATCAACTAGCCCAATCCACCTTAAGTGTTGAAAGTCGTGGATGAACCAGGAGGTACGTTGTATACTGAAGGCTGGATCTGTGTCATTCAAGTCTGGCAACCCAGTCCTGTACCAGAAAACCAGGTCTGATTTGCAGAGGGCTATTTCAAGGGCGAAGAGATAATTTTGAACGATGTTGCAGGCACCAACGGATGCACAGCAACTCTGGTAGGGTCTGCAAGACATTACTTCCTTCAAAGTGAAACCCAATAGCATGAATGGCAGCGATGCTTCACTACCAGATGAACTCAATGCCTTCTATGCCCGCTTTGAAAGGGAGAACACAATTGCAGCTGTGAAGATCCCTTTTGCACCCGATGACCCTGTGATCTCTGACTCAGAGGCCAAAGTTAGGCTGTCATTACAAAGAGTGAACCCTCGCAAGGCAGAAGGTCTCGATGGAGTGACCTTCATGGCAAGGCTCTGAAAACCTGTGCCAACCAACTAGCAGGGGTACTCAAGGACATTTTTAACCTCTCACTGCTATGGGCAGAAGTTCCCACTTGCTTCAAAAAGAGATTTGGCATGCCAACAGATACACTCACAAACCTCTATAGATGTACCATGGAGAGCATTCTGACAGGCTGCATCACCGTCTGGTATGGAAGGACTTCTGCACAGGACTGAAAGAAGCTGCAGAAGGTTGTAAATCTAGTCAGCTCCATCTTGGGTACTAGCCTATAAAGTACCCAGGACATCTTCAGGGAACGGAGCCTCAGAAAGGCAGCATCCATTATTAAGGGCCTCCAGCACCCAGGACATGCCTTTTACTCACCGTTACCATCAGGTAGGAGGTACAGAAGCCTGAAGGCACACATTCAGTAATTCAGGAACAGCCTCTTCCCCTCTGCCATCCGATTCTTAAATGGATATTGAATCTTTGGACACTATCTCACTTTTTTAATATGCAGTATTTCTGTTTTTGCACATCTTGCATTTTAATCTATTCAATATATGTAATTGATTTACTTGTTTATTTATTATTATTATTTTTTTTCTCTCTGCTGCAGTATATATTGCATTGAACTGCTGCTGCTAAGTTAACAAATTTCACATCACATGCCGGTGATAATAAACCTGATTCTGAGCTCTGATGTGTGTACCGTATTTGCTCACAGAAATGAATTGGGTTGGTGGAGTTACTTTGTCAATAGATGAGGTGCCACTAGCTTTCAGAGTTCTCAGTATTACTCTGTCTCTCCTCATTCAGATGGGCACAGATTAGGGTAGTCTTTAGTTTAATCCTCCAAGGCGACCACAACCACTGAGGCTTATGTGCCTCAGTGACCCAGAGAGCTATACTAGTGGTAGTCAGGGCTTTATGCTTTTGTTCTTGGTAGGGTCACCAGTGCAAAACAAGTCAAGGGTAGAGGCCAGACTAAGGTTTGGTGGGGTGGGGGGGGGGGGGGGTCCTGCTTAGGGCTAACGGGCAAAAAGCAAAAAGGGCCTCTTTTCAACATAATTGTATAAGGGCTAAGAGTGTTGTACAAACTAGCCTGAAGGCTTTGTGTGTCAATGCGAGGAGCATTCGTAACAAGGTGGATGAATTGAATGTGCAGATAGTTATTAATGGATATGATATAGTTGGGATCACAGAGACATGGCTTCATGGTGACCAAGGATGGAAGCTCAACATCCAGTGATATTCAATATTCAGGAGGGATAGAGAGGAAAGAAAAGGAGGTGGGGTAGCATTGCTGGTTAGAGAGGAGATTAACGCAATAGAAAGGAAGGACATTAGCCTGGAGGATGTGGAATCGATATGGGTAGAGCTGCATAACACTAAGGGGCAGAAAACGCTGGTGGGAGTTGTGTACAGGCCACCTAACAGTAGTAGTGAGGTTGGGGATGGCATTAAACAGGAAATTAGAAATGCGTGCAATAAAGGAACAGTAGTTATAATGGGTGACTTCAATCTACATATAGATTGGGTGAACCAAGTTGGTAAGGGTGCTGAGGAAGAGGATTTCTTGGAATGTATGCGGGATGGTTTTCTGAACCAACATGTCAAGGAACCAACTAGAGAGCAGGCCATTCTAGATTGGGTATTGAGCAATGAGGAATCTTATAGAATTTTTTGAAGATGTAACTAGTAGAGTGGATGGGGAGAGCCAGTGGATGTGGTATATTTAGATTTTCAAAAGGCTTTTGACAAGGTCCCACACAGGAGATTAGTGTGCAAACTGAAAGCACATGGTATTGGGGGTATGGTATTGATGTGGATAGAGAATTGGTTGGCAGACAGGAAGCAAAGAGTGGGAGTAAACAGGACCTTTTCAGAACGGCAGGAAATGACTAGTGGGGTACCGCAAAGCTCAGTGCTGGGACCCTGGTTGTTTACAATATATATTAATGATTTAGACAAGGGAATTAAATGCAACATCTTCAAGTTTGTGGATGACTCAAAGCTGGGCAGCAGTGTGAGCTGTGAGGAGGATGCTAAGAGGACGCAGGGTGAATTGGATAGGTTAGGTGAGTGGGCAAATTCATGGCAGATGCAATTTAATGTGGATAAATGTGAGGTTATCCACTTTGGTTGCAAGAACAGGAAAACAGATTATTATCTGAACGGTGGCCGATTAGGAAAAGATGAGGTCCAACTTGCTCTTCATCGACTGGGTGTCATTGTACACCAGTCATTGAAGGTGGGCATGCAGGTACAGCAGGTGGTGAAAAAGGCAAATGGTATGTTGGCATTCATAGCAAAAGGATTTGAGTACAGGAGCAGGGAGGTTCTACTGCAGTTGTACAAGGCCTTGGTGATTCCGCACCTAGAGTATTGTGTACTGTTTTGTTCTCCTAATCTGAGGAAAGACATTCTTGCCATAGAGGGAGTACAAAGAAGGTTCACCAGATTGATTCCTGGGATGACAGGACTTTCATATTAAGAAAGACTGGATTGACTAGGCTTATACTCACTGGAATTTAGAAGATTAAGGGGGAATCTTATTGAAACGTGTAAAATTTTAAAGGGATTGGACAGGCTAGATGTAGAAAGATTGTTTCCGATGTTGGGGAATTCCAGAATGAGGGGTCACAGTTTAAGGATAAAGGGGAAGCCTTTTAGGACTGAGATGAGGAAAAACTTCTTCACACAGAGAATGGTGAATCTGTGGAATTCACTGCCACAGGAAACAGTTGAGGCCGGTTCATTGGCTATATTTAAGAGGAAGTTAGATATGGTCCTTGTGGCTAAAGGGATCAGGGGGTATGGAGAGATAGCAGGTGCAGGGTTCTGAGTTGGATGATCAGCCATGATCATATTGAATGGCGGCGCAGGCTTGAAGGGTCGAAAGGCTTACTCCTGCACCCATTTTCCATTTTTCTATGTTTCTAACCACATGGATTGGTCAAATATAACTGCTATTGAAACGACAATGAAGAATCCTTCTACATCTGAGTGTGATGGTATTCCGGAGTCTCCACCTGGGACTCGCATGGCTGACAGTACTGAAAACCCAGAGGAAGCTACTGGAGTGATGAAGGAAGCCCTGAACACTGCCAGACAGACACAGATGGAGGACCTTCAATGTTGCCCTAAGCACCATCAGAGTAATGTAAGTAAGTAAGTACAGTATCTAAGTTAGTTTAATGTGAACGAATAAGGTATGAAGTTATCAACTACTCTTAAGTAATCCACTAAGTGATTGCTCAGTTCCATTGCCACAGGCTAAACATGCATTTTAGATTTGAGTACTTCTTGGCCAATGGAAATAAAAGAGTGAGAGAAAAAAAAGTTTAGTCTTATTTGTCACATGTACATCAAAACATAGAGTGAAACATAGAGTTTGTATTGATAATGGCTGGGGACACTCATCTTGAAAAGACACCGCCCAGAAGAAAACAATGACAAACCATTTCTGCAGAAAAATTTGCCAAAAACAGTTATGGTCATGATCGTGGAAAGACCATGATCACCCACATCATATGATACTGCAGATGTTGAATGAATAATAGAGAAGACTATAAGACCATAAGGCTTCGGAGCAGAATTAGGTAATCTGGCCCATCGAGTCTACTCCATCATTTATTCATAGCTGATCCTTTTTTCCATCCTCAGCTCCATTCTCTGGCTAAAGAAATTTCTCCACATCTCTGTTTTAAACAGATGCCCTTGTATTGTGAGGTTGTCCTGAGGCTATGCTCTCTTGTCCTACACCCCCAGCCATGGGAAACATCCTTTCTACATCTACTCTGTCTAGGCCTTTCAACATTCGAAAGATTTCAATGAGAGCCCCCCTCCCATCCTTCTAATTTCCAATGAGTACAGACCCAGAGCTATCAAACATTCCTTGTATGATAACCCTTTCATTCCTGGAATCATCCTTGTGACCCCCCCTCTGGACCCTCTTTAATACCAGCTAATCTCTTCCAAGATGAGGAGCCCAAAATTGTACAGAACACTCAAGGTGAGGCGTCACCAGTGCCTTATAAAGCCTCAGCATCTCATCCCTGCTCTTGTATTCTAGACCTCTTGAACTGAATGCTAACATTGCATTTGCCTTCTTCACCGCTGACTCTACCTGCAAGTTAACCTTTAGGGTGTTCTGCACAACGCCTCCCAATCCCATTGCATTTCAGATTTTTTGGATTTTCTCCCCATTTAGAAAATAGTCTGCATATTTACTTCTACTACCAAAGTGCATGACCATGCATTTTCCAACATTATATTTCATTTGCCATTCACATAACCATTCTCCTAATCTGTCTGTGGTGAACTACATATACCTGTCTGGACACGCCCCCCCCCCCCCCTTGCTGACTGCTCCTATGGCTCCTCCCACAGACCCCTGTATAAAGGTAATTGGAGGCACTGCTCCTCCCTCAGTCTCCAGCATGTCGTGTGATGGTCTCTTGCTGCTGATAGTGCTCTCTCTTCCAGCTAATAAAAGCCTATCTCACCTCACGTCGGCATTTTCTTCTGACTTTGGGTGAAACTAGAACTGAAAGTTGTAGGTTTATGGTGAAAGGTGAAATACTCAAGGAAAATCTGAGAGGAAACTTCTTCACTCAGAGGCTGGTGAGATTGTGGTTCAAGCTGCTAGCAGAAGTGGTAGAGACGTTCAAATCTAATGTTTAAGAGAAGCTTGGATAGCTATATGAATGTGAAGGGTTTGGTCCTGGGGTATTACATTACCAAGTTCATATCAGCATAGGCTGGATGGGATGAGGTGCTGCAGTGTCCTTGGGCTCCATGACTCTTGAGTAAAGATAGTTGTTTGATTGTTAGTGTTGACTCTGTAGGCTGAATGGATTTATTCACTCCATGAATATGAGACTCTATGAAATGTACCCATTTACTGAGAAGCACTGAAACTATAGAAGATGCAATAAGTTGGTTCTTACACACTTGTAGAAGATGACTTCTCACTTCACCAATAATGAAAAACCTCTTCAAACATCACTGAGACTTCAAAGATACTGCTGATCCACTGAGTTCCTCCAGCACTTGATATTTTATGCAGTAGCCCAATAGCATAATGCATTATAGTGCCAGTGACCTTGATTCGGTTCTGCAGCTGCCTGTGACTGCAGGGATTTCCTTCATGTGCTCTGGTTTCCTCCCATTTTCCAAATACGTAGGGGTTGGTAAGTCAATTGGTCACATGGGTAACTCTAAACTAAAAAAAAACAAATTCTGGACCATTCCACATGAGAAGATGATGAGATGGTGAGATGAGGTTAGTTAGGACTTTCCCAAACAGTGGCTCTCCCCACAATGCTCGCACTCCCAGCTCACTAAGAATCAATTAAAATCCAATATGTCTTCAAAACGGAAAGAAATTCCAATGTAAATGCCATTAATTAGAGCTGAAACACTTTCCATTGGATGACAGGCATTGAGGTGAGAAAGATTAATTCAGCAAGGGCCACGAAGATGGAAAATAGAGACCACTTTAATCCGACACATCTCTGTGTTCTTTAATTATTTTCTAAAAGAAATTGCCAAGAAATTCAAGCTGGCTCTGATCCATCAAACGTAGCCAAAAAGGAAATTAGAAACCAATTTACATTGATTAATATGTAATAAAAGGAAGATTGGCAAATGTATTCTTCATTTAATTGGAAATAACAGAATTGTAATTGCTTTAGCTTTGAATAAGTTTCTCCTATTACCGTTCTATCAATTAATACTCAGAGCTGAAAACAACATTACCCAAGAACACAGGTCTCTCTCCTTGTGAAGTGAGTCTTTTCTCACGATGCTAAGTAGTTTTTTTCCAAACAGTTGGCCATTCTGATTCTCCTGGTGTCCTTGAGAAACTGGTAGCCTATGCCCGGCTTACCTTTGGAGATGACTTGTGGAATGGTAGTAGCATAGTAGTCAGCACAATGCTTTACAGTACCAGTGACTCGGGTTCAATCCCCACTACTCTCTGTAAAGAGTTCGTACATTCACACGTAGCAGCATAGCATTCTGCCTGGTGCTCCAGTTTCCTCTCAGAGCCCAAAGATGTAGCAGTTGGTAGGTTAGTCAGTCATTGTAAATTGTCCTGTAATCAGGCTAGAGTTAAATCAAGGGCTACTGAGTGGTGCCGCTCGAAGGGGCCCAAGGGTCTGTTCTGTGCTGTCTCTAAATAAATACAGATAGACACGTCCACAGGATGACCTACTACCTCTGTGAAGAAAGTACTGGACAATGCAGGAAGAAACCAGCTGCTCTCCACCTGAAGCTACAAGAAGTGTGTTTGACCAGGGATTGGGTGGGGGAGTCAGCTTAATCAAGTAGGAAAAGCTTTACTTCTCCCTGTAAGGGTGAAAGTGCTAACCTGCCCATTTATCTCCTTCCTCTCCTCCACTGAGGGCCCCAAACAGCCCTTCCAGGTGAGGCAACACTTCACTTGGAGTCGTTTATTTTATCTTATGCTCCCAATGTGGCCTCCACTACATTGGTGAGACCTGTCGTAAATCAGGGATCCACTTCATCCAACTCATCCACTCAGTCTGCCAAAAGCCGAACTTCTTGGGGGCCGAACATTTTAGCTCTGATTCCCATTCCTGCTCTGACATGTTGGTCAATGACTTCCTCTTGTGCCAAGTGGAGGACGACTTCAGGGCGGAGGAGTCGAAACCTTGCATTCCATCTGGATGGCATCCTGTCTGAGAGCATGAATATCGATTTCTCCTTAAAAATCTTCCCTTTCCCCTCTTCTGTTCCCAACTCCGGCCTCTTAATTCATCTTACCTGTCTATCAACTCTCCCTGGGCCCCTCCTCCTTCCCTTTCTCTTGTGATCTACTCTCCTCTCATATACGTTTCCTTTCCAACCCATCTGGCTTCACCCATCAGATCCTAGCTATCCTCCTTCCCCCTCCTTTTTATTTTGGTGTCTTCTTCCATCCTTTCCTATCCTGAAGAAGGCCAGCAACATTGCTGCGTAATGAAGCACATCTGTGGATGTCAGGCTTTCCCAGGTCGGACACCAATTCAAGCAGGTGGCATGAGAGGCTGTGAGTCGGTGTGCCTGGATTTCCAAGGCATGGAGTTCAGGGTCCTGTCATTGGCTAGTCCAGGGAACAACATCACAGATCCAAACCCAAAGGTTAATCTGATGGCTGAGACCTGGAATTTAGAGACTGGAGGCCCAGAGGCCTGTCCAGGAGTTGGAAAGTGTGTGTGTGTGTGTGTGTGTGTGTGTGTGTGTGTGTGTGTGTGTTGGTAGCTGGGAGGAGGAAAGGGGCTTGTTCTGCTTCTTGTTCTGTCCTGCAGAGCATTGTGGGAAGGCTATATGTTGGTGCTGGGATGTGTGGCGACACTAGCTCCCAACACATCCTTAGGTGCGTTGGCTGTTAATGCAAATGACGCATTTCACTGTATGCTTCCATGTAAGTGTGATAAATAAATCTGAAACTGAATCTTTTAATGGTATCATTTCGACCAACAAGCATTTATCTGCAGTGTTTGGTGCCTACAAAATTCTTCAGTGCCTCATCTTGGGAGTCAGAAAATTCTAGGCTGAGATAATTGACCAGAAAATTTCAATTAAATCTTCAAATGCTGGTGCTAAACTGTACCAGTTTCTGCTTTTCCTTTGGGTTCATCAGAGAGGGAGCTTGATACATAAGCAACAGCTTGCTCTCATATTGTACTGCCCTGGGCTGTGTATCTAGACAGCAAAGGTGCCACATCCATGGTGAGCCCTGATCAACAGAGGCCTATGGAACAAGCAGCCAGTGGAAGGTACAATAAGAACTTAAATTTAATTTATTTTTATTGATTTTGTTCGGAGTTACAGTGCAGTACCAGGTCCTTCCGACCTCATAACCAAATAACACCTACTAACCCGTACACCTGTGGAAGGTGGAAGGAAACTGGAGCACATCAGAAAAATCTAAGTGCGCAAGGAGAGAATGGACAAATTCCTTACAGACAGCAGTGGGAACTGAATCTGGACTTGATATACTTCTTGAAAATGGTCTTCCAAATGAGGAAGATATTAGTGTAACTGAAGTTCCCAGACATCTTCAGGACTACAGCAAAAAAAAAAGTTCTTAAAGCATAAGAGATTCTCCCGATATTGGAAATCCAAAGCAACACACACAAAATTTCTGGAGGATCTCAGCAAGTCAGGCAATATCTATGGAAATCAATCAAAAGTCAATGTTTCAGGCTGAGAGCTCCAACGCCTTATGTTCCACCTAGATTTCTTCCAACCTGACAGCATGAACATCAATTTCGCCAACATCTGTAACATTTTCCCCTTTCCCTTTTCATTTCCCCACTCTGCACCCTCCATCCTATTTTTCCTCACCTGCCCATCTCCTTCCCCTGGTTCCCCGCCTCCTTTTTCTCCCATGGTCTTCTTTCTTCACCTATCAAATTTCTTCGCCTTCAGCCCTTTTCCACTTATCACCACACAACGTCTTACTTCATCCTCCCTTCCCAAACCACCTGGCCTCACCTTTCACCTTCTAACTTGTACTCTTTTCCCGCCCCTTATCTTATAATTTTGGCATCATTCCCATTCCTTTCCAGTGCTGATATTTGGTCTTGGGCCAAAATGTCAACTATTAGCAATAAGGCACCTTGCTGATAGGTACAAGTCACAAATAGAACACAAGAAGAATGTTGATTGTTTATTCATTTCCATAGATTATACCCAAAATCTTATTGCTTTTTACTTTGCAACATAGCCTTCTTGGTGGTTAGGAGTGGTAGTAAGGATGAATAAGATAGGTCGCTATGTGAAAGTTGTGGCAGGGCAAGGTAATGCCCACGCAAGATAGTTTATAAATAGTGAGCAGTCAGCCATGACAAGAAATGTCTTTGAAGAGCATAGCTTCCCTTTGCACGGCAGGAGTCCAGAATCATTTTGCATACCAATACAAGATAAGAAGGTAACCAAAGGAGTCCAGGATGACACTTACTATTGGCCAGATATTTTACTAATTTTGAAGTATTATTGGCCTTTAACAAGTAAATTCTATTGGCTATTAATGCCTCAGTGTGACTGGTAATTTATTATGCAAACATGTTGAGCATCCACAAATTTACCAACCGGTTAGTATCTGTATCCACTAGTCAATTCTGTATAACATAGCATTTCTTCGTTCAAACTTCAGAACAGCTTGGTGATGCTTGTGCACAAGTAAATACCCCAAAGCATTGACTGCACTTTTCTCCATAGATGCTGTTTGGCCTGTCTGACAGTTTGTACATGTTGCTCGGATTTCCAGCATCTGCACATTTTCTCTTGTTTGTAGTAAAAAAAGTGTGATTGAGGAAGGAGTGTGTGGCATGGAGGCCTGGAAGCCTGGTGATGGGGTATGAGCCCACCATCGACTCCATTGCTTGTCTCTGCTTGTGGTGTCAAGCAAGCATGAAGTTGACAACAATAAATGAGAAGAATGGGTGGGTTTTCTGCACCGTCCACCTGTGTGTTATGCTCTGGTTCATATTTTTATTGTTATGTGGTATGTATTTCATTTATCAGTTCTGTAAGAGCAGTCTGTTCTGTTTTCATGCTTGTTTGGATGACTGTTGAAGATAGAGAGAGGAGAAATGTCTGCCATCCAGTTAGGATGGTCGGATTAAGGGGATGTTTCTCTGGTGAGGGACACTAAGGTTGGGCTTGGGGCTTTTGTTCGAGAGGATACGAAGAGAGAAGATGTTGGGGAGAACCGGTTGTAGCATATGATCTGGTGCAAGACCTGTTTGTTCGAGATGGATTGCAAGCGATGTTTGGAAGGTGGCGTGTGCTTTCACGTTGACCGAAGGCCCAGCACAAGAGTGACAGAGAAGTTCAAGATGAGCTCCAACTTGGGCACATTTGACTGTTTAATTAGAATGGGCCCTTTTCTTTTTGTTACTTTTTACTAACCCTTTAGTTAAGATTCATAAACACAATTACTTTAACCGTATGCAGTATACTGTCTGTTATTTCGTGGCACTAATTTGTAACAGGGTAGTAAATGACACAGCATCCACACAAAGCAAGGTTTGGGGTGAGATCAAGCACACTTCAATCTCACAAGTTTGGCGAGGGCGGAGATTGTCTTCCCTGGATTTACGCAGCCAAGGGAACCAGGATATTCCATGTGTCAAACCAGTCCTCCTCTCTTCACCACTAGCTGCTACTGGAGGAAAGTGCAGGAGTCTTAGGATCCACATTGCAAGCATTATCAGAGGGGCTGAGGACTCATTTTGGGGGACTTCATGTTGCATGCATTCCTTGTTATTTTTTTGCTATTTTTGAGCAGTTTGTTGTGGTCTGAGGTGTTTCAGTGAAAAACGTTTTGCCCTGTGGCCTGCAGTGAATTAGCGAAGTTACGGTGAACTGAACTAAACTGAATTCTTCTGGGCCTCTGGTTTGATGTTTACTATTCTATGTGTTGTCCATTTGTTTTTTGATGTTAGTGCAATTTGCTCTTTTTATTTTATGTGTTAGGTGTTTGATGTTTTCTTGAATGCATTCCATGGTGTTTCTATGTTTCATGGCTGCCTGCAGAGAGACTAGTCTCAGAGTTTTTTACTGTATAGATACTTAGGGTGTGAATTTTCAGTGTCTAGGTACTCAGTGATAAAAGCTGTAGAATGTCATCAAGGAGAGGGTGTAGCATACGGGGTAGTTGGGAAGTGAGAGCTACTTTTGGGAGGGGAAGGATTGATGCAGAGAAAGCAAATGGAATGGTTACATTTGAATTTGGAGAGTAATTAATGGGTGAGAGATTTTTTATAGCTTGGGACAGGCCAAGATATAAATAATCTCAACATTTTGAAATTGGAATAATTGAGCTTATTAGTGTTTATTTTATAAGCACTACTTTATAATACTTATTAGTACTGGAAATATTGGAGACACAAGAGAGATCAGGTTCCAGCATCTGCAGCACCACACAGGTTAAGGACTTAAAGGGATTCTGCAGATATTGGAATCTTATTTACTTATTTGAGATACAGCATTGAGTAGGCCTTTCTGTCTCTTCTGGACCTTCGTGTCATGCTATACCACAACTTAATGCTAGCCTAATCATGGGACAATATACAATCATCAATTAACCTACCAACTGAGTAACACACACAAAATGCTGGAGGAACTTATCAGGTCAGGCAATATCCTTGGAGAGCTAACGTTTTGAGTCACATATCCATCTCAACACAAAAAACTAATTCACCATTTCCCTCTATAGATCTGTTGAGTTCCTCTAGCTTTCTGTGTGCTCATCCTTTGTTACCTGCTGTCCAAAAATCAAGACCATAAGATAGAATTCAAGTTGAAGTTTTCAGTCCATGTTGCACCCATGAAACATATAACTCACACATCACATACAACACAATATTACCACCAATAAGTTAATAAAGTTCAATTCTAAGAGCATGAAGTATACAGCGCAGGTAAACAGTGAACAGCTCGCTGTCCCAGTGATGAGACTTCCATAGCGGCAGAATATTCATTAGCATCACAGCCTGAGGGAAGAAGCTGTTGCCTGATCTGGCAGTCCTAGTCCTGTTGCTTCTGTACCTCCTTCCTGATGGTAGTGGATCAAAGGGATTATCAGATGGGTGGTAGGGATCCTTAGCAATGCTTTGGGCCTTTTGTCTAACATAAATAGTGGGGCAGGAGACCCCAGGGATCCTCTCAGCGGTTTTTAGTGTCCACTGTAGGGTCTTTCGGTCCGATGCCTTGCAGATTCTGTACCACACAATGATGCAGCCAGACAGGACACTCTCAGTGGTGCTCCTTAGAAAGGGACATAATTAGGCCATTTGGCCCATGGATTCTGCCCAAGGTGGGTTTAAGACACTGACCCCTGATGACCTTGTCGAAAAGGTGAACAACTCTAAGACTAACAGGGGCTTGAAATTTCTTTTATGCAAATTACTGTAGTTATTTAAGCAGGTTCCTCCATAAGCTAAATAGAACCATTTTTCTACGTGAATTAATTCCTCAATTGCCACACAATGTACAATTCTAATACTCAGATAACCTCTTTCCATAGAAGGCCATTCCATACAATTGGGTTTTCATTAGAAATAAATCATAAACGATGTTAGCTGAAACTCAGAAACAATTCTACAGTCAACTAAATGCTGGCTGGCCTTGAGCTAGAATGAGCCAAAACCAGCTGCCAAATTATTTAAAATGCATTTGCGCTGTTTTTCATTACTGCTAATTTATTAAACATATTTTTGATCCTTATTTACTTCAAGGCCATTTAAACTTTCACAGACATGAATAAAATGTAGGCCTTTATTCTGATAAATATTATGTAAAATTTCTCAAACATAATGCATATAAGAGTTTACACAAAAGATCCCTTATGAAATAATATTTATGAGAATAATATCCTCTTCATCTATCAGATAAAGAATATTTTTCTGGGCTATGAAGCATCTTTTTCTCTTTACATGAAAAGAAGCTTGTATTTCTTTATAGGCTTATCACTGAAGGACAAACTAAATTACATCATTCATCCCTCTGATAGTCTATGCACGTAAGACATTTTAAGAGGCGGCACCTCAAGAAAGCAACGTACACTCATAGGCACCTCCAGAAACTAACAAGGTGGCCACTGGGTGTACGTTCATGGCTTTCTGCTGCTCCAGCCCATCCACATCAACTTTCAATGTCTTGTGTGTTCAAAGATGTTTTTCTACACACCACTGTTGAAACACATGGCTATTTAAGTGATTGTTGCCTTCCTGTCAGCTTGAACCTGTCTGGCCATTCTCATCTGATCTCTCTCATTAACAGCGATTTGTCATCCACAGAACAGCCACTCACTGGATACTCCCTGCTCTGTATTATTTTTGCACCATTCTCTGTAAACTCTAGAGACTGTTGTGCATGATAATCCCAAATGGTCAGCAGTTTCTGAGATACTCAGATCATGCTGCCCGGCACCAAACATTATTCCATGATCAAAGTCACTTAAGTCACATTTCTTCCCCATTCTAATATTGGGTCTGAACAGCAACTAGACCACTTGATCATGTTTACATGCTTTTATGCATTGAGTTGCTGCCACTTGATTGGCTGATTTGATATTTGCATTAACGAGCAGGTGTATAGGGGCAACTAATAGAAGCGGCCACTGAGCGTACATCACATAAAACTCTTGGCATCTGGGACATGTCCCATTCTCTTTACGACTATCCAGAAGGAGGTACGAAGGGTTGGAGACCAACACTCACTGCACAGTAGTGTCGATGGAAAGGAAATATGAATAACAATGTGCAGCAAAGAAGAGAATATTATGTGAGTGGCAGATGCAGAGTGAGGTAAAGGTAGAGCATGGTAAATAAAAGAAAAATTGATGGATGAATTAGAGAGAGTATGAAAGAGAGAGCGTGTGAGAGAGAGTGAGAGAGATTGAGAGAGAGAGTGTGTGTGTGAGAGAGGGAGAGGGTGTGTATGAGAGACAGGCAAAGACTGAGAGTGAGAGACGAGGAAAGAGGGGTAGAAAAAAAGAGGGAGGGAGGGGGGAGTGAGAGTGAGAAGGGGAGAGAGAGAAAGAGAGAGGGACAGAGAGGGGTGAAGAGAGAGAAAGAGGAAAGAATAGGGTGAGCGAGTGAGAGAGAGAGAGATAGATAAACAGAGAAAGAATGAGAGTGAGAAAGAGGAAGGAGCAAACATTCATTCAGGTACCTACTCTTTGCCACTTACGTTTTTATAAATCTCTGAAAGATCATGTGTGTGTGTGTGTGTGTGTGTGTGTGTGTGTGTGTGAGAGAGAGAGAGAGAGAGAGAGAGAAAGGGTGGAGAGAGAATGATTAGGTTTCTGAAGAATAACTCTGCCTATGAAGTGCACTTAGTTTAATTTTGTGTGGACCATGGTGATGAATGTAATTTAAGACCTCAGAACTAGGCCTCACCAGGAACTTAACCAGTCCACTTATTTTCTTATTAGGAGCATCAACATGGAAAATGGAACTGAGCCAAGTTTTGATTTTACTTCTGTATTAGAATTGCAAGAATGATTTTTAGCCAGTATTTAGATGCTGTTTGCTAATTCCTGAATCTTGGCAGTGCTGTTTGCCCTCTTAACAACGTAAACAATTCAGAATTAGCTCCACTCAAGGGAGTACCAAACAACTTAGTACAAATTGAAAAGGTGTAAACATTTTTTGTCTGATTGTGGCCATTATATCCGTACCGATTAACTAAATCTTTTTCCAAAGAGGCATTCCAGTTTAGGGAGCCTATTTTTTTCTCCAGGGCCTGTTAATTCAGCCAACTCACACTGTGAGGAGTAGTAATCTCTGCTTATTTCTGGGTCAACAAATCATGCATGCTAAATTTTCTGTCTGTCATAGATGACCGTAGATATTACGTCCTAGCTGTCTAGATACACAGCCTGGACAGTATGTGGTAGAAAGCAAGCTGTTGCCCATGTAGCAAGCTCCCCCTCCCCACGCATCTGTTGAACCCGAAGGAACGGCACAGACCGATACAGTTTGGTACCAGCAGCGTTCCCATTCAGCATTGAGTTCAATGTAGGACTGCCTTAGGGACTCCATCTCCAGATTTTTCCCTCTAGATTTACTCCCAAAGCTTTCCCCATGAGTGTGTACAGCCTCAAGGCACCAGAGGTTTGAGATCAGAGTTTTCCTTCTCCTAGCTGAGCTGCCAACCATGGCTGATGAGCCCCATCTGCCCGAAGCAACTGGTTTTAAGACGCCAGTAACCCGCCTTTGCTCCTTGTCCTGGTCAGTAGAAATGGTTCCTCCAGGCTTAGAAGCTAAGCTACACGTGAAGGCCAGGAGCTGCGTTGTTACTGATTTACCTTGTCCCACCTCGATGCACTGTGTAGTGGTACAATCTGTATGAAAAGCATTGGCACAAGAGGTACTGCAGATGCTGTAACTCTAGCACAATACACACAATGAGCTGGAGGAGCTCAGCAGGGCAGGCTACGTCGACATGTTGGGCTGAGCATCTTTATCAGGGTCCTGATGACCATGACCATGCTGCCAAGGGTAAATCAAAGTAATTTTGTTTTCAGATGACATAGACATGACATAGAAAGAAGCTGTGGACCGTGGTGGACACAGCCTGGCCCATCGTGTGTAAATCATTTCCCACCTCTGAGAGCATCTACGGGAGTCACTGCTTTATGAAGGTGGTAGCTATCATTAAGGATTCCCACTATTTCAATCAAGTCCTCTTCTCACTGCGACCATTGGGCAGAGGTATCAAACGCTGAAGTACCACATGACCAACCTCAAAAATCTCTGCTTCCCGACAACCAGCCGATTCTTAAACCAACCAGCACACCCTTAATTGCAGCTCAGCAACATTACGGACCAGCTCTTGTATGACTATGGACCTGCCTCAGATTTGCTTTTGTCATGCATGGAAGTTGTACTTTACAGTCTTTTTTTCTCTCTCTCTCTCAGGTTCCTTAATGTTGTCGGGGCGTGGCAGTTTGAGTGTTGGAGATAAACCCCCACTATCTATTAAATCGATTAAATGCTCCTAATGCTATGCCATTCAAATGGCCTCTGGCAACCAAGTCCAGATCTTGGCTTAGCTTCTAAACCCAGCAGAACCATTTGTAGTGATAGGAGAAGGGGCAAAGGAGGGTTACTGCTGCCTTAAAACCAGTTGCTTCAGGCAGATAGGGCTTGTCAGCCGTGGTTGGCAGCTCATCTAGGAGAAGAAAAAGACTGATCTCAAACCTCCGTTACCTTGCGGCTAAACCCACTCATGGGAGTAAACCCTGAGGAAAAATCCAGAGCTGGAGTCTCTAAGGCTCTGATGTTTGAGTCTGACTGGCAACTCCTGCGAAGCCGCTGGTGCCAAACTGTATCAGTCTTCACCGTCCCTTTGGATTCACCAGCTACACGGAGAGGGGAAACCTGCTACAGAGGCAACAACTTGTTCTCCATATTAAACTGCCCTGGCTTGCATGTGTGTAGACAGCTAGGGCACAACATCCATGGTCAATCCCAACCAATGGAG
This sequence comes from Hypanus sabinus, assembly GCF_030144855.1. Lineage (NCBI taxonomy): Eukaryota > Metazoa > Chordata > Chondrichthyes > Myliobatiformes > Dasyatidae > Hypanus > Hypanus sabinus. The sequence continues at coordinate 75,274,668 of NC_082722.1, read as the reverse complement.
AGTTGCATATTTTCTTTTCACTCTGTCTTGTATTATTTGTGAATCATTTATGTTCTGAACTTACCAGCCTGTGATACTGCTGCAAGTTTTTCATTATATTTATACCTCACTGTTCTTATACACATGACAATAAATCTGACTTGACCTGTTATAAATATTTCTCTTCTTATCTTTTTATCTCTTGGTGACTCACCAAATCTTAATGTTCAGATAACATAGATAACAGTTTTTTTTTAGAATTCAGACTATACGATATAGGGCCAGAGTTAGGCATTTGGTCCATCCATCCATTTCTCTCTCAGCCCCAATCTCTTGCCTTTGCCCCATTTCTCTTCATGACCTGACCAATCAAAAATTTGAGGATAGTTGTGTCACAAGTGCGGAGCACAGGTGGACCCAAGTGCAGAACACAAACGAGTTTTGTAGCATTAACAAAATAGAGTTAATTAATAGTTACAAGAAAAGCCGGGAAGCAAGGATTCTTCAGAGGGAAAGTGAGCAAAGCAGAAGCAGGAATGTGTGGCTGGACTCAAACTCAGGGCCCAGGCTTGGACTTGGACTTGGAACTCGGGACACGGACTTGGAACCCGGAACACAGAACACAGAGCTGGGACTCTTCTTGGGCCCAGGACACAGAGCTGGGATTCTTCTTGGATACAGAACACAGAGCCGGGGCTCTTCTTGGACACAGGACACAGAGCCGGGACTCTTCTTGTGCCCAGGACACAGAGCTGGGACTCTTCTTGGACACAGAACACAGAGCTGGGACTCTTCTTGGACACAGAACACAGAGCTGGGACTCTTCTTGGACATAGAACACAGAGCTGGGACTCTTCTTGGGCCCAGGACACAGAGCTGGGATTCTACTTGGACACAGAACACAGAGCTGGGACTCTTCTTGGGCCCAGGACACAGAGCTGGGATTCTACTTGGACACAGAACACAGAACCGGGGCTCTTCTTGGACACAGGACACAGAGCTGGGACTCTTCTTGTGCCCAGGACACAGAGCTGGGACTCTTCTTGGACACAGAACACAGAGCTGGGACTCTTCTTGGACACAGGACACAGAGCTAGGACTCTTCTTGGGCCCAGGACACAGAGCTGGGGCTCTTCTTGGACCCAGGACATAGAGCCAGGACTCTTCTTGGGCACAGAACACAGTACACAGGACATGAAGAGAAAGTAGTCCCCAACTCAGAGTAGCAGCAAATGGCCTGACCTACCCAGCAGAGGAGAGAACACAGAGAGACAAACCAACACAACGATAGACAGTTCTTTATCCTGACACGAAATGGCTCCAAGTAGCGGCAAAGTTTCAACTCAGCCCAGCAACTACAGACAGTAGCTCTTGTTTCACTCCAGCAGGTTAACTTGACGGACCCGTTCTAGCGAGGTAGTTTAATGGGCAGGCTCTGGTGAGGAGAGGCAATTTACTGGCACTCGTTTTGGGGAGAAGACTTGACGTGCTCCGGCGATGTGGCTTGGCTCGCTCCAGCAAGGTGATGTAAGGTGACATCCGGTGACAATCTAGCCCCGAGTAGCTGTAAGCTGGACACTTTATTCTGCCACTTCAGCTGAGAATCTAGTGTCTTTAATTATAAAGCTTGAGAAACACAGGGAAAGAAGGAATAAAGGAAAACAAGGATTCAACGGTCCCAATCGCGACAGAAACAAAGGAAATTTAAAGGAAACCAGGGAATAACCGATCAGGACCGTGACAAATTGCTTCCCAAAATGCCAGAGAAAATTGCCTTGTTATCCTTGAAGTTGTTCCTCCAGATTTGTCAGCATTTCTTCAGAGTGCAGAGATAATACATGACCATTGTGACCATGCTGGTTTGCAGAAGATTCCCAATAGTCTCATTTTCCCAACCCATCTCCCTCTCGGACACCCATCATAGCTTCCCAAATCCTCCTACCATTTACAAACAATTCACAGTGACCACTTAACCAAAATGCCCATCATTAGGATGTGTGAGGACCCCAGAGCACCTAGAGAAAACCCACACAGTGGCAGGGAGAATGTGAAAACTCCACACAGTCAGCACTAGGGTCAGTCTCCCTGGAACTGTGCAGCAGCTGTTTAAAGAGTTTCATTACTCTGCCAACTTTATAATTATTTTAAATTAATATTAATGATTAACAAATTTACATAAATGTGTATTAAATTAATTTATTACTAATTAATCTTATTAATACTTCACAGTGATGACAGACATCCATCCATCTGTTGTTGACATAGTTATATATAGCACAGAAACTGGTTCTATGGTTCAACTCATCCACACTAACCAAGATAATTGTCCACATACACTCAGTGGCCACTTTATTGGGTACCCAATAAAGTGGCTACGAAGTATATTTTCGTGATCTTCTGCTGCTTTAGTACATTCATATTAAGGTTCAACAGGTTCTCCACTGAGAGATGCTCATCAGCACACCGATGTTGTAACACATGGTTCTTTCTGTTACTGTCACCTTCCCGTCAGCTCGAACCAGCCTGGCCAGTCTCTGACCTCTCTCATTAACAAGGTGTTTTCACACACAGAACTGCCACTCACTGCATTTTTTTTTTGTTTTTTGCACCATTCTCTGTAAACGCTAGAGACTGGTGTCCATGAAAAATTGAAGAGATCAGCAGTTTGTGAGATACTCAAACCACCCCGTCTGGCACCAACAATCATTCCACAGTCAAAAACAGGAGAACTTCTGCAGATGACAGAAATCCTGAGCAGCACACACAAAATGCTAAAGAAACTCAGCAGGTCTGACAGCATCTATGGAAATTCAGAAAGTCCCTTAAATCACATTTCTTCCTCATTCTGATGTTTGCTATGAACAATAACTGAACCTCTTGACCATGTTAACATGTTTTTATGCACTGAGTTAATAGAAACATAGAAAACCTAAAGCACAATACAGGCCCTTTGGCCCAAAAAGCTGTGCCGAACATGTCCTTACCTTCAGAATTACAGAGGGTTACCATAACCCTCTACCTTTCTGAGCCCCATGTACCTGTCCAGGAGTCTCTTAAAAGACCCTATCGTATCTGCCTCCACCATCATCGCCGGCAACCCGTTCCACACACTCACCACTCTGTGTAAAAACTTTACTCCTGACATCTCCTCTGTACCTACGTCCAAGTACCTTAAAACTGTGCCCTCTCTTGCTAGCCATTTCAGCCCTGGGAAAAAGCCTCTGACTATCCACGCGAACAATGCCTCTCATCATCATATACACCTCTATCAGGTTACCTCTCACCCTCCACTGCTCCAAGGAAAACAGGCTGAGTTCACTCAATCTATACTCATAAGGCATGCTCCCCAATCCAGGCAACATCCTTGTAAATCTCTTCTGCACCCTTTCTATGGTTTCCACATCCTTCCTGTAATCATATAACCATATAACAATTACAGTACGGAAACAGGCCATCTAGTCTGTGCCGAATGCTTACTCTCACCTAGTCTCACTGGCCCACACTCACCCCATAACCCTCCATTCCTTTCCTGTCCATATACCTATCCAATTTTACTTTAAATGACAATACCGAACCTGCCTCTACCACTTCTACTGGAAGCTCGTTCCACACAGCTACCACTCTCTGAGCAAAGAAATCCCCCTTGTGTTACCCTTAAACTTTTGCTCCCTAACTCTCAACTCATGTCCTCTTGTTTGAATCTCCCCTACGCTCAATGGAAAAAGCCTATCCTCATCAACTCTACCTACCCCCCCTCATAATTTTAAATACAGCTATCAAGTTGATGCACCATCAATAACTCTCAGAGATGGGAGGCGAACGATAGGCTTTTATTAGCTGCAAGAGACCACGATTAGTAGCAAGAGACTACCACACAACATCCTGGAGACTGAGGGAGGAGCAGTGCCTCCAACCGCCTTTACACAGGGGTCTGTGGGAGGAGCCACAGGAGCAGTCAGCAGAGGGGTGTGTCCAGACAGGTATAGGTAGTTCACCACACAAGTCCCCCCTCAACCTTCTACACTCTAAAGAATAAAGAGCTAACTTGTTCAACCTTTCCCTGTAACTTAGGTGCTGAAACCCAGGTAACATTCTAGTAAATCTTCTCTGTACTCTCTCTATCTTGTTAACATCTTTCCTATAATTCGGTGACCAGAACCGTACACAATACTCCAAATTCGGCCTTACCAATGCCTTGTACAATTTTAACATTACATCCCAACTCCTATACTCAGTGCTCTGATTTATAAAGGCCAGCATACCAAAAGCTTTCTATCCACGTGAGATTCTACCTTCGGGGAACTATGCACCATTATTCCTAGATTACTCTGTTCTACTGCTTTCTTCAATGCTTTACCATTTACCATGTATTTACCACTGTAGTGAGGCAACCAGAGTTCCTTCCACACGATTGGCTGATTAGATATTTACATTAATGTGCGGATGAAAGAGTGCTCCTAATAAAGTAGTCACTGATGATAAATTGCATTTGTCCATCTTTGCCAATATCCCTCAAAAACTTTTGTATACATGTACTTGTCCTGATGTTTATTTTAAAGAGCAAACATAAGGAAATCTGCAGATGCTGGAAATTCAAACAACAACACACACACAAAATGCTGGTGGAACAGAGCAGGCCAGGCAGCATCTATAGGGAGAAGCACTGTCGACGTTTCGGGCCAAGTCCCTTCGTCAGGACTAACCGAAAGGAAAGATATTAAGAGATTTGAAAGTAGTGGGGGAAGAGGGAAATGCGAAATGATAGGAGAAGACCGGAGGGGGTGGGATGAAGCTAAGAGCTGGAAAGGTGATTGGCAAAAGTGATACAGAGCTGGAGAAGGGAAAGGATCATGGGACGGGAGGCCTCAGGAGAAAGAAGGGGGGGGGGAACACTAGAGGGAGATGGAGATAAGGCAAACAACTAAATATGTCAGGGATGGGGTAAGAAGGAGAGGAGGGGCATTAACGGAAGTTAGAGAAGCCAATGTTCATGCCATCAGGTTGGAGGCTACCCAGCCGGTATATAAGGTGTTGTTCCTCCAACCTGAGTTTGGATTCATTTTGACAATAGAGGAGGCCATGGATAGACATATCAGAATGGGAATGGGACGTGGAATTAAAATGTGTGGTCACTGGGAGATCCTGCTTTTTCTGGTGGACCGAGCGTAGGTGTTCAGTGAAACTGTCTCCTAGTCTGCATCGGGTCTCACCAATATATAAAAGGCCACATCGGGAGCACCGGATGCAGTATACCAAATCAGCAGACTCACAGGTGAAGTGTTGCCTCACCTGGAAGGACTGTCTGGGGCCCTGAATGGTGGTGAGGGAGGAAGTGTAAGGGCAGGTGTAGCACTTGTTCTGTTTACAAGGATAAGTACCAGGAGGGAGATCAGTGGGAAGGGATGGGGGGGATGAGTGGACAAGGGAGTCGCGTAGGGAGCGATCCCTGCGAAAAGCAGAAAGAGGGGGAAGGGAAAAATGTGCTTGTTAGTGTGATCCCGTTGGAGGTGGCGGAAGTTACGGAGAATTATACGTTGGACCTGGAGGCTGGTGGGATGGTAGGTAAGGACAAGGGGAACCCTATCCTGAGTGGGGTGGCGGGTGGAAGGGGTGAGAGCAGATGTGTAGGAAATGGGAGAGATGTTTTTCAGAGCAGAGTTGATGGTGGACGAAGGGAAGCCCCTTTGTTTAAAAAAGGAAGACATGTCCTTAGTCCTGGAATGAAAAGCCTCATCCTGAGAGCAGATGCGGCGGAGACGGAGGAATTGTGAAAAGGGGATAGCATTTTTGTAAGAGACAGGGTGGGAAGAGGAATAGTCCAGATAGCTGTGAGAGTCTGTAGGCTTATAGTAGATATCAGTAGATAGGCCGTCTTCAGAGATGGAGACAGAAAGATCAAGAAAGGGGAGGGAGGTGTTGGAAATGGACCAGGTAAATTTGAGGGCAGGGTGAAAGTTGGAGGCAAAGTTAATGAAGTCGATGAGCTCAGCATGCGTGCAGGAGGCAGTGCCAATGCAGTCGTCGATGTAGCAAAGGAAAAGAGGGGGATGGATACCGGTATAGACTTGGAACATGGACTGTTCCACAAAGTCAACAAAAAGACAGGCATAACTGGAACCCATACTGGTGCCCATGGCTACACCCTTGGTTTGGAGGAAGTGGGAGAAGCCAAAGGAGAAATTATTGAGAGTAAGAACTAATTCCGCTAGACGAAGGAGAACGGTGGTAGAGGGGAATTGGTTAGGTCTGGAATCGAAAAAAAAGCGAAGAGCTTCGAGACCATCTTGGTGGGGGATGGAGGTATATAGGGACTGGACGTCCATGGTGAAAATAAGACAATGGGGGCCAGGAAACTTAAAATCATTGAAAAAATTCACAGCATATGAAGTGTCACAAACATAGGTGGGTAGAGATTGAACAAGGGGGGATAAGACAGTGTCTAGGTATGCAGAAATGAGTTCAGTGGGGCAGGAGCAAGCTGAGACAATAGGTCTACCTGGACAGGCAGGTTTGTGGATCTTGGGTAGGAGGTAGAAACGGGAAGTGCGGGGTGTGGGAACTATGAGGTTGGAGGCAGTGGATGGGAGATCCCCAGAGCTAATAAGGTTGGCGATGGTGTGAGAAACAATAGCCTGGTGCTCCTTAGTGGGGTCATAATCAAGGGGTACATAAGAGGATGTATCAGGGAGTTGTCACTGTGCCTTGGCCAAGTAGAGGTCAGTGCGCCAGACAACAACAGCACCCCCATTACCAGCAGTTTTTATAGTGAGGTTGGGATTCGTGTGGAGGGAGTGGAGAGCAGAGCTTTCGGAAGTAGTGAGGTTCGGTCCGCCAGAAAAAGCAGGATCTCCCAGTGGCCACACATTTTAATTCCACATCCCATTCCCATTCTGATATGTCTATCCATGGCTTCCTCTACAGTCAAGATGAATCCAAACTCAGGTTGGAGGAACAACACCTTATATACCGGCTGGGTAGCCTCCAACCTGATGGCATGAACATTGACTTCTCTAACTTCCGTTAATGCCCCTCCTCCCCTTCTTACCCCATCCCTGACATATTTAGATGTTTGCCTGTTCTCCATCTCCCTCTGGTGTTCCCCACCCCTCCTTTCTTTCTCCTGTGGCCTCCCGTCCCATGATCCTTTCCCTTCTCCAGCTCTGTATCACTTTCGCCAAACTCCTTTCCAGCTCTTAGCTTCATCCCACCCCCTCCGGTCTTCTCCTATCATTTTGCAGTTCCCTCTCCCCCCACTACTTTCAAATCTCTTACTATCTTTCCTTTCGGTTAGTCCTGACGAAGAGTCTCGGCCCGAAATGTCGACAGCACTTCTCCCTATAGATGCTGCCTGGCCTGCTGTGTTCCACCAGCATTTTGTGTGTGTTGTTGGTTATTTTAAACCTTTTATCCTGACATTCCCACTTAAGATATCATAAACTAATCAAACAATGGCACATTGTCCCAAGATCCCCATAATACTTGGAGGCCTGTAGCAATAAGTTATGAGACTCTCCTCATATCCAGCTGAGAGTAAGTGTTCGGCACGGACTTGAAGGGCCGTGATGACCTGTTTCCATGCTGTAATTGTTACATGGTTATATCTTTGTATTTAATGGTAAAACAGGGATGGAGTGAGTGGTCAGGGGCATGGGGTATCCTAAAATCTGCTGAATTGAAATAAGAATTGGTTTATTAATGTCACATGTACTGAAATACAGTGGAAAGCTGTATATACAGAGGAGATCATTACACAGTGCATTAAGGTAGAGCAAGGTAAAACAATAACAGAATGCAGAACAGAGTGTAACAGCCACAGAAGACATGCAGTGCAAGTACACAATAAGGTGCAAAATAATGAAGAAGTAAATTGCGAGATCAAAAATCTGTAATATTGTACGAGGGAACTATTTAAGTCTCATAATAGTGGAGGGTGGAGATACATCTCTATCAAAGGAGGTGTAAGGCACTCCTTCCTCTGCTAGCCTACAGTTCACCATTGGGCAAGGTGTAGCAACTCCTTAGCCTCCAGTCAAGGTCACGTGAAGTTATGGGAGCAGGTGGTGGATGGTCGTAGCAGCAGTTGGTGCATATCACAAGTTATGTGACCACTGATGCCAGGCAGACAATCTGTGAAGAGTATTGATAATGGCTGGGGTCAGCCAGAAGTTTGCAATGGTAAATCACTTCTTTACAAAGGTTTGCCAAGAACAATCATGATCATGGGTAGACCTTGTTCACCCACGTCATACGACATTGCACATAATGATGATGATGATGTTAACAGTGTGGCAGTGAGCCTGGTGGTACATGTGTTCAGGCTTTTATATCTTCTGCCGGATGAGAGAGGAGAGAAAGGAGAATGTCCACTTACATGGGTCTTTGATTATGCTGGCTACTGTACTGAGGCAGCAAGGAGTAGACAGAGTCCACCTTTGACTGCATATGGCTATATTCATTATCCGGAATCGGAAAGGTTGCAATAATCCCAGTTAGAAGAGAAGGTATTGTTCCTCAAGAATGTCCTTGGACAGCGCAGGTATTAGACAGATACAGTCCCCATAAAAAGCATTCACCCCCCATTAGAGGCTTTCATGATTTATTGTTTTATAACATTGAATCACAATGGATTTAATTTGGTATTTTTGATGCTGATCAACAGAAAATACTCTTTTGTGTCAAAGTGAAAATGGATCTCTACAAAGTGATCCAAATTAATTACAAATATAAAACATAAAATAATTGATAGCAAAATTATTCCCTGCCCCCTTTAATATGACATACCAGATCATCACTGGTGCAGCCAATTGGTTTTAGAAGTCACATAGTTAGTTAAATGGAGATCTATTTTTGAAGACCTATGTGCAGTCGTGGTGTTTCAATTAATTGTGGTAAAAATGCCACTGAATCTGGATGTTCAACTGCTGGTGAGTCAGTATCCTGGCAAAAACAACACCACGAGGACAAAAGAACACTCCAAGCAACTCCACATAAAGGTTATTGAAAAGCACAAGTCAGGAGATGAATACAAGAACATCTCCAAGTCACTGAATATCCCTTGGAGTACAGTTAAGTGAATCATCAAGAAATTGAAAGAATATGGCTCAGCTGTAAATCTACCTAGAGCAGGCCATCCTCAGAAAAGAAGGGGACTAGTGAGGGAGATCATTAAGAGACCTATGACAACTCTGGAGGAGTTGGAAGCTTCAGTGGCTGAGATGGGAGAGACTGGGCATACAACGTTGTCTGGGTGCTTCACCAGTCACGGCTTTATGGGAGAGTGGCAAAGAGGAAGCCACTGTTGAAAAAAAGCTCACATGAAATCTCAGCTAGAGTTTGCCAGTAGGCATGTGGGAGACTCTGAAGCCAGTAGTATTGTCTAATGGAACCAAAACCGAACTTATCAGACTAAACACTATGTTTGATGTAAGATAAACACAGCACATCATCAAAAACACACCATCCCTACCGTGAATCATGGTGGTGACTGTATCATGCTGTGTGGATGCTTCACTGCAGAATGCCCTTAAAGGCTTGTGAATGTAGAGAGTAAAATTAATGTAGCAAAATTCAGGGAAATCCTGGAGGAAAACCTGATGCAGTCTGCAAGAGAATGCGACTTGGGAAAATATTTGTTTTCCAACAAGACAATGACCCTAAGCATAAAGCCAAAGCTACACAGGATTGGCTTTAAAACAACAAAATTAATGACCTTGAGTAGCCAAATCAGAGCCCAGACCTCAATCCAATTGAGAATTTGTGGTTACACTTGAAAAGGGCTGTTCACTCATAATCCCCAGAGCAGTTTTGTAAAGAAGAATGGGAAAAAATTGCAGTGTCCAGATGTGCAAAGCTGATAAAGACTTACCCACACAGACTCAAGGCTGTAATTGCTGGCAAAGTTGCATTTACTAAATACTGAGTTGAGGTGGGGTGGGTGTGGTTGAATATTTGAGCAATCAATTATTTTGTATTTTTATATTTGTAATTAATTTAGATCACTTTATAGATATTTGTTATTACTTTGATACGGAGTCATTTTTCTGTTGATCATTGTCAAAAATACCAAATTAAATCCATTGTGATTCAATGTTTTAAAGCAATAAAGTATGGAAGCTTTAAAGAGGAGATGAATACTTTTTATAGACATTGTAGTTCAAGGCAGAAGTTTGATTCAGAATTAAATTGACAGGCATCTGGATTACCACAGATTTTATTGAAGGTAGTCAACTTCATCAATCACATTTCATTTTTCCAATGTTGAGGAGACAACACTGTCAAAGTCAAAGGTGAGTTTATTGTCATATGCACAAGTACATGTGTGCAATTTAAAAAAACTGCTGCTAATTAACCTATTTATGATTCCGATTTGGTCTACGTGCCTAGGAACATATCATTAAGTTAAAAAAATATTTAAAAATAATTTAATGAACAAATATAAAATACATGATTTAAAATGAATGGGAGTAATGTAAATAAATAATACTGGGAATTGGATTTTGTGTTAAAAGTTTATGAAATTTTTTGTTTTGATGTGATGATTGATGCCAAATATGTTTTTGTATAAGTAAGAGGGGTAGGCATAATAAGCTATAGCTTCAGCCTACACTCTGTTTTAAAGATATTTATTATTTAATTTTGTCTTATGAAATCATCATTGAAAATTATGCTTTTTGTTATGTTTGTTCTGACCAAAATAAAATACCATTCAAATTCATTCATTCAATTCAAAAATTATTTATTTTTTGAGCTATTGATTTATTCATTTTTGTAACTTATAGTAATCCTTGTGTATTGCACTGGACTGCTGCCGCAAAACAACACATTTCACGGCAAATGTCAGTGATAATAAAGCTGATTCTGATTCTGAGCACTCTATAAGTGGAAAAGCATGAACATCCTATTAAATTAATTGGTTTAACGTGACTGAGTGGAAGTGAAATTTATGATTCTGGAGAGGTTTGTGAAAATGTGTTAATTAACATTATCAGGTATTGCACCAAGCCTGGGATGGTTTACAATGGACTGTGCATGTTAATTCAACTCCTTTGTAATATACGATCCAGTCTCCCTTTCAAAGCTGCGGTGATGTCAAGAGAAGCCACTTGTTTCCATTAATGAGAATACCAAGTGGTAATCGAATGAAGGTATTAAAGAAAGCATCAAAGAGTTGGATAACTTAGATCCAGAGAAGTGGATAAGGTTGGAATCAAGGCTAGTTAATAATTAGTGACTACTCAGTAACCTATAAGATAATTCAGGGGTCCATAAGACCATTAAGCATAGGTGCAGAATTAGGCCTTTTGGCCCATCAAGAGTGCTCCAACATTCCATCATGTCTGATTACTTTACCCCTCTCAAGCCCATTTTTCTGTCTTCTCTCTGTAACCTTTGACAGCATTACTAATTAAGAGCCTATCAAACTCTGCTTTAAGTGCACCCGATGACCTGGCCTCAACAGCTGGCTGTGGCAACGAATTCCAAGGATTCGCTACCCTCTGGCTAAAGAAATTCCTACTCGTCTCTATTGTAAAGGGGCATCTCTCTATTCTGAGGCTGCGTTCTTTGGTCCTAGACTCCCCCTCTATAGGAAACATCCTCTCCATGTCCCCGCTGTCTCGGCATTTCATTATTTAATAGGTTTCAATGGGATCCACCCTCATTCTTCTAAACTCCAGCAGGTGCAGATCCAAAACGGTCAAGCACTCCTCTTACGTTAACCCGTTCATTCCCAGAATCATTCTCTCGAACCTCCTCTGGATCCTCTCGATAACATTTAAGGACAGAAGCAGACGATTTGGTCTGATGATACCTGTTTGTGCTCCGTACCAGTCCCTCACCTCCCCTCAATAGAGCCTCTGATCCTTTCTTCAACACTTCTTCCTTCAGCTTCTGTACTTTGCTATTCTCCTTAACCAAACTCTGTGGGATCAATAAGCTTCTAGCTACAGAAAGTGGCAGATACTGACAAGTCCATCACAGGCGAAGGCCTCCCAAACATTGAAGACAGTTACGTGATTCACTGCCACAAAAAGCAGTATCCATAATCAAACACACCCCCTCTCTCACGCTCTTTTATTGCTTCTGCCATCAGGCAGAAAGTACAGGAGCCTTAGGTCCCACTCCATAGGTTCAGGAAGAGTTATTACCCTACAGCCATCGGGCTTCTGAAATGGCATAGATAACTTCAGTCACCTCAGCTCTGAATTGGTTATATGACTTGTAGATTCACTTTCAAGAACTCTTTCCAACTCATATTTTCAGTATTATTCTGAGGGCCTGTACTGTATGGCACTGTTGTAAATTTATTTATTTAACAATACATCACATACCAAGCCATGTTTAAAGTAGGCACTGGAAATGAACTCTAAAGTTTCACACCCCGGGCTGTATTAGCATTGTACTAACCACTATGTACTACATATATTTTTTGTTAAATCAAAGTAACGTATCACAGTTACAGAGAACATGCAGCACAGGCAGACAATAACTTGTAAGGGAATAATGAAGTAGACTGTGAGATCCAAATTCCATCTCATCATACTGGTAGACCATTCAATAACTTTTTGACAGTGGGGTAGAAGCTGTACTCGAACCTGCTGGCATGTGTTTTCAGAAACAAAGTTTCTGATCTGTAATGGAGTTAAGGGTTATGGAGAGATGGAGGGAGAATGAGGGGTATGATAAACAAAAATAAATTATGATTGAATGATGGAGCAGACTTGATGGATGAATGGCCCAATTCTGCTCCTATATATAGTACTGTGTAAAAGTCTTAGGCACATGTATATAATAAGGGTGCTAAGACTTCTTCTCAGTACTGTAGTAATTTTATGTATTGCACTGTACTGTTGCCCCAAAAAAAAACAAATTTCATGACTTATGTGAGTGATGATAAACCTGATTTTTATATGTGTCTCTTTTGTGGACTGAGAGATGGAACAGTGAAGGGAGAGGGGACTCATGGTTGGGAGGGAAGCATCAGAGAGACATTCCGTAGTGATCAATAAACTGATTGTTCAGAATCAAATGACTTTGTGTGGTGTCTCAGAGCTGGGAGTGTCTGCACCACACCACCCACCATCCCTGGCATTCCTTCTCTGCCACCTGTCACATACACCTTCTGGGGTGCTCCATCCTCGCCATGCCCAACATCCTTGGTTGCAGACAGATTTACAGACTCACTTTCCATTCCACGTTGATCAATACAGTACTGTCTCAGGCACCCTAGCAATATAAGTGTGCCTCAGACTTTTGCACAGTACTTTATGGTGATTAGCAATAATAGAAAGAGATAAGTAGTTTAGTGCTGTACAGAGCAACATTTGCAAATAAATCCTCGCAGCAGTTTACAGTTGTGTCATTTAAGAAGTATTTGGAAAGGTAAATGCAGGAATTCAGAGGGTTATGGGCCAAACACAGTCAACTGGATCTAGTACTTTGTAGTAATACTCTATGACTCCACTGTTATCAGTCTCTTGAATGGACATCTTGTATGATAAGATGGGCTCTTGGCCTCCTCATCACTTAAAGTTCAAGTTTGTCATTCAGCCATACACAAGAATACAGCCAAAATAAACAGTGCTCCTGTGGGGACAAAGCACAGCACAGTCATACACAGCACACAGTGCATATCATTTTAATAGCAGAAAAACATATAGTTACACAAAATGTATTAAATAATTATAACATATTGGGGGGACTTGATAGAGGTATTTAAAATTATGAGGGGGATAGATAGAGTTGACATGGATAGGCTTTTTCCATTGAGGGTAGGGGAGATTCAAACAAGAGGACATGAGTTAAGGGTTGGGGGCAAAAGTTTAGGAGTAACATAAGGGGGAATTTCTTTACTCAGAGAGTGGTAGCTGTGTGGAACGAGCTTCCAGTAGAAGAGGTAGAGGCAGGTTCGATATTGTTAGTTAAAGTAAAGTTGGATAGGTATATGGACAGGAAAGGAATGGAGGGTTATGGGCTGAGTGCAGGTCAGTGGAACTAGGTGAAAGTAAACGTATGGCACAGACTAGAAGGGCTGAGATGGCCTGTTTCTGTGTTGTAATTGTTATATGGTTGTATAACCCTAACTTCTGAGAGGCATGGCAGAGCCACTTTTCTGTAAGAACAAGCCACAGCAGTTCCTCATTTCACACTTGAGCAGCTGCAGATGCAGATCTTTAACTTACACTGCACTTTTTTGGTAGATTTACACTTTATTCTGCATTGTTATTGATTTCTCTTGTTAAAACATTGTGTAATGATTTGATCTGCATAAACAGTATGCAAGACAAGCTTTTCACTGTATCATGGTACAGGTGACAATAATAAACTAATACTAACACTCTATAACAATGCTGACCTTCATTAGAAGCTTATTCTTACACACACAGGAGCAAGTGTGATTCTAATTGTCCTTTCTGCCTCTCATTTTGAAGGTTATTCTTAAGAGACAGTCTTTTAGTTAAGGTGCCATCTGGTACTGATGAAAATTGGCTCGTTTTCCAGTGAGTCTGATTTTTGGATTAGGATAATGCCATCGAGGAGCATTTCGAAACTCCGGTGCCAAGTCCCATCTATTGCTTACTGACATTGATGGTTTTTGACATGCTGCAGTTCAGAAGATGAGGAGGGGGATTAAAAATCAAATGAGCATAACTTCAGCACAACTTCCGATCTCCCGAGGAAAGTGGGGTGTTGGGATTGAAACATGTTCCTGCGTCCATAGAAAACGGGTGGAATTTTATTGCCTGGACAGTGCAGTCTCTGCTTGTGGAAAGCCACGCCTGTAAAACACTCTGACCCTCATGCACGTAATGTGGTGCTTTAGATGGCCACTATACAGCTGACAACTATACATGCAGTGGCCACTTTTTTAGGTACCCCCTGCAGCTCCTGCACCTATTAACGTGGCCACTGAGTGTACGTACATGGTCTTCTGCTGCTGTTGTCCATCCATTTCAAGGTTCAACATGTTATGCATTCAGAGATGTTCTTCGGCACGTCACTGCTGTAATGCGTGGTTATTTGAGTTACTGTCACCTTCCTGTCAGCTTGCACCAGTCTAGCCATTCTCCTCTGATCTCTCTCATTAGCAAGGCACTTTTGCCCACAGAACTGCCACTCCCTGATTCTACGTAAGCTTTAGGTACTGCAAAGCATGAAAATCCAAGGACATTTGCAGTTTCAAAGATACTCAAATCACCCTATCCAATACCGATACAGTCTTGGTTACTCGGATCAAATTTCTTGCCTATTCTGATGTTTGGTCTGAATAACAATTGAACCTTTTGATCATGTCTGCATGCTCTTATGCATTGAATTGCAGCCACCTGATTGGCTGATTAGATGTTTACATTAATGAGCAGATTGTTTTGCAGCAGCTGTACAGTGCAAGCGATATAATTTACTATAAATTACAAAGTTAAATCAATTTTGCAGAACAAAAGGAATTAACAAGTAGCGTTCATCGAATTTGATGGCAGAGGGGAAGGAGCTGTTCCTAAAACATTGAGTATGAGTCTTCAGGCTCTTGTACCTTCTTCCTGATGATAGTAATGATAAGAGGGTATGTCCCAGATGGTGAGGGTCCTTAATGATGGATGCTCTGTTCTCGCGGCACTGTCTCTTGAAAATGTTCGCAATGATGGGGAGGGTTATGCCTGTGATGGAGCTGACTGAGTCCACAACTCTCTGTAGCCTCTTGCAATCCTTATGTATTGTCTCCATTGTGGATTTATGGTGGGAAAAAATGCAAAGATTCTAAGTACATTTATTATCAAAGTATGTATGCAGTATACAACCATGAAAATCATCTTCCCACAGACATCCTTGAAACAAAGAAACACCATGAAACATCTGTTCAAGGAAACTATCAAACACCCAACGTACAAAAAAGAACATATCAGGCAAAAGGAAAAAAAATGAGTGAAAAACACAGAATATAAAACACCTCATTGAAACTATCCATTTAATTCAGTTCAATGAAATAGAATAAAAAGAAAATGCTTCTGTTTTGACGATTCTTTCTAAGAATGCCACTAAAACAAAGGATCTTTGACTTGAAACATTAAATCTAGTTCTCTCTCCTTAGACATTGCTTGAACTTCGGAGTGTTTCCAGGGTTTTATTTTTTTTATATTTCAAAATAACTTACAACCAACAAATTTCCTCTAGTGTAGTCATTCTTCTGTAAGTGAAGCAGAGGAAATGTCCTGGCCAAAAAAAAGTCATATCACTTTGAAAAGAAATAAATATCAGTCCTTCCTTCACCTTTAATTCTGGAAGCTGCATTTAACATATCAAGCCAGTTGAAAGAAAGATAAACAAGTGCTGGAAATGTTCAGCAGGTCAGTCAGCATCTGCAGAATATAAACAAGAGCACAAGACCATAAAATATTGAAGCAAACTTAGGCCATTTAGCTCATTGAGTTTGCTCTGCCATTTCATCATGGTTGATCCATTTACCCTGTCAGCCCCAATTTCCTACCTTCTCCCCATATGTCTTCATGTCCTGACTAATCAAAGATCTATCAACCTGTGCCTTAAGTATACCCATTGATTTGACCTCTACAGCTGCTTGTGGCAGCAAGTTCAGGAGGAGGAGCTTAGGAGGAGACAATGGCACCTAAGCAGTGTCTCCTTTGCTTGCACCTTCGGAAACAGCTCTATTCCCATTTTTAATATCTCTATTTTTCCCTTTCAGGGTTCTTTTGAAGACCCTGGCCTGGACTTACACGCTGACTTTGGTTCTTTGCAGGAATGGGACCCGCTCTCAGGGTCTCACGACTGGCCGTTATTTGATCTGCCAAGGATGCGGCCTGAGAGATCAGCTCGCCTTTGGAGTTCCGGGATCTCATGGCTTTGGAGATGGGCACACTGAAGGTCGGTGTATCTGTAGGAATCCGGGGTGTTGTGGGAGACGGAAGATCGAAAGCAGCCAGCTGGCTGATGGCTGTGTGCCCAGAAACCCAAGATCTTTGGATACAGAGCTCAGAAAAGTGATGCAATGGACTTTTAACATCAGCGAGTTGTTTGTTATATCTCCTTGCTAGCTGGGAAAATCGACACATCTCTTTCTCCCTTATTAGGGAGAGAGAGAGAGCCTGTGGTATGTCAAATGCCACAATAGTCTTTGGGTTATTGCAAGTCTGTGTCTTTGCTGCATGCTTGAGTGTTTGGTGCTGGGTACTGTTGCTTTTTTTGCTGGTGAGGGAGGGGGATCGTTGCTTTGCTGCTACTTATGTGTGAGAGGGGGAGCTGCAAGGGGCTGTGGGGTTCTAACATTTAACTGCCATTCATTCTCTGGGGTCACTCCTCTGTTTTCGTGGATGGTTGCGAAGAAAAAACATTTCAGGTTGTATATTGTATGCATTTCTCTGACATTAAATGTACCTTTGAAACCTTTGAAATTCCACAAATTCACCACTCTCTGACTAAAGAAATTCCTCATCATCCATGTTCTAAAAGGACACTCCTCTATTCTGAGACTGTTTCCTCTGTTCTTAGACTCCCCCACTGTTGAAATCATCCTTGCCACATCTACTCTATCAAGACCTTTCAACATTCAATGAGATCACTCCTCGTTCTTCTGAATTCCAATGAGTAGAGGCCCAGAGACACAAATGCTCCTCCTGACACGCAGCAAATCTGCAAAAGTTTCTTGGATTATGTTCCAAATTTTGGCCTGAAACATTGACTGTACTTTTTTTAGACAATAGACAATAGACAGTAGGTGCAGGAGTAGGCCATTTGGCCCTTCTAGCCAGCACCGCCATTCACTGTGATCATGGCTGATCATCCACAATCAGTACCCCGTTCCTGCTCTCTCCCCATATCCCTTGACCCCGCTATCTATAAGAGCTCTATCTAACTCTCTCTTGAATGCATCCAGAAACTTGGCCTCCACTGCCTTCTGGGGCAGAGCATTCCACATATCCACCACTCTCTGGTTGAAAAGGTTTTTCCGCATCTCTGTTCTAAATGGCCTACCCCTTATTCTTAAACTGTGGCCTCTAGTTCTGGACTCACCCATCAGCGGGAACATGCTTCCTGCCTCCAGCGTGTCCAATCCCTTAATAATCTTATATGTTTCAATCAGATCCCCTCTCATCCTTCTAAATTTTTCTATAGATGCTGCCTGGAGTGCTGAGTTCCTCCAGCATTTTTTGTGTTGCTTGGATTCCCAGCATCTGTAGATTTTCTCTTATTTATGTTCCAGATTTGGTAATTAAAACAAATATTTAAATGAAAGATTTAGTTTTCAATGGTCACTTTTACAATCATAGAACATCATCCTTTGCATCAGTGAAGATCTGTCATCACTGTTGTAATGTAAGAAACTCAGGATAATGGCTAGCGCAATGCTTCACAGTGCCAGCTGTTAGATCATGGTTCAATTCTCTCCGCTGTCTGTAAGGAGTTTGTATGTTCTCCCTGTGACCATGTGCATTTCCTCTCACTTTCTAATTCTGTATGGTTAGGGCTAATAAGTTGCGGACATGCTATTTTGGCAGCGGATGTGTGGTGACACTGGTGGACTGCCCAGCACAATGATCGCTGATTTGATTTGATGTAAACTATATATTTTACTGTACGTTTTAACATACATATGACAAATAAAGCCATTCTTTAATTTCTTGAAATGAAATTTTCCCATGTGAGAAAGACCAAAGAACTGATTGTGAACTTCAGAAAGGGAAAGACGAGGGTACACACACCAGCACACATAGATGGATCAGAAATGGAAGAAGTGAGCAACTTCCTAGGTGTCAGTATCTCTGAAGATCTATCAGGGACCCAATGTATTGATGCAGCTAAAAAGAAGGCCATGACAGTGGCTGCATTGCCTTAAGATTTTAGGAAGATTTGGCATGTACCAAAGACCCTCACAGATTTCTACAGATGTACTGTGGAGAGAGTTCTAACTTGCTGCATCACCACCGGGTATTTGAAGGAGGAGGGATATTACTGCTTTGCTTTAAGTACATCCAGTGACTTGACCTCAACGGACATCAATGGCAATTAATATGAAATTGTAGTGTTCTCACACAGGTGTAAAAACTCTGAGCTAAACACCAAGTATAAACCAGTCAATGAGGCACGATCCCAGTAAGATTAACCGTTTACTGTTCACTCTTCCACATTAACGTATGGTAAAAGCTGTTGATAAAACAATACAAAATATATACAGTATTTGTTTCCTTCTTGGCATCACACTTACATCATAAATACTTGCAAAATAAAACTACAACAAACTATATTACATTAAAGTACAACATAAGTCAGAATCTACCTACACCATCAACTACTTTAAATACAATTCAACACAAACTATCCGCAACTCTTTAAATAACAAAGAACATAAACTTTATCAACCATCATTTCTTTTAACAGAATCAGCATTAACATTTTTACTTCAACATATCGATTATCTTATGAACTTACGATGTTGCTTCTATGATGTTTCTACTGCATAGAAAGAAAACTTTTCTTGCCCTGATCCTGCACACACAAGCCCCCTCCTTCCTGTTTCTCCAAACCGGTATTTTCACACAGTACGCAGCGAAACCGTGTGTGACGTCATCGCTTGCCGTGATATATCACAGATAATGAATTTACTTTCAACAACCTTAACTTTAACCAGAAAACAATTACAAACAAATTATTAAAGCGAAAATATAATAAATTATACAGATGCCTTAAGGGCAACACAGAAACAGTCATCAGATAATGAGCAGAAAATGTATTATAGTGTTTGTATTTAATGAATAAATATTGGCCAGTTCACCTCTAATTTTTCTTGAAATATCACTGCAATTTTACAATCAGAGGTGTCTAGACGTAGCCTCTCATTTGATGAAAGGAGCACTTCCTGCAGTCCTTTGCTTCCTCATTACTTTCTTCTTCAGAAAATACACCAGACATTAAACAACAGTTCTGAAGTCATCTCTGGGAGACAGTAAATAAAGCAAAGTGCAATCCCTCTGGCAGAACATCTTGAAAAGGAGACTGTTTCCTGCTTACTGCCTTTCAGACACAACACTAACATATATTATCTGCTAATGGCTCCTCTGAGGGTGGAAGGGAAGCAGAGAGAAGGCACATTTCATTTGGAGAGTGGTGCCCATAACTATAATAAAGGTGTCAGCATTCCTTGTATGAGGAAAAAGTAAAACTTTGCTTGGTCATCAAATAATTTCATAATTTAGAAACTTGAACAATGTTCAGCACGGAGCTGAATAACTAACATTCCTACCATCACCCCAGGCATTTGGGAAGAATTGCTTTCATTCTCCTGGTACAGACTCCTCTACATCGATAAGACCTGATGCAGATTGTAGGACTGCTTTGTTAAGAGCCTTGGCCCTGTCTACCGCAAAATGCAGGATATCTCCTGGTAGACACCATGTCAATTCAACTTCCCATTTCCATTCTGCCATAAGATATATCAGCAGAATTAGGACCTTTTGCCTTTTCAATGTGCTCTGCCATTTCATCATGGATGATCCAAGATTTCTCTCTGCCCCAATCTCCTGTCTTCTCCCCTTATCCCTTCATGCCCAGACCAATCAAGAATCAGTCAAACGCTGCCTTAAATATACATAAAAACTTGGCCTCCACAGCCATCTGTGGCAATGAATTCCATAGATTCATCACTCTCTGGCTAAAGAAATTCCTCCACATCTTCAATTCTAAAAGGACACCCCTCTATTCTGAGGCTGTGTCCTCTGGTCTCAGACTCTCCCATCATAGGAAACATTCTCTCCACATCCACTCTATCAAGGCCTTTCACCATTCTATATGTTTCAATGAGATCACTCCTCTTTCTTCTGAATTCTAGTGAATACAGGCCCAAGACAATCAAATGTTCATCTTGGTCCATAGCCTCTTCGACTGCAATGGTGAGTCCCCACTCAGGGTGAAGAAGCAACACTTTATACTCTGTTTGAATAACCTCTAATTTGATGGCATAAACATCAATTTCTCAAAATTCTGGTAAGCTCTCTCCATTCCCTTTATCTTATTTTGCACATTCCCCATTCTGGCTTTCATCTCACCCCTTCTCTTCTTCTCACATACCCATTACCTCCCTTTGGTTCCACACCTTCTTTTCTTTATCCCAAGGTCTACAGTCCTCTCCTACCAGATTTCTTCATCTTCAGCCTTTCACATCCTTCACCTGTCACATCCCTGCTTCTTACTTCAGCCCCCTCTCTTAATGACCCACCTTCCCCCTCACCTAGTTTCACTTGTCACCTGCCAGCTTGTACTCCTACCCTCTGTCCACTGCCTCATTCCTGTTCATAGTGTAATGGTTAGAGCAATTGTTTTCCAGTGTCAACTTCATGCATCGGTTCAGTTTCTGCTGCTACTTGCAGTCTCCTCATGACCATGTGGGTTTTCTCCAAGTGTTCCAGTTTCTTCCCACATTCCAAATATATTCTTTCAGAGTTAGTGAGTCGTTGGTATACTACTTTGACCCGGAAGCATGGAGACACTAGATAGATAAATTTATAAATACAATGATAGATAGAGAGGTTGAAAGATAGACAAATGAATGGATGGACAGACAGATGGACAAACAGAGACAGGTAGATAGATAGCTAAAAAGATAGGTAGATAGATAGACAAGCAGGGAAAGAAAGAAAGAAAGAAAGAAAGAAAGAAAGAAAGAAAGAAAGAAAGAAAGAAAGAAAGAAAGAAAGAAAGAAAGAAAGAAAGAAAGAAAGAAAGAAAGAAAGAAAGAAAGAAAGAAATCCAAATAAACAGATTTCTAAATAAACCTAAAATATTAGCGCTATTTCTCTATTCAGAAATGTTAGTTGAACTGTTGGTTATTTCTAGCATTTTGTGCACTTTCCCCTCATTCATGCTGATTTGCTCAGGGATAGTATCTCTAGTCTAATTGCTTTATGCTGCATAGTCACCATGATAGATATATATCACCTGTCTTTTTAGCTGTAGCACAGCCATGGCAGAGCAACAGTCCTCCATCTCAGTCCAAGAGCTGACTTTAAATCTGTAATTACCAATATACGGGGCATTGTGAAGGAAATGGGAAGCCACATGAGGAAAGGCCTCAGCTCTTGGCTCCATCTCTCCTGCGTACTGTTGACGCATTAAGCAAGTTTAATTTGCAAGGTAAAGTGAAACCATCTGTTCTACCCATTATCTGTCAGGTACCTGGCACACAGTGCAATCTGCTTTTATATTCCAAGAAGCAAACCTCATGACATTATCTGTTTGCGGCATGAAATGATCACTTGGGCCTATGGCAGCTGAGTCAAACGGAGAGACATGTTTTCACAAATGAGGCTCTCTCAACACAAATTACTTAAAGACTACATGTGAATTCACCTGAGAAGTGTGAGCTCCGGAAAAAAGGATTTTTTCCCCATTTTCATGCAGAATACTGGAGGTATTTTTCCCTTTCTGTATTTCAGTTGATAAACAATTCTAATAAAAATCTTTGGAGGAGATCAAAATATTCCACTTCATCTAAAAGACTTGCTAATCTTGACAGAAGCTGTAGAAAGACAGCTATACCACTTGTTCTATGTAATAGTGTGGAGTTGACTTGAAAAAATGTAAACCATTAACCCTTATCTAAAGAAAAAAAAGAAAGAAAGAAGAGAAAGATTGCCTGGATATTGGAGGATCCCCACATGCTCCATGGAGTTCAAAATAATTTTAATTTAAATTTTTACTTTATAATTTTATCTTCAAAGGACCTATGTATTTAATCCTATCTTTTGTAGGTAAGGGAGCCAAATTTTCAAAAATATATCATATTCCTTAGATTATATGTAATTTTTTAAAGTGGAATACAACTATATATTTCATTATTCCAATGATCCTATTTTATCATTACATTTATTCTTTGTAATTTTCTAAAAAATTAATAAATAAATAAAAATGTAAACCATTGTTCTCACTCCACATCTGTAACCTCTGTTAATTCCCTCAACAATTCACAGAAGCACTTCTTATTTTCATTCCTTCACCCAGTTCATTGAAACCAAATTTGAAATACTAAGAAATTCTGGTAATATTTGCCTTTTATGGTAAGAATGTTTTTTAGATAGATTGTATACATAGATTGGTTGTATATCCATCAAGTGATACTAGGTACGGGGATGTTTGTACATAAAGTAGTGATGGTTTGAAGTGTAGAAAGGGGGTTTAGTGGATGGAGGCGTTGATCAGCCTTACTGCTTGCGGAAAGTAACTGTTTGTGAGTCAGGTGGTCGTGGAGTGGATGCTACATATTAAATCAGGATTCATTTCTAGTACACAAATGCAAAGATGGGGTAGACAGTCAGAATCTATTCTCAAAATATCAAATGCTGAAGGACATGGATCAAAGGTGAGAAGTGGTAAGATGGCAGCGCCTATACACGTAGCACTTCTGAGGGCCAACCAAAGATGTTCTTCCCCTTGTTCTTATACATAGTAAGAATATGCTTTATTCCAAGAACTATCTATACAGCAGGTCCATTGCATCAGTGAGCTGCTCATTGTTTGGAGTAGCTGGCCAGGGTGTTGAAAGGGCTGGCTGGTGGCTCAGAGAAGGCGAGTTGGCCCATTGGGCCAGGGATGTCAGATTGGGCCGTCGGGCTACGGAGGTCGAGATGGGCCATTGGACCAGAGGTTCAAAACAGGCTGTTGGGCCGCAGGAGAAGCCAGATTAGATTTGGAAGAGCTGACCTGGGTGGAGACAGCGCTGCTGCTTGCTACTTGGATGTGTCGGTGTTGGTACCTTTGAGTTGGCACAAAGGTGGCGTGCAGTGAAATCGTGAGTGACTGTCTTAGTTGGTTCTTTTGCAATTGCAAGACTCCATTGGACTCCATTGCTGCAGGCCTGCCTCCCTTGTTTGGTGGATAGACAGACTGCGAGGCAGCAGTGTTGCCTCAGCTGTAGCTAGAAGCAGGTCTCAGCTCTAGAGCTTACGTTGTAGTGTGGCTCCCAGACTTGGTTGGGGGGTGGGGGGGCGCAGGGGAATGGGTGATCTCCCCTATCAGTGCTGCTATCCAGTGGTGGACCAGTGGAATTACAGTCTGGGCTGCCAGGAATCATCAATTTGAGAGACTTGTCATTCAGGAACTTGGTCTAAAATTTGTTTTCTTACGTGACTATGTTATTTTTTTCTCGTTATTTTGAACGCACATGTATTTTTTGGCAACTTGGCCTCAGGGAAATGCTGTGTCATTTGGCTGTATCCCTCTATGGTTTGAATGACAATTAAACTTGAGTAACACGCACAAAATGCTGGAGGAACTCAGCAGGCCAGGCGGCATCTATAGAAAAGAGTACAGTCAAGGTTTTGTGTGTGTTGCTTGGACTGCCAGCCCCTGCAGATTTTCTCTTGTTTGACAATTAAATTTGATTTGATTTGAAGAGGATAGTTTAAAGGAGATGTTTAAGGCAGGTTTTTCTCACACTCAAATTAGTAGGTTCTTGGAATTAGCTCCCAGGGATACTGGTTCAAAGTTCAAAGTACATTTATTATCAAAATCTGTATATATTATATAACCTTGAGCCTCATCTGCTGTAGTTTTTTATATTTTATGTTCAAAAAAAAACTTTTCTGCCTTTTTGAATAGGTGCAATAGTCAGGGGATGTTTGTGACATTAAGAAGAAGGAACAGGAGCCACAAGACTCACACCACTAAGTTCAGGAACAATTATTACTCCTCAACCATCAGGCTCTTGAACCAGAGGGGATAACTTCACTCAACCTCACCTGCCTCTTCACTGAACTGTTCTCACAACCAATGGACGCACTTTCAATGATTCTTCATCTCATGCTCTTGCTATTTGTTGCTTATTTCATTATTTTATTATTATTTCTTTCTTCTTTCATTTTGTATTTGCACTGTTTGTTATCTATTGCACACTGGTTGTGCACACCTTTGATGTCCTTTATTATGGTTATTGGAGTTATTCAGTATCTTGTCAAAGACTGAATCTCAGGGTTTTATATGATGACATATATACACTTTGATGAGGAAATTCTCTCTGGCATTCTGTTCCAATACTTATCATAGTCATAGAACATCACAGTATAGAAACAGGCCTATCTGCCCACCTAGTGCAGGTAGATTAGTAATCCCATCTACTTGCTCCCGAACCACAGCTCCCCAAACTCTACCATCCACGTACATATCCAATCATCTCTTAATTGTTATGATTAAACCAGCATGTACCACATTTTCCTGCAGCTTGCTCTGGCTGTACCACTAAATTAATTAATTAATTAAATGCTGGAAGATCTCAACAGACCAGTGCCCTCCATACCAAGCATCTTTCCAAATTGCTCTTAAATGTTGAGATCAAACCCAAATCCAGCACTTTCATTGGCAGCTTGTTCCATATTCTCATCACAATCCTCATGAAGAAATTCCCTTTCATGTTCCCCATAAACATTTCACCTTTCACCCTTAACCGATGATATCTCGATCTAATCTCACCCAGCTGCAGTGGAAAAAACATGCTTGAATTTACCGCTCATAATTTTGTAAACCTCTATAAAATCTCCCTTCATTCTCTTACACTCCAGGGAATAAGGTCCAAACATGTTCATCCTTTCCCTATAACTCAGGTCCTCAAGTCCCAGCAACAGCCTTGTAAATTTTCTCTGTATTCTTTCAGTCTTATTGATATCTTTCCTGTAGATAGGAGACCAGCACAGCACACAGTACTCTGAATTAGGCCTCAACAACGTCTTATGCAACTTCAACATAACATTCCAATTCCTGTACTCACTACTTTGATTTATGGAGGTCTCTCCCTATTTACCTGTGACATGGACTAGATAAGCCAAAGCCCTGTTTTTTGTGCTATAGTGTTCTATGACTCAATGACTGATTGAAGATGGCATCCATCTGCCTCTAAGGACAATAAAGTTCTGGGTGAAAGGTATGGAGATCCTGGAATGCCCAGTCAAGGTCCCTCAGTCAGCTTCACTGGTGTAGTCCAAAGGAAGGCTCCACCTTGGCTGCAGGAAGTCCCCTTAATGGCTCCACTCCGGATTTGCTGTCTGGGTTTACTCCCATTTCCTCCATGTCTCCTGAAGCTGCCCACAAGGCGGTGGAGCTATTTACCCATAGCCAGATCTGGTTCGTGAACACCGGGCAAGTCCACACACCAGCGGGCCTGCGTGCTACGTGTGCAGGGGCCAGACCTCCTCCCCGTCCTCTGTAGTTCAGCCCGAGTCCTAAAGGAGTTCAGTTTCCGTGCATCCCCAGCGAGGAGGCACTACGTGAGGCTTGCTGTCGGAGAGGCTGTGTACTGGCAGGGAGAGACTTCAACCATTCAGCTCTCCTTTTCGCCAGTTTGCTGGCCAGCAGTGGAAGCTGAAAGTGAGAGCAACAGGCACTACCCACTACACAACCACACTAGACGTGTCACAATAAACCGTTGTGACACACTGTGACTCTTTGACTCTGAGTACTTGCGCATGTGATAGTGAACTATGAGGTGCTTGGAACCGGTGAAAATGCTTGAGAGTCTTTTATTCTGAATAATTCCATTGAGGCTGTTTCTCTCAAGCAGTGCACTATGGATCATAAGAGCTCAACATGTAAATAAATTCTCCTCACTTCATGCTTCACTCTGCAATTTTTTTTTCTTTTTGCAATTACCTGGAATTAGTGTCCATTTATTGTAAATCCTCCGCCTTAAGATGGTGTGTTCAGAGACCAAGCAGCACAGGCATTCGTTCTCAGTGTTTCTGAACCAAGCAACACCTTCCATCACACAGCCTCCCTTGTGGCTTACCCCCATGCTGAACAATAAAATGGCATCAATTGCCAAAATGTCAAAACTAAGCAAGCAATCCATAAAACAAGTTTTCTGACACATTTAATGTTGACTGGATTAACCCATTGACATAGAAATCAGTATTTTGTCAGTAAAACTAGGCAGCTGTTTTTTTTTATTCAAGGCTTGCCCATATGAACCTGAGCCTGTGATATATTAGCACTATGTTGCAGAGTCACAGGATCCCCGAATGGTTACAACACTGAAAAGTCCGTACGCCTCATTAAGCTTGTACCAGCAGGCCAGCACGAAGACCATGAGACAATAAGGCAAATGAGAAAATTGAGCCACTTGGACCATCGAGTCTGCTCTACCATTCTATCATGGCTGATTTATTATCCTTCTCAACCCCTTTCTCCTTCCTTCTCCCGTATCTTTTGACCTCCTAGACAGTTGCAAGGACTCTATGGTTTGATAAATGTTCTGTGCGATTCTGCTCACTTTTTGTTGTTTGTGTGCTAGGTGTCAATGAGATCCCTCTCATTCCTCAAAACTCCAGCAAGGAAAGGCCAAGAGCCATCGATCGCTCCGCATGCGATAAGCCTTTCATTCCCGTAATTATTTTCATGAACCTCCTCTGAACCGTTTCTGAGAACAATGCATTCTTTCTTCGATAAGGGCCCAAAACTGCCCATAAAACACCAAGGGAGGCCTTACCAGTGCCTTATAATGCCTTAAAATTACATCCTTGCTTTTATATTCTAGCCCTCTCAAAATACATTTGCCTTCCTCACCAGTCCAATGTGTAATGTAATCTTTTGGGAATCCTGCACGAGGATTCCCACATCCCTCTGCACCTCAGATTTTTGAATACTCTCTCCATTTAGAAAGTAGTCTGTACTTTTATTTCTTCTGCCAAAGTGCAAGACCATACACTTCCCAAGGCTATATTCCACCTGCCACTTCTTTGCCCGTTCTCCTAATCTAAGTCCTTCTACAGCCTCCCTGCTACCTCAATACGACTTGCTCCTTCACCTATCTTTGTATTGTCCACAAAGCCATCAGTGCCATCAAGGATGTGCAGCTATTTGAGGGGGTCTAGAGGAGGTTTACGAGACTGATCGCAGGAATTAAAACGTTACCATATGAGGAGCATTTGATGTTGCTGTATCTGAACACACTAGAGTTTATAAGAATGGGGGGAATTCTCATTGAAGCTTATCAAATTTTGAAAGGCTTAGACAGAGTGGACATGGAGAGGATGTTTCCTATAGTGAGGGAGCATGGTATTAGTGTGCACAGCCTCAAAGTAGAATGAAATCCCTTTGGAGCAGAGATGAGGGGGAATTTCTTTAGCTCGAGGATGGTGCGTCTATGGAATTCATTGCCACAGACGGCTATGGAAGCCAAGTCATTTGGTTTACTTAAAACAGAGTTTGTTAGATCCTTGATTAGTAAGGGCTTCAATGATAATGGGAGGAAGGTAGCAGAATGGGGTTGAGAGGGTTAAAAAATCAACCATGATTGAATGGTGGAGCTGACTCGATGGGCCGAATAGCCTAATCTGCTCCTATGTCTTATGTTAATTCTGAAATACAGTGTTGAAAATAAAGAATATTGATTTCTCTAACTTCTGCTAATTATTCTCTCCCTCTCTCTTTTCCCATGCCCCATTCTGGTTCGTCTCTCACCCCTTCTCTTCCCAACTCCCATCCCTTTGGTTCCTGTCCTTCTTCCATTTCTACCATGGTCCACTGTTCTCTCCTATCACATTCCTTCTTCATCAGCCTGTCTCCTTTTCTCACTTCATCCTTCTTAACTCACTCTCCTTATCCCTCAACTGGTCTTACAGATGGAATAAAGTCATACTTCTCTCTGTTTGGACAAAATAAATCAAATACGCAGAATTCAAAGCCTGACCATGCATTATAAGACTGGAAAGTGATTCAAAAGCAAAAGTCAAGTTTATTGTCATCTGCACAAGAACATGTATGCACAGGTGCTTTGAAAAACATACTTGCAGCAGCATCACAGGCACGTGTCATCAGATAATCAGCATTCAATAGAAAAACATACATTAAACATAAATTATACACAGAAGAGATTCTGCAGATTCAAGGTTTGAGATTCAGGGTTGTTTATTCAGGGTTCCTTAAGATTGCAGATTCAAAATTCAATATTATTGATTGATTCAAGATCCAAAATGGTTTATTATCATTCTTCAGGACATGACTGTAAAGGAGAATGAAATTAATTTAATTCCAGATCTGATGCAACATAAAAATCACAATAAGCGTAAAGAACATAATATATCAACAAAAAACACCATAAATGTATAAACTGTAAATATAAAAGCAATTCTATAAAACAAAATGTACAGGTTCAAGTTCAAGCCTATTGTCCTTCTTCCATGTACACTTATACAGCTAAATGGAACATCGTCCTTCTGGGGCCAATGTACAAACAGAGTAAGTACATAGAGTCACACACAGCACATAGAGTTACAATCCAGCACACACAGTCACAAAATAATATTAGCACAAGTAACTATTGGGTGTGATGGTATATAAAATTAGTTTATATAATAGACTGATGGAGGAAAACCAGAACAGCATGTACAAAAAGCTGGAGGAACTTTACAGATCAGGCAGCATCTATGGAAAGGAACATGGAGATCCTGATGAATAGTCTCAAATATTCATGCCCAAAATGTCAACTGTTTATTCATAAACATAAATTATACACTATTTTCACAAGAAAGAATACAATTAGGACAAGGTTGTTTATTTTAGCTCACGATGATCAAAATAGTCACATTCTTGCTAAACTCTAGTAGTTAGTGCTTTACTGGTTGGTTCAAATTCCAAAAGGCTCGATGTTGATAAGATGCTGGAAATCACTGTAATGAATGACCTCAGCATCAATGAAAATACTCATTGATGCACCATCAATATACACTCATATTGCTCTTGATGGTGAACTTCATCATCGGCTCATTGAGTATAAAAGTTGGCAAGTCATTTTAGAGCTGGTAACACATTGGTTATGCTATATTTGGAATCCTATGTATCACCGCATTATAGGAAGCATGTTCACTGTGTTCAAGATTTGAGATACAACATTCAAGAATGTTTAATGTCATTTCCAGTACAAAAGTGTAAATGAGAACAAAATGATTGCTACTCTGGATCCTAATGGGCATAAAAAACACTGTAGGTATAAAGAACACAATAAAAACACAATGAACATAATATTACATAAGATTGACTTACATACATAGACTTAGCTGGCAGTTGGTGTAGCGGCCTCTTTCACGTTTTCCATCTGTGCTGGGTGGAGTGTTGATCTTGCAACTCAGCCTTGTGAAAACCAGTCAAGTGCTATGGAAACAGAAAAAATGCAGCCGGATATGCCACAAGTAGTGAAAAGGAAAAACGACAATATGCATAGACTGATTTGTTGTGGACATTCATAAAGTGATACTGAGATCAGGAGTGCCTGCACATAAAGTGACTGACAGGAACTTACAAAATAGTGGTGGTGGGAGTGTGTAAGGCTGGGTGTTGATCAACATGTTGTTTTGGGGAAGTTACTGTTTTTGAGTCTGGTGGTCCTGGTGTGAATGCTGTGTAACCTCTTCCCAGATAGGACTGGGCCAAACTGACTACAAGAAAGGAGGGTAGGATCCTTTATGATAAATCTAGGGCCCATATGTCCAAAGATATATTGGCACATATTTTTCCTAATATAAGTGTACAATGTCCTGTGTATGTTACTCAAAATGGCTTCTTTGGGGTGTTATGAGCAGGAATGCTTCTTTGTCGGATAAGTGTTTCTCTCGCCGTTGTTTTGCTTTAGAATGGGTGATATGGTAATTGTATTCATTTGTTAATCAATGGTGAATGTTATTGTGTCTTGTGATGCTGGGAACTTGGGGGAGGGGTTTTCGCGGGTTTTTGGTTTGAGGGGAGGCCGAGGAAGGTGGACGTGTACTGGACTGCTGGTAAGACCACCAGGGTTGTCCCAGGTGCGACGGCCGAATTGGTCGATTGGTTCATTGATTGAGCTCCAACAAGTGCACTAAACAGACTGAACTTTGATAAGTTGGCGCCTTTTGTTTTTTTCCATATATATATTGTACTGCTTATTACTCTTTTAATTTTAGTAAACTCTTTAAAGTGTATTTCATAACGGTATTTGTTGTGGATTTGATACTGTTGGCGGGCACGAGGCATAAACTCGATTCTCACAGCACCTGCATGTACGGGAGGTGGGTTGGTGAGTGGCCGGATCTTCCTTTTCCCTAGACATATACCAGCCTGTTGGGTAAGTGTTACATAAGCCCTATTTGTGACAGATGTAATGCAGAAGTGGCTACTCTAACTCATGTGATTTGGTCATGTGTAAGTTTAAATAATTTTTAGAGGGATGTGTTTGGAATATTATCTAAAGTTATAGATATGGATGTTCAACCTAATCCACTTACAGCAATTTTTGGGATTATTCCAGAGGAAGCAAGCAAAGTGTCTGCTTCCGCCCAACGTGTGATAGCTTTTTCAACTTTACTGGCTAGGAGAGCTATTTTGCTAAACTGGGAAGAATCTAACCCACCTACTGTTTTCTATTGGCTCTCCTCCATTATGTCATGTCTAAGCTTGGAGAAAATTACAAGCTGGCCATTTGATACATCCTTTAATTTTGATGAAGTCTGGCAACCCTTTATTCAATATTTCCACATTATTTAATTTATTTTTATTTATTTATTTTTCTTTATTCTCTTTGGGGAAAATCCTTATCCGTGAAGATTCGGAGATGACTGGAAGGATGTGTTTTTTTTTTCTAATTTTATCCTCAATTAGACTGCCCAATCTTTCTTTTTCTTTCCTTTTGTTTTTGTTTCAATTTAGTTAGTGGGTTTTTTTTCTTTATCAATAAAATTTCCAATCTTTTTATTATGATTGCTATGAGGAGTTGTAGTTTTTTTGACCATTGTATATATAACAGCATAATATTTTACCTATTTGATTTTGACATTATATACTTCCTGTTTTTATTATTGCTGTTTAAATGTCTTTTATATTATCTATTTGCTAAACTCCTCCTCTGATTTGTATATTCTGTATTTGAAAATCAATAAAAAGATTGAAAAATGAAATGATAAATCTGACCTTTTTTCTGACATCTTTCTGTATATACTGTATGTTCTTGATGGTGGGCAGACTAATGTTGGTCAAGTGTTGAGCAGTTTTAACTATCCATTGAAGAGGAGAGGAAGCAGAAGAGATTCACTAGGATGGTGTCCAGATTGGAGTGTATTAACTAAATCGAGGGATTAGTCAGACTTTGATTATTGCCTCTGGAGTGATGGAGGCTGAAGAGTCTGAGACCTGTAAAGGATTGTTAGGACTGATTAGATCTTCCAACTATCAGAGATATTTTTCAGGAGTGCCAAGCATACAGGGCCCTTTGCATTGTCGACGATCCCTCCCAGCTCTCCAACAATCTCTTTGATATCCCCCATCTGGACTGGAAGGAGTTCTTAGGGCAAGGACTATTAGGATGGGAAACAGTTTCTTTCCCAAAACTGTAAGACTATTGAACCCCCTGCACCACCCAGGTCTTATCATGTTAGCGTTGTAGTGTTTACTTTATAACATGTCTAATGAATGTACCTTATTATTTGTTAACTTGTTTGTGATAATATTACTTTATATGTTGTGAGTGTGTGTGAGTTGTATATACTGTGTTGTGCACCTTGTCCAGAAGAACATTGTTCTGTTTGGCAATGTAGATGTATACAGCTGAGTGACAATAAACTGAACTTGACCTTGATCTAAAATGAGTACTGTATATAATACCATAAAATGTATGGGTAGGTAGAAGGAATCTTTTTCCTGCCCCTCCCATTGGCTGACACATGCAATATCAGGTGTGGATTGGGGCATTGAAATGAAGACAGACTGAGTGTGAATGCTTGAAACCATCAGCAGTCGCCTCAGCACTGAGCTGGATCCGTGGCCTGTGGCCATTGGGCTCCTGGATTGGCTTCAGCTACCCCCTGAACTGGTTCCCTGGATGAGGACTCACTTTTGGGGACTCTGTGCTTAATGTTCTGTGTACTGTTTGCAACTTTTAAAATCATATATACGATTTTTTTCACACTTTGCGTGCTTGCTGTGTGTTTCTAATGGGTTCTGTTGCTCTTTCTTTGTTCTGTGGCAGCCTACAAGAATCTGCACTCTATACAGAAAAATGTGTACAGTATTTATATAGAATACATACAGTAAAGTATACAGTACACTTCTTTAAGTTCTTTTCCATGCTTTCTGGTGCATCAGGTGGCAACTTTGTAATTTCTTTAGCATTTGTCAGTTTTTTACGAGGCCGAGTTGTTAGCTTGACACTCAACCCAGCATGAATGGAAAGCGTGCAAGGGGTTGCTGGATTTGAACCTGGGACCACTCGCCTTGTGGTCTGGTGCTGATGCCACTACACTGCCAGCCATACAGTATACATACTTGGATAATAAAAACACTTTGAATTTTGAACTTTGAGAGCACTGTCCTGCCCTACTAAAGCAATGTTCCTGCTACAATCAGGAACTTAAGGGCAGGGGAGAAAAGAATTAAAGGAGAAATAAATGAAGGAAAGGAGAGCTTTAGAAGCATTTAGTGGAACGTGGAACATAGCAGGAATGGTGATAAATGAGTCCAATGAATGGGTTTTAATGAGATGGGAAACTGACAGTAATAGACTTCCAGGTTAGCTTGGATGCAACATTCCCACTACAATTCCAGCCCTGCTGACCTTTAGTGAAAATTGCCTGTGGCTTTATTCTCTGGTAACTACCATCATTAACAGCATCCTGAGCGCAAAGAATTGTGCAAATCCGCGTATCAGCTCATATTCTTTGTGCGCTCCCATCTCTTGCTGCACCTGTAATTAAAGAGAGAAGCAATAAATCTCTCGCCCTGAGCAACTTCAAGAATGCAAGGAGAAAGTGTGGCAGAGGGTTTTTTTTTGCTGTGTGTCAGTCACTGCTGGCTGGTCCTGACTGACTAATCATGTACTTACAGTTCTGGGCGAGTTGTAGTATTTGAATATATTTGCAGCTTTTAGATTTGAACACAGACTACGCCTGACGGCAGTTAATGTAACAAGCTCCATTTATGTCAGAGAAGTGAGGAAGAACTGAGTCTCACTGAAAGAGAACGTTATTAAATTGTAATGTCACTCACTTTAACAGGATCATTGTGGGATTATTTCAACTGTGCCATTCCTTGAAGCATTTTTTGGAGGGTTTAAGTAAAGGTCCCTCAGTATAGAGAAAAAAAACATTTTATTCCAACAAGGTAACTTTTGAAAAATAATACCTGTGTCAGGTAAATGCTGCTCCGTGCTTCATGAATTAGAGAGGAGTTTGTGTTGGTTAAGTTGCACTGTTTCTTATAATATGATTATAATTACACTTCAAAAATTATTCCCTTAGTTGTCATGAGCTTTAGGATATCTAGATTGTTGTAGGAAGAACTATTAATTTCAAAATCTTCTTTTTTACATTTTTTTCTTGCTCTTTTTCTTCGCATCTCCATTTTTTCCTCATTCTTCAATTCATTTTCACTCTGTTTTGCTGTTACTCTTCCTCATACTTCCTTTTTCTCTTCTTACTTTTTTCTTTTTTATCACTTACATTGAACAAAGTAGGGCAGAAACGGGCTCTTTGGCCCACAATGTCTGTACTGAACATGACAATTTAAGCCATACATCTAAAGACACAGAAACAGGCCATTCAGCCCACAATGTCTGTACCAAACATGATGTCAATTTAAACCACAAGTATAGAATCATAGAGCACTACAGCACAAAAACTGCAGATTCGGGCCACAATGTCTGTATCAAACGTGACATCAATTTAAAACACATATCTAGAGTCACCAAGCACTACAGTGCAGAAACAACAAATATAGCCCACAATGTATATGCAAAACATGATATCCATTTAAGCTGCACATCTGGAATCATAGAGAACTGCAGAACAGAAACAGGCCATGGCAAACTATTATTCTGCCTAATCCAATCGACTATCTGGATTAGAGAGCATGTTTTATGAGGAGAGGTTGAGTGAGCTTTTGTCTTTGGAATGAGGGAGAGGTGACTAAGTACAGTCATAGATACATAGAAAAGTACAGCACAGAAACAGCTGAACAATTTAAACTGACTACTCCCATTGAGCTGCACTGGGACCATACCCCCTACCATCCATGTACCTATCCAAACTTCTTTTAAGTATTGAAATCAAGCTTGCATGCACCATTCATGCTGGCAGCTCACTCCACACTCTCACGACCCTGAAGAAATTCTCTATAGTGATAGAGGTGTATAAGATGACAGGAGGTATAGAGTGGACAGCCATGGACTTTTCTTTTCCAGGGCAGAAATAATTAATATGAGGTCACATATTTTTAAGATGTTTGGAGGAAATCACCTTAAACAAATATCAGAGGTAGGTTTTTTACACAGGGTGGTGAGTGTGTGGAGTACACTACCGGGGTGGTTGTAGAGTGAAATATATTAAGGACATTCAAGAGACCTTTAGATTTTCACATGGATGATATGACAGAAAAATGTAGGGCTATGTAAGAGGGAAGGGTTAGATTGATCTTAGAGTAACTTATATTATTGGTACAGGATGGCCTATACAAATGGCCTGGACTGAGTTTTAGCATTCCATACTCTATCTCTATGCCCTAATATTTGGCATTTCTACCTTGGGAAACAGATTCTGGTTGTTGACTCTATCTATGCCTCTTGTGATTTTATAAACTTATTATAGATCTACCCTTAGCCTACCCTGATGCCAAAGAGCAGGGGTTCTTACCCCTGTTTATACAATGGGCCCCTTTGGAAAGTCCAGTGAAGGTCATGAACTCCTTTTTCAGAATAGTGTATTTAAATATATTAAATAAATACATAGGATTACAAAATAAACCAATTTTATTGAAATACAACTATCAAAATATTAAAAATTATTTGTGATATAATAATATACATATGTGCCTGTTCATTTGCACATTAAATAACAAGACTATACATTTAAAATGTAGGCAGGTTAAAATTAAATTTTATTTTTAAAGACTTATCAGGGTGAAGGCTGTAGTTGCTCAGCTTGAAGAAGAACATTATGTCTTAACAGTTACTGCTAATGCTGCTGTGATTTGCTTCCTACATTCATAATTGAAGGAAATGCTAAATTTCAGTTGGATGTTAGTGAAAATAAAGATGTTTTTTTCCCATCCAAGTTTATGGACCCCCTGGAATCTATCCAGAGAGCCCTGAGACCCCAAGTTAAGAACCCCTGATCAAGAGTAAACAATCCAGGTCTGTTTGTCCTCTCCTCATACTTCATGCCTTCTAATCCAAAAAAGCTCTTCTGCACCCTCTCTAATGCCTCCACCTATGATGGGGCAACCAGAAATGCACACTGTAGTCCAGATACAGCATAACAAATACTTTATATAACTTCAACATAACTTGCTTTGGCAGTTTAAATGGTTTCGGCATGGACGAGATGGGCTAAAAGGGCCCGTTTCCATGCTGTACCTTTCTATAACCCTGTGACTCTTATAGTCAAAATGCCAACCAGCAAGCAATGAAGGTAAACATGCCATTCACTTTCTTTTCACCCTGTCTCCTTATGTGACTAATTTCAGAGACTTGTATATACTGTATGTATCATATTTCATTACAAATGAGAAGGAAACCATTCAGATCAGAATCGTGTTTAATTTCACTGTCTGATATGCATGTAAATGCAAATATGAAGAAAGCATGGCACTGCCTCTACTTTCTAAGGAATTTGCAGAGATTTGAAATGACTTCTAAAACTTTAACTTCTATGGATGTTCAGTGGAGAATATATGGACTAGCTGCATTACAGCTTGGTATGGAAACAGCGATGTCGTTGAATGGAAAATTCTACAAAAGTAGTGGATATGACCCAATTACAAACAAGAGAAAATCTGATGCTGAAAATACAAGCAACTCACATAAAATGCTGGAGGAACTCAGCAGGCCAGGGTAAAGGGTTTTGGTCCGAGACATTGACTGTACACTTTTCTATAGATACTGCCTGGTCTGCTGAGTACCTCCAGCATTTTGTGTGTGTGTTGCTTGCATATGACCCAGTAAATCACGGGTAAAGCCCTCCCAACCATTGAGCACATCTACATGAAACGCTATTGCAGTAAAGTAGCATCCATCATCAGGGGCCCCCACCATCCAGGTCATGCTCTTTTCTCACTACTGTTATCAGGAAGAATGTACAGGAACCTGAGGACCCACACCACCAGGTTCAGGAACAGGTACTACCCCTCAGCCATCGGCTCTTGAACCAGAGGAGTTAACTTCACTCAAGTTTACTTGCCCCATCATTGAAATGTTCCCACAACCAATGGGCTCAGTTTCAAGGGCTCTTCACGTCGTGTTCTCAATATTTATTTCTTATTTATTTATTATTATCATTTCTTTCTTTTCATATTTGCACAGTTTGTTTTCCACATTCTTGTTGAAGGAACACGTTGCTTGGTCTTTCATTGATTCTGTTATGGTTATTATCTATTGAGTATGCCTACAAAAATGAACCTCAAGGTTGTATATATACTTTGATAAAAATTTACTTTGACATGAAATTTGTTGTTGTTTTGCAACCCTATGAATTGAAGCCTCAACTTCAGAGTGTTGCAATTGGTCTAAATGCTGTTTAACGTACATCTATAGAAATCTGAGAGTTTTCTGTGACATGTCAAATCTTGAAGATGTTAGAGATTAGCTCTATTTATCACATAAACATTGAAACATAAAGTGAAATGCATTGTTTACATCAAATCAAATCAGTGAGGTTTGTGCTGGGGGTAGTCCGGCTGGTGGCGTAGTGGAACGAAGGCTCCTGAGTTCGAATCCAGCCAGCTGCAAAACATTTGGAGAGGGATGCGCTCCGCCAGGTTTCAGATGCCCAAGACATGCCGTAATATGAGCAATCACCGAAAAAAGATTGGTGTCATGACGGAATGCTTGTCATGACGGTGTCCCGACAACACCACTAGGATTTAAGGGTGCACACACACAGCCCACAAGAGTCACCGTGCTTCTAGTGCCAACCTAGCACACTCACAACTCATTAACCCTAAGCGTACATCTTTGGAATGTTGGAGGAAACCAGAGCACCCGGAGAAAACTCACACAGTCACGGGGAGAACATACAATCTCCCTGCAGACAGTGATGGGAATTGAACCCCAATCTTACATGTGATGCTGTAGTGCCTTGTGCTAACCACTATACTACTGTGACAATCCTAAATCTTCTCAAACTCCTAATGAAGTACATTCACTGGCATAATTTTTTTGAGATTGTATTTGAGATTGAGGTTGTGCCCAGGACAGATGCTGATACCAAGGAACTCATTCCACTGCATCTAATCCAGCTCTGAGGAGAACCCCATTCCAAATACATTTGCTTTCAGTCAATTCTCTCTCACTTGCTCATTCTCCACCCACATTCCTTTCCTCTACATCTACGTAGGTGCATAAGTTCAGTAACCATTTAACCTAGCAGTTCTCACACCTAGGGACATGGGAGTCAAGTGGAGCACCTGAGGGAAACCCGCAGACTTACTTTAAGAAGAGTGCATGTGGACTCCACATGGACAGCACTCAAGTCAGGGTAGAGCCTGGGTCACTGAAGCTGTGAGATAGCAGGACTATCTATTGTAAGGAGGGAGCATGCAAACTCCAGATGAACAGCCCCCTAGTTAGGATAGAACCTGGATCACTGAAGCTGTGGGATCGCAGGACTATCTACTACAGCAATATGCTGTACATTGATGCTGATGTTTGATAAATACTTAAGCAAGGACAGGAATAATGGGTTACATTAATAATCTAGACTGGATTAGAATCAGAATAGACTTGCAAGAAGCTCAAAGTCTTCTTGATGTAAATAGACCCTGTGCCATATATTCAATTTAACTGGAACATCAATACCTTGAAAATGACATCACAGGTAGATAGGGTTTTAAATGGAGCTTTTGGCACATTGGCCTTCATAAATCAAGGCTCTGTGTACAGGAGTTGGGATGTTATGCTGAAGTTGTCCAAGCCATGTGAGGCTAAATGTGGAGTGTTGTGTGCAGTTCTGTCACCTGCCTAGAGGAAAGATATTAATAAGCTTGGAAGAGTGCAGAGAAAATTTAGATGGACATTGCTGAGAATTGAGGACCTGAGTGATAGGGATAGGTTGAAAGATTTGGGATTTTTATCCCTAAAGTGCGGGAGAATGAGGAGAGATCTTATAATAGAGTTGTACAAAATTATCAGGGGTATAGACAGATTTGACCAGCTGGTGGCAGGTGGCGCTGTGACATCAGTGCTGGATTCCGGAGCAAAGGTTCCCGAGTTTGAATCCAGTGGGGCCGCTCCCAGGCACGCTTTCCATCCGTGCCGGATTGAGTGTCGAGCTCGCAACTCGGCCTCGTAAAAAAAACACTGCACTGTGAGAAGGACGTGGGGGATCACTCACGGTATCTTTCCTCCAAGACAAACACTTGAAAAAAAAAAGTTGCCGCCGAGGCTCTGGGGGAGTATGACACCCAAAAAAAAAAAAATAGAGTAAATATATGCAAGCATTTTCATCAGAGATTGGGTGAGACTAGAATGAGAGACCATGGGTTTAGGGTGAAAGGGGAGTCTGAGGGGGAGATGCTTCACTTAGAGGGTGGTATGTGTGGATCATGCCACCAGTGGAAGTGGTGGAAGCAGGTTTAATTGTCAGAATCAGGGTTAATATCACTGGCATATGTCGTGAACTTGTTGTCTTTGCAACAACGGTAACAGTACATAATAACAAAAAACTATAAATTATAATAAGAAATATATAGTATATATATATAAGTTAAATCAATAGTGTAAACAGGCAGAAAAGGAAAGAAAAAAGTAGTGAAGTAGTATACATGGGTTCATTGTTTATTCAGAAGTCTGATGATGGTGTAGAATGAACTGCTCTGAAATGTTGGATATGTGCCTTCAGGTTCCTGTACCTCCTCCTTGATGGTAGCTATGAGAACAAGGCATGACCTGGGTGATTGGAGTCCTTAATGATGGATGTCACCATTTTGAGGCATTGCTCTTTGAAGATGTCCTGGATACTAGAGAGGTTAAAGTAACACTTAAGTGATTTTGAGATAGGTACAGTACACAGATGAGAGAGGTATAGAGAGGGTTATGGTCTGGGTGCAGTTAAATGGATGATGCAGAAGACCATTTCAGCAAGATGAAATAAGCTGAAGGCCCTATTTCTGTGCTGTAGTACTCTATGCATCTATTAAGTGATAAGGAAGATAAAGTCATACCTTTATCACAGGATGGAAATAACAAATACCAGAGGAGAAATGCTTAAAGGAAATATGCCAGGCAAGTTTTTAACTCAGTGAATGGCAAGTGCCTGGAATCTGAGTTTTGGATGTAAACAGAGTTACTGGAATCGCATGGCAGTGTTCAGAAGCCCCGCGTACAGACAAATAGATGAGACGTTAATACCTAGTTATCTCTCCGGCACCAGCTTAGGATGCTCACAAGAAGAATGGAAAATATCTGCCTTTCCATTTTGGTGATTTGTAGAGATCCTTACCCTGAGGAGCTGGTAGCAGAGACGACTACTAATTACCAAGTCGAAAGCCTGAGCTTCATGCCTTTTGATGCAGTAACAGCCCTGTGGAGATTTTGAATTTAATACCACAGCCAGTCCAATTGCTCCTCCCTGGCTGTCACCTTTATTGGTTCTTCAGCCCTCTGTGCTAATCATACTTTCCCAAATCTGACATCTCTGGGCAAATGGTTTAATTGCCCCACCCTGTCTCTTTGTATCTGGCTTTCCTTTCTTTCTTTCTGTCCATTTTACTCTGCTTCTCTCTGCCTCTGTCTCTGTTTCTGTCTTTCAGAACAATCCCACTACTCATCTTTGTTTCCTTGACCTCTAGTAATTTAATCCCTCTCTTTCATCAACCTCCCTTTCCCACTGACCAGTTAACCAAAGAGCATATCTTTGGGATGTGTGGAGAAATGGGACCACCTGTGGGAAACCCACGCATTCGAAGGGAGAACATGAAAGCTCCGTACAGAGAGCATCAGAGGTCAGGGTGAAACAGATTTGCTGAAGTTTTGAGGCAGCAGTTCTGCGAGTCGCTGAGGTAATATATAACAAATATTGTAGTTTGCTAAGTATCAAGCATGAACTGTTAGCAAT
Source organism: Hypanus sabinus (assembly GCF_030144855.1). Classification (NCBI taxonomy): domain Eukaryota; kingdom Metazoa; phylum Chordata; class Chondrichthyes; order Myliobatiformes; family Dasyatidae; genus Hypanus; species Hypanus sabinus. Next base: position 75,233,638 of record NC_082722.1, on the reverse strand, counting down.
TGACTGTTAGTAACAACAGTAGGTTCTGTGTAAAAGTCAACAACAAGCGTTAAGAAGGAAATGTAGAATGACAGCTACCTCTGCTGGCTCAGCTACTCAATGAAACCGGCAACATTTTTATCTGCTCAACATGGTTGATGTGGGGAAAATGCTTCTTCTGGCTGGCATGTCTGCAATCAGTTGTTGCAGTCTCAAAGTAGGTGGTTGGCCATTAAGGATAGTGGGCAGCGTTGCAGTTAGCGCAACACTACAACAGTCCAGGGTTGCAGAGTTCAGAGTTCAATCCCAGTGTCCTCTGTAACTAGTTTGTACATCTTCCCTGTAAAATGTGTGTAAACTCTCCAGATAATCCAGTTTCCTCCAAGTCCAAAGACATATTAGGTAGGTTAATTAGTCATTGTAAATTGTCCCATAGTTAGGTTAGGGTTCAATCTGGGTTTTTGGGGGTTATGACACATTATAACTCAGAGTGAGGCCATTCAGCCCATTGGATTCACAACTTCTCCTCAGGTCTTCAAATCCAGGCAATATCCTTATAAATTTCCTGTGTATTCTTTCAAGCTTCCATACACTCTCTTCAATTCTTTCTCCCCACATTTGCTTAACTGCTCCCAGTTACGCACACTAGAGTAAACTTACAGACGGAAATCCTGACACAGGCTTTCAACCCAAGATTTTGACTATTCCTTTTCACTCTGTAGATTGAAAGCTCTAAGTGAATTTATTATCGACATACGTACGTATCTGTATATGTCAACGTGTAATACGCTGCGATGCATTTCCTTGCAGGCATGCACAATAAATACAAGGAAATACAATAGAATCAGTGAAAAAATATATACACAAAGACGGACAAACAACATGGGTAAATGGAAACAAACTGTGCAAATACAATAAAAAATAAATAGATGGTACTGAGAATTTGAGACCATAAGACCATAGGAGCAGAATTAGGCCATTCAGCCCATCAAGTTCACTCCACCATTTCATCATGGCTGATCCTGGATTCCATTCAAACACATACACCTGCCTGCTCACCATGTTACTTGATGCCCCAGCCAACGTTCAACTTCCACTTTGAATATACCCTTGGACTTGGTCTCCACCACAGTCTGTGTCAGAGCATTCCACAGATTAACCACTTTTCAGGTAAAAAAAAAACCTCCTTACTTCTGTTCTAAAAGGTCGCTCCTCAATTTTGAGGCACTGCCCTCCAGTTCTGGATACCCTACCCCCACCCCAGAGGAAATGTTCTCTCCACATCCATCTTAACTCAGTTTCAATGAGATCCCCACACATTCTTCTAAACTCTAGCGAGTACAGGTCCAAAGCTGCCAGATGGTCCTCATATGTTAACCCCTTCATTCCCAGAATAATCCTTGTAAACCTCCTCTGAACTCTCTCCAATGACAACACACCCTTTCTGAGATAAGGGGCCCAAAACTGTTGACATTACTCCAAGTGTGGTCTCATTAATGTCTTATAAAGTTTCAGCATTATCTCCTTGTTTTTATATTCTATTCCCCTTGAAATAAATGCCAACATTGCATTTGCCTTCTTTGCCACAGACTCAACCTGTAAGTTCACCTTCTGGGAGTCTTGCACAAGGACAACAAAGTCCCTTTGTAACTCTGATGTTTGAAATATCTCTCCATTCAGAAAATTGTCTGCACTAATGTTTCTTTTACCATAATGCATTATCATGCATTTCTCAACACTGTATTCCATCTGGCACTATTTTTGCTCATTCTTCCAATTTGTCTAAGTCCTGTTGCCATTGCTTTGTTTCCTCAGTACTACCTACCACTCCACCTATCTTCATATCACCCACAAACTTGGCCTCAAAGCCATCAATTCCACTATCTAAATCAAAGACAAACACTGTGAAAGGTAATGGTCCCAATACGGACCCATGAGGAACACCACTAGTCACTAGCAGCCAACCAGAAAAAGCCCCCTTTATTCCCACTTAATACCACCATCCCACCATCCATGCCAGAATATTTCCTGTAACGCTATAGGACTTTATCTTTTTAAGCAACCTCATGTGTGACACCTTATCAAATGACTTCTGAAAATCTAAGTAAATGACATCAACAGCCTCTCATTTGTCCACACCGCTTGTACTTCCTCAAAACATTCTAACCGATTTGTCAGGCAAGATTTCGCTTTACGGAAGATGCTGACTTAGTCTTTATTTATCATTAGAATCAGAATCAGGTTGATTGTCACCAGCATGTGATGTGAAATTTGTTAACTTAGCAGCAGCAGTTCAATGCACAATACATAATCTAGCAGAGAGAGAGAGAGAATAATAAATAAAATAAACAAAATAATAAATAAAGAAGTAAATGTGGTGAGGATGGGGGGGGGGTGGGGGGTGGGGAAGCTGTTCCTGAATTGCTGAGTGTGTGCCTTGAGGCTTCTGTACCTCCTACCTGATGGTAACAGTGAGAAAAGAGCATGTCCTGGGTGCTGGAGGGTCTTAATAACGGATGCTGCCTTTCTTAGAAACGGCTCCCTAAAGATGTCCTGGGTACTTTGTAGGCTCGTACCCAAGATGGAGCTGACTAGATTTACAACCTTCTGCATCTTCTTTCGGTCCTGTGCAGTGGCCCCCTCCATACCAGACAGTGATGTAGCCTGTCAGAATGCTCTCCATGGTACAACTAAAGAAGTTTTAGAGTATATTTTTTGGCATGTCAAATCTCTTCAAACTCCTAATAAAGTACAGCCGTGAAAGTATCAAGTACTTAGTCTCAAAGTACCGCAAAAGCCTGTCCTTAATAATGGAGTCCAACACTTTATCAACCACTGGGGAAACCTTGACAATGAGTCTGCAGCTTGTGTTCAGTGATCAACTCACTGCTGAGATGAGTGAATGTATCCATACTGGTTCAGAAGCCTCATGTTTAAAGTGTAATAACTTTTCCTTAAACTGGTGGCATGGAAACTAAGGTACCTGTACCTCTCACACAAAATGCTGGTGGAACACAGCAGGCCAGGCAGCATCTATAGGGAGAAACGCTTTCGACGCTTCGGGCCGAGACCCTTCGTCAGGACTAACCGAAAGGAAAGAAAGTAAGAGATTTGAAAGTAGTGGAGGGAGGGGGAAATGTGAAATGATAGGAGAAGACTGGAGGGGGTGGGATGAAGCTAAGAGCTGGAAAGGTGATTGGCGAAAGTGATACAGAGCTGGAGAAGGGAAAGGATCATGGGATGGGAGGCCTCGGGAGAAAGAAAGGGGGTGGGGGGAAGCACCAGAGGGAGATGGAGAACAGGCAAACAACTAAATATGTCAGGGATGGGGTAAGAAGGGGAGGAGGGGCATTAACAGAAGTTAGAGAAGTCAATGTTCATGCCATCAGGTTGGAGGCGACCCAGCCGGTATATAAGGTGTTGTTCCTCCAACCTGAGTTTGGATTCATTTTGACAGTAGAGGAGCCCATGGATAGACATATCAGAATGGGAATGGGACATGGAATTAAAATTTGTGGCCACTGGGAGATCCTGCTTTTTCTGGCGGACCGAGCGTAGGTGTTCAGTGAAACGATCTCCCAGTCTGCGTCGGGTCTCACCAATATATAAAAGGCCACACCGGGAGCACCGCACGCAGTATACCACACCAGCCGACTCACAGGTGAAGTGTCGCCTCACCTGGAAGGACTGTCTGGGGCTCTGAATGGTGGTGAGGGAGGAAGTGTAAGGGCAGGAGTAGCACTTGTTCTGTTTACAAGGATAAGTGCCAGGAGGGAGATCGGTGGGAAGGGATGGGGGGGACGAGTGGACAAGAGAGTCGTGTAGGGAGTGATCCCTGTGAAAAGCAGAAAGAGGGGGGGAGGGGAAGTTGTGCTTGGTAGTGGGATCCCGTTGGAGGTGGCGTAAGTTATGGAGAATTATATGTTGGACCTGGAGGCTGGTGGGGTGGTAGGTGAGGACAAGGGGAACCTTATCCCGAGTGGGGTGGCAGGTGGATGGGGTGAGGGCAGATGTGCGGGAAATGGGAGAGAAGCGTTTGAGAGCAGAGTTGATGGTGGACGAAGGGAAGCCCCTTTGTTTAAAAAAGGAAGACATCTCCTTCGTCCTGGAATGAAAAGCCACATCCTGAGAGCAGATGCGACGGAGACGGAGGAATTTTGAGAAGGGGACAGCATTTTTGCAAGAGACAGGGTGGGAAGAGGAATAGTCCAAGTAGCTGTGAGAGTCTGTAGGCTTATAGTAGATATCAGTAGATAGGCCGTCTCCAGAGATGGAGACAGAAAGATCAAGAAATGGGAGGGAGGTGTCGGAAATGGACCAGGCAAATTTGAGGGCAGCTCTTTTTTTTTCCAGCTCTTAGCTTCATCCCACCCCCTCCGGTCTTCTCCTGTTGTTTCACATTTCCCCCTCCCCCCACTACTTTCAAATCTCTTACTATCTTTCCATTCGGTTAGTCCAAAACGGCGACAGTGCTTCTCCCTATAGATGCTGCCTGTCCTGCTGTGTTCCACCAGCATTTTGTGTGTGTTGTTTGAATTTCCAGCATCTGCAGATCTCCTCGTGTTTATCTGTACCTCTGTTCTGATGGCAACAGCTAGAAGAGTCCATGGCCTGGATGGTGAGGGTCTTTGATGATGGATACTGCTTTCTTGTGGTAGTGCTCCTGGTAGATGTGGTCTCTGCTGGGGAGTTCTTTGCCCGTGATGTACTGAGCTGTATGCAGTACATTGTGTAGGCTTTTTCATTTTGGGCATTGGTGATTCTTTATCAGGCTGAGATGGAAACAGTCACTGATGCTGTTCGACCCATTGAATTTCTCCAGCTGATTGTGTATTGCTTCAGATCTATAGTGTCTTGTGTCTCCATTGCACTGACTCACTATGAAGTCTCTTCAAGGTGGTGCTAACTAGTGCCTCTTATGCCTCTTGAACTGCTGCTGTCCCTGATGGTTAATCTTTACTGGAATGAGCTCAGAAGTTTGGAAGGCTCCAAACATGTATTATTACCAAAATGAGAGGAAGGGTGAAATCAGTAATTAAAGGCCTGGCTTAATTTCAGCCCTGATTATATTTCTGGAAACCATTGTGAAGCATGGTATAAACATTCATGCAGAAAAACACAGATTAATCACAGAGCAGACGTACGGATTTTTTTTTCAGGAGTAGTCCCACTTAGTACTACAAGGAGGCTCATGAGGAATATAAGTAAATCATATCATATAGAGAGATTTTAGTAAGACGTCTGATGAGGTTCTGCATAAAAATTTGGTCAAAAAAGTCAAATCCCGGAAATACAAGAGAATAGAGAACATACACAGTACATTCCAGGACCAGGCCCTTTGACCCACAATGTCTGAGCTGAACATGATGCCAAGTTAAACTAATTTTCTTCTGCCTGCACCTGATCTGTATCTCTCCAGTGGAAGTTCAAGACAGGTTATGCTTATTTGTCAGTGTTATGCAAGGCAGAATATGCCAGTTCTCATAAGCACAAGAAAATAAGAATTTGCTACCTAAGGTGATTTGGTTTGCAAGATAATGTAGTGCTCAGCAAATTGCTATAGCAGCTGGACTAACCTAGTTCAAATCTCACCACTGTCTATCAGTAGATATATGTTCTCACATCATCATTTGGTACTGGGTGCTCTGGTTTACTCCCATAATCCAAAGATATACCAATTAGTAGACTTATTGGTCACATCGGTGTGATTAGATGATGTGGCTCATTGACTTGTAATTGTGATGTATCTCTAACATACAAAATTAAAATAAAGATATTGAACCATAAAGTCTGCAATGCACCACATGGAAAATGCATTTCTCCAGTCTGTGTTGAGCCTCATTACAGCAATGCAAGAGGTCACAGTAAAGTTACTCAGAATGGGTATGAGATGTGAGATAAAATGAGGAGAGAAAGTTGCAATCTCAAGCTTCATGAGATTCTGCAAATGCTCGGAATCTTGGGCAGTGCACACAAAAGTCTCTAGGAACTCAACAGGTCAGGTAGCATCTATGGAGTGATGAAGGGACTCGATTCAAAGCATTGACAGTTCTTTACCCTCCATGAGTATAGCTCTGCCCACCATCAAGGACATCTACAAGAGGCGGTGGCTTAAGAAGGCAACATCCATTACTGAGGACCCTCACCATCGAGGTCATTCTTTCTGCTCAATGTTGCCATCAGGAGTGGTACTGGAGCCAAAGACCCACACCCTAACTTTCAACTACAGTTTAAGGGATTAGCTTTATTCATCTCCAGTGCTTTGAAGCACACAGTGAAATGCATCGTATTGCATCAACAACCAGCACAGTCCAGGGATGAGTTGGGTGTCACCATGCTCCTGGTGCTAACGCAGCATGTCCACAACTCACTACATTAAGCTATTAGTGTGCTGTGGACATATTTCTGAAATGTGGGAGGAAACCAGAGCAACCAGAGAAGACCCACACAGTCACAGGAAACTCATTACAGAGAGCACTGGGAATCTAACCACAAAATGGTGATTGCTAGTGCAGTAAGGCAATAGTGCTAACTGCTATGATATTGTGTCAACACTTCCCCATGACTTGAAATTGACCTGTAAAACTGTAACATAACCTCAGAATGTATTGACAAAAAAATCTGCAGATGCAGAAAATACTGGAAGAACTCAGCAGCCCTTTATCAACTTCCTCTATCAACTGCCACCTTGTACTTTCTCCTGTCCTCCCCCCATCTTCTTGATCTAACTTTTCATCTTTTTTTCCCACTCCTGATGAAGGGTCTCGACTTGAAACGTTGACTGTCTACTCTTTTCATGGATGCTGCCTGGCCTGCTGAGATCCTCTAGCAATCTGTGTGTGTTGTTTGGAATATATTGCCCTCAAGCTGCACTAATAGTTTATTTTGTTTATTTTGTCTTGAAAGTTATGTATAATTTATGTTAATTTAATTGTATGTTCATTTGTGTTTGGCATTTTCATAATACACTGTACTGCAATTGTAAAAAGCAAAGTTTCATGGCTTTTATGCCTTGGGTATGTATGCCTATAAAATGAGTTTGAACTTGTACTTAGTCTCAGCCCAAAACATAGACTCTCTGTTCCCCTCCATAGATGCTGGTTGACTTGCTGAGTTCCTCCAGCACTTTGTGCATGTTGTTCAAGTTCTTCATTGTATCTGTACCTCAATAAACTCAACATAACTTCGGTGCCACCTTAGCGTATCACTTACAGCTCGGGGTTCAGAATTCAGAGTTCAATCACAGTGTTTTCTGTAAGGGCTTTGTATGTCCTCCTCATGGAAGGCGTGAGTTTTCCCCAGGTACTCCAGTTACCTCCTGCAGTCCAAAGGTAGATTAATTGGTTATTGTAAACTGTCCCATTATTTGAGTTAGGGTTAAATCAGGGTTGTCAGGGTTTGCTGGGTGGTGCGACTCAAAAGGCCAACAGGGCCTACACTGTGCTGTATCTTTAAGTAAATAAATAAACAAACTTAAAAAATACAAAATAATTATGGGTCCAGGATGTGTTTTAGTTATGAATTCAATATAATATTTTCTTTCATCTAATTTTTTTTACTCCCTCGTGTGGATAGGCACATAGACCGTCCTGACCTTTATCACCCACCTGACAGTGCTGCCCAACATCCCCAGCATCTACACAGGATTGGTCAGTGTCTCAATAAGCATTTGGAATGCCAAGCACAGCATGCTTCAAGCAATGGAGAATACAAATGTAAATTCTACATGGCTGACATTTATTGCTGATATGGAATTTTATCAGTGAAAAAATGCACAAAATAATTCTCCAGGTGACCTTCAGGGGTTTTTTGGAGTTTATTCTTCAAATCCTAAAACATAGTGTATTCTGTGTCCACATAAAATTGTTCCCTCCAGAACAAAACAGCTGATAGCATGGTTCCATAGATTATAAAGACTAGTGGTATTGAAGGATGCCATTTGGTCCGTCTGAGTCTTTCAACTTTAGGTTAGAGTCATAGATCAATACAGCACAGATACAGACCATTTGGCCGAACGAGTTGAAGCTGACCACAGTGCCAACCCAGCTAATCCTAATTCCTGCACTTGACCCATATCCCTTGAAGTCCCATCCGTGAGGCAGCATTGTAGTGTAGTGATTAACACAACACTTTACAGTAAGAGTGCCCTGGGTTCATTTCCCACCACTGTCTATCAGAAATCTCTACATTTTCCCTGTGACCGCATGGTTTTCCTCCAGGTGCTCTGATTTCCTCCCACAATCCAAAAATGTCCCAATTAGTAGGTTAATTGGTCATTGTAAATTATCCTGTGATTAGGATAGTATTAAATGGGGGGGGGGGGGAGTGTAATCACTGGGCAACACGGTTTGAAGGGCCAGAAGGACATATTCTGCATTCTATCTCAATAAATAGATTTTCATACTCCCGATTCCCAGGACTTGACGGGCAGCCTTCAACATTCTGAAACCTAGAGATGCTTTCCACTTCCACCATCCTCTTGTCAGTGACCTTCCTGACCCTTGCACGATTTTGAGTGAAATATTCATTTTTCTTCTCCCTTCTAATCTTCCTAGTAAGACCAGACAAAAGGAATCTCATGTCCATTTCCCTCCATAGATGCTGCTTACCGTGCTGAGTTCTTCCTGCAACTTGTTTTGTTTTTGGTCTGTATCTTAGCATCTGAAATCTCTTGTGTCTTAAACTTAAGCTCACCAATTTGTCTGAGTTCATGTAAATGATAAAAGGTGAGATACTGAGGCATAGATAATGCTGAACAACTGTACAATCATCATCGAAATGGGCCTTCTTCCACCTACTTCACCCATACCAACCACGATGCATATCTACGCTAATCCCATTTGCTCACATTCTGCTAAGAATTCCCTGCTACAATTCCTCATCAAATGCCCTTTAAATGTTGCATTGGGAGGTGGGGTGGAGATCCGTCTCTACTAAAGGAGATGTAAGGTGCTCCTTCACTAGCCTGTAGGCCACCCTTGCGCAAGGTGTAGCACCTGCTTAGTCCCTCCCAATCTGGGTCACATGAAGCCATGGGAGCAGGTGGTGGGTGGTCATATGAGCAGCTGGAGCATATCACAAGTCCTGGTTATGGGACCACTGATGCCAGGCAGACAATCTGTGAAGAGTATTGGTATTGGCTGGGGTCACCCATCTTGTAAAGACACTGCTCAAAAGAAGGCAATGGCAAACCACTTCTGTAGAAAAATTTGCCAAAAACAATCATGGTCATGGAAAGATCATGATTACTCACGCCATATGACATGGCACATAATGATGATGATGATGACCAAGAGGACATGCCATATAAAGATGTTAATGACTGTACTTCCCTCAAATTCTTTTGGCAGCTTGTTCCTGATAGTCACTGTCCTCCGTCGAAACATTTTGGAATTCTGTACACCAGGAAGGCTATGAATTCTCACTGACTGACTTAGGTCACTACAGGAATCTATAGACTTATGAATGTGTAGCACCCTGGTTAAGATTTTTACTGCTATACTGTAGGTATTTCATTTTAGCAGTTCTGAAGAGCAGTCTGTTCTGCTTTTAGAATGTTTGGATTTGAGCTAAAGGTAAGGGGTTGTGATATTCATGCTTCGGAATGTAGTGTTACCCAGTTGGGTTGGTGGAATTGGGAGAAGGTTCAGGAGAATTCTGGGTAGAGAGGTTCAGTTCTCGAACTAACCTGCAAAAACGTTATCGCTACAGTTCAGAAGGACTGTGCCCACTTCAATGACTTTGTTTAACTATTTGTGCTCCCTCTTGTAAAAATTAAGTATTATTTATATTCAATATATGTGTTTTTCTGTGAAAGCTGCTTATCTGATACTTATGTGATGCTGCTGCAAGTTTTCATTGCATCTATGCATACAGAATAAGGCCATTCTACCCACTGCATCTGTGACAGCCCTCTGCTACAGTAGCTCTAGCTGTACCAGTTCATTCTCCGAGCAATTATTTGTTTCCACCATGTACATTTCCAGTTCATTGTTGAAAGCTGTGGCCCAGCTTGCCTCTACCACATCAGTAGGCTGCACATTCCAGATTACACCCAAACAAGGTGTAAGTATGTTTTTCCTCATCTTGCTCTTAATTCACTTTCCCTTATCGTATGCTTGCACCCTCTGACCCTGGAAACCTTCACTAATGGGAGTAGCCTCCACATAATCTATTCAGTCAATCATATGTGCACTTTGATCAACTTGCTTCTCTGCTCCAAAGAAAATAGCCCCAGCTCTCAGATCTACTTCCGTTACTGTTGTGGCTCACAAGACCATGAACCTTAGGAATAGAGTTATGCCATTCAGCCCATTGAGACTACTCCATCACTTGAACATGACTGATTAATTTTCCCTCTTAACCCCATTCTCCTGCCTTCTCCCCACAACCTTTGATCCACTTTCTAATCGAAAACCTGTCAACCTCCGCTTTCTATATACCCAGTGACTTGCCCTCCACAACTACCTATAGCAATGAATTCCACATTCCTGACTCATCCCAGGAACATTCTTGGAAATCTTTTCTCAACCTTGCTGATGCTTTCACATCCTTCCCATTACTGCGGTGACCAGGATACACCTCTCCAGCTGAGTAATGCGGCGTGAATCTCCTGCTGACATAATTCAAGATTGTTTAATGGCATTTCTTGTACACAAGTGTAAAGGAAAATGAAGTAATTGTTCCTCTAGATCTTATGTATTACAAAACAAAACCACAAGAAGTGAAGAACACACCAATAATAATAATAATAAAAATCACATACAATAAATATAAATGAATAAACAAGAGTAAATCTACAGATACTAGAAATCAAAGTCAGTCACACAAATTGCTGGAGGAGCTCGGCAGGCCAGGCTGGAAAAGCGTAAGCAGTCAATGTTTCAGACTGAAACTCTACGTAAGGATTGGGAAAGCGAGATTAGAACTCAGAGTGAGAAGGGTGGGGGGTGGGGAGAGGAAGAAGAAAAAGGAAGTAGGTGACAGTTGAAACCAGGAGAGGGGGAGAGATGAAGTAAAGAGCTGGTAAATCAATCGGTGAAAGAGATCGGTGAAGGGGGTATTTGATAAGAGAGGACAGAAGGCCATGGGAGAAAGGGAAGGAGGAGGACTTCCAGAGGGAGGGGATGGGCAGGTAAGGAGATAAAGTGAGAGAGGGGAATGGGAATGGGGAAGGGTGAAGGAAAAGGAGTGGCAGTTACTGGAAGTTTGAGAAATTGATGTTGGAGGTTACCCAGACAGAACCTAAGGTGCTGCTCCTCCAACCTGAGTGTGGCCTCAGCGCAGCAGTAGAGGAGGCCATGGACAGAATGGAAGCAGAATTGAAATGGGTGGCCAGCAGAGGTCCCACTTTTTCTGCTGGACGCAATGTAGGTTCTCAGCAAAACAGTCTCCCAATCTACGTCGGATCTCACCGATGCACACGAGGCCACATCGGGAGCACTGGATACCATGGATGACTCTAACAGACTCACAGGTGAAGTATTCCCTACCTGGAAGGACTGTTTTGGGCCGTGAATTATAGTGAGGGAGGAGGTGTTGGGGCAGGTGTGGCAAGGATAAGTACCGGTGGGGGGGGGGGGGGGGAGATTAGTGGTGAGGGATGAATGGACAAGGGAGTTACCTAGGGAGCAACCCCAGTTGGAAGTGGAAATGGTGGGGTGGGGGCGGAAGATGTGCTTGGTGGTGGGATCCAGTTGGAAATGACGGATGTTATGCAGAATTATGTGCTGGATGCAGAGGCTGATGGGGTGGTAGGTGAGGACCATCTGGTGCTCCTCTCCCCTTCCCTTTTTTCCATGGCCTTCTATTCTGTCGTATCAGAATCCCCTTTATCTCTTTCACTTACCAGGTCCTTACTTCACACCCTCCTTGAGGTTTCACCTATCACCTACCCCCTTGTACTTCTTCCTCTGCTCCCCTCACCTTCTTACTCTGAGTTCTACTCTCTTCTTCCCAGTCCTGATGAAGTGTTTTGGCTTGAAATGTCGACTGTTTACTCTTTTCCACAGATGCTACCTGGCCTGCTGACTTCCTCCATCATTTTGTGTGTATCCCTCAGTTCGGCTAGTGGCTTAATCTAGGGGATCATAGCCCTCAGCCAGGCCAAATTTAAGAAATCTCGTTTGGTGGATGCTGCGTGATGTGTCCCCTGTTAAAAATCATTACCCCGAAATAACAAACAGCATATAATATACAATTAAATGATAAAGCTTTGTAATTCTTAATTTGACCATATGGCTAGTAAAGACACAAAAAAAAGAAAAGGGCCCATTCTCATGAGACAGTGTAATGCGCAAACATTGGAGCTCACAGTCCATCCATTTGTTCCCATCGACTTCCTCCAAGCGTAGCCGACCCTCTAACTACCTCAGACACTGCATTGTAAACACTTCAAACAACTTTTTATAATGTCAAGTATAAATATGTAAATACATGATGGTTTATGCACATTATATTCCACACCTGTACCTTAACTCTAAGCTTATATAATTCTTTATTTATATATTGTTGAAAATTATAGTGCTATATTCTTATAGTGCTGAAGACAAGGTAGCTTGTGTACAAACAGAGGCAATGTGTAGTGAGGAGATGCAGTTCATAGGGCATAATTGCAGTCAACAGGAGGAGTTGCAACGTAAAAGGTGGACAAAATCAAAAACATGAATACAAGACAGAAGGTGTTATGTTTCAAAGCACGCAATATACAGTATAAGGTAGATGAACTTGTAGTAGAGTTACAGATTGCCACGTAAAATGTCGTAGGCATCACTGAATCATGGCTGAAAGAAGTTTGTAGCTGGAGGTTTAATATCCAAGGGTATGTGTTGTATCAAAAGGAAAGGCAGGATTGCAGACGGGACGGCATTTTTGTGTTGGTAAAAAGTGAAATTAAATCATTAGAAAGTGGTGACATTCATGTTAAATCATTGTTGATAGAGCTGAGGAACTGTAGGGGTGAAAAGACCCTGATTGGAGTTGTATTCAGATCACAAAACAGTAGTAAGGATGTGGTCTACAAATTACATTAGAGATAGAAAATGTATTCCAAAAGGGCAATGTTGTGTGTGCAATAGTCATGGGAGATTTCAATATGCAGAGAGGGTAGATTGGGAAAATAGGGTACTTTGGGAAAATCAGGTTGATTGGAATTCCAAGAGGGGGAATTTCTAGAATGCCTGTGAAATTACCTTTTAGAGCAACACGTGGTTGAGCCCAGTAGGAGATCAGCTGTTCTGCATTGGCTGTACTACAATGAACTAGAACTGATTAGAGAGCTTAAGGTAAAAGAACCCTTGGGAGAAAGTGATCAGAATATGATCAAATTCACAAAATTTGAGAAGGAGAAGCTGAAGTCAGATCCGTCAGCATTACAGTGGAGTAAAGGGAATCACAGAGGCATAAGAGAGGAGATGGCCAGAATTGATTAGAAAAGAACACTGGCAGGGATGAAAACAGAGTAACAATGGCTGGAATTTCTGGGAGCAATTCCGAAGGCACGGTATATATACATCCCAATGATGAACAAGTACAATATTCATCTGAAAAAATGTGGATTTTGGTACACATCAGTACCAATGACATAGGAGGTCCTGAAGAATGAGTAAAGAGAGCTTAGTAGGAAGTTTAAAAGCAGGACCTTGAGGGTAGTAATCTCAGGATTGCTACCTGTGCCGCGTGCCAGTGAGGTTAAGTGTAGGATGCTCTGGAGGATGAACATGTGGCTGAAGAACTGATGTAGGGTGCAGGGTTTCAGATTTTTGGATCATTGGGACTTCTTCTGGGGCAGGTGGGACCTGTACAAGAAAGACGGGTTACACCTGAACTACAGGGGGACAAATATCCTTGCAGGGAGATTTGCTAGTGCTATTGGGGAGGGTTTAAACTAGATTTGCAGGGGGATGGGAACCTGAGTGACAGAGCAGATAGTGGATTAGAGGTGAAAGTAAATTATGTTAAAAGTTCATGCAAAGTCAGAAATAGAATGGTTGTGTGTGGTGGCAATAATCTTCTGAGGTGTGTCTATTTCAAAGCGAGGAGTATTGTGGGGAAGGCAGATGAGCTGAGGGCATGGATTGACAAATGTAATTATGACATTATATCCATTAGTGAAACTTGGCTACAGGAGGGGCAGGACTGGTAGCTTAATGTTCCAGGGTTCCGATGTTCCAGAAGTGATAGAGGCAGGGGGATGTAGGGTGGGAGGAGGTAGCATTGGTAGTCAGGGAAAAAGTTGCAGCAATGCTCAGGCAGTACAGATTAGAGGGCTTGTCTACCGAGGCCATATGGGTGGAGTTGAGAAACAGGAAAGGTATGACCACATTAATGGGATTGTATTATAGATCACCTAATAATCAGCAAAAATTGGAGGAGCATATCTGCAGAGAGGTAGCAGACAACTGCAGGAAACATAAAGTTGTGATAGCAGGGGATTTTAATTTTCCACATACTGTATTGATTGGGATTCCCATACTGTTAAAGGTCTAGAAGGGGTAGAGTTTGTAAAATGTGTTCAGGAAAGTTTTCCTAATCGATATATAGAGGTACCAACTAGAGAGGACATAATATTAGATCTCCTATTAGGAAACAAGTTAGGACAAGTGACAGAAGTGTGTGTAGGGGAACACTTTGGGTCTAGTGGCAATAACACCATTAGTTTCAACTTTATCATGGATAAAGATAGATTTGGTCCTTGGGTTGAGGTACTAAACTGGAAAAAGGCCAAATTTGAAAAAGTGAGAAAGAATCTAAAAGCGTGGATTGGGACAGGTTGTTCTCTGGCAGGGATGTAATTGGTAAGTGGGAGGCCTTCAAAAGAGAAATTTTGAGAGTGCTGTTTGTATGTTCCTGTCAGGATTAAAAGCGAAGTGAAGAAGAATAAGGAACTTTGGTTTTCGAGGGATATTGGAAATCTGATAAAGAATAAGAGAGAGATGTATGACAGTTATAGACAACAAGGAGCAAATAAGGTGCTTGAGGAGTATTAAAATTGCAAGGAAATGCTTAAGAAAGAAATCAGGAGGGCTAAAAGAAGACATGAGGTTGCTTTGGCAGTCAAGGTGAAGGATAATCCTAAGAGCTTCTGCAGGTATATTAAGAGCAAAAGGATAGTAAGGGATAAAATTGGTCCTCTTGAAGATCAGAGTGGTTGGCTATGTATGGAACCAAAAGAAATGGGAGAGATCTTAAATGGGTTTTTTTGCATCTGTACTTACTATGGAAACAAGGCAAACACGTAGTGAGGTCAGGGAACTGATACAGATTAAAGAGGAGGAGGTGCTTGCTATCTTGAGGCAAATTAGAGAAGATAAATCCCCAGGACCTGACAGAGTATTCCCTCGGACCTTGAAGGAGACTAGTGTTGAAATTGCAGGAGCCCTGGCAGAAATACTTAAAATGTCAGTATCCACGGGTGAGGTGCCAGAGGATTGGAGGATAGTTCATGTTGTTCCTTTGTTTGAAAAAGGCTCTAAAAGCAATCCAGAAAATTATAGGCTGGTAAGTTTGACGTCAGCCCTAGGTAAATTATAGGAAGGGGTACTAAGAGATAGGATCTACAAGAGTTTGGATAGACAGGGACTTATTAGGGAGAGTCAACATGGTTTTGTGCATGGAAGGTCATGTTTAACCAATCTATTAGAGTTTTTCAAGGAGGTTACCAAGAAAGTGGATGAAGGGAAGGGAGTAGATGTTATCTACATGGACTTCAGTAAGGCCTTTGACAAGGTCCCGCATGGAAGGTTAGTTAGGAAGATTCCGTTGCTAGGTATAGATGGTGAGGTAGTAAATTGGATTAGACATTGGCTCAATGGGAGAAGCCTGAGAGTGGTAGTGGAGGATTGCTTCTCTAAGTGGAGGCCTGTGACTAGTGATGTGCCACAGGGATCAGTGCTGGGTCCATTATTATTTGTCATCTATATCAATGATCTGGATGATAATGTGGTAAATTGGATCAGCAAATTTGCTGATGATACAAAGATTGGAGGTGTAGTGGACAGTGAGGAAGGTTTTCAAAGTTTGCAGGGGGATTTGGACCAGCTGGAAAAATGGGCTGACAAATGACTGATGGAGTTTAATACAGACAAGTGTGAGGTATTGCACTTTGGAAGGACAAACCAAGGTAGAACATACAAGGTAAATGGTAGGACACTGAAAAGTGCAGTCGAACAGAGGGATCTTGGAATACAGATACATAATTCCCTAAAAGTGGAGTCAGTGGAAGATAGTGTCACAGAGAGAGCTTTTGGCACATTGGCCTTTATAAATCAAAGTATTGAGTATAAGAGTTGGAATGTTAAGGTGAGGTTGTATAAGACATTGGTGAGGCTGAATTTGGAGTATTGTGTACAGTTTTGGTCACCTAATTATAAGAAGGATATTAATAAGATTGAAAGAGTGCAGAGAAGGTTTACAAGGAAGTTGTCGGGACTTGAGAAACTGAGTTACAGAGAAAGGTTAAATAGGTTAGGACTTTATTCCCTGGAGCGTAGAAGAATGATGGGAGATCTGATAGAGGTGTATAAAATTGTGATGGGTATAGATAAAGTGAATGCAAGCAGGCTTTTTCCACTGAGGCTAGGGGAGAAAAAAAAACAGAGGACATGGGTTAAGGGTGAAAAGGGAAAAGTTTAAAGGGAACATTGGGGGGGGGGGTGCTTCTTCACACAGAGAATGGTGGGAGTGTGGAATGAGCTGCCGGTTGAAGTAGTGAATGCAGGCTCACTTTTAACATTTAATGAAAACTTGGACAGGTACAAGGATGAGAGGGGTATGGAGTGATATGGTCTAGGTGCAGATCAGTGGGAATAGACAGAAAAATGGTTCAGCACAGCCAAGAAGGACCAAAAGGCCTGTTCCTGTGCTGTTCTATGGTTCTATAGTTCTATTGTGAGCAGTTTTGTGCCCCTTATTTTAGAAAGCATGTGCTGAAACTTGAGATAGTTCAAAGGAGGTTCCCGAAAATGATTCGAGGATTGAATGTCTTGTCACATGAAGAGCATTTGATGGTTCTTGGTCTGAATTCACTAGAATTCAGAACAATGGAGGGTGACCTCATTTTGGATTCAACAGTGGCTGGATGGGAGATGCCAGAGAGTAGTGGTGGATAACTGTTTGTTAGGTTGGAGGCTGGTGACTAGTGGTGTGCCTCAGGGATCTGTACTGGGTCCAATGTTGTTTGTCATATACATTAATGATCTGGATGATGGGGTGGTAAATTGGATTAGTAAGTATGCAGATGATCTAAGGTAGGTGGCATTGTGGATAATGAAGTAGGTTTTCAAAGCTTGCAGAGAGATTTAGGCCAGTTTGAAGAGTGGGCTGAATGATGGCAGATGGAGTTTAATGTTGATAAGTGTGAGGTGCTACATTTTAGCAGGAATAATCCAAATTGGGCACACATGGTAAACGCTAGGGCATTGAGGAATGCAGTAGAACAGAGTGATCTAGGAATATTGGTGCATAGTTCCCTGAAGGTGGAATCTCGTGTGGATAGGGTGGTGAAGAAAGCTTTTGGTATGTTGGCCTTTATAAATCAGAACATTAAGTATAGGAGTTGGGATGTAATGTTAAAATTGTGCAAGGCATTGGTAAGGCCGAATTTGGAGTATTGTGTACAGTTCTGGTCACTGAATTATAGGAAAGATGTCAACAAAATAGAGAGAGTACAGAAAGATTTACTAGAATGTTACCTGAGTTTCAGCACCTAAGTTACAGGGAAAGGTTGAACAATTTAGGTCTTTATTCTTTGGAGCATAGAAGGTTGAGGGGGAACTTGATAGAGGTATTTAAAATTATGAGGGGGATAGATAGAGTTCACGTGATTAGGCTTTTTCCATTGAGAGTAGGGGAGATACAAACAAGAGGACATGAGTTGAGAGCTAGGGGGCAAGTGTTTAAGGGTAACATGAGGGGCAATTTCTTTACTCAGAGAGTGGTAGCTGTGTGGAATGAGCTCCCAGTAGAAGTGGTAGAGGCAGGTTCGGTATTGTCATTTAAATTAAAATTGGATAGGTATATGAACAGGAAAGGAATGGAGGGTTATGGGCTGAGTGCGGCTCAGTGGGACTAGATGAGAGTAAGCATTCGGCACGGACTAGAAGGACCGAGATGGCCTGTTTCCGTGCTGTAATTGTTATATGGTTATATGAACCTCATTGAAACTTATTAAATGGTGGAAGATCTTCCTAGAATGGATGTGGAAAAGATTTTTCCTATGGTGGAGAGTCTAAAATCATAGGACACAGCCTCAGAATAGAGGGGTGTACTTTGAGATCGAAGATGAGTAGGAACTTTTTTAGCCAGAGAGTGACGAATCTGTGGAATTCTTTGTCACAGGCAGCTGTGGAGGCCAAGTATATATGTATATTTAAATTACAGGTTGACAGACTCTTGACTGGTTAGAGCATGAAGGGGTATGGGGAGGAAAATTGGATCAGCCATGGTGAATTGGCAGAGTAGACATGATGGGCCAAATTGCTTAATTCTGCTCCTTCCCATCATATAATTATTGAAGACTGTATTTGTTTTTGTTGCGTATTGGCCCAACACACCACAGCAAAATTCTAATGGATGTAAATGCATATGGTAAATAAAGTTCATCCCTGATGCTTGAGAATGCTGAAGTATCTCAATGTGTCAAGTGGATCATTGAAATATGCTACTACCAATGGATTCACTTTCAAGGATTCTTCATCCCATGTTCTCAATATTTGCTTCTTATTTAATTCTTCTTCTGTATTTGCACAGTTTGTTTTCTTCTGGACTGGTTAAACATGCTACTTGGGTGGTCTTTCATTGATTCTATTATGCATATCATTTTAAAGACTTATTGAATACGCCCACAAGAAAATTAATCTCGGGGTTGTATACAGTGACATATGTACTTTGAAAATAATATTTACTTTGAATCTGGGGGAGAAAGCGGACAATTAATGTTTTCAAAAATCTTCATCAGGCTTGGAAAAAAAACAAGAGGGTGATAATAAGTATCAAAAGTTGAAAGGTGGATGAAGCAAGAGCAGACAGTGACAGGTGGATCCAGGTGAGGGGCTGATAGGCAGATGAAAGGGCGATAGGCAGTTGAGGAAACAGACAGAGTTGGAATTGTCTGAAGCTAGGAGGTGATAGGTGGAAGTGACAATGTGCTGAAGAAGATGGGATCTAATAGGAGAGGACAGTGGACCAGGGAATGAAGGGAAGGAGCTGAGAAGGGGAATTGGGCCATAACAAGAGAGACTGATGATCAAGAGTTCATCTTTAGCATTTGGGAGTTGGGTTGGTAGATCAGACACTCCAGGAGATTGGCTTCTACGTTCTTTGGCAGTAGAGAGACAGCAGTGCAGGCACAATGTAACGATCTTGGCAGCTGAAAGGTTAGGAACGCTGTCTCAGTTTCAACACTAATTTGCTGAAGTCCACTTTGTTGAATGGTACAGACAAATGCTTAAACTGCCGTTCACAAAGCCCTTGCAAACACTGCCTGAAATCTCTCAGCTCCTGTCAATATTTCGGAATAATTCTTCTCTTCTGCCTTCGTGATGCAGTTAGAGTTTCACTTCAGCTGACTTGCAGAGCAGACTTCACATCCTTCACCTGAACTGCCACCAATGTTTATGGAACAATTTAAATGTGCTGCAGTCCCGGAACCTTCACAAGGTCAGGCACTAGTAAGAGATTAAACTTCAGTGTGGATTAGGAAATAATAGGAAGATAGGTCTGTCTGAAGTGGGCTGGAAGATGCACAGCATACAGTGTGAACAGAGGCATAGATTAGATGATTTGATTGGCTCCTTTCTATGCATTTGGCTCTATATTAGAGGAGTTTCAATCAGGAAAGTAGCAGCTGCCTTGGCCCAGGGTGAGTATGGAGACTAGAAGTTTTAATCTGTTACACAGACATTAAAATAGTTTTAGAAATAATGTCATTTTATTTGTGAAACTGATTCCACAGCCAACAGACTCATTTTCAACTCATGCTCTCAGCATTTAAAAAAATTATTTGCACAATTAGTCTTCTTTTGTACATTTGTTGTTTGCCTGTTTTTGTTTATATATAGTTTTTCCTAAATTCTGTTGTATTTCTTTACTTTCCTGTTAATGTTTACAAGAATATGAATGTCAAATTCACGTATAGACGTAATTACGACATTATATACATGCACTTTGATAAGAAATTTACTTTGACTTTGAGGTGACCTTTAGGTTATTGAAGCTGCAAGGTAATTGGTAATTTTTTTTTGATGTCTCAGGTAACAAGATACAGTGAGGAACATTTATCTGCATGCCATCCCTAAATACATCCAGGAAATACTGAAGGAAAATATAGAACATATAGAAGATAGACTGGTACAGAGTAGGAACAGGTCACTTGTCCCACAATATTGTGCTAAATTAATTAATGACAATGAATTAAACTAATCTCTTCTGCCGAGACGATGTTCATATCCCTCTATTTCCTACACATTCATGTACCTATCTAACAATCTGTTAAAAGCCTGTATTGTATTTGCCCCCACTTCCACCACTAGCAGGGCATTCCAAGCACTCACCACTCTGTAAAAACCTTACCCCGCACATCTCCTTCAAAATTTCCCCCTCTCACCTTTACTTATCACCCTGGATAAATGATCGAGATCTCTGGATTTGACCCAACCCCACCCTAACTGTATTTTCCAGGAGCACCGCTGACTGGGTCCAGACAAGTTGCATCTCCATCTGGTGTGGGACAGCTGAGCACCGGACCAGAAGTCCCAACAAAGGACTGTGAGAACAGCTGAGAGGATCATAGGGGTTTCCCTATCATCCATCAAGAGTGCTGCATACGCAGGGCCCTTATTAACAAACCCAACCATGCATTCAGCATCCTCTTTGACTTTCTACCATCGGACAAGAGACTCCAATGGATGAAAACAAGAACAGACAGAATGGGAAACAGCTCCTTCTCCATGTCATTAGGCTTCTGAAGTTCTGGCCGCATCGTATTCAAAGCGTCACTGGTTAATCTGTTCTGTAGTTTACAATATTTAATTTAGGCACTTTAGTTTGTTTACTTATGTGTAATGCATCTGTAGATTTCACCCTTATTTTCATAAGTTATTCTGTGCTATGTGTACTGCTGTGCTTTACACCCTGGTTCGGCGAAACGTTGTCTTGTTTAACAGTATACATACATACAGCTGAACGACAATAAACTTGACTTAATTTGGCTTGGGTGCTAAACTAGTAACTTAACAACTACGTGATTGCACACTGTCATAGAACAGTCAGAATCACCAACTAACACAAAATTCCGGAGGAACTCAGTGGGTCAGGCAGTATCAAAACCAGAAATGACAGTCAATATTTCAGGCCAAGACACTTCATCAGGACTGGGAAAGAGAAGATAGCTGGTTATAGAAACAGGTTACAGGAAAGGGCGGATGAAGAGCTGTTGAGTGATAAGTGAATTCATGAAGTGGGGGGTGATGAGGGAAAGTGAGTGTGTGAATGAAGCATGACACTGGGAATTGATACCTTCTCTTGTCTTCTATCTTTTAGCTCACTCCTCCCATTCCAAAAACCCTGCTTGGAAATTGTAAACCCTCCACCTGTCTCTCCCCATCAGCAGCGCCACTCTGAGCAAAGGTTGCTGACTCGAGTCACTAACTGGATCCTCTCTCCACACATACTGCTACAGTGGAAAAGGGAAGTCCAAGACTTGTTATGGTGCTGTATCTCAAAATGAATAAAATAAAATAAATAGGAATCTGCAGCAAAAAAAATGCTACCTTGCAGTGGGTGAGCACAGAGTCAATGAGCTGAATGGCCTGATTGTTGAAAGACTGAGTTCAATGAACTCAGCCAGACCGTGATGTGTATTGACCTGGCCTCTGGAATTCTAGACTGAGTTCCTTACCTTCCTGCCTTTTATTTTTTAAATCAAAGCCATCATGATAATGGATGGAGTCTGAGTTTATATAAAGTTCTGAGTTTAATACAATGGTACAAATACTTACAGTTTAGAAGAACATTCATCCCATTTTGTGCACTGGAATTTATGTCCTTCCAGGTTCTCATGCTCTACCTTAATCTAGAAATAACCAGTTATGATACGAACAGATGAGAGAGTTACATGACGTTCTTGAAGTGAAACTGAGAGAAGTCGAGTTTATTGCCACCTGCACAAGTGCAATGAAAACCTTACTTACATCAGCATCACAGGCACGTACACTCAGTGGCCTTGTTATTAGGTACAGGAGGTACTAATGTTTGTGGTTTTCTGCTCCTGTAGTTCATCCACCTTAAGGTTTGATGTGTTGCATGTCTGGAGATGGTGTTCACTGTCGTACACATGGTTATCTGAGTTATTGTTGCCTTTCTGCCATTTTGAACCAGTCTGGCTATTGTCTTCTAATCTTTTTCATTAACAAGGTCTTTTCACCCACAGGACTGCCATCTTGCTGGATGTTTTCCTTCTGGTTTTGCATGATTCTCTTTAAACTCTAGAGACTGTTGCGTACAAATATCTCAAGAGATCAGTAGTCTCTGAGGTACTCAAACCACCCGGACTGGCATCAACAATCATCTTGCAGTTAAATCAGACATCTTTCCTATTCTGATGCTTGTTGTGTCCATTCCAGTGGACACTCAATTCTAACCTGCGTCTCCAAGTAGCTGCTTGCACGTGGCAGTGGCCATACCTACATTCCACCGTTAAACCAGGTAAGGGTAGCAGCTGCCTCATACCATGGTGAGATAAGTACATACCTGCCCTAGCATGCAAAGTCAGCTCCGGCGGACCAACAGATGAGACCTATAATGAGATCCAAACAGGAAGTTGGTTCTGCAAGGCTTGGTGGAAAACAAAAGGCATGACATATTCTGGTGCTGCCACAGCTCATCTGCATTGTTCAGCAGAACAACACAAGCAGCAACAACAATAACAACAGCAAAATACAACAACAACAAAACAAGCCCCTTCATCTCTCTCTCTCTCACACACACACACCACACACACACACACACACACACACACACACACACACACACACACACACACACACACACACACACACACACACACACACACACACACACACACACACACACACACACACACACACACACACACACACTTACTTTCTGTGGTGCCACAACCATGATTTAAAGGAACTTTAAACTTCAAATCTAATTCAACAGAGTTCTCTTCCCATTGTTGTATTGCCTATCATCCTCCAACTTCAAGTTTATTGTCACTCAATACTGCCAAATGAAACAGCATTCCCCCAGACCAAGGTGCACAACACAGTACACATAATTCACACACACAACAGGTAAAATAATATTATCACAAGTAAATTAACAAATAATAAAATATATTCCAGAAGATCGACATTTAGTTTCTCACAGTTTTGTACAAAACAATTAGCACAGAGTGTAGCTAGAAAGCGCTGCCTGTGACTGGTGAGGTTGACAGCATCTGTCGTCTCCCTTATGATGATAATTTCTCAGTGCTTTACATAGAGTTAGGAGCAGGCACGGTAGGGGTTGGATTTGAAGAACCAGCTCGCGGGCATCAGCCACAGGTTCATTCAATCAAGGAAAAGCCATTTGTCTTCATCATTTAAGAAAGAGAAACTATCAATTGTCTCCGTTCGATTCCCGTTCCGTCTGACAAGAATAAATTATACCTTGACCTGAACGTAGAAAATAAATGGATGGCTTGAAATTCAATACATTTCTGTTATATGCAGCAGATTAACATTCAGAGGCACACACGCACAAAAAAATCTTCCTGACAGATACACTTTACGTCCAGCAAATAAACATGTCTCAGAATTATGCGACCATTAAATGGAGGAGGCTTTCTTCGGTTATCTGTCATCTTCTCATCTCATAACCTCAATCTAGCTTTATTTTGAGAGGATTAGAATAAAAAGATTCCTTAAGGTTGTCATAGCCAGCGGAGGGGGTAGTGGAGACAAGCTCCCACTACTAGTTTAAAGCTGGCATTGGCGTGTGCCTTAAAAAACCTCTGACAGCCAAGTCCAGGTCTTGGCCTTCCTGTCTGGCTTATCTACCAAACCCAAACCTGGCCGAACCATTTCTACTGACAGGAGAAGGGGCAAAAGTGGGTTCCTGTTGTGTTAAAATCATCACTTTGGGCAGATGGGGCTTGTCAGCAGTGGTCGTCAGCAAAGGAAAACTCTAATCTCAAATCTCCACTGGCCTGCAGCTGTACCCACTGATGGGGAAGGCTTCAGGAGTAAACCCAGAGGGAAAAATCTGGAGCTGAAGTCCCTAAAGCAGTCCTTCATTGAGCTCAACGTTGACGTGCAACTCCTGCAATGCCGATGGTACTAAAATGTAGTGACCTTTGCCGTTCCTTTGGACTTACCAGGTGCATGGAGAGAGGGAGCCTACTGCATGGGCAACAGCTTTCTCTCCATATTGTACTGCTGTGGCTTGCAAACTGGTTTAAATATATGTAGACAGCAAGGACACATAACATCAGTGTTGACTCCAAGCAATGTCAGTCCCTCAGAATACAAAAACAAGGATGTAATGCTGAGGCTTTATAAGGCAGTGGTCAGACCAAATTTAGAAGATTGTGAGAAGACTTAGACCCCATATCTAAGGATGAATATGTTGACTTTGAAGATGATCCAGAAAAGAGTAGAAGAATGAGGGGGAATCTCATTGAAACCTGTAGTGCTCACAGATTTACTGTATGTATTGTATCTATTCTGGCTGTAGAGGAACCACATATATTTCTGCTTATTAATGTCAAATTGAGGATAAAAACACCTGGGATTTCCTAACAGCACGTAGACAGACAGCTGCACAGCGACATAACGGCTTCTTCATGGCTCGGAGCCTGTATTCACTAGAGTTTAGAGAATGAGAGCAGATTTCATTGAAATGACTGAATTTTAAAAGACCTACATAGTCATCGAGAGGATGTTTCTTAGAGTGGGCGTCCAGGAACAGAGAGCACAGGCTCAGAATAGAACGACATCCAGTTAGAACAAAGATGAGAAGGAGTTTCTTTAGGCAAAGAGCGGTGAATCGGTGGAATTCGTTGCCACAGGTGGCTGTGGCAACGTCGTTGGTCATAGAGGCCAAGTCATTGCGTATATTTAAAGTAGAGTTTGATAGATTCTTGATTAGTCAGGGTATCAAAGGTAATGGCAAGAAGGCAGGAGAATAGGGCTGAAAAGGAAAGCATATCAGCAATGATAGAATGATGGAGAAGACTTGATGGATCAAATGTTCTAATTCTGCTCCTGTGACTCATGTTCTTAAAATTTATATTGCAAAGTGTTTACCGACAAGGCTACGTTAGCCAATGAAGGTGAAGTGAATTTGAGAGATGAGGGGAGTGCGCTTACATTAAAATAATAATAACCTAGTCAGAAAACAAGGAATATGTAAATTTGTAAATAATGGGAGGAAGAAGACCCTGGTGATCCTCTCAGTTGCTTTGACTGTCCTCTGTAGGGTCTTGCAGTCCGATGTCTTGCAAAGTCCGTACCACGCAATGGTGCAACCAGACAGGATGCTGTCGGTGGTGCTCCTGTAGAAAGTTGTTCGGATGGGGGCTGAGAGCTGAGCACACCTCAATCGCCTCAGAAAGTGTAGATGCTGCTGTGCCTTCTTGACTGACGAGGAGGTGATGTGGATCCAGTTTTGATTCACAAATGATCACTGCAAGGGACTGCCCAAATCCACAAGATTGCAAGAGTAAAGAAATTTGGCATGTCCCTATTGATCCTCATCAATTTTTAATCAATACACCATAGAAAACCTTCTACCTGGATGTATCATAGCTTGATAAGGTAACTGCTCGGACTGTGACTGCAAGAAATTACAGAAAGTTGTGGATACAGCCTTGCACATCATGGAAACCAGCTTCCCCTCCATCGATTCTGTCCATATTTCTCATTACCTCAGGATAGTAGATAGATAGATAGATAGATAGATAAATAGATAGAAAGATACTTTATTGATCCCAAAGGAAATTACAAGTGCACAGATACACAAATATTAGAAGAGAATTAAGAAAGAAAATAAAACTTAATTACCTCAAACAGTCCAACGGGAGGGGTCATCACTCCCCCTGACTATAGGTTGACTCATTATAGAGCCTAATGACTGAGGGCAAGAATGACCTCATATAGCAGTCTTTGGAGCAGTGTAGTTGTCTTAGTCTATTACTAAAAGTGCTCCTCTGTTCAGCCAAGGTGGCATGCAGAGGGCGAGAAACATTGTCCAGAATTGCCAGGAATTTCCATAGGTCCTTTGTTCTACTACAGCCTCCAGTGTGTCCAGTTTGATTCCTATAACAGAGCTATCCATTCTAATCAGTTAATTGAGTTCTTTTTGCATCACCTGTGTTGACGCCCCAGCACACTATTGCATAGAAGATTGCACTGGCAACAGCAGACTGGTAGAACATGTGAAGGAGTTGCCTGCATTGTCCAAAGGACCTCAGTCACCTCAGGAAGTCAAGACAACTCTGGTCCTTCTTGTACACAGGCTCTGTGTTGGTGCTCCATTCTAGTCTGACATCCGGCATATGCAGCCTGTTGTATAGCATCCAAGATATTCAAAGACCCCATCCAGTCTAGACATTCAGTCAGAAGACAAAAAAGCCTGAAAGCATGTACCAGCAGGCACAAGGTCAACTTCTGACCCACTATTATAAGATTATTGAATGGTTCCCTGGAATGATAAAATACATTCTTGTATTTATTTAGAAATACTGCACAGAACGGACTTTTCCAGCTCGATGAGCTACACTGCCCAGCAACCCAACTATTTAACACTAGCCTCATCTCAGGACAATCTACAATGACCATTTAACCTACCTACTATCCAGTATGTCTTTGGACCGTGGGAGGAAACTGGAGCATCTGGAGGAAATCCACACAGCCATGGGGAGAATGTACAGACTCCTTACAGATGGCGCTGGGATTGAGATCCAAACTCCAAAGTGCTTCGAGTTGTAATAGTGCTGCATGGACTCCTACACTACCATGGCACCAACAAGTATCTGCTTCTTCTTTAACTCCCACCAGTAATAGCTTTCACAATGTTCAAAAGTAGAAACAACCAGAGAGTCAAACCCTTGAAGGTAGCAGGACAAGTAGATTAGCTGGTGTACTTGTTCTCACAAGTTGGTCAGTGGTGAAGTGAGACTGCAGCTTCAAATTCCATGGTGTTTCCATCTTGGGTGACGTGCTCTGGTCTCAGCGCTCACAAGGAAAGCTTAAGGAGACTTGTTGTGTCAACAAATATGCTAACAAAATTCCTCAGATGCCCTGTAGGAAGTATCCTGACTGTTCGTGTCATGGCCTGGTAAAGCAATTCCAATGCACAAGACCACAAAAAGGTTGCAAAGAGCACTGGACACAGTCTGGTCCAGCACGGACATAGCCCTCCCCACCACTGACTGATGTCTGCCATGGACGGTCACAGCCCAGCCATGAAAGGAGAAGGGCTGGGTTAGGGGCTCATCCCGTAAAAACCCAGAGCTACAGAAACACCAACAGAAACTCCAAAGAAGGAAGAGAAAATCTGCAGATGCTGGAAATCTAAGGAACACACACAAAATGCTGGAGGAACTCAGCATTTTGTGTGGGAAGTTCCAAAGACCTCACCCAATACCAAGGAACAATCTTCGAAGATGAGCAGCACCTAGGGATAACTTGAAAGACTAAGCCCAGAACAGAGATTCTGATGAGCTGTCATCAGTGGCCCGTGGACTTAAAGAACCAACCTCCCCATCACTGACAGTATCTATAGGGGGCGTTGTCTCAGGAAGACATCATCAAGAATCCTTACCATCCAAGTTATACCCTCTTCTCACTCCTACTGCCAGGCAACAGGTTCAGAAGCTTGAAGCTCCATGTCACCAGGTTCAAGATTAGCTACTTCCCTTCAACCAGCAGATTCTTGAACTGACCTGCACATCCCTAATCCTACCTCAGCAACAGAAAACAATGGACAACCTCTCACATGACCATGGACTTGTTTCTGTAATAAACACAAAATCCTGGAGGAACTCAGCATGTCAGGCAGCATCCACGGAAGTGAACAAACTGTTGACATTTTGGGCTGAGAGCCTTCTTCGGGACTGAGAAGGAAGGAGGAAGATGTTAGAATAAAAAGGTGGGGGGAGGGGAAGAAGGATAGTTAGAAGATTATTGGTGAAGCCAGGGAGTAAGAAAGGGAAAGGGCTGGAGAGGAAGGAATCTGATAGGAAAGGAGAGTGAACCAGAAGAAGAGCAGCAGGGAGAGGACGTAAGAGGACAGTGTGGGGAATAAGAGGGGAAGGGGAGGGAATATTTTACTGGGAGGAGAAATTATTATTCATTATATCGTTGGGTGCTACCCAGATGGAAAATAAGGTAATGCTCCTCCACTCTGAGAATGGCCTCATCTTTGCATAAGAGGAGTCCACGGACTGACATGTTAGAATGAAAATCAGAATAGAAATTAAAATGCTTGACCACTAGAAAATTCCACTTTGGGTGGATGGAATGACGATGTTCAATGAAGCAGTCCCCCAGTTTCCGATGGGTCTCACTAATGTAGAAGTGGCCACGTTAGGAACACCTGTTTTGATCTGAAGGGTAGAAAAATGTTCTAGTTCAAAGTTCAACATATAGATATGTCACCATATATTTAGCATTCAGATTCATTTTCTTGAGGGCATACACAGTACCACCATCCTGATGGCAGTTGCAAAAAGATAGTAGGGCCTGAGTGGTGAGGCTCCTTGGTGATAAATGCTACCTTCCAGTGCTTGGATATGCTCAGTGATGGGAAGGGCTTTACCCATGATGGACTAAGCCATATCCATTACTTTTTTGTGGGATTTTTCTTAGGTGTGATGTATTTTGAGTTTGGGAGATTCTACCTGGTGCAGGGTCTCCAGAAGAAAGCCAAGTTGTTGTGATGAATAAAGACTTCAATATCACCAGCTTCTGTGTCTCTCCAGTAACTTTGATCACAGTCACAACAGGTGATTCCTATCTTCCCTTCCTTTAAGCCCTTCTTTAGCTTCTATATTTGAACTGTTCTACCATCATACCTACACACATCTGTTCTGAGACAATCAAAAACTATTGGAGAAAAACATACAAACTGGAACATTAATCGAAAGAAACCTAAGCACTCTGTCCTCTGAGGCAGTTCCTCCAGAATTACATTTTTCTTTAATAGAGACAAGGGAGTGGGATTGGTTCTTCACAGTATGATAGAACTGTCTTCTCTTTCCCCCTGGGATATCTATTCCAATTTAGTGCAGAATGATATTACAGAAGGGTAAGTCTCAAAGGATTTGTATGAATTGTGTCTGACCTACTTTAGGTCATTTCTGTCAGGGATGCCACCAGGCTAAAATAAATGGGTAGGTCAATGCAATTTTTGATATGTGTATTGAAAATATAGCTGATTAACACTCAAGTGCCTACAACAAAGGAAACACCATATTTGTTGAATCCACTGTCATAGAATCATAGAATAATGCAGTATGAAAACAAGCCCTTCAGCCCAACTCACTCATGGCGACCCCATGCCTAGCTAAGCAAATGCCTTTAACCCCTCTTATGAATGTAACACCTCATATTCCACCTGAGTAGCCTCCAACCTGACAGCATGAAGATCAATATCTCTAAATTCCTGTAATTTCTCTATTTCCCCCTTCTCTTTTTTCCATTCTCCATTCAATCTGCCCTCTTAACCCTTCTCTTCTCCTCACTTGCCCATTATCTCCCCAGTGCCCTCTTCCTTCCCTTTCTCCCATAGTCCACTCTCCTCTCCTATCACACTCCTTCTTCAGTCCTTTACCTTTTCCACCTACCGCATCCCAAGCTTCTCACTTCATCCCTCCTTCCCCATCCATTCACCTTTCCTCTCCTGGCTTCACCATCATCCTCCAGCTCGTCATCCATCCCCTTCCCCTTCTTTTCCAGTCCTGATGAAGAGTCTTGGCCCAAAACATCAATGTTTTCTTCCCCTCCATAGATGCTGCCTGACCTGTTGAGTTCCTCCGGCATTTTTGTGTCTATTACTCTCGATCCCTAGCATTTTCAGAATCTCTTGTGCTTATAATATACTTATTCAAATGTCTTTTAAATGCTTTTCATCTCATATTCTCGATATATATTGCTTATTTATAATTTATTTCTTTTTGTTGCCGGCTTGTTATTTCATTGATGCAGTATGGTCATTATTTTATGGATTTATTGAGTATGCCTGCAAGAAAATGAATCTCAGGGTTGTATATGGTAACATACATGTACTTTGATAAATTTACTTTGAACTTTTAAACTTTAAGCATTATTATTGAACTTTCTTCAAACACTTCTGGAAGCTCATACTTTGCATGCACTACTCTCTGTGAAGAAGTTTCCCCTCAGGTCCCTTTCAAATCTTTCACCTTTCATCTTTCACTGACATGTGCCTGTAATTATGCATATGTCAATAAAACCAATTTTGATTTTGACATAAACCTATGCCCTCTATTTTTAGTTCCTCTTCCCTGAGAAAAATCCTGTATGTTTTCATTCTATCTACGTATTCATCAACAATCTGGGATCATTATTATAGAATATAGAAGGTGATTAGAATGTGGAACGAGCTGCCAGAGGAAGTGGTGGATGAAGGTTTGATTGCAACATTTAAGAGAAATTTAGATAAGTACATGGATGGGAGGGGTATGGAGGTATATAGTCCATGAGTGGATTGAGGGGACTTAGTGGTTGGCGCAATGCTATTACAGCTTGTGGTGTCAAATTTCAGAGTTCAATTCTGACGCCACCTGTAAGGAGTTTATATGTCCTCCCTGATATACACATGGGTTTCCTCCAGGTGCTACAGATTCCCCCCACATTCCAAAGACATACTGGGTAGTAGGTTAATTGGTCATTGCAAGTTGTCCTGCAATTAGGCTACAGTTAAATAGGTGGGTTACTGGGTAGTGCCACTCATTGGGCCAGAAGGGCTTGTCTGTGCTGTATCTCTAAATAAAGTAAATGACCAGTTTGTGTGGACCAGATGGACCAAAGGGCCCTTTTTGGTGCTGTTGTGCTCTGTGACTGTGACAGGCTCGTTGGTTCATAATGTTGTGACAACCTTTTAACCTACGCTATGATCAATCTAACACATGACTCTTCATTTTCCAGTCATCCATGTGCCAATCTTAGAGTCTTTTAAATTCCCCTAATATATCTGTCTCTACCATCACCAGTATTCCACTACCCACCACTCTCTGTGTAAAAAAAATTACCCCTATAAATTCCTGCAATCACCTTAAAATTATGCTTTCATAATTTTAAAGTGATTGCAGGACAATTTTTAACCATTTTACTCCAGGTAAAAGTCTCTGGCTGTCCACTCGATCTCTGACTCTTATCATCTTATACGCCTCTATCAAAATCACCTCTCATCCTCCTTTGCTCCAAAGAGCTCTAACTCACTCAACCTATCTTCATAAGTTATATTCCCTAATCCAGGCAGTCTCCTGGTAAATATTTCCTGCACCCTCTCTAAAAGGGTCTGGATATGCAGGGAATGGAGGTTCATGGACCAAGTACAGGCAAGAGAGATTACATTAATTAGGTGTCATTAGCTTAAATGGTTCAGCATGACATTATGGGCCGAAGGGACTTTTCCTGTGCTGTACTGGTCTAAGTTCTAAATATGTTTAACATTATGTAGCACAAAACACCAGAGGTGGTCTACATCCTAGACACCGACTGTATCAATTGGTCCTCCACCACAGAAACCGCAGTATGAATCCATCAGAAGGTGCATCCTTACAAGGTCACTCTGACTGCTCCTCCTACACACATGACTCCACAACCTAATAATACTTGGGCAGCATGCACATGGGAACATCATCCCCTGTGGGTTACCCTCCTAGTCAAATACCATCCTGACCGTCACTGGATCTACATCTTGGTAACTACCTTCCTGTCAGTGAGCTTCTTCCATCCACAGTTCAAAGGTGCACCTGAACAGCACTTATATATGAGGCTGCCCGTCCAATGACTGGCTTTGTCGAAATTTCTCAGAGACCGAAAAAGAATAAAATATGATCACAACCTTCAGTGTTATCCCAGCAACAGAGAACAGGGAAAATACAGAGAACAGGGTCACTGTCGTTGTACGCACACACACACACATGCAGAAAAATGTGCAGGCACATTTAGACACACACACAGATACGTTCAGAGTTAGCACATAGACTCAGACCCAGTATCTCTTAGAAATCTACAGACATTACATGAAACATCACAATTCTCCATGAACAGGGTGTTTTTACACAGTCTAATATTAATATCTTCCTATCCACATTGAATTGAATTAAATTGACTTTATTTCTTACATCTTCCACATACATAAGGAATAAAAATTTTTATGTTATGTCTCTGTCTAAATGTTCAAAAAAGGGGATGTAGACAGACTGCAGGTTATGCAGAACAATCTGCCTCACACAATTACTTCCTGACTTGTCTGAACTTGTTCCCACTGATTTATGCATTTGTGAACAGAACAAAGTGACAACACTTTGCGATATTTCATTGGCTGTGAAATTATTTGCCAAGTATTGAGGAAATGAAAGTCTTGAGATTCATGCATGTTTGAAGAGCAAATGAATATCATTGTAATTGCAAAAACATTCTTAAAGCAACAACACCAATGTTACAGACGTATAGAACAGTACATGAAAAGCAGGTCCTTCGAAACATTGAACGCATTTTGATCGTACATCTTCTGGGTGCCAATATCCAAGAAGATTTATCCTGGGCCAAAATGTTGAGGCAGTCACAAAGAAGGCACATGCAATATTTCACTCAGAGTTTGAGGGAAGTTGGTATGTCACCAAAGACTCTAACAAATTTCTGCAGATAACCTGTGGACAATATTCTGACTGGCTGCATCACCATCCGATATGAGTACACCAATGCACAGGTTTGGAAAAAGCTGCAGAGGGTTGTACATTTGGCCAGCTCCATCATGAGCACCATCCTCCCCAGCATTGAGGACTTCTTCAAAAGGATGCCTCAGCAAGGCAACATTCATCACGGAGGACTCTGTCCATCTGGATCATACACACTTCATACATATGCCAGTGGTAATAAATCTGTTTGTGAGCACAGAACGTAAAGCAGTACCGTGCAAGAACAGGCCTTTTGGCCTAGAATGTTGTGCTGAACTAATTAAATTTGTTGATTAATAATCAACTAAATGAATCCTAACTGCCTTCACAATATCTAAATTATTTCATTTTCTGCACGTCTATGTGCCTAAGAGCCTCTTGAACAGTTCTATAATACTTGCCTCCTCTACCAGTCCTGGCGGTGCATCCAGGCACTCTCTTTTCTCTGGACCAAAATAAACTGGTCTTACTCTTCTTTTGACATCTTCAAAAGGCAATGCCTCAGAATGCTGCATCCATCATTAAGAACCACCATCACCCAGTACATTCCCCCCTCTCATTGCTACCATCAAACAGAAGATATAGCAGCCTAAAGACATAGACTCATCATTTCAGGAACAGCTTCTTCCACTCTTAGAATTCTGAACAGACAATGAACCCAGGTACACTACCTCACTACAATTTTAAGTTTTTTTGCACTATTTATGTTCTACTTATTTAATATCTATGAGGTAGGGTGCCTAAGACTTTTGCACAATAATGTATTTGTCAACTTGGAGCGGAAAAACAGTTTGTAAGTCTGGCAGGAGCAAATGATGTTGGGAATGGTAAGGGTGGAGCACTATGGGAAGGGTTTGGGACAGGTGGCAGAGAAGGAGTGCCGGGACGGGACGGGACGAGGGGGCGGGGTGTGGTTTGGGTGCAGACATACCCAGCACTGAGACACCAGCCAAGATAATTTGATTCCATACAATTGTTATATTGAACATTACTGAATCTCTCGCTAGTGCTTTCTGCTCTCTCCCCTCTAACTTCCACTTTTCTCAACCATGATTCTCCTCCTCCTGCCCCCATCCCACTCTCAGTCTGCAAGAGACCAATAAGAATCAGATTTATCAGCACTCACATATGTCATGATTATTTTTGCAGCAGCTGTACAGTGCAATTCATAAAATTACTACATAAAATTGTAGACAATTTTCCACCAGCATTTTGCATGTGTTGTTGTTTTTATTAAATCTCTTTCCCCACTCAACATAAACCAGTGCCTTCTATATACATATATATGTCTAAGAGTTTTATATGGTATTGTATATCTTATATTTTTATTGTTATGCATTGCTGTATACTGCTGCTGCAAAACAACAAATTTCACAACACATACCAGTGATATTAAACCTGATTCTGATTCTGATAGTGTCTGACTAAAACTGAACCATCCATGAAGTTGCAACTTTGACTGAGTCCAGCCTATATGTCTCTCTATCAAGGTACTAAAGGTAAAGTTACCATCTTGATTGAGACCAAACTGTCTCCACACCTGCCAATGTGGTTAATGTTATGAGGAGTATCGATCGTGTAGTTGTGCACATGCTTCTTCTTAGCATTTGGGATCAGTATATAGAAGGCACTGGTTTATGTTGAGTGGGGAAAGAGATTTAATAAAAACAACAACACATACAAAATGCTGGTGGAACACAGCAGGCCAGGCAGCAACTATAGGGAGAAGCGCTGTCGACGTTTCGGGCCGAGACCCTTCATCAGGTCTTTGTAAAGAGATTTAGTAGGAATCTGAAAGGCAACTTCTTCACCCAGGGAGTGAATCATGTTTATTATTACTGTCATATGTTGTGTAATTTGTTGTTTTATGGCAACAAAATCGTGTAAGACAAAAAAATACTAAGTCACAGATAAATAAATGAATAAACAGTGCAAAAGATGAATACCAAAGTAATGTTCATGGATAGAGTGGAAATATAACTGTAACTGTGAAGTCTTTTATGAATTTATAACTTTTGTAAACTGTGATGTGACAAAATGGAACCTGTATGATCCCATTGTGCTTTGCTGGTTTGTTTGGATGGGAGGCTCACAAGAAGTCTGTGTCTGTTTTATAGCAGAGGGTACATTTATGGCAGGTAGTGTTTTGACAACAGAACAACAGGACACAGCTGTCGTGAGGGGAAGAAGCCTCAAAAAATAAGTGAGTTGGATCTGACAAAGACACGAAAGGAGGGAATGCCATTATGGGATGGAACAAACCCAAAGACATGCAGTTGATGAATTACTACTCTCTGTAAAAGTATAAAAATTGTTTGTCTGAGCTAGAAGATTGAAGCTACCTGCCAACGTAACGCATGAAGGTAGACCATTCCTTGTAAGTAATAAACATAATCTGATGATCTCTGATTTTGTTGCAGTTGATTACTATATATTAGAAAGCCTAGCTGAATGGTACACATCAATGGGTTCACAGACTGTTCAGAAATATGGTAGCAGAGAAGAAGTTGTTTCTAAAATGTTGCAGATGGGTCTTTAGGCTCATGTACCTCTTCTTTGACAGTAGCAATAAGAAGAGGGCATGTGAAGGGCAGTGAAGGTCCTTAATGTTGGATGGTGCCTTCTTGAGGCACCGACTTTGAAGACTTGATGAGAAGGCTCATCCCTGTGATGGAGCAGGTTGAGTCTATAACCCTCTGCAACTTCTTTCGATCCTGTGCCATACCAAGTGGTGATGCAACCAATCAGAATGCTCTTTGATGTACATCCATAGAAACTTATTAGAGTCTTTGGTGACACGCCATATCTCCTCATACTTCTATAAAGTATAGCCGCTGTCATCTATGTAATAGAATGAGCTGCAGGGAAAGTGGATGAGGCAGGTATGATTAAACGTCCTTTGGACAGGTGCGTGGATAGAAAGGGCTTAGAGCAGGGATTCCCAACCTGGGATCCACAGACCCCTTGCATAATGGCATTGGTTCATGGCATAAAATGGTTGGAAACCCCTAGTCTAGAGAGATATGGAGCAAATGCTGGCAAATACGTCTGGCATAGATGACACTCTTAATTGATATGGACCAGTTAGGCTTAAGGGTCCATTTCACTACTATATTGTTCTATGATTCTTTAATGCATGCTGAAATAATGTACCCAACAATTCATTTCAAGGGTGTATAGAGAAGGGCAATTGATGCTGATGATGTCACTGCTGCCTAGGTGCTTCAAAACACAATCAACAATTCACTATTAAAATTTTGCAAGGTGTGTATGTGTAATTGGATTAAATACACTGAATAGGCCAAAGCAATGGAGAAAACAGGAATAATTTGGTCAAATGAAACAGTTTATTTCATAAGACAGTGTGTAGTTCTGCCAGAAATTGGGACAGGCAGGAAAATAAGAAAATTGGATTGAATTTGGTTTCAGAAGAGGAAAGGTAATGATCTGTATAGTGCTTATAAATATGGTATATATATATATTCCTGGCTGCAGAGTAACCACACATATTTCTGCTCATTAACGTCAAATTGTGGATAAAAATATGTGAGTGAGGGAACTAACCTCTGCCTTGTCTTTTAAACACCTGGGATTTCAGGATGGCTTGCAGACAGGCAGCTGCACAGCTACTTAAAGATTTCTTCATGGCTGCGGGTCTGTACTCACTGAGGTTCAGAGAATGAGGGAGACCTTATTGACACCTATCAAATATTGAAAGGCCTAGAAGGAGTGAACATGGAGGGGTTGCTTCCAATAGCAGGAGAGTCGAGGACAAGAGGGCACAGCCTCAGAATAGAAGACCATCCCCTTTAAACAGATATGAAGAGCAATAACTTTACCCAGAGGGTGGTGAAATTGTGAAAGTTATTGCCACAGACAGCTGTGGAGACCAACTTTTTGGGAATATTTAAAACTGAGGTTGATAGGTCCTTGATTTGTAAGGGCTTCAAACGTTATCTGGAAGGCAGGAGAATGGGGTAGAGAGGAACAGACTTGATGGGTTGAATGGCCTAATTCTGTTTGTATGTCTTATGTTCTTATGGTCGTAATCAGTCTATCTTCCCCCTCTTTCTTGGGACAGTTGTGAAGGAAGAACAGCGTTCATTGGAGAAAAAGGAGGGATCCGAGATACTATTGATAGTTCAGCTTTCAGATCAGAGCAGAGCAAGTAGAAGCTGGCATTTTCACAATAAAACATTTAAATTTCTAGCATTATTAAAAGGAATTTGAAAGTCCATAGGAATTATAAAAGAGATACCTGGCTTACCTCAAACAAGCCACAGGATGGCAGTAAACACGAGGAAATCTGCAGATGCTGGAAATTCAAACAACACATACAAAATGCTGGTGGAACGCAACAGGCCAGGCAGCATCTATAAGGAGAAAAACTGTAAAAGAGGAGTCCTGACGAAGGGTCTCAGCCTGAAACGTCGACAGTGCTTCTCCTTATAGATGCTGCCTGGCCTGCTGTGTTCCACCAGCATTTTGTGTGTGTTGACAGGACGGCAGTAGCTGTCTGGACTTTGTTATACCTGAAATACCCATTTTATGTTTAATACCAGCTTAATTTCCCAACTTCATTCCACTTTCCCCTTTTCTTATCCCTCTAACAATTTGCCATCACTTTATTCTTCCACTCTTGGTAAACCTTGACTTTCTCCCCAACTTTGCACAGGGCCAAGCAAAGCAAAGTCCTGTTTCTACAAAGTGTTAATAGTCCAAAACTCCATTGCCTGTGTCTAACCTTGAACCAGGTCCTATTTGCCCATTGGCCCTTTGCCTCTACCCAAGTAAAATATATTGCTTACCCTGTTTCCTAAATTACATGAGTGAATATACTTCAGTAACACTTCATTGGTCCTGACGAAGGGTCTCGGACCAAAACATTCTTTCTTTATTTCTCTCCATAGAAACTGTCCTCCATAGAAACTGAATTCCTCCAGCATTTTGTGTGTATAATAGTAGTATCTTATAGTCTTAGTACAGTGCAGTACAAGGACGGAGCCTATGATATCAGTGCTGAACACAATCTCTTTAAACTAATTATTTCTGCCTGCATATATAGACCATAAGATGCAGGAACAGAATTAGGCCTTTTGGACCATCGAGTCTGCTCTGCTATTTCATCTTGGCTGATCCATTTTTCATCTCAACCCCGATCTCCTGCCTTCTCCCCGTATCTCTCCATGCCCTGACCAATCAAGAATCTTTCAACCTTTGCCTTAAATATACGCAAAGGCTTGGCCGCCACAGCTGCCTATGGAAACATATTTCACAGATTCACCACTCTCTGGTTAAAGGAATTCCTCCTTACTTCCTTTGTAAAAGGACATCCCTCTACTCTCAGTCTGTGCCCACTGGTCCTAGCCTCTCCTACCGTAAGAAACATCCTCTCCACATCCACTCTATCAAGACCTTTCAACATTTGATAGGATTCAATGAGGTCACCCTTCCATCTGAATTCTGATGAATATAGGCCCAGAGCAACCAAATGATCTTCATACAGCAAGCAATTCAATCCTGGAATAATTTTTTTTTGTAATTCAAAATTTTATTATTATTTATTCTTATTTTACAAAGCAGCACAGCATATCATAGAGCAGATACAGCACAGTATATTTATATAGCCATCCCATAACAGGAAAACATATAAAACTAAGAAACAGAAAAAAACTTCTAATTTAATATTAAATTAACATACAAACAAAATTGATCCCACACGTCTTGCACTTTCCTCACTGTTAATTCTTCTCAACATGTGTTCATATGATGAAATCGTAACCATTTCCTCAGTCCATTCCCTCACGGTGGGACATCTGGGTTTTTTCCAGTTTTGCAATATAATTCTTGCAGCTGTGATGAGACCCACCTTTAAAGTAGTAAAGTTGTCATTGTTTGCATTAGGTATCATTGTCCTGTCACCCAGGAGAAAAATCATTTTTGTGAATTTTCTTTAAAACCTCTCCAGTGTCAGCACATCCTTTTAAGATAAGGGGACAAAGCTACTCAATACTCCAATTCAGGCAGCTTCTGGTAAACCCAAAGCATCAACAAATCCTTTCCTCCTACAGATGTTGCTCAACACATTGCCCCAGCAGATTATTTGTTAATCTTGGCAAACCTCTTAACCTATTGAATGTTGAAAGGCATTGATTGAGTAGATGTGGAGAGGATGTTTCCTATGTTGGGAAGTCTAAGTCCAGAGGGCACAGCTTCAGAAGAGAGGCGTGCACTTTTAGAACGGAGATGAGGAGGGATTTCTTGAGCCAGAGAGTGATGAATTTGTGGAATTCTTTGCCACAGGCAGCCGGCACAGGTCAAGACTTTATGTATACTTAAAGGCAAAGTTTGATAGATTCTTGATTGTTCAGGGCATGAAGAGATAAAGGGAAAGGCAGGAGACTGGGGCGGAGAGGAAAATTGGATCAACCACATTGAATGGCAGAGCAGACTTGCTGGGTTAAATGGCCTAATTCTGTTTCAATATCTTATGATCTTAAGCATGTTTTCCAAAGCATCTACATTCTTCCTATAGTGAGGCAACCATAATTGCACACAGCACTCAAATGTGGACTAACCAAAGATTTGTATAACTGCAGTATAATTCCCTGACTCTTATACTCAATTCCCAGACAATAATAATTTTGTTACTTTATAGAAGGAATAAAAGAATAGACTATTTTCTAAAAGGGGAGAAAATTCAACTATTCAAGTTGCAAAGGACCTTGGGATTCCTCATGCAGAATTCCCAAAGGGTTAACTTGGAGGTTGAGCCTGTGGTGAGGAAGGCAACAGCAATGTTAACATTCACTTGAAGAGGACTAGAATATAAAAGCAAGGATGTAATGTTGAGGATTTATAAAGCACTGGTGAGCCTCTACCTGAGAGCAGTTTTGGGCTCCTCATCTGAGAAAGGATGTGCTGAAGTTGGACAGCTTTCGAAGATGGTTCACTAAAATTATTCCGGGAATGAAAGGCAGTATAATAACCGTTTGATGGCTCTGGGCCTGTATTTGCTGGAATTTAGAGGAATGACAGGGGGTAGAGGTTGGAATCTCATTGAAACTTATCAGATGTTGACAGGTCTTGATAGAATCAATGCTTCCTGTAGTAAGAGAGCCTAAGACCAGAGGACACAGACTCACAAAAGAGCGGTGTCCATTCAGAACAGAGATTAGGAGGAATTTCTTTAGGCAGACTGTGGTGAATTTATGGAGTCCATTGCCACAGGTGGTTGT
The DNA here is from genome assembly GCF_030144855.1 of Hypanus sabinus. Lineage (NCBI taxonomy): Eukaryota > Metazoa > Chordata > Chondrichthyes > Myliobatiformes > Dasyatidae > Hypanus > Hypanus sabinus. The sequence continues at coordinate 75,193,489 of NC_082722.1, read as the reverse complement.
GGAGACCAGGCTACAGTGTATTTAAGGATGGAGATTGAAAGGCTCTTGATTATTCAGGACAAGAAAAGTTACGGGTAACATTTAGGGGAATGGTGTTGAGAGGGAAATGAATCAGCCATGATCAAATGGTGGAGCAGACTACCCTGTTTACCCACATGGTAACCTTCACTGAGCTACTGACTTGGACCTCATGGTCCATCTGTAATTTATTTAATTTTAACTAAGCCCATCGCCCCTACTAGGATACATACCACTGACTACAGCTTACTAGAGTCCTCTGTCCTGGGCTAGTCTGACCTGGAAGATTGACCCTGTCGCTTCCATGGACCTGCAGCTTTCACCAAATGACTTCACACATCTTCAAGGCAAAGGTCCTTCCTCTCTCAGGGATGATGTTTTTGGAGCTGCTGTTGGCAGATTCGTAGCTCCAGGTTTCTACAGGATAGGGTTGCTGGTCCAATATTGAACCATCCTCTGTTCTCATTTGGGGTAAGGACCATCCATGGAGGAACTAAGGTTGCTCTGTAGTTGTAGGAATATTTTGTTTGCCAAGATCTGGACTTTTCAGGCATGGACAGCATTTACTGCCCATTCCTAAATACCTCTGAGAAGATGATGTTGAACTGTCTTCTTCTTTTTCCTCATCTTCTCCATTTCTCCTTATTGCTGGTTTTGCTATGAAAGGGGAACCATAAAGTTGGCACCAGGAGTAGCCAGGAGATGTACTGAGGTGCTTTAAGTTGTCTGATGACCTCCAAAATTGACAACACAGTGAAACAAATTGATGTCTGTCACCCTGAGATTCAGATGTCATTGGATACTATCTTAAATATATCTGGGGCTTTTACCATCTTGAAGACTGAAAATGCATAGAACAAGAAGAAAAAAATGCTGAAACTTTCTGCAAATAAGAATTGTTTTCCATTTTCTTTGCATTTATAGACTCAACCCCTACCTGTTGATCTGGAGAGATAGTTTAATTCTCTTTAGAAGTCCTCCCGTTCTTCACTTGTTACAATAGGTCTGGTGAGAATATCAGAGAGACGCGCGGAGACATGATCATAGGTCACAATTTCACCTTCATCTCCAGAAAGCAATCTTTCTTCAAATATCTTGTGTTGAAATAAAATGAGTTTCAAGTCTCCAGATTAAACAATATAAAACCTCATCAGGAACAAAGAGCTGAGTCTCTGCGTGAGGCGAAAGCACACTGTTCTCTTAACCCTTAACAGGCATTCTGGTAAGTGCTGCCTGATGCAGAAACAGTGATATCAAACTGGGCACTTGTCACTTCTGCTTCCGGATAGAACAATGAAACAAAATGTTCTGTATTTTCTCCATTGCACTGTTTCAACTGTTATTCAAAAACAGTTAAGACGATGGAAATTTAAAATGACAGATGTAATGCTAAATGTGCTTTGAATTTCACCAATTTTTACCGATGCACCATAGAATGTTTTCTATCTAGATGCATCATGGCTTGGTATTGCCCACTGCCGTGATGAAAGAAAACTACAGAGGATTATGGGTACGGTTCAGCGTATCAAAGAAACCAGCCTCTCCTCCATGGACACTGCATCTACTTTCCATTTACTCAGTAAAGCAGCCAGCATAATTAAAGACCCCCAAACATCCCAGACATTCCCTCTTCTCCCCTTCCCAATGGGCTCAAAGCACATACCACCAGGGTCTAGGGCAGCATCTATCCTGCTGTTCTGAAAGCTAGTATCTCAAGATAGATTCATGATCTCATAATCCACCATGTTAGCAAAGTGCACTGCATTGTCTGCCTGTCCTGCAGTTTTTCTATGACTACAACACTTCATTCTGCATTCAATTACTATCTTACTTTGTACCGCCGTGATATACTCTGAGAATGAATTGACTGGTATGAACAAGTTTATCTGCACATTGGTACATGTGATAGTAATATATCAAATTCAGAACTTATCAATCTAAGTTAACAGGTACCAGGAGGTACTTAGAATCCAGCTAATCACTGACAGAACAAAAACACAGATGTTGAGTACTTTTATAATAGTGAGAGACACTGGTATTCTAACTGGCTACATCACTATGGGGGGGAGGGGGTGCTACTGCGCAGGATTGAAATAAACTACTGAGAGTTTTAAACTTAGTCAGCTCTATCACGGGCTCTAGCCTCTATAGCATCCAAGGCGTGATGCCTTAAAAAGCCTGTGTCCATCATTAAAGGATCCCCCATCACCCAAATCTTGTCTTGTTCTCATGGCTACCACCAGGAAGGAGGTACAGAAGCCTGAAGGCACACACTCAGTGACTCAGGAACAGCTTCTTCCCCTCTGCCATCCAATTTATGAATGGAGATTGAATCCAAGAACATTACCTGTATTTACTGCAATTCGGGTTTTTTCCTATTACCATATATTGCATTGTACTGCTGCTCAAAGACAACAAATTTCACAACATATGCCGGTGATATTACATCTGATTCTGATTCTGGGACACTTATTGTTTGAAGGGGCTGTGTGTCTGATGCACCATCAATAACTGTTGGAGACGTGAGGCGAGATATAGGCTATAGGCTTTTAATGGCTGGAAGAAAGAACAAGCGGCAAATGACCACCACACTACATCCTGGAGACTGAGGCCGGGGCTGTGCCTCCAATAGCCTTTATACCGGGATCCGTGGGAGGAGCCACGGGAGCAGTCAGCGGGGGGGGGGGGGGGGGGGGGGAGGTGCGTGTCCAGACAGGTATATGTGGTTCACCACAGTGTCACTGGAACATATACTGGATTTTGTTTTCCTTTACACCTTACAAAAGGCGTTAACCAATCTAGAAACCTTGAACACGCAGTTAGGAAGTGAAAAGTTATAATGTCTTTCATTGCTCAGATGTAGAACATCGAACATACAACAAGCTCTTTTAGCCATAATGTTTAGCCAAACTAATTAAACCTAACCCTTCTTCCCTGCACATTGATCATATCTCTCAATTCTCTGCTAAGAGTCTCAGAATCAAACACAGGTTCATTATCACTGACATATACTGCATGACATTAAACTTGTGGCAGCAGCACAGTGCAAAATGCTTGATGTTACAATAAGAAATACAACAGATAAAAGTAAATATATTGTACATAAGGGGAACAAAATAGTAAGGTGGTGTTCATGGACCATTCAGAAATCTGATGGTAGAAGGGAAATACTGTTCATAAAATGTCAAGGGTGTGTCCCCAAGCTCCTGTACCCATTTTCTAAGATGGATAGGAAGTCAGAAATGGAGACAGTGCATGGGAGAGCGTCACCAGAATCACCAGTGATGAGAGAGCAAGTAGGCTTGGGAAGAAAGGTCACCAGCTAGTCTCACTGACTCAGTGAGCAAGCAGAGCTTCTGCTCAGTAGTGCACAGCCCCCAGCTGTTCCATCTCAGGAGGGTGCAGTGTGGGAGCAAAAGCACGAGGAAAGATGGAGAAGAGGCTGCAGCGGCTGGTAAATCCAACCCCATCCATCCCACTCCACCCCACCCCTCCCCCAATCTCCCAAGCACTCAATTATATGTACGTTTCCATAACCAAATGAGGACTTGCATGGTCAAGGGGAATAGTGGAGTTAAAAAGTGTGTAAAAGAGAAATTAAATCATTACTTTTTATCTATTTTGTTCAACATTCTAATCGTAATATGTAATTTGATAATAACATTTACTTTGAAATTTGTTTATAAATTTTTAGCTACATTTGTTTTGATTCTGTTCAATTGTGAATTCAATTTGATCAGACAATCAAAGTTAAAGTTTAGCATATCACTAGAGTACCACCTTTGACCACATAGCCCTTTCTCAATCCTTCTCAGAGGTATGAGCTTGGTTAGGGGGTTAAGCATATGGGTTAAAGCCTAGTGATATGTTGGCATTCTGCCACAGGTTGAGCTACAAGTGGTCCTAACATAGTACATAAAATCAGATTCAGAATCACTTTATTGCTAATATGGTTCATGAAAGTGATTCTGGGAATAGAAGTCTTATCATATGAAAAGCATTCGATGAATCTGGATCTGTATTCGCTGGAACTTAGAAGAATGGGGGTGGTGGTGTCTCATTAAAACCTATCAAATGCTGAAAGGCCTTGATAGAGTGGACATTGCGAGGGTGTTTCCTATAGTGGAGGAGCTAGGACCAGAGGGCACAATCTCAGAATAGAGGGACGTCCATTTAGAACGGAGATGAAAAAGAATTTCTTTTGCCGGACTGTGGTGAATCTGTAGAATTCATTGTGACAGGCAGCCGTGCAGCCAAAGTCATTGAGTACATTTCATTTAAAGCCGAGGTTGATAGATTTTTGATAAGTCGGGGCATGAAGGCATATGGAGGAAGGCAGGAGATGGGAGTTGAGAGCGAAATGGATCAGCCATGATCAAGTGGCAGAGCAGACTCAATGGACTGAATGGCCTAATTCTGCTCCAATGTCTTACGTGAAACTTATCAGAATTGATTGTGGTTTGGTGGCAAGCATAAAACACAGGACAATACCAAATCAAACATCACAATAGCAACCAACAATTTAAAAAATAATTGTGTGAACAGCCATGAGCAAACAGCAATTAGTGCAAATGTCAATAATCAGACTTAAATAAATGTGAACATATGAATAAACCATTTAGTTATTGTAGGATTTTGTGAATAAAACATGCTAGAATCGTTTTATGTGTTTAACAAAACCCACAGCCCTTTACTTCCATTAGGAACGAACGAGAAACAGTCGCCTTACAATGATGTCATTACATTCAACAGCATCTCTTAAAGTGAACACAACAATGCAATGAGAGTGCTTGTGGATTATTGTTTATAATGGAAACTGCTCTGCATATGTGCTTTCTGTCCCCCATTACACTACCTACATTATTAGCTGAACAAGGTTAGCAGGAAAGACCATTTCATGGATGTTGTGCAGGGAGAGTTAGGGTTTTATACCTGAGTGAGTTTTTTTGAGAAACAGGAAAACTACAGGAACAAAACTTTGGAGGTGATCTGTCGTGAATGTGCTCTCTGATTTGTAATGACAGGTGTACGTAAAGACCTTGTGCTGAGCAATCTTCTGCCGAGTGACAACAATATATGTGCACTGAATAATTTCTTCAATAAAAACAATATAAATAAGCCAGTTCTAAAATCTGCAGACAGATCATCGTAAACTCCACGTTGTCAACACAGTCTGATCGGAAACTGGAAAAGAAAATGTGATTGAGTATGATCTTGAAATATACATAACATGCCAACAAGGTAGAGGGTGACAACCTTTTGTGCACAGTGTAAATTCCTCTGTGCACTAGTAGCAAAAGATGTGCACCTGCGCACACGTTAGAGGCAATATTGCCCGTCGTCCTGGTGGTGATGGACTTAAAGCGTCTCCCTGATGGCAATTTGATGAGTAGGTGCCACTAAAGTGGGTGGAGTAAGGAGTAATTTTTTTTAGCTCTTTCTTCAATCTGGCAATGAGCAGCTGACAGTTAATGATCTTCTCTGCCTAGTGGGCTACTCACTGCAATCTTACTTGGAGTGGGAGGAGGCAGCAGGAAACCAAACAGTGATAAAAAAAGAGAGATAGATAGATACATCATTGATCCCAAAGGAAATTACAGTGTCACAGTAGCATTACAAGTGCACAGATATACACATATTAGAAGAGAGAGGAGAAATAAGAAAGAATAAAATACATCACCTAAAAATATTATGCATAAGATTCACAAGTCAAAGATTACAAGGTTACATTCCTGGCTATAGGTTGACTCATTATAGAGCCCCACGGCCGAATGCCCTCATACAGCAGCTGTCTTGGTTTACTACTGAAAGTGCTCCTCTGTTTAGCCAAGCTGGCAGACAGGGGGTGAGAAACATTGCCCAGAATCACCAGGATTTTCCAGAGGGTCCTTTGGACTACCACAACGTCCAGTGTGTCCAGTTTGACTCCTATAACCGAGCCAGCCTTTCTGATCAGTTTATTGAGCCTGTTGGCATCACCTGTGTTGATGCCATTGCTCCAGCACACCACTGCATCGAAGATGTGAAGGAGAGGCCGAAGGACCTCAGTGCTCCCAGGAAGTAGAGGAGACTCTGGCCCTTCTTGTACACAGCCTTTGTGTTGGTGCTGCACTCCAGTGTGCCATCCGGGTGTACCCATAGGTGCTTGTAGGTCCTCACCACATCCACATCCTCACCATCAATAGTAACAGGGAGCAGTGCAGGCTTAGTCTTCCTAAAGTCCATCGCCATCTCCTTTGTCTTAGTGATGTTGAGCTGCAGATGATTCAGCTTGCACCACTTGACAAAGTCCTCCACCAGGGCCCTCTGTTCATCCTCCCATCCTCCTTTTATACACCCAGCAATTGCTGAGTCATCAGAGAATTTCTGCAGATCTCTTGACAGTGTTGTATCTAAAGCCCGAGGTATACAGAGTAAACAGGAAGGGAACCAATACAGTCCCCAGTGCTGCTTATAGCCATGTCTGACACTTAGCTCTGAGGCCCCACTAACTGTGGTCAGTCAGTCAGGTAGTCCATTACTGAGGGCACAGTGGAAATGCCAACCTGCATTGATAGAAGTAGTCACAATACTCTCATTGATGGCTGAGTAAAAATTCATCAGGTTATTAAGTTTCTTAAGCTGGCATAGTGAGCACAATCTCTGCTGGGCTTTCCTAATGATAAGTGCACCATACTTCCACCACTTTGATGGAGTGGTAATGGTAGAACACAGAACATATATCAGTCCAGCACAAGAACAGCCCTTTTTACTCATAAAGTTGAGCTGAACTAAATAACCTAATCTATTTGTCTGTATATGATCCGTATCTCTCCATTTCTACATGTCCGTGTCCCTATCTAATAGCCTCTTAAAAGTCTCTGTTGTATCTGCCTCCATCATCAGCCCTGGTGATGCATTCCACACTTCCACTATTCTGTGTAAAAAAAAAGTTCTTTGAACTGTACATCTCCTTTGAACTTATTCCGCTCTCACCTTAAATGTTTCCTCTCAAATTTTAGACATTTTGACCCCTGACTAAAAGATGCTGGCCCTGTATTCTACACATGCCTCTTATCATCTTATCAATCTCAGTCAGATCTGCCCTCAGCGTTCACCATCCCAGTGAAAAGAACCAAGTTTTTCTCAAGCACCTTCTTCTAGATGAGCTGCCAACCATGGCTAACAAGCACTATCTGCTCAAAGCGAATATTTTTAAGGCACCAGTAACCTGCCTTTGCCCCTTCTCCTGTCAGTAGAGACATTTTCACTGGGCTTAGTACCTAAGCCAAACGTGAGGGCCAGGAACTGGACTTGGTTGTCAGATACTATTTGAGGCACATGACATTGGGAGCATTTAATAGGTAGTGAGAACTTGTCACCATTACCACCCCCAGCTATAACAATCTTAAGGTTATTACTGGATACACTTAATACATCCACCTCTGCTTAGTTTGCCAGAGTTCTGCCCAAGAACACAAGGAATTGCTGAGAATTAAGAAAGTCACAGAAATCAGCCTTTCCTCCTTTGCTTCTGTCTACACCACAAAAATAGCAGATATAATCAAGGACACTGCTCATTCTCTCTTCTTGTCCCTTCTATTGGCAGAAGATGCAAAAGCCTCAACCATACAATAACAGGTGCAAGGAAAAATCTATCCCTGGACTGCATGGTTAGCATGATGCTATTACAACTTGTGACAACTCCAGAGTTCAGGGTTCTATTCTTGTGCTGTCTGTAAGGAGTTTATACATTCTCACCGTAACTGAGCGGGTTTCCTCCAGGTAATCCAGTTTCCTCCCGCATCCCAGACATAGAGCATTGGTTAATAGGATAATCGGAGATTGTATATTATCCTGTGATTAGGCTTGTATTAAGTGCATGGGTTGCTGGGCTAGAAGTGCCTGCTCCACTATGTTTCTCTACATAGAGAAAAATAAATAAATAAGACCCTTGAATGGACCTCTTGTAGGATAAAGATCAACATTTAAGAGAAGTTTGGATAGGTGCATGGATGGCTATAATGTAGGTGCATGTCAATCGGACTAGATGGAATAATAGTTTACATGTACTAGATGGGCTAAAGGGCCTTTTTCAGTGCTATAGTGAAAGTTAAACCGGGGTGAATTTCACACCTTTCCTCTGTGTATTGTTCTAGGGGATGATAAGGTAAGAAGACTGCACTTTGCTTCATGAATAGATAAAGAGCCAGTCATCACGAAATGACTGCATCCATCTCAGAATTCATTATTCAACATTTGGTTAAACCAGGCAGGCAAATGGACATGGGAGGACATCTTCAGGAGGCTGTGCCTGAAAAAGCTGGTATCGATAATTAAAGGCACTCACCACCTAGAAAATTCCATCTTCTCATTACTCCATCAGTGAGGAGGTATAGAAGCTGAAAGATGCATATTCAACATCTTAGGAACAGTTTCTTCCTCTCTGCCTTCAGATTTATGAATGGTCCATGAAGCCATAAACACTACCTCAGTATTTGCCCTCTTTTTGTGTTACTTATATATTTTTTTAATATTTCCATTATAAGTTCCTGACTAGAAAACCACAATCTGCATTGATTGGAAATAACATTTCTACCTCACAGCTCAGGCGTGTGTGCTTAGCCCACTGCTTTACACTCTCTATATCCATGACTGCATGGCTAGACACAGCTCTAGTGCCATCTATAAATTTACTGATGATACAATTATTGCTGGCAGAATCCCAGATGGATAGGAGAGAGCATACAGGAGTGAGATATATCAGCTGGTTGAGTGGTGTCGCAGCAACAGCCTTGCACTCAACGTCAGTCAGAGCAAAGAACTGATCATGGGCTTCAAAAATGGTAAGATGAGAGAGCACACACTAGTCCTCATAAAGGGATCAGAGTGAGAAATTTCAAGTTCCTGAGTGTCAATAGCTCTGGGCACCTATCCTGAACCCAACATTTCCATGCAGCTAAAAAGAAGGCATAACAGTGGCTATATTTCGTTAGGTATATCACCAAAGACACTCACAAATTTCTATAAATGTACCGTGGAATGCAACACCATCTCATGGGGGCGTGGGGCAGGGATGTCTACTACACAGAATCAGAATAAGCTGCAGAGAGTTGTAGACTTAGCAACATTATGGGTACTAGCCTCCCCAGCACCCAAGACATCTTCAAGGAGCGATGCCTCACTAAGGACCCCGATCACTCAGGTCATACCTTTTTCTCATCTCTACCATCAGGAAGGAGTTACAGAAGCCTAAATGCACCCACTCAGCAATTCAGGAACAGCTCTTCCTCTCTGCCATCAGATTTCTGAATGGGTACTGAGCCCATAAACACTATCTCTGTTTTTTTTAAATTCTATTTTTCTACTACTTATTTAATTTAACTATTTCATATATGTAACTCTCACTTTGGCTAGCGGTTTAATATAGGGGGTGATAGTCCCTGGCCTGGCCAAACTTAAGAAATCTTGTTTGGGTGGATGCTGCACGATGTGTCCCTTGTTACAAATCAGTACTCTGAAATAATGAAGACTACACAATATGCGATTAAACGATTGAGCTTTATAATTCTCACTTAGACTATAAGGCTAGTAAAGAAAACAAAAAAAAAGAAAAAGAGCCCATTCTCATGAAACAGTCTATTGCACAATGTCGCAGCTCACTGATAAGCCAGTTGCCCACCATTGACCTCCTCTGATCCTCACTGCCCTGCGGACTCTTGTTCCAAGTCTACTCTGTTCAGCAGTCTACCAACTCTCTCCATTCACGTCTTCTCTCCTCAGCTCTCCCTGGCAAAAGACTGTGAAAATATCTCTTCCAGACTCACAAGAAAGAACAACAGTCCTCTCAATGGATAGCCCCAGCAATCCAAACCCCGTTATCTCTAGTCATAACCCAAACATTGCTGCTACAGAGACACCATTACATTAGCGGTAAAGCCTTACAGCATGTTACACAGCAGTGAAACCTTACAACATGTTTTTATATATATATATATATATATATATATATATATACTATAATTCAGCTTTTTTCTATTATTATGTATTGCATTGTACTGTTGCTGCAAAAACAGCAAATTTCACAATATATGCTGGTGATATTAATTCTGATTCTTATTCTTATTCTAACTTATAGTATTTTTTGTAGCTAATTGTAATGTACTGCTGTTACAAATCAGTAAATTTCAGGACATATGTCAGTAATAATAAACTCGATTCTGATTCGACCACACAGATTTGCTCTACTTTTACGCTATTTATTTTTAAATATTCCTCTTTGTAACTTGCAGCAGAACTGTTCTGTACTGCTGTTGAAAACAACAAATTTCATGACATATGTCAGCGTTAATAAACCTGATTCTGAGAAAAATGTTTAAAAAATGAATAGGATATCTGTTTCAACAGGGTTCTGTATTTTAATCAGAACTGTCCCAGGTATGTCCCAGAATTGTCCCTGGATTACATACGTTACAAAGGAATGGTATATTTGTCACTGGATGACAAAAGAGAAATGAGGGATGAGTTCATTGTGACTTGTTCTGCCTGAGAGATGGAAAATGATGGCAGTTCCAGCATTCTTCAGGCTTGCGGAGAGGAGCTGATCTCAAAGGGCCCTCCTGTGATGTATCACCGCCGTATGCCAGAGCCCCTGCAATCGTCCTCATCCGCTCCAAAGGAGGTTAGAATGTGGATTAAACCTCTTGCTCAACAGCTGCGTGGTTGACATTTATCATCTCAACAGAACCGAGCCAGAGAGAAAGGGAAGATATGACACAAGTTTGATATTATTTGATCTGGGCCAACATTAAAGTGACAAATTACTACTCAGTCTTAATTTGACTATGATTTGCAGGTTACAAGGCTTTGTAATCCTCTGCTTCCTAGCAGCTGGAGGTGGTAACTATTCACTGGTAATTTGTTAGAGTTGCAGTGTAAGCTATTGCAACTAATCGGCCTTAATTGAATAAGTGGATCTGAATGGAATCTGGAAATCCTGAGCAATTTTTCAGCTGAAGCTGCTGCATTCGTACACATTAACTCAATCATTTTGTGTTATTCTCGTTGAGTGAATGCACATTTGCTTCAACATCTCTTCCTTGCCCTCTTTCTCTGACAATGGATACAAATTCAATGCTGGCTAACACATTGTGTCACTTCTATTAAATCTTCAAAGAGCACCTGCACGATGAAAGTACGCTGACCACAAACACAGAGTTTCATACATTACACACGTTCATACCCATTCTCTCTCAAGGCTCTGCTGAAAGTTGGGGAGAGACTCCGTGCTGGCAGAACAGCAAAAAGGCTTTATTTACCGAGAGAAGGAAACTGAACTTGACAATCATAAATGCTGGAGGAACTCAGCGGGTCGGGCAGCACCTATGGAAAGGAATAGAGAGTTGATATTTTGGGCTGAGACCCTTCATCTGGACAGGAAAGGGAGGGGGTGGGAAAGAAGCTAGAATTAGAAGTGGGGAAGGGAATGAATACAATGTAGAAGTGACAAGTGAAGCCAGGGGGAAAAAAGGTACTGTAAGTAGGTAGGGATTTCCAGCATCAGCAGAATCTCTTGTGTTCAGAATAGGGGTTTCCAACCTTTTTCAAACCATAGACCATTAAGTAAGGGGTTCATGGGCTCCAAGGTTGGGAATCCTTGGTTTAGTGCATTTGAGTTCATGACCCCAATGTATGAGTGGGCCAATTGCCCTGTTCTGCCTTTCAGACAATTGATTTATTTTAAGCCTATTCAGCTTTTATTTTAATGCACAGTTTTGGAAGTGTATTAGGTCACTTCCTGTGCAGCCAGGTAGTAGTAAGTATAAAAACACATTGGCTCTCAGGAGGCTAGAGGTTTATGTTAGGAGTAAAAGATGTTTCTATTTATGGCCATTATTAGCAAGAGTGTTGCTTGTAAGTTGATGTTATATTGTTTAGAAGTTAATCTAAAGGTACCAATAAGAATTTGCTGAAACAGAATGTTATTTTTGAGCTTGTTAGACACTAATCTTGATGCTATTGGTTTGCACGTAACACTTACCTGTAATATTTACTTGTCGGAATCTTATACTATTTACCACATCATGCCATTGAGTCTGCAATAAAGCCAAGGCTTGGAGGCTATACTTTGGCAGTAATGTCATTACTAAATGGATTTGGCTGACTGTCTAGTTGATGTCACAACACCTCATTGAGGCCAGTACCTGCCCCATCAAGTCTGCTCCACCAAGCAAACCTGACCACAATCTTACTTATTCCCATTAACCTGTCATTTATCTTTTATTCATTCTTTGTTTTTTCCTCTCTGTTTTATGGATGTCTGTGAAGAGTAAGAATTTCAGGTTGTATACTGTATCCGTCCTCAGATATTAAATTGAGCCATTGAACCTCTAGACTGCTTCCAATTCACTGACATCAAGTCAGATAGTATGGAAACAAAACCTTCAGCTCTTTATGATTGGTACATCCTTCAAGAAATAATGAGAGGAAACTATACAAAAGCCAACTGTAGCTCTACATAAGTGAAGCATGATCTCCCTGCTTCTGGAATTAGTTTATTATGGTTAAACATACCAACTTATAGTGACAAATCTTTATTCTGCTTGCATCCATACAGATCATTCTAAATAAAGTACACTGGGGTACAACAGGGTGAAATAAAAACAAAAACAGACACAAAATATAGTCAATCACAGACACAAGGAAGTCTACAGATGCTGGAATTCCAAAGCAACACACACAAAATGCTGGAGGAACTCAGCAGGTCAGGCAGCATCTATGGAAATGGATAAACAGTCAACGTTTCAGACTGAGACCCTTCTTCAGAACTGAGAAGGAAGGGGGAAGATGCCAGAATAAAAAATAGAGAGGAAGGCGGATAGCTAGAAGGAGATAGGTGAAACCAGGTGGATAGGAAAAGCCCAGGACTGAAGAGGAAGGAATATGATAGGAAAGGAGAGTGCACCACGGAAGGAAAGGGAGAAGGAGGGGCCCAGGAAGAAATAAGCAGGTGAGAAGAGGTAAAAGTTCAGAGTGGGAAATGGGGGTGGGGGGAAATTGTTTACCAGAAGCAGAAATTGACATTCATGTCATCAGGTTGGAGGCTACCCAGACAGAAAATAATGTGTTGCTCCCAAACCCTGAGGGTGGCCTCATCTTGGTACAAGAGGCCATGGACCAACACTTCAGAATGGTAACTGGAATTACAATGGCAAGTTCCACTTGTGACAGATGGAGCAGAGGTGCTTGATGATCACCCAGTTTATGACAGAATTTACCAATGTAGAGAAGTCCACATTGGGAGCATGGGACGCAATAAATGACTCCAGCAGATTTGTAGGTGTAATGTTGCCTCACCAGGTAAGTGCTGAAGATGGACAATAGTAACATGTTGCTACAGGCTCCTCTCTCACATATTTCATCGATTAGCTTCAATGGAAAAACTGAAACAAGTTCTGAGTATTTTCAACTTTGTCTGCTATTGACTCTGGGACAGAGAACAAAATTGTCCCCATACTTGAATGTTCTTTTTCCAAGTGTTCAAATAATGACAACTGCTGAAAGTGCAAAACTATTCAAGATGAGAGTAGCAAGATTGATTTTATTTCAGGAGTGCACCTGGAAGGTCAGTCTTATAAGCAGCGAAGATCGATATCTCACGTCGCATCATTTATTGTAACATATGCATTAATTTCGGCAGATATGTCCCTTTTAAACTTTGACCCTAAAAATGAGGCCATCGACCAGAAATTTTGCTTCATTGTAAGATTCATGAAACATTCTCTTTTAAAAGAAAACTTGATTTTGAAACTTTTTCAGCGAGTGAGAAAAATGTTTTCATTATTTCTCTTCAGGAATAGATGAAGAGAAGCCAATAACCATGTAGAATGTTTTGTGCAGGTAATCACATCACAGCTGAAGATCAAAGAAGGATCTCTATTTATGATTGTAGAACGTAAAACATAAAAGTGTATGGGCCATTTGATCCATAATATTGTGCCAAAATCTGAACACTAATCCCTCCCACCTACACCATGTCCATATCCCTCCAACCTCCTTACAGCCATATGCCTATCCAAACACATTTTAAAAGCCTCTAGTGTATTTGCCTCTATGACCATACCAGGCATCTACGACTCTCTGAATAACAAACTTACCTCTCACATTCACCTTGAACCTGCCTCCTCTCACCTTCAATGCATGCTCTCTGGTATTAGACATTTTAGCCCTGGGAAACAGATACTCTTTGTCTGTTCTATCTATGCCTCTCATAATCTTATAAATCTCTATCAGATTTCCTCAGAGCCTCCGATGCTTCAGAGAAAACAACCCAAGTTTATCCAACCTCTTGTGATAGCAAAAGCCCTCGAAACTAGGCAGAATCTTGGTAAACCTCTTCTGTGCCCTCTCCAAAGCCTCAGTGACAAGAACTACATTACTACAGATAATTATCTTTATTTATTATAATGTAAGCCATTAATTTGCACTCTGAAGATGAATGACTTTCATTGGTCTTTATTTTAAAAATGACTCCCTAGTAAGGATGTATCACATCAACAATACTTATATTAAAGATAGATAGAACATACAGCACTACAGCACATTACAGGCTCTTTGGCCCAATATGTTGTGTCAACCTTTTAATCTACTCCAAGATCAAACTAACACTTCCCTCCTACACAGCCCTCCAATTTTCTATCATCCATTTGCTTATATAAGACTTTTTAAAATATCACTAAATTACTTGTCTCTACCACCACGCCTGAAAAGTGTCAGAATCAATTTTTCTTTAAAATAAAGTCTGAAAGCATGTACCACTAGGCTCAAGGACAGCTTCTACCAAGTTAGCAGACTCGTGAACAGACCTTCGTGTGATAAAATGGACTCAGACTCACAAACTACCTCGTTATAACCTTGTACTTTATTGTCTTGTTGCACTGCACTTTTTCAATATATTTTATTCTTTATTCTGCATTATTGTTTTACTTTATTTGAGATTGATACATTCTGGAATGATTTGATCTGCCTAAATCAGTATGGGTGTATGAAGAGTCCAGGGAGGGGTAGTACCTCTGATATGGAGGCTTTCCATGTCTATTCTGGGGTAGCTCACTCACCTTTGGTCCCCAATAGATATACAGCTCTCACCTGAGGCTCTCAATAGTTGTCTGCATGTTACCATAGCTACGGTACACAGCTTTGACAGATGGGTTAAACCAGATGAGGGTAGCTGGCGGGCCACATCCCCCAGTGAGATAGAGACATACCTGTCCTAGATTGTAAGATCAGCTCCAGCAGACTGGGTGGATGACATGTACAAAGAGGTGAATGAAAGACATGAGGGGGCACAGAAGAAGTCATGATTGTCCACTGCTATAAAAAAGACCCCAGCTGTGACATCTACTCGTACCACTAGACAGGACTTGTGAAGTCAAGAGAGTGGGACTATCCCAGTGCAATGGCTTTTCCATTTTAAGAGCTCTCCCGCACAGGTGTACTGTCATCTTGATACATGTGACATTAACAATCCAATACCAAAGCCATATAGGAACAGGACTAGGCCATTCAGTCCATCAAAAATTTTCTGCCATTCAATATAATTACAGCTGATCTAACTCAGGCTTCAACTTTTTTTTTGTACCATTGCCTTCTGTTCCTCTTCAGGGCAGGAAATCTGTGACCCTTACCCAATCTAACTTGTATGATTTAACATACTCAACAGCAATTGCTCCACCAATTAATACTGCTCCAAGAATTGTCACCTTGTTGTGATGGAGAGGTTTTTGAGTCCCTGAGATTTCAAGAAGGATGCTCTCTGGAGCTTAGCTCCTGCTAGGGTCACCTATGGCAGAAAGGTCAGGGGGGCAGTTCCAGACAAAGAGCGATCCAAGCAAGATCTCAATGGTGCAGCTATCAGAAGATGATGACACACATCAGAATGGTAGAGAAGGTGGAGGAAGTCTGAAGCAGTGAAGGGTTCCAAGTCATCTTGGGTGCCATGCCAGTGGACTCTGACCCTGATCTGTCAAGGGCCATGTGGAGGCTGCACATGCATCAGCCTTTACATATTAATCAGTCACACACAGGAGTTCTCCATTAAGGGAATAACCTGTGAAAGATATGGAAGGCAAAGATAGCCTGGAGCAGTTGTTGTCAGGTAATACCTTTGATGTGACACCACCAAAGACATCTCTGCTGAGGGAGTGTGCACTCAAGCTGAACAAGTAAGTCCTCTGTAGTGTGACTTTTCCAGAAAATTCTTCCTAAAACATAGTGTCCTCTTATTCAATAGTGGTCGCCAGAGACAGATGAGATAACAGAAGGATGTGAAACATGCCCAACCAGTAAGGCTCTTTAATAACTTCAAAATATCATTAGCTGCTGCTTGACTTTTAACATCTTTGCCTTCCTTACTAGATATCATCATCTGTCCACTTAAAGTTTCAATTGACTTTTAACACCTTTCTATCCTTACTAACTTCAAAATATCATCGGCTGTCTGTTCAAAATTTTGAGTGACTTTAACACCTCTATTGTAACTAGTGATTAATCTTGTAAGTTTGGAATTCGAACATATACAATTTATGATAATCAGTATCAGTAACTGGTAAGCCATCCTGGATAAAAGTAGACGTTTTCTGTTGGGACTTCAGAACAGTGTGAGTGACAGAAGACCATGCTGTTCTCCTTGAGCACAAGTAAAATAAAAGGAATATTTGAGTCGTAAGAGCGAGCGTGTTCAGGCCCAGTTATTTCAGTTAATTTACAATTGGCGATGACAGTTACTTCGACAAACCTTTTGGGAGAACATTGTACTTGACTTGAGTGATCAACCCAACCAATCAAAAGTCATTGCTTCTGTACATGTCTGCTACCATTTTATAAATAGACCTGTATTCTTAAGGTAACATTTAAGTGCCTTCTTACTTCAGGAGCCGGTAACGTGGGCAGCAGACTTAGAAATGATTCTAATTTTCTGGGGTTATTGAGGCTGTCCCAGCACTGGAGAAGGCAACCAAGTCATTAAGAGTTCAGGGTCAGATGAAACATGGTTGGGTCAAAGTCACAACAGTGCCATTACTGGTCTTTCAACTCACAATATTATGCCAGACTAATTAAACTAATAATTAAGGGTTACCTAGACCAGGGGATCCCAACCTTTTTTGTATCATGGACCCCTACCATTAACTGAGGGGTCCTTGGACCCCAGGTTTGGAACCCCCGATCTAGCCTAAAGCCTTCTACAGCAATATGTCCATACCCACCATTCTCTGCACATCGTATGCCTTTGCGAGTGCCTCTTAAAAGTATCTATTTTATTTGTTTCCACTACCATTCCAACAGAACATTACAAATACGTCCACTCTCTCTATGTAAAAAAAAATTGTCTTACACAGCTTCTTTGAACTCACCCCCTCACCACTTAAATACCCTCAAATATTAGACATTTTGAACCTTGAAAAACAATGCCAGCTGTCTAGAATATCTATGCATCTCATAATCTTTATAGGGATCATATTTACTTGTCCTATAGTGTACATGTATTAGGAATTTGCTGTGGTGTATTGGCATGACATGAAACAAAAAAACACCATTCAACAATTACTAAGTTTCAAGAAGTACATCAAAAATAGAGTTAGACATTAAATAATGGATACAGAATAAAATATATACCAGCACAAATTCACAACGTAAACAGCATTGTAAAGAGAGGTTTATAGTGTTTACAGTGTAGTGACAGGGGTGATAGGAAGGGCCAGTGGACTAACTAGAAAGGTTGAGCAAGACAATTTTAAGATGGTGTGAAGTTTAACACTAGAGTGCATTCCAGAAGGGAGCTTTTGGAGAATCTTAAAAACTTCTATTAAGTTTATCTTCAGACACTGGTACTCCAGAGAAAACAAGTTAAGTTTGTCTAACCTTTCCTTAGAGCTCATGCTCTCTATCCAGGCAGCATCTTGATAAGCCTTCACACCTTTCCTATAAATGATGAACAGACTAGGCAGCTTTAACCAACTCTCAGATTCCAGTCCAAAAAGAAACTGTGATTCAAAATTGAAGGAGTTTGCACTTTTATCAGTGTTGTGTATGTACACAGAAGGAATTCTATACAGATTCCCTTGACAATTCTTGCTCCTGGAATATAGTCTTCCTATTGTCTCTGAGACTGTACCGTCAACATGTAAAGGTCAGCGAACATCTCTTAAAAGTCTTTAACCTTTAAAATGTAAATTATTTCAAAGTCTCATCCCAACCCAATTCAAAATGAAATGTCAACTCACATTTTTAAAAAATCTTAGCAGGGCATTTTTATGAATTTGCTGTTAGTTTAACATAATAATGGACGGCACTGTATTTAAATTCCGTAATAATTAACGGTGCTTCAAATGTTATTCGGCACATTAATAACTCATCTGATGATGGTTAATTCTTGCAATTAGCATTGTGACAAAATTTATATTGTGATGCATTAGATTAAAGGATCATTAAATCCCACTCAAAGAGACTCAAAGGATCAGCGAATGACAAGTGTGGAAGAGAATATTCACTCCAATGTTCATCACTGACATTTATTCCACACCTCTCATTGCCCTTGAACTGAATGGCCCGTTTGTCTATTTTAGAGTGTGGAAAAGTTAACTATATTGCTGGGTCTGGAGACAAGGGAGAGCCCAGATTGTGTACGTATGGTAGATTTCCCTCCATGTAGTGTAGGCCTCCATTAGTCTCGATAGACCATGGATTTGCACCTTGGAAAGTTTCCAGAGCACAAGCCTGGGCAAAATTTTTTTAAATGGAAGACTGGCAGTTGCCCATGCTGCAAGTCTCCCCTCTCCATGCCACCAATGTTGTCCAAGGGAAGGGCATTAGGACCGATACAGCTTGGCACCGGAGTCGTCGCAGAGCAATATGTGGTTAAGTGCCTTGCTCAAGAACACATATGCAGCCTCAGCCAAAGCTCGAACTAGTGACCTTCAGATAACTAGACTTAACAACTTGGCCACGTGCCAACACCTCCATGTAGTGTAGTCTTAGGGCTATACATGGAATCAAGCTTTTCTTCCTAAATGGTTCAAGCTGACCTGAGCTTGTCTCTGAGGGCTTTTCACTTTGGTGCAAAAGAGGTTGAAAGGTGACTTGATAAAGGTGTACAAGATGATATGGGGCATAGATCGAATGGATAGTCAGAGACTTTTTCCTCTGGGCAGAAAAGGCTAAAACAGGAGGACATAATTTTAAGGTATTTGGTGGAAATCATAGTGGGGATTTCAGAAGTAAACTTTTTAAACAGAGATTGGCAGGTGTGTGGAACACACTGCCAGGGCTGGTGGTAGTGGTAAGGGCATTTAAGAAACATATAGATGAGCACATGGATGATCAAAAACTAGAAGACTACATAGGGAGGAAGTGTTAGATTAGGGGTTCCCAATGTTTTTTAGGCCATAGATTCCTACCATTAACTAGGGGTCCATGGTCCTCAGTTTGCAAACTTCTGTGTTAGATTGATCTTACAGTAGGTTAAAATGCCAGCACAACATTGTGGGCTGAAGAGCCTGTGACATACTGAAATGATATATGTTTTATGTTTATTTGCCTGAACTTGGCCTAATCCTTCTAAGCCATTCTTGTCAATGAATCTGTATAAATGTCTTTTAAACTTTGTAATTGTACACACTTCCTTCATTTATTCTGAAAGTTCATTCCATACCCCCGCCACCCTCAAATTCTTCCCCTCTCTCCTTAAACTCATTCCCTCTAGTTTGAGATTACTACTGGAAAATGACTATGACCAGGCACCTTATCTATGCCTCTCATGATTTTATAAGCCTTCGTATATCACGACTCACCTTCCTGAACTTCAGGGGCGAAAAAACACAACTTGTTGAACCTCTCCTTATAACTCAAGCCCTCCAGTCCTGGTAAAATTCTTGTCAATCTTTCAGAGATATAGCATGGTAACAGGTTGTTCTGGCCCAACAAGCCCCCACCACGCAATTAGACTCATTTGACCAATTAACTTACTAACTTTGTTTCTTCGGAAAATGGGAAGAAACCGGAGTTCCTGGAGGAAATCCACTTGGACATGAGAAGAACGTACAAACTCCTAACAGACAGCAATGGAAATGAACCCAGGTCACTATCACTTTAATAGTGTTACAGTAACCAATCTATCACCATGCTGTACCCCTTTTCTGCATCCTTGAACTGCCCAAATTATTCTGAGCATAGTCTCACTAATGTCTTGTACATCTGTTTCACTGGCATCTCAACTCCTTTTCCATTGTCCTCTCTATGCATGTGAGCACAGCAATGCAATGAGGTAAACAGCTTCCTAAAATCACACAGGGTGGAAACTTTGTTGTTGGGTTTTTAATAAGAATGACTTTGTGAAACTGAAAAGAGGCAGATAAAATACATATTAAATTCAATGTGGAATCATCACATCTGTATACACAAATACTATCAATTATTGTCACGACAAATCTTAACCAAAGTAGTACACAGACAGATGATCATGCAGTTTTAATAGTGCACATACATACTACTCCACTCCAGTGTAAACAGTGTGGCGCAAAGATAAACTTGAACATAAGATTTTCTTCAAAATATGTCTACAAAATGTTTATTAATACAACCAAAAGCTTAAGACTCAGAGACATTGTTGTTTCAAGAACAAATAAAGAGTAGATTAATATCTTTCTTCTATGTAGACATTTAATCAGAAAAACGTGCTGAATACAGAAGTGGCTTTTATACAAAATGAACTGCACCTCTCGAGGCCGCCAAACTCTCAAACACAGTAGAGCTACAGTAGAGCTGCCCTGACTGATGAAGGCAAAATTTCTTTGTCACCACCTTGATTGGCTGTATCACTCCTCTCAAGAAATATGCACTTATATCCCAGGGTGTCTCTGTTCTGTAACACTTCCCCGGAGTGAGTTGGGATTCCACTGGACAGGTTCGACCATGGACGTTGTGTCCTAGCTATCTAGATATGCAAGTCAGGGCAGTACAACATGGAGAGCAAGTGGTTGGCCATGCAGCAGGCTCCCCTTCTCCATGCAGCTGATAAACTAAGAGGAACAGCAGAGACCGATGCGTTTTGGCACCAGCAATGTCGCAGGAGTTGCCAGTCAGTGTTAAACTCAACACTTAGGGAGCCTTAGGGATTCCAGCTCCAGAACGTTCCCTCAGGTTTTAACTCCTGAAGCTTTCCCATGAGTGGATATAGCTGCAAGGCAGCAGAAGTTTGAGGTCAGAGTTTTTCATCTCCTAGATGAGCTGCCAGCCATAGCTGACGAGCCCCAAAGCGACTGGTTTCAAACACCAGTAACATACTTTTGCCCTCTTCCTGTCAATAGAAGTGGTTCTGCCAGATTAGTAGCTGGGTCACACATGAAGGCCAAGAGTTGGACTTGGACATTAGAGGCTATTTGAGCACTAGTGCCATTGGAGCACTTAATAGGTAGTTGGGGCTTATCCCTGTTACTAACCCCGGATATAACAACCTTAAGGAACCGACACTCAGCAGGATCTTGACATTTACTGTGTAAGTCTTGTCTGGTTTAACTTGCCAAAATGCATGATTTTATTCTTGTCTGAGCTAAATTCACTTTCCCAGATGATCTAGATCCTGTTGTAATCTTAGGTAACCTTATTCACAGTCCATCGTGCCAGCTTTTGGTATCATCTGAAAGCATAGCAACTTTTTCTTCTTCTGTCTTTTCATGGCAGTTGGCAGTCCAACTTAAAGCTGCATTCCCACTGCCAAATGGTCTGTGCTATCCTAATGTCACCTTCCAAACATAAAACTGAATCCAAAGTCATCAAGTGATCCAATAACTTAACACGCTTTAAAGTCATGCTGAACCAAGAGGATGTCCTGTAATTCCTTGTCAGCCCAAGAACAGCAGCAATGGTCGGTGTGCTCTCCAGCCTAGAGAATTCATGGACCATATTGCGTTTCAATGTGCTGCCTGTCATTACTTCTGGGATCATGGTGCACACCCGAGCGTCACTCACCTGGACTCCAAATCCTTTTTGTGATTAAGAAAATGGAGGGGGGAGGGGGTTCATGGGGACAATATTCCAGTGTTGATTGATAATGGAAAATTGACTATCAGTGAAATGGGTAAGGTCAAGTTACCGGTCGGGTCATTTGCTAACAATTCACAATCAGAAGAATCCAAGTGAAGAGGTTAAACAATGCAGGGCTAAGGCTCCAAGTGAATACCCTGATGTGTTGAAAGCCAGTCTGTAGCCAGAAGCCCATGCCATTCACTCCTGCTCCACTGTTCACTTTCAATAACATGCCACTCCCTCCTTGATGCCCATTTCAAACAAGCTGACAGGGTCTCTTTCAATTACTGCATCCCTCCATTCCCCTCCACTTTCAACCTCCTTCTCTAGTCAGCTCTCAGCCGGTCATGCCAGCTCTCCACTAAATCCAAAAACTGCTTCCAGCCATTCAATTGCATTCAAGTCCACATTCATTTCCACATTATTAAGTACGCTGATACACCTACAATTATCTAATCAGTCAATCATGTGGTAGCAACTCAATGCTTAATAGCATACAGATATGGTCAAGAGGTTCAGTTGTTGTTCAGACCAAACACCAGGAGGGGGAAGAAATGTGATCTGAGTGACTTTGACTGTGTAATGATTGTTGCTGCTGGACGGGGTGGTTTGAGTGTCTCAGAAACTGCTGATCTGCTGAGTTTACAGAGAATGGTGTGAAAACAAAAGATCATTCAGTGGGCCCGCAGTTCTGTGGGAAAAATGCCTCGTTAATGAGAGAGGTCAGAGGAGAATGACCAGACTGGTTCAAACTGACAAAAAGACAACGGTAACTCAAATAACCACACATTACAACAGTGGTGTGCAGATAAACGTCTCTGAATACATAACATGCCAAACCTTGAAGTGAAGGGGTTATAGCAGCAGAAGACATTGAACATATACTCAGTTGCCATCTTATTAGGTGCAGGAGGTACCTAATGAAGTGGCCACTGAGTGTATGTGACAAGCAAAAATGGACCTAGCCCTGATCCCTGCAGTTCTCCACTGATCATGTGCTTTGCAACTAAAAAGCCACAGTAAACAAGAGTTTAGATGGTGTCCTGCAGGTGTGCAGCTGCACAGAACAAGGGTCTTGGAAGAATAAGCTCCCCTTCATACAGAATGAGGCACGAAAGATGTGAGCAGACCAAGACAAGATGTTAATGAGGGACTGACAATCACACACTAACTATTGGACAATAACTCTTCACTGAAACTAAAGAATCATTTGTCCTAATGGCACTAGCAATGTTGGAACCCATTTGTGGAACAAGACAGAATCTGGTGTAGAAAAGCAACCAAAGTTTACTCATAAGCATTCCAACAGAACATCAGTGGCTAAGCAGAGCAACACTGCAAGACTTAACATCCTTAAAACAAGGACCCCGCAATCAGGTGTCCACTAAATAATAGCTATATAAACCCCAATCCTATCAAAATAAACTTAACAAGCTTAAACAGAGAGCATTACAAGACTGTATTATAAAGAGTGAGCTGTTTGAGAAAAATGCAAGGAAATCTACACGATTAACGACGCTCATTAAACAACAATTAACCAATTCAAGTGCTCTTAAAAAACATGGAAGCCAACACTCTCCAGCTCCCTGCTCAAGCCCAAAGAGCTTATTACTATATTTTTACTGAGGTAGCCTTCATTGCTTCACTGGGGAGAGAATTCCACAGATTCATCACTGTCTGGGGAAGGAGTTCCTCCTGATCTCCACCCCGTAGATACCTGTAAGAATGTGTCATAAATGATGTTCTGTGTATGCAAATGAATGATTAGAAGGAGCACAAGATTTCAATTGGTCAATATCTGTATAAGATGGCAATTCTAAGCAGAAGTTTTAGAGCATTTTGGTGATATTGGCTGAAATGTTCTCTTTATCAATTAATATCAGAGCACATACACAAAAGATGACATTAACTAGAGTTTTCTGATTGCAGCGAGAGAGAGAGAGAGACAGAGAGGGAGAGAGAAATACACAGTCCTTATTTAGTGCTAAGGGGAGTCATTACTTCAAAATGAATAGATCCATACATAGACTAACTCAACATAAAACTTCATGTACAAAACATTCAATTTCCCTGTACAAACCATATTCAAATAAACATCAAACGTGAGGAAATCTGCTGATGCTGGAAAAACAAACAACAACACACACAAAATGCTGGTGGAACACAGCAGGCCAGGCAGCATCTATAGGAGAAGTACTGTTGACGTTTTGGGCCGAGACCCTTCGACAGACCAAAATGAAAGATCGTAAGAGATTTGAAAGTAGTGGGGGGAGGGGGAAATGAACATAAATCAAATCAAATAAATAAATCAAGTAAACATGCTTGCACAATAACAGTCCATAACTAACTTCACTATACTGAAGATTCAGTCTTTTAGGAGGCATTCTGTTTCTTTCAGGTTAGCGCCTCTGGACCTGTGGAGTGGCATCAGGTTTGGTAGGTGTCTTGTCTAAGACGATGTTCTCAGTTTCCAGTGTCACCTTGCTGTCAGTGACATGATTATCACCAAGAGCTAAGTCTGTTGACTGTAATATGCCTGTCTTGTTGGATGCAATTGACTCGGGTGTGTGCTTCAGTTTAGCATCCAGTATCTGGTCTTCATGATGTTTCCATGTCTGATGCCCAACATTCACTGTCTACATCAGTGGTTTATTTCTTACAGCCTTCCTATCCGATGTCCTCTTGTCTTCTCAGTATTCACCCACTAGGATTTCCTGTTCAATCTCAAAGGTCCTTACTACTTCACTTGGCAACTGGCTGAACTGTTTATTCTGTACTTTCTTCTGTAGATCTGATTTCAGGAGATCTATGCGAGATCTCAGATTCTTGCTTATGAACAGCATTGTCAGGTCACAGTATGAAGACTTTTCTTCTTCTGTTGCCAGTAGTGGGAGATGTGACAAGCCATCAGCATTGCTGTGTTGTTTGGTACCCTTGAACTCTATGGCGTAAGACTGGACTTCAAGGAACAATGCCCAAAATTGTAACCGGGTAGCAGTCATCACTAGAGGAATTCTGGGATTGAAAATGGACACAAGCAGCTGGTGATCTGTCACCAGTGTAAATTTTTGTCCATAGAGGTAGCAGTGGAACTTCTTTATTCCCCATACTAGACTAAGGGCCCCTCGGTCTATCTGTGGATAGTTGCCTTCTGCGCTTGTCAGTTAACCTGATGAAAATGCAATTGGGCATTCAGGCCTATCTTTCATAATGTGTGACGAAACAGATCCAATGCCGTAAGGGGACACATCGCATGCCAGTCTGATGGGTGGTGATAGGTCATAATGGGTGAGCAGTGATGTTATTAGTCGCTTTGTTTTCTTGAATGCTCTTTCACATCTTTCTGTCTTTGTTCCTGTCTACAACAATGTTCTAATGGGTGCAGCACTGTAGCAATGTTTGGAAGAAACCATGGGTAATAGTTTACAAAGCCCTAGCATTATATTTTCCCGTTAGATTGCCTGTAGCACTGTTGCAGTCTTCTCTTGTGAATTATGTAAGCCATTCTTGTCAATGACATGTCCACAATATAAGATTTCATTCTTGAAAAACTCACATTTCTCTGTCTTTATTGCAGATCATACTCCCTCAGCCTGGTAAGCACTTTACAAAGGTTCAGGAGGTACCTTTCATCATTCTTGCCAGTTACAATGATGCCATCAAGGTAACATTATGTTCCTGGGATATCTTGGAGCACTTAGACTATTGCTATTGGCCAAATTGCTAGTGCTGATGGGATGCTAAAGATGAGATGATTATACTAGAATGGTCCCTTGTGAGTTTTTATTGTGAGGAACTTCCTGCTTGATTCTTCAATCACCATTTGCAGATAGGCTTGTAACAAGTCAGAAACCTGCCAAAGATGTGAAAATGTCTTCTATTGCACAATATGCAGCACCTAGTTAATGCTCACTTTGAAATCCCCTTGTACGTGAATGGCTCTGGCCTTCTCTTTCTCAATCACCAGGACAATGAGCATGGCCCAAAAGCTCCATTCAACCTTGGAGAGAATTCCCGATGCCTCCAAGCTCCAAAGTTCAGCATCCACTTTAGGAAGTAGTGCCTGTCCCTTAATGCATCAGAAAGTCCGTCTCTTAAGTCGCAGTATAGGGAAAGTTTGTGCAATTCTGCAATATATTCAGAAGTACTTTCATCCTCTGACAGGTTCCTTTAGTAAAATCTAATATTCTTAGCTATTACTCGTGGTTTAGGGCTCAAGTGATTTTGTAAAATTGTAACAATTTTGTCAAATATCTTGCTTGCTGGTTTTTCAGGGATTATTAAGTTGCATAAGAGACTGTACGTCCTACAACCCATTATGCTAAGAAGCATTGAGGCTTTGTTTTTTCCTCCACATTGTTCGCATTGCAATACAGTTCCACCCTCTCGATATACAACACTCAGCCTTCATTAACACTATCAAATTCATGAATTTACCCCACTGAAGTCATTGTCATGTTATTTTCACTTTAAATTTGCTAGCTGCACATTTCACTGTGTAAGATGAAGGCAGTTACTCACGCGTCCTTTGGTTAGCACCTGTGACAGCCTTCGTACTGTTTAACTCTCACTGTTACATCCTGTAACTGTCTGTGCTGTTGGTGAAATTCGTTGACATTAGGGTTTGTACTCATCGCCAATTTGTTGTGTCTGTGCAGCTACATATCAATTAAAATAAAAGCACTCATGCGGGAGGTGGCTGTAATTGGAGTATTTACATTGCAGCAAGAAAGAGAGCAATGTGCATGTGTAGACAACAGTTCACTAAGCAGTCCATACGTAGTGCTAAGGGGAGTCATAGCTCTAAAGAATCCATAGATTACTTACGCCACCTTCTTGAGACAATGACTCTCGAAGGTCAGTGCGGCCTTAATAGGCCTGAAGGCCTGTTTCCATTCCATAGAATTCAATAATGATTTCCGTTGCATAAGGCCAACAATTCCCAGGAAAATAATTCTGACCTTCTTAAAACAAAACGTTATAACTGTGAGCTGTTTCCTTGCCTGCTTCTCAGGGGAAGAGTCCGTGGGATTTGGAATATGTTTCAATCATAGCCACAAGCATGAGCCAATGATTTATGTGGATAACATCAGCCTGGAGGAGGTGATTCCCACAAGACAACATTGTTCAATGTGATTCTTTGAAATCTTTATAAATGTAGATTAATTTGAACAGTGTAAGTTCTGTGTGTGTTATTGAGCAAATGTCATCCCAATCATGTCGACATATTATTTTTTGATTGATCGCTGAAAGCCGGGCTTTTCTTTTTCAATTATTTTAATGCTTCTTATTATTTAGCCATCATACTGATTTAGTTAGAAAGTCAGTGATCCCACTCAGCTGTCTCTGTCACTACTTTGGGAAGTACGTGATCTTAGAGAGTAACACCATCACCTTTCAATCAGAGGTTGTGGAATCAAACCCCATCACCACAGATGAAAAAATAATCTATCTATCTATCTGTCTGTCTGTCTGTCTGTCTGTCTATCTATCTATCTATCTATCTATCTATCCATCTATCCATCCATCCATCTATCTATTTATTGAGATACAGCATGGAATACGCGATTCTGGCCCTTCCACCCACACCGCCTAGCAACCGTCATTTTAACCCTGGCCTAATCACAGGACAATTTAAAATGACCAATTTACCAATCAACTGGTACATCTTTGGACTTTGGGAGAAAATCAGTTTCTAAATTAACACTTCAGCAGAGGACAGAAGTACAAATTATGGCTGGCTTGCCAGTGGCCTTGGAGTGTTATGGATTATTGATGTCACTTGTTGCATATAAATATTAGGTTAGATTAGATTAGATTCAACTTTATTGTCATTGAGCCGAGTACAGATACAAAGCCAAATGAAATGCAGTTAACATCTAACCAGAAATGCAAAGAATAGTGTTATTTACAAAATAACTGCAAATAAAAAATAAGTGCTACAGCACACAAATATAAAAGTACTGAGACAGTACAATATGGGTGCAATACTGCTTAGCGCTGTGATGTGAGGTTCAGCAGGGTCACAGCCTCAGGGAAGAAGCTCTTCCTGTTCCTGCTGGTGCAGGAGCGGAGGCTCCTGTAGTGCCTACCGGATGGGAGGAGAGTAAAAAGTCCATGGTTAGGGTGGGATACATCCTTGATAACGCTTTTCACCCTGCACAAGCAGCATTTATGGTAGATATTCTCAATGGTGGGCAATTGGTTGCTGATAATCCGCTGGGCAGCTTTCATCACACGCTGGAGTGCTTTGTGGTCTGATACGGGACAATTTCCATACCACACTGAGATGCAGTTGGTGAGTTTACTCTCAATGGTACAGTGGTAAAAGTCCATCAGTATCCTGGGACAGAGGTGATCTTTCTTGATGCTCCACAGGAAATAAGGGTGCTGTTTTATTTTTGGGATTTGGATTTTTTAAAAAAAAATAAGCCATATCAAGTGAATTGTGAATATCTCTTGCAAGGACTGGAGTAGCACTGCAATCTCAATGTCTTGAACAATGATAATAACATTCTATTCTAAATAAATATAAATGCTGTCTGAGCTACATACCACTCCCAGCATTTTTTCCAGTAACTGTCCTGGTAACACCATATTCTGTACCTTATCATTACTTCTCTGGGAATCTGGGAATGAAAGGGATAACATGAGGAGTGCTCTGGGCCTGTACTTGCTGGAGATTATAAGAAAGGGGTGGGGGGGGGGGCGGGATCATATTGAAACCTACCGAATATTAGAAGGCCTAGATGGAGTGGAAGGGAAAGAATCTTTTCTATGGTGGGGGACTGTAGGACTGGAGGGTAGAACCTCAGAGTACAAAGTACTAGGAATCTATGTTTCTATGCTTCTAGAACAGAGATGAGGAGAAATTTCTTCAGTCAGATGGTTGTGATTCTGTGGAAATAATTTCCGCAGTTGGCTGTGGAAACCAAGTCATTGGGCATAATTAAAGTGAAGCTGAGAAGTTCTTGATAAGACAGGGAGTCAAAGATTACAGGGAGAAAGCAGGAGAGTGAAGTTTAGAGGATTGATAAATCAGCCATGATGGAATGGTGGAGCAGATTTGATGGCCCAGATGGCCTAATTCTGCTCCTGTGGCTTATGGATGACGTGCAGTACAAGGGTTTTCACCATTCTGAATCTTTGTACATGTGACAGCAGAAACATATAACTAAATACAGATTTAAAACAGTAATTTTATGTTTTGGGTGTATTTTGGTTTCCTTCTCTCAGAATCATTGATTATGTAGCACAGCCACAGGCTCTTCAGCCCGATTTATCTCTGCCAGCCAAGATGTATATCTGAGCTAGACCCATCCGACTGCCTTGAGCACATATTGTATCCCATATCCTGCCACTTTCTGTAAAGAATTTGTACATTCTCCCCGTAATTCCATGAGATTCCTCTAGGTGTTTCAGTTTCCTTTGTTACAAATGTGGAGCAACTCTGATGGGCTGAAGGGTACAAAGTCGCCCCTCCTTTTTGAGAATTGCAAGATCGCTATTATTTCGGGTCTGAGACCCAGGAAATGAGAGAGATACACAGCATGTCAGTAATGAGAGAGACACAGGAACAGCAAAGGCAGTCGTTGAGATACCGCAGAATACACAAGGTGGAATGTCTCCTATTTGACAAAGAGAGAGATTACTGCTATTGTCTCTTGGAGAAGGAATTGTGCATTGAGTACTGTACTATTCATTGAAACCCCTCAGGGGGCAGCCAGAGTGGTCTGGTTGAGGGATTGCATTATCCCAAACTGATTGACATCTGAGACCCCGTGAGTGAGGATAAAAGAGGGTCTGGGGAAACACCCCTCAGACACACCAGGAGAAACATATGAGACCGGTGGGGGGCTTGTGTGTGTGTCCATCCTTGCCTGGGTGGCGAGTCCTCCACGGAACAGTCTCGCTAAAGGACAGATACGGATCAAGATTGTAACAAGGAAAGCCGGCAAGTTTTTTTATTTCTCTCTCTCTCTCTCCAACAATTGCAACACAGCGACAAACAAACGGCTGCAGCCTGTATGAACTGAAATGAACTTTAGATTTCCATCAGACAATTCATTATCCCCTAGAAAACGATAGAGCTTGTTTCTTATTGATTATTATTATACCCGCACTTTTAGGTTTAGTATTGATGATGTATATTATCTGTATATTTACATTGATATTATTTTTGTGTATTTTTGCTAATAAATACTGTTAAAAATAGTATCACCAGACTCCAACGAACGCTTCTATCTTTGCTGGTAAGTGACCCAGTTACAGGGTTCGTAACACCTTCCACAGTCCAAAGACGTATCAGTTGGTAGGTTAATTGAACATTGTAAATTGTCCTGTGATTAGTCTAGGATTAAATCACAGATATGCTGGGTGGCACAGCTCAAAGGGCCAGAAGGGCCTACTAAGCACTGTATCTCAATAAATAAATAAACTCTTTCTCTCCTTGTATCTCTCTTTGTTACCCTTGCTCAGCTGCCACTGGAAAAGCATTGCTGAGCCGCCTTTGTGAAACGGTGGCAGTCTTCATCCTGTTGTGATTTGATAGGGAGTTCCAAGGTCTGGTCCCACCTGAGCCGACTGAACAACAAAATCGTAACTTGTCTGCAAGGTGTGTGTGTGTGTGTGTGTTGGTGGGGTAGTGGTGTTCTTCTTGGCAGCACATGTCACAATTTTTGAAAGTGCTTTTGGAATAGTCTGATGAAGGAATTAGAGTTGGAAATGACACTTCCTAGGGACAACCGGCAAATATTCTTCACTGACAAATCCTGAATAAATTAGGTATGTTTTTATATCAATTTGGTGGACTCATGGTTCCTAGTCAGGGGTGGGGCTAGAGAGGATGCTCCCACTATCTATTAAATGTTCCCAATGGAAACTGTTTCATATAGCCTCTACCAACCAAGTCCAGCTTTGCTGAGCACCTACACCCTGTCCAACAGAAAAAGTGGGATCTGCCAGTGACCACCTATTTTAATTCAACTTCTCACTCCCTTTCTGACATGTCAGTCCATGACCTCCTCTACTATCATGATGAGGCCACACTTAGGTTGGAGAAGCAGAACCTTATATTCCATTTTGGTGGCCTCTAACCTGATGGCATAAACATCACTTCTTGAACTTCCTGTACTGCCACCCCCTTCCCTTCCATTCCCCAACTCCTTCTTCCTCTTTCCTCTCTCATCTTATCTCCTTACCTGCTCATCACCTCCCTCTTCTTCCATAGACTTCTGTCTTCTCCTATCCGATCCCCTCTTCTCCAACCCTGTATCTCTTTCACAAATCACCTTCCCAGCTCTTTACTTCACGACTCCCCCCTTACAGTTTTGCCTATCACCCTGTGGTTCTTCCTCCCTCCCCCCCACATTCCTATTCTGACTTTTTTTCTTTTTTTCTAGTCCTGATGAAGCATCTCAGTCCGATACGTTGACTGCACTCTTTTCCATAGATGCTGCCTAGCTTGCTGAGTTCCTCCATCATTTTGTGTGTGTTGGATATTAGTTAAAAACAAGTTTAAATAAATAGGTTTTGAGCTGGCATTTAAAAGTGTTAATAGAGTCTACATTCATAGTTTTAGATATTGAATTCCTCAGTTTAGGAGCACAGTTCGAAAAAAAAACTGAGCAGCCAATTATCTTTTGAGGGAGATTCCATATAGGATAATCCCCTATCAATGTCTTAATTAATATTTCTCTAATCTACTAAAATTGCTTTCTATTTCATGCTATCAAATTTCTTCAATCTGATTGGTTGTTATGTCAGGTTAAAGAGTTGACTGCAACTGAGCACCATGGATGCCTTGCAACAAAGAGTCAATTGTATCATGCAACAATTAAGGAGAAGTACTAGCCCTGATCCCAATCCCATTGTGGGAAGAGGCTTCACATTAGTAGTGAATGCCTTTGGTTTACAGCTGGTTGGTAAATTAGGGTTGTTTTCTGAAGTTTTAATAAGATTTGGCCAAGGATACCAAGAGGTTAAAGGTCAGAAGGCTCAGAGAATAACTCTCCAGTAATTAAGGTACTTGACCTACTTAGTAGTTAGTACATAGGCTCATTATCTTGAAGCGCTTAGGGAAGATAAAGACATTAAAATTTGGTAATTAGTATGGAGCTTCATTTTTTTTTTAACAGATTTAGTTTTTTTTAATGCTAACAGGCCATGAAAGTGACTTAAAGAGAAAAGATCAGGTCTTGGCAGTTTTAACAAATTTTTGTACTTAGACAGTTCAATGCAATTTTCCATCTTTTTGAATGAGGAAATTAATGCTTTTATGACAGCCTAATAACTTCACAACAGTAATTAAAAATGTTCATGTTAGGCTGTCGGCTGCTTTGAAAGGCAGATGGTTCTTGTAAACCTGCATCAGTAATTGAAGATATAGAGAGGGCTGTATAGTGGCCTTGATCTCTCTACATGAGTGAGCTGCATGTTCGTGTGTGTGCTGTGCTGCTACCTTTCTGCTCTGGCAGAATATACAAATGTCCTGCCCTTAGACAGCAGGGTGCTCCTGGTTCCAGATGCTACATAGATGTCCCTGGTTTAGGTGGGACAATTAGTCCATGAGCAGGGTGTGTGGAATTTTTCATGATGTTACTGGCCCTTTCCTGGCACCCACCTGTATATATTTTCTTGATAGCAAGTAGGCTGGTGCCAATGAGGCGTTGGACATTTTGATTACCTGTTGTAGAGCCTTCCTGTCCACTGCAGTGCAGTTTTCTGTATCATGCAGTGATGCAGCATGTTAGGATGCTCCCTACTGTGTATCTGTAGAAGATTATGTGTATTGATATGCATTGTTCAGTTCTCTTTACTCTCCTCAGGAAGTAGAGGCTTTGGTGAGCTTTTTGGATTGTATAGGATGTGTTCTGGGACCATGAGATGTTTTATAAGATGTGCACTTTGAAACTGCACACAGTTTCCACTGTTGTGCTGCAGATGTAAAGAGGTGTGTGAGTGATGCAAGTTCTCCTGAAGTCAATAACCACCTCCTTTGTCTTGTTGACATTGAGGAAGAGATTACATTGCTGGTCTCTTTCACCTCTTCTCTGTAAGCCGACTCATCATTGCTGCTGATGATCTCCTCCGATATCATATCGTCAGTGAACTTGGCAAAGTGATTCTTCAGCTGTTTGGCCATGCAGTGTGTATGAGCAGACTGTACAGCAATGGGCTCAGCACAGAACCCTGAGGGCACCCATGTTGAAGATGATGGAAGGGAAGAAGTGGTTGTGTATCCTGACTATCTGTGGTCTGTTGGTTAGGAAATCCAACAGCCAGATGCTCAGTAGCATATTTAGACCAAGGAGTAGGAATTTATTCACCAACATCCATGGGACAATGCTGTTGAATGCAGAATTGAAATTCAGAAACAGCATTCTGATTTAAGTGTCCTTGATCTCCAGGTATGCCAGGGCTAGGTGCATGACATGTGATATAGCATCTTTCATAGAGTGATTCATTTGCAAAGCATTTTGGTGAGTGTCCAAAGTGGCAGGAATGAAGTTTTTAGTACCAGCCATTCAAGGTATTCCTGAATTTTTGTATGTAGGCTGTCTTTGCCATCTTGATGACCAAGATGATGATTGATGTCAGTGCCACTGGGTAAGAGTCATTCAGCTCTGTAGGTGTAAAATTCTTTGGTACAGGGGTGATGGTGGCCAATCTGAAGCATGTGGAAACAGCAACCAGGATGAACGAAGCATTGAAGATGTCCGTGAAGATGTCAGCGAGCTGGTGTGCACACTCCTTGAGTCCTCGACCTGGGATGTTGTCTGGACCAGCCACCATACAAGGGTTAACTCTCTGCAGAGGCCTTCTCAAATCTGCTGCTCTCACCAGGGTGAGGGCAGCTTTCGTGGCTGGCATTGCATTTCATGCTGTAGCTCGAAGCGTACATATAAGTTGCTTAGAACATTGGGGTGGGAGGCATCACTGGTACAGTCGATGACGTTTTCCCTTGCTTAGTCAGTAGTGCCCTTGACGCTGGGGATTGTTATCAGACAGGTAATGCTGAATTTTTGTACGCAGGCTGCCCTTGCCTTCTTGATGCCCAAGATGAGTTTCTCCTGACTGCTTCGAGAGCTGTTCTTTCTCCTAGGCTTAAAGGCGGTGTCCCAGACTTTAGGTAGGGAAAAAGAGTGAGCACGTTATCTGAAGTGTAGAATTCAATACTGAATCCAGCAAATAGCAATTTTCCCAGATATAAAATGAGGTATTATTCAAGACATTGATTCGATTGTAACAGTGCAAGGGCCTCAGAGGGAGAGGTCAGGACAGAAGTGAGATGGTGAATTAAAGTGGGAGGCAAAAGCTCTGGACCAGTTCCACTGACGCAGCACATGTTCTCAGCAAAGTTATAAACCAATTTATTTGCTTTCTGTTCATTTTGAAGATAATAGAGAGGTAGGTCCACTTTATGTTTAACTTGGAACTATCCTGGGGAAAGTGTGAAAAGTTCCCTGTGGTGTCACACAATGTGAAATTGTACTGCACAGCTTCCTGGAGTGACATGCACAAGAAAATCAGAAGAGAAATGAAAAAAAACAAAGCTATGTAGATTGTAGTCCTTTGGCCTGATTTAATCCCTAACGCTCTTACGGAAGCAGGCTTTGAAATTAAACACATTTGACAAAGACTTCAAAAATACACATCAGAGCATTTTCATAGAATTCAAATGTGTTTTGACAGGCCAAAGTAAACTCTTATGATCTGAAAGCTGAAAGTGCTTCTTTTGACAAGAACTCATGAATATCAAAGGTTGAAAACTGCTGGTAGGATTTGATCACTCTGCTACTTTATAAAGGTCTTACTGATATTACAGCCAAGTAAAGTACGTACAGTATTAAGTGTACTGTAACTCAAAGAGAACATGCTGTTCGAAATAAAAACAGAAAATGCCAGAAGCATTTCAAGGCATCCGTGGAAAGCAAAGCAAAGTTGGTTTCAGGTTGAACACCCTCCAGGTGTTGATTTCTTTCCCTGAGGAAAAGACTGTTGGCCTGCATGAGAGGTTTCCAAACTGGGGTCCACAGACCCCTCGGTTAATGGAAGGAGCCCATGGCATAAAAGGTTGGAAACCCCTGGCATATACGCTGTTAATGTCCCTTATGATTTTATCCACCTCATTAAGGTCACCCTTCAGTGTTCTTGATGCACCATCGATAACTCTTGGAGACGTGAGGCGAGATATAGGCTTTTATTGGCTGGAAGAAAGAACGAGCAGCAATTGACCACCACACTGCATCCTGGAGACTGAGGCCGGGGCGGTGCCTCCAATCGCCTTTATACCAGGGTCCATGGGAGGAGCCACAGGAGCAGTCAACAAAGGGGGCATGTCCAGACAGGTATATGTAGTTCGCCACAGTTCTAAACTCTAATAAATAAAACCCTAGCTTCCTCGGCCTCTCTCCATCACTCAGGCCTTCAGGTATGGTAACATTCTCATAAGTCTTGTTTGCATTCTTTCCAGCATCTTTCTCAGAACAGATTAACCAAAATTTGTATAGAATGCTTCAGGAGCACCTCATCAAAGCCACGAACAAATGTGATATAACATCCCAACTACTGTACACAGTGCTGTGAGTAATGAAGTTCCATGTACCAGACACTTTCAGCACCACTTTGTCTACTTGTAAATCCTCTTTCAGGGAACCATATACCTTTCCTAGATCCCTCTGCTCTATACCACTCCCTTGAGGCCTACATTTCATTGTGAATGACCTACCCTGATTTGACTTCATGATATTGTCACATGAAATGATCTTCACTGTACGTAATAACTCCAAGAGAATTGCACAGAGATTCTCTAACAATGAATAAACTCACTAATGCCCCTATTCTGTAAATCACTGTTCACTATATGATGTGCAGGTGCGCAGCAGTGCAGGAACTGAAATACTCCTGTGCACAGAGCCTTTATTGTCTCACAGCTAGAATTTTCTTTTATATAATGTTAATATAATTTTGAAAATATGTTAATATAATTTAGAAACCTATTTTAATATAATTGTGGAATATCCTGTAATTAATTGTGTGTTAAAGAATATAATCCATAAATCTTCCAAATAAAAAACATACCACAACCTTTACTTTGAAACATTTTAGAGCTTCAATGTATTTATATTGTGAGTGTTTCAAGTTACAATAGTGCTACAAGTTGTAAAAATAAACACAGATTTGAAGTTGGTAACTCATTGTTAATAAACCGCCAGCCCACTGAATGCCAACGCCTTCTAGTCAAAACATTTTACTTTTTGCATTCTGCCTGTCAGTTGCTTTGACTGCCTGGCATTATTCACTTGTGCTGTGTGTTGTGGTTTGTGTTTGTTTGATGTGCATATTACCGAGAAAAAAAGCACCGTGCAGTTTCTAGGCCGTGTAAAAATTTCCTGTTCGCGGGAATGGTTGGTCTATGCAACTGTAAGATAAAATTAGACGGTACATTGTGAAATCATTAGTGACTATGGGCTAACACACATAAAATGCTGGAGGAACTCAGCAGGTCAAGCAGCATCTATGGAAATCAATAGACAGTTGATGTTTTGGGTGAGGACCCTTCTTCAGGACTGGATAGGAGGTGAAAGATCCCAGAATAAGAAAGTAGGGGTGGTGGAGAAGAAGAACAAGGTAGAAGATGATTGGTGCAACCAGGTGCGTAGGGGAGGGGGAGGAAGTAAGAAGCTGGGAGGTGAAGGGCTGGAGAAGAAAGAACATCGTAGGAGAGGAGAATGGATTATGGGCAAAGGGAAGGGACAGAGACACCAGGGAAGTGATAGATAGGTGAGAAGAAGAGTTATGGGGCGGGGGGCAGAGTGGGGAATTGAAGAACAAAAAAGTGTGGGGTGGGATGGTGGAGAAGAAAAAATTTATCGTAAGTTGGAGAAATCGATGTTCATGCCATCAGATTAGAGTCTAGCTAGACGGAATATGATGTGTTGCTTCTTCAACCTGATAGAGACTACATGTTGGCAGAAGAGGAGCCCATGGACTGACATATCAGAATGGGAATGGGGATTAGAATTAAAATGGTTTGATTGAGGACTACCCTCTTTGAAGAGGGTAATTAAGTTCTGCCCAGTGACCAGTCTGATGTTTGAGGCGAGGTGATCTCAAACAATGCATCCCCTGACCCAGTAGAAAAAGGCAGCATTGGATCATGGCATCATAGTTGAGCTCTGACCAGTGATGTTTAATGTTGGTTAGCAAGGGGCAAGCGCAGCACGCCATCATCTGAGAGGTCAGAGTTAGAGTGGTGATCTTGAAGTTTAGTTCTTTGAGGATTAAGTCAGAGAAAGTAAAAAAATAGTTCTAGGTAAAGTTTTTGTTTTCCTTCCTTTCTTTATATCTGCTCAGCTACAACAGTGGAGATGCCAGACAGGACAGCTGGAAGCTTCTCTTGTGGCATGTAGGAAAGGTAGGGAAACTTTCAGTGTCCCTGATGACTATAACTATGAGAAATGTATCCAGCTGCAGCTTCTAACAAACTGCATTCAGCAGGTGGAGCTGGAACTGGATGAACTCTGGATCATCCTGGAGGCTGAAGAAGTGATAGATAGGATATAGAGGGAGGTAGTTACACACAAGGTGCTGAGCTCAGGAAACTGGGTGACAGTCAGACAGGGAAAGGGATAAAACAACCATTGCATTGTATGCTGTGGCTTTACCCCCTAGCAACAGGTATACCACTTTGGATACTGTTGTGGGGGGATGACCCAACAGGGGAAAGTTATAGCAGTCAAGTCTCTGGCACTGAGCCTGAGTCTGTGACTCTGAAGGGAGGGAGACTGACAAGGCATGCTATGGAGTTAGGGAACTTGTTAGTTAGGGGAATGGACAAAAGGTTCTGTGGGCAAGAGTGAGATTCCTGGATGGTACATTACCTCCCTGGTGCCAGGATTCAGGATATCTCAAAATGAGTCCTCAGCATGCTTAAGTGGGAGGGTGAACCAGCCGATGATATGGGTAGGACTAGTGACGAGGTTCTGCATAAGGAGTACAGGGAGGTAGGTGCTAGGATAAAGGGCAGGATAAAATAATCCAGAATTGTGACCTCAGGATTGCAATGTGTGCCATGTGCTAATGAGGCCAGAACTAGGAAGATTAGGACAAGATAGAACAAAGTCAGCATGGTTTCCTTAAGGAAAATTCCTGCCTGATGAACCTGTTGGAATTATTTGAGGAGATTAGAAGTAGGATAGATAAAGGGGATTTAATTGATTTTATATATTTTCAGAAGGCCTTTGGCAAGGTGCCACATGTCAGGCTGCTTATCAAATTAAAAGCTGATGTTATTACAGAAAAGTTAATAGAATGGTTAGAGCATTGGCTGATTGATAAGAAGCAGTGAATTGGAATAAATGGATCCTTTTCTAGTTGGCTACTAGTGACTAGTGGTGATCCACAAGGGTCAATGTTGGGATTGTTTCTTTTCAATGCTGTATATCAATGATTTAGATGATGGAATAGATAGCTTTGCTGCCACGTTTGTAGAAGATACAAAGATTGATGGAGAGGCAGGTAATGTTGGGGAAACAGGAAGGTTGCAGAAGGACTTAGATAGATTAGGACGATGGGCATGAAAGTGGTAAATGAAATACAATCTTGGAAAATGCGTGGCCATGTACTTTGGTAGGAGAAATAAATGTGCAGACTATTTTCTAAATGTGGAGAAGATCCAAAAATCAGAGATGCAAAGGGATTTAGGAGCCCTTGTGCAGAGCACACTAAAGATTAACTTGCAAGTTGAGTTGGTGGTGAGGAAGGCAAATGCAATGTTCGCATTCATTTCAAGATGTCTAAAATACAGTAGCAGGGATATGATGCTAAGGCTTTATAAGACACAGTACGATTTCATCTTGAGTATTGTGAACAATTTTAGGTTTCTTATCTAAGAAAAGATGTGCTGGCATTGGAGAGGAGTAGGTTTACAAGAAAGATTCCAGGAATGAAAAGGTTATCATACGAGGAAAATTTAATAGGTCTGGACCTGTACTCGCTGGAATTCAGAAGGATGAGGGGGATCTTATTGAAAGCTTTTGAATGTTGAAAGGCCTAGGCAGAGTATATGTGGAAAAGACATTTCCCATGATGTGGGAGTTTAGGACAAGAGGGCACAGCCTAAGGAAAGTGAGGTATCCATTTAAAACAGAGATGCAGAGAAATTTCTTTAGCCAGAGGGTGCTGAATTGTGGAATTTGTTACCACAGGCCATTGTGAAGGCTTGGTCATTGGGTGTATTTGAGGCAGAGATTGAGAAGTTCTTGATTGGACACAGCATCAAAGGTTACTGGAAGAAATCTGGGGAGTGGAGCTGAGGAGGAGAAAAAAAAGGATCAGCCATGATTGAATGGTGGATTAGAGCAAAGTTATCACAGCTGAAAAGTATCCATTGGTGCTACAGGGAGACACATGAGAGAATGCAGATACTGGAACTCTAGAGCAACGCACAAATTTATCCAAACATCAACAGTTGAATCACCTCTATAGTCGCTGCCTGACCCACTGAGGGCAACCCTCTACTACCACTACCTGGCTTCTGATTCATTTCACTAACTCACCCTGAATGCCAAGCAACTGAGCCTCACTTGAAGAAGGATATATTGCCTTTGGAGGTGTGCAGAGGAGGTTTACCAGGTTTATTCTAGAGATGAGGGTGTTAGACTATGAGGAGAGATTGAGTTTCCTGGGACTGTACTTGCTGAAATCCAGGATGAGGGGAGATCTTATAGAAACGTATAAAATTTTGAAAGGGCTAGATAAAGTAAAGGCAGGAAAGTTGTTTGCACTGGTAGATGAGACTAGAAATAAAGAATATAGCCTCAGGATTCAGGGGAGTAGATTTAGGATAGAGATGAGGAGGACTGATTTTCCCAAGGGTGGTGAATCTGTGGAATTCTCTGCCCAATCACG
Organism: Hypanus sabinus; assembly: GCF_030144855.1. NCBI lineage: Eukaryota > Metazoa > Chordata > Chondrichthyes > Myliobatiformes > Dasyatidae > Hypanus > Hypanus sabinus. Next base: position 75,153,499 of record NC_082722.1, on the reverse strand, counting down.
CAGTGGAAGGTACCTCAGTAAATATATTTAAGACAAGGTTGGATAGATTCTTGCATAGTAGGGGAACTAAGGGTTAAGGAAAAAGGCAGGAAGGTGGAGATGAGTCCATGGTCCATGGTCATGATCTTATTGAATGGCAGAGGAGGCTCGACAGGCCAGATGGAATACTTCTGCTCTGATTTCTTATGTTCTTATGTTCTCATATAATCTTCTTGACCAGCCTCCTATGCGGGATCTTGTCAAGTGCCTTTACTAAGTCCATGTGGACAACATCCACTGCCATGCCTTCATCTACTTTCCTGGTAAGTTCCCCCTTCCCCCCCCCCCCACCCCTGGCACTCCTTCTCTGCCACCTGTCCTACACCCCTCCAGCGACAGCTCCACCCTTGCCTTTCCCAACATCTTTTGCTCCTGCCAGATTTACAACTTGCTCTCCATTCCATATTGACAAATACAGTACTGTGCAAAAGTCTTAGGCTACCTAGCTATATATATATGTGCCTGATACTTTTGCACAGTACTGTATTACATATTGTGTTGTCATTGTAGCTCTCCACATTAACTGAAATAACTGAACATTCTCTACAACTGATCCCCACAACAACCCTGACCTCACCTTGTCACAAGTATTCCCGTTCTCCTAGATTCCCTCGCATGCCCTTCTCTGCAATTAAGCAGAGGATGGTGAATCTGTGGAATTCAATGCCAGAGACATCTGTGGAGGCTAGCTCTTCAGATATACTTAAAGTGAAGTTTGCTAAGTTCTTGATTAGTAAGGGCATGAAAGGTTACAGGGAAAGGCAGGAGAATGGCGTTGAAGGGGAAAATATTTTAGCCATAATTAAATGGCGGAGAAATCTCAATGGTCTGAATGTCCTAATTCTGCTCTTGAGTCTTATGGTCAGATGGGCAATTGGGTCAGCATGGAATTTCTGTGCTGAATAACCTGCTCAATGACTCTATGTTTGGAAAGATGGAATCCACACTGTGACTTAGGAAGTGCTTCTTTGACCACTGCATGGAGCCATTTGAGGAGGACCTGTTGCAGAACTTGTTCCCACAGTTACCCATGTTTTTGAATGAAAAGGCTATGGGACTGGAAAGAAAGCAGGGGAATAGGGTTGAGAGGGAAAATAAGTCAGCCATGACTGAATGGCAGAGCAGTCTCATTGAGCCGAATGGCCTAATCTAGGAACCCCCTTAATAATTAAATACCTATCCATCTCGATCATTTAGCTCTATCCAATGAATTTAGCTTTCAAGAAGGAGCTGGGTAGATATCTGATGGATAGGGGAATCAAGGGATATGGGGACAAGGCAGGGACTGGGTATTGATAGTGAATGATCAGCCATGATCTCAGAATGGCGGTGCAGACTCGAGGGGCCGAATGGTCTACTTCTGCACCTATTGTCTATTGTCTATTGAATGAGTTGGAGTTGTTCTCCTATCTTGGTAACTTGGTTTCAAATGTTTCATCACCATGCAAGGAGACATCATCAGTACACAGTTAATTGTGGTGTGTCCTCTGCATATCCTTTATAGACTTATCAATCAGCTGATTGGTTTCTATTTTGGAAACTCAATGGTAGGAAATCTCATTGTTGATGGGTTGCATATGAACAGTGCGTTGTGGCCTGGAATTTAGCCCACTTTGGCTCATAAATAGGATCGAGGTCTACAAGTCTACTTACAGAATTGTTCACAGAAGACAACACCTCAAAGCATTCTCTGGAGTGCTGCATGCTTGCTTGCGCCATGACTTTCACTGATGCCCTTTTCAATCCGCATGGGTAAAGACCAGGGAGAATTGGTCATGCTACTTCACAGCCAGTTGATGTTCATGGATCTTTGTGGATAGTTTTCTTCCTGTCAAGCACACTGATGATGTCTCCTCACGTGGTGACAAAAAGTTTGCAAGTAAATTGCCAAGATTGGAGAACAACTCAACCCAACCATCAACCACCCGAGCTACACATTTTCTGAATTATTTCCATATCCAATGACTTAGCCTCTGCAGATGTGTGTTGCAATAAATTCCACAGATTCACCACTCTCTGGTTTAATGAATCAATTTAAAGAGCATAACCATGAGAAAAATCTGAATGAGTGGTTGCTATCTTTTCTTGAATGGACACAGCTGAAAGACAGCCTGATTAACTCCTTCTGTGATTGAGGAGACCTTGTGAAGATATTGGTTTTAGATGTCTAAAACTGGCAATTATAATTATAAGATAATCACTAATTAAATGCAACAATCAATTCAGGAGAAGCAGCAAGAATTTGAAACTCAGCACTGTAAAGAGTAAAGATAAAAAAGCATTTAAAGTTTAACCTCCACAAGGGAGAAGGAGATAGTAGAAGGATTTGTGGATGAGGTTAAGTAGCATGAGATGATGGGAAACATGGACCCTTAGTGCCAAGTAGTCAGTCCCTGGGCTATAAATTCTGTGCTGATAAATTTCCAATGACTCCTCCATAATATCACAAAAGGTTTGTCATCCTAATGTAACATAATTAGCTTTTCATAAGGATGCCACAAAACTAAACTTAATTACAAAAGCACTTTACTGAAACGTTTTCTTTTTTTGCCTTTCTCGAGTTCTTGCATTAGTGGCATAATTATCTCAAGTAATTGCTTCTGTGCAATAAAATACTCTTGCCTGGAGCTTTTGTAAGATTGGAACTGTGCCTTTGAAAGGAGATATGTGCAGCAAGAAAAGCAGGGACCTAAGAAGTATTTCTGCAGTAGTTTACTGGCTATCTCAAAGTACTTCCACATCAGTAACAGATGTTTTTGGAGCATGATGCAAAGGAACACAGGGACGATGGTTCCATACACTGGTCATAATATGAACAGGAAGATCCCACACATGAAAAGCCAATTAAAATCCCACAACCTACTGGGATACAGAGCCAGCATCGGGGAATGGAATAAGACTAAGTTATTTTAACTTCTGTGATTCTAATAGGCAAAATGACATCAAATAGTGTTATTTTAAAGAGTTTGTTTGTTTGTGGATAAACAGCTGAATAACCTGTTCCTAATTAGGATTTAATATTTTCCCAAGGCTTGCGTAATTAACTTAACTATTCAGATATTTAAATTAAGGAGAGACTGTCATCAAAATATAAAAAGTGATCTGAAGTAAAACATAATATAAAGTAACAATAGATGAAGAATTGACATTATCCAGTATTTTTTTAATAATTTGTATGATTTGTCTTCTTTTTCATAATGGTTGTTTGTTATTTACAGTTTTTCAAAATTATATTGCATTTCTTTATTTTCCTGTAAATACCTGCAAGAAAATGGATCTCAGGGTAGTATATGGTGACATATATGTACTTGATAATAACTTTACTGTACTCTGTCTGCTATGCTGCTTGCAGTCAGGACAGCAATGAAGGTCTTCCATCTCTGTCTGTCATTGGCCATCTTCTCTATTATGTCCCAGGTGTGGTTCAGGGTCCTAGTTTCTGTCTTTATGGTATGATACCAAGTTGCCTTTCATCTCCAGAATTTTCTCCACTCTTGAAGCGCTGTCTTGATGATGGAGTTGGCCTCTCTTCTCATCATGTGCCCAATCTATCTCCAACGTTTCCTCATGATGATTGTGGCCATATCCTCGTGGTGACAGTGAAGGAGTAGGGCATGGCTGGAGACCTTTCTTGGCAGCTACCTCCAATTGCAGCTGTTCATAGAAGATGTCCTTTTCTTCAGTTTCACTATCATTAATTGGAGCATAACACTGGGTCAGAGTCATGTTCACTTATCGACCAAGTGTTGATTGGTTGCTGTTCCAGTAATTACTTTTGATGTCTTTCTTCAAAATGGCAATTAGATTACCATCATGCTGACCACCCTCCCTTCCTGAGTGTAAAAGTATTTTACCACTTGCTGCCTTTAGCCTGCCAGATCCTGTCAGTCTGCTTTCACTGATGCCCAGTCTATGCAGGTTCTAACAACATTTATTTGTGCTAGCTTTGCCAGTGTTGTATATATTCCAAAAAGCAATTTTGGTCTTGATGGTGTCCAGGGCTTCCTTCAACGTGCCAGTAGCTTCATTTTGGTTTTCAGTACCGTCAGCCATGAACGTCTCAGCGGGAGACTCAGAAATATCTTCGCACTCAGATGTTAAAGGATTCTACATTATTGATTCCGTAGCAATTTTGTTTTACCATTTGGGGTTGTTAGCCCTGAGCTGAACCCCTGAACCTGGAGGATCGGTGGACCAGTCTTAGTCTGGCCTCTACCCTTTGACATGTTTGGCATGGGTGACCCTAACAACAGCCAAAGCATAATCCCTGACTCCAGTCAACATAGCTCTCTATGTCATTGAGGCATACAAGCCTCCAAACCCAATGCTGTGGTTATGATCCTCTTGGAGGTGATAATACATTTACTTTGATAATAATCTATTAATATAATTACTTTGAACTTTGAATGCTGAACTTCAGACTTTTGATTTAGATTCTGCCAACAGATCCACGTGGAAGTTCCATCACAGAAACACTTAAATATAGATAAGGAGCAAATTAAGCTACCTTTAGAAAGCACCTTTTGCAGATGCATCCAGCCTGAGTATGGAAACTATCCTGCCAGTCACTGAAAGAAATTGCAGAGGATTTTTGACACAGCTCAGCTTTCCCCTCCATGGACTCTGTCTGCAATTCTTGCTGCCTCAGTAAAGCAGCCAGCATAGTCAAATTACAGAAGGTATAGAGAATAATGTGCTGGATATGGAGATTCATGAGGTGGTAGATAAAGTGTCGTTAGACTATACTTGGACCAACACTCCAAATGTGATCTAATCAGAGTGTTAGAGAGCTGCACACTAGAGCAGGTTTATTTCAATCAGTTCCACAACCACATTAAAATATAAGGTCACAATCTCCAAAATGATCCCCTTCCCAACATCTGATATACCCTCACCTCACTGGCTGCATTCCTAAAATAAGGTCCAGGCACTCTTCTTTCCTCATTACAATGCATGCATACTGCATCAAACTAGGCTCCTGGACACACCTCAGAAATGCTTCTCATTCTGAGTCCAGAGTGTTAATAATTGGGTAACTAAAATCCCCCACAATAACTCTATTGTTATTCCGTCACTCTGATCTCTGCAATGTCACTAATGTATTCTTCAGTGAAGACCAATGCAAATTACCTGCTTAATTCACCTGCCATCTCCTTGATTTTCATTAATTCCACAGACTTTCTCTAGAATCAGTATTCATTTCATTATCTTTCATTTTCTTTTCTAACTATCGATTGAAACTCTTTCTATAGAGTTTTTTATTAATAAAACCTAACGTAACAAAAATAATTTTCTTGGCAAGTTTCATCCCATAATCTAATTTTTAATTAATTACTGATCTTTTAGATAAGCTTTTGCTGTCATGTGTACATTGAAGTACTGAAATTTAGAGTGAAAGTGCATCGTTTGTGTCAGTGTGAGAATGTGCTGGGGCGGTCCACAAGTATCGCCATGTTCCTGCCACCAACCTGTACATCTTTGTACATCCTTGGAATGTGGCAGGAAACAGGAGCATCCAGAGGAAATGCATGTGGCTATGGAGAGTACATAGCAACTCCTTAAAGACAGCGTGGGAATTGAACCGGTGCTGTAAGGTGTTAAGCTAACTTTACCCTACCTGAAGCTCTTACTATTTAGTTACAGAGCTTTTGTTTTAATAATACCTAATAAAATAAAAATAAAAATTAATTTAATTTTCCTGGTTAGTTCCATCTCATAATCGGATTTTCATTACCAATCTTCTACTCATTTGTTGCATATTTATTGCAAACTTCTGATTTACCTCCCTTCCTCGGGCAATTATATTCCTTTTCTTCAGGTCTGATACAAGCTGAAACAGTCTAGCATGACTTTTTGACATCCAGCATGTTTTGAATCTGCCACGTAGATACATAGTAATTAACTAATCCTAACTACAGAGACACAAGATACTGCAGGTGCAGGAACCTGGAGCAGATGAAGTTTCTTGATCCAACATATCATCTGTCTATTTCCTTTCACAGATGCTGCTTGAATTTCAAGATTCAATTCAATTCAAGTTTAATTGTCATTCAACCATACATAATTCCCATGAATACAGCCAAACAAGACGACGTTACTGTGGGGCCAAGGTGCAATACCACAGTACCAACAATCACACACAGTACAAACCACACACAGCACATACAAGATAGCAAGCACTTGTAAGATATCAGTCAAAAAAAAAGCCATGCAAAAAAATAGTCCAGACCCTGAATGCCACAGGAATCTGAAGTCGACCACGATAAAGCTTGTCTAGTGCTGAGCGAACACTACGGACCGGCATTGACCCCATCCTGGGTGCCACATCACATCACCCCTGTTGTGGCACACCAGCTCTGACGCCTCTGTCATGGGGGCTGTAAAGAGACAACACCACAGCTTGAGGCCCTGAGTCCATGAATGCCACAGAAATCTGCAGTCGACCACAATGCAGCTGGTCTTCTGCTGAGTGAATCTGCTTGAGATTGGAAATTTTCAAAGGTAGCTAGTTTACCCTCAGAGTGCAACTTTGGTGACATGAACGGAGAATGATTTTGATGAACAGTGTTTCCGATTTGAGGAAAATATGGTCTGAAGACAGTTCCAAGAGCCCTTATGTGACCCAGGTATCTACACTTAAAACGAACATTTGTCCAGTGGCCAGGTGTGTATAGTGTAGTTCCAGCATCTCACTTTCCTTTTTGTTTCTTCTCTGTTCTGAATTATTTCCATCTGTTAATATCACTATTTATGTATTGATATAAAGATACAATAAAGATACTTTATTGATATAAAGTGCAGAACAGGCCCTTCCTGCCCAATGAGTCACACCACCCAGTCACCCACCGATTTAACACTAGCCTAATGACAGGACAATTTACTATGACCAACATCTTGATCTATACACTTTGGACTGTGGGAGGAAACCAGAGCATCCAGAGGAAATCCATGCAGGTGACGAGGAGAACGTACAAACTCCTTATAGACAGTGCTATAATTGAACTCCAAACCCTGGAATGTCCTGAGTTGTAATAACGTCACGCTAATCACTATGCCACCATACTGCTTTTCGAGACAGGTTGCCAGCAGTTAGTTAAGCTTCATTCCCCTCTCTCAGTGGGCACCATCACCACCTCTGTCATCCAGTCACATGTGTATTGCAACCTGTCACAGACCTCCCCTTTATCACTCCACCCTTTTCGAAAGATCTTATATATTAATGCTTTCTTGGTTCAGATCTGAAAAGAAGTTTTCACCAAAAAACAATGGATACTGCCCAGTTCATCGTAGGAAATCCCACCCCACCATTGAGCACATCTACAAGGAGCACTGTCACAGAAAAGCAGCAGCCATTATCAAGAACCCTCACCATCCTGGCCATGGGACTCAACAAGAGGTTCAATTGTACAGACCAAACATCAGAATGGGAAAGAATTAGAGATGCTCTTCAGCACACCAGTTATAATGGGTGGTTATTTGTATTACTTTTGCCTTCCTGGTCAGCTTGAACCAGCCTGGCTGTTTTCTTCTGGCTGCTCTCACTAACACCACAGAACTGCCCCTCAGTGCATATTTTTTCACACCTTTTGTTATATGCTCTCGATACTGTTGTGTGTGAAAATCCCAGGCAATCAACAGCGTCTGAGATACTCAAACCACCCCATCTGGCAACCAACAGTCATTTCATGGTCAAAGTCACTTCTTCCCCATGTTGATGTTTGATCTGAACAACAACTGAACCTCTTGACCTTGTCTGCATGTTTTAATGCACTGGGTTGCTGCTACATCATTGGCTGATTAGGTATTTGCTTAACGAGCAGGTTTACAGGTGTACCCAATAAAGTGGCACTGAATGTATGTCTCTTGATCTCGGTTCTAATTGGCACACTCCATAGCTTGCAATTCTTGTTCTGCATTCCCCAGAACAAGGGCCTGTACCTAATCTATGTAATTCTGCTGATATTTTATAGATTTCTTCGAGATCTTCTACCACCTCTTCTTCTGGACCCTTACACACTGGAGTTAGAAAAATGAGAGGAGATTCTCATTGAAACCTATGGAATATTGGAAGTCCTAAATGGAATGCAATGAATAAAATGTTTTCTATAGTGGGGAAGTCTAGGACCAGAGGGCACAGCCTCAGAAAAGAGGGACGCCCATTTAGATTAGAGATAAGGAGGAATCTGTGGAATTCACTGCTACAAATGGTTGAGGAGGCCAAGTAACATTGGTAGTTTCTAGATTCATCAGGGGCATCAAACATTACAGAGAAAAGGCAGAATAATGGGGGTGAGGGGGATAATAAATCAGCTATGTTGGAATGATAAAGCAAACACTGTTATGTCTTCTAACTCTAAAGCATAAAACTAATTGCAAGAAGAAGATGAGCCCAAGAGATACGAGTCTTAGTTCATTTTTTACTTTAAGTGAGAGGTGCACAAATGACACAGTGGCATGTTGACTTATGCTATTCATATACTTCATACATAGAACCACAGTGAATTATTTAAAAAACAAGGAATGCTTAAACAATTAATATATTTACAATATTAATCAAATATTACTGATATATTAAATATGCAACAGACTTGATGGACCAAATGGCCTAATTCTGCTCTCATGTCTTTTGGTCTAAGTGGTCTGATCTGTGTTTTGATTCAATATAAAAATAACCCCTGAGAATCTATGTAATGGAAGTAAATTATAAGGAGTTTGTTGTTCTTATATTCCATGTCTGTCTTGAATTTATACTTGAGTATGCCTATCTGTATGCCTAATTATATTCAAATTTATGCAATGAATATTGAATAATAAATTACAATTGAATAGACGATCATGAAGCAATAACACTGGGTAGAGTTATTAATGGCCAAGCAACAGTGAATGAATACCTTGTTGAGATCCCTTTTGCTAGATATTTGTAAAGCCGTGATATATCTTTGAAAGAGCCTCATAATAAAAAGGAAACACTGATACTTTATGATAAGAATATAAACTATTTCAAATTATGTCAAGAACAATTGGGTTCCTTTATTTCTTTCAAGTTCTCAAAGAAAAACATTGCTGTGGCAGATATGAATAGCAAAGAAATGAGGATCCATTCATTCAAACAAAATTAAGGAAATTTGGAAAATAAATCAGCCCTAATATAAAGGAGATAAATTATTTTAACTATAGTTAATTTTGCTCAAGATGAATTTGAGCTGTATTTAGCTCAACCTTGTGGCAGTAATAAAGTATTGCAAGATCAAGAGATCACAGGGCTTTGCAGAATAGAATGGTATTGGTTTATTATTACCTTTATGTACCAAGGTACAATAAAGAACTTATGCGTAACTTACTATCCAGACAGATCATGCCATCAAGGTAGCAAATAGACAAAAGGGTTCAGAATGGAGTGTTACATTTACAGAGAAACTGCAGTTCAGGAAGACAAATGCACGGCATGGTAACGTAACGATTAGCATAACGCTCTTACGGTGTCCGTGGCCAGGGTTCAATTCCCGTTGCTGTCTGTAAGGAGTTTGTATGTTCTCCCTGTGACCACATGTGTTTCCTCCAGGTACTCTGGCTTTCTTCTACATTCCAAAGACGTATCGGTTAGAAGATTAGTTTGCCACATGAATGACCATTGCTGAATTGCTGAATTGTTGGGCTGTATCTCTAACTGGCAACTGAGAAAGAAGACACTGAACAACCAGAAGACTCAACTACTAACCACAGCCACCACACACTCTTGCCCACAATGCACCAGAATATGTGGATTCCAAGTGGCCTCTACAGGCCACTACAGACCCATTGATTGACAATCTTTCCAGAAAAGTTACCTGGATGCCAGGAAAGGATTCCTATTGTTAATCGAAATGAACTACAATCTACAAATCAGTGAAATTCAATGATTCAAGGACAGTGGAAGTGGACAGATTTTCGTTCTTGCCATGAAGCTGAAAGAGTGGAGGTTGCCATTTTGTGAAGCTGTTCTGTATCCTCCATTTTGTGAACTGGTTTTGCTAGGCAGACAATGATGCTCCTTGTAATCTGCTGGACTAGAGATAATTTCAAAGAAGTTATTTGAGAGGTTATCTTTGGTATGATATAACATGCAGGTTTGTGAATGTTGGGGTCTGTGTTTGCCCTGGTTACTGAGCTGGTACTGGTTTGGTAACTGATTTAGAACAAAGAGCCATAAATTACCAGTTGTTTCTTGTGGACAAGGGCAATAAATGGATGCTGGTTTGGACCAGAGCTGAATAAAAGGTGAAGTATGGCAGTCTGAAGAACAATGACATTGAAATACAACATTTGAATTGATAAGAAGTGGTTAAAAGTAAGGAGCTTCAAATACAAATCTGTGACATCTCTCTGGAGACCACCGTCACGGACACGGAGTTGCAGCATGACGTCCTTTCCCATATATTATCTTTTCCTATTCTTTGGTCCTGGATGGTTTGGAAAATACTGTAGCTGTGCGCACAGGTATTTGGCTGTGTGAATTTATGTGCTCTTCATTGAGACAGTACAGATACTTGTCAGTAAATATAGATTCTCTGTGCGTGACTGATCATTATTACTAAGGGCTAATCCTTGTAACGCTATTCTTGAGGTGAGTAGACTGGAAAAGGCTGAGGGAATACTGAAAGAAGATCGATAAGAGCTGTCCTAAATTAATGGCCATATGGACCTATGTCAGGGGTCACTCTACAGCTGAGAAAATAGTGAAGCAGAGTTTGTTGTTTGGTGGGAGCAGATTCAAAATCAAAGATTCAAGATTGTTTATTGTAATTCTTCAGTACACAAATATAAAATATAAAATAGAACAAAATTATTGTTATTCCAGATCTGATGCAGTATAAAAATACGGAAAAAACAAAAAAAATAAATAAAAGCAATGCTATAAAACACAATGTACAAGTAACTGTTACATATATAGACTGATTGTATGTACATAAAATGATGTTTAGTGATGTGTATGCAGTGATGGGGGATTGATGGGGTGGGTTAATAGGTGAAGGTGTTGATCAAGGTTTCAAAAATACAGCACCGGACAGGTCATTCAGCCCATGACCTTGATGTCACTTTATGCTAAATGACTCTCTCCTGTGTACCATCGATATTCCTCCACTCCCTTCGTATTTACATGGCTATCTCCCACCATAGGAAACATCCTCTACATCCACTCTATCTAGGCCTTTCACCATTCGATAGATGTCAATGAAATCGCCCCTCATTCTTCTGAATTCCAGTGAATACAGGCCAAGAGCCATCAGACGCTCTTCACATGACAAGTCATTCGGCCCTGGAATCATTTTTGTGAACTTCCTTTGAACCCTCTCCAGTTTCAGTAAAGCCTTTCTAAGATACCGGGCGTGAAACTGCTCACAATATTCCAAGTGAAACCTCACCACTGCTTTATGAAGTTTTAACATTATATCCTTGCTCTTATATTCTAGTCCACTTGAAATGAATGCCAACATTGCATTTGCCTTGGTTGTTTTGGGCTGACACCTTTTATCACTGGCAGCTGGAATGGTAAAATATATAAAGTTAAAAGCATTATATTAATGTATTAAAGATTTTCCTCCTTGATTGTTGTAGGGATGTTGTGCTGTATACTGAGGAAACAATCAGCAATGGATTTCTGTCCATTGTATACAGTTTTTCATTGAACTATTGTATTTGTTTATTCTACTGTGTATGCGGGCATGAAAATGAATCTCAGTGCCATATACTATATGTACTTTGATAATAAATTTACTTTGAATTTTGAATTTATTTGAATTCAGTGCAAGGAAAATTGTAACTTGATAAAGAGAATGGTGATGGGGGAGATTTAATAGGAACCCGAAGGACAGCTTTTTCATGGAGAGAGTGGTCAGTGTGTGGGATGAGCTGCCTGCCAAAGTGTTCTATTCATTCATTCATTCATTCATTCATCCATCCATCCATCCATCCATCCATTCATTCATTCATTCATTCATCCATTTATTTATTTATTTATTTATTTATTTATTTATCTATTTATCTATCTATCTATCTATCTATCTATCTATCTATCTATCTATCTATCTATCTATCTATTTATCTAGTTATCTACCCATCTATCTATCTATCTATCTATCTATCTATCTATTTATTTATCCATCTATTTGTTTGTTTGTTTGTTTATTTATTTATTGCACTTTTGGATAATTACATACAAAATGAAATATTAAAATGAAAGAAAAAAATAATATTGACCCTCCCCCCTCCCCTTAACCCTCCTCCCTTAAACCCTTGTCTAAAGAGAGAAAAAAAAGAAAGAAAAGAGAGAAAGATTGCCTGAATATTGGAGGATCCCCACATGCTCCATGGAGTTCAAAATAATTTTAATTTTTACTTTTCCCAATTACTTTGTAATTTTATCTTCAAAGGACCTATATATTTAGTCCTATCTTTTGTAGATATGGGTGCCAAATTTTCAGAAATATATCATATTCATTTCTTAGATTATAAGTAATTTTTTCAAGTGGAATACAGCTATATATTTCATTATTCCAATGATCCATAGTTAAATATAAGTCAGATTTCCAAGTAACTGCGATAACTTTTTTGGCTACTGCCAATGCAATTTTTATAAATTTTTTCTGATACTTATTCAATTTAAGTTTCGGTATTGTCCCTTCAACGTCTCCTAATAAAAATAATATTGGGCTATGTGGGAGTTGTACTCCAGTAATTTGTTCCAATAAAAGTCTTAAATCTATCCAAAGCCAAAGTGATTGAGATAAGTTCATTAAAAAGCACTTGAACAGGTTGTATAGGACCAGTCAAAGATTTAAAGATTAGCTTTGCTAGTCACAAGTGCAGTACATCGAAACACTGGAAAAATACAGTGAAACGTTTTGTTTGCGTCAACACGCTGCAGGCAGGCTGCAAGTGTCACCATGATTTTGGCACCAGTGTAGCATGCCCACTACCTATTAATGCATTCACCTTCAGAAAGTCAGAAGAAACTGGAGCGCCGAGAGGAAACCCACATGGTCATGAGTAGAAGGCATAAACACTTTACAGACATGGTGGGAATTGTACCCTGAGCATTGGCACTGTAGACTGTTATGCTATCTGCTACATTACCATCCCACCCCAGAGGGAGTTAGAGGGATATGGGCCAAATGCGGCAAAAAGGATGTTTAGATGGAAATCTAGGTCAGCACTGGCCTGTTGGAATGAAATGCCTGTTTCCATGCTGAGTGACTCTATGACTAACCAGACCCTGTAACTGGAAATGTATCGTGAAAGAAAGAATGGGTTTCAAATCAGAATCAGAATCAAAATCAAAATTAGATTTAATATCTTTGGCATATCTTGTGAAATTTGTTGTTTTGCGGTAGCAGTACATTACAATAAATAATAATAAATACTCTAAATTACAATAAGAAATATAAATTAAAAAAGAAAATCATGAGAAGTATTTATGAGCTAATTTCCCATTCAGAAATCTCATGATGGAAGCATTAGGCATGTGCCTTCAAGCTCCTGTATCTCAGCCTTGATGGTAGCAATGAGAAGAGGGCATGTCCTGGGTGATAGGGGTCCTTAATAATGGAGCAACGCACACAAAATACTGGAGGAACTCGTTAGGCCAAGCAGCATCTACGGAAAGAAGAACAGTCAACGTCTCAGGCTGAGTGGGAGTCTCTGGTAATGGGTGTTTTTTTCCTGCGGCAACACTTCATGTAGATGTGTTCAATGATGGGATGGGCTTTACCCATGATATACTGGGCCAAGTCCACTACTTGTTGTAGGGGTTTCCATTCAAGGGCATTGGTGTTTCCATACCAGGCTGTGATCAGACAGTCAGAATATTCTTCACTGCATATCTACAAAAGTTTGTAAAAGTTGCAGAAGGCATACTGAATCTTCGGAAACTCCTTAAGGAAGAGAGTTGGTATAAATGGGTCTTTCTCCAGTTGGCAGTCAGTGGTGAGTGGGGTGCTGCAAGGATCGGTGTTGGGCCTGCAGCTCTTTACAATTTACATTGATGATTTGGAAGAGGGGACTGAGTATAGTGCAGCAAAATTTACTGATGACACTAAACTGAGTGGAAAAGCAAATTGTACAGAGAAGGTGGACAGTCTACAGAGGGATATAGATAGGTTAGGTGTGTGGGCCAAAGTCTGGAAGATGGAATACAACGTTGGTAAATGTGAGATCATCCGCTTTGGAAGGAATAATAGAAGAGCAGATTATTATTTAAATGGTGAGAAATTGCAGCATGCTGTTGTGCAGAGGAACTTGGGAGTGCTTGTGCATGAATCGCAAAAAGTTGGCTTGCAGGTACAACAGGTTATTAAGAAGGCAAACGGAATGCTGGCCTTCATTGCTAGAGGGATTGAATTGAAGAGCAGGGAGGTCATGCTGCAACTATACAGGGTACTGATGAGGCCGCACCTGGAGTACTGTGTGCAGTTCTGGTCTCCATACTTGAGGAAGGATACACTGGCTTTGGAGGCAGTGCAGAGAAGGTTCACCAGGTTGATTCCAGGGATGAAGGGGTTAACCTATGAGGAGAGATTGAGTCACCTGGGACTATACTCTCTGGAATTCAAAAAAATGAGAGGGGATCTTATAGAAACATATAAAATTTTGAAAGGGATAGATAAGATACAAATAGGAAAGTAATTTCCATTGGTAGGTGAGACGAGAACTAGGGGACATTGCCTCAAGATTCAGTGGAGAAAATTTAGGATGGAGATGAGGAGAAACTGTTTTTCCCAGAGAGTGGTGTATCTGTAGAATTCTCTGCCCAGGGAAGCAGTTGAGGCTTCTTCACTAAATATATTTAAGGTATGGTTAGATAGAATTTTACATAATAGGGGAATTAAGGATTATGGGGAAAAGGCAGGTAGATGGAGTTGAGTTTACAGACAGATCAGCCATGATCTCATTGAATGGCGGGACAGGCTTGAGAGCCGGATGGCCTACTCCATAGAACCATAGAACCATAGAACATTACAGCACAGAAACAGGCCTTTTGGCCCTTCTTGGCTGTGCTGAACCATTTTTCTGTCTAGTCCCACTAACCTGCCCCTGGCCCATATACCTCTATACATCTCTCATCCATGTACCTGTCCAAGGTTTTCTTAAATGTTAAAAGTGAGCCCGCATTTATCACTTCATTTAGCAACTCATTCCACACTCGCACCACTCTCTGTGTGAAGAAGCCCCCCCCCAATGTTCCCTTTAAACTTTTCCCCCTTCACCCTTAACCCATGTCCTCTGCTTTTTCTCTCCCCTAGCCTCAGTGGAAAAGTCCTGCTTACATTCACTCTATCTATACGCATCATCATTTTATATACCTCTATCAAGTCTCCCCTCATTCTTCTACGCTCCAGGGAATGAAGTGCTAACCTATTCAACCTTTCTCGGTAACTCAGTTTCTCAAGTCTTAGCAACGTCCTTGTAAACCTTCTCTGCACTCTTTCAACCTTATTAATATCCTTCCTGTAATTCAGTGACCAAAACTGCACACAATACTCCAAATTGGGCCTCACCAATGCCTTATACAACCGCACCATAACATTCGAACTCTTATACTCAATACTTCGATTTATAAAGGCCAATGTACCAAAAGCTCTCTTTACTACCCTATCTACCTGTGATGCCACTTTTAGGGAATTTTGTATCTGTATTCCCAGATCCCTCTGTTCTACTGCACTCCTCAGTGCCCTACCATTTACCTTGTATGTTCTATCTTGGTTTTTCCTTCCAAAGTGCAATACCTCACACTTGTCTGAATTAAACACCATTTGCTAAATAAACTCCTGCTCCTATTTCTTATGTTCTTATGTACAGGCACTGTGGTGCTTTGTTTGTAATCACACTTCCTTGCTGGGTCCAGGACAGGTCTGCCAAAATAATAAAACCAAGGAATTTAAAGTTGCTGACCCTCTCCTCTTCTGGTCCTCTGATGAGGATTGGCTCATGGACCTCCGGTTTCCTCCTCCCAAAGTCAATAACCAGCTCCTTGGTCTTGCCAACATTGAGTGAGAGGATGCTGTTGTAGCACGACTCAGCCAGTTTTCAATATCCCTCCAAAATGCTGATTCATCACCACCTTTGATTCGACCTACAACAGTGGTTTAGATGCAACATTAATATACAATGTAGTCCTTCGCTCTTATTCAATTCAATCACATTATGCATGTACCAAAAATAAGACGAAAGATTTTCCACCGACATGTTGCAGACTTTTAAGCACTTTGGTGAGATTATTAGTGGGCTCTCTCTGTCAACTAATGATGGTGTCAGCAAGCTGGCAAAACTTGTTCGGTATGTAGCAGGGAACTAAAGATGTCAACATAAAAAGCCATTCTAATTAGAATTGTTAAACCAAAGTAGACGTTAGGAAGTGGTTATGCAGACAATGAATTTTCAGCTTGTTAATGGCTGCGCTCTGAGAGAAGAAGGATTTAAAATGAATCTGAAACACATACAAAAAGTTGGAGGAACTAGGCAGGTCAGGCAGCATCTGTGAAGGGAAAAGAACAGCAAATGTTTCCAGCATCTATCGTCTCCAAAACTATTGTTTTTTCAAACTTTGTTCCTTCAGTCATAAGGTCGCTACTTCGATAGCCTCTTCAAAGTAATTGAAGGATGCAGGAAGGAGAAGGAATAGATTTTAAATTACAAACATTAATCCTCATATAGCAATTAGATAATAATTACTAGTGTTTGTGGCTTTGTGGCTGTTGACACACTTTCATGAACTTTGGACCTAAATGTTATTTACTTACTTTTATTGATGACATGATTTGTTTTTCTTCTGCACGTTGGGTGTTTGACAGTAGTTTTTTGAATGGGTTCTATTATGTTTTTTTGTTTTGTGGCTGCCTGTAAGGAGATGAATCTCAAAGTTGTATTTAGGATACATACTTAGATAATAAATGCACTTTGAACTTTGTTTCAGGTAATTCGTTAATAAGCACTAGTGGACAGTTGGTTGAATCCAATGAAGTCAATTTATTCTTGCACCTGTGGTAAAAATACCAGTTTTTCAAGGAAGGATTTAGAAATCAGTGGTGCAAAGGGCTTTCGGAGTCCTATTTCAGGATTTCCTCAAGGTTCCTCCAGGGTGGACAAAAGAGAGGCAGTGAATGTCATTTACTTGGATTTTCAGAAGGCATTTGATAAGGTGCCCTATACGAGGCTGCTTAACAAGATAAAATCCTCTGGTGTTACAGGAAAGGTACTGGCATGGGTAGAGGAATGGGTAGGAGGCAGTGAGTGGGAATAAAAAGGGCCTTTTCTAGTTGGCTGCCGGTCACTAGTGGTGTTCCTAAGGGGTCAGTATCGGAACTGCAACTTCTCACATTGTTTTTCAGTTATTTAGGCAGTGGAATTGATGGCTTTGGGGCATAGTTTGCAGATCATATGAAGATAAGTAGGGGGGTTGGCAGTGTAGAGGAAGTAATGCAATTGCAGCAGGACTTAGACAAATCGGAAGAATGGGCAAAAGTGTGGCAGATGGAATACAGTGTTGGGAAATGTATGATAATGCATTTTGGTAAAAGGAACAATATTGCAAACTATTATGAAAATAGGGAGAAGGCTCAAACATTAGATGTCAGAGGGACTTAGGAGTCCTTGTGCAAGAATCCCAGAGGATTAATGTACAGGCTGAGTCCTTGGTAAAGAAGGCAAGTGCAATGTTGGCATTTATTTCAAGGGGAATAGAATATAAAAAACAAGGAGATAATGCTGAGCCTTTATTAGTTTCTAGTCAGGCTGCACTTGGAGTATTGTCAACAGTTTTGAGCCCTATGTCTCAGAAAGGATGTGTTGTTATTGGAGAGGTCCAGAGGAGGTTCACAAGGGTGATTCCTGAAATGAAAGGTTTAACATATGAGGAGTATTTGTGAGCTTTGGGCCTGTACTCACTGGAATTTAGAAGACTGTGTGGTAATCTCATTGAAACCTACCGACATTGAAAGGACTAGATAGGGTGATGTGGAGAGGATGTTTCCTAACATGGGTTGTCCAGAACTAGAGGGCATAGTCTCAAAATTGAAGGGTGACCCTTTAGAACAGAGATAAAGAGGATTTTTTTTTAGCCAGACATTATTAAATCTGTGGAATGCTGTGCCACAGACTGTGGTGGAGGCGAAGTCCATGAATAGATTTAATGTGGATGGTGATCATTTCCAGTCATCTATGTTTCTAAGACCTGGAAACAGATGGTGGCAGAGACAAATGCTCAGGAAGGGAACATGGCAGTGATGGCGAGTCTTGGTGAGAACATGATCAAAGAGCCTGAGAGCAGCAGAGATCACCATGCGGGAGGGTCACACACAACCCCTGTCATTTTTAAGCAATGGAGAATAACAGTTATCTAGGGAATTTGAAAGAGACATTAAGGGTAGCACAGCAGCAAAGTTAGTGGAACAGCTGACTCTGTCAGTACCTCCAGTTGAACTCTGACTTTTTGTGTGTTTCCCCCAGCTGTCAGTCTGTAGTTTTGTATTGCCACGTGCTCCTTGTCCCCGCTCCTGCTCAACTCCTGCCCCTGTATTACTGAATACTCCGTCTCTCACCTGTTACTCGTTAATACCTGTATTTCTACCACCTGTGTCTCATTGTGCTCCACCTATCATCTGCCTCTCTGTTTACTGCTCAGTGTATTTCAATCCTGTGTTTTCAGCTGTTTGTGCCAATGAATTTTCCCGAGCCTTTCCAGTATTTGTATCTCTACTCTGTCCATCTGAATATTGATTCCGCCTGTTCCCTGATTCTGGTTTTATGGATTTCTCTGGATGTTTTGATCTCTGCCAGAACTTCGCGGCTGACTTTGTTTGTTACTCAGTTAATATCATTGCGTGCACAGTACTGGGTATGTGATTGGATCCCTGCTCCAGGGTCCTGACAGACTCAGAACTTCAGTGGCCTGGTTTAATCCTGATGTCTTGTGCTCTTTTATTTTGTTTGCATAATTCACATCAAGTGACAAATTTTGCTGCTCAAATTTCAAGGTAAATTTATTATCAAAGAGCCTATTATATATATATATATCATCCTATACTATCTTGTAATACATTTTCTTGAAGGCATTCACAGTAGAACAAAGAAATATAGAATCAGTGAAGAACTACACACAAAGGTGGGCAACCAATGTGTGTATTAATAAAAAAGACAAACTGTGTAAATACAAAAACAAACATTAATTAATTAATACCAAAAACATGAGTTGTAGAGTCCTTGAAATTGAGTCCATAGGTTGTGCAATCAGTTCAAAGCTGGTTCAGGAGCCTGATGGTTGAAGTGTAGTTACTGTTCCTGAACCATGGTGGGGGATGTAAGGCTCCTGTACCTCCTTTCTGATGACAGCAGTGAGACAAGAGCATAACCTGGTTGGTGGGGTCCTTGATGCTGGATGCTGCTTTCTTCAGTGCAACTTATAAAATTGAATTGATAAAGTATTTTCCCAAAGGCAACATTGTCAAATGCTAAAGTGCTGAGAGTGGGAATGTTTAAAGGAGATTCTTGGGGCAAGTTTTTAAAAGAGATGGGTGTCTGGAATGGGCTGCTAGGAATATTGATGGAAGCAAGTATGACAGATAAATCAATATGTATGCAAAGGAGGTATATGGATTATGTGAAGACAGTAGGAAGTTAATTTCATTTGTCTTTGTGTCCAGAACAGATATTGTAGGCTGAAGAGTCTATTCCTGTGCTGTACTGTTCTTTGAAGGAAATAAACATCAAATCAAAACTCTGCTTTGGACAGTCCCAAGCCTGGCTGCAAAAGGAGGCGGCGAGCAACCCCATCCCAGAAAAACAGAACTACAGATACACCGTCAGAAGCTTCAAAGACCTTATCCCTGGGAGAGGAAGGATCTTCAAATATGAGCCACACCTTGAAACAACTCAAAAACTTGGCCCAGTATAAATGATTCTGACATGCTGTAGTTGACAGCCTATGCCCCAATACATGTTGTGTATTCAATATTTCAGTAATGAATGAGTAATATTGTAAATTTATTATTTGATTAATCATTTTTTGTTTCAGTAATTCATCATGAGTTGTATGTAAATGTATGTGATTAGCATACATCATTACACCACCATGTGTGTGCTACAGCAAAAGTAAAGAAACAAAGCATACATGTTCATGCTTCAGAGTTATAAAATGTAACAGTGGTAGCAAGTAAGTTTAAAAACGAACCTGAGCTGACTACTTACTTGTTGAAGCACAGCAAAATGTTCAAATTTTTTTTTTAAATGAGCAGTGAGACCTTTGAGTTTCTTTGCTGGGGAAGAGAAAGGTGTTGGAGTTTAAAAAAAAAGACATTATGGATGGAATCAATGGGTTCATTCATAAACAGTCTATAGGAATCACTCTTGGGATCTCAGAAACACATAAGCCTCTCCAACTTGACGAGGTGACAATCCTTGGAGAAGTGATGGGCTCTATTGGCACAAAGGCTCCATGCTGCCCTATTATACCCATTGCGACCAATTAACGTACAAACCTGTGGGAGGAAACTGGAGCACCTAATGGAAACTCACCTGGTCATGGAGAGAAGAGGCAAACTCCTTGCCCTCAGTGGCAGAATTGGGAGTAGGTCCGTTGTGCTGTAATAGCATATATTAATTGCTAAACAACTGTGCCATTCACTTGTTTCCGATGCAAGATGCACACTGTCACAATAAAAATTATAACGAGTTCTTCTAACGTGGTGTATTCCACCCCAATATCTGTACCATCCCTCTTTGTTTTCTACCTGCAAGTTCAAAGTGTCAAGGACAGATTTCAATCCCGTTATGTTTCAAAATAATTCACAGCACACAGAGCATTTTTGAGATATATCTGAGAGACCTGATAAGCTGCTCTCCAGATCTTAATCTTGCTGGTAATCTTTGAATACAGACTGATAGACTGCAATATAAAGAAATCCTAAGCATAGCTTGAGGTTAAAAGGAATTCTTCTTCCCTTGTGAAGGAGATACCCGTGATAAGGCCAATAGAGTGTTTATAACCTTCCTTTGAAAATCTTTTATTGATAATGTAGGCTTTACATAGCCCTGTGAGTTAAAAATAATACATTTTGTTATTGCATTTGCTTCAGATTTCCTCTTACAGCTCTCACATAGTGCACCATATAGAGTCATTGTCATACAGCAGGCCCTTTAGCCCATCATTTTTTGTGCCAAGCTATTAATCTAGCTAATCTCATTGACCTCTACCCAGGCTATAGTTCACCATACCCCTCCCATCCATGTGCCTATCCAAATTTCCCTTAAACATTGAAATCTAACCCACATCCACCACTTCCACTGGCAGCTCATTCCACACTTCCATCATGCTCTGAGTGAAAAAGTTCTCCCTCATGTTTCCCTTAAACTGTTCACCTTTCACTCTTAACCCATGACTTCTAGGTCTAGTCTCACCTAACCTCACTGGAAAAAGCCTGCTTGCATTTACCCTATCTATAGCCCTCATAATTTTGTATACCTCTATCAAATAGCCCCTCATTCTCCTACACTGTAGGGAATAAAGACCTAACCTATTCAACCTTTCCCTATAACTCAGGTCCTTAAGTCTTTGCAACATACTTGCAAATTTTCTCTGCACTCTTTTCATCTTATTGATATCTTTCCTGTAGAAAGGTGACCAAAACTTTACACAATACTCCAAATTAGGTCTTACCACTGTCTTACACAATTTCAACATACCATCCTAACTCCTGTACTCAGTACCTTGATTTTTGAAGACCAATGCGCTAAAAACATTTTTAACAACATAAAATGTACAGTATCTTACAAATATTTAGATTCAAGATTATTTAATATCATTTCCAGTACTTAAGTGTAAAGGAGAATGAAATATTACTCCAAATCTGATGCAGCAGGAAAAAAAAACAATAAAAAACACAATAAATATAAATACACAAGATAGCAAGAGAAGAACAGAGGGGTGAAGAAGACAGGGTTATGGAGAAAGTAATTAGTCTGAAAGAATATCTGGGTCAGGGTCCCTCATCCTAAATGAACAGTTCTTAGAGGTATCTTGCAGAGTCCTTGTGATAGAAGCTGAGATTGGGCTGGGGAGTTCTTTTGTAGTCAGTGCAGGTACGAAGGAGTGAAAAGCTTCCTTCATATTTTTATATTTTATTTAGATATACAACATGGTAACAGGTGTATCCAGCCCAATAAGCCTGTGCCACATAATTACACCTCATGTGACCAATTAACCTACTAACAAGTATGTCTTTGGACTGCGAGAGGAAGCTGGAGCACCCAGAAGAAACCCACGTGGTCACAGGGAGAACATACAAATTCTTTAAAGCAGAGGAAAGGAAAGACCTTATAAATCAGACATCAACCTTTGGTCATAGAGTCATACTTCTAACTTACTTCTACAATCAGCTGTACCCACTGTACAGGGAATTAGCCTATACAGCTTCACCAGAGCCCTATTGGCTGGCCTTACTCATTTCCATCTCTCACAATGAGGACATAGGACTATGAGAGGCGGAGATAGAGTATGATAATAGGCTCTTCGACCCAGCAGGTCTGTGCTGACCATGTTGGGTCCCACTTGTCAGCATTTGGCCCATGAACTTGTAAATCTGTGTACATACCACAGCATTTTTCCACAGTTGTTAAAGTACCTGCCTCTACCACTTCCTCCAGCATTTTGCTCACTCTGCCCACAATTCTTCTTGAAGATGCTTCTCCTCAGGTCCCTTTTTAAACCTTTCCTTGTTAACCTTAAAGCTATGCCCTCCATTTCTTGACTCCTTGTCCCTAGGGAAAAGGGACTGTGCATTCTTAGTGCGATCACTCAAATCGAGTATGATGTTCAACTAAAGGGTTGTCTATTAGTGGGTCTTCGGACGGCTGTAGAGGCCAATCTAAGTACCATGGGGCTTAATCCAAGATAGACAATAGACAATAGGTACAGAAGTAGACCATTCGGCCCTTCGAGCCTGCACCGCCATTCTGAGATCATGGCTAATCATCTACTATCAATACCTGGTTCCTGCCTTGTCCCCATATCCCTTGATTCCCCTATCCATAAGATACCTATCTAGCTCCTTCTTGAAAGCATCCAGAGAATTGGCCTCCACTACCTTCCGAGGCAGAACATTCCAGACCCCCACAACTCTCTGGGAGAAGAAGTTTTTCCTTAACTCTGTCCTAAATGACCTACCCCTTATTCTCAAACCATGCCCTCTGGTACTGGACTCTCCCAACATCTGGAACATATTTCCTGCCTCAATCCTATCAAATCCTTTAATTATCTTAAACGTTTCAATCAGATCCCCTCTCAGTCTCCTCAATTCCAGTGTGTACAAGCCCAATCTCTCCAATCTCTCTGTGTAAGACAGCCCTGCCATCCCAGGAATCAACCTAGTGAATCTAAATTTTAAATGCACCATGCCTCTATTGCCCTGTAACTCATCCCACTGGCTGTGATTATGCCTCATCTCCCACCTGTCCTTTCTGTCATCTCTTTTGCATGCTATCTTTGATTTATTTCTGTTTTTCCCTTCCTCAGCCCTATCTCTCCAGTTCCCATTCTCCTGCCAAATTAGATTAAACTCTTTCGAACAGCTCTATTGAACCTCCTTGCTAGGATATTGGACCTCCTGGGGTTCAGGTGTAACCAGTCCTTTTTGTACAGGTTGTACCTCCCCCAGAAGAGGCCCCAGTGATCCAGGAACCTGAAGTCCTGCCTTGTACACCAGCGTCTCAGCCACACAGTAATATGCCTGATCATGCTATTCGAGCTCGTTAGCACGTGGCACAGGCAGCAATCTTACTCTCCCTGAAGCAGGATGTATCGTCAGCTTCCGCCAGCTCCACCACTGGGGTCTTAGTTGGATTGCTGTTTGTTTGGGACCTCCCCCTCGACTTTACCAGAAGCTGAGCTCTAGATGAGTTTGCTCTTGTGATCTCAGAAGCTCCCACAAACCTCTACACCATAGCAAGGTGATGATCCTTGGAGAAATGAAATCACCCTATTACCTTCATGATCTTATACACCTCTTCAAAATTGTTCCTCAGTCCCTTATGCTTCAAGGAATAAAGTCCATGCTTGTTAGGTATCACCCCATAACTCAGTTCCTCAGGTCCTGAGAACAACCTTCTAAATCTTTCCCTGCACCCTTTCCAGTTTAGTGACATTTTTCCTCCAGCAGTGTGATAAAATTGAACAAAATACACGAAGTGCAACCTCACCAGTGTCCTGTACAACTGCACTATGACCTCCCTCCTGTGGTGAACCATTCCCATTCCAGATAATTAGAAATGAACATAGAAAGTGATGGGCACAGCTCAGTCCACTACAGGCAAAGCCCACCCATATTTCAATACATTCACATGGAACACTGCCACAAGGCAGCAGCATCCATTATCAAAGACCCTGACCATCCAGGCTGAGCCCTCTTCTCACTGTTACCAACCGCAAAAACATACAGGAGTTTTAGAACCTACACCACCAGGTTCAGAAACAACTGTTACCTTACAACCATTAGCTACAGATTGGGTGTGAACAATTTCACTCACTTCAACACTTAACTGATTCCATGACCTCCAGACTCACTTTCAAAGAATCTTTACAACTCACGTGCTCATTACTCAGAGCAGCACACAAAATGCTGGAGGAATTTAGCAGATCAGGCAGCATCTACGAAGGAGAATAAACAGTTGCTGCCACATGATTGGTTGATAAGATATCTGCATTAATGAGTAAGTATATAGGTGTACCTGTAACTTGGCCCCTAACTGTACATATTGTAAACCGTTGCTAGAAGCACAAGAGTGTACCAATCTGCAAACAAGCTCACAACGACAACGAAAGAGCCAGCACAGCAGCATAGCAGTTAGCATAATGCTTGGTAGCACCAGCAATCGAGATTAGGGTTCAATCCCATCACTGTCTAGAGGGGGTTTGCATGTTCTCCTTGTGACTCTGTGGGGACCCTCACAGAGTGCTCTTGATTCTTCACACATGCCAAAGATGTATGGATTAGGGCTAAGAACTTGGCGGTGATACTATGGTTGGCACCAGAGGCATGGTGACACTTCTGAATTGTCCTCAGCACATCCTTGGATAGAGTAGTCATTGACGCAAATGACACTTTTCACTGAATGTATGATGTCTATGTGGCAAATCTTTCAGATCTTTAATCAAAATTCAAAGTAAATTTATTATCAAAGTACATACTGTACACATCACCATATACAACCCTGAGATTCATTTTCTAGAATAGAATAATAACTATAATAGAACCAATGAAAAACCACATTAACTTGGGTGTTAAACCAGTGTGCAAAAGTTGCAAATTGTGCAAATGTAATAAGAAGGAAAAATATGTTTTCATTCAAGGGCATTGGTGTTTCCAAAGTAGGTTGTAATACAGTCAATTGATAGACTCTCCACTACATATCTATAGAAATTTGTCAAAGACTTAGTTGTCATGCAGAATCTTTGCAAACTCCTAAGGAAGTAGAGGCGCTGCTGTGCTTAGTAAGAAGAGAAGGTCGCTCATGTTGACAGCTGTATTCTAACTTTAGACTGCACTGACAGAGGCAGACCAGTGAGCAGTGCTCTACGCACACACTTTACACAATCCTAATTTGCAATGGTACAACTGTTTAACTCCAAAGCTAAGCTCTTTGGCATCAAGGTCTGTATCATGGAATACACAAACGTATAGACTAGGAACAGGAGAAGACCTCTCGGCCCTTCAAACCTGTCTGCCGTTTAAATACATCATAGGTGATTGATGATATATTCAGCCCTGCACTGTCATTTACCTGTAAACTTTAACCCCTTGCTCATCAAGAATCTCCCTCCCTCTGCTGTCAACTTTTACAAAGTTCAGAAAGTTCAAATTTCAAGGTATATTTATTATCAAAGCACATAAATATCACCGTATA
This sequence comes from Hypanus sabinus, assembly GCF_030144855.1. Lineage (NCBI taxonomy): Eukaryota > Metazoa > Chordata > Chondrichthyes > Myliobatiformes > Dasyatidae > Hypanus > Hypanus sabinus. Next base: position 75,127,534 of record NC_082722.1, on the reverse strand, counting down.
CAACCCTGAGATTCATTTTCTTGTGGGTACTCACAGTAGAGCAAAGAAATATAATAGAATCAATGAAAAACTACACATAAACAAGACTGAATAACGCTAATATACAAAAGACGCCAAACTGTGCAAATCCAAAAAGAAAAAGAATTAAATAAGTAAATAAATACTATTGGGAACATGTGATGTAGAGTCCTTGAATGTGAGTCCCTAAGTTGTGGAATCAGTTTTAGGGTTAAGATGAGGTAAATCCTCTCCTACTCCTATAGATAAAAGCCCAGCCTATCCAGCCTATCCTCATGAGTTAGTTCACCTATTCCTGACATTAGTCTTGCAAACCTTCCTTGATCTGCTTCCAATGTGGACATTCTATGAAGGTGCCAGAAGCATTTGCAGGCTGACCCCAGCACATTCTTGGGCTATGTCTGTCAAAGTTTCAAAATGCATTTATCATCAAAGAATGGATAAATTACACAACCTTGAAATTTATATAACCTTGAGATATATAAATTACACACCCCTGAAATGGAACAATTCACTGCCCCTTTTGACGTTTTGATGTACGCATAGCAAATAAAGATCATTTTTAATTTTAAACACAAGAGATTTCACAGATGCTGGAATTCCAGTGCAACACACACAAAATGCCACCTTCCAGCTAGTCCTTCACGCCTTCCCTCTCACCTTTGCATTTTAGAATCTTACTTCTTCACCTCCCCTTCCCTTTCCTGCCCTGAAGAATGGTCTCTGCTTGAAATATCGACTGTTTGTTCATTTCCATTGACACTGCCTGATCTTTTGAGGTTCTCCAACCTTTTGTGTAGGCTAATCTTCAATTCTTAATCTTTAAAATCAGTCTAAAATTATTAAAGACTGTTTGAGAATGGGCACAGCCCTGGTGAATGAAAGGCCTTTCCCTAAACTGTACAGTATAACTCCATAACTCTAATTAAACTTCACATGATTTAAGGCCCACCATTGGTTGGGGTCGGCTATTGACGTTGTGTGCTAGCTGTTTATGTGATACGCAAACCAGGACAGTACAATATGGAGAGTGAGCTGTTGCCCATGTAGCAGACTCCCCCTCCCCACGCTGCTGATGAATCCAAAGGACCAGTAGAGACCGATACAGTTTGACACCAATAATCTTGCAGGAGTTACCAGTTAGCATTGAATTCAGTGTATGATTACCTTAGAGAGTCCAGCTCTGGTCTTTTCCTTAGGGTTTACTCCTGAAGCCTTCCCCATGAGTGGGTATGACAGCAAGTCAGTAGAGGTTTGAGATCAGAACCGTTGTTCTCCTACATGAGTTGTCAACCATGGTTGTTGAGCTCCTTCTGCTTGAAACAGCTGGTTTTGAGTCACCAGGAATCTACCTTTGCCACTTCTGTCAGTAGAAATGGGCTTAGAAGCTAAGTTACATGTGAAGGACAGGGTTGGACTTGGTTGTTAGATGCTATTTGAGATGCACACCATTGGGAGCACTTAATAGGTAGAGGGAGCTTATCCCCACTACATTCCCTGTGACTCCCCCCAGGACAACCTTAAAGAACCAAGTGATTACCATGATGATATATTACCTAACAATTTGAACTCACAAAAATACAGACTTAATTTGTTACTTTTAAATAGTGCTGCTATTTATATTTCAAATGTAAAGACTACTTCAGAAAACAGTGACATAAACTACCTTCACTGAAGTAATTGGGATATAAATCTCAGTGGAGAGGTTACGAAGAATAATTAGAAGAATGCAAGGATTGGCCTGTTGAATAATAATTCCATTACTGTGACAGCTGTCATAGGTTTGCTGCTAGAAATTATTAATTGGAGTTTTAAATAAAAAATAAGCTTAAAGATGGTTGTAATAATTAGTGTTCATACTTACTGCATTACATCTGAAGCTATTGATAGGATTGCAGTCTTCTGAACATTGTAAAATGTTTCTGGAACAACACACACAAAGTGCTGGAGGAATTCAGCAAGTCAGGTAGGATCTATGGAGCTGAATAAACAGTTATCATTTGTTGATACTTCCTGCATTTGAATGGGGATTGGCAAGGTAGAATCTCAAAGCCATGTGCTGGGATTACACTATTAGGATCACGTTTAGTATCATTGGCATATGTTGTGAAATTTGTTGTTTATCGGCAGTGGTACATTGTAATACATAAAAAACTTCACATTACAATATATTTATTTAAAAAGTTAAATAAGCAGTGCAAAAAGAGGATAAGTAAGGTAGTAAGGTAGTGTTCTACTCGGACCACCTATGAATCCATTCACTCACAGTATCCATTAGCTACTGCTATCTGTAGAGCACGCTACACTTCCCACGTTAGCCTCGATTGACATTTCAAAAGCCACAAACCAGTGAGGGAGTAAGTCACCCTCAGACACTATTCACTACTACTATTAGGGAGGAGGTACAGGAGCTTTAGGTCCCACACTACCAGGTCTAGGAATAGTTATTACTCTTCAACCATCAGGCTTTGGAACCAGCATGAATAACTTCTCTCATTCAACACTGAACTGTCTCCAACACCTTCAGACTCATTTTCAAGGTCTCAACTCATGCTTTCAGTATTTGTAATTTAGTTTTAAAAATTTATTACAGGCATGATTTGTCCTTTTTTGTAATTGGGGTTTATAAGTCTTTGTTCCTGACCATAACACAGGAGGAGAATTAGGCCATTTGGCCCATCGAGTCTGTTCCACCATTCCATCATGGCTGATTTATTATCCCTCTCAACCCTATTCTCTTGCCTTTTCCCCGTAACCTTTGATGCCCTTGCTAATTGAGAACATTAACCTCTGCTTTAAATATACCCAATGACATGGCCTCCACAGCCATCTGCAGCAAATAAATCCACAGATTTGTGACTTTCTGGCTAAAGAAATTCCTTATTATTAACAGAAATTCATTGTTATGTATAGCTTTTCCTAAATTCTATAGTATTTCTTTATTTTCCTGTCGATGATTGCAAAATATGAATCTCAAGGTAATGTATGGTGATATATTTACTCTTTGATAATACATTTATTTTGAACCTTTGAACTTTGAAGGACTATTCAAGAGAAGGAGTTTACAGGAGTATCTGAGGGTGCCGGGGATCATTAAGGAAATAGTTGTGGCAGAGACGCTGACAACAATCTTAAGTATGGATATAGCACTTGATTCTCTCAGGTGACAAACATGGACCAGGTGTTGGGAAATGGGATTAGTATGGAGGGGTACTTGATAGTCACAGGGATATAGTGAGCTGCATGATTCAGTGACTGTCACATCTAGGCTTCCCGGATGACAAGACTGTATCAGAATTAGGTTTATTATCACTGACATATGTTGTGGAATTTGTTGTTTTGTGGCAGCAGTGCAGTGCAAGCCATAACAAATTAATACAAATTCCAGTAAAAAAATATAAATAATCCAAAAGATGAATAGTGAGGTTCATGGACCATTTAGAGATCTGATGGTGGAGAGGATGAAGCAGTTCCTAAATCATTGAGTGTGGATGTTCAGGCTCCCGTACCTCCTCCCTGAAGGCAGCACTGAGAAAAGGGCATGTGTAGATGGGTAGGGTCTTTAATGATGGACACCCTCTCCTTATGTCATTGATGGTGGTGAAAGGTAGATCTTAAGACCATAAGATATAGGAGAAGAATTAGGCCATCCAGCCCATTGAGTCTGCTGTGCTATTTCATCATGGTTAATCAATTTTCCTCTTAAGCCCAATCTCCTGCCTTCTTCCCATAACTTTTCACACAACAACAAATCAAACTTCTATCAATGTCTGTCTTATGTGCACCCTGTGACCTGGCCCCCCCACAGCTGCCTGTGGCAACAAATTACACAGATTTACCCCCCTTTGGCTAAAGAGGCTAAAGTTCTGTCTGTGATGGAGCTGATTGAGTTTACAACCCTCTGCAGCCTCTAGCAATCTTATACATCAGAGCCACCATACCCGGCAATGGTCAGCCCATAACACCATAAGATCATAAGACAGAACCAGACGGAATACTCTGCATGGTATATCCGCAAAAAATTGCTAATCATCCTAACTTGGACGAATAAATGTTTCTGTACCAATCAATCAGGGCAGTACAGTAGCACAGCAGCTACAGCACTAGTGACTGGGGTTCAATTTCAGCTGCTACCAATAAGGAGTTTGTATGCTCCCACCATAGGATTCCTCTGGGTTCTTCGGTGTCTTCCCACAAACCACATATCTCATTTTAGTAGGTTAATTGGTCACATGGGTTTAATTGGACAGCTTGGGCTCGTTGGGCTGGAAGGGACTGTTACTGTGTTTATCTCTAAATTACTGCCCTGAGGAAAAGGGGCTAGCTGTCCACTTTCTGCAGTATGCCTCTTATACCCTATCCTGTATACTTCTACAGTCACCTCTCATCATCCATCACTCCTAAGTCTAAAGCCCTAGCTTACTCAACCTTGTCTCATAAGACCTGCCAGCGTAAGGTTTATAAGTGTGTGTTTGATTTTCTGAAGAGCTGCTGACTTTTTGATATTATTTGAGTATTTTTTGGTTGGGGGGATTTAGTGGATGTACTTCCTGTCTCTTTGTTCCACACTCCGACTCAAAACTTATGTTCGTCTGCTGTCATTAAACATTACAAGAAGAACAAAGGGTTCAGTTGCAGTTGGATGTGGGAGGAGAGACCAGGGCTGAGAGTTGTCAGAGAACAGAAGCTAGTGCTGGAGGAGTTGCTGGTTGAGGTTGGAGCAAAGGATGGACTCTGCTGGTGAGACTTTTCTCTCGGGCAGGAAGGAGAGTAGAGATGGCAGGAAGCGATGGAGAAAACGGAGGTAGCAAATGGGAGGTGGTATTGAGTGAGGGGAGTAGTATGGAGGAAGGCGAATGGCAGGAAAGTGACATTTGAGGACTGTAGTGGCAGATCATTCAGTGATGAAGGTCAGTAGGCTGAATTTAAGTAAAAGAAGAAAGGAAGAGTTTAATGTTTTAAGAGAGAATGTGAACCTATTTCTGATATCAATACAATTAAATTAACTAAGGATTTGGAAAAAAAAGCATTGTGGGAACAAACCCTTAAGAGATGGGGCACTCTGAGTATTTTGTAAAATTAGTAAGCAATGTGATAAAGCTTTAGGGTTAAGAGTGGTGGGAGGAAAGAAGATAACACCAAGAAATTTTCCTGAATGACAGTGGTTTTGGGGAGTAACATCTGTAGTGCCTTTAGATGTATCTAAGGACCAAGTTAAAAATTATTTTGTCTGGGGAAACATTATGGATGCAAAACATTTAAAAGGGTTTCATAGCAGTCAAAGAGAAGGCTTATCAGGTTAATTCAAGTTATATGACTTGTGGCAAATGGTTCGACTTGATGTGCCAACCCCTTTGAGATGTTCTTGATGCCAGATGATTGGTGATGGAGCAGCCATGTGTAAAGATAAAAAGCAATGTGGTAGATGTGGTGGAGAACAGGATTATGGCAATTGTGGAGAAGATGTTTAGCTAAGTAGTAGTAGCTGTAGAGGACAGCATCCTTTTACTTATACAGAGTGTTGTGCATATAAGAAAGCTGTGGAAGTACAGCCTGTTCAGGTTGAAATAAGCATTTTATATGCAAAAACGCTGCAGAAAGTACAGAAGCCATTGTTAATGGAACCTATTAACATTCAGAATACAAATAGTTTAAAGACAGTGCATAAAATGCATGATTGTATAACAAAGGATTCTCTAATTGTTGAGAAACTAGTTTGTCTCTTTCAAGGCAGATGTGGCAAATTGCACAGCACAAACTAAAAGTAGGACAGATAAAAATTAAAATTATATTAAAAGCTTCATAAAAACATCTAGAGATAAAAGACTTAACTCTAGAAGTTATTAATGATGCTTTACAACGAGGAGTATGTAAGTAATGTTCAGACTTCAAAGGAGGGTTGTTAATGGTGTTTCTAATTTTACAATGGAATGCTAGAAGCTTTTTAGCTAATGGTCAAGAATTTCAGAAATTTATTGAACATTTATCAAATAAACCTGATGTTAAATGTGTATAGGAACCCTGGTTGAAATATTGTCTAAGATTTAAGATACAAGGTTATGTTGATATAAGAGCCAACAGGAAAATTGGTAATAAAGGATATATTTGTAAAAAATGGAATAGAACATAGACTAGTGGAGATTGGAGCCATTTATGAGTCAATAGTGGTTAGAATCTGAGAAAGAATAGTAAAGTATAGATAATACATTTTTATAACCCTTTGAAAGGTTAACATCTGATATATCAGAAAGTGTGGGTGGAAATGGGAAAAATAAAGTTATATGGTGTGGAGATTTTAATGCTCATAGGACTTACTAAGTGGAATTGTAGTGAGACAAATGTAAATGGGTCAGTAGTGGAAGACTTTCTGGGAAAAAAAGTGTTTGATATGCCTGAATGATGGTAGGAGTACAAGGATAAATCTACTTAATATCAATGTTTTTGTTATAGATCTCACACTGATTTCTGAGGATATAACAAGAGTGTGTAAGACCATAAGACCATAAAATATAGGAGCAGGATTAGACCATTTGCCACATCAAGTCTGCTCTGCTGATTCACTTCTTCCTCTCAGCCCCAAACTCCTGGCTTCTCCCTATATCTGTCAGGAACGGGGCCGGATGGACCCAAACGCAGGACGCAGACACTGAAGTACTAGGGGGAGGACAGGATGGGGATGCCATGGCATGTAAGGGTTAATGCAGGCGGGGCTGGATCCCAGAGTTCAGACGAGGCAGGCAGGCGGGCAGACAGGCAGATCCCACTGTTCGGGGCAGGCAGGCAGACAGAGTCCTCATGGTGGGCCGCAGGGATCCCGAACAGGGCCACCTCCCAGGTAGGAACACAGAAGCCTAGGACAGTCGCGGACACCTGGGCAGGTGCGGGACACAACCCATGGGAAACAAGGGGAGGAAAGGGTAGGAGTCCTTAGGGTAGGCTGCATGGATCCCAGACAGGGCCGCCTCCCAGGCGGAAAACGCGGAGGCCTGGGCCAGTCGCAGACACCTGGGCAGGTGCGGGGCACAACCCTTAGGGAGCAATAGGTGGAAGGGGCAGAGCCCCCACCAGGCAGCAGCAGTCCAGCCGAACCCACCCAACAGAAGCAACGGGTAGGAAGGGGCAGAACCCCCACCGGGCAGCAGCAGTCCGGCCAAACCCGCCCGACAGAAGCAACAGGTAGGAAGGGGCAGAACCCCCACTGGACAGCAGCAGTCCAGCCAGACCCACCTGACAGAGGCAACGGGTAGGAAGCTGGGTCCAGGGTAAGCAGCAAAACTACAGTGATCCACCGAGTACATTGGTAAATTGGGAAAGGCAACCAACAGCATGGCAGCACAAGCAAGGAGAATAAGGCAGAACAGCAGGACCAGCACACAGGAGAGAAGCAGGGGAACATGACCAACCAGATAGAGCATATGCAGAACAGTCCAGCAACCAGGACAGAGCAGGATTCCAAGCAGGGCAGAACAGGCTACAGAACAAAATAACCACCCACCCGGTCTCCGTCCCACGGCCCCTTATAAACACCTGCAGCTGAATTGGCCACAGGTGTGCCTCCTTGATCCAGGCTGATCTTAACAGGCTCAAAGGGGCCGGAAGGGACAGCTGCAAGACCTGGAGTCCGGAGCACTTGGACCAAATCAAGACCCGGAACGCAGATTACGGACCGGACCAGACCCTGACAATATCACTTTATGCCCTGACCAATCACGAATCTATGAAATTCTACCTTAAATATACATAAAGACTCAGCCTGCACAGCTGCCTGTGGCAAAGAATTCCACAAATTCACCACTCCCTAGCTACAGAAATTCCTCCTCATCTCTGTTCTACAAACCTCTATTTTGAGGATGTGTCCTCTGGTCTTAGACTCTCTTACCACAGGATGCATCCTCTCCACATCCACTCTATCAAGGCTTTGCACTATTCAATAGGTTTCAATGATGTCACCCCTTATTCTTCTGAACTCCAGTGAATACAAGCCCAGAGCCTTCAAATACTCTTCATATGACAAGTCTTTCAATCCTAGAATCACTTCCATGATCCTCCTTGGAACCCTCTCCAGTGTCAGCCATCCTTCTTAATATAAGGGGCCCAAAACTGCTCACAATACTCTAAGTGAAGCCCCTAGTGCTTTATAAATTTCAACATTTCCTTTGCACCTCAGTTTTTTTTTTGAATTCTCGCTTCATTTAGAAAATAATCCACCCTTTAATTTCTTCTAGCAAAGTGCATGACCATACAATTCCCAGCACTGCATTCCATCCGCTATTTCTTTGCCCATTCTTGTAATCTATCTAAATCCTTTTGTAGCCTCTCTCCCTCTTCAAAACTAGCTGCCCCTCCACTTCAGCATCAAAGCCATGAATTCCAGCATCCAAATCATCTACATATAAAATAAAAAGGAGCAGTCCCAACACAGTCCCCTGTAGAGCATCACTGGCAGGCAGCCAGAAAAGGTTCCCTTTGTTCCCACTCTTTGCCTCCTGCCAATCAGCCTGGGATGTGTATAATGATACAGCAGTGGGGAGTGATCATTTCCCCATTATCTGTACATTGGGAATAGATGTGTGTCAGAGGAAAGGTTCTCACATTCCCCAGATGGAATTTTAAAAAGGCAAATTGGGATGTATTTGATGATTTCTGGGAAACTAGATTTCCTGATCATTCAGTTTTGGAGGATTTTGAGTTAAATGATAATACCTTGTGCTCTGTGCACAACTCAACAGCTACGGATTCAATTCCCAGATGACTGGGAGATTAATAAAAGGACAGCTGTTCCCTGGTGGATGGATGAATGTAAGAGTTGTGAAGGAGTGGAATACAGCTTTTAGGAAAGTTAGGCAGTGTTACTCTTATTCATCTTTAAAATATTGAAAAGTGCAAGATATAGTTAGAAAAGTAGTGAGAAGGGCAAAGAAACTGTGATAGCACTGGGAAAGAGATCCAGGTAGGGGAAGTCTGATATAGGAAATGGGAGAGTTAGAAATCTTGACGCAATACTTGTTTTGTGTGGTGGGGAGAAGGTTGCAGTGACTGACTCCATAAAAGCAGAATTATTAGCAAAAGCATACTTGAGTGTACATGGTTTGGCCACTTTAATTATAGAATAGAGGTCTTACAGAGAAATTTTTGGCAAACAATCCTCAGACTGCCGAGAAAAAGGAATGATCCATTTCCTGCTTGGATGTCAAATTTACGTTGTCTGAACTTGAAAGGCTGTTAATGATGCTGCTCAGACATCACCAGTGAAAGATGATATTTGTTCTAATATGCTTACATGGTTGTTGGATTCAAAACTTGCATTGTTTTTGGAATTCTTTAGTGCAATATGGATTGAAGGCTGATTTCCTGCTTCCTGGAAATTAGCAATTGTTACCCCGATATTGAAACCTGCCAAGGACCAATCAGATCCTTCCTTCTATAGACCTACTTCACTAACTTCCCATGTCTGTACCCAATGATTATAGGAAGGCTTTCTTATTTTCTGGCAAGTAGTGCAAAATTAGCTGTATATCAATCTGGATTTCGTAAAGGAAGAATAGCCATGAACTCAGAGTTAAGTTTGGATTCTGGTATTCTTAAGGCATAAGATAATAATGAATCTGCGTTATCGGTATTCTGTGATGCAGAGAAAGCTTATTATATGCTGTGGTCACAAGGATTGCTGATTAAACTGGTGGTAGAATGTTCAATTGAATTAAAGATTTTTTTTGTGATAAGAAGATATAAGATAGGGTGGGGACAAGATTCTCTAATGCAAGTGATCCCAGCTATTTTTATGTCACAGACCATGGACTCCAACTTCGGAACCCATGCTCTAAGGAATATGAGATAGAGAATGAAACTCCACAGGGGAGGGTGTGTAGTCCACTTCATTTTAACATTACGATTAATGATATTTACTTAAATGTTGGCTCAGACATTTCCAAATTGTTATATGCTGATGATGGTTGGTATGTGTGGAAGAGAGGCAGAAATATGAATTATATACGTTTGTAGTTAGGAAAACGCAGGCAGCTGTTAATGGTGTAGAGCAGGGCTTTCCAACTTTTTTATGCTATTAAGCAGGAGGTCCATGGGCCCCAAATTGGGAACCCCTGGAATAGAGGAATGGGGACATCAAATGGGGATTTGAATCTTCTGTTGTAAAGAAACAAGTTATTTGTTTTTTTCTAAAATGAGCGTTACACCCTAAAAATGTATCATGATTTTTTAAACATTCCTGTAACTGTACCTTTGGCTTGTGGCTTAATATAGGGGGTGATCGCCCCTGGTCTCGCCACACTTAAGAAATCTCATTTGAGTGGATGCTGCGTGATGTGTCCCCTGTTACAAATCAGTACTCCAAAATAACAAACAGTACACAATATGCTATTAAATGATTAAGCTTTATAATTCTTACTTTGGCTATGAGACAGGTTATTCAGGTGTATTTGTTTATCTGGCAAAGTTTAATGTGACTATGAAGAAAAGATTATCAGGCAAAGTATTGGTGTTTATGTTTTAGATGGTTCCTGTCACTTTAGCCTTGGAATTGTTCAAAAAAGTACATCATGATTATACACTTCTGTGCTCTACTTCGTTCTCAGTCTTGACATCTATTTAAACGGGTACTTTAAATTGTATGCCAGACATTCTTCTTGACATTGGTCAACATCTGTTGAGTCTGCAGGTTCTAGGCCTGTGTATACATTTCATATGGGTGCCTGCCCATGTTGGGGTTGAAGGAAATGAGCTGGCAATCACTTAAAATTAATATATAACTGTAGGGGTGTCTTTGCATAAGGGAGAGATGAAAGCCATAATCACATAGTCTATTCAATCACAGTAACAACAAAGTTGGGATAAGGAAAAGAAAGGATGGCATTTATATAAGATTCAAAGGATGGTGGGATCTCAACTGAGAGATGGGTAGAAATGGAGAGAAGAAGTTATTCTTACGCGTTTAAGGATTGAATATACAAAAACTGAATTATTTCCTGTTCAGAATTAACATGCATGATACGGGCATTTGTAGGGAGAGCACTTGTCAAGAAATGGCACAGCATATTTTGTTTGAATGCAGTTCCTATGAGGTGCAAAGGAAGCATCTAATTGCTAAATTGAGATCTTTGGGACAGATACAGTTTAACATGGAAAGCCTGTTAAGAGATCACAGTAATCGTAATGTATATAAGTGCATACTTGACTTTCTGAACAGTATTTAACTTTTTGATACTGAGTTTTTTTTGTGGGGGTGGGTGGAATTTAGTGAGTATACTTCCTTTCTTTTTCCTGCACATTCCAACTCAGTAACTGGTGGCAATTCACCTTCTGTTGGTCTGCCAACTACTGTTAAACGTCACAAGGAGAATAAAAGGTTCAGTTTTTGTTCAGATCAAATATTAGAATGGGGAAGAAATATGATCTAAGTGACTTTGACCATGGCACAATTACTGCTGCCAGATGGGGTGGTTTCTTAGAAACTGCAAATATGGAATTTTTACACTCAATAGTTTTTTAGAGTTTACAGAGAATAGTGTGAGAAAAATCCAGTGAGTGGCAGTTCTGTGGGTGAAAATACATTTTTAATGAGAGAGATCAGAGAAGAATGGCTAGACTAGTTCAAGGTGACAAGAAGACTGCAATAGCTCAAATAATCATGTGTTACAACAGTGATTTGCAAAGGAGCATCTCTGAATGCACATATGTCAAACTTTGAAGTGGATGGGCTACAGTAGCAGAAGACCACGTACACTCAGTGTCCACTTCATTAGGTACTGGGGGTACCAAACTAAGTGGCCGTGGAGCGTATGTGCTATAGAGAAGCACACTCTTGTTGTGTTCTGTTCCTGAAGTTCTTCACCAAGGTAGCTCTGCCACTTTATTCTTGTTATTGTTCTTTCTCTTTGAATCATTTCCAAAACCAACAATAGCATCCCATTTTCTGTTCTCCTGGTATATTTATTTCCTGCAATGCCTGCCTGTTTGTCGGCTACGTGGAACAGTGTATGTTCCAAGCCTACACTGGTGGCCCTCCCGCAATTTTCCTATGTTACATCAACAAATGCATTGGTACTGCCTACTGCATCCATGCTGAGCTCATCAACTTCATCCACTTTGTCTCCAACTTCCACCCTGCCCTCAAAGTTACCCTATACATTTTTGACATCTCCTTCTCTTTTCTTAACCTCTCTGTCCCTTTCTCTGGAGACAGTTATCTACTGATGTCTGTTATAAGCAAATAGTCTCTCAAATGTACCTGGACTATACCTCATCCCACCCTGCTACTTGCTGCATCTGCTCTCAGAATAAGGCTTTTCATTCCAGAATGAAGGAGATGTCCTCATTTTTCAAAGAAAGGTGCTTCCCTTCCTTCACCATCAACATTGCCCGAAACTATATCTCTCTCATTTCACACACATCTGTTCTTACCCCATCCTCCCCCCAACCTACCCAGGGATAGGGTTCTTCTTGCCTCATCTACCACCCCACCAGCCTTCATGCCCAGCACATAATTCTCTGCAACTTTCGCCGTCTCCAACAGGATCCCACCACCAAGCATATCTTTCCCTCCCTGCCCCCACTTTCTGCTTTCTGCATGGATCGCTCCCTTTGTGACACCCCTATCCATTCATTCCTCCCCACAGTTCTCCCTCCTGGCACTTATCCGTGCAAGCGGAACAAGTGCTACACTTGCCCCTACACCTCCTCCCTCACCACCATTCAGGGTCCCAAGCAGTCCATTCAGGTGAGGCTACACTTCATCTCTGAGTCTGTTGAGGTCATGAACTCTGTCTGGTGTTCCCAGTGCGGCCTCCTGTATATCGATGAGACCCGATGTAGATTGAGAGACTGCTTCACCAAGCATCTACGCTTTGTTTGCCAGAAAAAGCAGGATCTCTCAGTGGCCGCCCATTTTAATTCCACTTCTTATTCTCATTCCAACTGTCCATGGCATACTCACTCCACTGTCATGATGGGGCCACACTCAGGTTGGAGGAACAACACCTTATGTTCTATTTGGGTAGCCTCCAACCTGATGGCATGGACATCGATTTCTCATTCTGGTAATGCTCCCTCACCCCACTTCAACATTCCCCATCCCCTTTTCCCTTTTTCACTTTATCTCCCTGCCTGCCCACCACCTCCCTTTAGTTCTCCTCTCCCCTTCTCTTTCTTCCAAGGCCTTGTGTCACCTCCTATCAGACTCCCCATTCTCCATCTCTGTATCTCTTTCACCAATCAACTTTGCAACTCTACATCAACCGTTCCCCTCCCAGTTTCACCTAACACCTTGAGTTTCCCCCTCCCCTCCCCACCCACCTTTTAACTCCACTCCTCACCTTTCTTCTCCAGTCCTGATAAAGGGTCTCAGCCCAAAACGTTGACCGTACTCTTTTCCATTAATACTGCCTGAGTTCCTCCAACGTTTTGTGTGTGTTGCTTGGATTTCCAGCATCTGCAAATTTCCCCTTGTTTGTGACAGTTCCTCTTCCCAATTCACCAGCCAATAGATGGCACTAGATAGTAAGGTTTCCAACACCAAGCTCCGGTTTTCCAAGTGGTTGCACCTCCAGTCTCAGAGAGCCCTGGGTTGGATCCAAATCTCCACATTCAAAATGTTCACTTAAAAGGAAATTAGTTTTTATTAATTGTTTTCAGGAAACGAGCAACATTGGAGAGGTTGGCATTCATTCTCTATCCCCAGCTTCTGAGTGAGAGAGAGATCTTATCCTTTATTTTAAAATACATTTTTTTATTCTACTTCAACAGTTATCAGATTTAATAAATTTAATACTGCAATTAGCTTTGCTGAGACTTGAATTCATAACCTTTCAGAATTTAATTCAGCTATTTGTCCTCATATATGGGTTGCCTTTATGTTTTAAAAGCACCTGTTACAATACTGAGGGCATCAGACTCAAACCATGGAGAGCAAAGAGTAAAGTACATTTATCATCAAAGTACATACAGGATATGTCACCATATACAACCCTGAGATTCATTTTCTTCCGGGTATTTACGGTATATACGAAGAAACTGAAGCAGGTTGACAGTTCACACAATTTAGTGTAAACTTTGCAGAATTTTAAGAGGAAGAAAAACAATAAATGCTAGTCCAACAGGGCCATTAACAAAAACTCTCAAATTGAAAGTAAAATACCAACACTGTGGTCAAAAGCAACATCTAAATACTAACCAAATACCACACATTTCCAGTGATGGTCGAAACAGTAGTGCTTTTTCTCAGACAAGGATGAAGGTAAGCAGGAAGCGTAAGATTGCTATGCTTTGCTCAAGTCTCAGCAAGGCTACAATGAAAAGAAGAGAGTAAATACTGCCATAATGGAACAATAACTAGCTGGAACGTGCATATTCACAAGCACAGTGGCAGAATCTGCTGCGCAGCCCACCTGCGGGGGTGCATAGGCCCTGCACCAGAGTCCGTGGTTGAGGCAAGCATAACAAGTCCACAGTTTACTAATCCTAACCGCAATGCAGGAAGAAACTGGAGTACCCGGAGGAAACTCACACGGTCATGGAGAGAACACACAAACTCCTTACAAACAAGAGAAAATCTGCAGATGGTGGAAATCTGAGAAACACACGCAAAATGCTGGAGGAAGTGAGCAGGCGAAGCAGCATCAATGGAAGAGGACAGTTGATGTTTCAGGCCGAAATGTCTCTCCTGCCAAAAGGTTTTGGCCAGAAACATTGACTGTACTCTTTTCCTAGACGCTGCCTGGCCTGCTGAGTTCCTCCAGTATTTTGTGCGTGTAATTCCTTACAGACAGCAGTGGGAATCAAACCCCTGTCACTACTTGTATTGACACTCTGAAGGAGCAATGGACTTGCACCCCAAGATCACTATCAATAGTGGAGCCTGAAAATCTCACTACATTTTTAAAAATTCTTTATGTAAACCTTTTTAAACAAAGAAGAAGGGCTAGCTTTATTTGTCACAGTGGATGTGGAGAGGATATTTCCTTAGAGTCTAAGTACCAGAAGGCATAGCCTCAGAAGAGAAATCCCTTTAGAACAGAGATGTGAAAGAAGTTCTTTAGCCAAAGAGTGGTGAATCTGTGGATGGCTGTGAAGGCTACATTGTTGGGTATATTTGAAGCAGAGGCTGATAGGTTTTTACTTAGTCAGGGCATCAAAGATTATGGGGAGAAGGCAGGAAAAGTTGTTGAGGGGGAAAATACATCATTCATGATGGAATGGTGGAGTAGGCTTGATGGGCTGAATGGTTCAATTCTGCTCCAATATCTAGTAATCTTGATTTGTAAATCTTGTACATCTTATTTTTAAGGTACTTCTTTTTTATTCTTTCTTACTTCTCTTCTAATGCTTTTATACCTGTGCACTTGTAATGCTACAGTAACACTGCAATTTCCTTTGGGATCAATAAAGTATCTATCTATTTTATGGTCTTATGGTCAATCCACCACTCTAAATGCTCACTTTCTCAAACTATCAAAATGCATAATTCAAACCATCAGGATCAAGGTCAGCAAGTACCAAGGACACCTTTCCCTGAAGAAAGATTAGCTTCATTTGTCACATGTACATCGAAACATGGAGATATGCAATGAAGTGCATTGTTTGCTTCCACATGCAGAACTATCACATGGATGTGTTGGGTGCCCCCCTCGAGTGTCGCCACACTTCCGGCACCAACATAGCATGCCCACAATTCATAACCCTTAACCTGAATGTCTTTGGAGTGGGAGGAAACTCCACATGGCCATGCAAACTCCTTACAGGAAGCAGAAGGAATTAACCCTTGATCTTACAGCTGGTGTTGACAAGCGTTGCACTAACTGCTGGGTTATCATTCTGCCTTTCTGAAGGTTCCTATCCCGAGTCATATGCTGACCTGAGCTGGTGTTATTGGAGTTGGAGCTGGTCTTTTATTGTCACATGTACTGAGGTAGAGTAAAAATCTTGCACACAGTGGGAGGAAACCCACATGGCCACAGGGAGAACGCACACACTCTTTATGGGCAGTGATGGGAATTGATCTCTGATCACTGGCTCCGTAAGAGTGTTAAGCTAACTGCTACGCTATTTTGCCATCCTGGGTAAGAATCATTGAGGACTTGCTAAATTTGGGGACATGCTAAACCAGAGGAAACCCATGTAGTCAAAGGAAGAATATACAAATGCCTTATGGACACCAGTGAGTATTGAACTCTGATTGCTGACACTGTAACTGCTAAGCCATTGTGCTGCTCCAGGTTGGGGTCACTGGGGACATGTTAATTTTGCTTTGATGGTTGGAAGCAGTGGTTGAAAATGAACAGTGGATTTCACCAACTACAAATTCACCCATGTTCTGCTTCTATTTTCTCTCACTTTTTCCCCTATATTTGTGGCATAATCCAGGTTACCTCCAGACTGAGAATGGTGTCAGGAACAATATTAATCATCATAATCAGACAAAAAGTCAACTCCAGTTCCAAAGAGATGTTTATTCAAGCACATTTATTTAAATTCTTTCCAAAATAAATTTGTAATGGGAAGTGCAGGAGATTAAAACAAAATGGTGGAAATGCTCAGTAGAACAGGGTTAATGATTCTGGCTGATAACCTTTCAGACAATTGAGTAGTCATTGTTACAGCCCAGTCTATCACAGGTAATGTTGCAAAGGGTTGGAGGCAACTGGAAGTGGACCCAAGTGCAGGACATAGGCACGGAGACGGATTTGGACATGACTAGGATTTGGAACTTGACTCAGACTTGGAATCGCAGCCTGGACCTGGACTGAACTGGGACTTGGAGCCTGGACCTGGACTGAACTGGGACGGAGCTTGGACCTGGACTGAACTGGGAGCCTGGACCTGGACTGAACTGGGACTCGGAGCCTGGACCTGGACTGAACTGGGAGCCTGGACCTGGACTGAACTGGGACTCGGAGCTTGGACCTGGACTGAACTGGGAGCCTGGACCTGGACTGAACTGGGACTTGGAGCCTGGACCTGGACTGAAGTGGGATTTGGAGCCTGGACCTGGACTGAAGTGGGATTTGGAGCCTGGACCTGGACTGAACTGGGACTCGGAGCCTGGACCTGGACTGAACTGGGACTCGGAGCCTGGACCTGGACTGAACTGAGAGCCTGGACCTGGACTGAACTGGGACTTGGAGCCTGGACCTGGACTGAACTGGGACTTGGAGCCTGGACCTGGACTGAAGTGGGACGGAGCCTGGACCTGGACTGAACTGGGACTCGGAGCCTGGACCTGGACTGAACTGGGACTCGGAGCCTGGACCTGGACTGAACTGAGAGCCTGGACCTGGACTGAACTGGGACTTGGAGCCTGGACCTGGACTGAACTGGGACTCGGAGCCTGGACCTGGACTGAACTGAGAGCCTGGACCTGGACTGAACTGAGAGCCTGGACCTGGACTGAACTGGGACTCGGAGCCTGGACCTGGACTGAAGTGGGATTTGGAGCCTGGACCTGGACTGAAGTGGGATTTGGAGCCTGGACCTGGACTGAACTGGGACTCGGAGCCTGGACCTGGACTGAACTGGGACTCGGAGCCTGGACCTGGACTGAACTGAGAGCCTGGACCTGGACTGAACTGGGACTTGGAGCCTGGACCTGGACTGAACTGGGACTTGGAGCCTGGACCTGGACTGAAGTGGGACGGAGCCTGGACCTGGACTGAACTGGGAGCCTGGACCTGGACTGAACTGGGACTCGGAGCCTGGACCTGGACTGAACTGAGAGCCTGGACCTGGACTGAACTGAGAGCCTGGACCTGGACTGAACTGGGACTTGGAGCCTGGACCTGGACTGAACTGGGACTCGGAGCCTGGACCTGGACTGAACTGAGAGCCTGGACCTGGACTGAACTGGGACTTGGAGCCTGGACCTGGACTGAACTGGGACTCGGAGCCTGGACCTGGACTGAACTGGGACTTGGACCCTGGAAATGGAACACAGAGACAACACCAAACAAAGACAGATGATTCATATCTTGACTTGGAGGAGGGGCAAATGGCCAACAATCCTCAACTAGACATGGAGAGATGGAACTTCCTACTCAGAATAGCAGCAAACAGCCGGACCTACTCTGCTGGGAACGAGATGACTTAACCAACCAACGACTGACAATACAAATCTTGACATGGAGTAGTTCATGAAGTGGCAAATAGCTGGCAATCACTTAGCTGGAAATGAAAAGACAGAATTCTCAACTCGGAGTAGCGGCAAACGGCTGGACCTACTCAACTGGAAACAAGATGACAGAAACCAAACAATGGTAGTCCATTTGTATCTAGACACGGAGAAGCTCATGAAGATGGTCCCTTATTCTTGGCAGCTCGGAGTGGCGACAATCGGCCAGCAAATCTCAGCCAAATATGAAAACAACAGAATTCTCAACTCGGAGTAGTGGCAAAACGGCTGGCAACTCAGCTGGACACGAAAATGACTGAATTCGCTAAGCAGTCACAGGCACCAAAGTTCTTAGAGTCCACGATTCTCGGCTGCCCCAGAGCGAGCATAGACACACTGGCTACGGTGATGAACCAGCCACGAGTAGATGTAAACCGGAGTTTTTATGCTGCTGGTTCAAATGAGGATCAGGTGCCTCAATCAAGGTGCCAGGAGAAACACAGGGAAAAGGAAATCAACAGAAACAAGGAGTCAGCACACCGGACTGTGACAGGTAAAGCCTTCTCCACCATTGAAAACATCTACTTGAAGTGTTGTCCCAGGAAAACAGCATCTATCATCAGGGAACCCCACCACCCAGGTTAAGCTCTGTTCCCACTGGTGCCATCAGAAAGAAGGTACAGGAATCTCAGGACTCAGACCAGGTACAGTTATTAACCCTCAGCCATCAGGCTTTTGAACCAAAGGAGATAGCTTAACTCAACTTCACTTGCCCCATCACTGAACTGTTCCCACACCTACGAACTCACAAGGACTCTTCATCTCATGTACTTGATATTTATTGATTATTTATTTATTATTGTTTCTTTCTTTTTGTGTCTGCACAGTTTGTTGCCTTCTGTACACTGGTTGAGCACCCAATTTGTTGCAGTCTTTCACTGATTCAATTACGGTTATTATGGATTTATTGAGTATGCTCACAAGAAAATGAATCTCAGAGTTGTATATGATGACATTTATGCACTTTGATAATAAATTTACTATGAACTTTGAACTGTACAGGCAGCAATTTCACATACACCTTGCCAAACCAGACTCAGCAGTAGACCTACAGCACAGGGAATAAAGAAGAGAACAGCATAGAAATAGTTCCTTTGGTCTATGATGTTGTGCCAAACTAATTTAGGACAGCACAGCAGTGTAGTGGTTAGCGTAATGCTATTACAGCACTAAATTCCCTTGCTGTCTGTAAGGAGGTTGTACATTCTCCCTGTGACCGTGTGGGTTCCCTCTGGATGCTGTGGCTTCACTATGCATTCCGAAAATGTGTGGTTAGTACGCTTGTGGGCATGTTGAGTTGGTGCCGGAGACATGGTCACATTTCTAGGCTGTCTCGAGCACAACCCTGGACTGAGTGGATCCCTGACACAATCGACACATTCCACTGTATGTTTCGAAGTTTTGATGTGCATGTGATAAATAGAGCTAATCTTTCGAATCTGGTTCAGCTTTGCCTATTAAGGAGTCACTGCAACATCCCTGCATGATGTCCATTTACTTCCAGACCCATGCCTTCTCATTACTCCTGCAAAGTCATTTGTACCCAAAGGCCACACTTTAAACTGTATTGACTCACATCTCTTTGGAGATGAATATGCTTCTGTATCCCATGTACGAAAACTTTTAAACTGGCTGCTTCTGAATGAAGATCTTCCTCTTGAAGACACTTGCCCTCTCTGGTATATTTTGGATGACCAATGATTAGTTCTGTATGTCCCACAGTAATCACACCACTTGCCACTGACCATTAGAAACTGTTGTACTGAGTCCACCCTCTCTGCAGTTTCTTGTGGTGCATCCATAAAAACTGATGAGGGTCAAAGGGGGCATGCTGAATTTCTTTAGCTTCTTCACGAAGTAGAGCTACTCATGAACTTTCTTGGCTGTGATGTCTACAGTATATAGATGGTCTAGGACAGGCTATTGGTGATGTTACTACAGTGAAGGAGTCCAGGATCAAAATTCAGAGTTAAAAGTAAATTTATTATCAAAGTCCATATATGTCACCATATCCAATTCTGAGATTCATTTTCTTATAGGCATACTCAATAAATCCATAAAAGAATAATAACCATAATCGAATCAATGTAAGATCACACTAACTAGGGTGTTCAACCAGTGTGCAAAAGATTGTGTAATTGTGCATATATATGTAGAAGAAAATAGTAATAATAAATAAATAAGCAATAAATATTGGGAACATGAGATGAAGAGTCTTTGAGAGTGAGTCCTTGGTTGTGGGAATTGTTCATTGATGTGTCAAGTGAAGTTAGCCTATTTGATTCAAGAGCATGATGGTTAAGGGGTAATAACTGTTCCTGAGCCTGGTGCTGTGAGTCTTGAGGCTCCTGCGCCTTCTTCCAGATGGCAGCAATGAGAAGAGAGCATGGGCTGGGTGATAATGGTCCCTGATGATGGATGCTGCTTTCCTGCAACAGCATTTCATGTAGATGTTTTCAATGGTGGGGAGGGCTTCACCTGTGGTGGAATTTGTAGAATTTATTGCCTCTCTCAACACCATTCTCATGCCTCATTCCTATAGACTCTGATGACCTGACCATTCAACATATCTTAAATATACCCAGAGGGTACAGCCTCAGAATACAAGTTTGTCCATTTAGAACAGAGGTGAGGAGGAATTTCTTTAGCCAGAGGTTGATGAATCAGTACCACATGTGGAATTCATTGTCACATATAGCTGTGGAGGCCAAGTCATTCAATATATTTATAGTGGAGTTTGATAGTTTCTTGATTAATAAGCATGTCAAAAGATGCTGGGGGGAAGTCAGGTGAATGGGGTTGAGAAGGATAATAAATCAGCCATGACAGAATGGTGAGGCTTAATGGGCTGAATGGCCTAATTCAGCTCCTGTGCCTTATTGATGCAGACAGCAGCATACGCTCATGTTCCTGAAGTGACTGACCAGCCCTTTGATTTTTGTTAACATTAGGGAAAATCCTGTTGTCATGACACAATGTCACCAGGTTCTCTATCTCCCTCCTGTACTCCAAGTGATCATTATTTGAGTCATGGTCAGAAATGCAGTTTCATCATCAAACTTGCAGATCAGGAGGTCCCAACCTTTTATATGCCATGGAAGAATACCATTAAGAATGGAACCTGTGGACCCCCGCTATAGATGGAGTTAAAGCAGAATATGGCCACAAAGTTGTGATTGTATAATACTGTAAGAGCTTCAGACACTGGAATAGTATTAGGCCATTTGGCCCATTGAGTCTGCTCCACGATTCATCATGGCTGATTTATTATCTCTCTCAATCCCATTCTTCTGCCTACTTCCCATTACCTTTGATGCCCTAACTAATCAAGAACCTATCAACATTCACTTTAAGTGCACCCAAATGTCTTAGCCTACAGAACCATCTGTGGTAATGAATTCCACAGATTTATTATGCTCAGGATAAAGAAATTCTTCCTCATTTCAGTTCTAAATGGACATCCCTCAATTCTGAGGCTGTGCCCTCTGATCCAAGACCCCCCCACTACAGGATATATCCTCCCCACATTCACTCTATCTGGGCTAATCAATGTTCAGTAGGTTTCACTGAGATATCCCCCCCCCCATTCTTCAAATATGGAGTAGAGTACGTGAGGGGGCTGAGGATACTGAGGACATTGAAGAAAAGATTGAGAAGGTGAAGACGGTGGAAAGACTTATTACAAATTGACACCTTTTTTACAAATGCTGACAGTTTACTTTCATTGCGTTACTTTGAATAATTTATATAAAGTGGTTCTGATTTCTGGAATGATTATTACTGGAATCTGGTGGACGGGTGATTTAACAAGCAGAACACTGAAGAATCCACTGAAACAACAAAAGCTAGCCCAGCTTACATTTCACTTCTTGCTTTGATTGTACATCAGGAACGCCAATGAATTGTTCGATGGAGCTGGCTCCAAATTCACAGACTGATTTGCAAAATAATGTGTAGTTTTTTGTTGTAAGCAGATGGTTGGGAGAGTTGACTGAGACCTCAAACGATGTGATTGCAGCTGTCAGCAGTGGAATTGGGTTCTATCAGTTGTCAGCGAGCCTAATTCACAAAGTTTTAAACCACCAGTCTCATTTTTTCCCTCTCTTTACAGCTTTACATTCAGGAAGGCAAGAAAAGGAGAAGCACCTGCCAGCTTAAAAATGGTACAGTAGCACCGTGGCTAATGTGACGCTTTATAGCACCGGCAATCAGGTTTCAATTCCCACCACTGTCAATCAAGAATTTGTATGTTCTCCCCATGTTTGTGAGGGTTCAGAATTAGAATCAGAATCAAGTCTGATATCACCAGCATATGACGTGAAATTTGTTGTTTTGCTCAATATAGGCATCTGTAAGACTCGAGAGACCTTGTTCTTTTGCCTTGGAAAGTTTCCAGGGCGCAGGCCTGGGCAGGGTTGTATAGGAGACCGACAGTTGCCCGTGCTGCAGTTCTTCCCTCTCCATGCCACTGATGTTGTCCAAGGAAGGGCAAGGGCCGATAAAGCTTGGCACCGGTGTCATTGCAGAGCAATGTGTTGTTAAGTGCTTTGCTAAAGGACACAACACGTTGCCTTAGCTGAGGCTCGAACTAGTGACCTTCAGATCACTAGACCGATTCCTTAACCACTTGTCCACGCGTCAACACAAGTTGCTTGCTCAGTAGCACATTATATTAAAGCTTCACATTACAATAATAAGAATATATTAAACAATTAAATTATGTAAGTGTTACAAAAAGAAAAGAAAAAGAAATATTGAGATAGCGTTCATTGTCCATTTAGAATTCTGATGGCAGAGGGGAAGAAGCTGTTTCTGAAATATTGAGTGTGTGTCCTCAGGCTTCCGTACCTCCTCCTTGATAGTAGCAATGAGAAAAGGGTATGTCCCAATGG
Organism: Hypanus sabinus; assembly: GCF_030144855.1. NCBI lineage: Eukaryota > Metazoa > Chordata > Chondrichthyes > Myliobatiformes > Dasyatidae > Hypanus > Hypanus sabinus. The sequence goes on along the minus strand of NC_082722.1, from coordinate 75,104,449 downwards.
GGGTTCTTGATGATGGATGCTGCCTTCTTATGCTATTGCCTTTTGAAGGTGTCCTCATTTCCACTGGGTGCTCTGGTTTTCTCCCACATTCCACAGACGTACATATTAGGCCGAGTGAGTTATAAGCATGAAATATTGGTGTCACAGTCATAGCAACACTTGCGGGCTTGTCTCAGCATATCCTTGGACTGCGATGGTCATTGACACAAATGACACATTTCACTGTAAGTTGTGATTTACATATAACAAATTAAACTAGACTCTATCATCTTTAGCTCTTACCCCAGCTTCAGTTTAGATCACAGATGAGTGCTACTTTAGGCGGCATCTGTCCTTAAGGACTGTCATCATCCAAAACGTTTCCCCTTCTTATTGCTACCATCGAGGAGGATGTACAGGAACCTGAAGACACACACTCAATGCCTCAGAAACAGCTTTTTCCATTTTGCCATCAGATTTCTGAATCGACAATGAATCCATGAACACTACTTCACAATTTTTTGCTCTCTTTACATATATCTACTTCTTACTGTAATTCATAGCTGTCTTTATTATTATATATTACATTATGCTGCCATAAAAGAACAAATTTCATGACTTACAGTATGCCAGTGATATTAAACATGATTCTTATTTTGATTCCGAACTGCCTCCTTCATTGGCTTTCATTCAGCAGTGAGAATAACTTAATGATTCCAGTTTTCATTGAATTGGTTTGCCTGAAGTTGTGTGTGATTCTGCTCACCCCCATTATAGCAAGAATTTGGAGGCTAAATATTCTGAATAACAAGGAGAGGTAGGTAAGTAGAACAAAAACAAAAAATGCAGGAAATACTCAGCAGGTCTGGCAGCACTTGTGGGAAGAGAAGCAACATCAGGGTTTCAGGTTTATTGATTTGACTGGATTTGATTTGGTTTAAAGATATAGTGTGGAACAGACCATTTCTGCACGATCCAGAAACTCACCAATTTAACCTTAGCCTAATTGCAGAACAATTTAATATGACCCAGTAGCCTACTAGTTGCAATGTCTTTGGACTGTGGGAGGAAACTGGAGAACCTGGAGGAACCTGATGCACACAAGGGAAGAACGTACAAACAGCTCCAACGCCCTGAGATGCAATAGATTGAGGACTGCCAGACTGGGGGAAAGAGAAGCATGTCAAATTGCAAGAGGGGGTTTGGAAGATAGGGGGTATATGACAGGGTAAAACTGGGGTGACCAAGATTACCTGGTCAGCGATGAATGGGAGCAGCTAGAGAGTGTGAATATAGACACAAGAATGTGTGAGTACCTAAAGACAGCAGAATTTAGAACAGAGAAGTAATTTGTCATGAAACCACAAGCAGGTTGCAAAGAAGAAGAAACTTAAAACATTGGACATTACATCAATGCTCCTCAGAGTCCAGATATTTACTCCATTAGAACTGACATTTCTGTCTGTTATCATTTTGGCTCAGTTGTTTCTGTCTGTCCTGCTGGTCATTTCCAACATCCTTGCCGTTAGCAACACTCAACAAATAAAAGGAAGTATAATAAGCTTATAGTTGCTGCTAGAGATCATTCAGAGGTTATGAAATTATGAATATTATAATTATGGATTAACTAAAATGAGAACCAGACTTCAGGAGATAAAACCTGTAACAGTTTAACTTCCAATTGATACTTTGTGGCTAGTGAAACTAATCATTGTGTCTGAGGCATTCTGATTCTGCCCCATTGAAACTACACAATAGAAGACAGCATGAATATTTCTGCTATGATCACATTGTTAAAGGTGTATCCCCGTCACTTAATGCACAGTGAATGACAGATCTTTTTTTTCACTTATCCTTGGGGTCCATTGTAAATTCATGAGCTACTCTTCAAAAATTCTTCTAAATAAAATAGATGCTGTATATTTTGGGTGTCCGTAGATTGTACCCAGAGGCTTTTGGAAGAGGCACTAGTACAGAATGTTTAAAGAGGTTCCTCTGATTGGTATGTGTTACCATTGTACAAACATTTGTAAATATGTATTTCTGTAAACTTAACTAACTACAAAGGTTCAAAGATTCATTTAATATCAGATAATGTACAGGGTATACAACCTGAAATTCATACTCTTCACAGAACATTCACAAACAAGAACCCCATAGAAAGGATGATAGAAGCACTGAAGTCTCGACTATATTCAAAATGTCAAAGTTAAGTGAATGCTGATAGCAATTTGTCATAAGCCCTGGAAGCCTTTGTGGCTTGCCAAAGAGTGTTGGGCGTCTGGGTTTCTTGAGCACCTCTATTTACAAACTGGCACCTTAACTAGAGCTGTTTAGCCCTCACAAAATGCTGGTGGAACACAGCAGGCCAGGCAAAATCTATAGGGAGAAGCGCTGTCGACATTTCGGCCCCAGACCCTATAGATGCTGCCTGGCCTGCTGTGTTCCACCAGCATTTTGTGTGTGTTGTTGTTTATGCCTTTTGATTTTCTGTTTTATATTCTGTGTTTTCACTCAATTTGTTTTGTTGTGGTTAGTGCAGTTTTGTTTGTGCATGGGGGAGTGGGGGAGGAATCAAACTTTGAACAGATTGGAAACATGGTTTTTTGATCTGTGTCTGTCTGTGGGGAAGATTAAATTGCAGGGTTGGATGCTGCACACATAATTTGTTAATAAATGTATTTTCAATCTTGGGTCTTTACATCTTTGAAGTTAACAACTTGGATTATGATTGTCACATGTACTGTGGGTCAGTGAAAAATTTTGTTTTGCATGCCTTACAGATCATGTTACCACATAAGTACATTGAGGTGATGTAAGCGGAAAGCAATAACAATGGGCAGAATAAAGTACACTGCAGGCAGACAATAAAATGCATGGCCATATTGAGGTCAAGAGTCTGTCTTAGTGTACAATGGAACCATTCAATACTCATTTAACAGTAGCTTAGACGCTGTCCTTAAATCTGGTAGTATGTGCTTTCAGGCATTTGTATCTTCTGCCTGATGGGAGAGAGAAGAGAATGTGTGTGATATATATTCCCTTTGTCCTACTCATCCCTTCCTTCTCTGTTCCTGAAAACGATCTTGTTGCTCTCTTTCCAGTTCTCATGAAGGTTCTCAGACCTGATACTGAAATACATCCTGAGATGTGCTGGGACACATCATCAGTGATGTAATTTGGGGACATTGGGTGTTTTGGGTCTTTCAACATCAGACACCCGTGTCCAGGCAACCCATCCAGGATTGATCAGGTCCTGTCTTGTGTCCCGGCAACACTGTGTCACTGGTCACATCTCTTGATCCATAGCCATCTAGAGGCCTGGCCAGCAGCCTCTGTGATGGTTACGTTCAATGACAAGGAGCCCGGCTGGAAGGAGATTCAGGAGTTAGAGCAACCAGAGCTGGTTCTGCCCCAGTCCTGGTGGAGTACCTGTCAAAGTGGACAAGCGCTGCCTTAAGCTACTTTGCAAATTCCTTAGTGTTATTTGATGTAGGGGAAAGGTCATGCAGGTGTGCATATGGAGTCTGAATCCCTAAAGAGAAGAACTCCAAGGACACTGAGCAGATTAGATCCATCTAATTGCTCAGTGTGCAAGGAAAGGTATTTTTCAGTATTGTTTCCTGCTCAGTTTCTCTTCAGAAGTGGTTACGTTGATACGTCGGTACAGAAAGGGGAGAAAAGAGGATGCCTGGAACACGTGGATGTGGTTTCCCATCTGATCAGGGAAGTGAGACCTAGTCGTACGATGGCTAGATCTTACAAATGCGTGGTGTGTTCGGGGTGTCCAGGGAGGGGTAGCTTGTCAGGTTGTGCCCAGGGGCAGCTCATCCACCTTTGGTCCCCAACTGCTACTCAGCTCTCACCTGTGGCTCCAGGTAATTATTTGCATGTGACAGAGGCCAGAGCTGGTACACCGCTTTGACAGGTGGCCTAAACTGTGTGAGGGAAGCCAGAAATCTCCAGCCCCACTGAGACAGGGATATGCCTATGCCAGCATGCGAAGCCAGTTCTGGCAGACAAGGGCGGATGAGGTCAACTGCAAGATTCAATGGCCAGGAAGGTAGTGATGCAACGCTTTGTGGAGAGCGAAGGGCATAACAAGGCACAGAAGGCGCCATGGCTATCCACCACAGCCAAGGAAGTCTCCAGACATGACGATTTTTCGTACCATTAGACCAAGATTAGGCCAAGAGAGTGGAACTGCCCTAGTGCAATAGTTATTTTCAGTATAAAACTCCTTCATCACAGGTTTTTCTCTGTGCAGTTCTATCAGCTACACGGACAAATGTCATTGTCAAAAATGACGGACAATCAACACAAGTCAGTGGAGTTCATGCTAAACTGTCACCATGTTCTAAGGAAGATAAAGAACTTCATCCTGGACTAATATGGGAACTTCAGGTTGACAGTCTCCTCGGGAATGATTACATCGGTCAGGCACCGGCTGGAGAAGTGTATTATAACCAGATGTACAATCTCAGTGATCCTCGTCTCCCTGATCATTAACTTGCTGGTTAAGGCAGCCAAAGTGGAGTGTGGAGCCCCTCTGACTAAGACAGGCTTATGACAGCCCCAATCGGACCCTTCATGGATAACCTCGCAGTGACATCTACATCACTCTTAGGCAGTAGGTGGATCCACTAGAGGCTGGAGAAGATCGTCACAAAGGCAAAAATTAGCTTTATACTAGAGAAATCCAAGTCAATGGTGCTAAAGAATTCATCATTTCTAAGGGATTTGGAAAATAACTTGCAAAGAACTGTTATAAAAGTAGATGAGACCAAGGTAGATCGGGCTGGTCACTGAAAAGATACAGTATTCTCCATAGCAATACAAGGAGCCAAAACGCTTTCATAGTTCTGTGATTTCTAAGATTAATTGTCCTGAGATTTCTACAATTCATTGTCCTGTGACTTCTATGATTCCAAGTGCTGAATACTATGGATCTTCATCTATCTCAACTAAGCCAATATTTCCCCTTTGTTCATTTTAAATCCATTTAGATATGTCTGAATCATGGTCTGAATTCTATTGTTTCAAATCATAGTGGGATTCTGGCTGTCTCTGCACTACTGTTTAATTTTTATCTCTGCTGAGTAATTGTCAGTCAAGACAAAAAGGAAAAAGAATAAATTAAATTTTCTTGTTCTGTTTTCTTCGTCTTTCCTTTCCAGTCCTGATGAAGGGGCTTAGCCTAAAACATCACTGTTTCTTTCTCTGTAGATGCTGTTTGACCTGCTTAGTTCCTTCTGCATTTTGTTTGCTACTCCGAATAATATTCACAAATGCCTAGACTTAGTGTTTGACTGCTGGAGGTAACAGCTGACACAGGAATTGTTTTCAATAGTTGTAGAACTGCTTTTAAATTGACCTTTCTATGCGTTTAAGCAAGCAGATTCACTTGTACTGTGATGAGAGGAAAATGCTGTCTCAAGTATTATTTAATGAAAAGCAGAAGAGGTTTCTCTAACACAAAATATTCTGCAGATGATGGAAATTGAGAGCAATACACACAAAATGCTGGAGGATCTCAACAGCTGAGGAAATCTCTATGGAAGAGGAATAACAGTTAACGTTTTGATCCAAGGCTCTTCATCAGGACTGGAAAGGAAGGGGAAGGAAGCAAGAATAAGAAGGTGGTGGGTTGTTGAAGGAGCACAAACTGAGAGGGAAGGTAGGTAGATGAGGAGGAGGATGAATTAAGACAGTTGGAGATGATAGGTGGAAAAGCAAAAGAAGAAGGAATCTGATAGGAAAAGAGAATGGATCATCAGAGAAAGGAAGGGGAGTCAACAGAGTGAGGTGATGGGCAGGTGAGAAGAAGAGAAGGGGTATGAGAGGAGTCAGTATAGGGAATGGAAAAAGAGAGCAGGGGAGGGAGATAAATCATTTGAAGTTAAATAATTTGATGTCCATGTGATTAGGTTGGTGGCTATTTATCCAGACAGAATGTGATAATTAGCAGCATAATCAGACCATTCACCCTATCAACTCCACTCTGGCCTACTTTTTTATTATATATAGAAACCTGGAGGACATTGGCAAAGCTATCTGTATTGTATTCAATATTTCTGTAATAATTGAGTAATATTGTAAATATATTGATTGATTAAGCATTCCTTGTTTAAATAAATAATTAGGGGTTATATGTAAGAAGTATGTGAATGGCTTAAGTCATTAAACTACCACATCATATGTGAGCACCTTATTAGAAGAAGGAAGAGAAAACTCAGTAGACGATCATTCCTGTGTTTTTCTTTCGATTATTTTCTGGAGTTACAAAACAGAATTGCATCCTTTACTGTCCATCTTGAATTTCTCTTGAGAAGGTGGTGGTGAGCTGCCTACTTGAGTCCTTCTGTGAAAGTGCCTCTGCAGTGCTCCTAGGAATGCATATTCTGCAATGTGGCTCTCCTGCTTACACCCCGAGACTGCTCTCGAAGGTACAAATCAGAAGTGTGAAGGTTTTCTGAGATCTCGTCTCAGTGAAGGTGAAGTATCAGTGATATACTGTATGCTCAAGTTGTGAAAACACACCTCTGCCTTTGCTTCCTCAGAATGTTAAGAAAAGTTGGCAAGTTCCCACTGATCCTCAGCACTTACAGATACCAAATCAAAGACCCTTACATTCTCTCTTCTTTCCCCTTGTTCTGAACAGAAGATGAAAAAGCTCAAAGACTACTTCTATCCCACTTAATACACGCAAAATGCTGGAGGAACTCAGCAGGTCAGGCAGCATCAATGAAAAAGAATAACCAGACAACATTATGGGTTGAGACCCTTCTTCAGGACTGTCAGGACTATCCCACTATTATAATGCTCTTTAAATGATCATTTTATAAGGATCAACTCCTTGTCTCTCAATCTACCTCGTCATGGCCCTTGTACATACTACACATTTTTTTTGTCTATTCTGCACTTTCTCTGTGATTACAGCACTGTATTCTGTTTTATTTTCCCCTTTGTGCTACATTACTTTCTCTATAGTGGATACTATAGAGCGAGTGCAGAGAAAGTTGACAAGGATGTTGCCTGGTTTGGGGAGCATGCCTTATGAGAATAGGCTGAGTGAACTCAGCCTTCTCTCCTTAGAGTGATGGAGATTGAGAGGTGAACTGATAGAGGTGTATAAGATGATGAGAGGCATTGATTTTGTGGATAGTCAGAGGCTTTTTCCCAGGGCTGAAATGGCTAACACAAGAGGACAGTTTTAAAGTGCTTGGAAGTAGGTACAGAGGAGATATCAGGGGTAAGTTTTGTACACAGAGAGAGGTCAGGAGAAATGGAAATAGGCAGTGAGAGCAGAGCACCCCTGTGGCCATTCCCCTGAAAAACAAGTATATCGCCTTGGATACTTTTGTGGGGGATGACCTCCCGGGAGAATGCTACGGTGATCGAGTTGCTGGCACTGAGCATGGGTCCGTGGTGTGGAAGGGATAGAGAGAAGGAGTGGTAGTGATAGGGGATTCAATAGTGAGGGGAACCGTCAGGAGATTCTGTGGACGTGAATGGGACACCAGATGGTATGTTGCCTCCCAGGTGCCAGGGTCAGATATCTCTCAGGTCATGTCCGCAACATTTTGGAGAGGGAGGGAGGGAGGGCAGCCAGATGTCTTGGTATATATTGGTACCAATGCAATAGGAAGGAAAAACAATGAGGTCCTAAAAAGAGAATTTAGAGAGCTAGGTAGGAAGCTGAGGAGCAGGACCCTTGGATAGTAATTTCTGGATTGCTGCCTGTGGCACACGCCAGTGAGGGTAGAAACAGATATGGCAGATAAATGCTGAGGAGCTGGTGCAGGGGGCAGAGCTTCAGGCTCTTGGATATTTGGGATCTCTTCTGGGGGAGGTATAACCTGTTCAAAAGTGACGGGTTGCACTTGAACCTTTGAGGGACCAATATTCTCGTGGGCAGGTTTGTTAGAGCTGTTGGGGAGGATTTAAACTAATTTGGTAGGGGGGTAGGAACTGAAGTGAAGGGACTCAGGAAAGGAGAGATGATAAAAAAGTAAATATAGCATGCAGTCAGACTGTCAAGAAGGGCAGGCAGGTGATGGGACTTAATTTCAGCCAAAAGGCTGAGTATCAAATCATTAGGGATGCAGAGTCAGAAAGGACAGCAAATATGGTGCTCAGGGTGTTGTATCTAAATGTGCATAGGATAAGAAATAAGGTGGATAATCTTGTTGCAGTTTGAGTCGGTGGTGAGGAAGGCAAACATCATGCTGGCATTCATTTCAAGATGTCTAGAATACAAGAGCAAGGATGTGATGCTGAGGCTTTATCAGGCACTGGTGAGGCCTCCCTCACCTTGAGTATCGTGAACAGTTTTGGGCCCCTCATCTTAGAAATGATGTGCTGGCATTGGAGGGGGTCCAGAAGAGGTTCACAAGGATGATTTCAGGAATGAAAAGTTTATCATGCAAGGAAAGCTTGATAGCTCTAGATCTGTACTCAGTAGAATTCAGAGGGGATCTTATTGAAACATGTTGACGGTTGAAAGGGCGAGACAGAGTAGATGTGAAAGGATGTTTCCCATCATGGGTGAGTCTAGGACAAGAGGGGTGCCCTTTCAAAACAGAAATGCGGAGAAATTTCTTTAGCTGATGGGTGGTGAATTTGTAGAATTTATTACCACAGGCAGCTATGGAGGTGAGGTCATTGGGTGTACTTAAGGCTTCATTGTACTTCATTGAAGCTGTACTTCAATGAAATGTACTTCATTGATAGGTTCTTGATTGGGCATGGCATCAAAGGTTATGGTGAGAAGGCCGGGAACTGTGGTTGAATAGGAGATGAAAAGAAAGGATCAGCCATGAGTGAATAGCGAAGTAGACTCAATGGGCCAGATGGCTTAATTCTCCTCCTATGGTCTTATGGTCTAGATAGGTAAATGGAGTTTAGAAAAATATAGGACTATGTGGTAGTGAAATTCTAGGCAGTTTCTAGAGTAGGTTACAGTGCCGGCACAACATTGCGGGCTGAAGAGACTGTAATATTCTGTAGATTTCTATGTTTCTATGTCTACGTTTTTATGTAAAGAGTAGATGGTATGCAAATAAAACCTTTGCCCTGAACTTTGGTGCATGTTACAACAATTAACCAATGCAATCTGTCCTTATTTTACATGATACAGATTTGGTGATGTTGTTAGAATAGCCTGGAAGAGCTAATGCATTTGGTTAGCATCACACACTAATTGCAGTCATGATGCAACAATGGCATGTGCATATGCAATAGAATGTTCATTTACAAGGGCAGCACAGGAGCGAAGTGGTTAACACAATGCTTTACAGTGCAGGTGACCTTGGTTCAATTCCTGTCACTCCCTGTAAAAGAGTTTGTAAGTTCACCCCGTGACTGTGCGGGTTTCCTCCTAGTGCTCTGGTTTTCTCTCTCAGTCCAAAGATATACTGATTGTTAGGTTAATTGGTCATTGTAAATTGTCCCATTATTAGACTAGGATTAAATTGGGGGATTGTTGGGCAGTGCAATTTATCAGCTCCAGTTGTAACTGTTGTAACTATATGTTAACTATAACTATAAGTAACTAGGTGGTTTTGTGTAGATCTTGTAGATTTAGTTTTTGATTTGTTGGGTGGTAGAGTTGGTCTCCTGACTTGGTGTGTCTGGGTAGTCTTGTTTTGTCTGGTGGGTTTGGAGCTACTTTCCAGGAAACGCACTAAGATAGTAGCGCGATATTAATACGCAGCAGACTCTCCGGACTGGATTTGGAGATTACCAAATGTATGTGGATTTTCTGGTGTAGTCTGTTTTGTCATGTGTTTTTGTGATATCATTCTGGAGAACGTTGTCTCATTTTTTAACTGCATTGCATCTGTGGTTTCTAAATGACAATGAACTGAAACTGAGCTGAACTGAATTTGAGGGGTGGTATCTCAAGAAAGTAATAAAAATAAAATAAATATCAGATACTGGAGATGAAGGAAGTTGGGAATGATGTTTCCTGTGGTGGGGCGGGGGTCTAAGAATAGAGGGGTGTCCTTCTAGAATGGAGATGAGGAGTAATTTCTTTAGCCAGAGAATGACAAATCTGTGGAATTTGTTGCTACAGGCAGCTATGGATGACACTGGGTATGCTGTATTTCAGGCAGAGGTTGATAGATTCTTGATCAGTCAGGGCATGAAGGGATACAGGGAGAAGGCAGGAGATTCTGGGTGAGAGGGAAAATGAATGAGTCATGATAAAAATGGTGGAGCAGACGCTCTAGGCCAAATGGCCTAATTCTGTTTCTATATTTTATGGTCTTATGGTCTTATTGAAAGTTTACAGGTGATTTACATGGTAAATTTGACATGGGAACTGGTAGGCACTTGGACCATATTGCCAGAGGACGTGGAGAAGCAGATATGATAACAACATTTAGATAGAGACACAAACAAGCAGGGAATTATACATATGCAGAGTCATAAGTGCAGGTTAAATTGGCATCATAATTGGCACAGAGAGCTTTGGCCAAAGGTTCTATTTAATGTTTAAATGTTGTCCATGTCTTGCTATGTGCAGGGATGGAAAGCTGAATTTGCAGAGGAGATGTGAATGAAACTGAATTTTGAGCAATTATCAGCCAACGTTTGCAGTACTGAATCTTTGATGAAAGGAAGGTCAGTGGTGAAGTTGGCTGGGGTAGGTCCCTATAAGATAAAAATCCTGTTGTGATTCCTGCAACTGGGAAGGTTGACCTACAACACATTGCCCAATATATAGCTTGTCATCCATTTTTACATCGTTATTTTTAGGAGCTCAGAATCAGATTTATAGTTGTCTTATATGTCATGAAATTTGTTGTTTTGCAGCAGCAGAACCATGTAGAGCAATACAATTACTGTAAGTTACACAATAAATAGTGCAAAAAAGGAATAATGGCGTATGGTGTGCCGGCCTTTATTAGTCAGGGCATTGAGTTCAAGAGTGTCGAGCTAATATTGCAGCTCTATAACACTCCCATTAGACCACAGTTGGAGTCCAGTTCTGGTCACCTCATTATAGGCAGGAAGTGGAAGCTTTAGAGAGGGTGCAGAGGAGATTTACCAAGATGCTGCCTGTCTTATGAAGGAAAGTTGAGTGAGCTAATATTTTTTTCTTTGGAACGCAGGAGAATGAAAGGCAAGTTGATAGTGTATACGTTGGTAAGAGGCATAAATCAAGTAGCCAGTCAGAAACATTTTTCAAGGGCAGTAATGGCTAATATGAAAATAGAGGTAATTACAGGGGGGAATGTCAGAGGTAAGGTTTTACAAAGAGAGTGGTGGTTTCATAAAATGAACTGCCAGGGGTAGTCCTGACGAAGGGTCTCAGCCCGAAACGTCAACAGTGCTTCTCCCCATAGATGCTGCCTGGCCTGCTGTGTTCCACCAGCATTTTGTGTATGTTGCCAGGGGTAGTGGTAGAGACAAATACATTTGAACATTTAAGAGACCCTTAGGTAAGATATGGATGATAGAAAAATGGAGGGCAATGTGGGAAGGAAAGGTTAGATTGATCTTGGAATGGTTTAAAAGGCTGGCACAACATCGTGGGCTGAAGGGCCTGTACTGTGCTGTAATGTTCTGCTATATGTTCTATGTTCTAATGAAATAGTTAGTGTTCACAGGTTTATGGACTATTCAGAAACTGGATAGTGGAGGGAAGAAGCTTTTCCTAAATTGTTCTTTGTTGGTCTCTTTCCTATTAATGAGGTGAGGACTTATCCCGGATAGTGTGGGTCTATAATAATGGATGGTGCCTATTGGAGGCACTGTCCCTTTAAGATTTTCTTGATGGTAGGGTGTGTTCAAAGTTATAACCTTCAAAGTAAATTTATTAACAGAGTATGTGTATGTCACCACTTATTACAATGAGATTCATTTTCTGGCAGGCATTCATTGTAGAGCAAAGAAATACAATAGAATCAGTGATGAACTACTGTTTTGCCCATGTTAGAGCTAGCTGAGTCCATAACCCTTTGCAGCTTCTTTGCTGCTGTGCATTGGAGTCTCTATACAAGGTGGTGATGCAACCAGTCAGAATGTTCGGTAGCCAACGTACGAAGTCTACTGAAACTCTGAATGAAGAAAAGCCGCTGCAGTGACTAGTGGTGCTTGGCACAACATCGTGGGCTGAAGGGCCTGTACCATGCTGTACACATTCATGAGATCACATTGACTCCAAAATGACAGCATTATCCTCAGTTACTCCACTAACCATAATGAACTTTGTACGGGTGCCACAAGAGCGCTGCAGTTAGCACGACACTATTACAGATCAGGGCGTCGGAGTTCGGATTCCAAAATCCGGCATCCCCTCCAAGAACATTTGTACAGTCTTCCCAAGTGCATATGGGTTTCTTCCTGGTGCTCCTGTGTCCTCTCATAGTCCAAAGACATTTTGGTTAGTAGGTTACTTAGTCATTGTAAATTGTCCTGTGTTAGGCTGGGGTGAAGTAAGTGGGTTGCTGGGCAATATGGCTCCATGAGCCAGAAGAGTCAGTTCCATGCTGTATCTTTAAATAAGTAAAAGTTAACTGAATACATACAAAGTAATTAGAACATAGAAAAGTACATCAATATCAATTGAGAGTATTTAATGGCTCTGGGTTTGTAGTTGCTAGAATTCAGAATTATAAAGGGGGGAGGAATCTCATTGAAACCAATCAAAGGTTAAAAGTCCTTGATAGAGTGGATGTGGAGAGGATGTTTCTTATGGTGGGGAAGTCTAGGACCAGAGGGCACAGCCTCAGAACAGAGGGATAGCCGTTTAAAATAGGGATGAGGAGGAATCTGCAGTGATGAATCTATGGAATTCTTTGCCACAGACAGCTGTAGAGGCCAAGTCATTGGGTGTATTAAAGCAGGGACTGATAGGTTCTTGGTTAGTTAGGGTGTTTAATGTTCTGGGGAGAAGGCAGGAGAATGGTGTTGAGAGGGAAAATGGATCAACTATGATGAAATGGTAGAACAGACTCGAGGGACTGAATCACTTAATTCTGTTCCTATGTCGTATGGTTTATGATCTTATTACAGAACAGGCCCTCCAGCCAACCTTTGAACTTACTCCAAGATCAGCTGAACACTTCCATCCCATTTAAAGGGTGGTTCTTTACATTTACATAAGATCTAGAATCTAGTTCAGGGTTTCCCAACCTGGGGTCCATAGCTTCCTTGTTCATTGGCAGGGTTCCATGGCATAAAAACGTTTGGGAACCCCTTAAACGTCACATTGTGTTTCAATGAAGAGAAGTCATACAGTATCAATACCAAGACAAGTGATACGATATGAGAATGGATAGCTAGAAATTAAGTCAGAGAAGTGGTGGGATCTTCCTGCATTTTACCTGCTTCCCTGTTTGTCACCCTTGATGTTTAAGATGTCAGGCATCAATGATGTGAGGTCTACTTATAGCTCCCAATTCATTCCACCGTCCATACCGGAAGCGTGAAGTGAGCTGGGTCCTGGGACAGGACCTCTTGTGATGGATCTTGAGGTCTTCCATCCTGTATGCTCGGATGGTTCTCTGACAAGCTCTCTATTTACAAAGGATTTTGAACACTTTTGAAATGATAATTGAAGACTTTTAACAAAATTGCATAAATAGCAAAAATCTATTAAAATATGTGCGATATATTCAAGTAGGAAATTAATTAACTATGTTTAAACAGATAAAGTGAAATGAAAATTGTAATGCCTAACCGACCTCAACTTTTCTTTCAGGGTTGGTTACACCTCTTTTGTCATTTCTTATGTGATAAGGCTAAGGATTTAGGCATGAAAGGTATCTGATATATCAGCCTATGAAGTCTGTACTCCACCTTAGTCTTTGGTTATTTGGTCATTGTGAACTGCCCTGTGAATACGCTAGGGTTAAATAGGCAGATTGCTGGGCAGTGTCATTGGTTAGGACAAAAGAGTGTGTTTGCTACTGATCAACATCGCCACCCACTATCTCCACTAGTACTTTATTATTTCCCATCTATCACCTTATGTACAGCCTAACGTCACTTTAAGGACAATCTATGTATTGAAGCTATCCTATGCATTTATATTTATTGAGTGTGTTTTTTAAATTATCATTGTGTTCTTTATCTTTCATGTTTTTTTTGTGCTGCATCGGATCCAGAGTAAAAATTATTTTCTTCTCCTTACACTTGCGCACAGGAAATAACATTAAGCAATCTTGAATCAAGAGGACCTGGGCCAAAGAGTTTTCACAGAGAGTGTAGTATATATAAATGAAAGCGTTAGAGATGGGTACAACTGCTAATACCCTCTAAATCTCTAATGCCCACTTTGCAAGGCTTCCACATCCTTCCTGTAATGCAGAAACCAGAATTGTGAACAGTAATACAAATGTGGCCCAATCAAAGTTTTAATTAATAAAGGGCAGCACAGTAGTGCAGCAGGTAGAGTAATGCTTTACAGCATCACCGACTGGATGATTGGGGTTCAATTCCTGCTACTGTCTGTAAGGAGTATGTATGTTCTCCCTGTGACCAACTGGGTTTCCTCCTGGTGCTCTGGTTTCCTCCCACATTTTCCAAAAAGACGTATAGGTTAGAGTTAAAGTTGTAGGCATGCAATGTTGGCGCGGAAAACATAGCAACACTTGTGGGCTGCCGCCAACACATCCTCAGACAGTGTTGGTTGTTGACACAAACAATGTATTTCGCTCTACGTTTTGATGTACATGTGACAAGTTCAAGTCTTAACTGACGTGTAGGTTTCCTCCCTGTAAGGAGTTTGTATGTTCTCCCCGTGACCATGTGGGTTTCCTCCAAGTGCTCTGGTTTCCTCCCACATTCCAAAGATGTTCTGGTTAGTAGCTTAATTGGTCATTGTAAACTGTCCTGTGGATTTCTGCATGGTGCGGCTCATTGGGCTGGAAGTTTCTGTTCCACGCTGTATCTTGAAATAAATCAAAAGCAAAACCTAAATAAATAAATAAAATGTGAGACTAAAGGAATCCAGGAAGACTTTTCTTACTGAGAAACACGATTGATTAGTCTTATGCATATATTGGCCAAGGAAGTGTTTTAGACAATGTGAAATCACTTCAGTCTAACTGGCCTGTCCATTGAACTCCTGCTTATTGGATTTATATTTAACACAATAGCAACTGTGGTTCCAACGACTCCAGATGTCATCAATAGATCCTCTGAAAGTGTCGATGTCAGAGTTGCCACTAGAGTAACTCCATGCCAAAAGCTTTCAAAGTGCCAATACATTTGGATTTTTTTCTCCATCGAAACACTTCTTTCATTCTGACTGTGAAACAAGATGAGTTTCTTGAAATAATAATGGACAAATTCCAGTCTGCCATTCAACTGGTGGAGATACAGCAAATATCTGGATTGTAATAATCATGCTTTTGAGGGTAAATCTAATTGCTTGCACGGTGACTGAGGACAGACGGAAGCACCTGCACTCTCAGATAGAGTGACTCTCCCAAGTGATCGACTCTTTGGCCATAACCGAGTCTATGAGTCTCCACAAGTCCACTGGAAGAGTTGAGTCCTAGTGTCTGCTGGAGGCTGAGGGCGTCTCCTGGGGTTGGAGGACTGTGCACACGCATGGATGGGACAGGGGAATAGAACTTGTTCTTTTTTGTTGTTGTTTTGTTGCCTGTTGTGCTCTGTATAGCTCTGCAGGGCATTGTGGGTATGCTATGTTGCCACCGGAATGTGTGACAATAAGGCTGGGCTGCCCCCAGCACACCCTTGGGAGTGTCGGTTGTTAACTCAAATGATTCATTTCACTATATGTTTCTTAGTCATTACCATCATTATGTGCTGTGTCGTATGACATAGGTAACCATGGTCTTTCCGTGACCATGTTTGTTCTTAGCAAATATTTCTGCAGAGGTGGTTTGCCATTGGCTTCTTTTGGGCAATATCTTTACAAGATGGGTGACCTCAGCCATTATCAATACTCTTCAGAGAATGTCTGCCTGGCGTCAGTGGTTGCATAACCAGGACTTGTGATGTGTACCAGCTGCTCATGCGACCATCCAACATCTGCTTCACATGACCCCGATCGAGGGGAAAAGCAAGTGCCACAGCTTCCTCAAGGGTAAGATGCAGGCTAGTGGAGGGAAGGAATGCCTTACACCTCCACTGGCCAAGGCGTGTCTTCACCCTGCCCCCAAATTTCTCAATATTCATGTGATAAATAAACTTGTATCTTAAATCTTGAAAGGTGTCTCAAATCAGAGTCAGAATCCAGTTTATTATCGGAAATTATGTCATGAAATTTGCTGTTTTGTTGCTAAGTTACAATAAATAAATAACGCAAACGAGCAATAGTGTGATAGTATTGATGGGTTCACGGACCATTCAGAAATCTGATGGAGTGTAGGAGGAAGCTGTCCCTGAATCACTGAGTGTGGGTCTTCAGGCTCCTGTACCTCCTCCCCAATGGTAGCAATGAGAAGAGGTCATGTCCCAGATAGTAAGGGTCCCTAATGATGGATCTTGCTTCTTGAGGCATTGCCTACTGATGACATCTTTGGTGATGGGGAGTATTGCGCATCTCCCAAATAGTCCTCAATTCTTACCTTTTTTGCTCATCAGAGTCCAGTTCTGTTAGAATTTCTTGTTCCTGCTTATCTCTCTCCAGCAGCTCCCTCTCATCATCACACTTCCCTTCCCCATCTTTCTCCAGCTGTGCTTAAAATATTTTTCCTCTCTCTCTTTGCCTCTGTCTATCATAGTCAAACCACCGTCTTCCAACAGGATCCTGGCTCCCATCCCTTACCTGGCACAACCTGCCTTTCATCCTACACCCCTCCTCGGTCCACCCATCACCTCTTTTCCTCTTTATACTGGCCATCTCTCCTCACCCCTCTCAGTCCCAGTGCAAGACTTGACCTAGAACATCTACAATTCTTTTCCTTCTACAGAGGCTGCTCAACCTACTGAGTTCCTCCAGCAGATTGCTTGCTAATCTGTTGAATTATATTGCATCTGCCCAGGTGTGTGTGAGTTTACAGAGTAACACACCCAAAATGTTGCACGAACTTAGCAGTATCAATGGAGGGGAGTAAACAGTCGGCCCTTCATTAGGACTGGAAAGAAAGGAGAAGGAAGCCAGAATAAGATGTGGGAGAGGAAGGAGTTAAACCTGGCAAGTGATGGACAAATGAAATGTACAGGCTGTCCTCAGGTAATGAAGAGGTTCAGTTTTTACACGTATTCATTGGTTGCTTTTATTTTATTTATTTCATTTAAAGATACAGTGCAAAATAGGCCCTTCCAGACCTTTAAGGCCACACAAGAAACCCCTGACAACACCCGATTTAACCCTAGCCTAATCACAACACAACTTACAATGACTAACTAACCGATCAAAAGGTGTATCTTTTGACTGGGGGAGGAAACGAGAGGACCCAAAGGAAACTCAGGCATTCCACAGGGAGCACACACCCCGATGCACCATCAATAACTCTCGGAGACGGGAGGTGAACGATAGGCTTTTATTAGCTGCAAGAGACCACGATTAGCAGCAAGAGACCACCACACAACATCCTGGAGACTGAGGGTGGAGCAGTGCCTCCAATCGCCTTTATACCGGGGTCAGTGGGAGGAGCCACAGGAGCAGTCAGCGGGGGGGGGGGGGGGGGGGGGGCATGTCCAGACAGGTATATGTAGTTCACCACACACCCACTTCTTAAAAATGATTTCAGAACTGAGCTCCAAATTCTGTTGCCCCGAGCTGTTAAAGCATTGCACTAATCTCTATGTGTTTTGCTGTAAGTCAGATAATATTCACAAAGTATACTTAATATTGTATCAATTCCTCCACAGTATTAAAATCAACCACACCAAAAGTACATAGGACTGATAAGAACAAAACAATTACTCAAAAACTACTTCCACCATTCTAAGAACGAATGCATTGAATAAGTTGGACTTCATGGATCATCTTTATTCACCAGATGCACTTAGGCGTTTTAGGAATTTGCTGTGGTATGTTGGCATAACATGTAACAAGCAGGAACATTCCTCAATTACAAAGATTTACTATATAAAAATAATTACTAAACAAAAGAAAAAAAATCTAATGAAATTAAAAGTTAAAGGATGGATATGGGATAAAGTGTGCATAAATATATAAACACTAGCATGTCTTTACAATGTAAACACATATAAAAAGTGGTTTAAAGTGTTAACAAAGCAGTTATGGGGATAATAGAGAGAGTGGTTTGGGTAGGCTCTTTAGAACAGTTGATTAGATCAGATTAACAGTCTGGGGGAAGGAACTTTTAAAATGCTTTTAAGTTTTTGTTCTGATTTTAATAATACTAAGGAAGCTCTGGGTGGTAGGTGGTGGAGTGGAGAGTATTGTTAATGACTGGGGTCACTCGTCTTGTAAAGACACTTCCCAGAAGAAGGCAATGGCAAGTCAGTTCCATAGAAAAATTTGCCAAGAATAATCATGGTCATATGACATGGCATATAATAAATGAATGGGAGCTCATTCATATGTAAGGATTTCTATATGCCAGTTGTTTATAACCCAGGATGAGTCTGAATTCAAGGACAAGGCAAGAGGAAAAGAAAGGTTATCTCCCTCCAGCCTCATCTCTCCCCTTTCTTGGGACTGGCCTCCATCTTCTCTTCCATGCCACTTGCCATTCATCTTGCCACTCCAATTGTCCCCTCCATGGTGCTTGCTATTATCCCTCAGCACTCAGAATGTGCAGTGGACCTGAGAAAAATCTGAGGCAAGGGCTCAAGTGAGAAAGGGTGTTGGTGCTCACAGTATCCTTTGTTCAGTCTCTGGGGAGCTGGAACAGAAGGCAGAATCTTGTTCAGACCCAAAGATGCTGCTTGACCCATTGAGTTCCTCCAGGAGACTGCCTGGACCTCAGCTTGAGTCAACGACTCATAAGCAACAGATAATGGTCTTTGGGAGGTAGAGGAATGTGGTAAAGGGTTAACAGGGAAAGGGGAAAGAAAGATTAACTTTATTTGTCACACATACATCGAAACATCAGAATACAGTGAAATGCATCACGTGCATCAATAACCAGCACAATCTGATGATGTACTGGGGGCCAAGCTTCACCATATGTCGCCACAATTCCAGCACCAAATTAGCATGTTCACAACTTATTACTTCTAAACCTTGTGTATGGAATGTGGGAGGAAATTGTAGCACTTGGATGAGACCCACATGGTCAGCGGGAGAGCATACAAATCCCCTTACAGACAACAGCAGGAACTGAACATGGATCACTAGCTCTTTAAGGCATTGCAATAAATGCTATGCTACTGTGCCACTCTAGGTGAATGCAGAATTCAAGACAGATTCATTAATCAGGTCTAAATGACTAAACTCTGAGAAGAGGTTGTATAAAACTGGTGTATTCCTTTGTGTGAAGTCCGGACAGCAAACTGAATGGAGTGTCTAAAGGATCAGTTAAACATTGTCAGATAGAAATCAAGAGGACTTATCTCAAAACCCTGTCAACACCCTGCAAGATCTTATTTCTTCAATTAAATCTCCTCACTCACTTCACAAGTTCTGCACATATCAGCCTGCCTTGTCTAATCTTTCTACATGAGACAAGATAATCATTCCAAATACTAGTCTGGTTAAAGCTTCTCTGAACTGTTTCCAACACATTTGTAAGGAATCTCTGCATGCCCTTCCCCGCTGAATGCAAGGGTTTTCTGTGGGTGCTCCCATTTCCTCCCACTGTCCAAAGATGTACCAGCTAGTTTAATTGGTCACTATAGATTGTTCCATGATGAGGTTAGGTTTCTTTGGAGTTGCGGGGTTGCTGGGGTGGTGTGGCTCGAAGAGTCGGAAAGACCTACTCCACACTGTATTGCTAAGTATGAAAATAAATAAACCTAAAGGTGAGCTGGGGGCAGCTCGCAAGTGTTGCCAGTCATTTCAGCACCAACAGAGTATGCCCACAATACTCGGCAGAACAAAGTTCAAAAAGTTCAAAGTAAATCTTTTTATCAAAGTACATATATGTCACCCTGAGATTTACTGATGTGAGTATACCCAATAATCTATATAATAATAACAATAACAGTATACATTAAAGACCACTCAACTAGAACGTCCAACCAGAGAGCAAAAAGACAACAAACTATGCCAGAGCTGAAAGAAGAAATAATAATAATAAATAAACAATAAATATTGAGATGAATAGTCCTTGAAGGTGAGTCCATTGGTTTTGGGAACATTTGAATGATGGGGCAAGTGAAGTTGAGTGAAGGTATCCATTTGGTTCAAGAGCCTGATGGTTGAAAGGTATTACCTGTGCCTGAACCTGGTGGTGTGAATCCTGAGGCTCCTGTACATTCTTCCTGATGGCAGCAGTGAGAAGAGAGCATGGCTGGGTGGTGGAGGCCCCTGCTGCCATCCTGCAACAGCTCTTCATGTAGATGTGCTTAAAGGTTGGTAATGGACTGGGCTGTATCCACTACCTTTTGGAGGATTTTTCATTTTTAATAATTTTCTTGAGGTATCACGCAGAAAAGACAATTCTGGCCCTTCAAGCCACGCTGTCCATTAATCCCCCAATATTAATCCTAGCCTAATC
Source organism: Hypanus sabinus (assembly GCF_030144855.1). Lineage (NCBI taxonomy): Eukaryota > Metazoa > Chordata > Chondrichthyes > Myliobatiformes > Dasyatidae > Hypanus > Hypanus sabinus. Next base: position 75,083,909 of record NC_082722.1, on the reverse strand, counting down.
ACGGGACAACTTACAATAACTAGTTAACCTACCACCTGTACATCTATGGACTATGGGAAGAAAATGAAGCACCTCGAAGAAACCCACACAGTCACGAGGAGAACATACAAGCTCCTTACAGACAGCGGTGGGGCTTGAACCGGGCTACCTGTACTGTAAAACATTGCGCTAACAACTGTGCTTCTCTGCCACCCCACTCCGGGCACTGCTTCCATTCAAGGGCATTGTCCAACAACACAGAATGTAACAAGCGACAAAACAACATCAAAACAAGCCCCGTTCCTCCCTTCCATTCACGCACACACACAGTCCTCGAACTCCAGGGCAGGGTGTCTTTTGCTTCCAGTCTCCAGCAGAGTCTGACTCACAGACAGGCCGCTGATGCAAAAAAAAAATGCTGGATGAAATAAAATACGCAATAAAGAAAATTATACATTAGAAATATCTCAGTAGAACTTCACAATTATTGAGATTTTTATTATTAAAAATAATGATGAAAAATAAATATCAGAATGTGCATTGATGGAGTACATTTAGAAATACATGTTCTTGAATTCTGATCATACTGAGCATCTTTTTTTTTGGCAATTTTAAAGATAAATATGCAGAGGTTCAATAATACCATTTCAGCATTGATGTTTATGATTGCATTAGCAGATAGCTGTCGAAAACTATTGCCAAGTTTTTTCAAACACTTTCCTTAACACAAGTGTTCAATGTCAGAATCAGATTTTATTTTACTGGCATATGTTGTGAAATTTGTTAACTTTATGGCAGCAGTACAACAAAGTACATGACAAATAAATATAGAGAAAAATAACTGAACTACATTAAGTATACATATATCTATTAAATAGTTAGTGAGGTAGTGTTCATGGGTTCAATGTCTGTTTAACATAGTACCAGATGTGGTCTTTCCTGTACTGTATATAACAGAAACATAAACTTCTGCATTCTGTTCCATGAATAACAAGTATGCAAGTTAATATACACATTCACCACCATTGTTGGATGAATCACAGGATACAGGAGCAAGATAGGACACCTGGTAGAGTGGTGAGACAACAACCTCTCACCACTCAGCGTCAGTAAAATTAAGAGCTGATCGTTGACTTCAGCAAGGGGAAGGAGGGAGAACACGTGCCAGCCTACACTGGGGGATTAATGATGGAGACAGCCAACAGTTCTAAATTCTGGGTGCTGACGTCTCAGATGACCTGTCCTGAGTCTACTACATAGATGCAATGTGTCAGCATATTTGCTTTCTTAAGAGGTTAAGGAGGTTCGGCTTATCGCTGAGCACTCTAATGAATCTCTGCTGTTGAAAGTTGATGCACCATCAATAACTCTCTGAGACGTGAGGCGAGATATCGGCTTTTATTGACTGGAAGAAAGAACAATCAGTAGTTGACCACCATACTATATCCTGGAAACTGAGGGCCGGGCTCAGGCCTCAATCGCCTTTATACCGGGGTCTGTGGGAGGGGCCACAGGAGCAGTCAGCAGGGGGCATGTCCAGAGAGGTATATGTAGTTCACCACAAAAGTGTTCTGACTGGTCGCATAATGCTCTGGCACAGTAATTCAGAAGCATAACGACATAAGAAGTGCAGAAAGTCAGAGTAGTGGACTCAGCCCAGAAGACTAGGGGCATATCGCTCCCCATTATCAGTGTTATCTACAGGAATGCTGCCCCAAAAACTCAACATCTATCAAAGATCTCCACCATCTATGCCATGCCAGCTTCTTGCAGCAAGCTTTGGGCAAGAGGCACAGAAAACCGAAGTCCCACACCACCAAGTACAGGAAGAGCTGTTGCTCTCTAGACCAAAGTTACTTTCACTGCTGTTTTTGATTCCTATTTTCGCTCTTTCCAGTCTCTTTAATAGATTTAAGCATCAAGAGACACTGAGTAAATTGATTTCAAGGTAAGTCAACTAGAGCATTTTTGTAATGTGCCTAGGCGCAGAGGTATAGGTACAAAAAACTTGCCTAAAGTAGTCTCAGAGGCACGTAGGTGCAGACAATGCACAGAATATAAATTAAACATGTTATAGAAAACAATGAAGAGAAAATAAGACTCTGCAAAACAAGACATCAGTTCAAATGAATAAAACAACCACAAAAAAATCCATGGTAGTGCAAGAGGTAGTCTGTAGTCCTTCGTTGCTGAGGTAGGGTCATGGTTCAAAGTTCAAAGTTCAAAGTACAATTATGGTCAAACTATGTGTACTATATACAACCTTGAGATTCATCTCCTTTCAGGCAGCTGCAAAACAATGAAACACAATAGAATCCATTAAACAAAGAAGACCACCAAACACCCAATATACAGAAAAAATAAGCAATCATGCTAGCAATAAAAGTAAGCAAATAACTTTCAGAATTGAAGTTCATGAAAGTGAGTCCACAGCCATGAAGCCAGTCACCACTGTAGTCCATCCAGGGGTCTGTTAGTTGCAAGCCATAGCCTTAGTTATGCACAGAGAGGAATAAACCTCATGGTCAGTATATTGATTCAAGAACATGATGGAAAATAGCTGTTCCAGAACCTGATGCTGCAGAACTTCTGGCTTCTGTACCCCCTGTCCGATGGTAGCAGTGAGTAGAGGGCATGGCCTGACTGAAAGGTGGAGATTCTTGATGATAGATATGATGTAAAAATTAGCTCTGATCAGCATTTAATGAAGATGTCTTCCATACCTGCTCATTTATCTTGTAGCCAAATCTCACTTCACACCAATTTAGATAAAGTAACAATTCCACTAGGATTGACAAGCAACACTGTGAGGAGTTCAGCAGATCTCCAAGCCATGTCTACAATACACAATCTACGTTTGAAGTTTACTACATGCTGGCTGCAATCCCAGTCTCCCTTACAAAATAATACAAATATAAAGATTTTCAGCTTTGAGCTGAATAGTTAAGAACATTTTGATCCCATTCAAGGAAGATTAATTCAATGACTGTGGGAGATCACTACAGTACTTCTGTGGGATTACAAAAAAGAATTAAAGTTAACAAAAATGGAAGAAAGACATAGACAGTCAAAGTTTCAGGTGTACATGTAGGGTCACAACCTGAAACAAAGACTATCCACTGACATGGATGTTGCCAGGTCCTGAGGGTCTGAGTTATATGGAAGGGTTGAATAGGTTAGGACTTTATTCCCTAGAGTGTAGGAGAATGAGGGGAGATTTGATAGAGGTATACAAAATTATGATGGGTATAGATAGAGTAAATGCAAACAGGCTTTTTCCACTGAGGTTGGGTGAGATAACAACTAGATGTTTTCAAAACTTGCAGGCAGAATTAGGCCAATTAGAAGAATCTGAACGATGGCAGATGGAGTTTAATGGTGATAAGTGTGAGGTGATACATTTTGGTAGGAATAACCCAAATAGGGCATACATGGTAAATGGTAGGGCTTTAAAGAATGCAGTAGAACAGAGTGATCTAGGAATAATGATGCATAGTTCTCTGAAGGTGGAATCTCATGTGGATAGGGTGGTGAAGAAAGCTTTTGGTATGTTGGCCTTTATAAATCAGAGCACTGAGTATAGGAGTTGGGATGTAATGTTAAAATTGTACAAGGCATTGTAAGGCCGAATTTGGAGTATTGTGTACAGTTCTGGTCACTGAATTATAGGAAAGAGGTCAGCAAAATAGAGAGAGTACAGAGAAGATTTACTAGACCATTACCTGGGTTTCAGCACCTAAGTTACAGGGAAAGGTTGGACAAGTTAGGTCTTTATTCTTTGGAGCATAGAAGGTTAAGGGGGGACTTGTTAGAGGTATTTAAAATTATGAGGGGTGTAGATAGAGTTGACGTTGATAGGCTTTTTCCATTGAGAGTAGGGGAGATTCAAACAAGAGGACATGAGTTGAGAGTTAGAGGGCAAGAGTTTAAGGGTAACATGAGGGGGAATTTCTTTATTCAGAGAATGGTAGCTGTGTGGAACGAGCTTCCAGTAGAAGTGGTAGAGGCAAGTTTGGTATTGTCATTTAAAGTAAAATTTGATAGGTATATGGACAGGAAAGGAATGGAGGGTTATGGGTTGAGTGTGGGCCATTGGGACTAGGTGAGAGTAAATGTTCAGCATGGACTAGAAGGGCCGAGATGGCCTGTTTCTGTGCTGTAGTTGTTATATGGTTATATGTCATGGCATAACGTTAAAGGTGAAATGCTTAAGGACAACATGAGGGGGAACTTCTTCACTTAGAGGGTGGTGAGACTGTGGAATAATTCGCTAACTCAAGTGGTAGATTCGGGTTTGATTACAGCATTAAGAATACAAGAGCAAGGATGTGATGCTGAGGCTTTATAAGGCACTGGTGGGGCTTCACCTTGAGTATTGTGAACAGTTTTGGGCTCCTCATCTTAGAAAAGATGTGCTGGCATTGGAGAGAGTACAGAGCAGGTTCACAAGGATGATTCCAGGAATGAAAGGGTTATCATACAAGGAACCTTTGATGGCTCTGTGTTTGTACTCACTGGAATTCAGAAAGATGAGGGGGGATCTCAGTGAAACCTTTCAAATGATGAAAATCTTACACAGAGTAGATATGGAAAGGATGTTTCCCATGGTGGGGGAGTCTAGAGCACAGCCTCAGGATAGAGCAGCATCCATCTATAACAGAAACGTGGAGAAATGCATTTAGCGATAGGGGGGTGCATTGGTGGCATTTATTACCACAGGCAGCTGTGGAGGCCAGATCCTTGGGTTCATTTAAGGCAGAACTTGATTGGACATGGCATCAAAGGTTACGGGGAGAAGGCCTGAGGGGGGAGCAAAAGGATCAGCCATGACTGAATGGACCAAACAGCCTAATTCTACTCCTATGCCTCATGGCCTTATTTTAGAGAAAGTTGGATTGGCACATGGAGCAAGGGGTATGGAGTACGATGAACCAATTGCAGATTACAGTGCCTGTAAAGAGTATTCACCCACCCCCCCCCCCCCCGGAAATTTTCATTTTTTGTTGTTTTACAACATTGAATCACAGTGGATTTAATTTGGCTTTTATGACACTGATCAATAAAAGAAGGCTCTTTCACGTCAAAGTGAAAACAGATTTCTACAAAGTGACCTCAATTAATTCAGTCAGGAAATTTGCTTTTTTTGCAGGATCTGCAGTACAGTGTAATACCTAAAATTATTATAGTGCTCTGCAAATATCTTAGGCACCCTAGCTACATAAATATGTGCCTAAGACTTTTGCACAGTACTGAACATCTTTGAACTGTGGCTGGAAACTCATGTGGTCATCAGAAGAACATAAAAGCTCTTTGCAGACCTCTGTGGGAATTGAACCCAGTAAAGCCCGGTAAAGTGTTTGTGAACTGCTATGCCACCATGCCACGTTGTTATAAATAAAGCTGATTTTATCATAGTTGTATCTTGTCTATTGGAAACATCTTTACCAGTGCAGCCAGCATAGGGGCTTGGTGGGGAAGGATCTCAGTGCAGTGATTTATCGAAGCTGGAGACATAGGGGATGGTAGGGTGAGGAAGCTCCTCAGTTATTGTTGTGGTGTACTACCCCAGGGGGCCAAATGAGTGGCAGAAGTGCTATAGATGTGTGGGAGTACAATAGAATAGTACTGAAAGCATTGATTATGAATATAAAGAATGAAAATGCACCCATTCATTTCTTATGTGCTGTGTCATATGACATAGTCAATCATGGTCTTTCCATGACCATGATTGATCTCAGCAAATTTTTCTACAGTAGTGGTTTGCCATTGCCTTCTTTTGTGCAGTGTCTTTACAAGACAGGTGACCCCAGCCATTATCAATACTCTTCAGAGGTTGTCTGCCTGGCGTCAGTGGTTGCATAGCCAGGGCTTGTGATGTGCACCAGCTACACATAGAACCATCCAGCACCTACTTCCTTGGCTTCACATGACCCTGACTGGGGGGCTAAGAAGGTGTTACACCTTGCCCAGGGGTGGTTTGCTGGCCAGCAGAGGGAAGGAGCGCCTTACAGTTCCTTTGGTAGAGACATGTAGGTTTACATAAATAAAATGGCAGAAGCATTTTATATTTAAGAAAAAAAAAGTAGCAACCAATGTGTCGAACACCAAGAAACATAACACAATGCGTGGTAAAAGTCTTTTATGTAATTACCTTATCATGTCAGCCCAGCCTCTTAAAGTGAAACCCCAACCCAATGTCAGTAATGGTGAATTCTGTACGTTTCCACCAATTACAGTACCTTACAAATGTATCTCCACCGTGCCACCCTGAAAAGGCATTGCATGGTTTATTCCTGTAAATATTTTTTTATTATGAATAAAGTTTGTTTTGATAAAAAATATCCTGCCTGGTGTCACATACACTAACAATTATGCAAGAGCATTTTCTCTGTAATCTATTTTCAACATTCAGTTCTACCGAAGTCAAACTTCAGATGTGAAGTGCAGCTACCACTCAGGTTTGATCCATGCTCAGTACTGCCAATCCAAGGCCAAATTTCATTGTTTTCCTTCATTCATTAAGAGAGCTTCAACTCAAGAGGCTTAAAATAGCATAATTAGCCAGAGAGTGAAATTATGGAGATGCATCCTGTCAGAATGTACAAGTGATTGATCCTGATGGGTTTTGTGGTAATGTGTAAGCAGTTCAGTTCTGCTCTGATAGTATTCAAATACTCCCCTTATAATAATTAAGTCAATCAGAATATTAAGGGAAATTAAGATAGATAGCCTTCTATGCAACCATTGATTTTGACATTTCTCCAAGCATCTCTCATTCCCAAGACATCGTTGTTCTTCTTGTTCTGATCCTTTAACACACAATAACCACACTAGACAGCATATCCTCTGAGACAGAAGTACAAAGGAAGTTATACAAAGGGCTGGCCTTATTTATTTGAATCTAAAGGGCTTCTGAAAAGGTTGTAAGGCAAACTTTACCACACAAAACCAAGCTAAAATTGCTTAATCACAAGAAAAACAGCAAACTGTATTGTTGGTGTATCACAATCATGGGATGCCCTGGGACAATTTTTATTTTACCTCATTACCAAAGGGCAAAGGCATTTTATTAGCCAATTATGTTTTACAAAAGCATTGGTTCTTCTCAGGGTTTAACAGGCTTATTTAAAATGGTTTGTGAAAAAATATCAAAATGAATTCCAGAGTTATTTTCTTTGTTTATCATTAATTAATTTGTTTATCTGAGTGCTTTGAAATGTGATAAATTTTTACTGAAGTACACAGGGCTATCGTATTACCAAGGATCCTACCCATCCGTCCAGCATCCTCTTTGACTTCCTACCATTGGGAGGAGTCTGATGCATAAAGACCAGAATGGTCAGGATGGGAAACAGCTTCTTCAAATTTCAATGTAAACTTTTTATCCAAGTACAAATATGTCACCATATACAACCCTGAAATTCTTCTCTAGTGGGCATATTCATCATATCTATAGAACAGTAACTATAACAGGATCAGTGAAAGATCAAGTAGAGCATAGAACTTAACATACTGTACAAATGCAAATATAAATTAATAATAATAAATAATGAGAACATGAAATAACAAAGTGAGATCATTGCTTATGGGAAAATCTCAGCAGGTGAGTGTAGTTATCCCCTTTTGTACAAGAGGCTGATGATTGATGGGTAGTAACTGTACTTGAACCTGGCAGTGCGAGTCCTAAGGCTCTTCTACCTAATGTCAGCAGTGAGAAAGGAGCATGGCCTGGGCGATGAGGAGCTTAGATAATGGATCTGCTTTCTTATGACAGCATTTCATGTAGATTGAATTGAATTGAATTGAACTGAATTGAATTTATTTCTTACATTCTTCACGTACATCAGGAGCAAAAATCTTTATGTTCTGTCTCCAAGTGTGCAATTATGTGCTCAATGGCGAGGTGGGCTTTATCTGTAATGGACAGTATCAAATCAATTACCTTTCATAGGATTTTCTGTTCAAAGGCATTGGTTTTACTTCAGGCCATTAGGCTTCTCAGCTTCCTACCACTTCACATTTGAAGTGTCACTGGATGATTTGTACTGTACTCTACAATATTTAATTTATGCACTTTATTCTGTTTTTCTTTGCATAATTCATTTGTAGATATAATTCTTACCTTCCTAAATTATTGCATGTTATAAGTGTGTTATGGGTACTACTGTGCTTTACACCCTGTTTTGGAGAAACTTTGTCATGTCAGACAATATGTATGTGTATAGTTAAAAGATAATAAACTTGACTTGACTTGACTACTTGAGGATCCTGATCTGAAAAATCTGCATCCAAATTCTGAAAAATATCCACACTAGAGTATGTGGTATCATAGCCTCAGAATAGAGGGATGCTCATTTAGAATGGCGATGAGAAGGAATTTCTTTAGCCAGAGAATAGTGAATCTGTGTAATTTATTGCCACAGATGGCTGTGGAAGCCAAGTCATTGGGTATATTTAAGGCAGAGTTTGATAGATTCTTGATTAGACAGGACATAAAGGATTACAGGTAGAAAGCAGGAGATTGGGACTGAGGGGGAAATAGATCAGCCATGATGAAATATTGGAGCAGACTTGATGGACCAAATGGTCAAATTCTGCACCTGCATCTTATGTTCTTACTAATCAATTGTAAGTAGTTGACGGTAGTCGGCAGGCATCATGTCCCAGTGAGCCTGTCCTAGCATGTAAAGTCAGCTCCAGCAGACAGGCCGATGAGGTCAACAGTGAGATCCAACAGCCGGGAAGGTGGTTCTGCAATGCTCCGTGGAGAGCAAAAGGCATGACACAGTACAGAAAAAGTCATGGCCATCTACTGTAACCAAGGAAGACACCAGTCGTGATGACTAGACCGGATCAAGAGAGTGGAACTTTTCCACTTCAAAAACTCTCTTACACATGTTTCCTGTCATTGTCGGATACAGAGGACGACAACATCGCCGCTATGTGTTCTCAGACTCTGCAATTCATGTGTCAGGTCAAAATCGCCCTGGTATGTTTAGAATCCAAATAAAATTTTAACATTGAGTTAAAAAAATATTACAGGCTTCTGTTCCTATGAGATGTTTGTAAACCCAAGCAGGTTGCAAGTTGCAATTGTGGCTGCAAACTGAATTCTCACCCAGCAGAAGATTCCAGCAGTCAAGAAACCCACTCTCACCTGTGCTGACCACCTTCCAACAACTTGCTTGTATGTACATCACCATCATCATAATGTTCGGTGTCAAAAACACTTGCAAACATGATCTCACGACCATGATTGTTCTTGGCACGTATTCCTACAGAAGTGGTTTGCCATTGCCTTCTTCTAGGCAGTGTCTTTACAAGTCTTCTAGGTCATTATCAATATTGTTTGGAGATTTTCTGCCTGGAGTCAATGGTCGCATAAACAGGACTTGTGATATGCACCAGTGGCTCATAAGAGCATCCGCCATCCACTCCCATGGCTTCATGTGACCCTGATTGGGGGAGAGGTGGACCTAAATAGGTGCTACACTTTGCCCGAGGGTGACCCACAGGTGAACAGAGGGAAGGAGAACCTTTTAGCTCCTTTGGTGGAGATATATCTCTACTCCACCATCCAGCTTGTTTGTTCAGGCTGTTCACAAGCCAGGTGTTTGCAACCAGGGGTTACCAAGTCTTCTGTCATAATTATAATCACAATCACTATCAGGTATCCATAGTCTAGCTCCCTGTCAGTCATCCTGAACTCTCTGTTCTCCTTTATACCATTACTGTATAAAAATATTACTTCATAAACAATAATGAATACCCTGCCACCACTGAGGTCCCATCACTAGGACAGTAAGCTGTTTACTGTTTATTATTTACCTATGCTATGTACTGTATGCATTTTGAAAAATATTTTATTAACTTATTTTTTGTAATACTTTGTTTTATGTGCTGTGTGTGTGATATACCATTTGTTTTGTGGGTACACCATGTTCTGGAAGAACATTGTGTTGTTTGGTTATATATTTGTGCATATGACAATAAACTTCAACTTGAACTTTGTATCACTCTCCTCTCAGTCATTAAGTGGATTATTTCATAGCCTCAGAACTCGCACCAGCATGTTCAGGAACAGTTACTACTCCTCAACCATTAGGTTCTTGAATGCATTGTACTCACTTGCCCCGTCGTTGAGATGTTCCCACAACCAGTGATCTCATTTTGAGGGCTCTTTATCTCATTATCTCATGTTCTCGTTATTTGTTGCTACTTACTTATATTTGTATTTGTACAGTTTGTTGTCTTCTGCACTCTAGTTAATATTTCATTGATCCTGTTATAGTTACTATTCTATAGATTTGCTGAGAATGCCTACTTGAAAACAAATCTCAGGGTTGTATTTGGTGACATGCATGTATCTTGACAATAAAATTTACTTTAAACTTGTCTTCTATTGACCATCTGTGAAATATCTATCAGTTTGAACAAGTATCTCTTTTTTGGATTTGTCTCTTAATATGCATCAGATCATTTTATGTGTTCAATGGGCGTGGATCTTTTGCTTGGCTGCATAACTCTATAAGTCTATAAAAAGAGACATTCATAAATTTATCACTGTCAGCTCTCCATCATTATTGTCTTCCTTGCTTTCTGCATTTCACCCGTATCTCTCTAGATGAAGGGTTCCCAATCTTTTTTATGACATGGACCAATACCATTCAGCAATGTGTCTGTCGGCCCAAGATTGGGAACCCATAGTTTAAACCTTTCCTATACATGTACCTGTCTAAATTTATTTTAAATTTTATTATTCCAGCTGCCACAACTGCTCACTCTGGCAGCTCATTCCACATGTGTCTCGCTAGAAAAGAGATGTTGAGTTATTTCTTTAGCCAGAGGATGGTGAATTGCTGGAATTTATTGCCCCAGATATCTGTGAAGGCCAAGCCATTGGGCACATTTAAAGCAGAGGTTCATTTGTCCTTGATTGGTAAGGACGTTCAAAGGTCACAGGGAGAAGGCAGCAGAATGGGATTCAGAGAGATGTGATCAGACTCAATGAACTGAATTGCCAAATTCTGCTCCTATGTCTTATGGACTTACATCCACTACTCCCTGAATGAAGAAATTGCGCCTCGGATTCCTTTTAAATTCTTCCCCTCCCACCCTTCCTTAACTCTCTGCCCTGAAATGTCATGAAATACCTTATACCTTATATGAAATACCTTATATTCCATCTGAGTAGCCTCCAACCTGATGGCATGAACATTGATTTCACAAACTTCTGGTAATGACCCACTCCTCCCCTTCAACATTTCCCACCCCCCTTTCCCTCTCTCACCCTTCCTCCTTGCCTGCCCATTGACTCCCTCTGCTGCTCCTCCACACTTTTCTTTCTTCCATGGCCTTCTATTCTCACCTATCTGACTCCCCCTTCTTCAGTCCTGTATAACTTTCATCAATCAACTTCCCAGCTATTTACTTCAACCCTTCCTGTCTTGGTTTCACCTACCATCTTGTATTTTTCTCTCCCCTCCCCCACCTTTTATATCTTCTCCTCAACTTTTTTTCTCCAGTACAGCTGAAGAGTCTCAGCCTGAAATGTCGACTGTACTTTTTTCCATTGATGCTGCCTGGCCTGCTGAGTTCTTCCAGCACTTTATGTGTGTTGCTTGGATTTCCAACATCTGCAGATTTTCTCTTGTTTGTCATGAACTTTGCTGTCTTTGCAGAAGCAGTACAATGCCACCCTCCCCATACCAGCCAGTTAGAAAGATGTCTCAAAGATCAAACATCACCCACTGCAAAACTCAGAAGAATTACAAAGCCTGGTTTACTCTTTACAGCAGACAGTATGAGAACAGAGAACATGAGAGACAGGATTGTTAACCTAAGTTTAATTTGTCACGAGTGTTTCAAACAACCACCTTCTTCATCCGTTCTCCAGTTTGGTGCTTACATTAATACACTCCCCAAGAGGAAACAGTAAATAATTCATCAGCTGCTTTGATAGCCCAAATGAGGACCATTCACTGAACAAATATGACAACTTCAACATTTTCCTGAGAACGTTTCGGCTCGCCTCCCTGTCCCACCCACTCCCCCCTTTGCTCAACTCCTCTTCCCACTCAAGGATAAACATACTGTTTGACTGTGGTTGAGTCAAATGCAAAACAATTACCGTGTCAAGACGAAAATCTATTAGTTTTGCTGTTGTTTGATTTTTAATGCAAGTCGTGCAATTTTCTTCTGCTACCAGGAGTTTTTGACAAGGCAATTGAAGTGAAAATGAAGTTGTTCTAAATTTGTTGTCATTGGACTGGCCAAATGAATATTAATCATGGAGATTTCTTGATTCCTTGCAGTTCACAAGATATAGCCAGCTTCACGTAAGTGATGTTCTAGCTTCCACCCACTTCATCTCTGCTTTTATTTATTTTTTGGTAAATGAGGAATTATCTAGGACAGGGGTTCCCAAACCTTTTTTATGCCATGGACTCATACCATTAACCAAGAGGATCTGTGGACCCCTGACCTAGGGTGACTATGGTGGGACAAGATGGTTGCTCAATTCTTTTCGGACTGTGGGCTTGCCAAGAGGCTGTGGAAAAAAATGCACGGGCCTGTGTCGCACTTCATTCTGAGCAGCTGTGCAATGGAAAACTCTCTGATCTACAGGCTGCTTCCAATGACACACGCCTCGGTGAAAGACGCCCTTTGCTCAGCCCGGAAGTTGTTGGTCTGCCAGAACATTGAGGTGTCTGTGGAAGAATGCTGTTGACTAGCCCATTCCCGGCTGCAGGAATTCATGCCAATGGACAACAGCCACCACAAGGGCTCGGTGCGGGAGGACCACAGTACAGGGCTCTTCTACTACTGAACACTACCTCACTACATTTTTCATCCCTGTTTTTGCACAACTTTTTAATTTAACTATTTTATATATATATATACTCACTAGAATTCACAGTTTTTTAGTCTATATCATGTATTGCACTGTACTGCTATGCAAAGTTAACAAATTTGACCCTGTATGCTGGTGATAGTAACCCTGATTCTGATACTTTTATTATGAATAAAGCTTATTTTGATACAAAAAGGTGTCTAGGTGATCTGAATGGAGAAAGATACTCCAAGTACAGTCTCAGCAGTGGTCTCTACAGTTGTAATTTGATATCCCAATTCGTCTACTTTAATCACAAAAAAAATCTGCAGAGGCTGGAAATCCAAGCAACACAAGCAAAATGCTGGATGATCTCAGCAGATCAGGCAGCATCTATGGAAAAGGGTATAGTCGACGTTTCGGGCTGAGACCCTTCAACAGGACCCTTCCTGCTGAAGGGTCTCGGCCCAAAATGTCAACTATGTTCTTTTCCATAGATGCTGTCTGCCCTGCTGAGTCCCTCCAGCATTCTGTGTGTGTTGCTCGTCTACTCTAGTATGGTCAAACCTTTTCCACAAACTGCTCTTAAGCTGCAGTTTTGATCGATGGAATCATCTTTCTGCTTCATCCATCATTCACAAGGCAATTCCTGTACCGAGTCATTGCCAGGAACATCCCTTGCTGAGTGCCTTTCCCTACCTGACTCTTCCTAGCCTCATACAATTAGAAGAAGCACTCTTCGATATGGTCGGTTTAATTGACGCGGTTTGTGGATTATGCATTCTAGTTCACGTTATGATGTGTTTCTAGTTTTTCTGGTCACTCCTATTTTTGTCCTTACTTTGGTTGATTATTGAATCGGGTGGCCTGCAGGTAACAAACACTAAGCTGAACTGAGTATACGTTTTGATTTTGTTTTTCATATTCTGTATTTTTGCTCTTTTTTTGTTGCCATTAGTGCAATTTGCTTTTTTTTTGTCTGCATGGGGGATGGCGTTTTAATGTTTTTTTTTCTCTGAATGGGTTTCATAGTTCTTTGTTTCGTGACTGTCTGTGAGGAAGATGATATCAAGTATGCATACTGTTACGGATTCAAGCAACAATAAATATATGAGTTAGGCAGGGGTTTTTATAACAAATAACACGTTTATTAAACACTGAAAACAAACCCCCCAAAAGTAAACAAATCACTAACGTAACCGGAAATCCGCTGCTGTGTGGCAGCTTAAACAGTTCTTAAAGTGATGAAGCTTAAACAGTTCTTAAAGCGATGTTGCAAAAACAGTTCTTCAAAGTGGTATTGCAAAAGTTCAAAATACTCAGTCCATTTAAGGGAGAGACTTTTTAAGACGATTTAAATTCTCTTTCACGTCGTGTTGCTTCGGTTCCCAAAATCGAACTTTTCCCATGAAGAATTTACGTAGATGGACAAATGAAATGGCTTAAAGGCACTGACCTTTCCTTTACAGAACTGTTCCCAATCCTTTCTGCTATTTCTCAGGGATTAACACGAGAACAGTCAACGAATTCCTTCTGAATGAGGATCAAACAAGGTCAAACCTGTTTCACCGTCGAAATTGATTCTCCTCGATCTTTTAACTCCCGAACTCCGATCTTCTCTCTCCACTGATTCTCAACTAGCAGTGTTATAAAGAAACTGCTGGCAAATACCTTTTAAACTTTAGACATTAAGAAAAACTTCATCTTTCAACTAAACTGCGTCATAACATTAAATCACGCAGTGGCATGAAGTCAACATGGCAAATCTAGCCATGAACTGCCCCTCCTCACAGGGAGGGGTCCTCCTTTTATACCCTGTAAAAAAAACCTGTCACATGACCTCTACTGGCGGGAAAATGATGTCACTCCACCATCACAAGACCATTACCTCAAGTCCAGTATAGCTTCAACCCCAGTCATGTGACAAGGGTACTGCTGTCACTTGTCACAGGTATGTAACAATACTTTTGATAATAAGTGCACATTGAATCTTCATTTGTCACGGTTTCCACTCTCCCATTCTTCATCTGCCAAACACTTCTCCTCATCTGGATCCACTTTTCCCAGGTGAGGATCAGTGATGGATGGGAGAGTGGAAATATTTTCTCTTTCTTCACCCCTCCTCCTCCACCTCTTTATACTGGCTATCTCCCCTCTCCTTCTGTTCAAAGTAAATTTATTATCAAATACATATATGTCAGAGACTTTTTCCCAGGGCTGAAATGGTTGCCACAAGAGGACACAGGTTTAAGGTGCTGGGGAGCAGGTACAGAGGAGATGTCACGGGTAAGTTTTTTACTCAGAGAGTGGTGAGTGCGTGGAATGGGCTGCTGGCAACGTTGGTGGAGGCGGATACGATAGGGTCTTTTAAGAGGCTTTTAGATACATATATGGAGCTTAGTAAAATAGAGGTCTATAGGTAAGCCTAATAATTTCTAAGGTAGGGACGTGTTCGGCACAACTTTGTAGGCCAAAAGGCCTATATTGTGCTGTAGGTTTTCTATGGTTCTATGTCACGATATCTAACCTGAGATTCGTGTGGACATAATCAGTAAATCCACAATAGAATAACCATAACAGAATCAATGAAAGAACACACCAGCTTACGTGCTCAATCAGTGTGCTAAAAACAACAAATACCCAAAAGAAATCAATCAAAACATCGAGCAATAAATATCAAAAACAAGAGATGAAGAGTCCTTGAAAGTGATTCTATAGGTTGTGGGAACATTTCAATGATGGGGCAAGTAATGTTAAGTTATCACCCTTGGTTCAAAAGCCTGATGGTTGAGATGTAGTAAATGTTCCTGAACCTGATGGTGTGAGTCCTGAGGCTCTTTCAGCCTGGATGAAGGTCCTCAATCCAAAATGTTGACTGTCTCTTTCCCTCTTTTGTGTCCAAAACTGAGCCACACAGAAGCTGTAACTGAGAAATATAGATGTCTATTCACACAACAAACCTTCAGGAGAGAGGGTATCCAAGATAACCTAAGAGACTCTCTTAACAAGATGTTTTATATTTCTTCAAAACCAAGATAGCAATAAAAGATTAAATCCAGTTTTGATTGTTACATTACCTACTTAAACATTTGGATTAGTCAGGAATATTTTTCGGAATTATATAGTTACCAAGGTAGCATATCCCAATTGGAAGAACCCCTTTGAATATGCAATAATGGTGATTGTTCCAAGAGGCCATTCTGTGGATGTACTGGGGGCAGTCCACAAGTATCGCTATGCTTCCAACACCAATGTAGCATGCCCTCAACTTACTTACCCTATCACTGTACCTCTTTGGAATGTGGGAGGAAACTGGAGCACCTCGAGGAAAAACCATTGTAGTCATGGCAAGATCTTTCAAATTCCTTGCAGATGACAACAGGAGTCATAGAGTCATAGAGGATTACAGCACAGATGCAGGCTCTTTGGCCCATCTAGTTCATGCCAAACCATGTAAACTGCCTAGTTCCATAGACCTGATTCTGAACCATAGACATCTATAACTCCCCCATCCATGTACCTATCTAGACTTTTCTTAAACCCTGATTTTCCAATCACCGCTGCTGTAAAGCATTGTGCTAAACAGTACACTACTTCTCTACTCCTCTCGAAGGCAAAGAGAAGTGTAGACAAAGTCCATAGAGAGGAGGCTGACTTTGGTAGTGATTTCTGAGTGTGCATTCCCTGTGGCTGACAGCACAGATATCACAGATGGAGTGGTTTAAATTTAGTTCCAAACAGGAGTTCAGAATAAGGTTAGAAGAAGTGTCCTGTGAATGTCCTTTGGGCAGGTGCATGGGGATCAGAGTTTTAAATGTGATGCACAATGATGAGAAAGTCATCCCACAGAGATGGGCTAAATATCCCAAGGTAATGTTCAAGCTGTTCTTCCCAGTTACCTGACCAGATTTTTCCTAGAGCATCAGCATGGGTACAAGGTCAGAAGCCCTGTCAGATTTTTGGGTTGAAGAAGGTAACACAGGGAGGGAGGGACAGGCCCTCTCATCAGGTGCCCAAATGAAACACAGGGCACTTGGTAACTGAGCAATTGATTTGAATGTGGAATGAAAAAAATCATTTCTGAGAGAGAGAGAGAGAGAGAGAGAGAGAGAGATTTACCAGATGTGCTGCATATGCAGTGCCTTTAGCATTGTCAATAACCCTCCTGTCTGTCCAACAATTTCTTTGACCCCTTACCATCAGGCAGGAGGTACCATAGCTTTAGGACCAGAACTGTTAGGATGGGAAACTGCTTCCTTCCTGAGGTCTTAAGACTACTGAACTTTCTACCATCACCCAACTTTCAACACGTATGAAGTACCAGTAACATTATACTGTTTGCTTTTGAGCTAGTGTCATAAATGCACCTTATTATTTGCTAATTTATGTGTAGTAATATTACTTTATGTGTTGTGAGTATGTGGGAGTTATATTTACTGTGTTGTGCACCTTGGTCTGAAGAAATACTGCTTTGTTTGGTGGTATACATGTGTACAGATGATTGACAATAAACTGTACTTGAACTTGAACTTGAACTTCAACTTCAACTTGCCTTTGTCGATCGAAGGAAGTCCCATCAGGGGTCTAAAGGGAAAGACATTTCTCTCTCTTTCTTCAGGTGACACCGAGTCACAGCTAGAAGTCCTTCTGTCTTTCAGTGCCAGAGCCCCAGGTTCAATCCTGATTTCAGGTGCTGTCCATGTGGAGACTATATGCTCTCCTTGTGACTTCATATTTTTTCTACAGTGAATGCCTGCAAGAAAACAAATCTCACCAAAGTCGTATAGAGTGACTTATACATACTTTGATAATAAATTTACTTTGGATTTTGAACCTTGAAAGTTCCTGGGTGTCAAGATCTCTGATGATCTAACCTGGTCCCAATATATCGAAGCAACTATAAAGAAAGCAAGACAGTGGCTGTATTTCATTAAGAGTTTGAAGAGATTTGAATTGTCACCTAAAACACTCGAAAACTTCTGCAGATGTATTGTGGAGAGCATTCTGACAAGCTGCATCACTGTCTGATGTGTGTGTGTGTGGTGGGGGGTCGTCTACTGCTCAGGATTGAAAGAAGCTGTTGTAAAATTAGTCAGCTCAGTCACTGTAATATCCAAGACATCTTAAAGGAGCGGCACCTCGGAAAGGCGGAGTCTATTATTAAGGACTCTCATCACCCAGGTCATGCTCTTTTCACACTGTTACCATCAGAAAGGAGGTACAGAGTCAACTTCTTCCCACCAATTCCTAAATGGACATCGAACCCATGAACACTACCTCACTTCATTATTTCTGGTTATTGTACTATTTTTAAATTAAATGTTTAATATACACCTACGTATATATACATTTACTGTAGCTGGTTTAGTCATTTTTCCTATATTTTCATGTATTGCACTGTACTGATGCTGCCAAGTAAACAAATTTCATGACATGTGCCAGTGATATTAAACCGGATTCTGATTCTTGTTTCTACTCACATTTCAAAGGCATAAATGTAGGATGGTAAATTAATTGGCCACACCTCATGTGTAGGTAAAATTAGGGAGGAGTTAATGAGATTGGAGGGAAAATGAAAAACAAATGGGATTAATGTAGACACAAAGGACTCAAAGGATTCTGCAAATTATGGAATTAATATCAGATTAGTGTGAAATGAGAGATAGAATATCTGCATGCACTTTGTTGACTGAAGGGCCAGTTTCAATGTTACGTTTTCCTGGAATCTGTAGACTGAAATTGTGTGAATTTCCAATGCACTCTTAAAGGTAAGGATATTCCCACTCTTGTAGGAGTGCGGTAGGGTGTTAAAACCACAAGAAATATCAATGACCCTTCACAAAAATTGGAAAAACTCATCAACATGAATCAGATAGGCACCTCCAAAAGGCCGTATCCATCATTAAGGACCCTCACCATTCTGGACATGCCCTCTTCTCATTGCTACCATTAAAAATATCAGATATAAGTGTGGCAGTAGGTGTAAGGCATTCCGTCCTTCTGCTATCCTGTAGGTCACCTTTGGGCAAGGTGTAGCATCTGCTTAGCCCCCAATCAGAGTCACTGGAAGCCAAAGGAGCAGGTGGTGGATGGTCTTATGAACAGTCGGCTTATATCACAAGCCCTGGTTATGCAACCACTGATACAAGGCAGACAATTTCTAATGAGTATTGATAAATGCTGAATATTGATACCTGTCTTGTAAAGACACTGCCCAGAAAAATGTAGAAAAAAATTATTATATATGAAATATTATTGGATCGAAAGTACAAATTTCACAACATATGCCAGTGATATTAAACCTGATTCTGATCATGTTTATTATCACTGACATACAGTATGTTGTAAAGTTTGTTGTTCTGTAACAACAGTACAGTGCATTACACAAAAAATACTGTTAAGTGACAATAAGAAGAACTGATATCTTCTTCATTCTCCATAGATGCTGCCTGATTTCTTGAACATCTCCAGTATTTTAGACAACTTATTAGATACAACAAGCTTCGGGATGTCCTCACAATGGAAAGGGTGTAATAAAAATGAAAATCTTTCACTTTCCTGAGTTTCTGTCTTGGAAGAACTAAATGCTGGTGGACAAGTGAGGAAGTACATCTCATACTGATCCAAAACGAGGATCAAAGTACATGATCCATCTGCTTGCTGAATGAGCTCTGTACTTCGATAGTAAGCTGCAAGAAGTTTGTCGAACTGCAGGGAGACCTCATGGATAATTCAGCACCTTCCAATGAACATGCAATTAGAAGTAATTATTTACACTCTTTATATAAATAATGCTGTGTGCTAATTAATCTTTCATTATACAGTAATTTTCTTGTAAAAAAGAACTCAGCAGGAATACCATTGCAAATATCCCAACAGCAGGGAAAAGACATTATTAATTTTGCATGAGATTTAACTTCTATTACTACTGTAGGTTTCATCTCTTACAGATGTTACATGTTCATTTTTTGTGCCCCAATGTTTTCTTCTTCATTTTTGTTTGACTTCATTATCAAAGTTGTACTTGTGTGAGAGTGTAGGGGATGGTGAAGATGAAAAGGGCTGAAAATTGGACAGAGGATGGGCTTTAATAAACCATTATGCATCTAAGTGTTCTTTACTCTTTAGATACCGTATGTAAGATGGTTTAAAGCCCATGAGTGTGCCCAGGAACCTGCAACAGTAATGATCCCCTGTGGTCTGCAGTACTGTGCAAAACCTTTAGATACATATGTACTGTATCTACTGTATCTATGACTTCTGCATAGTACTGTACTACTGCCAGAAAAAAGAAACAAATGTCATTATATGTGAGTGATGATAATACTGATTCTGATATGGGTCTCTATTGTGGACTAAGAGTGGGAAGGGGGCAGGGAGAGGGGCAGATTTGAAAGCTCCAGAAAGACAATGATCTATAAACCAATTAGGGTTAGGGATCAAATGACCTTGCCTCGTGCATCAGTGCTGGGTATATCTTATTGCAATTTATTTATTATTATTATTATTATTATTATTATTATTCCTGTACTGATGCTGCAAATCAACAAATTTCACAACATATGACAGTGATTTTAAAGCTGGTTCTGATACTGATTTCCTCTGTTTACTCTCCACTTAGAGATAAAGTTCAAACCCTAATGAACCTGATCCAATTAGGGTCAAACCAAAACTTAGCCAACTGTACTAAATCTAATGCTGATCCGACCATGGCCAATCTGAGACCAGCACAGCCTCAATCAATCTGAGTCTGACAACATCTGATCTGAAGTTGGCTTGGCATCAGGACACCAAACCTGATCCAACCACTGATAACTTGAACTGAGAGTGATCATGGTCAAATCAAACCCAACTACAGACAATCCAAAATTAATCCAACCAAGGTTAATTCATACCTAACTCACCTAAAGCCAATCCTAATCCAATATGACCTAACATAACTCAAAATTGACTTGGCCATGCTCAGTCACAAATTGACCCAGTCCCCATCTAGCCAATTACAAACTGACTCAATCCCAATCTGATCATTCCCAAAGTGACCCAGTCCCAAATTGTCTGGTTCCAAACTGATCCAATCCTAATCAGGTCAAAACCAAGTTGACACAGTCTCAAAATATTATTCCAAACTAGCCCAATCCAAATCTGGTCAATTCCAAGTTCACCGTGCCCCAATCCTGCCTATCCTAAACTGATTCAATCACAATCAGGCCAATCCCAAAATGAGTCCATCCAAATCCTGTCAATCCCAATCTGACCTAATCCTAATTTGACCCAATCCCAATCCAACCCAAATCCAATCAGACCCAAATCCGATCTGCCCAATCCCAATCTGGCTCAATCCCAACCTGACCCAACCCCAAAATGACCAATTCCAATCAGGCCTAGTTCCAAACTGACCCAATCTCAATCTATTTAATCCCAAATTGACCCAATCTCAATCTGGCCAATACCAAACTGACCCAATCTTAGCCTTGTAGCCTCACTTTTATCACCTTAATCTCTACTTGTTTTATGACATCTTGAGATACATGTGATCCTCCAATTCTGGCCTCAAATATTTTCAAATTTACTTGTTCTGTCATTAGCAGCAGTACTTTCAGGTTTTGGAATATGCTCCATAAACCTTTCTAACTCTCTTCCTTTAAGGCACCCATAACCCGAGTGCTTTCACAGTTTTTTGATCACATGTCCTTAAGTAGCCCAGCATTCATTTTAGTTTGATAACATTCCTGTAAAGCGCCCTGAGAAGTTTTGCAATGTTAAAGGAGTTTTACAAATAGAAGTTAATGTTCAATTAAATTTGAATATATTGCATAACAAGATCGCTCTACATAGTCATATGCTGGATTATTAACTAAATAAAAAATAATACCCCAAATACTCCAGACTACAGCCATGTTCTGTCCTTAAAAGGAACAGACATTCTGATTCGATGTAGAAAGTTAGTCTCCTAAGTTTTAATCTCCAATATCCCTCTCACTGAGAAAACACATCTAACCAGATTTCTATCCAAATAACCCCAACTCATGTTGGCTGTGTGTAAGCATGAAGCCACTCATCAATATAAATGATACAGAATTTTGATGCAATGAGCTTCTTTGTTAGAATTGCTCTAATCTTGCTTCAATTCTACGTTTCCAACACAAATGCTTACTTGAACAACTCAAAATATAGAACTTTTTATTGTTCAGATTTACTGTTTTTCTGAGAAACTTATAAACTATTCAATGGGCAAAAAAATCCCATATTTCAAAAAGCAGTTCATCATTTTGTTTACAAAATAGCTATTAAAATGAAGATACATTAAATCACATATTTTTAATATTCTAGTCAAAATTTTCAATGCACTTTTCAACCATCTTTGGAACAAATAATTTCAGGAAATGGAAGAACTCTACAAATAAAGTACAGTCTAGAATTGGTGCAACTCTGATCACAGTCCTTGTGTCTTCATTACCTCCAACCAGAAAGGCACTTAATTTAAATGTTATTTATGGAGTAGATTTATCTCCAATCTCCTCCTGCTGCAATATAGCTGCAGTAACTTTTGCCTCGGTTTCTAAGGAACTGGTAACTGAGTGATCATCTGCATCAGTTTCATCTGTTCTGTAACGAAGCTGACGTCTAATTTTTTCTCTGTCCTATCCATATTCTGTACCAAACAGCACACTGCCAAGTCATTTCTCCTTTGTACAACAGAACTTCAGTCTTTGTTCTTTTGGCATTTTATTTTTCTGCTTACTCTTCCACAGGATATGGTCTCTCCAACCCAAAGTTTTTCTCTTCTTCTTTAATTTTAGCTTCATCCAAACTAGGGATCTTGGCACTGTTGATCTGTACATCATTTTCCCCAGTAAATGAACAGGTGCATTTTAGGACAGACTCCATTACATATATAACAGCATGGTACACTTTGTCAAACCAAACTTCTCTAAAATCTGGAAACTATTTTGCCAATTCCAAACTGACCCAGTTTCAACTTGACTAATCCCAAAATGATCCAATTCCAATCTGGCCAGTCCTCACTTTATATCTAACCTAAATACACAAACACCACACATGCTGCTGCAACTTATTTTCTGCTAATTATCTATTAAATACGGTTTTTCTATTACTGTCTTGTTTTTATCTACCGCTTTATTTAATTGCCCGAGAGGAAGCCAAACAGAGTTTCATTGTATCTATGTATACTGACAATAAAAATAATTCAGTTTCAGTTCAGTACAGTCATGCAGCATAGTAGTGTACTTGGTGCTGGAGTTTTCTCTTCAAAATCTAATTATTTGAATATATTGTAATGGAGACTGAATATAATAAACACAATAAAGCCTGCAGATGCTGGAAATCCAAAGCATTACATACAACATGCTAGCTGAACTCAACAGCATCTGTGAAAGTGAAGGGTCTCGGCCCAAAACATAAACTGGATATCCTTCATAGTCTCCACAATGTAGCTGCAAGAGCAGATTAGAGGTTAGGAAAATTATTTTTATTTTATTTTTATTTAGAGATAACAGCATACTAACAACATCTTCTGGCTCAACAAGCCCATGCCACCCAATTATACCTATGTGACCAATTAATTTACTATCCCATGGGTCTTTGGAATGTTAGGGCGAGCTGGAGCACCCAGAGGAAACCCACATGGTCAGAGGGAGACCATGCGTACAAAATCCTTAGACAGCTGTGGGAATGGAGTCCAGGTTACTGCTACTGTAATAGCATTACACTGACCGCTATGCTACTGCTCCACCCATGAAATGTGGTGAGTAACTCATCTCCTACTTTATCAAAGCCTGCTCACCACCTACAAAGGGCTATACACTCTCCACTTGCATGGAGCAATGTAGCTTCAACAATGTTCGAAGAGTTCAGCTTGTTTGATAACTTTTATCCATAACCCTATTCATTGAGTCATAGAGGAGTACATCTTAGAAGCAAGCATTTTAGCCCATCTAGTACATCCTGAACTCTATAAGCTGCCTAGTCTCATAAACCTGCACCTGGACCATAGTTCTTCCTACACCTCCCATCCATGTACCTATCCAAACTTCTCTTACACATTGAAATTGAGCTTGCGTGCACCACTTGTGTGGAAAGTGAGCCATTTACTCACTTTATCACCAACACACAGTAACAGCAGTTTATACCGAATGCACTGAAAAATCCACCAAGATTCCTTAGACAACAACTTCCACCACCTATACCAGCTGGAAGGAAAAGGACAGCTAATGTGCAGGGAAGACCATCACCATGACGTTGCTCACCAAACCACACACCATCCTGACTGGGAAATATATTGCTGTTTTTTCACCGTCACTGGTGCAAAATCCTGAAACTCACTCCTGAACCACACTGCAAGTGCACCCACAACTCAAGGCCTGCAACGGTTCAAGAAGGTATATCACCACCACCTTCTCAATGGCATCTAGGGATGACTGGGCCTTCAAAGCCCATATCTCTTGAATGAATAACAAGACAGAAAAAAGATGTTAAAACAAAGTTTATGAAAAAAGACAAATCTTTATGCATTGTATTTGTGTTGTTAGTCAGAAGATGTCAATTAGACTGTGTGATGATGTTATATTGTTGAGAAACAGCCATCCCACATGAATCTCCCTTCCAAAAAAATTTACATTAAATCCAACATGGATTCATGTCTGTGCATAAAAATAACTGCTTTATGGTACACAACAGAAACCTGCATTATGTCATGTAAATACGTTTGCCTTGCCAGGACAAAGCCATGCAGGGAATAACTTGCACACAGAGAGATTAAAGAAAGATTAGCTTTATTTGTCATATATACAGTGACAATAACACACAGCAAAATGTGTAATTTTGTGTCAGCAATCTATACAGTCCGAGGATTTACTGGTCATGATCCCTGAGGTAACATAGCTTGTTCAAGCTAACTAACCCTAACCCTCATGTTTTTGGAATGTGTCAAAAACTTCAATAACCATAATAACATCAGTGAAAGACCACATCAACCTAGGTATTCAACCAGTGTGCAACAGACAACAAACTGTGCAAATACAAAAAGAAAGAATAATAATAATAAATAAATAAACAATAAATATTGAGATCATGAGATGAAGAGCCCTGGAAAGGGAATCCTTAGGTTGTAGTATCATCTTATGTCAGAGGTACCCGGTAAGTTTTTACACAGAGTGGTGGGTAGAGGCAGGTACATAAGGGACATTAAGGAAATCTTAGGTCTACACATTGATGATAGAAAATTGCAGGGCTATGTAGGAGAGGTAAGAATAATCTCAGAGTAGGTTAAAAAGTTGGCACAACATTGTGGGCTGAAGGGCCTGTCGTGTGCTGTTCTATCTTTTACATTCTAAGCTTTATTTACTTGTGTTCCTGTGCACTGGAGTTTCCATACCATGTGGTGATGCAATCTGTCATTATGCTTTCTGACTGCATGTCTGCAGCTGGTTGTCAGTCTTCGATGATATGTCAAATCTTCTTTAAGCTTGTTGTGTTGTCCTGGTTGGTACATCGATGGTTTAGGTCCTTTGAGCTGTTGACTCCCAAGAACTTGAAGCTTCACATCCTTTCCACCACAGACCGCTCAATGGTCCTTCTGGAGATCTACGTCACAGCCTGAACCACTAGGAACTTCAAGGTCTGATCTTGAGGCTGAAGGTGTGGCCTGTCTGGGGGTTGGAGAACTGTCTGTGTGCGTGAATGGGTGGGTGGGTGGATGGGAGAGAGGAAAGGATCAAGTTTCATTTATTTATTTTTTAAAGGTGTATTTATTATCAAAGCATGCATCCATATGCATGATATCATCACATTCTACAGGGGTTGTATTGAGAGCATCCTGAGCAGCTGCATCACTGCCTGCTTCGGAAATTGCACCATCTTGGATCGCAAGACCCTTCAGCGGATAGTGAGGTCAGCTGAGAAGATCATCAGGGTCTTTCTTCCTGCCATTACGGACGTTTACACTACATGCTGCATCTGCAAAGCAAACACCATTTTGAAGGACCCCACACACCCCTCATACAAACTCTGGAAAAAGGCACTGAAGCATTTGGGCTCTCACGGCCAGACTGTGTAACAGTTTCTTCCCCCAGGCTGTCAGACTCCTCAGTACCCAGAGCCTGGACTGACACCTTACAGCACTATTGTCCTGTTTATTATTTATTGTAATGCCTGCACTGTTTTGTGCATTTTATGCAGTCCTGGGTAGATCTGTAGTCTTGTTTTTTTTTCTTTGTTGTTTTTTTACATAGTTCAGTCTAGGTCTTGTACTGAGCCATGTAACATCATGGTCCTGAAAAAAAGTTGTCTCATTTTTACTATATACTGTATGTCCTGGCACGTGGCCAAGTGGTTAAGGCATTCGTTTAGTGATCTGAAGGTTGCTAGTTCGAGCCTCGGCTGAGGCTTGCGTGTGTGTCCTTGAGCAAGGCACTTACCACACATTGCTCTGTGATGACACCGGTGCCAAGCTGTATGGGTCCTAATGTCCTTCCCTTGGACAACATTGATTGCGTGAAGAGGGAAGACTGGCAACTGCCAGTCTTCCATATAAAAAAAAACCTGGAAACTTTCCAAGGTGCAAATCCATGGTCTATTGAGAATAACGGAGGCCTACTACTACTATATACTGTATCGAAATGACAATAAAAAGTGACTTGACTTGACTTGATCTTTACTCTCCAGATAACCACAAAAGCAAGGAAGAATATGACAGTCATTCAGAAAGAAACCCACTATACAAAAATGAATAGCATCCCAATTATAGCATCCCCCAAACCCCCCTTCCCCTACCAAAATGGAACAGGAACAGGAACATCAACCCCTAAAAAATCAACCGCTGCCCCGCACGAAAAACTTCAATCACCAAAAAACACTCTCCCCGCACAACAGAACAGAAAAGAAATGGGTGATGAAAAACCATGTCTTAAAATGTCCACAGTCAATGAACGCAGAATCACAATGCCATCAAATGATATCACCAACATTCATCAAAAGAGAAGAGAGGGACACCACCTAAGGGAGAGAGAGCTACCCACTTACCACAGTGAGCCACACTATGGTGGGCTGCTCACAGAATCCTTCCCTGGCGGCAATCAAAAGGCGTGCAGTCGATATTGAAATTCTCGCTTGCTTCCACATTCACCTTGATATCTCAATATGCCTCGGCACATTAATCGGCAAAATGGAGTCAAACATTGGCTTGAGATCCATCTCGAAGTTTCCTTCATCGAGGCCTTCTGAGTACGTGCTCACTTCCCGGAATCTTCTCAGAGACAGCAAAGCATTGGATCACTCAAACGATCTCCAAACTGTAAATTGTAGGCTCTAACTGTCAGTCTCGGGAGCACATTTAAAGTGAAAAACAGATGTAACAGGGGTAAAAAAGATATTTTTGTGAGCAACCTGAAAAACGTTAACTGAAGGAGTTTTGTTGTTCTTCTGCTAATCATTGTGACCATGCTATGCTGCCACCAAAGTATGGTGATACTTGTGAGCTATCTCCAGCACATCCTTAGATTGTGTTGGTAGTTAACACAACATGTATTTCACTATATATTTCAGTGTACATACATTCAGTGGTTACGTTATAGGTTCACCTGCACTCTCTCCCATTACTGCAAATTTCTAATCAGACAATCATGTTGCAGCATAAAAAGCATGCAGGCATGGTCAAAAGAATCAGTTGTTGTTCAGACTAAACATCAAAATGGGGAAAAATGTAATTTAAGTGACTTTGACCATGGAATGATTGTTGGTGCCAGACGGGGTGGTTTGAGTATCTCAGAAACTGCTGGTCTCCTGGGATTTTCACGCACAATAGTCTCTAGACTTTATAAAGAGTGATGAGATAAAAGAAAAATATCCAGCAGTTCTATGGGCCAAAATACCTTATTAATGTGAGAGGTCAGAGGAGAATGATGAGATGAGTTGAAGCTGATAGAAAGGCGTATTACGTACATTACAACAGTGGTGTGCAAAGGAGCATCTCTGAATGCACAGCACATCAAACCTTGAAGTGGATGGGCTACAGCAGCAGAAGACCTCAAACCTACAGGAGGTACCTCATAAAATGGCCTCTGACTGTATGATAAATAAATGAATGGATTTTCTACTGGGAACATGATACAAATCTTCACTTAAATATATCTTAATCCAACTGAAAATGAAGAATGAGGCAGGGAGAACAAATACAGTACAGATGTATGCATGTTAACAGTGAGTTATGTAGTCAACATCATGTAATGATCTCATATAAATAGTACTTGGCTTTACAGTTAACAAAGAAAATTTGGAAAAATAATAGGGCAGCCATGGTTAAAAAGTATGCAATTTAAACAATGCTTAATTTATGCTATTCATGAAAATAATTGGAGGCTTTGAACTTCCTCATTGTTTGATATGAATCAACATTTCATACACAATGCATCCTTTTACTTATTGATTCTGATCCCAAATAAGAGGCTCTTATGAATGTAATTATTTATAATATGATTTAGATTGTTTTCATGTTGCATTTGATAAACATCACACAACAAAATGGGTTGAGTGTCTGTATTGTGGGTAACAAGGAAACACGGGTGACTGAAAGTGTCCTACAGGAACTTGCAATGGATAGTGAATTCTGCTAAAAAGCATCTCTCTCTCTCTCTCTCTCTCTCTCCCTCTCCCTCTCTCCCACTCTCCCTCCCTCCCCCCTCCATTCAGGACGTGCTGTATATCAGAAGTGCCGCATATGCAGCATCTTCAGTATTATCAAAGACAAAAAACTATTAAGCAACATAGTTGACAACACACAGAAACCATCAAAACTTACTACAGTTCCCTGAAATCACTGTCAGTTCGGAATGGCAACTAAATCTCCTCCACAATCACCATCAGCACAGGTGCATCACAAGGATGTGCTTAGCCCCCTACTCTACTCGCTTTATACTCATAACTGTGAGGCTAATCATAGCCCCAATGCCACATTCAAGGTTGCTGATGGCACCACTGTCATTGGCTGAAGCAACGGTGGTGATGATATAGGAGGGGGATTGATAATCTGTCTGAGTGGTGCCAGAACAACAACCTCTCACCACGTCAGCCAGATCAGGGAGCTGATTTGTACACTTTACGAGGAGAAAATTGTTGGGGGGGGGGGGTCCATGAGCCAGTCATCATCCAGGGATCAGAGGTTGAGAATGTAGAGAGGGTCAACAACTTTAGATTTCTCGATGCTGTCATTTCAGAGGATCTGCCCTGCTTGCACTGCTGAAGCACAATTATGACAAGCAGAGCAGTGTCTCTACTTCCTTTGTGAGATTCGGCACAACATCTACAAATCTGACGAACTTCAATAGATGTATGGTGGAGAGAACATTGACTAGCTACAGCATGGGAACACCAAACCTTTGTATGGAAAATCCAGTCCAGCATGGGTAAAGCCCTGTATACCACTGAGCACATTTTCATCTGTCACAGGAAAGCAGCATTCTTCTCATTGGACCCCACCATCCAGGCCATGCTCTCTTCTCACTGCTGCCATCAAGAATAAGGTGCAGGAGCCTCAGGATCCACACCACCAGGCTCAGGAACAGTTATTACCCCTTTCAAACTGGCTTTTTGTACCAGCGGAGATAACTTTACTCAACTTCACTCATCCCATCACTGAACTGTTCCCTGAACATAAGATTTCCACATCTCATGTTCTCGGTATTTATTGCTTATTTTTTAATTATTATTATTACTTTTTATTTCTTTTGTATTTGCACAGTTTATTGTAATTTGCACATGAGTAATTTGTCCATCCTGCTGGCTACAGTCTTACATTGATTCTACATTTCTTGGATTTACTGGGTATGTCTGCAAGAAAATGAATCTCATGGTTGTACGTGGTGACATATATGTCCTTTGATAATAAATTTACTTTGAATTTCTGAACTTTGGTCTCCTCCTATCCTTTCCCACAATTTCTTTGATCTCCTGCCATCAGCTAGAAGGCACCACAGCATAAAACCCAGACTTGTCAGGTTGGTAACAGCTTCTTCCTCTGACTATTAGATTTTTTCCCACCCTGTATGCCATCTGGCACACATGCACACCATGTCTAAATGCCCTACCATGCCCCTCCCACACCCAACCCATAGCACACTCTCATCCTGCACTGGTCATTTCTTGCCATTTATTGGGGCTGTTTCACATATTTGTATGACTGCTTGTTCTATTATAATAGTGCCAGTAATACTATACCATCTTACATAAACGTGCACCTCCCATTTTCTGTTGAACTGTCAGTCTTTAGGCCATGCCTCTCAGGGACTTGAACTAATATTATTTTGTGACTGTAACTGTATGTGCTGTGTGTGACTATCATCCAATAGCACTTAAATCGACGGTGATGAAGTGCTTTGAGACATTGGTCATGGCTAGAATTAAATCCAGTCTCAGCAAGAACCTGGACCCATTGTAATTTGCCTATCACCACAATACATCTGAGCGGACGCAATCTTTTTGGCTCTTCATGCGACCTTGGACCATCTGGACAATACAAATACCTATGTCAGGATGTTGTTTATTGACTACAGATCATCATTTAGCATAATCATTCCTACAGTTCTGATTGAAAAGCTCCAGAACCTGGGCCTCTGTACCTCCCTCTGCAGATGGAACCTCAACTTCCTACCTGTTGGACCATAATCTGTGCGGATCGGAAACAATATCTCCTCCTGGCAATGAATCAACACTGGTGCACCTCAGGGATGAGTGCTCAGCCCACTACTCTACTCTTTCTACACCCAAGACTGTGCAGCTGGGCATCTCAAAATTTGCTGACGATGCAACTATTGTTGGCAGAATTTGGCAGACAGTGATGACAGGATGTACAGGAGTGAGATATACCAGCAAGTTTTGTGATGTTATAACTACAAGCTTGCAGCCAACATCACTATGATGAAAGAACTGTTTGTGGACTTCAGAAAGGGTAAGACAAGGGAACACACACCAATCCTCATAGAAGGATCAGAAGTAGAAAGAGAGACCAATTTCAAATTCCTGGATATTAATATCTCTGAGGATCTAACATGGATCCAACATATGGATGCAGCTACAAAGAAGGCACGACAATGACTATATTTCATTAGGAGTTTGAGATTTACTATGCCTCTGAAACACTGAAAAATTCTACAGAAATAATGTGAATAGCGTTCTAACTGGCTTCTTCATCATCTGGTATGGGGTGGGGGGTAACTGCACAGGATCATAGCAAGCTGCAGAGTTGCAAACTCAGCCAGCTCCTTCATGGACACTAGCCTCTGTACTATCCCAGATATCTTCAAGGAACAATGCCACAAAGAGATGGCGTTCATCATTAAGGACCCCTACTGCCCAGGTCATATCCTCTTCTCATTGCTACCATCAAGAAGGGAGTACAGAAGCCTGAAGGCACACACTCAACAATTCAGCAACAGCTTCTTCCCCTCTGCCATCCAATTTCTGATTGGAAATTGAACCCATGAGCCATGGAAATTGAACCTCACTACTTTTTAAAAATTCCTATTTTTGCATTACTTCTTTAATTTAACTATAAGTTGACTATCAATTTTCTGGCACCCTCGGTTCCTGAGCCTTGCTGGATTAATATTTTTGCCAGATTAAAAGAGGTCATGCAATAATAATGGCAAAAATGGACTGTAGAATCTTAATAAGGATTATTAATTGAACAAAAATTAAATGTAAATTTATTAATTACTGTACTTACAAAGAATGTTGCTTCTTGGTTAACTTTTTAAACATTTCATCCAGCTGAAATTGTTTCATGTGTTTTGATCTCTCCCTGTGTAATTTTTCTTGCATCACATACAGATTCATTAGCTCTTGTTCTGTCATGAAGGTACATTTCTCTAACCCTCTGATTAAATCCCCCAACAACTCAATTAACTTGTCAATAGTAAATCATCAGTTTCATCTATTTCATCATCATTGCTGCCATCTTTATCACTTGCAGTGTTTTTATCAGCATTCAGAACACTGTCTACAATTTTCAGGTCCGCAAAGTGATGCACTACACGTGTCTCATCATTGACAATCAACCACCCACATAGATTTTCTTCATTAAGAATACTTTGAAAACAGTTCCCGTAACAATTTTTACATTTGCAAGCAAATCATAAACAACTACTTTCTCCTTTGGTACACAAAATCCTGTAAAATCATCATCAAGCTTTTCTTCAGGCACATTATCAAACATCAAGGCAGGCCTCAACTTTAGTGTTGAAGGTTCTACCTTCTCCCCACCCCCACCCCGAGCAAAGAAACAAAGAACATCTTCATGCTAAATTCTTCAATAAAAGTCTGTACAGAATTGTCAGCATTCACCTCATCTAAAAGGCGTTTAAAGAAAAGAAAGCAATACTTGGCCTCGAAGTTTCATCCAAATTAAAGGAGGTGCTGAACCATCAGGATCTGGAGAATCAGTGGTCAACCTGTATTTGATATATGTACTTACTGTAATTCACAATCTTTTTCTCCATCATTAGGTGTTACATAGTACTGCTGTCACAGAGACAACAAATTTCACCTTATGTGCCAGTGACGGTAAACCAGATTCTAATTCTTACATGTACTGGCTCCCAGAGGAACGATATTTCACTTATCTGTATACATGTGCATGGTTGGATGACAATACACTTGAACTTGAACAAGCTACTGGATGAACTCAGTCAGTCAGGCTGTATCTGTGGAGCAATATGGTCATTTGAGGTTTCTGGCAGATGAACACACCAAAGAAGTCTCATCAGATGCTGCCTTAACCTGCTGAAAGTTTCCAAAATTTTCTATTTTTATTTCCAGCATTTCAATAGGCTACTGTAAATTATTTCTGCTGTAGAGGTGAGAGGAGTTGATGGGTTTGTGAGGGAAAATAGGTGACAGGGAAATTAATAGTATATGATATTGATGGGACTGCTGTGAATAATGGTATAGGTCAAATGGTCTTCTCTATGCCTTGTGGCAATAAGACAAAATCAAAACATGTTAAAATCAATATCCAAAAATCAATCTGCTCGAGTCAGAATCAGAATTACATTTTATTCACAAGAGATTCTGCAGAAGCTAGAAATCCAGAGCAACACACTCAAAATGCTGGAGAAACTCAGCAGCTCAGTGATGCTAACTTGTACAAACATTGATGTTTTGAGTAATCAGGATTACATTTACAGTACTGTGCAAAAGTCTTGGGTACATTTCTAGGGTGCCTAAGACTTACGCACAGTACTGTTGTAATTTTATGTATTGCACTGTACTGCTGCCACAAAAAAGAATAAATTTCACGACATGCGGTTATGATAAACCTGATTCTGATGTGGGTCTCTATTGTGGACTGAGAGTGGGAAAGGGGCAGGGTGAAGTGAATCATGTTTGGGAAAAGGGGAAGGGAGAAAGGAAAGGTGTAGAAAGCACAAGAGTGACATTCTGCAATGATCAATAAACCAACTGTTTGGAATCAAATGAACTTGCCTGGTGTCACAGGGCTGGGTGTGTCTGCACCTGTGACCCACAATCCCTGGTAAACCTCCTCTGCCACCTGTTTCACTTGCCTCCAATGGCACTGCACCCTCACCATTCCCAACATCCTTTGCTCCCAAAAGATTTACAAGCTGACTCCCCACTTCACATTGACAAATGCGGTTCTGTGCAAAAGTCTTAAGGACTCTAGCTATATACATGTGCTTCAGACATTTGAACAGTACTGTGTTATCATTGACATATGACTTGAAGTTTGTTGTTTTGTGGCAGTACAATGCAAAGATATTGAAGTCCATAAAATTACAAAAATAAATGCAAGTGCACAGCAATGAATAATAAAAGGAATAAGTTAGTGAACTTGGGTTCATTTATTCATTATGTGCCATGTCATATGACATGGACAATCATGGTCTTTCCATGACCATAATTGTTCTTGGCAAATTTTTCTCCAGAAGTGGTTTGCCATTGCCTTCTTCTGGGCAGTGTCTTTACAAAATTGGTGACCCCAGACATTATCAATACACCCCATCCCTGTTATATGCAAGGGATACATTCCTCGCAGTTGACGCATAATATGGAAAACGTATTATGTGAATAATGATTTAAATGGATAAAATAGGGATGCATTCTGGAGGGCCCTCTAAATATGTTTTATCTGTAATTTATTCACATTTTCATATCAGTATGACGCAACAGCAGTACCACAAGGCAACATTTGTAGTATATTTCATCATTGTAAAGTAATATTCAACATAAAAAATCACATAAAGTTAACATACTAGAGTATACATTACTCAGCAACAGTGGAAGGTGTGTAGACTCTGGGAGATGAGTAGTTGTGCAGTAGTGTCGGGCAGCTTTACATGGATGAGGTGGATGGTTGTGGGTCGTCAGGAACATCAAGGACTGCAAGGGGTGAAAGAAGACTCACAAAACTCTCAGGCAAGTAAGTGGAACTCTCAGAACTGCCGGTAGCAGGAGATGCAACAAGTGTGGAGTACTCAGGTGGAGGTGGAGTTGGTGTGGATGACCGGTTTGAAGAAAGAGGTGAGGGTTTGCAGCATTTTGTTTTTCAGCATAAATTTGCTTGTAGGGAAGAAGGATTGACTGCAGGGAAAGACTGAAATGCTGACTCCATTCTAAACTTGGGTCCCTGTCCATCGCCTTTTGTGCCAAGTGTTCCCCAGACTTAAAAAATTCTGCCAGTTGTCTCACAGTAAAATCCTTCACCTGCAACTCAACACTTTTTTCTTCATTGTTGTTATCACCTTCAGTCTGAGTTAAACGCAGAAGGTCATCCACACTTATTTCTTCATCATGAGAGTCCAGGAGTTCTACCACGTCAGCAGTTTCGAGATCTGAGACTCCTTACCCACCAATTTTACAGCCCAGGGCCACACAATCCTGGACAGCTGGAGTGAAGGCAGGAAACCCCTTGAAGGTGTGCACACACTCCGTCCAGGTTGATTTCCACACCCCATTGAGAGTGGAAGACCTGACCTCTTTCCAGGATTCATCAATGTTGTTGATGGCATGTCTGATGTTGAAGGACTTCCACCATTCCCTCACCATTGGTAAACTCCCGGGATTTTCAAAATCGTCTGTTGCTTGCAGCATCTAAGAGATGGTTTGCAGTAAAAAATATGTCTTGACGTGGATATCACACCTTGGTCGAGTGGCTGAATCAGCAATGTTGTGTTAGGCGGCAGGTTATGTAGCATCCCAGGGCTGTATTACCTTCACCTGGCGCAACCCTGTTTATAATTTCCAACTTTTTTTCAGGTGTTAAAGCAGTTCTCTGCCGCTTGGCTGATGGCCCGGGACTTGACATAGGACACTTAGGAGGCATGGTTAAATATTTCCAGCACAAAATCACTGTGCCATAGTAATAACAACAAAAGGTTAAGAGTGCAAGATCACATATCCACACACTGCCACTGCGAGACTGGAGGGAGTGAGACTGTGAGGCATGCGCGTGTGGTTTGTTTTGGCGGGAAAGCGGTGAGTCTCGTCCCACACAATACTGGCCATCCAACAGCCTTGCAGAATCCACCACACACGCATGCATAACTGGGAGTTTTGGATGCATTTAAGGAGAAGTTGGCAGAAATAGGTTTGACGCACAACTGTGAAAACACATTGTCTGAAAACGTATATAACGGGGATAGGGTGTACTCTTCAGAGATTGTCTGCCTGGCATCAGTTGTCACGTAGCCAGGACTTGTGAAATGCACCAGCTGCTCATATGACCGTCCATCACCTGCTCCCGTGGCTTCACATGATTCTGATCAGGGGGGCTAAGCAGGTGCTACACCTTGCACAAGGGTGATCTGCAGGCTAATGGAGGGAAGGAGCACCTTACACCTCCTTTGGTAGAGTCATATCTCCACCCCACCACCCGGATTTGGGTACATTGAACATTCAGTAATCTGATAGTGAACAGAAAGAAGATGTTGCTAAATCACTGAGTGTGTGTCTTCAGGTTCCTGTACCTCTTTCCTGATGGCAGCAATGAGAGAGTGCTAATCCAGATGGAAGATCTTGAATCAAAACATCAACTAGTCATTTCTCTTCACAGATGCTACCTGACCCATTGAGATCTCCAGCAAATTTTGTTTTTTTTTTAAGTTAAAGCATGGACAAGAATTAGTACACCTAATTCAATGCATCATCGGAATTTTTTCCTGAAAAGATCACAAATTAATTCTGGATCAAGAACATCAGGAAGAATTTATTTAGCCAGAGCATGATTAATCTGTGGAATTCCTTGCCACAGATGGCTGTGGAAGCCAAGTCATTGGATACATTTAGGGCAGAGGTTGATAGGTTCTTGATTTGTCAGGGTGTTAAAGGTTATGTTAAGAAGACAGGAGAATGTTGTTGAGACGGATGAGAAATAGCCGTGATAGACTGGCTGAGAAGACCAGATGGACTGAATGGCATAACTCTGCTCCTATGGCTTATGGTCTTAAATTTTATCATTGATTCTTCTACTTGGTGAAGTCCCAATGGTATCACAACAGGAATGGAGTCCAAAAATGTAAATTTCATTGTACATACCTGGAGTCCTAACATTCAGATATGGCCAAGTTGGGGGTGGGGGGGGGGGAGAGAAGAAAGAAAGAGAGAGAGAGAAAGAGAGAGAGAGAGAGAGAAGTCGGTTGACAGTTCATTGACTTTAATAAGAACTGTTGCAGAATTTAAAGGAAATGAAAAACAATAAATGCAAGGCCAACAGAGCCATTAACTAAACTCTCAAACTGGAAGTTAAATGCCAGCACTGTTGCTGGAAGCAATAACTAAATAGTAAATGAATGCTACTCATTTATAGCATCTGTCAAAGCATTAGTACTCTTTTCTACAAGGACTAGGGTAAGCCAGGAATGAAAATGTTGCTGTCATTTCGGTCAAGTCTCGACAAGACTGAAATGAAAAGAAGGGAATTAAAACCACCATAATGGAACAGTAATTAGCTGGAATGTGCATTCTCATGAGCGTGATGGCCGAATCGGTTGCTCAGCCCACCTCTGTGGGTGTGCAGACCCTGCAGAAGAGTATGTGGTTGTGACACCTGGAGGTTTTTGACAATGCGGCCCGGTAGTATAGCTGTTAGCCTAATCCTATTAGAGAGTCAGCAATCACCAATGAGGGTCCAATTTTCACTGCTACCTGTAAGGGGTTTGTTTCTTCTACTTCTAACTGCGTAGGTTTTCTCCGGGTGCTCTGGTTTCCTGCCACATCCCAAAGACATACGGGTTACTTAGCTAATTTGGCCACATGGGTGTAATTGGATGGCACATGTTCATTGGGCAGGAAGGGCCTGTTCCCATGCTGTATCTCTAAATAAATAAAACAGGAAAACTAGGGTTGAAGAGTGAAAAATTAAACCAACCTTAAGTTATCTTCTGGCACAGCTGCAGGCAATATCTGAAAAATATAATCTTAATTCTGGTTCCTTTTTCAAAGAAGGAAATTAATGATAAATGACATGGAAACAATAGTACAACAAATCAATTTTCAGCCAAGCAGCCATCTGTAAAAAGCTAAATGCTCACTATTTAAAATCTAGGAAGCTCATTAAACTAAATCTTGATCATGAACCTGGAAATCCCTATTGACATTAAAATATTTTAAAAACACTCACACATAAATATTAATGAATGTATTTCCAAGTGCTCATCTAGTATTAATTACTTCCGATCTTTAAACTAACTTTGAAAATTCAAGGCACATACAATAATTTACAATTGAGCAGGCAGTTGGTTTTTGTCTGTATTAACTGATGAGAATGCCCTTTAAATATAAATTAGGCAGTTTTCTTACAATTTAGTTAGCAGGCAATTTTCATGAAGAAAACTCCATGAAGTTCAGCATTTTAACATTCATGATCTAGTTTCATCTTGGTTCAAAGGATTCTGCCTCATCTGACTCATGGATAGTTAGAAAGGGTCTGCTGCAATTCCATAATCAAATTTGATGGCAACACCACTGTCACTGGCCAAGTCAAAGGGCGTGACGAATTGGCACTTGGGAGGGAGATTGGAAACCTGATTGAATGTGAGATAACAACAACATCTCACTCGGCATCAGCAAAACCAAACTGCTGATTATTGACTACAGGAAGAAGAATTCAAAGGTCCACAAAAGCCCTCATTGGAGGATTGCAGGTAGAGAGAGGGTCAGTAACTTTAGCTTCATATCAAAGTATCTACCCTGGGATCAGCATGTAAGTCTCATCACAATGAATGCACAACAATACCTCAACTTTCTTAGGAGTTTGCCTAGATCTGTCATGCCATCTAAAACTTTGACAAACTTCGTTAGATGCACAGTGGAGAGTACTCAGAATGGTTGAATCACAATCTGGCATGGAAACACCAAGGCCCAGAAATGGAAAACTAACAGGAAGTAATGGTTACTGCCCAGCCCATCACAAGCCAAACCCTCCCCACCTTTAAGCAAACAGCATACAGCCATAGAGGCTTAGAGCACTACAGCATAAGATATGGTCCTTTGGCCCATCTAATCTCTGCCAACCTGTTATTCTGGATCATAGCCCTACATACTGTGCTTACCCAAACTTCTCTTAAATGTTGCAATTCAACCCACATCCACCACTTCCACTGACTCCTCATTCCACATTTGCACCATCCTCTGAGTGAAGAAGTTTCTTCTTAGGTTCCCCTTAAATATTTTACCTTTCACTCCTATCGCATGACCTCCAGTTCACCCAATCTCAGTGGAAAAATTTACAAGGAGTGTTGTGCCAAGAAAGCAGCATCTGTCACAAGGACCCCACCATCAAGGGCATGCCCTCTTCTCTCTGTACCATAGGGAAGGAGGTACAAGAGCCTTAGGTCCTAAACAACCAGGTTCTGGAACTGTTATTACCTCACAACAATTAGGATTCTGAACTGGTGTGGATAACTTCATTTACTTCAATTCAGAACTGATTCTACAACCTACAGAGTAAATTTCAAGGACAATACAACTCATGTTCTTGGTAGTATTTATATTTTCTTGGCACAATTTATCTTCTTTTTTGTCTTTACCTAGAACTTATAAAAATAGAGGGCTATGGGTAACCATAGGTAACTTCTAAAGTAAGGGCATGTTCAGCACAGCTTTGTGGGCCAAAAAGCCTGTATTGTGTTGTAGATTTTCTATGTTTCTATGCTTCTTTTGCACATTGTTTGTTTGTCAGTATTTGTTTATGCATAGTAGTTCATAAATTCTACTGCATTCTTTATTTTCTTGTAACTGCCAGCAAGAGAATAGACTTTAAATAGAGATGATGACACATTTGTATTTTGATAATAAATTTAGTTTGACTTTGTAACAGAATAGCTTGTGGAAAGTATGTTTAGATTGTAAAATCCTGCATGATAGTCGCCAGAGTACTGACAATGTAACATCCATTTCTGCTGGGGTTGAATTGAAGATCTGCTTAACACATTGAAGAGAAAAATTAAGTTGTGATATAATCTTCAACTTTTGGTTGTCTCAAGTGATGTTACATCCAATGAGGTTCAATTGTTCAATTTAATATCAGAGAATGTGTACAGTACAAATTGAAATTCTTACTCTTTGCAGAAATCCATGAAACAGAAAAAATACCCAAAGAATGACAAAAACATCAGAACCACAAAGCCCGCCCATCCCCACACTCACAAACAGCAACAAAAGCATCAACCCACCCCCCCTTCCCCCTACTTGCACCAGCAAACCCACTGCCCCTCACCCCCACCATTGAAAAAAGTTGGCAGATTATTCAGTTTTGAAGTTGGGATGAATAACTTTTATATACCACTGAGACTGGTGAATTTGTCTAATAAAATTAGGCTTGGCTAAATTTAACATTTATTTTGCAAAACTTTACCTGTTGACATCTTTACTTCGATGTCCACTTTCAATTGACTTCTTGTGAAGAAATGAAATTGTAAAACACAAGACTATATATCATTGGTTGGGTTACCTGTTCTCTGATCTTCACAATTCACTTGCATACATTCCCCATTCTGTCTGGTGATAGACCATGCCATTGGATGATTGATTGGTGGCCTATCCAATGACAAGGTCTATCACCAGGCAGAATGGGAACTGTACCCAAGTAAATTGCCAAGATTCTGAGAACTACTCAGCTACATGTTTTTTTAAATTATTTCCAACAATACATCATTACTGGACTGGATCAGGCTGCCATTTGTATAAAAAGCCATTGGCAAAGTTTGTTTAAAAGGCAAACCCGAGAAAATCTGCAGATGCTGGAAATTCAAGCAACACATACAGAATGCTGGTGGAACGCAGCAGGTCACGTAGCATCTATAGGGAGAAGCGTTGTCGATGTTTCGCGCCAAGACCCTTCGTCAGGACAGAAATATGTCCTGACGAAGGGTCTCGTCCCGAAACGTCGACAACGCTTCTCCCTATAGATGCTGCCTGACCTGCTGCGTTCCACCAGCATTCTGTGTGTGTGGCAAAGTTTGTGCATGCTCCCTGATCTCCATGCCTGCAATCAGTTGAACCAGACTTGACCTCTGTTCACTAATCTGGCCATTGAACTTCCTACTTTCTCGAGCGGCACAGTGGCACAGCTGGTGGAGTTGCTCTCTCACAGTGCCAGAGACCTGACCCCAGATGCTGTTTATGTGGAGTTTGCATGTTCCCCCTGTGTTCACATGGATTTCTACTGGGGCTCCAGTTTCTTCAAATCTTCTTGAGCTGTGTAAATCCCTTGTAACAATTTGTAGCAACCTTGACACTTAACGTTATAAAAGCCTAATTATTAATTTGGTCTTGCTTCAATATTTCAAATGGAACAAGTATATGTTTTAAATAGATCAGTTTGATTAGCTTTTTTAAAGATTATATAAATTAAACAGTCAATAGATGTTGCAATTAAATTATTTGCAGCTCTCATTTGTTAATCATAGTTTGCTTTTATATTCTACTTATTACACCAATCAGTGATCATCAAAAGATAAATTGATTTTATTACAATCAATTAATTCAAGCACAAATGTTAAAGCAACTTTGTCTTTAATCATCGGTGATTTAGACAGTGTTGAAGGCATTGCAATTATTGCACACTTTTGACATCCCAGTGAGAGAATAAAATTATTCATGCATCCTGACCGTAACAACAGTCTGTGGTGTGATACTGCGCTTATTAAAATTAAAATTACTTATTTCCCACATTAATTCTTTGAAGAAAGTTGTGGGAAAAGTACAACTTCAGGGAAGCACACACAAAATGCTAGAGGAATTCAGCAGGTTGGGCAGCATCTATGCAGAGGAATAAACAGTCAACATTTTATGCCAACACCCTATATCAAGACTGGAAAGGAAGGGGGTTTGATGTCAGAATAAAAAGGTGACGGGATGGTGATGAACGAGTAAAACAGGCAAGGGGGCTATAACAAACCTTGGACAGAGGCACAATCCAAATAGTGTTGAACTAGCTTCCTATAGATGCTGAGATAGGAATCTTAGAGTATTTGATTTGTGAATAATTCTATTTATTATTTAGCTTCATCCTTAACCTTTGAAATTCTTGAAACTGTTGTATGTGAAAATCCCAGGAGATCAGCAGTTTCTGAGACAGTCGACCACCTGTCTGGCACCTACGATCATTCCACAGTCAAAATCACTTAGATCACACTTTTTCCCCATCCTGGTGTTTGGTCTGATCCTCTTTATCATGTCCACATGCTTTTATGCACTGAGTTGATGCCACATGATTGGCTGATTAGATATTTGCATTAACAAGCAGGTGTACAGTTGTACCTAATAAAAGGATACTGCGTCTATGACACCGAAACAACAAGAATGCATATTTTCCTATAAACACGGGAGATCCTGAAGGTGCTGGAAATCTAGAGGAACACACACAAAACTCAG
Source organism: Hypanus sabinus (assembly GCF_030144855.1). Taxonomy (NCBI): domain Eukaryota; kingdom Metazoa; phylum Chordata; class Chondrichthyes; order Myliobatiformes; family Dasyatidae; genus Hypanus; species Hypanus sabinus. The sequence continues at coordinate 75,042,196 of NC_082722.1, read as the reverse complement.
CAGATCAGGCAGCATCTATAGAAAGGAATAAACAGTCGAAACATCAGGTTGAGTTCCTTCATCAGATCATTCCCTCATAATTTATGATTTGAAAAACTGCACTTCGCAGTGGGCCGATAGTACTGAGTACAAAGCCCAGCTTCTCCTGCTTCCACCACCCCACTTACATTCCCACAGCTGACAATCTGACCCCACACAACCAAGACAACAGGGAGTGTTCGAGCAGGTTGCAAGAGGGAAAAAGACTGAGGAAACTCGGAGTGGTTGAGCAGGCTCCAAGTGGGAACGAGGACAAGTATGTGGTTCCTGAGGTCATAGCCAATTATAACCTGATGGCCCAAGAATGTTTGTTGCTTTCAAAGCTTTCTAAGAAAGAGAGAGATGGAATCCAAGATGAGAGCAGGTCTACTATGTCCATGACAGACTTCAACCACCAATTTATGCCAACCCTACTTAATTCTACATTTTTGCTCATCTCCTCACATTCCCCTCAACTCCACCCAGATTTTATAACTCTCCTACATGCAAGGATTAAAATGTGGGCAGGGGGGAGAAGGCCAATTAATTCCGCACTTGTTTGGAGTGGGTGGAAACTGGAGCACCCAGGGGAAATCCACATGGTCACAGGAGGAATGTGAAAATCCCAAACTGGCTGCACCCAAGGTCAGGAGTGAACCCAGGTCTCTGGCACAGTTTGACAACGGCTCTATCTGCCATGCTCCTTTGTGGCTCACTTCCCAATTTTCAAACTTCTCTGACAGCCAGAGACACTGGGGAGAACTGCTGCACAACCAGAAGAGTTGCTGACTCGAAGCACCACTATCCTAGTTCAATCCTGACCTTCGATGCCATCTACATGGAGTTTGCACCTCCTTCCTATGATCATATCAGAATCAGGTTTATTTATGTAGTTAAATCTGTTGTTTTGAAGCAGCAGTACAGTGCAAGACATAAAAATATAAATTACAAAATTAAATAAACCATGTAGTTCAGAAATCTGATGGCAGAGTGGAAGAATCCTTTCTTAAAACATTGAGTCCAGGTCTTCAGACTCCAGAAGCTTCTCCTTGATGGTAGTGTGAAGTAATGTGAAGACAGCATGTCCCGAATCATGTGGGTCTTTAACGATGTATGCTGTTTTCTTGAGGCACTGCCTTTTGAAGAAGTCCTCAATGGCAGGAAGGCTTGTGCCTATGAGGAGCTTGTTTAAACCCTCTTCAGCCTCTTGCAACCCTGTGCAGAGGAGCCTCCATACTAGGCTACGATGAAACCACAGTAAGAGTCCTCTCCACTGTACATCTTTAGAAATGTGCTTGAGTCGTTGGTGGCATACCAAATTCTCCAGGTGCTCCAGTTTCCTCTGACATCCTAAAGCTGTGTGGGTCCGTGGGTTAATTAGCCATTGTAAATAGGCCCCAATATGTCAGTGACAGACAGAAACTGGAGGAAGTTCATGGGGAAGTGGGAGAATAGTGTTGAAAAATGTTGGATTAGAATTAATGAGTGTCACATTAATATTATGTCTAAGAAGTAGGTGGGAAGGGATTAAAAATTGGGAAATAACATCAAGATGAGAAGGGATGAAGGAATTCGATATGCTTCTATGCTGAGTGTAGTAATACTAAAGGGTGCAAGTTTAAGATGAGTGGTATGACATTTGAGGAGATTTAAGAGATTTTGAGGGTTTGTTTTTCAAAAGAGAGTAGATGGACCCTGACACATGCAACCTTAAGAGGTTCTGTAGATTTTATTTATTATATTTATTTACCTAATAAAGTCTGGGTAGCGGGTGGAGATGCAAACATACTAAAGGAGGTAGAAGGTACTCCTTCCCTCTGCTAACCTGCAGGTCACCCTTGGACAAGGTGTAGATCTGGTTTAGATACCCACCCCCAATCAGGGTCACCTGAAGACATGAAAACAGGTGGTGGATGGTCATATAAGCAGCTGGTGCATAATCACATGTCTTGGTTATGTGACCACCCTGACACCAAGCAGACAATCTCTGAAGGGTATCGAAAATGGCTGGGGTCACCCGTCTTGTAAAGACACCGCCCAGAAGTAGGCAATAGCAAAGCACTTCTGTAGAAAAATTTGCCAAGAACAATCATGGCCAAAGTCCACGGTCACTCATGTCAGATGACATGGCACATAATGACCAAATAAAGTGGACACTGAGTGCATGTCTGTGGTTTTTGCTGCTGGAGCCTAACATCATCAAGTTTCAATGTTTTGTGCATTCAGAGATGCTCTTCCACACACCACTGTTACAATGTGTGGTTATTTGAGTTACTGTCATCTTGAATCAGTTATTTATTTAGTGATAAATAAGGCCCTTCTGACCCTTTGAGCCACGCCTGATAATCATAATTCTCTGGGTAATTTGCAATGTCCAATTAACCTTCTAACTGATGAGAGGAAACTGGAGCACCCAGGGAAAACCCACACATTCCATGGGGAGGATGTATAGAGACTCCTTACAAATGGCCCTAGAATTGAGCTCTAAACTCCGACACTCCAAGCAGTAATAATGCCACGTTAACCACTACACTACAGTGGAACCCAATTGGTCATTGACACATCCAAGACATGGATATTCTCCTAACACTTAAGAATCACCAAAACAAGCATATGAGTCACCAATTTGTAAATAGGATGGATTTCCAGCATCTGCAGAGTCCCTTGTGTTTAAATATTGCAATGGACTTTGTCAAACTTCAGAACAGGTATCTTGGAACAGGAGGAAGTCAGAGAATGAAATTTCATTACAAGAGAGAGGCTAAGGGGAGATCCTGTAGAGGGTTATAAGATTATAAGAGCCATAGACAGAGTAAATATCTGGTATTGGTTTTCCGGTGTTGGAATGTCCTGTACCAGAGGACATGCATTTAAAGTGAGAGGGAGCAAATTCAAAGATGTGCAGGGCAAGTTCTTCACACAGAGAGCTGAGGTAGGAAAGCTGCTTATATCTGAATAAGTATGTGCTTTATGTATCTGCCAAAGGGAAGATATAACATGAACCAGCACCACAAGTAAGTGGGATCAAAGGAATGGACATATATGAGCCCAAACACAGTCAAGAGGCAGTGGTGGAGGTAATCTGGTCAGATCCTACTTTAAGAAGGAAATAAAATATCTGCTCTAGTGTGTGATGGAGACATTGAGAAACTGGACATCCATGGTGAGAATGAAATGTTTGAAACAGGAGAAGAGAAATATTAAATTTTTTACTTATAGTAGTACTTTGAGCTGCACCACCAGCAATCCCGTAACCCCCGATTTAGCCCAAGAGTAATTACAGATCAATTCACAATGACCAAATAGCCTACTAACCAGTCGGACTGTCTTCGGACTGTTTGTGAAAATCAGAGGACCTGGAGGAAAACCATATATTTCACAGGGAGGGCGTACAAACTTCTTACAGAAGACATTGGGACTGAACTCCAAATTTCAACACTCCGAGTTGTAATAGTGTCACGCTAATCACTACATCACCGTGGATAGCTGGTGGAGAGTGTGAGGAATGTCGCAGAAGTAAGTGGGGAGGGAATGGAAAAGGGGAAATGGCATCATAGTGAGAAGGGCTGCAGAAACCTCAAAAGGAAATTTGATAATTTCCATGGTAGTGCATCCAACACTAAATGGAATAGATTTAAGGTGAGAGCTACATGACTTGAGGAGATTTAGGAGGCTTGGTTGATTTTGTTTTCAAGAGAGTAGTTGGAATTTGGTACACACTGCCTGAAAAGATGATGGTGGCAGACATTCTGACACCATTTAAAAAGCAACTTGCCAAGCACCTGGCTCACCAATTAGTAAATAGAATGAGAAGTCACCATGGACTGTTGGGCCAAAGGGCCTGTTCTGCACCTCATTGACTCCATAACTATATGATAAATGCTTGCAGTCATACAGCATGGAAATAGGCCTTTTGGCCCATCTCAGCCATGTCAACTCAGTTGTCCAGCCAGCTAGTCCCATTTGCCCACATTTGGCCTACAACACTCTAAGCCTCTGGTCCATGTACTTATCTAAGTAACTTTTAAATGTTGCTAATCTGCTCACCTGAGCCACTATTTCAAGTCAAGTCAAGTTGTCATTTTTATTGTCATTTCGACCATAAGTGCTGGTACAGCACACAGTAAAAAATGAAACAACGTTCCTCCAGGACCATGGTGCTACATGAAATCTCTGGCAGCTTATTCCAAGCAGGCATCACTCTCTTTGTGAAGAAGCTGCTCTGATGTCCCTTTCACATCTAATCTTTCACATATGCTTTCTTGTTTGTAGCACACCTTTTCTGAGAAAAGCACAATGTGCCTTCAGCCTGTCTGTGCCCCTCATGATCCTTTGACAGAAAGACAATAGACAATAGATAATAGGTGCAGAAGTAGACCATTCGACCCCTCGAGTCTGCACCGCCATTCTGAGATCATGGCTGATCATTCACTATCAATACCCAGTCCCTGCCCGGTCCCCATATCCCCTGATTCCCCCATCCGTCAGACATCTATTTAGCTCCTTCTTGAAAGCATCCAGAGAATTGGATTCCGAGGCTGTGCATTCCACACCACCACAACTCTCTGGGAGACGAAGTTTCTCCTCAACTCTGTTTTAAATAACTGACCTCTTATTCTCAATCCATGCCCTCTGGTACTGGACTCTCCCAACATCTGGAACATATTTCCTGCCTCAATCCTATCAAATCCTTTAATTGTCTTAAACGTTTCAATCAGATCCCCTCTCAATCTCCTCAATTCCAGTGTGTACAAGCCCAATCTCTCCAATCTCTCTGCGTAAGACAGCCCTGCCATCCCAGGAATCAACCTAGTGAATCTACGCTGCACTTCCTCAATTGCCAGAATGTCCTTCCTTAAACCTGGAGACCAAAACTGTACACAATATTCCAGGTGTGGTCTCACCAGGGCCCTGTACAAAAGTAAAAGGACATCCTTGCTCTTGTACTCAATTCCCCTTGTAACAAAGGCCAACATTCCATTTGCCCTCTTCACTGCCTGTTGAACTTGCTCATTCACCTTCATTGACTGATGAACGAGGACTCCTAGGTCTCTTTGCATTTCTCCCTTACCTAACTCTACACCGTTCAGACAATACTCTGCCCTCTTGTTCCTGCTTCCAAAGTGAATAACTTCACATTTATTCACATTGAATGACATCTGCCAAGTATCTGCCCACTCACCCAGCCTATCCAAGTCTCCCTGTATTCTCCTAACGTCCTCTTCGCATGTCACACTGCCACCCAGTTTAGCATCATCAGCAAACTTGCTGATATAGTTTTCAATGCCCTCATCTAAATCTTAAAGAGCTGTGGTCCCAATACAGAGCCCTGTGGTACCCCACTAGTCACCTCCAGCCAGTCCGAGAAACACCCATTCACTGCAACCCTTTGCTTTCTATCTGCCAACCAGTTTTCTATCCATGTTGAAACCCTGCCCCCAATGCCATGAGCTCTGATTTTACTCACCAATCTCCTATGTGGCACCTTAGCGAATGCCTTCTGAAAATCTAGGTACACTACATCCACTCGTCTAACATCCTTGTTACACCCTGAAAAAACTCCAACAGATTAGTCAAGCATGATTTGCCCTTGGTAAATCCATGCTGGCTCAGCCTAATCCTATTACTGCCATCGAGATATGCCACTATTTCGTCCTTAATAATGGACTCAAGCATCTTCCCCACGACTGACGTTAGGCTAACAGGGTGATAGTTCTCCGTTTTCTCATTCCCTCCCTTCTTGAAAAGTGGGATAACATTAGCCACTCTCCAATCTTCAGGAACTGATCCTGAATCTAAGGAACATTGGAAAATGATTACCAATGCATCCGTACTCTGAGGCTATAGGTGGAAGGAACAGGGAGAGGTGTTTTGCAGTTTCAAACTTCTGGGAGAAGACATCTGGTGCAAGCTCTCATGGTCCCAGAACACATTTTACAAAATTAAGAAAGCTCACCAACAGCTTTTCTTTCTGCGGAGGCTGATGAGAGTTGGACTAATCCCATCCATACTCATGTTTTTCTCCAAGTGCACAGTAAAGAGCACCCTGACAGGCGGCATCAAAGCATGTTACAGAAACATCACTGTGGTGGAGAGGAAGGCTCTAAGGGGCAGTGAAAACTGCTCAACGCATTACCAGCACCAATCTACATGAAGAACATATATACAGCAAGGTGCGGAAAAGGCCAGCAATATCAGAAAAACTCTCGCCCACCCTGTTCATGGACTGTTCGTTCCGTTCCCGTCAAGGAAGAGACTACACAGCATCCACACCAGGGACAACAGACTCAAAAACAGTTACTTTCCTCAAACAGTAATGATGCTCAACATCTCCACCCACTAACCCACCACCCCAGAATTCATACCACCACTTCCTGTCAGTTCCCTTATTTACAGGTACTCCTGTACTTTACACCACTTTCTGGACATTTAATCAGTCTGGATATATCAGTTAGTTTATATATATCTTTAATTTATTGTGTTTTTTAAAAATTATTGTGTTTATTTGTGCTGCATCAGATCCAGAGTAACAGTTACTTTGTTCTCCTTTATACTTAATTAACAGAAGTGACACTAATTTTGAATCTTGAAAATGTCAGCCCTTTCAAAATCCTGATTAGCAAAAATGCCTTCCTACTGCTTATCCTCTCTTTAATTTGTGGCAGTATTTCTTCAGAAAGGCAACGAGGTGGCCAATTCTGCAAGACGTTCCCAGCATTCACATGGATATACCAACACAAGACAAACGCTTTTGCCCGCAAGCATTGTTCATTAGAGGGAAATCACTCTGCTTCCATTTGTAAGTGAAGCAATTGGATTTTGAATAATGAGGTGAATGCAAAACCAGTCTGAGGTCTGATCTAATCAGGTTTATATCTTGTTTTGCATTTGATGAAATTGTCTCTATTTCAATTTCATTTGCCGGTTGCCTATCAAAGTAAATTATTTAAAGTGGGGCAGTTTTGATTTATTTTGATTTATTGTGAAGGAAAACAATCTTTACATTTTCTTTTGTGCAGACGTTGGGCATGAATGAAAAGAGGCAGTGGAGTCTCCGTCTCACAGTGCCCAGGACCCAAGGGTCCTGACTTTGGTGCAACCTACGTGGAGTTTCAAAAGTTAAAGTTCAAAATAAATTTATGAGCAAAGTACATATATATCACCATATACAACCCTAAGATTCTTTTTCTTGTGGGCATTCTAAGCAAATCTATAGAATAGTAACTATAACAGGATCAATGAAAGATTAACCAGAGTTCAGAAGTCAACAAACTGTGGAAATGCAAATATAAATAAATAGCAATAAATAACAAGAACATGAGCTATGTACAAAATTAAGGGAGGGAAGTTTAGAGGAGACATCAGGGGTAAGTTTTTTTACACAGAGGGTTGTGAGTGCTTGGAATGACTTGCCAGGGATGGTGGTGGAGGCTAAATCATTAGGAGTATTTAAGAGCCTCTTGGACAGGCACATGGATGAAAGAAAAATGGAGGATTATGGGGTAGTGTGGGTTTAGTACTTTTTTTTAAAAGGATGAGCACAACATGGAGGGCTGAATGGCCTGTACTGTGCTGTAGTGTTCTATGGTTCTGTGGTTCTATGAAATAAAGAGTCTTTAAAGTTATATAGTTGATTGTCAGAACATTATAATTATGGGGCAAGTGAGTGTACTTATCACCTTTTATTCAAGAACCTGATGGTTGAGGGATTGGAGCTGTTCTTGAACCTGGTTGTGTGAGTCCTGGGGCTCTTGTACCTCATACCCAATGGTAGCAGTGAAAAGAGAGCATGATCTGGGTGGTGGGGATCTCTGATGATGGATGCCGCTTTCCTGCAACTACGTTTAATGTAGATGTGCTCAGTGGTTGGAAGGTCTTTAGCTATGCTGGACCGTGCTGAATCCATGACTATTTATCCAATTTTCTATTGGTGTTACCATATCAGGCTGTGATGCTGCCAGTCCATATACTGCCCAGTACACATCTATAGAAGACAGATAACCAATGTGAAAAAAACAGCAAACTGTGCAATGCAAAAAGAAAGAGGAAAGAAAGAAATAATAATTATAATAATAAATAAATAAGCAATAAATATCAAGAATATGAGATAAAGACTTTGCACGTACTCCTTGTGGCAATGAGGATTTCCACGTTGGTTTTCCTCATTTGGTTTTTCTCTCACATCATGAAAACGTGCTTAAGTTTAATCTGTCACTTTAAATTTGTCCCTACTGTGTGCGCATGAGTGGTAGAATCTGGGGAGAGGAGAAAATAAATAATGTGGGCTTAATGTAGGATTAGGTTTCTGAGCCAAAGAGCCAGTTTCTGAAACATAAATCATAAAGCAGTACAGCACAGTACAGGCCCTTCGACCCACAAAGTTGTGCCAACCTATTTAGATCAACTCCACGATCAATTTAAATCTTCCCTCCCTTTATTTTTCATACATTCATGTGCCTATCTAAGAGATTCTGAGCTATATATTTCCATGAATCAGAATCAGGTTTAATATCACTGATGTGTTGGGAAACTTATTGTTTTGTGCAACAGTATAGTGCATAGACATAAAAAAAATGTAATTTTTGGATAAGGTGGCACTACCAAATGTGCATGACGGCTTCTGGTAGTCAAAAAGCTAAGAAATCTGACTAAAAACAACACTAAAAATACCTTCACTGAGGTAAATTGTGTTAATTTATTGATGTTATTGATGCAAACAGTGAAGGGAACGAGTGATGGTGAGGGGAGTTTGGAGATGATCCGAGATAATGTGTTGGAGAATCGTTGCAGTTGGAGGTGTGGGCACTAACCTGATTCGAAGAGCTTGTGAGTAGCTTTGGGCTGGGCGATGGAATCAGGGCTCAGAGCGAGTCGTTGGGCAGCCTGGTCTGGGACCCGAATCCTTCTCAGTGCCCAAATCCTAGTGTAAGGTACATTCACAGTTTAGACCATTTAAACCTGGCCTAGATCAGAGGCAAACACCAATTTCACTTGCTCTCCACAATCTTCACTCCTCTGATTGCCTGATTGAATTTTTTAAGGATGTGACTAAACACATTGACGATGGCAGAGCAGTAGATGTAATGTGTATGGGTTTCAGCAAGGCATTTGACAAGGTACCCCATGCAAGGCTTATTGAGAAAGTAAGGAGGCATGGGATCCAAGGGGAAATTGATTTGTGGATCCAGAAATGGCTTGCCTGTAGAAAGCAATGAATAGTTGTAGATGGGTCATATTCTGCATGGAGGTTGGTCACCATTGGTTTGCCTCAGGGATCTGTTCTTGGACCCTACTCTTTGTGATTTTTATAAATGACCTGGATGAAGAAGTGTAGGGATGGGTTAGTAAATTTGCTGATAACACAAAGGTTGGAGGTGTTGTGGATAGTGTGGAGGGCTGTCAGAGATTACAGTGGGACATTAATAGGTTACAAAAATGGGTTGAGAAGGGGCAGATGGAGTTCAACTCAGATAAGTGTGAGGTGGCTCATTTTGGTCGGTTGAATATGATGGCAGAATATAGTATTAACGGTAAGACTCTTGGCAGTGTGGAGGGTCAGAGGGATCTTGGGGTCCGAGTCCATAGGACACTCAAAGCTGCTTCACAGGTTGACTCTGGTTAAGAAGGCATATAGTGCATTGCCCTTCACCAACTGTGGGATTGAGTTTAGGAGCCAAGAGGTCATGTTACAGCTATATAGGACCCTGGTCAGACCCCACTTGGAGTACTGTGCTCATTTCTTTTCATCTCACTACAGGAAGGATGTGGAAACCATAGAAAGGGTGCATAGGAGATTTACAAGGATGTTGCCTGGATTGGGGAGCATGCCTTATGAGAATAGGTTGAGTGAACTTGGTCTTTTCTCCTTGGAGCGAAAGAGGATGAGAGGTGATCTGATAGCAGTGTATTAAGCTGATGAGAGACATTGATTGTGTGGATAGTCAGAGGCTTTTTCCCAAGGCTGAAATGGCTAGCACAAGAGGGCACAGTTTTAAGGTGCTTGAAAGTAGGTACAGAGGAGATATCAGGGGTAAGTTTTTTTACACAGAGGGAGGTGAGCAGAATGGGCTGTTGGCAGCAGTGGTGGAGGCGAAAACAACAGGGTCTTTTAAGATCAGGAGAGATATACAGAGCTCAGAAAAATAGAGGGCCATGGGTAACCCTAGGTAATTTCTCAGGTAAGGATATGTTCAGCACAACTTTGTGGGCTAAAGGGCCTGTATCATGCTGTAGGTTTTATATGTTTCTATGCTTCTCTTTCCAGGGTGCCAGAGCCTTTCACTTGTTCTGCTGTTGGGTCAATTTATACACCGGTCCAGATAGACTGAAAAGACTGGGTGGCAGAGGTGATTTCACTTTTTCTCCACAGTGGACATCTCCATGGAGCAGTGGCTATGAAGACTGCCCTTGCTGCTGTGCTCTATGCCAGCTCATGTGATGAGCTGATCATTGAGGCCTTCTGAGTACTCAATTTTGGTTTGGAATGTTATTGTTCATAAGGGTTGTTTGCGTGAATTTTAATTTTCTTTTCATTATATTGCACAATGAGTGTTGGTCTTACTTTTTTTTATTTTCTTATTTTTTTTTTAATTTGGGTTCTTTGAGGTTTCTTGCTTGATGGCTGCTTGTGAGCAAGTAAATCTCAAGGTTGTACAATTTATTATTTGATAATTAACAAACCTTAAATCTTAAAGTCACATAAATATATGCTACCCAAACACTATCTATACCCAATTATGTATACTTGTTGCCAGTGTGGTAGTTGTAAACAAAGGAAAGGCCAGTTTTGGGGGACAAGTCTCCAGCACAATTGCCAGAACGTTATCTGGGCACAGAGCCTTTACAGCATCTGCATTGTTCTATCTATGGTGGCTTTGCCTCCAGTCTCTCCATTATCTATCTGATGCACCATCAATAACTCTCAGAGACACGAGGCGAGATATAGGCTTTTATAAGCTGGAAGAAAGAACAAGCAGCAATTGACCACCACACTACATCCTGGAGACTGAGGCCAGGGCTGTGTCTCCAATTGCCTTTATACCAGGGTCCATGGGAGGAGCCACAGGAGCAGAGGGGGGGGGGGGGGCATGTCCTGACAGGTATCTGTAGTTCACCACACTATCCAATATATTTTTTCACTTCAAGAACCTTTCTAGAAACTACCTGTCTCATGGAGACATGGAGACTGGGCTCAAATGCAGGACACAGGCACTGAAGTACTAGGGGCAGGACAGGAACAACTAAAGGATAGAACAAGATGGGGAGACAGTGGCATGCAACAGTGATCCTGGGGTTCAGAGAGGTCATGGCAAAGGCAGGATCCATGGGACAAGGAGTGCTGAGAGGATAGACCCCTGGGCAGGCCACATTACTTCTGGGCAGGGCCCAGTTTCCCAGGCAGGAACACAGAGGCCCGGGCAGGATGCAGGGCACAACTCATCAGAGGCAAGGGGTAGGATAGTGTCAGAGTCCTCAGGGCAGGCCACATCAGTCCTGGGAAGGGCCACCTGCCAGGCAGGAACACAGGGGCCTGGGCAAGACACAGAGCCCCTGGGCAGATTGCAGGGCATCACCCATCAGAAGAGAAGGGTAGGAAAGGGTCAGAGCATCAGAGGTCCCCCCCCCCCCACCACCACCACCACCACCACCACCAGGCAACAGCAGTCCAGTCTGCTTACCTGACAGAGGCAAGGGATCAGAAGGGAGCTTGGTCCAGGGTGACTACAAGACCAGACTTACAGAACTAGGTGATGAGCAGTGGGTTCTCCAAGCCAGGGAGGGTGGGTGGGCCAGCCAGCCCAACTAGACTCAGTCCCAGAGCCCCTTATATCCACCTGCAAGCTGATAGGTCTCAGGTGCACCTCCTTAAGCCAAGATGATCCTATTTGGGCTTAAGGGTGAAAGGAGGGACAGCTACAAGACCCAGAGTCCGCAGACCAGATTAAGACCTGGAAATCAGGCTCTGGACCGGACTGTAGTACTACCTCTTTGATTGAGGTGCAACAAAAGTACTGCAGACCCTGGAAGTTTGAAGTAAAGCAGGAAATATTCAGCAGATTTTTCTGCATCTGCAGAGAAAGACACAAAGGTAAAAAGTGCTAAGTTCTTGGTGAAGTGATTTTGCACAGTACTGATCAGATTGGAATTGGAACTATTTTATTATTATCAGCTATACCCAAATGCTGTGAAAAATTGTCTTGCATGCTGTTCATACAGTTCAGATCATTACACAGTGCATTAAGGTGATAAAAAGGTAGAATGTGAGTTCAAGGGTTCATCTTATTGTATCAGAATGCATTAGCCTGTCTGCTGAGCGTAAGAATTACCAAGGCATAGAGTGCTACTGATCAAATGCTGATAAATAGAATTAGTATTGATATGTGCTTGAGGATTGAGCAGTGACATGATGGGCTGAAGGTCCTATAGCTGTCCAATATGACTCTTTGACTCTAAGGATCTTCTCCAGTGATGTAGTTTAATAAGGTAATCTTGCTAAATTGAACATTCGGTACCTAAAGGAGAGATTGAGATAATGCTGGATTTTCTGAACTTTCTGGTTTTCACCTCTTCGATTAATTTCCATTCTAATTTCCCCTTCAGAGACTCCGTTCTTGTTAATAATATTCTGGAGCTCGTCGGGACATTTTGCTGTGTTAAATGCATAATATAAAAGCAAATTACTCTTGTGATCACTCTCAGCAGAAGATTATAAAATATATTTCAGAAATTAAGCTGTTCATCAAAATCTCATAGTGAGGATGTTCCTGGAAAATGTGTAAAATGTTTATGCATTTATTATCTGGAAACAGATGGTATAATGCTAAGTACCTTACCATTAATGCTTATGCACTAATTTAATTCTTAAAGCAGCTGAATTGTTCTAAATTCATCATAAATTTAGGATGAACTATACAATTTGGCAACACCCTCTGCATTTCTATGGCATATTTTGCAACCTTAGGATATTTAATGTGCTTTAATGCCCATGAAGGGCATTTCAAGTGTAGCTGCAGGGTGCATACAGAAACAATATACACAGGTCTCTTACAGGCAGCATAAGAATGTAAGACATAAGAGCAGAATTAGTTGGGTGGAGAAACATCTCCAAAGGAGATGCAGGGTGTTCCTTCCTTCCACTAGCCTGCAGGTGACCTTAGGCAAGCTGGAACATCTGCTGAGACCTCCACCCCAACCCCGCGCCCGCCCAACCCTGGTCAGGTTCACATGAAATCATGGGAGCAGTCGGTGGAAGGTCATATGGCAGCTGGTGCACATCACAAGTCTTGGTACTGAGACCTCGGTCGCCAGGCAGACAATCTCTGAAGAGTATTGATGATGGCTGGGGTCGCCGCTGCCCAGAAGAAGGCAAAAGCAAACCTCTTGTGTAGAAAAACTTGCCAAGAACAATCATGGTGTAGGATGGAGAGGAGAGTGAGGGTGGCAGAGGGGTTGGAATCCTTTTAGAGTGGAGATGAGGAGGAATTTCTTTAGCGAGAACGTGGCAAATCTGTGAAATACTTTAATTTTGCAACTGTGGAGCCTCAAAAAGGTGGCATCCATCACTAAGGACCCCCATCACCCAACTCATCACTTGCTTTCCTTGCTACCATCAGGAAGTAGGTACAGAAACCTGAATCACACACTCAATGATTGAGGCACAGATACTTTCCCTCTGTCACCTGATTTCTGAGTGGTCATTGAACACATGAGTATGACCTCACTACCTTTTAATTTCTATTTTTGCACTACTTATTTAACTATTTAATACATATACTTACTGTAATTCAGTTTTTTTTCTCTATCATTATGAATTGCATTGTACTGCTGCCACAAGTAACACATTTCATGACATATGCTGGTAATATTAGGTCTGGTTCTGATTTGACCAGCACTGCTTGTTGTGATAAAGAATTCTGTGGTTTAACACTATCTGGAGTGGAAAAAGGCCCTTCAGCCCATTGAGTTCATGCAACCCACTTGCACTAATCCAGCATAAAATCCCATATTTTGTGTCCCCCTCATTCTCATCATCTGCTCCCAGATACCACACTACAGCAATTTATAGAGGCCAATTAGCTTATTAACCTGCACATCTTTTTGGGAGTGGGAGGAAACTGGAGTACCTAGAAAAAACCCAATTGGCCCCAGAGAGAACTTGCAAACTATAGAAAGATAGTATGCAAGGTTGGGACTGCAGCTCTGCCTACTGCTGTGAGGCAAAGCTCTACGAGCTGCAGAGTATGCCAAATTAGGGTGAAGAGATTTCTCTGCATCACTCTTCTAAATAGCCTACACATTACCCTTTGGCGGTTATCACTTGTTATAGACTCTCCTATCATGGGAACATCTCCCTGCATCTCCTTTTCAACATTAGAGCACAGGACATTAAAGACTATGTTGACGATGTTGTGCTGATCTTTTAACCCACCCCAAATTCAATCTAACACCAGTGTAAAAGGTGTTTAGTATAAATAATTCTACTTCTATAGCATGTAATCCGTTAATTTTATAAATTGCAAGGAGTTTTCACTTCAAGTTCCAGTTTAAAGTCATACTTAGGGAATATATTCCATGAAGATTAGCTGTTTGCAGCAGCAGCAGAGTGCATTACAAATGTAAGATCAGAATCAGGTTTCAAGTCACCTATATATGTCATGAAATTTGTTTTTATTTGTGGTATTGGTATATTGCAATATAGAATAAAAGAAGTATAAATTGCAATATGAAGTACATATAAGAAATCTGATGGTAGAAGGGAAAAAGCTGTTCCTGAAACATTAAGTGTATGTCTTCAGGCTCCTGAACCTCTTCCCTGATGGTATGAATGAGAAGAGGGTATGTCCTGGGGTGATAGGGGTCCTTAATGATGGATGCTGCCTTTTTGTTTATATCCTGGAAGTTGGGAAGGCTAGTGCCCATGATGGAACTGGCTGAGTTTACAACTTTCTGCAGCTTTCTTTCATCCTGAGCACTGACCCCTTCATACCAGCTATGATCCAACCAAATAGAATGTTCTCCATGGTACATCTGTAAAAAAAAAACTGTGTCTTAAGTTATCATAAACTTAAATTAACATGAATTATATCTGCATATAATGCCATTGTTCACATTTGTACTGCTATGCTGTAAGTATTTCATTTTAACAGTTCTGTATGAGCAGTCTGTTCTGTTTTCAGCCTGTTTAGGTTATTGTTGAAGATAAGGGATGCTGAGGAATGTGTGTCATTCAATTAGGATCGTGAAGGTTTGTGAGAACAGTTGGGGGGAGGAGGTTTAGTGGGAGATACTAAGGTTGATCTTGGGCTTTTTGTTTTGCTTGGCGGGAGATAGAGAGAAGACCTTGGAGAGAACTGGTCACAGGATTCGACCTGGTGACCTGGTGGGGGACTGTGATTCGATGGAGCAAGGTGCTGGGGTCGACTGAGGACCAGTGAATATGTGTGATATTTGGTGTAATTGAGCTCCAACTTGTGCACACTTAACTGTTAAATTATAATGGGCTCTTTTTTTTTTCTTTCTTTTATTTACTAACCCTGTAGTTAAGTTGAGATTCATAAAGATAATTCCTTTAATCATATGCAGTGTGCTGTCTGTTGTTTCTTGGCAATGAGTTGTAACAGGGTAGCAACTTACACAGCAACCACACAAACCAGGCCTAGGTTGGGAGAGCTGTCTCAATCTCATGGGTTTGGAGGGACCGGAGTGTGTCTTCCCTAGACTTACACAGCCAAGGAAACCAGTGCGGTTTCATAAGATACAGGAAAAGAATTACATAATGATATTAGAGCAAGTTGAGAGAAAGAAAGAACTATGTTCCTCCCTTATTCTTCTAAACTCCAATGGATATAATTGTAATTATTCCAATTTCTCGTTATATGTCAGCCCTGTCACACAAGAATCTTACAGATACGTGACTAACAACTGTTTTTTTTTCCATAAACAAAGAGGCTGTTAAATGAAATGGTGGCGTAGCACTGATGAGATATGCTGTCAGTTTGACTGAATTCAGGTTTTGACAAATGTCAGTTTCTCTGGTCTTGACAACACACTTTGCTTATGCTAAGATCAATGCCAACGTTATGGTAACCAGTTTTAAATTACTTTGGGGATGTAGTCAACAAAGTAAAGGAAAAAATCTGAATTTACACCATTTCTCCCTGATGGTTTGGAGTCTGGGAAAATATTCCATTAAGTGAAATCTCATTAATCAAGAAGGCTGGGCTCAAGTGCATTATGACTATTTCAGCACATTGCATTGCATTGTGCAGAGAGCGTGCCACTATTCATTATTTATTTATTTTGAGATGCAGTGTGGAATAGACCCCTCAGGCTCTTCGAGCTGTGCCAGCCCAAGAAAGCCCAATTAAACCCTCGCCTAATCATGGGACAATTTACAATGACCAATTAATCTTCTAATGTGGTTGGATGCTGATGACAGGTGATGTTCTACAGGGGTTCATGTTGGCATCGCTTCTTGTCATATGTCAGTGACTTGGGTGACAGGATTGATGGCTTTGTGGCCAAGTTTACAGATGAAAGGTGAAGGGGCAGGTGGTGTTAAGGAAGGTTATATAGATTAGAAAAAAATGGGCAAAGAAGTGGCAAATAGAATACAGTGCCAGGAAGTGTTTTGGTGTAAGTGTATGTTAAGAAGAAGAAATAAAAGCATAAACCATTTTTAAAATAGTGAAAAAATTCAAAAATCTGAGGTGGAAGTGGACTTGGGAGTCCTCGTGCAGGATTTGCTAAAGATTAATTTGTAGGTTGAGTCTGTGGTGAGGAAGGCAAATGAGATGCTAACATTCATTTCAAGAAAACTAGAATATAAAAGTACCAATGTAACGTTGAGGCTTTATAAAGCTTAGGTGAGGCCTCATGGCATATTGTGAGCAGTTTTGGGTCCCTTTTCTCAGGAATTAGAGAGGGTTCAAAGGAGGCTCACATAAACGATTTCAGAATTGAAAGGCTTATTATTTGACAAGTGTTTGATGGCTCTGGGTCTCCACTCGCTGGAGTTCAGAAGAATGAGAGATGACCTTACTGAAACTTATTGAATGTTGAAAGGCCTTGATGGAGTGAATGTGTTGAGGATGTTTCTTATGATGGGGAAGACCAGAGGACACAGACTCAGAATAGAGAGATGTCCTGTCCACTTAGAACAGAGATGAGGTGTTATGTTTTTTAGTCAGAGAGTGGTGAATCTCAGGAATTTGTTGCCATAGGCAGCTGTGGAGGCTAAGTCATTGAGTATATTTAAGGAAAAAGTTGATAGTCTTGACTGGTCAGGGCATGAAGAGATTTGGAAAGAAAGCAGGAAATTGGAGCTGAAAAGGAAATGGATCAGCCATAAAGAAATGGTGGAGTAGACTCGATGGGCCAAATGGCCTTCTTCTACTCCAATATTTTGGTCTTATGGTCTTACGGTCTGATTTTGAGCAGTGTTATACAGGACAGAAACAGGCCCTTCAGCCCATCTCATCCATGCTCATAATGATACCAGGTGTCTGTAGATACATGGCTGGTTAGCCTCTTAGTAACAAGCCAATGGACTCAATGTATAGAAAACTACCCTTCTCAAGTTCTGTATGTCTAGGGTGGATATGACATGGGTCGTTCCAGACTGGCTGAACTGGGATGTTTCGATCACCCACGCCACAATCTGATTGAATACTGTGTAAATGTTGCCCACTTGCAATTACCTGTCAGCAAGAAATAACAGATCATACTCTGCATAAAATTATAAAGAAAGTATATTTGCAAATTTCAGCGTTATCAAACAGTTAATAGGAAAAGAAAATAAAACATAAAAGGGGCCCATTACAATTAACCCAGTCCAGATGTGCACACAAGTTGGAGCTCATCTTGTAGTTGACTTCAGCTCACAGTTGGATCCACGGTCTATGCGAAGGCACACACCACCTTCCAAATGTCGCTCAAAATGAGCTCCCCCATGGAAGTATTGACCGTTCCTCCTTGAAGCCCTTCATCTACGCAAAGCACCTTGTGCAACAGGGATGGCATCCTCATCCATCTATCCTTATGCTTTCTCCCAGCAACCGCCAAAACAACCTCGACCCACACCAGAGTCTGTTCCAAAAACCTTTCCACCCAGCATTCACTAGAACCTTATCCCAATCCTGCCATCCTGATTGGATGGCTCTACACTTCTAAGCACGAACATCGCCATCCCTTATTTTTAGCTCAACCCAAACACACAGAACGCAGAACAGATTGCTCTTATAGAACTGCTAAAATTAAATACCTACAGCATAGCAGTAAAAACCTTAAGCAGGGGGTTACACCCATTTAAACTAATTCTATTTATTCACACTTGCCCTATATTCTTCTAAAAGTTTCCTATCCATGTACCTATAAAAATGATTTTTAAGCATGGTAATCGTACCTACCACAATAAAGCAAAACCAACATCAATGGATAAGTCATGTCATTCAGATGTCTAACTCGCGTCTCCCCAAATGGATCCTTTACTCCCATTTGAAGGAAGGTGAGCAAGATCCTGGTGGGCAAATGAAATGTCTCAAAGATAACATCTAAATCAGCCTGAAGAAATTCAATGCTGCATCTCAGAAGTGGGAAGGCATTGCACTCAAAAGGCACACCTGGAGGAAATCTGTACAAGAGGGAGATGCGCTACATGAGAGTAACCTTTGCTATGCCACAGAGATCAAGTGGCGGTTGTGAAAGGAGAAATTAAACATCCAAAAGACCCGACCACTAGCCACAGTCAGCACTTACTCTTGCCCAGAATATGTGGATTATGAATCAACCACTACAGCCGCCTGAGGACCCACCAATAGACAACTCCTTAGGAGAACTTTGTATTTGACTGGAGTGATTGCACTCCTATTATATATGCCTCAACCACTTCCTCTGGCAGCTTGTTCCAAATAGACACCTCCCTCTGCATGAAGAAGTTGCACTCTTGTCCCTTTTAAATCTTTCCTCTCTCGCTTTCAACCGTTTCTCTCTGATTTTTTGATTCCTTTTCCCTCAGGGAAAGACAGAGATGATGGATAGAGTATGCATTTACCCTATTCCCTGGTGATTCTATACTCTTCTATAAATTACTTGTGCATTCACATATTAATCATTTAGCATTGTTTCTAAATACCCTGATTAGGAGTTGTGGGTGTATGAATTGCCATGAGTGGCCTGGTCTGGGACTTCAGTTTCTGTTACTTGAGTTGGGGTTGAAGGTCCATGCAGGCAGGAAACAGGAGGACCATTGACTCTCCCATACCCCACCCTCCAGCTGGCTAGTTCCAGGTTGGAAATCCATGTGAGTCTGGAGGTTGAGGGTGAGAAGTCAAAACGCCATGTTAGGAAATCATGGGGTCGATACCAACACATACCTACTCTTGCAGGCTGTCCTCAGCACATCATGTGATAAATATATGTACCTCAATCTGAATCTTGTTGCTGCTTGCAATTGCAACCCCAGCGAGTTACAATACCTCCCTTATCAATAACCTCCAATCTGATGCAATGTTTGAATCATCAAGCCAAGTCAATTCAAGTCAAGTTTATTGTCATAGACTGCTGGTACAGTACACAGTAAAAATGAAACAACGTTCCTCCAGGACCCTGGTGCTACATGAAACAACACAAAACTACACTAGACTATGTGAGACAGCTCAAGGCTACATTAGACTACATAAAACAACACAAAAACTGCACTAGACTACAGACCTGCGCAGGTTTACATAAAGTGCACAAAACAGTGCAGGGCAGTACAATAATTACTAAACAAGAGAATTGGCACAGTAGAGGACAAATTACAATGTAATAATAAATGATGTAGATGTCAGTCTAGACTCTGAGTATTGAGGAGTCTGATGGCTTGGGGGAAAAAACTATTTCACAGTCTGGTCTTGAGAGCCTGAGTGCTTTGGTACCTTTTGCCAGATGGCAGGAGGGAGAAGAGTATGTGTGAAGAGTGCATGGGGTCCTTCACAATGCTGTTAGCTTTGCAGGTGCAGCGTGTGGTGAGAATGTCTGTAATATTGACTGTGTCACAATCATTGTCCAAGGCACTTTTACTCATCATCCAGCAGTGACATACTGGTTAAAGATCCAATCCTGCTCAGTACCATGCCTTAAACACAAGAAATTCTGCAGATGCTGGAAATCAAGAGTAAAACATAGAATTTTGCAGGAAATCAGCAGGTCAGGAGGCATCTGTAAAAAGGAACACAGACTCAATGTTTCGGACCAAGACTCTTCAACAGTACCCTTAGTTCCTTTCCAGGCCACTCAGCCTTACCTCCTGAGCTCCTCCAGCTTTTTGTATGTGCCACCATGCCTTAAAGAAATGCTGGCACTTGTTAATCTGCTTTTAAATTAAAATTCTCTTTGGTACCAAATTTGGAAATCAAGGTAGAAGAAGCTGTTGCAATTAACAAAACGATGCTGGAGGATCAGGAGTGCTGTTCTCCTTAGATGGGTGAGAGGAGACTTGATGGAGGTGTTGATGGCATTGTTGGTTTGCATGGGCTAGATGGACAAATGTTTTCTCCAATAGTAATTGTTTGAAGGATCAGGGAGTACATGCCTAAAAGTTTGGAGAAAGGAAAATCTGGAAATGTCAGAGAAAAAGAGAACTGGAATCCATTACGAAGTGGTGGATGGAAACAAAGCATAAGCTAGGTTTATCAGGCAGGCAGTTGAGTGCAATTTCCAAAGGCTGTTCAGAAATCTGACATTTGAGCAGATAACCCCAGCTGGCCTCACGAAACCACATTTGGCATTGCTTTACATGCCAGAGTGCTTTGGTGGAACATTACCTGTTGAAAACTGACACCTGCAGGTGCAAATCATCCAAAGATTGGTTAACTGTACTGAGGATCTGAAGGTCAAGAGACAGAGGTTCAGAAAGTGCAGAATCAGAACGCTTTTTTCCTCACTCACCTTAAACTAATTATCAGCAAATGATTAAAATTGTACTCCCAGCAAACTGACTATCAACCTCGGAAAGAAGAGAATACATTGACCTTGTGTCCGTTAAGTACTCGAGCTGTGCTATCAGCACATTATGGAAGAGGTTTGCGTTTCTATTTTTCATTTCGAGCATGTCTGAATAACACAAAGTCGATCTGTCTCTGACTGTCCATTTCTCTTCCGTTGAATGTCACTCATCACACTAGCCATCAATTTTACACTTCACTTCCCATCACTGCAGCTTTCCTGTACCACCTCTTGGGCTTCCCTTGCACAGATGTCAACTAAATTACATGGCAGCTTTCCAGAGAGCCTTTAATATGTTAAGTTTTTAATCACTGCTCCTTGTAAAAATTGCAAAGAGTTTATCCTGATCTATGATATCAGTTATTTCTGCATAGTATCGAAATGCGTTTGAATGTAAAGTGCACAGGCACGGTGTTTGTACAATGTTGTTGCATAAATATGATGCATGATCTCCCCCCCCCCCCTTTCCCTCCAGGTGCTCCCACGTTCCTGCACGCTGCCCTTACTCAGAACAAAGAGCATGCACACACATAACAAAGTAGTGATGAAGCCGAAAAGTGACTGTGCGGAAAGCAAGAAGAGAAAGCGGACATTAAGTCAAGCCAGAGACCAACTTGCGGAAATCCTGCATTTTGTCTGTAGTGGACTCCATGCTCTCTCTGTGCTGGGAAGGTGGTACAGGACCAATAGATGTCACATCTTCAGCTTCAGGAATAGTTACTACCCTTCAACTATCTGGTTCCTGAACATCACTCACCTCAACACTGAACTGGTTCTACAACCTGTAGACGCACTTTCAATGATGCTACAACGCATGTTCTCAGGTGTAAATTAATTTATTTACCCATTTATTTAACTATCTATCCAACTATTGATTGATTAATTATGTATCTAACTATCTGTTTATTTGTTATTAACTTTTTGTATTTACATATGTCCTCCTTTGCACATTGGTTGATAGTATTTACTTGTGTGTAGCCTTTCATTGATTCTGTTGTATTTTTTTGTTTTACTGCAAAGGTCTGCAAGAAAAGAATCGCTGGGAAATGCAGTGACATATTGTATGCGTATGTACTTTGATAATTAACTTACATTGAACTTTGAAATATGAACACCTTAATCATCTGGTTCCTTGTCATTTCAATTCCCACACTGATCTGCCCGCTCCCATGCTGAGCTGAGGGTAAATGTAAACCACTGGATTCCAGATAACCCATGTAGAATATGAGGTCCTGTCATTCTAGTATGTAATATCCTGACAGGACAATCTATTGTCCAATGGAATGAACAATACATTTTCCAGTTCCCGGTAACCTGCACCTTTGTCATTTCCATCTCCTGATCCATAGGCTCTCTCACTTCCCTTCCTTCTTTCCAATTCTACCAACCACCAACACCCAACCCCCACCCCCCGCATTATACATTCTCTTTCCACTCCCATACATGGTTCCATCTGCCCACCATCTACATATTTAAAATGCTGAGTCACCTATCTCCTCCCATTGGGTCCATTTGCCAACTTTTCTCAAAACTTGTTCCTCTGATCACTTGTCCTACACCCAGATTCTGTGGCCTTATGTTGAGTTACAGAATGCGCTAAGTAAACAATTTCATGCTGTGTGAGTGATGATAAACCTGATTCTCTTATGGGTCTCTGTTGTGGACTGAGATTGGGAAATGGGCAGAGAGGGAGAAATCATGGGTGGGAAAAGGGGTAAGTGCAGGAAGCATTAGGGAGGTCAATAATGATCAGTAAACCAATTGTTTAGAAGCAAATGACCTTGCCTGGGATCTCAGGGCTGGGTGTCTGCACTCGTGCAATATCCGGCTGCTGGCACTCCTTCTCTGCCAGATCACCATTCCCTACATTGTTTGCTCACTCTAGATTTACAATTTGTTCCACATAACCCAGTTATATGTATGTGCCTAAGACTTTTGCGTAGTACTGTATCACCTTCTTTGTCTGTACCTCCACATTACCCTCTCCCAATCTGACTCTACCTGCTCCTCTTCATCTGGTTCCACCTATCACCTGCCTTATTTCTACCTCTTACCACATTATATCATCTACCTTCCCTCTGCACTCTCAGTCTCAATACTAGGTCGTGACCTGAGATACCAATTCTCCCTCTCTGCCCACAGATGCCTCCTGAAGAATTGAGTTTGTCTAGTAGTTATTGATCAGCAGATATAATACTATCTTATTATGGTGATATTATTGTATATAAATACATTGATACAATAATGAAGAAGTCATGCCAGAAGATTTGTATATGTCATCAACTACTCAAATAAATTTCCGTAGATGTAGAGTGGAGAGTTTTGATTGTATCACTGTTTGATATGGAAACACCAATGCTCAGGATCCAAAAAAAGCTGCAGAAGGTTGTAAGGTCAGCCAGCTCTTTCATTGGCACTTGCCCCATCATCAAGGGCATCTTCAGATGGTGACGCCTCAATAAGATGGCACTGATCATTAAGGATTCACACTGCCCGAAGCATGCCCCTTCTCATTACTACCACCGGGGAGGAGGTACAGGAGCCTGAACTCACACATTCAATGCTTGAGGAACAGCTTCTTTCCCTCCACCACCAGTTTTCTGAATGGACAAAGTACCCAAATAGCCATGAATTCTGCCTCACTATAATCCTCATTTTGCGCAATTTAGTCTTAATATATCTTATTACAACTTATAGTTTTTTTTATGTATTGCACTGTACCATTGCCACAAGGAAACGTATTTCATGGCAATTGTCAGTGATATGGCCTGATTCTGATTCGGCATTGTTTTTTGAATCAAGGAAACTGACTTTTCTGCCAGGAGCCAGTGACAGAAACCAGAACAGCAAATAGGACACCTGTGGCATTACTGAGTACAGGAGCAGATGGCTCTGAATAAGTTCAATAAATGCAGCCATGGCAAGAATACAGGTCAAATTCTAGTCGAGAAGAAAAGGACCACAGCTCAAAAGGCTCCTGGGTGTGTGCTTTGTCTGAGGACTGTCAGAATTAATGAAGATTAGGGCAAGTACAATGTGGCTAACAGAGCATCAGGTGTCTTGGTAATGGAATAATTAGACAGCACAGTACATTGAACACAGAATGACTGAAGTATGTATACATTATACAACCTTGAGATTCATCTCTTTAAAGGTAGCCACAAAACAAAGATATCCAAACGAACCCATTAAAAAAGAAGACTGTCAAATAAAGACTGTTAATAGAGAGAGAGAGAGAGAGAAGGAAAAAACAAAATGTGCTAACCATAAAAGCAAACAAATAGCATTGTGAACTAAAGTGAGTCTACGGACATAAAGCCAGGCATCCCTGCAGCCAGAACAGGCCATAGCCTCAGTTCAGTGCAGAGCCAAGTAAACATGGTGGTGTTGGTCCTGAGGTTCCTACACTTCCTTTATAATGGCAGCAGCAAGAATTGAGAACATGACATGGGTGGCGGAGGTCTCTGATGATGGGTGCTGCTTTCCAATGACAGCACTACTTGTAGATGTGCTCAGTGGCAGGGAGGGCTTTACTTATAATGGGCTGGGTTGTATCTACAGCTTTTTGTATGATTTTCCATTCAGGGGTATTGGTGTTTTTATACCAGGCCTCAATGTAACTCTCTATCACTCATCCATTGAAGCTTGTCAAAGTTGTAGATGTCATGCTGAATCTTCTCAAACTCCTAAGGAAGTAGAGGCACTCTCATGCATTCTTCATTATTGTACTTGTGTACTGGATCCATGACAGACTGTCTAAACTAATATGGAGGCGGAGCGGAATAATGATGTTGCTAAACGACGACTCCTTTGCTTGCATCTTCGGAAAGAGCTCTATTTCCATCTTTCCTATCTCTATTTTCCCTTCCAGTGTTCTTTTGAAGGCCCTGATACATGCTGACTTTGGTTCTTTACGGGATTGGGACCTGCTCTCAGGGTTTAAAAGTTGACCATTGTTCAGCCCACCAAGGACTCTGCATGAGAGTCCAGCTTGGATTTGGAAGCCTAGGATCTCAGGGCAGGCGGATCAAGGGTCAGTGTCACTACAGGAGACCTGTGTGTCTTCGGGGGAGTCGAAATATCTATGGCTGTGTGCCTGGAGACCTGGGATCTTTGAGATCTTCAGGCACAGAGCTCAAAAAAAGTGACAAAACAGACTTTTAACATTGTAAACCAGTGAGTTGTTTGTTGTTTCTCCTTGCCTGCTTGGAAAACTTAGACACCTCTTTCTCCTTCTCATGGACCTCCGATTTCCTCCTCCTCTCATCAATATTCATCTCCATGGTCTGGCTGACATTGAGTGAGAGGTTGGTGTTATAGCGCCAATCTCCCTCCTATATGCTGATTCATCACCGCCTTTGATTCGTCCTAGGACAGATTCAGCAAACTTGAATATCGCATTGGACCCGTGCTTAGCCTCACAGTCATGATCATAAAGGAGAGGGCTGAGCACTCGGCCTTGTGGTGCACCTATTCTGATGGAGATTGGGGAGAAGAGGTTGTTGCCAATCCAAACTGATTACGATCTACAAGGGAGGAAATCGAGGGCTCAGATGCCAAAGGAAAGATTGAGGCCAAGGTCTTGAAGCTCACTGATTAGTTTTGAGAGGGTGATGGTATTAAATGCCAAAGTGTAGTCAATAAAGATTATCCTGAACTATGCATCTTTGCTGCCCAGATCTCCCAGCATTGAATGAAGAGCTAATGAGATGGTATCAGCTGTGGACCTGTTGTGCCAGCATGCATGTTGGAGCAGATCCACATCACTTTTCAGACAGGAATCGATATGTTCATTCAACAACCTCTCAAAGCACTTCATCACTGTGAATGTAAGTGCTACTGGATGCTAGTCACTGAGGCAGGTTACTGCACTCTTAGGCATTGAAATAACTGAAGCCTACTTGAAGCAGGTGAGGACTTCAGCCTGCCGAAGCAAGAAGTTAAAGATATGTCAGTGAACAGATCAGAGCAGATCTTTAGTACTCGGCTAGATACCCCAACTGGGCTGCATGCTTTCTGTTAGTTCACCCTCATGAAGGATGCTCTCACATCAGCCTCAGAGACTGAAATTATAGGATCACTGGTGGCTGTGGGAGTTAGTAAAGTTTCCTCCATGTTTTGATGGCCAACGTGAGCATAGAAGGCATTGAGCTCATCTGGGAGAGAAGCCCTTTTGACACCTATGCTGCTTGGTTTCAGTTTGCAAGAGGTAATAGCCTTTAACCCCTGCCACAACTGTTGAACCTCCTTCAGTGACTCAAGTTTGGTCCAGAGTTACCAATTCAAACTTGAATTAGCTTTCTGGAAATCATACCTGGACTTCTTGGATCTTATTTGGTTATCAGAACTGAATACCACTGTTCTTGCCTTCAGCAGATTGCAGATCTCACGGTTCATCCAGGTCTTCTGGTTGGGAAAGTCTCTGAGTGATTTTGTGGGAACACACCTGTCTACAACTGCTTACATGAAATTTGTGACAACCTTGGTGCATTCATTCAGATTATCTATGGGGTTTCTTGTTTTATGGATGTCTGTAAAGAGTACAAATTTGGGGTTAGATAGATAGATGATGCTTCATTGATCCCAAAGAAAATTACAGTATCACTGGAGAATTACAAATGCACCAATATACAAATATTAGAAGAGAAGTAAGAAAGAATAAAAAATGTTTCTTCAAACAGTCATAACTTCCCCGGCTATTGGTTGACTCATTATAGAGCCTAATGGCTGAGGGTAAAAATGACCTCATATCGCACTCCTTGGAGGAGCACAGTTGTCTTAGTCTGTTACTGAAAGTGCTCCTCTGTCCAACGAAGGTGGCAGGCAAAGGGTGAGAAACATTGTCCAGAATTGCCAGGATTTCCTAGAGGGTCCTTTGTTCTACCACAACCTCCAGTGTGTCCAGTTTGACTTCTATAACAGAGCCAGCCTTTCTAATCAGTTTATTGAGCTTATTGGTATCACCTGTGTTGATGCTGTTGTCTCAGTACATCACTGCATAGAAGATTGTATTATCAACAACAGACTGGTAGAACTTGTGAAGGAGAGGCCTGTATACTCCAAAGGATTTCAGTCTCCTCAGGAAGTAAAAGCAACTCTGGCCCTTCTTGTACACAGCCTCTGTGCCATTGCTCCACTCAAGTCTGTCATCCAGGTGCACCCCCAGGTACTTGTAGGTCCTCATCACATCCACATCCTCACCCTCAATAGTAAGAGAGGGCAGTGCAGGTATAGTCTTCTTAAAGTCCATCACCATCTCCTTTGTCTTACTGATGTTGAGCTGGAGATGATTCAGCTTGCACCATTTGACAAAGTCCTCCACCAGGGCCCTGTATTCATCCTCCTATCCTCCCTTCATACACCCAGCAATTGCTGAATCATCAAAGAATTTCTATAGATGACATTACTGAATGTGATATCTAAAGTCTGAGATATACAGGGTAACAGAAAGGGAACCAATACAGTCCCCTGTGGGGCCCCAATGCTGCTCATAGCAATGTCTGACACACAGCAATGAGGTTGTATATTCTATACATTTTCTGATATTAAAAGAACCTTTGAATCATTGAACCTTTTAATGAGTCCTTGTCAGGGCTTAGTCCACAAATTTGAAGCAATCCCATAGCCACTTCTCTGCCTCCCATGGCCATGACTTTGTTGTCCTTACTTCTGGAACCTCTGCCTGTATGCAGGTAGGAGAAGGACAACCAAGTGATCAGATTTTCAAAATACAGTCAAGATTTGGATCATTAGGTATTCCTTATTGTAGTATAGCAGAGGTTGAGCATGTTGGGACCGCTCAAGCTGCAGGTTATATGCTGATGATTACTGCACAGAGATCTCTTCAAGCAAGCCTGATTGAAGTCCCTGACCATTACTTGAAATGTGTCAGGGTAGGCTTTCTTGTTTAATGATGGCAGCATTCAATACCTCGAGTGCATGATTAGCATTGACTTTTGGTGGTATGTGAACTACAGTCAGGATCATGGAGGGAAATTCTCTTGGCAAATACAATGGTCAGCACTTAATTGCTGGAAGCTCTAGTTCAAGAGAACGAGGGTATGGCAAAACCACCACACCCGAGCACCATAAAGAATTCATAATGCAACACACACACCACATTTTGCCTTGTCCATATCAACAGTAGGATCCATCCTATGTATCGAGAAGCCTTCAGTTCTTACCAATGCATCTTGCGTGCCTAGAGTGAGCCATGTCTCCATGAAGCATAGAAAACAACAATTCCTCATTTTGCACCGAAACAACAATCTTGCCCTTTTGTACTCTGTGACTGTACATTTGCTAACAAGGTGCTGGGTAGAGTGAGTTTCATTTCTTGGCGTTTCAGCCTGACTTGGAGTCCTTCCTTCCTCCCTCACTTCTAGCCATGGTAATATACTTTCATCAGCCTAACAGCACCATACCTGCATGTTGTGAAGGTTAAGTCTACTAAATCATTCAGTAGATCATGTAATTGACAGTTCAAGTTCACTTATCACCATCTCCCCCTTCCACCATTTTTTTTATTCCGGCATCTTCCCTCTTCCTTTTCAGTCCTGAAGAAGAATTTTGGCTTGATACGTCATCTGTTTATTAATTTCCACGGATGCTGCCTGACCTGCTGAGTTCCTCCAACATTTTGAGTGTGTTGCAGGTATAATAAAGTGACCACTGACTGTATATGCAGAGTTAAGAGATCTAAAACTTTCACGTAAGAGAAAAAAATTAACTTCATTTATAACATTTATGTTGAAAATCGAAACACACAGCAAAATGTGTAATCTGTGTCAAATCAAATCAGCGAGGATTGTTCTGAACAATTAGTTTTGTGATGCTTCTGATGCCAACATAGCATGCTCACTATAACTATCCATCTTTGGAATGTAGGAGGAAACTTGAGAACCTGGAGGAAACATAAGAGCTTACAGGAAGAACATACAAATTCCTTAAGTACGGCACTGAGAATTGAACCTCGATCTTGCGGCTGGCTCTTTAAGAGATTTTGTTAATGCTTATGCTATCATGCTGCCCTGCGATCTGTCACATGCATACATTGAATTGATAATAGACAGGGAAAGATGCAATGTGCAATGATTAATACAAGGGAGCTTTTATTACTACATAAATCCACTTTATTTCATGGAACAGTCTCCAAAGATTTTTCTGTCTACAATGAATAGACTCAATAAGATTGAGATCTCTGTAAAAATTATGGACTATTAACCTCAGAACAACAGAATCTTCAAATATTGGACGTGTTCAAGAGTCTAAACAAACTCATTTTATAGCTCAAAGAACCATGTGTGCATTTTTACAGAAATGAATGTGAGCTAGTAGTAAGATCTATGCAGATTGCACCTTCTCAAAGAATAAGTGGAAGTAAGTAAGACCATATGATAGAGGAGCTGAATTAGGCCCATCAAGACTGCTTCACCATTTCATCATGGCTGACCCATTTCTCCCTCAGCCCCAATCTCCTGCCTTCTCTGCCTTTCCATTCACGTTCTGCCTAATATATCAAACTCTGATATAATATATACATAAAATATTACATAAAAACTCCACAGCTGCCTATGGCAAAGAATTCCACAGATTCACCACTCACTGGTTTTAAGAAATTCATCCTCATCTCTAAAAGGATGACCCTTTATTCTGAGGCTGTATCCTCTGGTTTTTGACTCCCACACCATTAGAAACATCCTCTCCACATTCACTCTATCATGGCATTTCAGCATTTGATATTTTTCAATGAGGTCACCCCTCATTCTTCTGAAATTCAGGGAGTACAGGTCCAGAATCCATCTTCACATGACAAGATTTTCAATCCTGGGAACATTTTCGTGACCCTCTTTTGAACCATCTCTATTATCAACACATTCTTTCAAAGATAAGGTGCCCAAAATTGCTCACAATATTCCAAGTGAAGCCTCACAAGTTCTTTATAAAGCCTCAACATTACATCCTTGGTTTTATATTCTCGTCCTTTTGAGATAAGTGCTAACTTGCTTTCCTCACTACAGACTCAATATGCAAAGTAACCTTTAACGTATCCTTTGCACCTCAGATTTTTGAATTTTCTCTCAATTTAGAAAATAGTCTACCCTTTTACTTCTACAACTGTATGATCATACACCTGCCAACACTGTATTCCATCTGCCACTTCTTTGCCCTTTCTTTTAATCTGTCTAAGACCTTTTGTAGCCTTTGTACTTTCTCAATACTACCTGCCCCTCCACCTATCTTCATATCATCTGCAAACTTTGCAACACAGCCATCAATTCTGTCATCCAAGTCATTGACATACATATAACATAAAAAGATGTGGTCCCAACACAGATCCCTCTGGAACACCACTAATCCCTGGAAGCCAACCAAAAAAGATTCCCTTATTCCTACTCTTTGCCTTCTGCCAATCAGCCACTGCTTTTTCCATGTTAATATCTTTCCTCTAATACCATGGACTCTGAGCTTGATAAGCAGCCTCATGTGTGGCACTTTGTCAAAGGCCTTCTGCAAATTCAAGTGCACAATATCCACCATTCTCCTTTGTCTAGCTGTTTGTTCTTTCTTCAAAGAACTCCAACAGATTCGTCAAGCAAATCTGAGGAAGCCATGTTGACCAAGGCCTATTTTATCATGTGTTTCCAAGTACCGCTAAAGCACATCCTTAACAATTTACTCAAACATCTTCAGAACCAGTGATATCAAATTAACTGGCCTATAACCTCTTACCTTCTGCCTCTTCTTGAAGAGTAGAGTGTCACTTGTAATTTTCCAGTCTTCCCATTCTAGTGATTCTTGAAAGATTATTAATAATTCCTCCACAATTTCTTCAGCCACCTTTTTCAGATCCCTGGGGTGTACACCATCTGGTCCAGCTGACTTATTTACATTTCAGTCAATATAGCACAACTGAACAACTTGGGCGATATCTTTCAGATAGTCCACAAAACTGTTTACTTCATTTCTTCTGTGTCTTCTTCTTATTTTGAATATGTTTCTAGAACTGTTCGAGCCCGTGATTTATAGTTTGGAAAACAATTGAGTGATCCAGTGCATTGCTGTCTCCAAGAAAATTCCAGAAGGCGTGCAGCATCAAGATGAAAAAGCTTAGAGACCAAAATCAACTCCACTTCTCGCCGAATGAAGCATCAAGGAAGACTGAAACATCAAAGCGAATGTGGAAGGTGAGCACTGACTACCAGCCTCTTGCTCACTGCTGTGATGGATCTTGCACACACAGATAAGCTTGTGAACCCACGTGATTTTTAGTTGAAATAATAAAAGTTACTTGTCAGTAAATGCAGATTATCTGTGCCTCACTGATCATTATTACAAGGGGTGATTCTTGTATCAAGACCATTGGCCAATCTAGTCCATACCTCGTCCCATTGACCTAGACCCAAACCATAGCCCACCATATCCTGACCACCCATGCATTTTTCCAAACTCCTCTTAAATAGGATTTAAGAATGGAACAGAATTTGTTCAGATTTTGCAATATTATAGATGTCATTGTATCAGTTACTAGAGAGAGACACAAACTGGAATTGCAGCAAAGAATATCAGATAGAAAACAACATACATCAAGAAGAGTCTAGATATAAGACATTGTCACTTCACTGTGACACAACATGCCCACTGAGATTTGCAGAAGAAACATTGAATTATAGATTTGTAGTCGTGATTAGCCACATTATAGATGATGGCCAAGACGAATTCTTTTGTGATTGGCAAAGTGAAAGAAACTGTGCTGCCTGGAGCAGAGCCATGTTTTATGAAGGTAGATTGAGCAAGCTAGGGCTTTCCCTATGAATTAGGATGAGAGGTGACTTGATAGAGATGTATAAGATGATAAGAGGCATAGATCGGGTAGATAGCCAGATATTTTCTCCCAAGACAGAAATGGCAAATATGAGGGAGCATAATTATGAGGTGACTGGAGGAAAGTATGGGGGGGGGGAAGTCAGAGGTCAGTTCTTTACACAGAAAGTAGTGTGTGCGTGTAATGCCCTGCCAGTGGTGGGAACAGAAGTAGATACAGTAAGGGCATTTAAGAGACTCTTAGTCTGCATTTCACGATAAACTCTTTGTGGTGTTTGGATGTGGTGGTTTTGTCATAATTGTATTCCCCCCGAACTGAAACATCAAACGATTATTTCTACTCACTAAGAGAGATCTCCTCGATCCTTCCTGCAGTTTACATTGCACCAAAAGCCAACATTAATCAGGTGCTCAAGACTCTTAGGTAGGCACAGGGACGAATGAACAATGCAGGGTGATGTAGGAACAAAGGGTTAGAATGATCTTAGAGTAGGTTTAAAGGTCGTCACAACACCCGGCCCAAAGGTTCCGCTCTGCGCTGTAGTGTTCTGTGTTCTCTGGGCAAAATGAGAAAGTAAGTTCAAGTTTGCTTTCCTCTGACTGTTCATATTAACAAACAAATGAAACAACATTCCCCCAAACCACAGCGCACCCACAAAATATATATCACACACAGACCATAAAGCAAGACATTAGGAGGTATATTGATCTCCTCTAATTAAGGAAGGGTCTATCAGAATTAGGTTTAAGGCCACTGGCATAATTGGTGAAATTTGTTATGTGGCATCTAAATTACAATAAGAAACATCTATATATAAGAGAACAAAAAGAGAGTAAAAACATTGAGGTGCTGTTCATGACTTTATGGGCCATTCAGAAATCTGATGGTTCATGGGAAGAGGCTGTTCCTAACTGTGTGTATTCAAGGCCCTGTACCTACTCCCTGATGGTAGAAATAGGTAGAGAGCATGTTCTGGGTGGTGGGGATCCTTAATAGTAAATGCCACCTTTTAGAGGCATCACCTTTTGAAGATTACCTTGAGTCCAGTGCCCATGATGGAGCTGGCTGAGTTTACAATGCATTGCAACTTTTTCCAATCCTTTGTTGTGGTCCCTTCATGTTACCTTTGTTCCTAAAGGTATAAAAATTTGATGTACTTTAAGCTTGGGAGACTCTACTGAGAGGGTCTCCGGGAGAATGTCTAGTAGTCCTTTATATCATCAGCTTCAGTGTCTCTCCTTCCATTCAGATCACAGTCACATTAGTCACATGTAAATGGATTGTAAATTCTTGGAGAAAATTTATATAATGTTGCTTGGAATGGACAGATTATGTGAGGAAAATTTGGGTAGATTAAGCCTGTATTCACCAGAGTTTTCAACATAATTGAAATATAAAAGGACCAGTGAGGTTTTGATAGGATAGATGAGGAGAGGATGTTTGCATTTGTGAGGGAATCCAGAATCATGAATCATTTCTGAAAAAGCTAAGGATTAAATGATTTTTTTTCTCTCTCAAAGAATTCTTGGAACTCTTATTCAAAGTGCACAAGTATTTTGAAGGCGGAGGTAGTCAGGTATTTGAAAAGTAACCGGGATAGGCAGGAATGTAGAATTAAATTACTATCAGATCCATAATGAATGTCAAAGAAAGCTGAGGTGCCATGATCTTTTCAATTGAAATGCTCATAGGCTTACACATCAGGGAAACAGACCCCTTGACCCAACTGGTTCATGCTCACCAAGATTCCCATCCAACCTAGTATTAGTTGTCTTCCTTTAGCCCATACCTTGCTTGGAGTATTGTGAACAGTTTTCAACCCTGCATATAAGAGAGGATGTGCTGACATTGGAGAGGGCTCAAAGATAGTTCTGGGCCGTGTATTCAATGGAATTCAGAAGAATAATAGGTATCTCATTGAAACCTATCAAATGCTGAAAAGCCTCGATAGAGCAGTTGTGGTGAGCATGTCTCCATGGTGGAGAAGTCTAGGGCCAAAGAACACAGCCTCAGATGTCTAATTAGAATGGAGATGAGCATGAACTTCTTTCACCAGAGAGTGGTGAATCTGTGGAATTTATTACCACAAGTGGCAGTAGAGGCCACGTCATTGGGTATATTTAAAGCAGAGATTGATAATGCCTTGATTAATCAGGGCATAAATGATTACAGGGGGAAGGCGAGATACTGGGACTGAAAGGGAGGTAGATCACTCATGATGAAATGGTGGAGCAGACTTGATGGGCTAAATGGGCTAATTCTGCTCTTATATCATATGCCCTTTCAAACCTTGTACTTCACCAAATCCCTTTTAAATGTTGTTAATGTAACTGCCTCAACCACTTCCTCTGATAGCTCATTCCACATTCAGATCACACTCCTCGTGAAAAAGTTATCCTTCAAGATCCTCTGAAATCTCTCTCCTCTTACTCTGAACCCAAGTTGCCTACTTCTAGATTCTTCAGACCTGGGAAAAAGACTGAGTACATTCATACTGTCTAAGCCTTATAGAGAGGTGTATACAATCCATACAGGGGAGGCTAGATCCAGCAATGTACTATTGTATCACCTTTTATAATGATATATTTATTATATATCATATTTCATTAAAATATAGGCCTATCTAGTTCATGCCATCTCAGAGCAGTCCTATTCCTCGTTAATGTTCCCTCCATTAACTCAAAGTCAACTTCAAAAGACAAGTTTATTATCAGATTGGGAGATCGTTTCACTGAGTACATAGGCTCTGTCGCCAGGAAAATCAGAATCTCCCAGTGGCCACCTGTGGTGAACTACATAGACCTGTCTGGACACGCCCCGCCCCCCCCCCCCCCCCCGCTGACTGCTCCTGTGGCTCCTCCCACGGATCCCGGTATAAAGGCTATTGGAGACGCAGCCCCGGCCTCAGTCTCCAGGATGTTGTGTGGTGGTTACTTGTTGCTTGTTCTTTCTCCCAGCCAATAAAAGCCTATATCTCGCCTCACGTCTCCGAGAGTTATTGATGGTGCATCACCACCTATTTTACTTCCACTTCCCATTCCTATTCTGACATGTCCATCCATGGCCTCCTCTACTGTCGTAATGAAGCTACGCTCAGGGTGGAGGAGCAACACCTTATATTCTGTTTGGGTAGCTTCCAACCTGATGGCATGAAGAATGATTTCTCAAACTTCCAGTATTACCCCCACCTTCCTTCACCATTCCCTGTTCCCATTTACCTCTCTCACCTTATCTCCTTACCTTCCTATTACTTCCATCTGGTGTTCCTCCCCTCTTCTTTCTTTCATGGCTTTCTCTCCTCTCCTATCAGATTCCCTCTTCTTCTGTGCTGTATCTCTTTTCACCAATCAACTTCCCAGCTCTTTACTTCCCCCTTTTCCCTCCTGTTTTGACCTCTCATCTTGTGTTTCTCTCTCCCCTTTCCCCTACTTTCTTATTCTGATTCCTCATCTTTTTTCCAGTCCTGATGAAGGGTCTCAGCCAGCAACATGACCTAATTTTCATAGATTCTGCCTGACTTGCAGAACTCCTTGTGTTTACAAAAATTTAATTTTATTTTTACTTAATTTTCCCCTCAGATTATACCCACAAAATATTTTCAGATCTGAAATTCCAGATCTGCAAATAAGTGGCACAAGTTTATTATAGAAAACTGTTCACTCGTTTCTTGTAGCATGCATCAAAATATTTATAGAGAGGATCAAAACATGACAACGTAGCCTAGACTTAGTCACATTCCTGCTCCCAAGTGAATACTCATCAAAGTTTCCTGGATATGTATCATTAGCTACAGTCTCGTACATACATTCTAAAGGGGGACACTCACACTGAAATGGGTTATGGTAAAATGTCACATCACATGTTTTTATTAACTGCAATAAATAAGCACATCTCAAAATTATCAACCTCATGCTCAATTTCTTCCATGATCATCTCCATCATGTGCTATCTGAGCTCTGCTGAGATCTCTGCACACCTCCTAACCTGATCCTTATCAGAGAATAAAATGCAAGAGACAGAATTTTGGAAATGAAATACAGTAAATAGAAAATGGAGCATAGGACTTAAAGTGTAGAACAGCACTACACAGGAGCAGCCCCTTCAGCCAATGATGTATGTACCAATCATCATGTCAAATTAAATCTCTTCTCCCTGCTCATGATTCATAACCCTCCATTCCCTGCATTTTCATGTATCTATCTAAAATCCTCTTCAAAATCACTATACATGCTTCCGCCAATGCCTCTGGCTGCACATTACAAGCATTTACCTCTCTCTGTTTAAAAGAACTTGCCCCGCACTTCTCCTTTAAACTTTTACAAAATGTTGGGGGAACACACTGCATCCACAAATCAAACAGCATTATGAAAGACCCCACGCACCCCTCACACAAACTCTTCTCCCTCCTGCCATCTGAGAAAAGGCACTGGAGCATTTGGGCTCTCACGACCAGACTATGTAACAGTTTCTTCCCCCAAGCTATCAGACTCCTCAATACCCAGAGTCTGGACTGACACCAACTTACTGCCCTCTACTGTGCCTATTGTCTTGTTTATTATTTATTGTAATGCCTGCACTGTTTTGTGCACCTTATGCAGTCCTGGGTAGCTCTGTAGTCTAGTGTAGTTTATT
The DNA here is from genome assembly GCF_030144855.1 of Hypanus sabinus. Classification (NCBI taxonomy): domain Eukaryota; kingdom Metazoa; phylum Chordata; class Chondrichthyes; order Myliobatiformes; family Dasyatidae; genus Hypanus; species Hypanus sabinus. The sequence goes on along the minus strand of NC_082722.1, from coordinate 75,005,736 downwards.
TTCTTCTGTGTTTTTTTTCACGTAGTTCAGTGTAGTTTTTGTACTGTTTCATGTAGCACCATGGTCCTGAAAAACGTTGTCTCACTTTTACTGTGTACTGTACCAGCAGTGATGGTTGAAATGACAATAAAAAGTGACTAGACTTGACTTGACTTGAATTTAGCAGGTCAGGAAGTACTTATGGAGAAGAATAAACAATCACTGTTTTGGGCCAAGACTCTTCATCAAGATTTGCTGATTTTGCCTGTATTGATGAAGTATTTAAACAGCATACTCCCATCAACCTGCACTGTGACCATAGCTCTCCTTCCATGCACTCTACCTATGCAAACTTGCTTAAGTGTTGAAATTGAGATTACATTCACTACTTGCTCCGGCAGCTCGTTCCACACTCTCACAACCATGAAACGTCAATGACCACACTCTCACAGCCATGAAATGTTGATGCTTTTTTCCCTTGTTTAGAAGACTCTTGATCTGCTGAGTTCCTCCAGAATTTTTATGCGTCTGTCTGGATTTCCATCATCTGCAGAATGTCTTTAGATTTTCTCTTCCTCAACTTAAGTGCAGGTTCTCTAATATTCGACCTCTTTGCCCTGGGAAAAACAATCTGTTTACAGTATCTATGCCTCTCATAATCTGTGATCTATTTCTTATAATTTCTAGTAGTTGCTCAGAGACTTCTGAAGAAATCTCTGAACAAGTAGCACCAACGTATCACCTGTGGAACTAGAATATGCAACACACTTGACCACTGATATTTCACCATCAAGAATGCCTACTGTGCCATTTCACGACCATACTTTGGAAAGTTCAATCACCTGCTTGTACTTCTACTACCAGTGTATAGGCAGAGACTAAAGACCGCTACCCCAGTGCTGAGAACAAAGTAGGAATGGTCAAGAGAGGCCGAGGAGCCCCTTACAGTTCTGCTTTGAGATTCATTTTTGAATACGAATGAATGTGCCATAACTGTCACCAACTTCAATAGAATATGTTCCTTTGAGAACGTACAAGATATACCCAAACCAAAAACTATGGATAAACCAGGAGATTTGTAGTCAGCTGAGGGATAGATCTTAGGTATCCAAGACTGGTGATCCAGAGCTATACAAGAATGCAGGTATGATACGTGAAAGTCGATTTTAAGAGCGAGAAACAATTTTAATTGAAATTAGAGACAAAATTGGATGCGCATCCCCTCCGACAGGATCTGCCGGCCATTAGTTCTTACATCATGAATGTCCATGATGCTTCATTCCAAGATGAGTCCAATGCCTTTAACAGACACTTTGAAAAGGAGAATAACGCTAATTCTGTGCAAATACCTGCAGCGCCTGGTAACCCTGTGACCTCTGTCTCTACAGCTGATGTCAAGAGGGTGACTAATCGCAAGGCATCAGGGCCTGATGGTGTGTCTTGTAGGGCACTGAAAACTTGTGCCAACCAACTGGTGTGAGTGTTCATGGACATCTTCCATCTCTCACTATTGCAGTCAAACCAGTGCCCAAAATGAGCGGGATGAATTCCTCAACAACTATCACCCAATGACACTCTCATCTAATGTGATGAAGTGCTTTGAGATGTCTGTCAATGCTAGAATCAACCCCTGCACCAGCTGTAACTTGCATATCGCCACAATAGGTCCAGAGTAGATGCGATCTTATCAGCTCTTCACGTGGCCTTGGACCGCCTGGACAATAGCAATATCCACATCAGGCTGCTATTTATTGATTACAATTCAGCATTCAACACAGTCTCACCCTAAGTTCTAATCAACAAGCTGCAAAACCTGGGCATCTGTACCTCCCTCTGCAACTGGATCCTTGACTTCCTCACCGGGAGACCACAGTCAGTGCGGATTGGAAGTAACATCTCTTCCTTTGGCCATAAGACCCTAAGGCATAGGTGAAGAATCAGGCCATTCAGCCCATCGAGTCTTTTCTGCCACTCCATCTTTTCCAGGATAGTTAATTCCGGATCCCACCCAATCCCATATACCTGCATTCACACCAAACTCCTTGCTGACAACCAAAAACTGATGCACCTCAAGGTGATGCAAACCCACTGCTCTACTCTCCCAACACCTATGACTGCATGGCTAGGCATAGATCAAATGGCATCAACAAATAAGACCATAAGACATATGAGCATAATTAGGTCATTGGGCCTATCGAGTCTGCTCCGCCATTCAATCATGACTGATCCTTTTTCCCCTTCTCAACCTCATTCCCCGGCCTTCCCCAGTAACCTTGATGCCATGTCCAATCAAGAACCTGTCAATCTCTGTCTTAAATACACCGAACAAGCTGGCCTCCACAGTTGCATGTGGTAACAAAATACACAAACTCAGGAAACCATTCTGACTTTCTGCTATCTTGTCCTGTTTCACCAAGTATTCCACAACCTCATCCTTAACAATTGAGTCCAACATCTTCCAAACCACACAGGTCTATAATTTCTTTTCTGGTGCCTTCCTCCTTTCAATTGCAAATGAGTGACATTTGCAATTTTCCAGTCCTTTGGCAGCATGCCAGAGTCCAATAATTTTTGAAAGATCATTGCTAATTCCTCCACAATCTCTAATACTACCTCGTGCAGGTCTTCTCGTCGGGATGATTTATTTACCCTTAGGTCTTTCAGCATTTTGAGCATCTCCTCCCTTGTAATAGTAGCTGCACTCACTTCTCTTCCTTCACACACCACAACATCTGGAATATTGCTAATGCCTTCCACAGTGAAGATTGATGCAAAGTACTCATTTGCTTCATCTGCCATTTCCTTGGTCCCCATTATTATTTCTCTAACTTTATTTTCTAGCAATCTTATATACACTCTCATCTCTCTTTTATTTTTTACCTACTTGAAAAAGCTTTTACAATATACTTTGATATTATTTGCTCGCTTGCTTTCATGTTTCATCTTTTCCCTTCTAATGATTCTTTTAGTTGCTCTCTATAGGTTTTTAAAAGCTTCCCAATTCTCTAACTTCCTGCTAATTTTTGCTTTGTTGTATGCCCTCTCTTGTGTTTTAACCATTAGCCTTAACTTCTCTTGTCAGCCACAGTGGCACTATTTTGCCATTTGAGTATTTCTTCCTTTTTTGGGATACATCTGTTCTGCACCTTCCTCAAATTTGTTAAATTCCTCAAATAGTCATATATATTCTACAACTATTGTTTGCAGAATATCCAATGGTGGTGAGAAGGTGTACAGGGATGAGATAATCAGTTGTTTGAGCGGTGTAGCAACAACTTTCACTGAATAACAGTAAGACCAAGGAATTGATAGGGACTTCAGAGAGTGGAAGTCATGGGATGACACACCAGTCCTCATTGAAAGGCTAAGCAGTTTCAAGTTTCTGGGTGTAAACATCTCTGAAGTTCTATGCTGGGTCCAATATATCGAGGAAATTACAAAGAAGGCACGCTAGTGGCTATATTTCATTAAGAAATGAGGAGACTTGGTACATCACCGAAGACTTGCAAATTTGCAGAGGTGTACCATGGAGAGCTTTCTAACTGATCGCATTACGTCAGGTAGCGAGGAAGCTCTGCACAGGGTTGGAAGAAAAGTTAAAATCGCAGTCAATTCTATCATGGGTGCTTGCCTTCTGAGCACGGGTGATATCTCAGGAAGATGACGTTCATCATTAAGGGCCACCATCTTCAAGGATATGCACTCTTCTCATTGGCACCATCAGGTGGTACAGGAAACAGAAGATGACATACACTCAATGTTTTGGAAACAACTCTGAATCATGTACATTACCTCACAATTTTTAAGTTTTTTGTTGTCTTTTTGCACTAATTTAATTTAATATATATTTCTTATTGTAATTTATATTTTTATATAATTATGTATTACATTGTACTGCTTATTGCAAAACAACAAATTTCACAACATGTGCCAGTGATATTAAACCTGATTGATTCTGCACAAAAATAAATGGAATTTTTTTTGGCTCTATTCGTGTGCATGGTTGAATGACAGCTCAGATTAAACTTGAACTTGGATTTTAACTTTCCACAGATTTTGTTAGTTTGATCCTGAAAATTAGTCACTTCTCCATTGCTATGCATTTGGCCCTGATCCCTGACATTACAGGAAACTGAACCTTCTTTTCTTCAAAACACTCACTTTCGAAAATGCATCTTTGACTTATACATAGTTGGCTGTCATATTTTGTTTAATAAAGCCCTCAAGAAATGTTTCTGAGGTGTCTTTTTTTCATTAAAATTGCTTTGTAAATGGTGTCTCACACACACAAAGTGCTGGAGGAACTCAGCAGGTCAAGCAGCATCTATCGACTGGAATAAAGAGCCAATGCATCGGACCAAGACTCTTCATTAGGATTGAAAAGGAAAGAGGCAGAAACCAAAATCTGAATATAATGGGAAAGGAAGGAGTACAAGCTGGCTTTGTAAGTAGGTGCACTTCTTACCAACACAGAAAGCACTAGATACAAAATGATTATCTTAAATGTGTTCCAAGTTTTCAATCAGATATCATGTAACTATTCTCCTCTCCATGGACTCTTGTCTATACTTCTCATTGCCTCAATAATGTGAAAAGAAGCAATCCCATGACTGACTCCTGTGGATCACCACTAGTAACCAGCAGCCAATGCAGAAAAGTTTCTCTTTACTCCCACTCTTTACCTCCTGTGATCAGCCAATCTTCTATCCATGCTAGTATCTTTCTTCTAATGCCACAAGCTCCTATCTCATTAAGCTGTCAAAAGACTCCTGAAAATCCAAGTGCACAACATCCACTGACGCTCCTTTCTCCTCAAACATTTCCAACAGATGTGTCAGGCAAGATTTCCCTTTAAGGACACCATGCTGATTTTGGTCTACTCTATTTTATCATGCGCCTCCAAGTACTCTGAAAACCCATCGTTAATAATGGACTCAAACATCTCTCCGAGCAGCACAGTCAAGCTAACTGGCCTATCATTTCTTTTATTCTGTCTCCTTCCCTTCTAAAAGAGTGGAGTGACATTTGCAATGTTTCCAATACTATACTCTTGTACTTCATCCTTATTCTAACTTAGCTGATAAAAAGGATCTTGTATTGGATGTGATAGAATATACACACCTTGTTTATTCATTTTTCTTACTATTGTGTAGGGATGCAAGAGACTGCAGATGCTGGAATCTGGAGCAACAAAAACAAACTATTGGACAAGCTTAGAGGAATGAGCAGTACCTGTTGGTGCAATGGGATGAACAGTGTTTTGGGTTAAGATTCTATATTTGGAATGAGATCACAAGGTAAGAGTGCCAGTATAAAGGAGAGGGAGAAAGGTCAAGACCGAGGCTGGAAGGTGATAGGTGGACCAACATGAGGTGGGGACTGATGGGCAGTTGGAACCAAGTTGGCAAAGAAGAAGGGTACATTTGGAAGATGAGGATTGGGAAGGGTGTTTGATAGTTGGAAACAAACAAGAAAATGGGCAGAAGCGAATAGGTGGGGAAGCAAGATAAAGATTACCTTTATTTGTCAGATGTCCATTGAGACATATAAAGATGTACAATGTTTTCCTGAATGAATAACGAAGTCCAAGGATGTGATGGGGGCAGCCCACATATATCACCCTGCATCTAGTGTCTATGTTGCATACCCACCGTTTACTCTCTCTAACCTGCGTGTCTTTGGATTGTGAAAGGAAACACACAAGGTCATGGGGAGAGTGTACAGACTCCATACAGACAGTGACATGGATTCAGGGATTAAACATCAATGGTTGATCACTAGATCCATAAAGTTTTATGCAAACCACTGTGCTACCATGGCATACTGTGCTGTGAAGAGAGGTGAACAGATAGACAGAGGTTAGAGAGTGTTAAGTGGGGATACAAGTAGGGAAGATGCTGCACTCAGATTGGTCAGGAAGTTCATAAGTGGGATCAGGTAAGAGAAACTGATGTGCAGATCTTAACAGGCACTTGGATAGGTATATGGAACGTTGAGCTGAAAGCCCAGTTTCTGCTTGCATAACTCCATGCCTCTGAGGAAAATCTTCTATTGTATGTAAAGGGCATTTAAGAAACTCTTACGTGGGCATATGGATGATAGAAGAATGGAGGGCTATATAGGAGAGAGGTTAGATTGATCTTAGAGTAGCTTAAGGAGTCAGCACAACATTATGGGCTAAAGGGCCTGTACTATGATGTAATGTCCTATATTCCATGTTTCTTCCAATGTGTTATAAATTTTGGAATACTTTTATTATCAATATGAAAACACCAATGCCTTTGAATGGCAAATCCTACAAAAGGTAATGGATTCAAGCCAGTACATCGTGGATAACCTCCTTCCAATAACTGAGCACATTTACATGAACAGCCACTATAGGAAAGAAGCATCCATCATCACAGATCCCTACTACCGAGGCCATGCTCTCGTCTCACTGCTGCCATCAGGTGGAAGGTACAGAGCCTCAGGACTTGCACCACCAAATTCAAGAACAGTTATTACCCGTCAACCATCAGGAGATAACAAAGGGGATAACTACACTCACTTCCTATCTGTTGAGATGTTCCCACAAACAAAGAACTTACTTTAAGGACACATTAACTCATTACCACATGCTCTTGTTACTGTTTATTTACATTTGCATTTGCATGGTTTGTTGTCTTTGGTACTCTAGTTGGTCTTTCATCAATCCTGTTTTAAGTTACTATTCTACAGATTTGCTGAGTATGCTCACAGGAAAATGAATCTCAGGGTTATAAATGGCAATAAAATTTTCTCTGAACTTTTCTCTTGTTTAGCTTTTACAAGAAAGAGAAGAGAATTGAGAAACTTAAAAGTACACTTCCAATTCAATCTTTCTTCCTATAAGATGTCGGAATACTGACTGGTGCAGTCCCAATTCCAACATCCCATTGCCAACTGTCAGAAGTATTCAGTGCCTCTATTGCTTCTCTCCATAATCTGAGTCATAATTACAGTTCTGTCTCAAGTATTTCTCTTCCTCTCTCTCACCTGCCAAGATCTGCCTAAATTAACATCAGCTCTGTTCTGAGTCTTCTCTGCGGTAGTAACTCAGCAGGCATTGAACCTATGGTAGAACATAACTTTGTTCAACAGCTTGGCAAAAAAGAATTGCTAATCAATGTCTCATTGTTAACTCAAGTACCCATGTTATACTTGTTTCTTCAATACTGCCTTGTCAGGTCTCACTGTTCTTTCAGCCACACCATCTGACACGGGATGATCTGCTGAAATAAGTGTGTACTTAATACTATTCTGTTTAATAACCCACAGCTAGAAGAGAACAAAGCATAAGACATGACATGAGAAAATGGATTCTGGTTCTCTATTAGCAATCTCTGTTGTACAGGACCCAACATGCTTCACCTTCATTCAATTCAAATATAAATTTTCAAACAGTAAAGAAAAAATTTTATCAATCACCTCCTCAAAATAATTAATGCTCACACTTTGGATTGATCTCTTAAGCTTTAAAGTTGACTTTTTTGGCTTGGCTCATCAGATAGTATGCACCATATTTGTTCTTTTTGTTTGTTATCTTGTCTCTACCAATAACCAAAACTTTCCTGGAGCACAGGAGAATGAGAGGGGATTTGATAGAGGTATACAAAATTATGAGGGTACAGATAAGGTAAATGCAAGCAGGCTTTTCCACTGAGGTTCAGTGAAACCCAACTAGAGGCCAAGGGTTAAGGGTGAAAGGAAGGTGAAATGTTTAAGAAAAACTTGAGGTGGAATGAACTGCCAGCAGAAGTGGTTGGATTTCATCATTTCATCAAGTCTGAATAAGTTCATGAAAGGAAAGGGTTTCGAGGGCTATGGTCCAGGTGCAAGTCAAGGAGACTAAGCAGAATAATATGCTGATATGGAGTAAATCGGCTGAAGGGCCTGTTCTGAGCTGTAGTACATGAGTCTATAATGCTGACTTCTTCCCTCTCGGTTGCTACTGCCAGAGGAAAGTGCCTGTGTTTGACTGGTCTCTATTTCCCGAAAGCTTGATGGTGCCAGAGTATTGGGCCTTGGGCAAGGTTTAATTGACGTGGTTTGTGGATTGGTCTTTTTAGTTCATGTTACTTGTGCTTTTGTTTTATTTCTGTTTACTCTTTTTTTATTGCAATGTTGTGTGATTTTGATTGTGGTGGACTGGCTCTGGGGCCTGTAGATAAGAAATAACACAGCACTAAATTGAACTGAGCCGAACGAAACTGAACGTTCCTAGAAGGTTTCAATGATTCTGTAGTTTTCTGTTTTATATTCTGTTTTTCACTCATTTTTTTCCATTTGCATGATTTGTTCTCTTCTTTTATTCATGTTGGGTGTTTGATGTTTACTTTGAATAGTTTTCATTTTGTGGCTGTCAACGTGGGAAGAGAAATATCTGGGTTGCACACTGCAGATATACTTTGACAATAAATGCACTTTGAACCCTTGGATCTTGCTTTCATGTTCAGAATACCAGAAATTTTCAGTGTGAAGTTCTTACATCTGGCCAAGGTGGCGGCAGTGAACAACAATTCCTTGGGTGATGTCTTCACACAGAGAGTGGTGAATCTGTGGAATTCTCTGCCACAGGAAACAGTTGAGACCGGTTCATTGGCTGTATTTAAGGGGAAGTTAGATATGGCCCTTGTGGCTAAAGGGATCAGGGGGTATGGAGAGAAAGCAGGTACAGGCTTCTGAATTGGATGATCAGCCATGATCATACTGAATGGCGGTGCAGGCTTGAAGGGCCGAATGGCCTACTCCTGTACCTATTTTCTATGTTTCTATGTCTTCCAGATAGTCCACAAAACTGTTTATTTCACTTCTTGCATGTCTTCTCTTTATGTTAAATGTGTCTCCGGAAAAGCTAAAGCCTGCGATTTACAGTTTGGAGATTAATTGAGTCATCTAGAGCACTGCTGGCTCTCAGAACATTCCAGACGATGAGCACAAGTCTGGTGGCAAAGCTTAGAGATGGGGCACGAACTCATAATCAATACCGTTTCACAGTTAAAAGTGTTCAATGATTGTATACTTAAGCATCAAGGGAAATCGAAACATCACTCTGAGCATTCAGAGCCAATGTCAACTTGCCTCTGTCCTGTGATGGATCTCTGCCTGATGAGATGTCTGTGGGTGATAGCCTATTGCGTGATGTCACTGGATAAGATGCCTGGGCGTGATGGCTTACCTCTCTTGCTACTCTGCCTCTGTATTTGAGTAGACTCTTCGTGGAGAATCTCTCATGGAGGATATTATTGAAGTTCTGTGATTTATGGATTTATGGACCAAACTCTTTCATTTTTTTTTGTCTTTTATATTCATCTGCCTTTCTTGTTGCCTTCTGAGCAATTTAATTTTGGCGCAATTTGTAAGTTTTTTTGTGCAGGGTGTTGGCTAAGGTTTGATGTTCTTGCAGTTCACCCGAATTGTTTTTTGTGTGGGTGGGGAATGGGATGGTTGTCGACACTCGTGCTGCTGCTTGGTGATTTCAATTTGGCGCAATTTATGAACTTTTTTCCGTGGGGGTTTGTGGGGTTTGATGTTCTCACAGTTCACCTGATTTGTTTTCTTTGTGGGTGATGTTGTTCTTGTGATTTAAATTTAGAGTGATTTGTGAGCTTTTTTTTCGCGTGTGATTTTTCTTTGAACAATTTTGTGGCTATCCGGAGAAGACGAATCTCGGAGTTGTAGATATATTTTGATAATAAGGAAATCTTGAACAATTACCTAAAAAAAACCTTCTTTTCCCAGTGCATTTGTATAAAAACTATGTCCCCATTTGCACAACCTTGTCCAGTCAACTAATCTCCTAAAAGATTAAAGGTAAAATATCTGTGTTATTTATCACATGTACCTCAAAACATACAGTAAAATATATCATTTGCATGGGCGACCAACTCGGCCTGAGCATTCTGATGGTGGCAGACCACATGTCGCCATGCTTCTGGCACCAACATAGCGTGCCCACAGCTCACTAATTTAGCTGCACACATTTGGAGAATGGGAGGAAGCCTCACTGTACTGCTGTAATGAATAGTGTGCAAGACAAATTCATCACTGGACTTTAGCACATGTGACAATTTTAAAGCAATCTCTAAGAAGCTCTACATCTCTGTCTCTGATACTTATTGTTCCCCAGCCAGTCTTTTCTCTCTATTTCATGGAATCGTACAGGAAGGAAATGGAGCTTCTGGCTTAAGTTCTCGTATACACTATTCCTGTATTTTGAGGCCCTCAGGTGGATGAGGTGAACTAGGAATGTTGCATACCAGTTATTTGTGATTCGCAAGCCAGGGCATTAAAATATGGAGAGCAAGCTGTTCTCCACACAGCAAGCCACCCATAAGATGAGAAGAAATAGAAGCAGAATTAGGCCATTCAGCCCATACAGTCTGCTCTGCTATTTCATCAATCATGGCTAATCCGTTTTCACTCTCAACACCATTCTCCTGCCTTCTTCCCATAACCTTTCATGCTCTGGCTAATCAAGAACCTCTCAACCTCCACCTTAAATACAGCCGAAGACCTGGCCTCCACAGCCACCTTTGGCGGTGAATTCCACAGATTCACCACTCTCTGGCTACAGAAATTTCCCTCTCCATGCATCTGATGAATCCAAAGAACGGAGGAGATTGATACAGTTTGGTACCAGCAGCATTGCAGGAGTTGCTAGTCAGTGTTGAACTCAATGTAAGATTGGCTTAGGGACTCCAGCTCCAGGTTTTTTATCGGGGGTTACTCCCAAAGCCTTCCCCAAGAGTGGGTCTAGCCACAAGGCAGCGGAGGTTTGAGATCAGAGTTTTCCTTCTCCTAGATGAGCTGCCAAATACAGCTGATGAGCCCTATCAGTTTTAAGGTATCAGTAACCCCCCTTTGGCCCTTTTCCTGCCAGTAGAAATGGTTCCACCAGGGTTAGAAATGAAGCCACATGTGAAGGCCAAGAGATGGACTTGGTTGTCAGAGGCTATTTGAGATGCACACCATTGGGAGCATTTAACAGGTCATGGAAGCTTATTCCCACGAGCATTGCACTCCCCCAGGCCCTGGCAATGCAAAAGAACCAATCCTGCACTGATCTCACTTTATACTCACCACATTCCTATCAAACCTTTCTTCAGTCTCCTCTTTCAGTTGACACTAACAGCAATTTATAGCAGCTTATTAACATCTGAAATCATAATACTCTAAGACATTGGAGCAGAATTAGGCCATTCAGCCCATTGAGTCTGCTCAGTCCTTCCATCATGGCTGATTTATTAGCACTCTCAACCCCATTTCCCTGCCTTTGTGTGGGACGTGGGAAGAAAATGAAGACCAGGAAGATTCTCACACGGTCACAGGGGAGAAAGCGCAAACTTCCACGTGGACGTCATCCGAGGTCAGGTTAGAACCCAGGTCTTTGGAGCTGTAGAGCTGTGGCTCTGGCAGCTGCTTCTCTCTGATTAGATTGGCTTTATCTGTCACATGCACATCAAAGCGTACAGTGTGATCCAGCGCTTTGTGTCAATGGCCGACAGTTCAGGTATTGCGCAGTGAGCAACCCACAAGCAGTGCCACTCTTCCAGTTCCAACATAGTGTGCCCACAACTTACTAACTGTATATAGAGCATAGTATGTTACTGAACAGTGTGCAATGTTGACCTTCTAACCTGCTCTAAGATCAGTCCAGCCTTTCTCTCCTACATAGCCCTCCATATCGTCCTAGTGTCTGTCTAAGTGTCATTTAAATGTCCCTAATATATTTGCCCCTGTCATCACCCTTGGCAGTGCACCCACCACTGTCTGTAAATCTCCTACCTCTGACTTCCCCCCCAACCCCTAGGTCCTTTGAATGTGGGAGGAAGCTGCAGCAGCTGGACGAAAGCCATCTCGTCATAATCAGATTTAATACCTCTGAAATATATTGTGAAATTTGTTAATTTTCTGGCAGCAATACAGTGTAATACATAAAGAGAAAGTTGAGTGTGTGCCTTCAGGCTTCTGTACCTCCTTCCTGATGGTAACAGGGAGAGCATACAAACTCCTTACAGACAGCAGCAGGAATCGACCCCCCCCCCCCCCCCCGAATGGTGGTCACTGGCTCTGTCAAGCGATTGCACTAAGCTGGTACGCTACCCACCTTCCCCTCCACACGCTCTGGATGAACAGCTGCTCAGCAGCAGCAACCCCCCCCCCCCGCCTCAATCTCTTTTTCATGCCTGAAGGAAGCAACAGAACTCCATTGCTATTATCCTGTCAGACGATTTGTCAGAACCAAAGATTGAATTAATTTATTCTGAGTGCACGCCCTTTGCAAGAACGGAGTAAAGCAAGATGTGACACCCACAACCTGATTTCCTTAATTAATGCCCTAGGCTGAAGCCAATTATAATTTAAAGAAAACACTGACTGATGTGAACATCCTAATTATGCTACCGTTGATTGAGCCCACGTCAAAACAACACCTTGTGTAATGCAATAAAAATAGTTACCTAAAAATACACATTCTTATTGAAATTAAATTGCAGAATGAATTGTGTAAGGTCAAAGTTTAATGAAGACTTACAATTGCATGGCTAACAACTAGTAATTAAGTAAATAAACAAACATTAAAAATCTGCACTATGTATTGATGAGGTAAATTGATGGTTTAAGTATAGACAGCTTGTGGGAAATATCGATCTGAAATGTCTACACTGTTCAGCAGGGAATCTAATTGATAAAGGGTGAAGAAGAGGGTGAGAAGTTTGTAGAAATAAAGACCATAGCCATCAGAGTGCACTTTCTTGGGGACATTGAGGTTTAGTGTTGTTATTTGAGCTGAGTCCAGATGTGTGAGGTTTGAGCAGGTTAAACAGCATGGATTTCTTTCCCTTACCAGATAAATTATTGATGGAGTAGAGTGGGTGTTGTGGAGGAAGACATAGATTTAAGTTCATCAGTAAGGAAAGTTCAGAAAAAAAGACTACTTGTTTCAAGCAATGGTGAAAGTCTGGAACTCATTACCTGAAACCTATGGGCGCACTGTCAAGGACTCATGTTCTCAATATTATTGATTTATTTAGTAATCTATATATTCATTTATTTGTTTGTATTTGGGCAGAACGTCTTTTTTTGCACATTGGTTGTTTGTCCATCTTTGTGTGTAGATTCTCATTGATTCTGTTGAGTTACTTGTATCTACTGTACTGTGAATGCCTGTGAGAAAATTAATCTGAAGGTAGTTTATGGTGACATATACGTATTTTGATAATAAACTTGAACTCTGAACTTTGAAAAGATGGTGGAGGCTGAAACCTGAACAAGGAGCTGTTCAAAATGTCCTAATTGTTGCAACAGTAACATAGTAGTTAGCAAATCATTTCACAGGTCCATCATTTAGCTATTGGGGTTGAAATCCTAACACCGCACCCAAGGGGTTTCAAAGTTCACCCCAGATTATGTGGGTTCCCTCAAGGTGCAAGGGTTTCCTCCCACATTCCAAAGTTTTATGGGTAAGAGTTAGTGAGTTGTGAACATGCTACATTGGCACAGGAAGTCTGGTGACTCTTGTAGACTGCCCAGCCCAATCCTAGCAGATTTGATTTGACATAACTGACACATTTCACTGAATGTTTCAATGAGCATGTGAGAAATAAAGTTAATATTTATTTAAAAATTCACATGGTAAAAGTGCACATATTATACCTATGTCAGGTTTCTGTTTATTGAAAGCAGTTCAGCATTCAACACCATCATACCCTCAGAACCAATTAAAAAGCTCCAAAACCTAGGCCTCTGTACCTTCCTCCACACTTGGATTCTTGGCTTACTCATCAGGAGACCACCGTCAGTGCGGGTCAGGGATAATGTCTTCTCCTTGCTGACAATCAGTACCGGCTTTCTTCAAGGATGTATGCTTAGCCCACTGCTCTACTCTCTCTACACTCTTGACTGTACTGCTACAGACTACTCAAATGCCAATGATACAACTATTGTAGACAGAAGTTCAGATGGTAATGTGGGGCGTACAAGATTGAGATAAATAAGCTGGTAGAGGGGAGTCTCAACAACAACTTTGCACTTATTGTCGGTAAGACCAAGGAATTGACTGTGGAACAGGCAGACAGAATTGAGGGATCACACACCAGTCCCCATTGAGGGTTCAGCAGTGGAAAGGGTGAGCAATTTCAAATTCCTGGTATCAACATCTCTGAAGATCTATCCTGTGGCCAAAATACTGATGCAATTACAAGAAAGGCATGACAGCAGCTATATTTCATTAGTTTATGTCACAAAAACTAGCAAATTTCCACAGATGTAATGTGGAGGGCATTCTAATTGGATATGGAAGGGCTACTGCACAAGATTGGAGAAAGATCCCATCAAAGTTGCCTCCCCAGCTTTGAGATCATCTTCAAAATTCAATGGCTCAGAAAGACGGCACCATTAGGGACTCTCATCACTTAGGACATGCCATCTTCTCATTCCTACCATCAAGGAGGAGGTACAGAAGCATGAAGACATATACTCAGTTTTTTATGAACAGCCTCTTCTCTCCACCACTAGATTGTTGGAATGACAATAAATGCATGTATACTACTTTTTATTTCTCCCTCCCTTTTTCATTACTTATTTAATTTAATTTTATTTATATATATAGTTGCAATGAGTGAATGAAGCGAACCCAGTGCAGGACACAGGCACGGAGATTGAGTTAGGATGCTTACGTGGACGTGAACGTTGAACAGCAAACAAGAGGGATCTTGACATGGAGCATTGACACAAAGAGATGGAGTTTCATAGGAAGATCTTGAAACTGGAGCACAACTTTTACACACAGTTCTAAGCAGTCAGGAAACATTAATTACCAAACGCGCAAAACCAACAATCTGGTGACTAGTGGTTGTAACACCGGGGTTCTTAAACTGCAGGTCTTGATGGAAACCAGGTGTGTTGTCATCAAATAGAATTGGAAGCAAATGGGAATTTAACAGTCGGAACCATGGCACAATCAAAGGAAATTAGGAGAAAGGTAGGGAATTAACGATCGGGACCGTGACATATATTTCTTATTGTAACTTTAGCATTTTTTATTATTTATTGTTCTGTACTTCAGTCACAAAACAACAAATATCATGACATATGTCAATGATATTAAACCTGATTCTGAGTCAATTTGCTCTGCTAATTGCTTGCTTCCACTGTATGGTAGGTTACAGTGACCAGTCGACAATCACACTGAGGTCCCTTTGAACTCAATGCACGTGACAGTAATAAACCAATTTACCCTTAAGACATGTTCTTTCTGTTCTATGAACAAAAGGGGGTAACCTCACATTTATCCACACCATTCCATTTGCTGTTCTCTCTCACCCACCTCAGCACAATAGCAGGTGGCACAGTAGCGTAACAGTTAGCACAATCATTTTACAGAGCCAATGGTGAACCATCAGGGTTTGAGTTCCACCACTGTCTATAAAGAGCTGGTACTCTCTGTCCCACCTGGTCTGTCTATCACCATTTGTATTTACTGGCCAACATGGTCTGGTTTTCAAACATAAGACACAGGAGCAGGCGGAAAGGACTAATGCACGAGGGCATAATTTTAAGATGATTGGAGAAAAGTAAGGGGGTGTCAGAACCTTGTTTGATTTAGTATTGTCACTAGCTTGATTAATGGAAAGAATCAATCACTGGCAGCAAAATTCATCACAATTCCTTAAAATCAAGTATTGGCATTTGCCATGGACTGACCCAAGCCCAGCTGCAAAAGCAGGAAGGTGGAACATTGGGTAGTCATCCTGTAAAAACCCAGAGCTACAGAAATGCCGACAGAAGCTCCAAAGACCTCATCAGTGGGAAAGGAAGGATCTTCACATCAAAGCTGTAAAAATGGGCTACACCTGGATTTGAAAGAGTGGCGCAGGTCAGAGGATGCTACCTATGCCTCAGTAGGGATAAGATGCTTAAGAAGAAGAAGATTGGCAAGAAAGGTAGAGGTTTGGTTTGCAATGTCCTGCAAATGAAAGATGATCTATTATAATAAATGCATAAAACTGCAGAGTTAAAATTAAAATCTTGTCAACGCTGGACTTTTAATTATTGAATGCTATGAGAAGTATAATTAAACTGACACTATTCTAAAATGGCATTGATCATAGCAGTGACAGTTTATTGTCTTCATATAAAGACAAATGCGAGGTGATGCGTTTTGGGGAAACAAAACACCTTCCTTAGTCAGGAGACTGAGTTCAAGAATTGTGAGGTAATGATGTAGTTTTACAAAGCACTGGTTAGACCACAGATGATGTTCAGTTCTAGTGGGGTGACATGATAGAGTAGAGGTTAGCACAGTGCTTAACAGTACCAGCAACCCAGGTTCAATTCTTGCCGTTGCCTGTAAGGAGTTTGTACCACGTGAGTTTCCTCCGGGTGCCCTCGTTTCCTCCTACAGTCCAAAGCGTGCCAACTGGTAGGTTAATTGGTCTTTGTAAATTGTCCTTGTGTAGATTAGGATTAAACTGTAGGATTGCTGAGCTGCGCAGCTCGAAGGGCTGGAAGGGCCTGTACTGAGCTCTGTACTGTACTATGGTTATGTTAAACCAGGGCAGGACTTCAGCTTCAAACTTCTATCACATTCTTACTCTGCCCTCGAGTCTTGTATACTCCTCCAACAAGCTTGTGAAACAACCCATCTTTCATTGAAGTACACTATGGGATTGTGTAACAGTGACGCCAATAAAAATTGGACCATGACCTTCCGTTCATTCAACTGTGCCCGTCGGCCCATTGACAGAGATTCAACACTTTTTGATCTACTTTTTAATCCTTACTTGTGCACTTGCTTTTTTTTAATATCTCCTTACAGGTCTCAACCAGGGGTGCCACAATAGCAATGTGGTTAGGGTGACACTATTAAACTTGGGGCATCAGAGGTTGGAGTTCAGCTCCGGTGCCATCTGTGAGGAATCTGCACGTTTGCTATGTGACTCTTTGGGTTTCCTCTGGGTGCTCCAGTTTCCTCCCACAGTCCAAAGGTGTATGAGTCATTTTACCTACACTTTGTTCAAACTGCCGTTCACAGAGTCCAAGAGTCTTAGAGCATTGCAGACCATCTAGTCTGTACCAAACTTTTATTCAGCCCAGTCCCATTAACCTACACCTGCACCATAGCCCTCAATTTTCTGCCTGTCCAGGTACTTATCCAAAACTTCTCTAAAATGTTACAATCAAACCAGCATCCACTACTCGCATCACCCTCTGAGTGAAGAAGTTCCTTCTCTGGTTCCCTATAAATGTTTCACCTTTTGACCTTAACCTATGAGCTCTGGTTTTAGTTTCACCCAACTTCAGTGAAGAAAGCCTGCTTACATTTACCTCTCATACTTCCATCCAGCCTCCCGTCATTCTCCGATGCTCCAGGGAATAAAGTCCTAACTTATTCAACTTTTCCCTGTAAGTCCCATCCTCAAGTCTCAGCAACATCCTTATAAACTTCCTCTGTACTCTTCGAATCTCATTTCCGGTAGGTTGCTGACCAAAATTATACAGAATACTGCAAGCCAGTCCTCACAAATGTCTTATACAACTTCAATAACACATCCCCACGTAACTATGATTTATGAAGGTCAATGTACCAAAAGCTCATTGTGTGTCACTTTCAAGGAATTCTGGATCTGTCCTCCCAGATCCCTCAGCTCTTCCTGTCAGAACCTTCCTTTTTGATTTATTTCTGTCGGCCCACTCCGCATCTACCTCAAATCTTATCTTCAACTGGAACATTAACTCTCTTTCTGTGACCCCAGATGTTGCCTAAGCCACTGGACATAAGAAAATAAGAGCAGAATTATGTCATTTGGCCTTTCAAGACCTCCCTACTATTCTGCGAGCCTTAGAGTAATAGAGCACAGAAGAAGGCCCTTCAGCCCAACTGGTACATGCCAACCACCCATTGGTTCCAATTGCCCATGTTAGGCCCATAGACCTCCAAGTCCCTCCCCTCTATGTTCCTATCCCAGTGCTTCTCAAATATTACAACTGTACCTGTCTCAGCCACTTTTTCTGGCCAATCATTCTACGTGTTTATTAGCCTCTGTGGAAAGGGTCTCTTGTAAATGTGTATCAGTCTCCATACCAGGCTATAATGCAACCAGTCAGCAAACTCTCCATCAATATCACTGTCCTCTGTCTACACCCCTGCTCACCTCTCCTATCTGGCACTACCTGTTTGTTATCCTACATTCCACCTCAGTCCAGCAATCACCTCAGACTCCTGTCTCACCTCTCCCCTTCTTCTCTTTATACCATCCATCTCACCTCTGAAATCTCTGTCCTGAAGCAGGGTCTCGACCAGAAACATTGACAACCTCCTTTCTTCCCCACATCAGCCCGGCCTGTCGAGGTCCTCCAGCAGGTTGTTTGCCACTTCCAGTTATCTAGTGTCTAATTTCAGGAAATCACTTCTTAATCCTGACCACTCTTACTTTTTCCTTCAAAATGCTTGTTTCAACTTTCCTCTGATGAAGTTTATTTTCACTGCTTCCTGAGATCCTCTATATTCTTCAACCGTGGGACGTCACAGTAGAGTTGCCATTAGCAGAACGCTATTACAGCTCAGAGTGTCGGAGTTCGGAGTTCAATTCCGGCACCAGCTGTAAGGGGTTTGTACGTTATCCATGTGGGTTTCCTCTGGGTGCTCTGGTTACTAGGTTAATTGTTCATTGTAAATTGCCCTGTGATTAGGCTAGGGGAAGTCTAGTTGGTAGCTGGTGGCATGGCCTGTTGGCCTAGTCCACATTGTATCTCTAGATAAATAAATAAAAATCCAATTTCTCTCTCACTCGTTGAGAGCATTCCCATGAAACAGCTTGAGACATTTCACTGCTCGAATACGTGTTGCCGAATTCAAAACTGTCACTTTGCCACAGCAGTAGTTTAAGCTTTTTTTTTCCCCGAAGGTTTGATTGGTGGTGAGGAGCAGCCCTTTGCATGTAAATCTCACCACTGTACAATTGTGCCAGAGAGATTGTCCGGCGATTATTTTTTTCTCTCTCTCCCCAGTCGACGGAGAAGCTCATTATCCTGCACTCTCTGACACCATGTAACTGAAAGTGTCGCCAACTATGGCAGATTGCAGGAGAAACTGCCACCGTCAGCGATCTGCAGATCAATACATGCAGCCTCCCTGTCTCGCCAGCCACTGCACGTACAGGTATCAGAGAGTGATAATAGCTCAATCTGTCACTCTGATGAGAAGCTGCATTGGCTCCCGTTGATGGTAGCTGACACACTAAGATAAATGAGACTAGTTGGTGAGACTTCAAAGACTTACTAGTTCAGCATTGCAGTTCATTTGTAAGTCATCATGGTGAAAATGTTGAAGCAAGATTTATTAGATTTTAGAAATTTGGGAAAAAATGCCTCCTACTCTCGCAGCCCCTTTGTCCAATGTTATTATTTCTTGGTTGACATTCATAACAAATGCACAAACATGGTGGTTCAGAGCTATAGAGTCATACAGCACAGAGCTTCTCCGAGGATTGTCACCTCTTCATGGCGGAGAGAGCTTTGAGTTTGTGAGATACCAAGAGTGATGCCATCTGGTATTTAGCCATGTGACCTTTACCTGCTGGGAGGGTCACCTATGGTATTAAGGTCAAGGAGGAGGTCCCAGATGAAGACCGCAATGCTGGAGCTGGTGGAGGATGGTGACACATCAGTACATCAGTGAAGGTGGAAGAAGGCGGCAGCTGTGAAGGATCCTCAGTCATCTTGTACTTTATGCCTCGGACTCTGACGCTGATCTGTCAAGGACCATGCAGTGGCTGCCCATGCATCAGTGTCCCCACATCAAATAAAGTCACACACAGGCATTCTCCATTAAGAGTGGATCAAGATGGCGGTGCAACGCAGTTTTCAGCGGCCTCTCCGGAGTTGATATATGTTATTTGTTAAGCGGGGTTCTGTGCACAAACCTAATCTGATGAAAAACGGATGTGGGAGCACGGAGGAACATCTGGAAATCTCCAGGAAGGCCTTCTTCGTTGCTGCTGCTGTTCTGAGGTCTGAGTCTCTACTGGGAAGAACAGGCCCCCAGTCCTCGTGGTCACATTGCCGGTGGCCATTGGCGGGGGGCGTCGTAAATGCTCGGCAGAGGATGGTGCTCAGAGAGGCTGTGCCGGAGGAGATAGTCAGAGGCTCGCAGGTTCGACAGACTCGGAGTCCGCTGCAGTCGGGGCGCTTTCACTGTGTGCTGCGTCTGCGAGGCTGGGTCTGGCGGAGCCTTGGAAGTCCACAGTGGGGGTATTCCTTTCTGTCGCCTGCGTGGGATGGTGAGGCTATCGGGACCCTGAGGACTTGTGGAAACTGTGTGGTGGTGTCTTTCAAACTTATAGTCTTTTAACATCTTTGGACTATTTTTACTGTGCCCATGGTCTGTTTTTTTTTTATCAATTATGGTATTGTCTGCACTGTTGTAACTATATGTTAACTCTAACTATATGTAACTATGTTAATTTGTGTAGGTCTTGTAGCTTTAGTTTTTGGTTTGTTGGGTGGTAGATTTGGTCTCCTGACTTGATGTGTCTGGGTAGTCTTGTTTTATCTGGTGGATTTGGAGAGGAGATATTAATACTCAGCAGCCTCTTCGGGCTCTGGATTTGGGAATTACCAAACGTTATGTGGATTGTTCTGGTGTGGTCTGTTTTGTTGTGTGCTTTGGTGATATCATTCTGGAGGAACTTTGACTCATTTTTTAACTGTGTTGCATTTGTGGTTTCTAAATGACAATAAACCGAAACTGAACTGAACTGAAGAGAATTCACCCTAACATCTGACTATGTGAGTGTGAATTCTGGATTAGCCTCAGCAGCCAGCTGAGGATCCACCAACAGGCAGCCCCTTAGGAGAAGATCATACTCAACTCAAGTGATTGGACCACAGCTTGAAACTAGGCCTTTTGGTTTAAATGATACATGCCAACCAAGACACCCATGCAGGACTTGGAGTAATGTGTTCATTTCTGGTCACCTTACAATAGGAAAGATATGGAAGCTATAGTCCAGATTGGGTTGATAGGTTCTTCATTAGTCAGGATATCAAAGGTTACAGGGGGAAGACAGGAGAATGAAATTTTATTTAGGTATGTTGGGCCAAATCGCTTAATCCATCTCCTATGGTAATAGTCTTATAGATCCCATTACCTTGTCCGAATGGCATCGTTCTGGCTATTGGTAGAGTGGAAGCAAAACTGGATTGCCTATGAGTTTGATCCAGTACAGACCAGCAACTCATTCTCTCGTCAGGACTGCCAGGTCAGAGACGTAGAATGCGGAATGGTGAGGATTCATCTCTTTTTCTGTTGAGATTGGACTTCCAAACGGTCAATGAACCCACTTACACTACCTTGCTATCCCTCTTTTGTACCATTCATTGTATTTTTATTGTAACTTGTAAATTTTTATGCATTGTGCCGCCACCACAAAACAGGTCATCTCACAACGTATGTTATTGATAATAAACCTGATTTTGACTGTGCAGTAGAACAAAGGACAGTATAGCATGTCACAGCCACGAACTCTGCTGCAGGCTCTATGTGCGCCCGCAGGGGGACAGAACAGCGGATTCAGCAATTAGGCCCGTGAATATGCACATGTTAGCTAATTAGTATTTCATTATGGCGGTATTTAACTCCCTTCTTTACGTTGAGGCGCTTGTCAAGATTTGAGCAAACCCCAGCTACTTTACCCTGCCTGCTTGCATTCGGCCTTGCCTGAGAAAGTAAACTATTGAGTAGACTGACGCTGGGGACTGATGATATTCATTTTATATTTAGATATTCCTTTCAGCCGCGGTGTTGGCATCCAGTTTTCTGTTTGAAAGTTTTAGTTAATGGCTTTCTTTGACATAGCATTTATTGCTTTCTTTTCCCTTAAATCCTGTTTGCATTAAAGACTGTGAACTATCAACCTGCTTCACCAGTTCACCAGGTTGATTCCTGGGATGGCAGGACTTTCATATGAAGAAAGACTGGATCGACTAGGATTATACTCACTGGAATTTAGAAGATTGAGGGGGGGATCTTATTGAAACATATAAAATTCTAAAGGGATTGGACAGACTAGATGCAGGAAGATTGTTTCCAATGTTGGGGAAGTCCAGAACAAAGGGTCACAGTTTAAGGATAAAGAGGAAGCCTTTTAAGACCGAGATGAGGAAAAACTTCTTCACACAGAGAGTGGTGAATCTGTGGAATTTTCTGCCACAGGAAACAGTTGAGGCCAGTTCATTGGCTATATTTAAGAGGAAGTTAGATATGGCCCTTGTGGCTAAAGGGATCGGGGGTATGGAGGGAAAGCAGGTACCGGGTTCTGAGTTGGATGATCAGCCATGATCATACTGAATGGCGGTGCAGGCTCAAAGGGCCGAATAGCCTACTCCTGCACCTATTTTCTATGTTTCAGTGTCTCTCTTTCTCTTTCTCTCTCTCTGCATTTTGACTATATACAAATACAGTGACAGCAAGTCTCAACCACACAAAGATGGACCCAACAGAGAGAGAGAAGGCAGCTGAGATTCATTGGTCAGGTAGGGGACAAGCTACAGGTGATTGAATCAGTTCTGGGTGAAGTTATAGGAACAATAAGCCCAGTTTCATTTGGAGAAACAGGTATCATCCCTTGCAGCAACTATTCAGGTTCCTGCGATTTCTGAACTCACTCCAGACAGCCATCTTCAGATGACAACCATTAGAATTCTTGCCAACGCAATTCAGCATCTTCTGGCTACATCAGTCCCATTCTCAACATCTTGCAGGCCCTCCTTTTTCTGCTGCCCTGCCAATACTGCCATTAATGCTCCCTATCCCATGCCTGGACCAGAACTGACACCTGCGTTCAGGCCACCACAGACTTACACGTTCAGATCCTGAGTAGGTACAAGAAACGAGTATTCCACTGGGCAAGTACTCTGGTGATCCCAATCGCTGCAGGAATTTTATTACCTAACGCGAGCTGACACTTCAAGCCCAGCCTCGTCGTTTTGGTGATGATGCATGAAAACTGTCGTACATGGTTAATGTCCTAGATGAACCTCCACTCAGCATATTCAACATTTCATTGCCCTCCTGTCAGCTTGTGAAACAGCTACCCTCTTGTTTTATCAGGGATTCAGGCTCCACTGCATCCCTTAAGACATGGAGTCTGATTGTGGACTACACTTCACTTCCTGCTTTTGGAAGGCTTTCTGCTGTCTTGTAGGAGCCACAGCCAGCCTTTCATTTGGTTTCCACCCCCGATCTAATGGCCTGATAGAAAGAGTGAATCAGGAGCTGGAGATAACCTGCTCTGCCTTGCCTCTCCCAACCCCACATCCTAGAGCTCCCACTTGGTTCGAGCAGAGATCGCCCACTATAGCCTACAGTCGTCCTCCATGGGTACGTCACCCTTTGAATGCCAGAAGGGTTTCCAGCCATTGCTCTTTCCTGACCAGGAGATTGATGAGGAGGGTCCTGTCACAACCTTGGACTCTGCTGCAGGGTCTATGTTCCCCACAGGCGGGCGGTGCAGCAGATCTGGCAATTGTGCTTGTGAATGTACACATATTAGCTATTTATTATTTCATTCAGGCAATACTTAACTGACTTCTTTTTGTTGTAGCATTTGTTTGAGGAATCTATGTTTGCACTTAGACCCCAAGATCTATCTGTTCCTCCACACTGCTGGAATAAGTGAGCTTCTTGATATCCTACCACTCTACTAACTAGTTCACTACAAGAGACTTTTGAATATTTAATATACCTTATAACAACAATGAGTACAGAGAATATTTAAAAATATGCTGCCAGGACCTGAGGACCTGAGTTATAATGAAAGGTTGTATAGGTTAGAACTTTATTTCCCAAAGCATAGGAGAATGTGCAAAAATTGTTGGAGTTATACAAATTTATGAGGGGTATAGATAGTATACAAGCAGGCTTTTACACTGAGGTTGAGTAAGACTAAAACTAGAGGTCGTAGATTAAGGGTGAAAAGTGAAATTTTTAAGGAGAACATGAGGCAAGAGAAAATCTGCAGAAGTCAGAAATCCAAACAACACACACAAAATGCTGGAGGAACTCAGCAGGCCAGGCAGCATGAATGGAAAAAAAGTACAGTCAACGTTTTTGCAGAAAGGTTTTGGCCCGAAATGTTGACTGTGCTTTTTCCCATAGACGCTGCCTGGCCCGCTGAGTCCCTCCAGCATTTTGTATGTGCTGCTAGGAGAACATGAAGTGCATTTTCTTCACTCAGAGGTTGGTGTGAGTGTTGAATGAGCTGCCAGATTGGGGTTCAATTTCACAATTTAAGAGAAGTTTGGTTAAGTACAAGGATGGGAGGGGTATGGGGGGTTATGCTTCAAGTACAGATGAATTGGATGAGGAAGAATAATACTTTGGTACTGATGGGCTAAAGGTTTTTTTCTGTAGTGCTGTCTACCTTTATGACTCTAAGATGCTTTATTTCAGGGAGGACGAGTATTATTCTCAATCTGAATCTGACCACTAACAAATGATTGACACCGAAGTGAGTTGGGGGTTGTCTGACCAGCTGGAGACTTTCAGTCACAAAGACGATCGGGAAATGGAGCAGAAACTCTCTGACATCGAGAGGCAAGGTGAAGCTGCCATCATCCTGAGATTAATCTGAAAACAAGCTCTCTGTCAACGCCAATGGGAAGCATTCACAGCCTCATGATGGAGCACTGAGGCATTGAGAACCTGACGCTGGGAACTGATTGACCACTTGGGACCATCCAGAAAGAAGTTGAAAAAATGCATTCCGTTTTTCTTGTTAAACCCCCAGGATATGTCTGTCCATTCCCTGAAACCTATCAAAGGAATAAGTAAAATAACTTGCTAGATGTGTCTAAACTGTGAATGCCACGAAATGGGGATTTCACTCTTTTTAAAACACAGTTAAATTGGCCAAGAAACATCTGAAACAAGGCTAAAATAGTAAGTGTCCTAAATAGTCTGCCCAGAGTTTCCTATTGTACTTGACTCACATAAGGATTACTGCCAATACTTAGTCAAATGCAAAGGTAGAGACCATGATGGATCTAAGGAAATGGAAAAATATGAGTTGTGTTGTCCTGGACCACATCCATGATCGCAAGGAGAAGCTATTGGAGAGCTTAAAGTACAAACTGTACAAAAAGGTGAATAAATCCCCAAGGCTTGACCAAATGCAATACTAAACCTTTACAAAACTAAGGAAGGGAGGCATGGTAGTGTAGCAGTTATCATATTGATATTATAGAGCCAGTGACCCTGGTTCAATTCCACTGCTCACTATAAGGAATTTGTATGTTCTCCCCAGGACTGCATGTGTTTCCAGTAATGCCACAAACACTGATGTTTTATTTGTTCACTGGCAATTCCTGCTGTCGCAAGTGATGATGCTACGTTAGTAATCTGGACTTTGGCTGAGATGGATTAGAAGATGCTGACCAGTAGCTTTGTTTTGCTTCTAACAACAGTGGAGATATTCCAATGATCCAGAAGACTGCCAGTATCTTATGAGGATATCAGAGAAGATGATGAGAAGTGACCAGATAGAGGTGGACAAGATGATAAGAGGCGTAGAAAGATTGGACAGCCAGTGACTTTTTACGAGGGCAGAAATGTAGTATGAGATATCCTCTGGGTGCTCCAGATTCTTCCTACATTCCACAGACATATGGGTTAGGGTTAGTACATTGCAAGCATGCCACCTTGGCTAATATGAGAGGGCATAAATTTAAGGTGTTGGTAGGAAAGCACACAGGGTAGATTTCAGAAGTCAGCTTTTTATATAGAGAGTGGTATGCATGTGGAACAAGCTGCAGAGGGTGACAATAGACAATAAACAATAGGTGCAGAAGTAGACCATTCGGCCCCTCGAGTCTACACCGCCATTCTGAGATCATGGCTGATCATTCACTATCAATACCCAGTCCCTGCCTTGTCCCCATATCCCTTGATTCCCCTATCCATCAGATATCTATCTAGCTCCTTCTTGAAAGCATCCAGAGAATTGGCCTCCACCGTCTTCTGAGGCAGTGCATTCCACACCTCCACAACTCTCTGGGAGAAGAAGCTCTTCCTCAACTCTGTTTTAAATAACTGACCTCTTATTCTCAATCCATGCCCTCTGGTACTGGACTCTCCCAACATCTGGAACATATTTCCTGCCTCAATCCTATCAAATCCTTTAATTATCTTAAACGTTTCAATCAGATCCCCTCTCAATCTCCTCAATTCCAGCGTGTACAAGCCCAATCTCTCCAATCTCTCTGCGTAGATTGAGAGCCCTGCCATCCCAGGAATCAACCTAGTGAATCTACGCTGCACTTCCTCAATTGCCAGAATGTCCTTCCTTAAACCTGGAGACCAAAACTGTACACAATATTCCTGGTGTGGTCTCACCAGGGCCCTGTACAAATGCAAAAGGACATCCTTGCTCTTGTACTCAATTCCCCTTGTAACAAAGGCCAACATTCCATTTGCCCTCTTCACTGCCTGTTGCACTTGCTCATTCACCTTCATTGACTGATGAACTAGGACTCCTAGGTCTCTTTGCACTTCTCCCTTACCTAACTCTACACCGTTCAGACAATACTCTGCCCTCTTGTTCCAGCTTCCAAAGTGGATAACTTCACATTTATTCACATTGAATGACATCTGTCAAGTATCTGCCCACTCACCCAGCCTATCCAAGTCTCCCTGTATTCTCCTAACATCCTCTTCGCATGTCACACTGCCACCCAGTTTAGTATCGTCAGCAAACTTGCTGATATAGTTTTCAATGCCCTCATCTAAATCCTTGACATAAATCGTAAAGAGCTGTGGTCCCAATACAGAGCCCTGTGGTACCCCACTAGTCACCTCCAGCCAGTTCGAGAAACACCCATTCACTGCTACCCTTTGCTTTCTATCTGCCAACCAGTTTTCTATCCATGTTGAAACCCTGCCCCCAATGCCATGAGCTCTGATTTTACTCACCAATCTCCTATGTGGCACCTTATCGAATGCCTTCTGAAAATCTAGGTACACAACATCCACTGGCTTACCCTCGTCTAACATCCTTGTTACACCCTCAAAAAACTCCAACAGATTAGTCAAGCATGATTTGCCTTTGGTAAATCCATGCTGGCTCGGCCTAATCCTATTACTGCCATCAAGATGTGCCACTATTTCGTCCTTAATAATGGACTCAAGCATCTTCCCCACGACTGACATTAGGCTAACAGGGCGATAGTTCTCCGTTTTCTCCTTCCCTCCCTTCTTGAAAAGTGGGATAACATTAGCCACTCTCCAATCTTCAGGAACTGATCCTGAATCTAAGGAACATTGGAAAATGATTACCAATGCATCCGCAATTTCCTGAGCCACCTCTTTTAGAACCCTCGGATGCAGACCATCTGGACCTGGGGATTTATTAGCCTTCAGTCCTACAAGTCTACTCATCACAGTTTCTTTCCTAATGTCAATCTGTCTCAATTCCTCTGATATCTTATGACCCTGGCCCATCCATACATCTGGGAGATTGCTTGTGTCCTCCCTGGTGAAGACAGATCTAAAGTACGCATTAAATTCTGTTGCCATTTCCCTGTTTCCCATAACAATTTCTCCCAATTCATTCTTCAAGGGGCCAGCATTGTTCTTAACTATCTTCTTTCTCTTCACATAGCTAAAAAAGCTTTTGCTATCCCCTTTTATATTCCTGGTTAGACTGAGCTCATACCTGATTTTTTCTCTCCGTATTGCTTTTTTATATTGATGTTCCTTAAAACTTTCCCAATCATCTGTATTCCCACTCATCTTAGCCCTGTCATACTTCTTTTTCTTTAATGCTATACAATCTCTGACTTCCTTTGTCAATCACTGTGGCCCCTTCCCCCTCTTTGAATCCTTCCTTATCATTGGAATGAACTGCTTTTGCATCTTTTGTATTATCCCCAAGAATATCTGCCACTGCTGATCCACTGTCTTTCCTGCCAGGGCATCTGCCCATTTAACTTTGGCCAGCTCTTCCCTCATGGCTCCGTAGTCTCCTTTATTTAATTGCAACACTGAAACCTCTGATCTGCCCTTATCCCTCTCAAATTGTAGATAAAAACTTATCATGTTATGATCACTACTTCCTAATGGCTCCTTTACTTCAAGATCACTAATCAATTCCTGTTCATTACACATCACCAAGTCCAAAATAGCCTCATTCCTGGTTGGCTCAAGCACAAGCTGTTCCAAAAATACATCCCTTAGACACTCCACAAACTCCCTATCCTGGGGTCCAGCACCTACCTGATTCTCCCAGTTCACCTGCATGTTGAAATCTCCCATAACAACTGCATCACCTTTAGCACATGCCAATGTTAACTCCCTAATCAACTTGTACCCAATATCCACGCTACTGTTTGGGGGCCTGTACACAACACCCATTAGGATCTTTTTA
Organism: Hypanus sabinus; assembly: GCF_030144855.1. NCBI lineage: Eukaryota > Metazoa > Chordata > Chondrichthyes > Myliobatiformes > Dasyatidae > Hypanus > Hypanus sabinus. The sequence goes on along the minus strand of NC_082722.1, from coordinate 74,977,315 downwards.
CCCTTACTGTTCCTCAGCTCAATCCATACAGACTCTACTTCCCCTGTTCCTAAGTCACCCCTTGCTAAGGACTGAATCTCATTCCTCACCAACAGGGCCACCCCACCCCCTCTTCCCATATTTCTGTCTCTATGATAGCACGTATACCCTGGTACACTCAATTCCCAGGCCTGATCCCCTTGCAGCCATGTCTCCGTTATCCCAACAATATCGTAGTTCCCCATTTTCATCTGAGCTTCAAGCTCATCTGTCTTATTTCTGACACTACGCGCATTCAAGTATAAAATTCTTAGCCCATTCCTCCTCTCTTTGCTTAAAACACTGTCTATTGTACCTAACCCAGCTCCTTGAAGTTCCATTGGGCTAATTGCACCTTGAATTTTGATGACCTTCTCAAGATCACCCAAACCTTCTACACATTTAACCCCATGCTCCTTCTGACCAACCCTCTGGATCTGGATCCCTGCCCCCTGCACATCTAGTTTAAACCCCCCCCGAGCAGCACTGGCAAACATTCCTGCAAGAATGTTAGTACCCCTCCGGTTCAGATGTAGACCGTCCCTTCGAAACAGATCCCAATGTCCCTGGAACAAAGACCAATTATCCAAAAACCTGAACCCTTCCTTCCTGCACCATGCTCTCAGCCTCGTATTAATGTGCATAATCATTCTATTCTTCGCCTCACTCTCACGTGGCACAGGTAGCAATCCCGAGATTGTCACCCTGGAGGTCCTGCCTTTCAGCTTCACTCCTAACTCCCTGAACTCTCTAAGCAGGACCCCCTCAATCACCTTACCTACATCGTTGGTCCCTACATGGACCACTACATCTGGGTTCATGCCCTCACTCTCAAGAATAGCCTGCACCCGATCTGAGATGTCCCGGACCCTGGCTCCAGGGAGGCAACATACCATCCGAGACTCCCGATCTGCCTCACAAAATCTTCTATCTGCCCCCCTGACTATAGAATCCCCTAAAACTATCGCTCTCTTCTCTTCCCTCCTCCCCTTTCTAGTTGAGGGTTCAACCTCTGTGCCAGAGGCAGGACCACTACAACTCATTCCTGGTAGGTCATCCCCATCAACAGTATCCAGTACGGTATACTTATTGTTAATGGGAATGGCCGCAGGGGTGCTCTGCTCTCTCTGCCTGCTCCCCCTGCCTCTCTGGACCGTCACCCATCTGCCTACTTCTTGGATTTTTGGTGTGACTACCTCCTGATAACTCCTATCTATCTCTGCCTCTGCCTCCCGAATGATCCGTAGTTCATCCAGCTCCCGCTCCAACTGCCTAACTCGGTCTGATAGGAGCTGCAGCTAGACGCACCTTTTGCAGGTGTGGTCATCAGGGACAACTGTGTTGACCCTGACTTCCCACATACTGCATACGGAGCACACCACTGCTCTGACTGTCTCCCCCATACCTGAACTGAATTAATAGAATAAGTCTAAAAAGCACCTAGCGACCTTACCTTCTACCCCTCAGCAAGCAATCACACAGGCTTACCGAAGTCCCCTTACGCCGAAGCCCACTTAGCCAAAGCCCAGGACTCTGCTTCCACGGACTCCGCTGCCCACTCTGAAAAGAAGTCCTGCCTTTTAAAGTGCGCGCTCGACGCTGACGTCACTTGCGCCTGCGCAGTTCCCCCTCCTCCACAGGTATTGACCAGGTAGGCTTAAATCCTACCTACAACGGTCGAATTCTCTGAGCTCCCAGCTGAATCACAAGCTGTAACTTGCTCCCGATTCAAATGTGGTGGCGGAAGCTGACACATTAGGGACATTTAAGAGACTCTTAAAAAGGTACATGGAGGGCTGTGGGGGAGAGGTGTTAGAATGGTTTTGGAGTAGAGCTGGTAGAACATTGTGGATCAAAGAGCTTGTACTCTGCTGTACTGTTCTCTAGTCTATGTTCAGTGCTCATAATGCTAAGCTACTAAGGAACACTTTTGTACAGCACATAAAAAGGCCATTTACCCCACTCCATCCATGCTAACCTTTTTACCCTTCTACTCAAATCTCATTTTCCTTCACTAAGATTCTTCTACACTTTGCCTATTGTCTGTCTAAATGCCTCTTAACTGTTCTATCAGTGCCAGCAGTTTCCTTTCTCCTCACCTCTTCCTTTGTAAATTGAGTCTCAATGAATAATTAATACTTCAGCCACGTCCTCCGTATCAACAGAGGCTGTGGATCAGTATTTAGAGGTGACAGGACACCAGAAGCCAATTAAGCAAAACTCTGGTGTGGAAAGGAGGCATCCACTGACAGGTGAAACAGAAAATCAGTATGGACATGGGCCGGAGAAGGAAAGTATTCAGAAAGAGAAACAGTTTCAATCTGCTTTACTTTGTCTTGTCTCTCTCAGTTTCTTCAGCTTGTCATAGCCAGGGGAGGGGGCAGGTGGGGCACATCAACTGCGTCTGGCAGCCTACCTAGGAGAAGGAAGACTCGAATCTCAAACCCCCGCTGCCTTGCCCCTATAACCACTCATGGGGAAGGCTTCTGGAGTAGCATGGAAGAAAAATCTGAATACATAGAAAACCTACAGCACAACACAGGCCCTTTGGTCCACAATACTGTGCTGAACATGTACTTACTTTAGAAATTACTTCAACTTATCCATAGCCCTCTATTTTTCTAAGCTCCATGTGCCTATCCAGGAGTCTCTTAAAAGTCTCTAATGTATCCACCTCCACCACCATCTCTGGCAGCCCATTTCACACACTCACCACTTTCTGTGTAAAACATCTACACCAACATCTCTCTTGTACATATTCCAAGAACCTTAAAACTATGCCCTCTCGTGTTAGCCATTTCAGCCCTGGGAAAAACCTCCTGACTATCCACAATGCCTCTCATCCTAATCTCATAGGGCATGCTCCCTAATCCAGGCAACTTGTAAATCTCCTCAGTACCCTTTCTATGGTTTCCATATCCTTCCTGTAGTGAGGCGACCAGAACTGAGCACAGTACTCCAAGTGGGATCTGACCAGCATCCTATATAGCTGCAACATTACCTCTCGGCTCTTAAACTCAATCCCGCGATTGATGAAGGCCAATGTACCGTATGCCTTCTTAACCACAGAGTCAATCTGCGGAGCAGCTTTGAGTGTCCTATGGACTCGGACCCCAAGATCCCTCTGATCCACACTGGCAAGAGTCTTACCATTAATACTATATTCTGCCATCATATTTGACCTACCAAAATGAACCACCTCACACTTATCTGGGTTGAGCGCCATCTGCCACTTCTCAGCCCAGTTTTGCATCTTATCAATGTCCTACTGTAACCTCTGACAGTCCTCCACACTATACATAACACACCCAGCCTTTGTGTCATCAGCAAATTTACTAACCCATCCCTCCATTTCCTCTTCTAGGTCTTTTATAAAAATCAGTGCAGACTGACAACTCGTGGGACTCTGCTTGTTGGCAAATTGTGTGGGTCTCTGATATTCCTTTGGATTCATCAGCTGGATGGTGAGGGGAGCCTGCTGAAAGGGTGGCAGCTTAATTTCCATATCAACCTTCCCTGTCTTGTGTATACTTAGACAGCTAGGATGCCAAATCCATGGTTGACACCAATCAATGGAGGGCCTCACTGAGTGTTGGCTCTCTCTATCATGTATGGCACAATTAGGAATGAGATACCGAATTGTTGTGAATTGCCCTTCCTCCAGATGTGACACAAATCCTTGAGATTATCTGCCACTTTGTGGAACATTCTGAGATAATTTCCCATGATGCACTGAAGCCCTTTTCGATAATTCCACAATCAGTTTGTAATTTGAGCGTGAGACTTCTTAATCTGTACAGGTTCATTCTGAAGCAGTCAGTCGGCTTCTCGATGACTTAGTGTTCAACATGAAAAATGATCCTGATGGTGCTATTATATTAGATTATCTTTTTATTAAATATGAGCTAATTGCAAAGGGTTTCTTACAACGTTGACAAAGGGACTTTAATCAGCGATCACTCAAACATGTAATTAAATCAATAAAGCTAGAATGACAGGAAGATTATAAACCACAAAAAGAGAATCTTAAAGGTATTTTTATTTATTTATTCATCATGTTAAAGGCATTGTCAACGCAATAAAAATCAGCAGACTCTCTAAACTCAACATGTGAGCTCACTGAAGGTCAAAATAATTGTTCCCATGGTTCTGCCATGGAGCTGTGCAGGAGAAGTTAACTCTTTTCTTCATTCAGATATGATTCTGAAGAAGTGCTGGCTATTGGACAAGGTGCTCAAACAGAGCTGCTCTGCCCCACTGGATGAATGGAGAGAAAGGAGAGAAGAGGAGTCACCCACCCCCCCCCCCCCCCCGACCCGACCTGGTTATACCACACTTGGAGTATTGTGTTTTCTGCTCATTAAGCTTTAGACAGAGTGCGGATAAATTTCAGGATCTGCCTGGATTAGAGATCACATCTCATGAGCCTAAGTTGAGTGAACTATGGCTTTTCTCTTTGGAGCAAAGGAGGATGTGAGGTATCTTGATAGAGGTGTTCAAGATGGCAGCATGGTAGCGTAATGGTTAGCATGAAGCTTCACAGTTTGTAAGTTCTCACTGTGATGCATGGGTTTCCCCGGAGTACTCTGGTTTCCTCCCATAGTTCAATGCTGTACTGGTTAGCAGGTTAATTAGTCATTGTAAATTGTCCCATAATGAGGCTAGGTTTGATGGGTACATGGCTCAAAGGGCCAGAAGCATTTATTGCGCACTGTATCTCAATAAACAAGAGGTACAGACTGAGTGGACAGCCAGAGACTTTTTTCCCAGGGCGGAAATGGTTAATACAAGGAGGCATAATCTTAAGATAATTGGCAGAAAGTAAAGGGGAACGTCAGGGGTACGTTTTTTACATGGGGAGTTGTGGGTGTGTGAAAGGCCCTGCCATGGGTTGTGGTGGAGGCAGATCATTAGGGACAATTTTAAAAATCTAAGATAGGCAGATGGATGATAGAAAAATGAAGAGTTATATAGGAAGGAAGGTTTAGATTCATCTTAGAGTAGGTTTAAGAGTTGGCACATCATTGTGGGCCAAAGTGCCTGGACTGTGTTATAATGTTCAATGTTCTATCTTCTGCGTTCTGCGATCAATTTAAAACCCTTATAACACACACGAAATGCTGGCTCAGCTCAGCAGGTCTGTAGCATCTTGGGGCTGAGACCCTTCATTAGGACTGGAAAGAAAGTGTGAAAAAGTCAGGATAAGAAGGTGGGTGGAGGGGAGGGAGTACAAGCTGGCAGGTGATTTATGAGACCAGATGAGGGGAAAGACAGCTGAGTGGCAGAGGGTGTATAAAGTTGAAAGATGAGTCCTGATAGGTGGAAGAGATAAAGGACTGAAGAAGAAGAAATCAAGTAGGAGAGGAGAGTAGACCATGGGAGAAAGAGAAGGAGGAGGGACTCCAGAGGGAGGTGACTGGAGAAGAAGGGGCAAGAGGGGAACTGGAGTGAGGAATAGAAAGAGAGAAGGAGGAGTAGGAATTAATGAAAGCTGGAGAAGTCAATGTTCATGATATCAGGTTTGAGGCTACCCAGACAGAATATCAGGTGTTGTTCCTTGAAGCTAAGTGTGGCCTCATTGTGGCAGCAGAGGAGACTATGAACTGTTGTGTTGGAATGGGAATGGGAAGTAGAATTGAAATAGGTGCCCACCAGGAGATCGTACCCTTTGTGGTGGATAGAGGGAAGGTGTGTGACCCAATCTTCATCGGCTGTCACCAATGTAGAGGAGGCCTCACCAAGAGCACCAGATATAACAGATGGCTCTGCCAAACATGCTATGAAGTGTACTTTCACCTGGAAGGACTGCTTGGACCCTGAAGGAGTTGGTTTCTTTTGTTCCCTGTGTGCAATGGCCACCTCAAGCTTCTAGGTGCATGGCAAACTTTCTTTCCCATTCCCAAACTAACCTGCTGGCCCTTGGCTTTCTTTTTCGCTATGGAGAGCGAGAAACAAATTAGAACATGCAACATAGAATGTAGAGCAGTACATCTCAGGAAAAGAGTCTTCGGTGCACAATGTTGTTCCAAGCCAATTAAATTGGTAATCAAATGGTTAACGAAAATAATCTCTTCTCCTCCATATCCTTCCATTTACCTCACATTCATTGGCCTATCTAAATATCTCTTAAAAGTCTGTAATGTATAGTATGTATGTTCTTAGTTTAATCTTGTAGTATTGTTGTTGTTATACATTGCACTGTACTTCTGCCACATAACAACAAATACAAATTCCATGACATTTGTCAATGATATTAAACCTGATTTTGTTTCCATGATGCAAGATGACCTGCGGATATCGGAATTTTGAAATAGAAACAAAACTGGAAACACTTAGCGGGTCAATCAGTATCTGGGCAGGTAATCTCTCTGCTATGGGTAGCTTCAGCCTTTTTCCAGACTCTGCATAACTTGACAGCTTTCTCACCTCCTCTCCCACTGCATTGTCTCTTATTCTGAGACAGCCCCACAGATTCATTACCCCTTTTGATTTTTCTCAGTTCTTGGAATAAATTTGCAAAAGTTTAATAAGTTTGTCAAAGTGCTATATCTGCACATTCACCTCCTCCCTCACCTCCATTCAGAGCCCTAAGCAAATCTGCTAGGGTTGTCTATTGTATCCAGTGCTCCCAATGCAGCCTCCTCTACATTGATGAGATGTGATGTAGATTGGAGGACTGCTTCATTGATCTCCTCCTTTCCATCTGCCAAAAGTAGAGTTTCCCTGTGGCCAACTATTTTAATTCCTGGTCCCATACCCATTCCGAAATGTTGGCCCATGGCCTCTTCTCATGAGGTCACTCTCATGGTGGAGGAACAATGCCTTATGCTCTGACTAGGTAGCCTCCAAGATGATGTAATGGACATCAATTTCTTCTTCTGGTAAAAACTGTTTCCCTCCCCCTTCCCTCTTCTATTCCTCATTCTGGCCTCTTACCTCTTCTTATCTGCTCACCACCTCCCTAGGCTCCCTTCCTTCTTCCTTTTCTCCCATAGTCCACTTTCCTTTCCCATTAGATTCCTGCCTCTCCAGCCCTGTACCTTTCCTTCCCCTTTCCTTCACCTATCACTTTCTAGCTAGCCCTGCTTCCCTTCTCCTCATTTTTTTTATTCTATCATCTTCCCCCTTCCTTTCCACCCCTGAAGAAGGGGTTCGGCTCGAAACATTGTTTATTTATTCATTTCCATGGATGCTGCCTGACTTAATGAGTTCCTCCAGAATTTCGTGTGTGTTGATCAAGATTTCCAGCACCTTCAGAATCTCTTGTGCCTTTGAATAAATTAATTGAATCACATATGAGACACTGAGGCTGAACAGGGGTCGTTCAACATTAGAATTGGAATCTGGCTTATTATTGTTAGGGATTATTGAGGAGTTATGGAATTATGTGAATATATTAGATATTAGTTCAAACGAGATCCACTCCTCAGTTCTTAATGTAAATTAGAAGTAATCAGTTTGAAGTTAAAAGGGCACCTTTACACTAAACAATACTGTCTATAGAGCACAGGGAGGCCTACAGCAGTGGAATGGCTGTAAGAAATATGGTCTGCCAAACATTATATTTTAATTGGCCAGCATCAATTCAGGTAGCTGTGGGCTTAAGTAATTTGAACCATTGTAAACAAATTCAAGAAACTTGCAGACCAGACTGATATTATCAGCTACAAGAGAAAATCTGCAGATGCTGGAAATCCAAGCAACACACACAAAATGCTGGAGGAACTCAACAAGCCAAGCAACATCTCTGGAAAAGAGTAAACAGTCGACCTGATGAAGGATCTTAGCCCAAAACATGGACTGTTTAGATGCTGGCTAGCCTGCTGAGCTCCTCCAGCATTTTGTGTGTGTTCCCTGACATTATCACTTAGCAGATCAAATAGCTAATCTATCAACAGTTGGGAGACTTGTGTGTATTCAGAGAGTCAACTCTGAACATTAATTTTGGGGATTAGCTCTCTTAGAAACGTCTAGATGATCTGCATGAATTAGTTTGTCCCAGCAACTTTCCAAGGTGTTTTATCAGTTATAGTATGCCTCTACTGTAAATATGCATGCACCTCAAAAGAACCATTTGTCAGACACAAAATATTGAAGGAAGCTATGTCATTGTAACTATGGAATTTTATTGAATCACCTTTGATCTAATGCAGAGGTTCCCAACCTTGTTTATACCAGGGACCTCTACCATTAACTGAAGAGTCCGCGGACTCCAGATTGGTAACCACTGATTTAAAGGGTATACAAGCATGGTCAGAATCAGAATCACATTATTGTCAGTATGTGAAACATACCAGAACTGACTGTGGTTTGGTCCCAAGCATAAAACACAGGCTAATACTGTAACAGACAATCCTACAGCAACCAACAGTTTACAAGTCAATAGTGCAAACAACCATGACCAATCAACAATTAACAGAATGGTCATATGCGCAAAAATCAATAATCAAACTTAAATAAATGTGAGCGTATGAGCAGACTCAATAATTATCAAAAGAACAAGGAGAACAGGAAAGGCCTTTTAACAGATGTTGTGTAGAGACATTTTAGGGTATTATACCTGAGTGAGTTTTGTTAATGGCTACAGGAAAGAAGCTTCAGAAGTGATGTGTTGTCTTGATGGTAATAGACTTGTAGCATCTCCCTGATAGCAATTTGATGAATAGGTGACTGCTAGAGTCTGTGGAATCGCTCATATCATTTTTGTACAAGAAACTCATGTGAGGAAGGAGGACAAGTTTCGTTTTTTTAGATTTTGGCGGGGTCAACAGTATCACGCAAATTCGAATGCTAAAGTAAAAGGAGTTTCAATTTTTATTGACTCCTCTATTTCATTTGTTCAACATGATATTTTTTTGGATCCGAATGGCAGATTTTTGTTAATTACGGGGTTACTTTGTAATAAAAAGGTTGCTTTGGTTAATGTTTATGCTCCAAATGTGGATTGTCCTGACTTTTTTAAGTCCTTATTTACCTCTTTACCCAATCTAAATGAATATATGTTAATAATGGGTGGTGACTTTAATTGTTGTTTAAATCCTCTGATGGATAAATCTTTATCTACTCAGACTTTACCTAATAAGTCGGCCACTTGTATTAACTCTTTTTTGACTGACAATGGAGTTTTTGATATTTGGAGATTCCGGTATCCTAAAGACAAAGAGTTTTCTTTTTTCTCACATGTTTATCACTCTTATTCGAGAATTGATTATTTTTTTTAGACTCTTGTTTTATTCCATTGGTAATCGGTTGTAACTATGATATTATAGCTATCTCTGATCATGCTCCATTATTACTTTCTATGAAAATTATGGATACAGCTTCTAATGCCAGACAATGGCGATTTGACTCTACCTTGTTGCAAGACTCTGACTTTATAAAATTTATGGAGGAGCAGATCGACTTCTTCTTTTCAACTAATTCTACAGATGATATTTCCTGCGGAACACTTTGGGACACTTTTAAAGCGTATATACGTGGACAGATTATTTCTTATTCTGTTGGTTTGAGGAAACGTACTAAGATGGAAACTCTTTTATTGGTTGATAAAATTAAACAGATTGATAAGAAATATTCGATTGCTCCTAGTAAGGAGCTTTACAAACAAAGGGTTGAACTTCAAATGGAACATAGTTTATTACTTACATCCTCGATTGAAAATCAATTAATGAAAACTAAATCTGATTTTTATATACATAGTGATAAATCTGGTAAACTGAGCTAGTCAATTGAAGAATGCTTTGGTTAAACGTCAAATCACTAAGATTGGTCAGCAGAATGGGAATCTGACAGTTAATCATGATGAGATAAATAAGGCATTTCAAGATTTCTATACCTCCCTGTATCAATCTGAATTTCCTCAAGATTATAATACCATGTCTGATTTTCTTGGAAAATTAAATTTTCCAAGGTTATCATCTGATGATCTTTTAATATTGGATACTCCTATTACGGATGTAGAAATTAAGCGGGCTATTTCCTCAATGAATTCTGGGAAAGCACCGGGTCCAGATGGTTATACAGTTGAATTTTTTTAAATTTTTTTCCGCTACTCTTTCCCCTTGGTTAGGTAAGGTTTTTGAGGAGGCCATTAGATTAGGGAATTTGCCACAATCTTTTTATAGAGCTTCCATTTCTCTAATATTGAAGAAAGATAAAGACCCTACTAATTGTGCTTCTTATAGACCTATATCTTTATTGAATGTAGACTCCAAGATTTTTTCCAAGTTACTGGCATCTAGATTGGAGAAGGTATTACCCAAAATTATTTCAGATGATCAAACTGGCTTTATTAAAAATCGTTATTCTTTTTTTAACATTAGGAGATTGTTGAATATTGTTTATACTCCCTCACATGATACTTCAGAATGCGTGATTTCATTAGATGCAGAGAAAGCATTTGACAGAGTTGAATGGCCTTACTTATTTAATGTGTTGGAGAAGTTTAATTTTAGTCCGATATTTATATCATGGATTAAATTGATTTATCATACTCCAGTAGCCGCAGTGGTTACCAATAATCAAAGATTTCCCTTTTTTCGCCTATTTCGGGGCACTAGACAGGGATGTCCTCTTAGTCCATTACTGTTTAACATTGCCTTAGAACCTTTGGCAATTGCCATCAGACAATCACAGGATATTTTGGGTATTAATCGTGGGACAGATATTCATAAGTTATCTTTGTATGCAGATGATTTATTATTATTCATTTCTAACCCGGAGAAATCCATTCCAGTAGTTTTATCATTATTGGCTCAATTTAGTGAGTTTTCTGGGTATAAGTTAAATCTTAATAAAAGTGAATTGTTTTCTCTGAATAAATGGGTCCCAATTTATGGAAATTTACCTTTTAAATTAGTTAATGATTCTTTTACTTATTTAGGGATCAAAATCACAAAAAACCATAAAGATTTATTTAGATTTAATTTTTTACCCTTAATTGATCAGATTAAAGGTTTGTTTACTAAGTGGTCACCTTTATCTTTATCCCTAATAGGTAGGATTAATGCTATTAAGATGGTTATTTTACCTAAGTTTTTATATATTTTTCAAGCGATACCAATTTTTATCCTGAAATCTTTTTTTTACTAATATTGACTCTAAAATTTCTTCATATATATGGCAGAATAAAAATCCCAGGTTAGGTAAAATATATTTACAGAAGACAAAAAAGGAAGGCGGGTTAGCATTACCTAATTTCAGATTTTACTATTGGGCAGTTAATATTAGATATTTGTTATGTTGGTTGAAAGATGGGGGTGGATCTTTCGGCCCTTGTTGGGTCAGTTTAGAAACTAAATCAGTATCAGCTTATGCTCTGGGTTCTATTTTAGGGACTCCTCTCCCTTTTGCTCTTTCTAAATTGCCAAAACGAATTGACAACCCGATAGTTAAACATACTTTGTGTATATGGTTTCAATTTCGGAGATTTTTTGGGTTGACTCAATTAGTTTTAAATAGTTCTATTGTATCTAATTGTTTTTTCCACCCTTCCATTATAGATCAAGCTTATTCGGCTTGGAAAACTAAGGGATTACTAAGATTTTCTGATTTATTTTTAGACAATTGTTTCATGTCTTTTGAGCAATTATCCAACAAATATAGCTTGCCTAGATTTCATTTTTTTAGATACTTACAGATTAGACATTTTTTAAGTTCTGTACTCCCTACGTTTCCAAATTTTGTGCCTTCAGATATTTTGGAGAGTTTATTTGAATTAGACCCTTTTCAAAAAGGGCTTATTTCAAAACTTTATAATATAATTATGGAGATACGTTCAGAGCCTCTTTATAAGACTAAAAAGGATTGGGAAAGAGAGCTTAGTCTTAGTATTTCTAGTGAGAATTGGGATAGAATTCTTCAATTAGTTAATACATCATCATTATGTGCCAAACATTCATTAATACAATTTAAGGTCGTAAATAGGGCCCATATGTCCAAGGATAAATTAGCTCATTTTCACTCTCATATTAGTCCTATTTGTGATAGATGTCATTCTGAAATTGCGTCTTTAACTCATATGTTTTGGTCTTGTTCATTTTTGGAGAAATATTGGAAATATATTTTTGATATTATTTCTGCGGTTTTGAATATTGATTTACAACCTCATCCTATTACCGCAATTTTTGGTTTACCAATGTTAGACTCACTGCATTTATCTTCTTCTGCCCGTTGAATGATTTCTAACTCTGATGGCTAGAAGATCTATATTGTTGAATTGGAAGGAAATTAATCCTCCCACTGTATTTAATTGGTTCTCTCAAACTATGTTATGTTTAAATTTAGAAAAAATTAGAAGTGGTGCTTTTGAGACTTCTATTAAATTTGAAAAGTTATGGAGACCATTTATTCAATATTTTCATATGATGTAATATGACCCTGTGCCAAGTTCATTTGATTTCCCAGCTTTTAGCTTATGTATGTTGAGAGGACCGGAAGTGACGGCATTGATGAATATTTATTTTTGTGAGACATCATAAACAGCCCCCTTTTCTTTCTCTCTTTCTTTTTTTTTGCTTCTTTTTTCTTCTATATTAGTTATTAGATTAGATTAGCTAGTTTTGCATTATTTTTTTTTAATTTTTTTTTCTTTTTTCTGTTTTCTTTATATCATATATTACAAAATATTTAGACTTACCATGTTCATACATATATTGTATGGCTTATGTCTTGGTAAACTCATTTATATTGTAACTATTATGTATGTTTTTTTTCATCTGTAATGGAATTTGTATGTTGGTAATTTCTTTATCAATATATCATTTGTATTGTGTCCATATTACTAATATTAATAAAAAGATTTAGAAAGAAAGATAGAGTCTGTGGAGTCAGTAGTAATATTTTCGGATTTTTTCTTTGCTCTAGCGATGAACGTTAATGTACTTTGTCTTTGGGGACTGAACCAAGGTAGTCTCTAAGAAAATGTCTGTTTGTCATGACAGAGGCCCCAGAGGAAGGTGCATGCTTTTGACCATTCTCTCTTGTACTCTCGTTTGCTGCTTCCAGAAGAAGTTGCTCATGTTTGATTAGGCAACACGAGTGAATCTGCAGATGCTGGAAACAAATAGAAACACAAAATGCTGGCAGAACTCAGCAGTCCAGGCAGCATCTATGGGAGGAGGTAGTGACGAGGTTTCAGGCCGAAACCCTTCATCAGGAGTGAAGTAACATGGGATGGTCGAGGGGGGATAAGAAGTGGGGGGAGGGATGAAGTAGAGAGCTGGGAAGTGATAGGCTGGAGGGAAATGGGCTAGGGGGAAGGTGGAGAATTATGGGAAATAAAAGAGAAAGAAAGGTAGAGCTGGGGGGGAGACCATTTCACCGAACACCAGCGCTCGGTCCTCCAGCAGGGGCAGGATCTCCCTGTGGCCACACACTTCAATTCTACAGACCACTCCCACTCCGATATATCTGTCCATGGCCTCCTCTACCGTCAAGATGAGGCCACACGCAGGTTGATGGAGCAATATCTTATCTCCCACCTAGGTAGCCTCCTACCTGCCGGCATAAACATTCAACTCACAGACCTCCATTGATACCCCTGCCCACCCCTTACCCCATCCCTATCTATAATTTTAGTCTGGTTCTCTTTCTCTCTCTTTTCCCCCCTCACTATAATCTCCCCCCAGCCCTACCTTTCTTTCTCTTTTACTTCCCATAATTTTCCACATTCCCCCCTAGCCCATTTATCACGTTTGATTAGCCACTCTTTCCCTCTCGCTCGATGCTACCAGAGGATGGTGCCGAAATCTTGGGTCTTGAGCAAGGTTTAATTGACATGGTTTGTGGATTGAACACTGTGGTTCATGTTATTATGTCTTTCAGCTTTCTGGTGGCTCCATTTTCTTGCCGTTTTCTGCAATTTTAATTGGAGCAGGCTGGCTCTGCGGCCGGCAGTTAATAAACAACACAGTGCTAGCTTGAACTGAACCAAACATTCCTGGTGCGTTTCAATGACTTTGCAGTTTGATGTTTTATGTTCTATGTTTTTATGCCATTTGCATGATTTGTACTTTTTTCGCACATTGGGGGTTTCATGATTTATCTTCGAATGGGTTCCATGGTTGTCTTTGTTTTGTGGCTGTCTGTGGGAAGACAAATGTCAGGATTGTATACTGCATACATACTTTGATAATAAATGTACTTTGAACCTTGAATCCTGAATAATAATTTTCTATCCACAATTTCTCCAGTTTCTCCAGAGACTTAGCCTGAGTCACTACAATTAACAATTGATGATTTGGTCTGACTACTGTCCCCTCTGAGCTGAAAGGGTTCAGTAACCGAAATGCACCCTTGCACATAGCCTTTGTTACCATTCAGTGGCATTTTTAATATAATATTAGATTGCTGAAATCTATGTTAATATAATGGTGAAATACCCTGAAATTAATTGTGTATTAATGAATATAATCCATAAACATTCTAAAAAAATGTATCACGACATTTAATTTGAAAAATTTTACAGCATTAGTGTATTTACATTGTCAGTGTTTCAAGTTACAATAGTTTTACAAATTGTAACAATAAGCACAGAATGGAAGCCAGTGGCCCATCATTAATAAAGTGTCAGGCTGCTGAATACTGACACTATCTAATCAAAACATTTTACTTTTGTCATTTGGCCTGTCAGTGGTGTGACTGCTTGGCATTGTTTATTTGTGTTATAAGGTATGGGTTGTGTTTGCTTGATGTGAATATTAGAAACAGAAATTTAAAGTGCCATGCAGTTTACAGGCCATTCAGAGCAAAGGTCGGTCTTAACAGGTGTAAAAAAAGTTAGAGAGAAAGTTGGCTGAGGCCTTTGGATCTTGGCCTGAAATGCTAACTGTTTATTTTCTTCCTGACCTGTTGAGTTCCTCTTGATTTCGAACATCTGCAGAATCTCTTGTGTTAATATTTGACCCATAGCAATCTAAGCATTTCCTGTCCATGAATCTGTCCAAATGTCTTTTAAGCATTGTAATTGTACTTTCCTCTGGCAGCTGACTCCGTAAACCTGCCACTCTTCGTGTGAAAAAATTGCCCCTCAATTCTCTTTTAAATCTTTCTCCTTTCCCCTGTAGCAGTTACTTGAAAGCAAATGAAAAACGCTCGGAGACTAAGCACAGGGGTTGACACTGTATGACACACTCCACAATAACGACATTCTAAAGTTCAAAAGAGTACCTAGAACATAGAAAACCTACAAAACAGTACAGGCCCCTCGGCCCACAAAGCTATGCCAAACATGTCGTTACACTGGAAGTACCTAGGCTTACCCATAGCTCTCTATTATTCTAAACTCCATGTAACTATCCAGGAGTCTCTTAAAAGATCCCTATCGATTCCGCCTCAACCACCACCGCTGGCAGCCCATTCCATGCACTCACTACTCTCTGCGTAAAAAACCTACCCTGACATCTTCTCTGTACCTACTTCCAAGCACCCTAAGTACTTTGCCCTCTCATGTTAGCCATTACAGCCCTGGGAAAAAGCCACTGACTATCCACACGATCAATGCCTCTCATTTAATCCTTTATTAAGAAATGTTTAATCCTTTATTAAGAAACCAGCAAAGGCGAACAATCTTTTAACAATAAACAACTAACAAAACTACAACTAGCACTATAATGAAATAAACAGTCTAATAATAATATAATAGCAATCTAGCAGTAGTGTTAGCATTAGTGGTAAAAAAAATATCATTCTGGTTGCCTCTCTGGCCCTACCTCGAGTAAGATGACCTTAAATAAAGCAAGAATATGTAACTATACTCATTTGCTTCTACCACACCACAACCCATGTAACAAATTACTCATGAAAAACATGTAACACAAAACACAATAACGACAGGCAGAAAATGGATATATGGGTCCTACACTCCCCTCCCTTGGGAAAAATCTTTGGGCATGCGACAGTGCCTACAAAATGTATTCACACCCCTTGGAAGTTTTAATGTTTTATTGTTTTACAAAATTGAATCACGGCAAATTTAATTTGGCTTTTCTTTTACACTGATCAACAGAAAAATACTCTTCTGTGTCAAAGTGAAAGCAGGTGTTTACAATGTGATATAAATTAATTTCACATATAAAGCACAAAATAATCAATTGCTTAAGTATTCAACCCCTTCAAGTCAGTATTTAATAGATGCATCTTCGGCAGCAATTATTGTCTTGAGTCTGTGTGGACAGGTCTCTATCAGCTTTGTACAACTGGACACTGCAATTTTTCCCAATTCTTCTTTACAAAGCTGCTCAAGCTCTGTCAGATTGCATGGGGATCATGGATAAACAGCTCTTTTCAAGCCAGCCACAAATTCTCAATTGGATTGAAGTCTGGACTCTGACTAGGCCAGTCCAGGACATTAACTTTGTTTTTAAGCCATCCCTGTGTAGTTTTGGCTTTATGCCAGGGTTCATTGTCTTGCTGGAAAACAAATCTTCTCCCAAGTTGCAGTTCTTTTGCAGACTGCATCAGGCTTTCCTCTAGGGTTTCCTTGTATTTTGCTGCATTCATTTTACCCTCTACCCTCACAAGCCTTCCAGGGCCTGCTGCAGTGAAGCATCCCCACAGCATAATGCAGCCACCACCATGTTTCACTGTAGGGATGGTGTGTTTTTGATGATGTGCAATGTTTGGCTTGCAGCGGTTATTCTAATGGCCAGAAAGTTCAATTTTGGTTTCATCAGACCATAGGACCTTCTTCCAGCTGAGTTCAGAGCTTCCCACATTCCTTCTGGCAAACTCTAGCTGAGATTTCATGAGAGGTTTTTTTTCCAACAGTGGCTTTCTCTTTGCCACTCTCCCATAAAGCTGCAACTGGTGAAGCACCCGGGCAACAGTTGTTGTATGGACACTCTCTCCCATCTCAGCCACTGAAGCTTGTATCCCCTCCAGAGTTGTCACAGGACTGTTGGTGGCCTCCCCCACTAATCCCATTCTTGCATGGTCACTCAGTTTTTGAGGGCAGCCCACTCTAGGCAAATTTACAGCTGTGCCATATTCCTTCCATTTCTTGATGATCAATTTAACTGTACTCCAAGGGATATTCAGTGACTTGGAAATTTTCTTTATCCATGCTTGACTTTTATTTTCATGCTATAGTTTTTGCCCAGATACTGACTCACCAGCAGTTGGACCTTCCAGATACAGGGGTACTTTTACGACAATCAATGGAAACACCTTGACTGTACACAGATGATCTCCATGTAACTAATTATCTGCCTTCTGAACCAGTGACAATTTGGTGTATCATATTAAAGGAGGTGAATACTTATGCATTCAATTACTTTGTGTTTTATATTTGTCATTAACTTTGTAGAGGTCTGTTTTCACTTTGACATGAAACAGCCTTTTTCTGTTGATCAGAGACAAGAAAGCCAAATTAAATCCACTGTAATTCAATGTTGTAAAACAACAGAACATGACAACTTCCAAGGTGGATGAATACTTTTTATAGTCACCATACTTATCTGTATACCTCATGATTTGTTCTACCTCAGTAAGGTCATCCCTCAGCCTGCTTCATTCTAGAAAAGAGTTACAGGAAGGTATCACAGTGATGTAGTTAGTAGTGCATCTGTCTCACAGTGCCAGAAACCTGGGTTCAATCCTGACCTCAGGTGCTGGTCATTAGGTCATTCAGCCCATAAATTCTGCTCCCCCAACCAACTATAGCTCAGTCCATTCTTCCACCTTCTCTTCATAACCTGTAACCACTTTACCAATCCAGGACCCATCAATATCTGCCTTAAATACACCCTTTATCTTGTTCTCCACAGACCTCTGTGGCAATGAATTTCACAAATCCACTACTCTCTGACTGACGAAATCCCTCCTCAACACAATCGTAAAGGGATGCCCTATTATTTTGAGACCATATCTCAAAGATGTGCAGTTTAGTCGGTAACCCTGTTACTATCAGTTGTGCCCAGTGTGTGGCTGAATGGCAGAAACAGTGGGATGACAATAAGAACATGGAAAGAATTAAAAAATGAAGAGATTAGTGCAGAACTAGTGTAAATTGGCAATTCCAACTCATTTATTTATCACATGTACATCAAAACATACAGTGAAATACATGGTTTGCATTAACAATAAACACAAACTAAGGATGTGCTGGGGGCAGCCACAAGTGTTCTACACAGTCTGTGCCAACATAGCCTGGTCACAATGTTCAACTGAACAACAACAAAACAACAACAACAACAGCAAAACAATCCCCTTTCACCCTCTCATCTACAGCCCACCCACTCACACACTCTGATATCTTCCAAGCCCAGTACAGGTTACCTCACCAACCACCACCGGACTTGAGGACCCACATATATCAGGCCTACAACTTCCCCAGCGGACTCACAGACCCTCAGCTTTGGCCATTGACCCTCTGCATCTGAACGTCCAATCACTGTTCAAGCTATGATCTTCAGTATTTACTCCTGGTCTCATTGATAATGGGACACCAAACTCCAGGCCTCGAACTGCAGATTCACTGATGATGGGACAATGAGCTCCAGGCCTCGAATGCCAGACTCGTCAACGACAGGACCCTGAACTCCAGACCTCGAACTCTGAACTCACCTACTCGTGTGCCTTGGTGTCAGTGTCCAGTGTTGACTCAGAAGTTCGAAAGGCCCGTGTCCATATGTTTCAGCATAATTCTATGTCTCTTTGAGAAATACACAAAGAGGAGAAAACTTCCTTTATTGCTACATGCCTGGGGGATTCTCTGCTTCATGTTCTGTGCTTTGTTTGTTTACTTTTTTACTGTTTCCACAAAAAGAATCAGAATCAGGTTTAATATCACCGGCATATGTCATATAATTTATTAACTTGTGGCAGCAGTACAATAAAATACATGATTACAGAGAAAATGAAAGCTGAATTGCTGTATAGATATAATAGTTAAATTAAATAAGTAGTGCAAAAATAGAAATAAAAGAGTAGTAAGGTAGTATTCATGTGTTCAATGTCCATTCAGAAAATTGGATGGTAGAGGGAAGAAGCTGTTCCTAAATTGTTGAGTGTGTGCCTTTAGGCATCTGTACCTCCCTCCTGATGTAGCAATGAGAAGAGAACATGTCATGTTTGGTGGGGGCTCTTAATGATGGACATCACCTTTCTGAGCCACCGTTCCTTGTAAATGTCCTAGATACCATGGAGCCTGATGCCCATGATGGAGACAACTAATTTTACAACTCTCTACAGCTTACTTCGATTCTGTACAGTGGCCTCTCCATACCAGACAGTGATGTGGCCAGTTAGATTGCTCTCCATGGTACATCTGTAAAAATTTGCAAGTTTTTTTTTTGTGACACACCAAATTTCCTCAAACTCCTAATAAAATATAGCTGCTTTCACACATTCGTTATAGCTGCTGCGACATTCCTTATAGCTGCAGTGACACCCAGGAACTTGAAATTGCTCGCTCTCTCCACTTCTGATCCCTCTATTAGGACTGGTCTGTGTTCCCTCAACTTACCCTTTCCGAAACCCCTAATCAGTTCTTTGGCCTTACTGACGTTGAGTGCAAGTTTGTTGCTGCAACACCACCCAGCCAGCTGGAATATCTCATTCCTGTATACCCTCTTGTCTCCACCTGAGATTCTGCCAATGGTGGTTGTATCATCAGCAAATTTATAGATGGCATTTAGGCTGTGGCTAGCCACATAGTCACGGATGCAGAGAGTCGAGCACCCAACCCTGAGGTGTGCCAGTGTTGATTGTCAGTGAGGTGGAGATGCTATTTCCAAACTACACAGGTTGTGGTCTTCCGATTAGGAAGCTGAGGATCCAGTTGCAAATGGAGTTGGTACAGAGGCCCAGGTTCTGCAGGATTTCAATCAGGACTGTAGGAATGATGGTGTTAAACACTGAGCTGTACTCAATAAACTGCACCCTGTCAAAGGCATTTGTGTTGCTCAGGTGATCCAAGGCCATGTGAGGAGCCAGTGAGTTCACATCCATTGTAGACATGTTGTGGTAATGGGCGAATTGCAGTGGGTCCAGATCCTTGTTGAGGCAGGAGTTGGCTCCAGCCATAACCAACTTCTTAAAGCACTTCATCCATGTAGATGTGAGTGCTGCTGGATGATAGTCATTAAGTTAGCTCACCCTGCTCTTCTTGGGCACTGGTATGATTGCTGGCCTTTGGAAGCACATGGGAACTTCTGACTGTAGCAACAAGTGATTGAAAACACCCTTGTCAGTTGGTTGGCACAGGTTTAACAGGTACTCCATCACTTTGTAAGGGATCACCCTCTTGAAAGATAGCCTGATATCAGCCTCCAAGACAGAGATCACAGGGTCACCGGGAGCTGCAGGGATCATCATAGCTGTGGTTTTATTCTCCCTTTCAAAGCGAGCATGAAAGGTGCTGAGCTCATCTGGGAGAGAAGCATCACTACCATTCATGATGTTGGGTTTTGCTTTGTTGGAAATAATGGAAGACAAACCTGCCAGAGCTGACACACATCCAATGTCACCTCCAACCTCATTCGGAATTATTCCTTAGCTCTTGAAATAACCCTCCGCAAGACATGCCTGATTTTCCTGTGCAGACCTGGGTCACCAGACTTGAATGCCACAGTACTACCCCCAGGCAGACTGTGAACCTCTTGATTCATCCATGGTTTTTGATTTGAGTATGATCAATATATTCTTGTAGGCGCATGCTCAACCATACAGGCACTAATGAAGTCAGTGACAGTTGTGGTGTATTTATTCCGACCAGAAATGAATCCCTGAATATTGTCCAACAGATTGTGCGTTTGATGGTCTTTGTTATGTTGGGTCTTTTTGTGTGAATTCTATTGTGTTTCTTTGTTTCTTTGTTTGTTAGTAGCTAGCAAGTAGATGAATTTCAAGGTTGTGTATGGTGCATATACTTTGATAATAAATGTACTTTGAACTTAGAATTTTGTGCATGCAGTGTTATAACTGAAACAAGAAACTGCAGCATTACTATAGGAAAACCAAAAGAAGCAGAATTTTGCTGTGCAGAGACTCTAAAGATCATGAAATGCTGTTTGCATCTTGCTGAAGCTTAAGCTAATAAATATAGGATTGAAATGGAGTCACTAGCATTGGGGAAATCAAAATTGGGTGGCAACTTGTAATTATGGTGAGCCATTTATCATCAGCTAACATCGTGTGTGTGACTTGTGACTTGTCAGTGTTAATTACTGAAACAATAAATTTGGACATTAATAACATCTTCGACAAAAGGCGACTGATTTCCGTGGATGAAGAATGATGACAGCTCGGCACATTGAACGAGACACTCAGAACACGGCGCAGATTGAATTTAAGATCTCCAGCACGGATAATAAATTGTTATTCCACCAAATAGAAAATGATTGATTTGTTTGCCCAGCCCCGGCAAATCACTTGGGAATTCCTTCAGCTTTCATCCTTATTGTTGAGGACAGCGGTAAAATTTCTGCCCCGACTGTGTGACAAATGTAACTTTGTCAAAGTGTGACAGCTGCTTGGCAAAAGGGAAATGGTTGCCTCGCTTTTGCTGGGGGCTTGGTTCACTGATTCATGGAGCCTCGTTTCTCATTTTAGGACAATGTCCAAGAAACGCAGAGAATTCCCTGAGCACCTGCAGATAGATTCCTGAGAGAGAACCTGCGCTCAGACAAGTGATGCCTGTCACCTTGAAGACTTGCTCCTTTTTCTTTAAATTAATGCTGTAAATTAGCTGTTACATTTTGTAACTTAAAAAAATTAAATTAATTCAAACAAAGTCTTCGAGTCCGGGAATACGGGTCTAGTTCAATTTTACTTTAAGCGAGGCGGGCACGTTTCATATGGCAGTGTGATGACCATATGCAATTAATGTATTTTTACATATAACCTGTAATTTATTATTTAAACAAACAAGAATGTTTAATCAACAACAATAACCTGCTCTGAAGTTCAGTGTGACGCTGCTACAGCTCAGCGCACTGGAGTTCAGAGTTCAGTTCCGATGTCATCTCTAAGGAGTCCGTGTGCCCTCCCTGTGGAATACTTGGGTTTTCTCCAGATGTTCCGGTTTCCTCCCACAGAGCTGTACTGTTTAGTAGGTGAATTGGTCATTGTAAATTGTCCCACGAATAGGAGCGTTAAACCAGGGGTTGCTGAGCAGCTCGAAGAACAGGAAAGACCTATTCCATGCTGTATCCCATTAATTAAATAAATACACATACGCAGACCTTTTATTTTTTTACTGGATTGATCATTCCTCAACATGAAAAGGACGCAGGAGGAATTCATCCCTCACTGGACCCCATCATCAGGGTCAAGGCTTGAATTAAACTGTGGTACAGAAATACAAAACCCATGAAGGACTAAGGAGGAAATCTTGAACAAAAGAGTGAAATTAAAATTCTGCAACAGTCTGCAAAACATAAACAATCAGAAGGTTTACCTCAATCAAAATTCTATTTGGCTTCTTTTCATTCAGTAATTGTGAGAAGTGACCCTGATTTGGAACTCTTATACTCTCCTAAAAATTGGTTGTTAGTCTGTCCTGAGCTAAAGTGGGATTATATCTGATACACAATTACTGGACATCAAGGGGAACAGAATTTCCACCTAGGCTATACTTTTCAAATTTACATTTAATTCAGCAAACAGATTGCTAGCCTGTGAATATTAAATTATACCTATTTTGCGTGCTAATAGAATGGATAGGTTTCTATTCCATTCATAGCCTCAGGTTGAATAAAGCAAAAATTTAATAATGGTTTGGGGGTGGTTTATGAAGCTGAGGGTACTGAGAGTGACTATGCTACTGAGGGGGAAAAAGAATCCAAGAATCCATAGAGAGGGAGATGATTTGGCCTTTTCAATCTTTGCAAGTTCATCACAGATCAATCTATTTCCATTTGTTTACTGCCCGTAATGCTGCTGGCATTTAGGGCATCAATGAAGATTCTCCATTTCTGGTGGTGTTCACAGCTTCCTTCATCGTGTCAGTAGCTTCCTCTTGGTTTTCACTACTGTCAGTCATGCAAGTCCCATGTGGGGACTCAGGAATACCACCAAACTCAGATGTAGAAGGATTCTTCATTGCAGTTTCTGTAACAATTTTATTTTACCAGTCAGGGTTGTTAGCCCTGAGATGAAACCCTGAACCTGGAGGACTGGTGTACCACTGCTTGACATGAGTGACCCTACCAAGAGCCAAAACATAAAGCCCTGATTGCAGCCTACGTAGCTCTCCAAGTCATTGAGACATGCAAGCCTCTGAATTAGAATAGGTTGTGGTCCTTTTGGAGGAATTCTATTTTCCCTTGACGTTCTCAGATCCAGACTCATTTTTTGACTCAGATTTAATTATCACACATACAATGAAACATACTGTTTGTGTCAACAATCAACACACAAGGCTGTGCTGGGGGAAGCCCGCAAGTGTTGCCACAAATTTCGCTGTCAACAAAGGAGGCCTGCAATGTTCAACACAGCAAAAACACAACACACAAGAAGCTACAAAATACAACAGAACAAAGCAAGGGAACAACAGCAAGACAAGCCTGTTTACCACTCTTCCACCCCTTCCAACCCCAGACAGACAATTACATTTGTAATTCCTTTATTTTCCTCATTCTATTTCATAAGGACACACCACTATAGCCATTCTCCGTTCTCCCCCTCCTATTGGGCAGAAGATACAAAATCCTGAAAACGTCTATCATCAGGCTCAAAGACAGCTTCTATCTCAGTGTTTTCAGATTATTAACTAAAATAAACTAAACTAAACTATTGATTGGCCTCTAATGTGACTAGATGGACTCTTGATCTCACCATCTACATCTTAACAAACTTATATTGTCAATCTGCATTGCAGCTTCTCTGTAAATGTAATATTATAAGACCATAAGCTATATTATAGGAGCAGAATTAGACCATTTGACCCATCAAGTCTGCTCTGTCAGTCCATTATGGCTAATTTATTCTCCCTCTCAATCCCATTTGCCTTCCTTCTTCCTGCAAACTTTGACCCCCTCCCCTTACAACTCAAAAGCCCATCAACGTCTGTTTTAAATATATCCAATGCCTTAGTCTCCACAGCCGTCTCTGGCAATGAATTTCATAGATTCCCCATCCTCGGCTTAAAGAAATTCCTCCTTGTCTCTGTTCAAAAGGGACTTCTTTGTATTCTGAGCTTGTGCCCTCTGGGGTTGAGAGGGACAACTAAATCAGCCCTGATTAAATGGTCGAGCAGACTTGATGGGTCAAGTAGCCTAATTCTGCTCTATACCTTTTGTCCTTATGGTTGGATTCTGCACTCTGTTATTGTTTTTCCTTGTACTAACTCAATGCACTGATTGGCCAAAATAATCTGTATGGATGGTATGCAAAACAATACTTGTCACTATACCTCTGTGCATGTGACATTAATAAACCAATTTACCAATTATTTCTGGAATAAGTCCTTTCATTGTGAAGGTAAATATTGAGTGACACACACAGAGTGCTGGGGGCAGCCTATGGAGGGGAATAAACTGCCAATGTTTTGAGCCATGAACCCTGATTGGGACCGGAAAGGAAGGTGGCAGAAGCTGGAATAAGAAGGTGGATGTAGGGGAAAGAGCACAAACTGGAAGATGATGGGTGTGACTAGCAGAGGGGGGAATATGGGTGAGTGGGGGGGGGGGGGGAGATGAAGTAAGAAGCTGAGACGGGATAGGTGAAATAGGTAAAGAGATGAAGAAGAAGGAGAGGACAGTGGACCACAGTATAAAGGGAAGGAGGAGGGGATCTAGGGAGATACCAAGTACATGCCTGATGTGTATGGTGTTTCCCGTTAACCACTGAAATTGACCCTGTTACTGCCAAAAGGGACCAAGTTGTTTTATTACTAATCCTCTTTCAAAACCTTTAGAAATCTTTAAAATCTGTTTTATTTCTCTCTCTGTAATTTTTCTCTGATTGCTCTAATGTTTATTTTTTTCTGTCAATTTCATGGGTGTCCTTTGCCAACACTTGGTATCGTTCCAAAAACTCAACTTGTCTAGTCTTTTTGGCATCATTTCTAGCACTTTATTTAATTCAATGTGATATTTAAGTTCTCTTAGAAGACATATTTGAAGATTTTCAGTGTGGAGATTTTATTTCTTAAGGGAATTATATTTTGTGATTAAAAAATTGCTTTTCACTATTTACTTTCATAACTTTTGATTGAATTTCCCAATTCATTTTTGTCAACTTATTCCAAATACCTGGAGTTTACACTGTTGAAGCTTATGACTTAAGTTTTGTGCTTAACTAAATGACTCTATTGATCTCATTCTTTCCATAAGCCTCTTTGATAGCATCCCAAGATTTTATCAATCTTCAGGCCATGCCACTCAGGGATTCGTGCCAATATTATTTTTGTGACCATGCTATCTTAACTATATGCGCTGCATTTGATTATATGTTCTGTGTTTTGAACCTTTGCCCCAGAGGAACACTGTTCCATTTAGTTGTATGTTTGAATGACAATCAACCTTGAATTTGAACTTGACAAGGTTATACACACCCTGTCTTTGTTCTAGATCCAAACCAGTCAGATTCCCGAGTTCTCTAAAAAGTATTATAAGTGCATATCATGAATTGCACTCCACACTGTTATTGACCATTTGTTTTTTTGGATATCAATGTTTCCGATGTATGCTGCATTAACCTTGATATATGCTTCTCTATTTTTACGTGCTTCTTTGTTTTTGAGGTCTATTGATGATTATAATATTACTACTTTTCTGGAACTTGCAAGTTACCCGACTGATGTTTTCTATGCCTTGCTCTGCAGAAATTATTTCCAAGTCCTGAATTAATAAGTTGAAATCTCTTTTCTCTAGAGCAGTTCTAAACTAACTTATGTATCTTGGTCACCATCCCCTGTGTTCTTACACAAACACATACAGACACACACACACACACACACACACACAAAGAAAGAATTTTTCTTTTTATTTTGCTTCCCTTACAAACAATCAACCTAGAACATTCAGTTCACAGTTTTGCCTACTCTGGCAATGTTCTGTTAGGAAAAGCTTATTCATTTTATTTCCATCTTTCTTATTACTTCTTTTATTTGGTTGGAAATGCTTCACATGAAAATGTCTCTGGCTTTAACATCCTTTTCATTTTCTGCTAAAAACCAGTTTTCTTTTTGTTAAGCTTCCTCTCTCTTCCTGATGCACTCAGATGAAGAACTTTTGTTCATCTGCTTTTCATTGAATTATCCAATAATTCAACTCATGATTTTTTTTTCCTTCAAGGAATTGCTTTAACTTCATCATGGACAGTCCCACGAACTGCTGCAAAAGGAGGAGGGTTGGGCATAGGGTGAGCAACATCATCCTGTAAAAATTCAATGCCACAGAAAGACCAATGGAAGCTCCAAAGACCTCATCCCTGTAAGAGGAAATATCTTCGCCTTAGATACATATGAATCTTGTGGTGAAATCAGAAAGGACAAGGCTGATCAACCTTCAGCCCAGGACAGAGCACTCTGGTGAGCAGTTGTTTGCAGCCGATGCCCCAGTATGCTTTAAGAAGAAGAAGGAATTATTTTTCTTCTCAAACGTGCATCTAATTCTGCTTTTTGATGGATCTACCTTAAAAACAATATCAGAGTCATAAACACAAGAGATACTGCAGATTCTGGAAATCCAAAGCTACATACTCATAATGCTGGAGGAACTTAGCAGGTCAGGTAGCATCTATGGAATTGGACAAATAGTTGATGTTATGGACCGAGACCATTCTTCAGAACTAATTGCTTTGCACTATGTCAGGTCTGAATTCTTTCATCTATCCTAACACACTTGGTTGTCAGGGTGGAGATATGTCTTCACCAAAGGAGGTGCAAGGCACTCTTTCCCTCTGCTAGCCTGCAGATCAGCCTTGGGCAAGGTGATGCCATGGGAACAGGTGGTGGATGGTCGTATGAGCAACTGGTACATATCACAAGTCCTGGTTATGTGACCGCTGCTGCCACACAGATAATTTCTGAAGGGTATTGATAGTGGCTTGAGTCACCCATCTTGTAAAGACACTGCTCAGAAGAAGTCAGTGGCAAACAACTTCTGCAGAAAAATTTGCCAGGAACTATCTTGGTCATGTAGACCATGATCACCCACATCATAAGACATGGCAAAAATGATAATAATGAATGCATATGATTTATCTCAAATTCAGTTTAAGTTTCTCACTGGCAAGAAGAATGTTGGTAATCATGAGATCTTTTCTTCAGTAACTGAAAATCAAAAGCAAAGTATCTGCAGACGTTAGAAATGTGAAATAAAAACAGTAAATGTTGGTTGTACTCAGCAGGTCTGACAGTAGCTGTGGAAAGAGAAACAGTAAATATTTTATGTCAAAGACCCTTTATCAGTAGAGAATATAGAATATAGTGCAGGCCCTTGGGTCACATAAGTTTTTGCAACCTTTGAACCGCTCCAAGATCAATCTAACCTTTCCCACCTGCAAAACCCTCTATTTTTCTATCATCCATGAGTCTATCTTACGAGTTTCTTGGAAGTCCCTAATATATCAACCTCTACCACCACCCTCAGTGGTGTATTCCCACACCTAAAACTCTCTGTGTAAAAAAAACAATGCTTGACATCCACCCTACACTTTCTTCTAATCACTTTAAAATTATTTCCAGACACTTGCCAATGATGTTGTGTTGACCCTTTAAGCGACTCATAGGTCAATGTAACCTTTCCCTCCTACATAACCTCCCATTTTTCTATCATTCGTGTGCCTACCTAAAAATATTTTAAATGTCCCTAATATAACTGCCTCTACTACTGCACCTGATGGAGGACTATGGGGGCTGCTTTCTGTTCTACCCATTGTCTTTTCCCACTTTTCTCCCAGAACCAGCAACAAATCCAAAAATGTGAACTTCATAAAACCAAAAGTGCTCCATAATGAGACCTGAGTTTAAGCTAACAATCCAAAATTATTCTTAAGCCATGGACCAATATTGACAACCATAATGGCATTCACCTTCTTTAGGTGGAACTCAGAATCCAACACTTGTCACTTACATAAGCTAAATAAGGCTCTGTAAATACTGTACATCCACACTTGGTGGCCTTGGAATACCATGAATCTGGGAGCAATTAGATAAAAATTGCTACTGTTGTGCACATAGTTGTCTTAACTGGGATATTTAAGATTCTGAGATGAGTGAGTTTTTTTTTAGGCTAGAGAACATCTATTTTTAAGACAGAAATGAAGTGAAACCTCCTTATCCAGTAAACTGTAAATCTTTAGAATTCTCTGTCCTGAAGGTTCAGAGAACTGACTAAGTTTGACTGGTTGAGTAGTGTCCCAACACTAACCTCACACTCAACATCAGCAAGATCATGGAATTGACTGTGGACTACAGGGAGAAGAAGTCAGGAGAACATACACCAGTCCGCAATGAAGGGTCAGCAGTAGAAATGGTGAGGAGCTTTATGTTCTTAGGCATCAACATCTCAAAGAATCTAGCCTGGCCAACCGACTGACACAATCACAAAGAAGGCCACTAAGGATTTCATTAGAAGTTTGAGGAGATTCAATATGTCACAAAAAACTCTAACAAATTTCTATAGATATGCAGTGGAAAGCATTCTAACTGGTTGGTATGGATGCTCCAATGCATAAGGGTTGTAGACTCTGCCAGCTCCATGATAAGCATAACCACCCCCACTATCAAGGACATCCTGAAGAGGTAGTGCTTCAAGAAGCTGACATCCATCTCTGAGGATCCTTGCCATCCATCCTTCCCTTCTTCTCATTGCTACCATCATGAAAGAAGTACAGGAGCCTGAAGATCCTACTCAGTGATTCAGAAACTGCATATTCCCATCCACTGTCAGTTTTCTGAATAGACCATGAACCCATGAACACTACCTCATTTCTTTTATTTACACGGTGTATTTAATGTTGTAATTTATATTAATTTTATTTCTTTGCACTGTACTACTGCTGCAAAACAGCAAATTTCATATCATGTAAAGTTTTGATAATAAACTTGATTCTGATTCTGAGACTCATTGAGTACTGGCACAAAAATTACACCAGTGGGGACAGTAAAGTGTACTTAGAGCACAGTGTCATTCATTATCTCAAACAATGTAACAAGAATTACATAACAGTCTAGAGCAGGGTTCCCAATCTTTATTATGCCATGTACAATACCATTAAGCAGAGGTCCATAGACCACAAGTTGTGAATCACTTAGGCATTGGAGGAAATCAATTGGGCAGGCAGCATCTATGGAGAGAAAGGAACAGTTGATGTTTCAGGTGAACATCCTGGTCCAGATGAAGTGTCTTGACCGAACTGTTGACTTTTTGTTTCCATCCATAGATGCTGCCTGACCTGCTGAGTTCCTCCAGCATCATTCAGATTTCCTTCGGATTCCAGCATCTGCAAATTTGAGGTGGTGGGGTCCTGGCTTCAGAACTTATCAAGGCAATTAAACCCAATGTCTGGATGTCAATTTAGGTGCTAGGCCTGAGTGAAAAGGTCAGGGTGTCAGGGTGTCAGGGCTTGAGGCGAGGGACGGCCGGTTCAGGTCACTGCCCATGGCTCAGCTATGCTGCACTATGGGACACTCTTCAGTTTGGAACACTATTTGCTTGCAGTTATTGATATGTTTTATTTTCTCTCCACACTTTTTTCTGGGTTCTTTTTTTTTATCGGTTTGTATGGCATGAAGTGTCGCTTTTCTCTGCACATGTGTTTGTTGGTCTTTTTTATATGGGTTCTTTTGGGTTTCTTTGTTTTGTGACTGTCTGTTAGGAGACAAATCTCAAGGTTGTATAATGCATAAATGATTTGACAATAAATATACTTTGAACATTTGAACTTGAACTCTTGTATCTCCAGTATAGCAGGTTTGATGGGCCAAATAGCCTGTCTGGGTTTCAGTTTGTTGCATTCTTCTAATTCATTGATTAACATGTCCCTGCTCTCTTACAGTGAGGTTTTAGCAGAGAGAGAAAGAGAGAGAGAGAGAGAGAGAGAGAGAGAGAAAGATTACTTAAAACTAATAAAAAGTGACAAAGCATGCCAACAAAATCATCTATTGTTGAAAATTAAATATGATCAATTTATCACTTTCAGATTCATTTTAGATTTGCAATTTATCTGAAATCCGTTGGTATAAACAAGATTATTATACATATGGAATGAATAAACTGCAGAGCACATACTGAATAATGCAGGTTAGCAAGTAATTGCAAGACTGTTATGTTTTCAACATCATTAAGAGTTGCTGAAGCGAACCTTGGAATCTTTATAGATATCAATTGTCTTTCAGTATTTGCCAACAGATTGGAAATTAAGTTATGAGAGGGGAAAATGAATTGAGACAGAAAAAGGCACAAGATGAAGATTTCATTGAAACTTGAAGGGCAGCTTTTCAACCCAGTGTGTGTTATAAGACCATAATACACAGGAGCAAAATTTGCCTATTCAGCCCATTGAATCTGCCCCACCATTCAATCATAACTAATTCATATTCCCTCTCACCCTCACTCTTCTGACTTTTCCCCACAATCTTTCACACCCTGATTAATCAAGAAGCTATCAAACTCTGCTTTAAAAATACCCATGGACTTGGCTTCCACAGCCATCGGTAGCAGTGGATTTCACAGATTGGCCACTCTCCTCATCTCTGTTCCTTCTATGCTGAGGCTGTGTCTTCTGGTCCTGAACTCTCCACGTTCACTCTGTCTAGGCCTTTCAACATTTGGTAGCTTTCAATAAGATCTCCCACTCATTATTTTTAATCCAGCGAGTACAGAGCTACAGCCATGAAATGTTCCTTAGATATTAATCTTATAACTTCAAGATAATTTCTGTAAACCTACTCTGGATTTTCTCCAATACCAGCACATCCTTTCTCAGATACGGGCTACAATACTGCTCACAACACTCCAAATGTAGTCTGAGCAATGCCATATAAAGCCACTGCATTATATCGTTACTAGGGATGCATTTAGGATGTGTGCATTTGATCTCAAGTTACCTTGACCTTAGGCTCAGCACACAGATGTAACGACAAAGAAGGCCCACCAATACTTTGAATTTAGTCTGTGACCAAATATGTTAACAAATTTGTATATCTGCACAGTAGAACATATCCAGCACATCAGGGAGGGGTATGGTAATTCCAGGCTGCTGTGTAGTGGACACAGTCCTGTCCATCAAGGGTACAGCCCTCCACGCCATTTTCAGCATCACTCATCAAAGATCTGCAGCACTTGGGTGATGCTCTCTTTTCACAGATAGTGTGGGAGGTGCTGAAGCCTGTAGTCCCCCACCAACTACATTCCTAGAGCTGCCAAATTTTTGGACTAAACCTATCTCAGCAATGGAACACTACAGACCACCTCTTGCTCTACCATGGATTGTCTTTGACAGTCTTGCATAATGTTTGTCTTGTGTGTTGTCTGTACCTACGCTGCAAGAAAACTTTTCATTGCTCCTGTACCTTACCAGATTTATTCACAGGACAATTACCTTGCCTTGACTTGATTGATGCTTGATAAGGTAATAATGAGATGGCTTCTTAATTGAACTATGACGGGATATCGGTTTTACTGTTAGGTTAATAGATTTTTTCCTTATTTCTGACAGTATCAAAAGACACAATTTGGAACATTAAGTTCATGCTAGTTCTCAGTCCCAATTCCCCCATTAATTCGCAAACTCTCTCTCACAGACTCAATACCTTTTCCCTGATCCTCCTGTTGTCCACCATCCCCATTCTGTCTTTTCCCCTTCTCCCACTGGGCAAAAGATACAAAAGCCTGAAAGCATAAACCACTAGACTCAAGGAGAGCTTATATCCCACTGTTACCAGAAAACAAGAAGAAACCCATGCTGTCGTAGGGAAAATGTATCTTGTAGATGGTGGGACCTGAGTAACTCATTGCTTGATAGTCTTGGTGCAATAGCTTAGACCATGGAATGGGACCTTCAGGAATATCAGATTGGTGGCTATAGAACTCAAATATTAGATAATTTTTAATGAAGAACTGCATTTGATTTCAGCATCATGTATATATCATAAGATGGTAATGTACAAAATATTAGACTTTTGACATGTGCTTGTGTCCTTAGGCAGAAATTAGCTTGAATTGAAAATATTCTGAGCACTGAACTGCAAAAGCATGAATAATTGAAGATATATTTTATAGCAGGATGAGAATAATGTATTTAAGTGTTGTGCTTGAATCAGGTACTCTAAGGAGTGGAAGTAAATGAAGAGTGATTGCTCTGGAATGTTCCTCTTCTCTCAGCCAAAATTATGGAGTGGGGAGGGAATGGATTTGCTTTTGGTCATCGAATCAGAATCAGGTTTAATATCACTGACATAATTCTGTCATAGAACACAGAACATAGAAATCTACAGCACGCGACAGGCCCTTCAGCCCACAATGTTGTGCCGACCCTGAAACCTATTCAAGAAACTGCCTAGAATTACCTTACTACATAGCCCTCTATTTCTCTAAGCTCAATGTTCCCACCTCTGAGTCTCTTAAAATACCCTATTGTATTTGCCTCAGCCACTGTCACTGGCAGTGAATTCCATGCACCCACCACTCTTCATGTGAAAAACTTACCCCTGACATTCCCACTGTACCTACTTCCAAGCACCTTAAAATTATGCCCCCTCATGTTAACTATTTCAGCCCTGAGAAAAGGGCTCTGTCTATCCACATGAACAATGCCTCTCATCATCTTGTACACCTCTATCAGGTCACCTCTCATCCTTTGTCATTCCAAGGAAAAAAGGCTGAGTTCACTCAACCTATTCTTATAAGACAGGCTCTCCAATGCAGGCAACATGGCTTCCACATCCTTCCTGTAGTGAGGTGACCAGAAATGAGCACAGTACTCCAAGCGGGGTCTGACTAAGGTCTTATATAGCTGCAACATAACCTCCCAGCTCTTGAACTCAATCCCATGGTTGATGAAGGCCATCACCATATGCCTTCATAAGAATACTGTCAACCTCTGCTGCAGCTTTGTGTCCTATGGACACAAACCCTAAAATCTCTTGTACCTTCAGACTGCCAAGAGTCTTACCATTAATACTACATTCCATCTTCAAATTTGACCTACCAAAATGAATTACTGTAGCGACCCACTTCCCAGCGCACTCGAACCGGCTTACAGAGTGGCACGTGCGTCGGCATTGAGGCCGGTCCCAAAGAGGGTGCCAAGCCTGCTTCACCAGCAAGGGGAAAAGCCCATGCGCGGTACAGGACTGTGAATACGCGTTACAACGAATTACGACACCTGCAACAGAGCACCGGGTCCCACCCTGAGGGCCGCGAACAGCAGCACAGTAAGGACCTACGGCACCCGTATCGTGCGGCTACAGCTCTGGCCGGTTCACGTGGGACTTCACACTGGCCGCCGTAGCCCAACTGCTCCTGGGAGCGGATTTTTTGCGAGCTCACAGCCTACTGGTTGACCTGCCAAGGAAGAGACTGGTCCACACCGAGACTTTTCAAATGTTCTTCCTGGGTGAAGCGCAGTTGCTGGCCCCACACCTAGACTCCATCACGCTGTCCGACAACAACTTCACCAGAGTCCTGGCAGATTTCCCATCGGTTCTGGCACTGCAGCTCACGGCAGCCATGCCCAGACACAGCGTACAGCACCACATCCCGACACGAGGACCACCCCTCCACGCCCGTGCTCGAAGGCTTCTCCCAGACAAGCTCCAACTGGCGAAGGAGCAGTTCAAGAGGATGGAGGAATTGGGGATCATCCGGCGGTCCGACAGCCCATGGGCCTCCCCCCTGCACATGGTGTCCAAAGCAACAGGGGGCTGGAGACCATGCAGCAACTACCGCAGGCTGAACGAGGCTACAACACCGGACCACTACCCTGTGCCGCACATTCAGGACTTTGCAGCAAACCTGCACGGTGCACGGATCTTCTCCAAGGTAGACCTCGTCCAGGGATACCATCAAATCCCGATGCATCCGGACGACGTCCCCAAAACAGCACTCATCAACCCTTTCGGCCTTTTCGAGTTCTTCCGCATGCCGTTCGGTCTAAAGAATGCCACACAGAAGTTTCAGCGGTTAATGGACGCGGTGGGATGCGACCTGGACTTTGCTTTCATCTATTTGGACGACATCCTCATAGCCAGCAGCCGTGTTCACAAGCATCTGAGTCAAGAGTCAAGAGTCCGCCGCCGCTTTCATTAAATTCAAAGAAGCCTTAGCAAACGCCGTGATGCTAGTGCACCCCAGAATGTCCCTACCGCCCTCACAGTGGACGCATCTAACACGGCAGTAGGTGGGGTGCTGGAACAAATCATCGAGGGTCGCTGGCAACCCCTGGCATTTTTCAGCAAACACCTACGACCACCCGAGCTCAAATACAGTGCTTTCGACCGGGAACCGTTGGCGCTCTACCTGGCAATCCGGCACTTCAGATACTTCTTAGAAGGTAAGCTTTTCACTGCGTTCACAGACCACAAACTGCTTACCTTTGCATTCACAAAAACATCCGACACCTGGTCGTCCCGCCAGCAGCGACATCTGTCCTACATCTCCGAATACACGACGGATGTCCGGCATGTCTCAGGAAAGGACAATGTCGTGGCAGACGCCTTCTCCCGCCTTAACATCCAAGCCCTGCCTCGGGGGTAGACTATGAAGTGCTGGCGTAGACTCAGCAGGCAGACGAGGCGATCCCTAATTACAGGACTGCAGTCTCTGGTTTGCAGCTCCAGGACTTCCCCGTAGGCCTAGGTGAGAGGACCCTACTCTGTGACGTCACCACTGGCCAACACCGCCCCGTCATTCCGGCAGCCTGGCGGCAGCATGTTTTCAACTCCATTCACAACTTAGCACACCCCTCCATCAGGACAACCGTCCAGATGGTGGCCAACAGGTTCGTTTGGCACGGACTCTGCAAGCAGGTCAGTGAATGGGCCAAAACGTGCACGCACTGCCAAACAGCCATGGTGCAGCAGCACACCAAGGCCCTGCCGCAGCAGTTCCACCCCACCCACCGGCATTTCCACCACATTCATGTGGATATCGTGGGCCCCCTGCCAGTGTCGCGAGGAGCGCGCCACCTCCTGACTATCGTGGACCGGTTCACAAGATGGCCAGAGGCGGTCCCACTCACTGACACCACCTCCGAATCTTGCACCCGGGCACTGATTGCCACCTGGGTATCTCGCTTTGGTGTACCAGCCCACATTACCTCCGACAGAGGTGCCCAGTTCACCTCCAGCCTGTGGTCAGCTATGGCCAGCCTTTTGGGGACACAGCTGCGCCACACAACTGCCTACCACCCACAGTCGAACGGACTGGTGGAGCGTTTCCACCGTCACCAGAAGTTGGCTCTCATGGCCCGCCTCAAAGGGCCTAACTGGATGGACAAGCTTCCCTGGATCCTGCTCGGAATGTGCATGGCGTCCAAAGAAGTTCTGCACGCCTCGTCGGCCGAGTTGGTGTACGGCGCACCCCTGGTCATCTCCTGGGAGTTCATACCAGCCCCAAGGGGGCAAAAGGAAGAACCCGCAGCAGTCCTGGGCAGACTACATGAGAGGCTCGGTAACCTGGCCCCCATACCCACTTCACAGCATGGGCAGAACCCGACCTGCGTACCCAAAGACCTGTAAAACTGTAAGTTGGTTTTCGTACGACCGGGCGGATATCGGGCACCACTACAGCGGCTTTACGAGGGGCCGTTTACGGTGATCAGAAACAATGGGTACACATTCGTACTGGACATTGGAGGGAAAGAGGAAGTTTTCACGGTGAACCAACTTAAACCGGCCCATGTGGACTTGGTGCAGCAGGTCGAGATTCCGGCACTGCGGCACAGAGGCAGACCTCCCAAACAGAGTCCGACCCAGGCTGTGGACATTGGGGGGTGTATCGCCGATTCTGGGGTGGGGGGGGGGGCCACTCACTTCCCAGCGCACTCAAACCGGCTTACAAAGTGGCGCGCGCCGACATTGAGGCCGGTCCCAAAGAAGGTGCCAAGCCTGCTTCACCAGCAAGGGGAAGAGCCCGCGCGCGGGACGGGACTGTGAATATGCACCCCCTACAGCATTCCCGCCCGGGGAGGGCAGGATCAGGAAGGCTTTAAAGCGAGGCCGCGAAGTTTGAATAAATCTCTTTTTGCAACTGCAGCTCACCAACTCCGTGTCGTTATTTCAGCGCTGTGTGTAGCACACCACTACACTACTTCACACTTATCTGGGTTGAACTCCATCTGCCACTTCTCAGCCCAGTTCTGCATCCTATCAATATCCCACTGAAATCTCTGATGGTCCTCCACACTATCCACAACACCCCCAACCTTTGCGTCATCAGTAAACTTACTAACCCATTCCTCCACTTCCTCATCCAGGTCATTTATAAAAATCACAAAGAGGAGGGGTCCCAGAACAGATCCTTGTGGAACACCACTGGTCACTGACCTCCATGCAGAATACGAGCGATCTATAACCACCCTTTGCCTTCTGTGGGCAAGCCAATACTGGATCCACAATGCAGGGTCTCCTTGGATCGCATGCCCTGTTACTTTCTGAATGAGTTTTACATGGGGAACCTTACCAAATGCCTTACTGAAATCCATTTACACAACATCCACTGCTCTACCTTCATCAATGTGTTTTGTTACATAGAAACATGGAAAACCTACAGCTCAATACGGGCCCTTCAGCCCACAAAGTTGTGCCGAACAACTTTTAAATCTCCTCTGCATCCTTTCTATGGCTTCCACATCCTTCCTGTAGTGAGGTGACCAGAATTGAGCACAGTACTCCAAGTGGAGTCTAACGAGGGTCCTATATAGCTGCAACATTACGTCTCAGCTCCTAAATTGAATTCCACGATTGATGAAGGCCAATACACCATACATCCTTAAAGAATTCAATCAGGCTCATAAGGCATGACCTGCACTTGACATAACCATGCTGACTATCCCTAATCAGATTATGTCTTTCCAAATGCTTATAAATCTTGCCTCTCAGGATCTTCTCCAACAACTTGCCCGCCACTTCAGTGCATTAGCATTACTCCCTTTCTTGAACAAGGGAACAACATTTGCAACCCTCCAGTCCTCTGGCACTTCTCCTATCCCTATTGATGATGCAAGGATCATCACCAGAGGCTAAGCAACCTCTTCCCTTGCTTCCCATAGTAGCCTGGTGTCTGGTCCTGGCAACTTATCTAACTTAATGCTTTTCAAAAGCTCTAGCACATCCTCTTTTGTAATGTCTATATGCTCAAGTGTTTCAGTCTGCTGTAAGTCATCACCACAAAATCCTTACAGACAGTGGTGGGAACACCCATGTGATCAATTAACCTACTAACCCGTACATATTTGGAATATGGGAGGAAATCAGGTACCTAACTGAAACACGTGATCAGAGAAAATGTACAAAGTCTTTACAGACAGTGGTGCTCGCTATAGCTTAATGATGTGAATATCATGTCCATTGTGTCTCTTCATAGAGGACATCTACATTTGCAGTCCAGACGATCCTTAGCACTGGGAAACAGTGGTTGAGAAGGATCTTTGCGACAAGCTTCCCTGTCACAGTCAGCAGGGAATCCCAAGTGCACTTGCTACACTTGGACTTGTCTTCTTTCTGGATGACGGTCATGATTGGAATGGGACCAAAATCCCAAGCACATCCTCCCCTCCTGATAAATAATTAAAAGTTAACAGACAGGTTTGAATGAAAAGTTGTTCTTGAGAGAAAAAAACTCTTGGGAAACTCTTTTGCATAATGCAGCTTATATAAAGTAAAACAGTTCGAGTCTCTGAAATCCATTACCATTTTTATTGCACCAGTCTATTTTTATGCAATTGACCTTGATGTAGCACTGACCTTGCCAAATGAAAATATACTTTTAATAAGCATATTCCCTTTAGTATCACTTTACAGGCATGTGTAGCCAAAATTTGATTATGACTGGACGTTTTCTTGAGCAAACTTTTATTTGTGTTCAGTGTGAGCATGGGACTGCATAGTTACACATTGGTGCTAGTTCACATGCCCCCTGCAGTACTCACAGCAACCACATTTTATCTTGCCCACCAATAATGAAATTGAGTTACAAAACAAGAACAAAAGAAATTAACGGGTTTAGGGGCATTCAACACATTTAGAAAGCGCTATCCAGTCAGGGTCTTCTCCTTTCATCCTCTTAAAGATTACTCAGAGACGGGAGATTCATTTAGGTCCCTTTATCTTCGTAAGATACAGGAGCATAATTAGGGCATTCAGCCCTAATAGGGAAATCAGAAATACGCACAATATTCCAAATGTGGCAGAGCAAAGTTACTCATAACTATCATTGGAGCCCTCAAAGAGCACAGTCATGTTAACTATTTCCCCGGAACACAAGGAATTCTGCAGATGCCGGAAATCTAGAGCAGCACATGCAAAGTGTTGCAGGAACTCTGTAAGTCAGGCAGCATCTATGGAGAGCAATAGAGCGCTGTCATTTTGCCCTGAGATCAGTCATCAGTCCAGAATGAAGTATATCCTCCAGTATAAATCATCATCACCCTGGGAAAAAGTGCTGGCCCTCCACTCTATCTGCATCTCATCATTTTATACATCTCTATCAAGTGGCCTCTCATCTCCCTTGATCCAGAGAAAAAGAGTTCTTGTTTTCTCAATCTTTACTCGTAAGACGTGCTCTCTAATTCAGGCAGCATCCTGGTAAATCTCCTCTGTATCCTCTCTAAAGCTTCCACATCCTACTTAGAATGAGCTTTTGTTGCTTCTAAATTCTTATTGTGTCTTATTTTGACTGTGATTTGATAATTTCCCTGTAAAGCATCTTAAGATTCTTGGTTACATGAAAGAAGTTAGATAAATATGGACAGGAATGAAAAGTAGTAGGTAATTCATTCTGCTGCCTCGTTTTATACTGTAATCTGATCCATACTTCTGAATCCCAAGGGGTGTAATCTGACAAGTACATTTCTAACTGTGATAATAACTCTATAAATAGTGGAAAAATCAACATTTATTCAGCTGTACTTAAATAAAAGAAAATATCATAAAAGGATACCTACACACAGTGGCAACAATGGCCTGGAATTATGCTAACTCATGGCAAACTTTTTTTGCTGTTTACTGCCCCTGGAGCACTGTAAATTCAATGTGTACAGAGAGGAACATAACTGCATTAGGAAAAAACATTTTAGTATTGTTATATGAGGCTGCTGAACAAGATAAGAGCCAATGGCATTACAGGAAAAATACTGACATGGACAGAAGATTGGTTCACTGACGCATGGCAAAGAGTGAGAATAAAGGAAGTGTTTTCTGGTTGGCTGCTGGTGACTAGTAGTGCTCAGCAAGAATTGGTATTGGGACCACTTCTTCTTGCCTTATATGACAATGATTTGGATGATGGGATTGTGGGCTTTGTTTGTAAATGATACAAGGAGGGGCAGGTAATGTTGAGAAAGCAGGGAACATGTAGAAGGATTTAGATCTGCATGATGGACAAAGAATTTGCAGATGGAATACAGTGTAGGGAACTGTATAGACATGTGCTCTGGTAGAAGGAATAAAGTCATACTTTATTTTCTAAATTGGGAGAAAATTAACAAATCAGAGGTGCAAAGGGACTTGGGAGTCCTCATGTAGGATTCCCTAAAGAGTAACTTGTAAGTTGTGTCAGAAGGCAAATGCAATGCTAGCATTTATTCCATGAGGATTGGACTATAAAAGAAAGGATGTAGCGCTGAGGCCTTATGAGGTATTGGTCAGAATAGACTTGAAGTATTGTGAGCAGTTTTGGGCCCCTTATCCATGAAAAACGTGCTGGCATTGGAAGTTCACGAGATTTATTCCACGAATGAACAAGTTAACTTGTAAGGATTTTTTTGATGCATCTGGTCCTGTACTCACTGGAGTTTAGAAGGGAGATCTCATTGAAACCTCTCAAATATTAAAAAGTCTTGAGTGGATGTACAGAGGGAGAGCCTGGAACCAAAGGGCATTGCCTCAGTTTATAAGGTCATCCTTTTAGAACAGAGATAAGGAGGAATTTCCTTAGATAGAGGTAAATGTGTGGAACTTATTGCCACAGACGGCTGTGGAAGGCTAGCTATAAGGTCTATTTAAAATGAAGATTAATAAGTAAGGATGTCAAAGGTCACAGGGAGAAGGCAGGAGATTGGGATTGAGAGGGATAATAAATCGACCATGATGGAATCATGGAGCAGACTCAATGGGCTGAATGGCCTAATTTTTCCCCTCTTGTCTATTGTGTTATGGTCTTATGGTCCCATACTTGTAACAGAGAAGATCATCTCTGAATGCACAACACATTGAACCTTGAATAATCTGTGACAAATCTGTCAATTCACTCAGAATGAGTGAAGCGGTAAGATGGTGGCACACTCACATGCAGCGGCTTCGATTGGGTCAACCAAAGGTGTTACTGTCTTTTTTAAACATATTTTATGATTGCAAGACCCTGCTGGACATTCAGAACTTAAATTACTGCATGTCTACCTCATCAGTGAGTTGCTCATTGGCAGGGAAACTGAAGCTGGTCTTAGTGAAGGTTGCGATCTTGCTTGCAACAGCGAGGCATTGGTGATCGAAGGAGGTGTATAACGTAGCAGCGATTGATCATCTTAGTCCCTTTTCTTGTGATCACAAAGCCATATTGGACATTGGTGGTGTGGAATGTTGCAAGTCCATTTCACTGGTTTATTGGCAAATGGTGGAGGTGGGGAGGAGCTGAGTGGCCTCATCCATAGTGAGGCTAGGCCCCAAGCCATGATGTTGCCTGCTTGCAGCTGCCCAGGGGATGGCATTGGAATCAGGTGCTTTACCAGAGTGCTGGAGGTGGTATGGCATGGTATCCTTGCTAGAGTCAATGCTGCCTCCAGTGTTCACTCAACAGAAAACAAGAGATACTGTGTTTGACAGCAGACTGCTACAACATTCATGGGCTCAGGGACTTGGACTATATTTTAGTGCTATCTTCTATGTGCTGTATGTGCCCTGTGTTGTTGTATGACTGTTGGTACTATGCTTTGCAATTTGGACCCAGAGAAATGCTGTTTCATTTGGCTGAATTCATGAATATCCAAATATGGTTGACTGACAAAAAATTTGAACTTGAACTTATTTTCTCACAAAATGTGTCCACAATATGAATCGATATTTGGCATGGAGCATAGCGAACATCCCACTTATGGAGATATTAGTAGGTTCAGTGGGAATTATTAGCATAGGGAGGGCAAGGGGGTTGATTGTAGGTAGCTCAGCACATAAACCAGGCTGATTCTATCATAAGGGGCACGGTAGAGTGCAGTAGGGGTCGTGAGGGGCCTAGATCAGATGAATGAACACAGTCTTTTTTCCCAAGGTTGGGGAATCAAGAACAGAGAGCACAGTTTAAAGATGAGAGGAACTTAACAGGAAACTGAGAGGTAACTCTTTTCATCCAGAGGGTGGTGCATCTATGGAGCGAGCTGCCAGATGTATAGGGTCCACACTCAAAGATTCAAGAACATCTTCTCCCCCCCCCCACCCCCTGCCCCGCCATCAGATCCCAGGCACCAATCAATGTTACATGGCCTATACTTCCTTGAGCATGAGGAGGTGGTGCCTCAAGAAGGCGGCATCCAGCACAATGAACAGTCACCATCCAGGGTATATCCATTTCTTGTTACTAGAGGAGGAACAGCTACTTCCCATTGCCATCCCAACAGTCCATCAATTCATGAACAGCACCTCACTATCAGCTCTTTCACATTTTGGCACTGTTTATTTATTGTAACTTATTGTTATTGTAATTACAGCAATTTTTATGCCTTGCACTAAATTTCCCAACATGTGTCAGTGACAATATATCTGATTCTGAGGAAGTGGCTGGAGTACAGTACTGTGCAAAAGTTGTAGGCACATATATACGTATAACTAGGGTGCCCAAGACTTTTGCACAGTACTGTATTAATTTTATGTATTGCACTGTGCTACTGCCTCAGAAAACAAATTTTTTGACATATGTGAGCAATGATAAAGCTGATTCTG
Source organism: Hypanus sabinus (assembly GCF_030144855.1). NCBI lineage: Eukaryota > Metazoa > Chordata > Chondrichthyes > Myliobatiformes > Dasyatidae > Hypanus > Hypanus sabinus. The sequence goes on along the minus strand of NC_082722.1, from coordinate 74,935,254 downwards.
ATATGGATGTCTATTGTGGACTGAGAGTTGGAAGGGGAAGAGAGAGGGGAATCATGGTTAGGAAAAGGAGAAGAGAGAGAGATGGGAGTGTGAAGCACCAGAAAGATATTCTGTAAGGATCAACAAAATTAATTGTTTGGAATCAAATGATCTTGCTGGTGTCTAAGGGTTGGGTGTGTCTGCATCAACATCACCCCCCACCCCTGGCACTCCTTCTCTGCCACCTGCCCCACACTCCTCCCATGGCACTCTACTTCCATCATTCTCAACATCATTTACTCCTGGCAGATTTACAAACTCGCTTTACAAAGTCTTATATGCCCCTAAGGCTTGTGTATAGTACTGTATGCCGATTGACATAATTTAAAGGAGACCTGGACAAGTATGTTTATAGGAAAGGTTTAAGGAGATACTAGTTTAATGTGGGCAAATGGGACCAGCTTAGATGGCAATATTTGTCAGCATGGACCAGTTGGGTCAGAGTACCCATTTCTATACTCTATGACTTTATGACTCCAAGTGAAAGAAATACAGAAGATTCTGCAGATTATGGAAATCTTGAGCAACACAAAATGCTTGAGGAATATCATTTTGGAGCAGTATCAATGAACAATCGACATTTCTGGCCATAGAAGACAGTGATGGATGTTTGCTGTTCCAACAGGAGACCTGTGATTAGCAGAGTTCGTGGAAACCGCCACTCTATGTGTAGAACAATTAACCTGTATGTTTCCTTTAAACTTTCTCTCCTATCTTTAAAACCATGTCTTTCAAGATTTATCATTTCAATGCTGGGAAAAATATAACAATTTTTCTGGTCTTCTCTCAGCCTCCAAAGCCGAAGAAAAAGAAACAATCCAAATTTCTCCAATGTCTCCATTTGCTTATACCCTCTAATCCAGACAGCAGTTATTCTCTGTCCTCTCTCCAAAACCTTCATAATCTTCCTGTAATGGGGAAACCAGAAATGTACATACTATCCCAAATGCAGTGTAACCAAAGTTTGATACAGTTCCAACATAACTTCCTGACCCTAATACTCAATGCCCAGACTAATGAAGCAAGCATGTTGTGGGCTCTCTTTATCACTCTATCTACTTGTGTTCCCACTATCAGGGAGCTAGGAATTTGAACCCCAAGGTGCCAGTACATCTTGCTGTAAAGGATGCTGCCATTAACTTGCCCTTTACACTTGATCTACCACCTCACACATTCTCCAATCTGGAAAATCTGAACCAAAAAACAGGAAATGCGGTCCAAAAGTGCATGTGAAAAGAGTAACAATTCCATAGGTGTTCAGTGGAGAATACTTGACCATTTGCATTATAGCATGGTGTGGAGGCTCCAACACATAGGATGGCAAGAGGTTGCAGAGGGTTGTAGACTCAGCCAGCTCCATCACAGGCATTCTGACTTTTCCCCTCTTTCACCAAGCAGAAGATAAAAAAGCCTGAAAGCAAATACCACCAGGATCAAGGGCAGCTTCTATGGTGCTGTTATCAAACTCTTAAATGGACCTCTACGATGGACACCTGACCTCACAATCTACCTCATTATGATCTTGCACTTTATTATTTAACTGTTCTGCACTTCCTCTGTAGCTTTTAAGCTTTAATCCACATTTTTATTGTTTTACCTAGTTCTACCACAACGCACTGACCTGAATGAACACAGACAAGACTGGCTTTTCACAGTATCTCAGCACATGTACAATAGTAAACCATTTCCAATCCCAATTCCAACCCTTCCCACCATTGAGAACATCTTCAACAAATGGTGCCTCAAAAAGGCAATTTCCATTACTAGAACCCTTCACCATCCAAGACATGCCCTCTTCTCATTACTACCATTGGTAAGGAAGTACAGGAGCCTGAAGACCCACTCTCAATGATTCAGGAACAACTTCTTCCACTTCACCATCAAACTTCTGAATGGTCCATGAACACTACCTCACTACTCCATTTTTTTCACTATTTTCTTCACTACTTTTAATTTATAGTAATTTACATTTTCCACTGCCCTGCTGCTAAAGAACAACACGTTTCATGTCTTCAAATTCAATGATAAAAACTTGTTTCAGATTCTGATTCAAAGGGACCTTCTCTGGAGGGTACAATTCAGATTCCGATTCCAATTCGGATTCAAAGGGAATGCTCAGTAGGGTACAATTCTGATTGTGATTCTGACTCAAAGGGGACATTTGTCGGGTGCAACAGTAAACATTCATGCACAGATGTAAGTTATTAGCAAAATCATCACTGCCCTATTGGTCAATCAAAGAGGTGAATGAGTTAATTACAGCTTGATACTCAGAAAGCAAGAATAATTAATGTACAAGTTGAAGTTCTATTGTTTGTTAATGAGTCAGGATCCATTTTGAATTTTTGTGAAATCAAACACTGACAAATCCCTCAAAGTTAAAACAAATAAAACTGCAGATGTCTGTGATTATTTCAGAGACTTCAATATTGCATAATGTTAATACACTGCATTAGAATTGTAGATGCTGAGCTCATGGTGATTTATTTTGGAGATATTAAAAATGCTTTATTCATTTACCCACACCATGATTTAAACAGGAGTCAAATTCACAGTAGATGGAGGTTACCTTTTATTCAATATTCAATCCAATATATCCTATTGAATAATGAATATGGTACTTTGTAAATCAGTTATCATAAATTAGCTGTTTTAAAAAAATATTATTTTCATGTTGTAAAGGATCATACTGTTAGACAAAACTGTCGTGTCAGTGGAAAAGTTTCTTTCTGATGTCATTGCTGCCTTGAAACTAGATAGAATGAGATTCCACTTTCCAAGTTCAAGTTCAAATTTATTGTCATCTGACTGTATATATATATATCAAAATTTAAAGTTCAGAATAAATTTTATTACCAAAGTACAGATAGGGTGCATCTAAGGTGGAGGTTGGTAGATTTTTGATTAGTCATGGTGTTGAATGTTACAGGGAGAAGGCAGCAGAATAGGGTTCAGGGGGAAATGGATTAGCCACGATGAAATGGCTTCTTCCTGATGGCAGCATCAAGAAGAGAGCATGTCGAGGGTGGTGTTTACCTCTGGACTGTTGTGCAACCTCCAACCCGATGGCACAAATATTAAATTCTCCTTCTAGTGAAAATAATCCCTCCCCCTTTTTCCTTCTTCTATTCACCACTCTGCCTTCTTACCACTTCTTACCTGCCTTTACCTGCCCCTGAGTTCCCTCCCTCTTCCCTTTCTCCTATGGTCCACTCGGCCCTCATCAGATTCCTTCCTCTCCAGCCCTTTACCTAAATGGCTTCAACTATCATCTTCTACCTATCCTCCTTCCCCACCACCTTTTTACTCTGTCAGCTTCCGTCTTCCTTCGCAGTCCTAAAGAAAGATCTTGGCCAGAAATGTTGGCTATTTATTAAGTTCCATAGATGCTGCCAGACCTGCTGAGTTCCTCCAGCATTTTGTGTGTGTTCCTCTGGATTTCCAGCATCTGCAGTCTTTCTCATGTTTACTCATTTCTTAGTCACTTGCTCTGAGTCCCAGTACTACCTCCCCAACAGCACTGTCACTAGAAGATTTGGGATGCAAGAAGCTCCAGATCCAATTTGTCTGTTATGATTCAGTCCACCAATCACCTCAGGCTCCTGCTTCCTGTCCCACACTTTCTTCTTCAAACTGGCCACCGCCCCTCTCCACTTTCAGTCCTAATGCAGGATTTCAACACTAAATGTTGACAATCCTTTTCCTTCCACAGACACTGCTCAACGCCCTGAGATCCTCCATCAGATAAGGCTGTAAAATTGACTACAATACATACTTCCCAGTTGTGGTGTGAGATTACAAATTTACAGGGAAGTGGAAGATGATGGAGGGACAGTTGAAATCTCCTGCAGTGGAAAAGAATTGTGACATGCAAAATTCTTGAAGAATTTCACAGTGTAGATGCAGAGATAATTTCCCTGGCTGGAGATGTTCAAAGTTCCAAGTTCAAAGTAAATTTATTATCAAAATGTCATCGAATACAACATTGTCTTTCATTTTCTTGCGGGCATGCTCAATAAATCTAATAATCATAATAGAATCAATGAAAGACTGCACAAACAGGGCAGACAACCAATGTGCAAAAGATACATCTTTAGGGAGTGGTATCTCAGAAAGGCAGTGTCCTTTATTAAAGATCTCCAGCACCAGAGCATGCCCTTTTCTCGCTGTTACCATCAGGCAGGAGATACAGAAGCCTGAGGGCACACACTCAGTGATTCAGGAACAGTTTCTTCCTCTCTGCCATCCGATTCCTAAACGGACATTGAAGCTTTGGGCAATACCTCATTTTTTTTAGTATACAGTGTTGCTGTTTTTGCACTTTTGTTAATAATCTATTCAATATATGTAATTGATTTACTTGTTTATTTATTACGTTTTATTTTATTTATTACTTTTTTCTCTCTCTCTGCTAGATTACGTATTGCATTGAACTGCTGCTGCTAAGTTAACAAATTTCATGTCACATGCCAGTGATAATAAACCTGATCCTGATTCTGATTCTCACAACAAACAGTTCAACAACAAAAGGAAAAAAGGAAATAATAATAATAATAAATAAGCAATAAATATCAAAAACATGAGATGAAGGGTCCTTGATAGTGAGTCCAGAGTTCGCGGGAATGTTTCAGTGATGGGGCAAGCGAAGTTGGGTGAAGTTATCCCCTCTGGTTCAGGAGACTGATGGTTGAGGGGTATTAACTTTTCCTCAACCTGGGTGGTGTGAGACTTGAGGCTTCTGTACCTTCTTCCTGATGGCAGTAGAATGCATGACATGGGTTCTGGAGGTCTCTGATGACCAATGCCGCTTTCCTGCAACAACGGTCCATGTAGATGTGGTCAATAGTGGGAGGGTTTTACCCGTGATGGACTGGGCATATCCTTTTCTTTTTGCATGATTTTCCATTCAAGTACATTGGTGTTTCTATATGAGCCTGTGATGCACTCAGTCAAAATACTCTTTCTTCATCACACATCTGTGGAAGGTTGCCAAAGTCATAGATGTCATACTGAATCTTTGTGAACTCCAGAAGCACTAGAGGCATTGCCCTACTTTCTTCCTAATTGCACTTCCACGCTGTGCCCAGGACCGGTCCTCCAAGATAATAACAGTGAGGAGTTTAAAGTTGCTGATCCCCCAATGAGGAAGCTTCCTCCTCCTGAGGTTAATAATAAGCTCCTTGGTCTTGTTGACATCAAGTAAGTGGCTGTTGTTATGGTACTACTGAACCAGATTTTCCAATTCCCTCCTCCTCAGCTCAGTTCTTCCACTGGCTCAGAATTAGCGATCTCGGTTCTATCAACAAGTTCTTCACTTAGTGGTGCAGACACTGAGTGATTTCAAGGAGGAAATGATAGGTTTTTAGATATTATAACTTTTTTTTAGGGTAGGGGTTCCCAACTGCTTTTATGCCATGGACAAATATCATTAAGCAAGTGGTCCATGGACCCCAGGTTGGGTACACCTGATAGAGATACAGCACAGTAACTGGTCCTTCTGATTCGACAATTCCGTGCCATCCAATTACAACCATGTGGCCAATTAACCTACTAACTTGTAGAACGCACACAAGTTGCTGGAGGAATCTAACAGGTCAAGCAGCATCTTGATGAAGGGTCTCGGGCCAAAATGTTGACCGTTCATCATTCTCCATGGATGCTGCCTGACCTGTGGAGTTCTGCCGGCATTTTGTTTGTGTTGATCTGGATTACCAAGTATCTACAGAATCTCTCGTTTTTACGAAACCACCTTTTGGAATGTGGGAGGGAACTGGAGCAAACAGAGGAAACCAACACAGTCACGGGTAGAGCGTCTAAAATCCTACCAGAAAGCCGTGGGAATTGAACCTGGGTCACTTGTGCTGTAATAGCGTTACGCTAACAACTACACTATCATGTTGCCCTAAGTGCTAGACAGTCATGCTAAGGTGAAGTGTGAATGGTGGAGCAGACACAAGGGATGGAATCGTTTATTCTTGCTTAGTGCCTTATGCTCTAAACAATTCTAGTCAGGCATTCAACAGAACACTTCCTTTCAGTGTATTTGATGGTATAAAAGAACAACTGTTCCTACTGAAAGGCTTTGGTCAAAGAAAAAACTCATTGCCTGCTAATCAATTTGCAAATCCCTCTACTGTCTCACATCTTCCTCAAAGGAAGATGTCTAAGAGATAAAAGCAATTACAACCTTTCCTTCACATCTAATATCCTCCCAAAATCAAACACATGTTTTATGTGGTAATCGTAAAAAAAACTCTCCTCACATTATGCTGAAAGTGGTTTCAGGTTCAAAGTTTTCATCTGCAGAAGTGACTCATGCAAGGACAGCTGGAAAACCCCTAATGGTCACATCTAAGAGAGAGGATTGAGATCAAACAGGGGGACACAGAACTTGCAGTGGACTCCTTCCCATATTCATGAGGTGACAGTTTCACAGTCCTCTCATCTGAGGCTTCATCTCCCATGTGAAAGTTCAGCTGCACTATGTCACACTGCAAAAGTACAGAGGATCGAAATGCTTTCACGCGCAGCAATTTCATCACAAGGCAAAGCATTGAAGATCATCACTGTGTCGGGTTGGAGGGGCTTGTAACTTCCTGAGGTCGTGAGAGCGTTGTTGCCTGGAGTTTAGCCTCCTGCTGCTTAGTTCCTGGTAGCGTCACTCATGGTGGTAGGGTCAAGGTGGAGATTCCAAATAAAGAGCGATCCATCCAAGGCCTCAGCGCTGGGGCTGGTGGAAGATTACTATAGTCTTCCTCCAACTTCAGTGCCAAAGGGTCCCCAGTAATCTTGTTCTCCATGCCACTGAATCCTGACCCTGATCCATCAAGGACCGTGTGGTGGCTGCCCTTGCATCAGCATCGCCACATTAAACAACACCACGTACAGGCGTACTCCATTAAGCAAATCCACCCTAATATTCCGGATACGCCTTAGGAGAACATCATATTCAACTCAACTGATTGCACCTCCACTGGTTCGTTTTAAGACCAGTGTGGCATGTGCTCTTTTGGAGACTTCTGGGCTTGACCTCAAATGATTAAACCTAGAACTTGCTTGCAGATTTGTATGTCTTTGCACAATAAAATTCATAAAGATCTCAAAAATTGGCTAATTCCACCACACACACACACACACACACACACACACACACACACACACACACACACACACACACACACACACACACACATAGATACAAATAAGTACATGCTCACACACAAACAACTCTTAGACACAAAGGCTCATACACACACACATCCCCCACAGACAGACTCACACACACACACACACACACAAGTAATTAAAAGACTACTGTCACGCTGTGTTCTTCCAGTGGAGTGTGTATTGGCACAGACAGCCTGTGCAGTGCCTCACTTAAGCTTGTAGGGTTGGAGGATTTCTAGCTAAGGGCTCTGGCAGCATTTAATCTTGTACCAAAACACGAGGAAATCTGCAGATACTGGAAATTCAAGCAACACACACAAAATGCTGGTGCTACACAGCAGGCCAGGCAGCATCTATAGGAAGAAGCACTGTCAACGTTTCGGGCCCAGACCCTATAGATGCTGCCTGGCCTGCTGTGTTCCACCAGCATTTTGTGTGTGTTGCTGTAATCTTTTCAACCTTGTGCTCTATACCTGTGGACAGCACAAAGTGACTCACCCCGTTGTAGTGCACTGTATAGTATAATGAAGAAGGCATCCGACACGATTCTGCAGGAATTTAAATAGTAAAAGCAACAATGACATGTGATAGTGTAGCGGTTAGCACAACACTATTATAGGTAGGAGTTTTGGAGTTTGGAGTTCAATTCCAGCACCAGCTGTAAAGAGTTTGTATGTTCTCTCCATGAACTGCATGGGTTTCCTCCCATATTTCAAAAACTTAATAGTTAGCAGGTTAATTGTCCTGTAGTTATAAACGTAAACACAAGGAAATCTGCAGATGCTGGAAATTCAAGCAAAACACACAAAATGCTGGTGGAACACAGCAGGCCAGGCAGCATCTATAGGGAGAAGCACTGTCGATGTTTCGGGCCGAGACCCTCAGCATTTTGTGTGTATTGCCCTGTGATTATTCCGGTTTTAAGTAGGTGGGTTGCAAGTGCAGCTTGTTGGGTCTAAATGGCCTGTTCAGCACAGTATCTCTAAATAAAAAAATAAGCATCTCTGTACAATTATGGGATGTTACAGTTGGAAGAAAGTTACTTATCTAATTGTACCTGAGCTCACCGAAGAAAACACACAATTTGTCGTACATCCCTCGATGACCAGAGCAATTATATTCTCTTTTTTTAAATGCTCAACCAATTCCTTATGCAACCTCAAATTCAAGTTCATGTTTAATGTCACAGGAACGCATCCACAGATATAAATGTCACGAAAATTAGCCTTCTGCAACAGCAGCACAGTGCATTACAAACATGACAATGACAAGTTACCATAAACTTAACATAAATTATGCTTAATTTACACATGCAAAGAAATAAGCAAAGAAGCTGGTAGCAGTGGGGGAAGAAGCTGTTTTTGAATTCCTCCTGCTCCAGCTCTTTACCTTTACCACTTATTACCTCACAGCTTCTGACTTCGTCCCAACCCTTCCCCAACCGTTTGGTTTCACTTATCACCTTCCCACCTATCACCTATCACCTATCTCTTCCCACCACCTGCTCATTCAGGCATCTTTCCCTTTCCTTTCCACTCCTGATGAAAGGTCATATCCTTAAACATCAACTGTTTATTAATTTCCATAGATTCTCAAGACCGTAAGGAATGATACCATTAAGAAAGTCTTAGACTTCAAGTACCTCGAGTCAAGAATGATGAGTTTGGAGAAGGGCAGAAAGATACGGAAGGCACTGACGTGGAGGGCTGTGAACGACGTGAAGGAAATCTGGAGGTCAAACCTGACCAGAGGGCTCAAAAAGAGGATCTTCATAGCAGTCAGAGAGTCCATTCTCACGTACAGATGCGAGATGTGGACACTCACCAAGACCATACGAAAGTCACTAGATGGTTTCTATAAATGAATGCTCCAGATGGCTCTTGACGTGAGTTGGCAACAACACATGACGAACGTTGAGCTCTATGACAACCTACCAATGCTCACTGCTAAAATTGAGGTGAGAAGACTGCAACTAGAGGGGCACTATCTACACCACCCTGAACTACCTGCCAGCCTAGTCATCACATGGGAGGATGAACTCTGGGTGCCCTCCCAAGACTATGGTCAACACGCTCCTAGAAGATAGCGGTGTGACTAATGTAGATGAACTGAACACACTGATGAGGGAGAGGAGAGGAGTGGAGAGGACCATTTTGGGTGTGCTGTGCTGAATCTTGTACATGGTACCTGATGGCAGCAATGAGGAAAGGGCATGTCCTGGATGGTGGGGGTTCCTGATGATGGATGCTGTTTTCTTGAAGTATCGTCTCTTGAAAATGGCCTTGCTGGTGGGAAGGGTTTTGCTTGTGATGGAGATGACTGAGTCTATGATCCTCTCAGCTTCTTGTAATTCTGTGCTTTGGCGCCTCTATGCCAGGCAGTGATGCAACTCATCTCTACTCCAAGGTATAACTGAAGAAGTTTGTCAATCTTCAATAACCGTATGATCATACAACATAGGAGCAGAATTAGGCCATTTGGCCCAACAAGTCTGCTCCACTATTCAATAATGATGGATCCTTTTCTCCCCTTCTCAGTTGCAGCTCCGCGCCCCAGTAATGGCATGCCAAATTACCAAATCTTAAACTTCCAATAAAGTGGAGATAATAATGTACCTTCTTAATAGTTGTAGCTGCATGTTGGGTACAGGACAGCTCCTCCGTGGTGTTGACACCCAGAAACTTAAAGCTGTTCACACTTTCCAATGTAGAACCTTCAAAGCGAATCTGGTGTATGTTGAGTTCCTTGGTATGCATCAAGATGAGGTCCCCCTCAGGGCAGCAGAGCAAGACCTATATTCTGTCTGGGTAGCCTCCAACCTGATGGCATGAATATTGATTTTTGCTTCCGATATTTCTTTCCCTTCCCTTCCCATCTTCTTCAATTCTCTACTGTGGCCTTTTACATGTTCACACCTGCCTATCAATTCCCAATGGCTCTGCTCCTCCTTCCCTTTCTCTTATGGTCCACTCTCTTCTCCTATCTGATTCCTTCTTCTCCAGCCCTTGATCTTTCCCACCTAACTGTCTTTGCCACCGTCCAGCTAGCCACCGTCCTCTACCCCCAGCTTTTTATTCTGGTGTCTTCCTCCCTCCTCTCCAGTCCCAAGGAAGGGTCTTGGCATGAAATGTCGACTGTTTACTCATTTCCATATATGCTGCCTGATCTGCCGAGTTCCTCCAGAATTTTGTGTGCATTGCCTTGGCAGTTTTGATGCTGGGTGCAAAGTTTGTTTTACAACACCACTCAACTAGCTGACTTACTCATCTCCTGTAAGTCTCCTCACCCTAAACATTTTTAAATGGGTTCAAATGGCTTCATTTATTTTGATCATTGGGGTCTCCCTCTGCCCTGTTTGTGACATTTGCTGAAAGAGTTGTATATGAAGGGCCTGAAGCATTGCTGAGAGTCCCTTCCACCCATCTCACAATCTCTTTGACCCCGTACCATCAGGAAGGAGGTACAGAAGCATCAGGATGAGGACAGTCCGATAGGTAGCAGCTTCTTCCCTCAGAGTATGAGACTAATGAATACCCTTTCACCACTGAAGTTGCTTCACTGGAACAATGAGATGTTTGCTGAACAGCTGCTGTTCACCTATGCCGCACACAACGTGCATTTTGAATTCTATTTTATTAACTTATTTGTGATAATACTTTGTTTTATGTGCTGTGCATGATATATGTTCTGTAGGTGCATTGTTTTATTTGTTGTCTGTATGTACAGTCAGATGCCAATACACTTGAACGTGAGCTTCATTAAAATGGGTAGGAATGACTCCAAGGAAGAGAGGCATGTTTCAGGGTATTCACATTTGATTATTTCAAATTCACTTCAAACATTTAAATTATGCTATCTTTACATGCAAAGGTTTTGATGATATTTTAACATTTTTGATGCCTTCATTAAATTTTAACAGATTTTCCATGCCTGTTTGTGTCAAAAACATACACAGACAAATACAAAGTCTCTGTCTACCCTATCTATCAAAAACAAATATAGGCACATAAAAAAAGGCTCAGACTGCATATCCTATCTATTCCCTTCATAATTTTCTGAACTTCTATCAGGAGTTCACTATCTACATCCTTGAAAACAAATCGCCTCATCTCTCCTCTGACACCACACTGAATGAATATTTTTAAAATAAGATTAAGATTAGCTTAAACAACACACACAAAATGCTGGTGGAACACAGCAGGCCAGGCAGCGTCTATAGGGAGGAGCACTGTCGACGTTTCGGGCTGAGACCCTTCGTCAGGAAAGATAGAAAGAGATTAGAAAGTAGGAGGGGAGGGGGAAATGTGAAATGATAGGAGAAGACCGGAGGGGGTGGGATGAAGCTAAGAGCTGGAAAGGTGATTGGCAAAAGTGATACAGAGCTGGAGAAGGGAAAGGATCATGGGACGGGATGCCTAGGGAGAAAGAAAGGGGGAGGGGAGCATCAGAGGGAGATGGAGAACAGGCAGAGTGTCCACCAGAGAAAGCAGGATCTCCCAGTGGCCACACATTTTAATTCCATGTCCCATTCCCATTCTGATATGTCTATCCACGGCCTCCTCTACTGTCAAGATGAATCCACACTCAGGTTGGAGGAACAACACTTTATATACCGGCTGGGTAGCCTCCAACCTGATGGCATGAACATTGGCTTCTCTAACTTCCGTTAATGCCCCTCCTCCCCTTCTTACCCCATCCCTGACATATTTAGTTGTTTGTTTTTTTCTCTCTCTCTGCCCATCACTCTTCCTGTTCTCCATCTTCCTCTGATGCTCCTCTCCCCCTTTCTTTCTCCCTAGGCCTCCCGTCCCATGATCCTTTCCCTTCTCCAGCTCTGTATCACTTTTGTCAATCACCTTTCCAGCTCTTAGCTTCATCCCACCCCCTCCGGTCTTCTCCTATCATTTCATATTTCCCCCTCCCCCTCCTACTTTCTAATCTCTTACTATCTTTCCTGACGAAGGGTCTCAGCCCGAAACGTCGACAGTGCTCCTCCCTATAGACGCTGCCTGGCCTGCTGTGTTCCACCAGCATTTTGTGTGTGTGTTGTTTGAATTTCCAGCATCTGCAGTTTCCTTGTGTTTGCTCTTAAGATTAGCTTTACTTGCAACAGAATACCAACACATGCAGTGAAATGTGTTGTTTGCATCAATGAGCAAAATTGCTTGAGCTTTGAGCTGAGGGAAGTCCACAAGCGTCACCGTGATGCCAGTGCCAACATAGTACACCCACAACTCACTGACCCTAACCCTAGATCTTTGCAATGTGGGGAGAAACTTGAGCACTCAAAGGAAACTCACTTGTCACTGGCAGAACGTATAAAACTCCCAACACACAGTGAGTCCCAGTCTGTGAGCATTGGTGCTATAAAGTATTGTGCTAACCACTGTACTACTGTCCACAGAATTAAAAATTCTGTTAATATTTGGATAACATTTTAAATATATTAAACATATCAAAATATTAACATAAAGAAATAATTTGTTGATTTTTATTTAGGGTAACAGCCCCTTCTGACCTAATGAGCTTGTGCTGCCCAATTGCACAAGTGACCAATTAATCTACTAACCTGTACGTCTTTGGAATGTGGGAGGAAACTGGGGCATCCAGAGGAAACCCGCATGATCAGAAGGCAACATGAAAACTCCTTACAGACAGCGGAGGGAATTGAACCCAGCTTGCTGGCACTGTGAAGTGTTACGCTAACTGCCAAATTTCTTGTCAGTAGTTATCCCTTTCCATCCTTCAGTCTATCCAGTTTCCTCCCACAGTCCAGTGATGTCCCAGTTAGGTTAGTTGGTCATTGTAAATTGTCCTCTGATTAGGCGCGGGTTAAATTGCTGGGTTACTGGGTGGTGCAGCTCGAAGGGCTGGAAGGACCTGTTCTACACTGTATCTCTAAATAAATAATATTGATGAGACTTGATGAGAGCTCCACATTTTCACCATACTTTAAGCCTTTCTTTGTCAGACTATTTTTGTGAACCTCCTTCGGACCCATCTGGGCGTCAAGTTACCTTTCCTTAGATATAGGGCCCAGAATTGCTCACAATGTTCAAAGGTAGACTGAAAATAAATAGCAGGGTTACAGGGAAATAGAGTGAGGGAGCAAAGAGATGAATGTTCCCACACCTCCTCCCTCACCACCAATTAGGATCCAAAACAGTCCTTCCTTTCATCTAGTCATCCCTCCCCCACCAATCTCCCTCTTGGCACTTATCCCTGCAAGCAGGTCAAGTGCTACCCTTGTTCCAACACCTCCTCCCACATTCAGAGCCCAAAACTATTCTTCCAGATGGGATGGCCCTTCACATGTGAATCCACATGTACCATTTATTAGATCTTGTACCTCAGGTGCAGCCTGCTCTGCATCAGTGAGATCTGATACAAATGGGGTATTGCTTCATTGAACACCTCTACTCCACCTGCTGCTCCAGCAACGATCTCCCAATGACCAGACATTTTAATTCCAATCTCACATTACATGACTGCCCAATGAGTTCCTGCAGTGAATTTTGTGTTGTTCCAGATTTCCAGCATCTGTAGTCTCTTTTGTCTCTCCAACAGGATGAAGGGATCGATCTACAAGGATTCAGGATTGCTTCAATAGGTTGAATGGACTCTTTCCTGTCATAATAAACTTACATTCAGTGGCCACATCAGTAAGTACCTCCTGCATCTAATAAAGTGGCCACTGAATGCAAGCTCAAAGTCTTCTGTTAGTGTAGCTCATCCACTTCAAGGAGCAACGTGTTGTGCATTCAGAGATGCTCACCTGAATGTCACTGTTGTAACATGTGGTTATACGAATTACTGCCACTTTCCTGTCACCTTGAACCAGTCCAGTCATTCTCCTCTGACCTCTCTCATTAACGAGGCATTTTCACCCACAGAACTGCTGCTCACTGGATGGATTTTGTTTTTCACACCATTCTCTGTAAACTCTGGAGACAACTATGCATGAAAATCCCAGGAGATCAGCTGTTTATGAGACACTCAAAGCACCGCATTAGGCTCCAACAATCATTTCAAGGTCAAAGGCACTTCATCACATTTCTTTCCCCACACTGATATTTGGTCTGACCAGCAACTGAACCTCTTAACCATATCTGCATGCCTTTATGGATTGAGTTGCTATCTACATTAATGAGCAGGTGTATCTAATAAAGTGGCCACTGAGTGTCTCTCTCTTCTAGGTTTATACTGAGTGTCTTCTCCTGGTATCTACGTCTGAAAAATATTCGAATCTCATGGATCCACAAATGATCAAAGTTGAAAGAAAAATGTAATAGACAATTGAATAGAACAGTGGATTAAAAATAACATGATTACAGTGATTCATTTTTATGGTCAATAAACATCACTCTAAATCTGTTACACTTCAGATGCAGAGAAGATAGAAATCTGAATTATTTGTGGAATTACAGAGCTCAGTTTGGGATATAGTCAAATTAAAACCATCACAGGCAAAGCCCTCCCCACCACTGAACACATTTACAAGGAGCACTGGCCCAAGAAAGCAGCATCCATCAAGAAATACCCCCGCCATCCAGGCCTTGCCCTCTTTCCACTACTACCATCAGGCAGGAGGTACAGAAACATCAGGTCAAACACCACAAGCATCAAGAACGCTTATTACCCTGCAACCATGGGATTCCTGAACTGGCTTGGTTAACTTCATTCACCATAATTCTGATCTATTCTAAGACCAACAGAGCACTTTCAAGGACTCTTTACAAACTCAGGTTCTCCGTATTATTTTTATTTTACAAAGTTTGTCTTTTTTTTGCACATTGGTTGATTGCCTGTTTATGTACAGTTATTTCCCTTTTTTCCTGAAATGCCTGAAAGAAAATTAAAAAAATATATATATGTATATATACGTTGATGATAAATTACTTTGAACTTTGAACGTTCAGTCTTCATGTGATAAAAATAAAGATGAAGATGTTATGTTGAAACTTTATGGAAGTCTGGTTAGGCTGCATCTGGAATACTGCATACACTTCTGGTCACCCCGTTATGGGAAGGATGCTGAGGCTTTGCAGGGGGGTGCAGAAAAGGTTCACCAGGATGCTGCCTGGTTTAGAAGGCATACACTATCATGAGAGGCTGGACAACTTGGGTCACTTTCTTTGGAGGGCTGGAGATTGAGGAGAGATTTGATGGAGATTATGAGAGGCATAGATAGAGTAGACAGGGAGAACCTATTTTTATCTAACACCAGAGGGTATGCATTGAAGGTGAGAGGAGATAGGTTCAAGGGGATGTGAGGGGTAAGTTTGCAACTCAGAGTCATGGATGCCTGAATGCACTCCCTGGTATGGTGGTAGAGGCAAACACATTAGAGGTTTTTAAGAGACGTTTGGAGAGGCACATAGATGAAAGGAAGATGGAGGGATATGGACATTGTGTAGGCAGGAGGGATTAGTGTTTGTGGACCTTTGGATTGAATTTTAGCTGGTTTGGAAAACATGGTGGGCTGAATGGCCTGTTCCTGTTGTAAAGAGGGTTTCTTCTTTTTGTTAACTAGCAGGAATGCTAATTTACTGATAACGAGAATGGTATTCCTTTGTAAACCAAATGGGGATTAATGTTCTTTCTTCTGAGTCTGTAAGCTTTTGTTGACAGGCTTTTGGGCAGATCGGCGCGAGGGGATTGAGAGAGAGAACGCAATGCTCTAAGCTGGGCGAGGATCGGACCCCAAAGTGGGGTCCGAGGCCGGGAGATTCTCCGAGGAGGGGGGGGGGGGATGAAGCTAGATGTGCTTGGTTGACCACTCGCAGGGTCCTGAGCTGTTTGGAGAGTCGAGGAGTTCGGAGGGGATCGAATGGTGGCCAGAAGACTTCAGAAATTGAGCTCTAACGGCTGTGCACGAAGTGGTTTGGACTTTGATAAGTTTGGCGCCTTTTCTTTATTTTTTTTCTCTTCATATATACTGTATCGTTATTAATCACTTAGTTATAGTAACCTTTATAAATTGTACTCATTTAATCGCTTATGGTGTACTGTCTGTTTTTGGGCGAGGCGGGGACATCACACAGCATCCACACCAGCTGATTACCCAGTTTGGCGGGGCCGAAGGCTGCTCCCCCTAGACGAAATGAGCTGAGCGAGCCTGAGGCGACCCAGGGGGTTACACTGTGCTGTACTCTTCTATGTTCCATGACTAGCTTTATTTGTCAGATGTACATTGAAACATCGAAATACACGGTGAAATGCATTGTTTGTGTCAACGATCAAAACTATCTGAGGATTTTGCTGGGGGAAGCCCCCACAGGTTGCTATGCTTCCTGTGCCTACATAGTATGCCTGCAAAGTATAACCCTAACCTGTACGTCATTGGGAGGAAACCAAAGGACTCGGAGGAAACCCACACAGTGACAGGGAAAATGCAGAAACTCCATTGTGACAAGAGTCCTTGTCAAGGATGGTTGGGACCCAAATACTGGAGTATCCAAGTCTAGCATAGAGACACAAAATAAAACTGGATTGAGAACTGAGCACAAAATAAAATACTAGATGATATATCTGATTGAGCTTACGAGCGAGCATTGTGTCCCTGTTCAGGTGCTCTTTAAATACTCAATTCTTGGTGCCAAAACATGATTGCCAATTAGTGAGACAGACCTGAATCTTTTAAGGGGCTGCTCCAGCTATCCATATTCCAGTGAGTTAGAGTGTCTAAACTCTGGAAGCTGGCATGGTCGGGTGTGTATCACAACATCCTTACAGGCAGTGGTGGGAATCGAACCTGCGTCGCTGGCACTGTAAAGCATTACACTACACTGCTGTTCTGCCATGAAGCAAAGGAGAGCTCAATGTCAACATCAGTTTACCTACTGCTGCACTTGTGTAGAATTTAATTTAACTTGGCAGCGTATTTCAATTTTCTATTAAACTCAATAAGTTCTGCAGATGCTGGAAATACGAAACAACACACACACACACACACACACACACACACACACACACACACAATGCTGGAGTAACTCAACAGGTCAGGCAGTGTCTATGGAAATGAATAAACAGTTGATGTTTAGGCTGAGATCCTTCTTCAGGATTCTATTAAACTTACTCATCATTTCTTCCTGATCAATATAATCAATTACAATCAAATGCATTGTATGGGCAGAGATTAGCAAAGTATACTAAAGTGCTGCACATTATGTGGACAGATAGTTTTGACCTTTCCTAAGATCGTGTAATCAGTATTGCTAATGATATTGATTAATGATCTCACAGGAGAAAAGAATGTATAATTTATGTTTAAGTTATGTTTTCTCTTGTGGGTATTCTGTCTCTAATGCTGCTGTGGTGGTGTGGTGATATAACTCAGTCAAAGGAGGTGTAAGGTGCTTCTTCTCTCGACTCATTTGTAGATCTCCCTTGGGCAAGGTGTAGCACCTGCTTAGGGTCACGTGAAGCCATGGGAGCAGGTGGTGGATAGTCGTATGAGTAGCTGGTGCATATCACAAGTCCTGGTTATGCCACTGACGCCAGGCAGACAGTCTCTGAAAAGTATTGATTATGTCTTGGATTATCCATCTTGTAAAGATACTGCCCAGAAGACGGCAATGGCAAACCACTTCTGTAGAAAAAAATGCCAGAAACAATCATGGCCATGCAAAGACCATGATCACCTATGCCATATGACATGGAACATAATGAACAAATAAAAGCTATCTGCCTCTTCGGCTGCTGAAGGTAAGAATTTCATACATGTACCAGTCCATATGACAATAAACTTGACTTGACTGAAGAGAAGTTCAGTGTATTGACATGTGTAAACGTACGGTTGTAAAGGTAAACTTGCTTGCTGCAGCATCACAGGCACATAGGAACAGAATGGTAGACCCTCCCCTGATTGGAGTCGAACATGGATGCTGCATCCTAATTGTCCATGTAAGCCGGTACACAAGCCAAGGCAGTGCAATGAGGACAGCAAGCTGTTGCTCATACAGCAGGCTCACCCTCTCCATACGGCTGATGAATAGAAAGAAATGGTAGAAGCTGGTACAGTCTGGGACCTGCGGCATCACAAGAGTTGCCCGTCAGCTTTGAACTCAGTGTAGCACTGCTATAATGACTCCAGTTCTGGATTTTTCCTCTGGATTTACTCCTGAAGTTTTCGCTGTGAGTAGGTGCAGCTGCACGGCAGCGAAAGTTTGAGGTCAAAGTTTTCCTTCTTCTAGATGAGCTGCCAAACACAGCTGACGAGCCCCGTCTGTCTGAAGCAACTGGATTTAATGTGCCAGCAGCTTACCTTTGCCCCTTCTCCTGTCAGTAGAAATGGTTCCAACAGGCTTGGTAGCTAAGCCACATGTGAAGACCAGCAGCTGGGCTTGGTTGTCAGAGGCTATTTGAGATGCACACCGTTGAAAGCATTTAATAGGCAATGGGAGCATATCCCCACTATTTCCCCCGGTTATAACAACTGTAAGGAACCACGTAAGTATAGGCAACACACAGAACATAAATTGTACGTAAATTATACAAGACAGTGAGAGAAAAACAAAAATAACACAGGAAAAATGTTGGAGGAACTCAGCAGGTCTGGCAGCATCTGTGGAAGGGAATAAATGGCATTCTGGGCTGAGTGAAATGAACAAATTTGGGCTGATGAAAAGTCTTTAGATTGAAGGAAGATGAGAGAAAGCTTGATAGAAGACTATTTGAGATGACAGGAGGTACAGATTGAGTGGACAGTCAGCATCTTTTTCACAGGGTGGCAACTTCTAATACTGGGGGACCTTTTTTTAAGGCGATTGAAGGAAATTATAGAGGTGATGTCAGAGTTAGGTTTTCCTACACAGAGCAAGGTGAGTGCATAGAATGCACTGCTGAGGTGGTGGCAGAGGCAGATACATTAGACACATTTAAGAGAATCTTAGATAGGTACAGTGATGAAAGAAAAGGGAGGGAAGGTTTAGATTTATCTTGGTCTAGGTTAAAATTTCAGCACAGCATCATGAACTGAAGAATCTGTCCTATACCATAATGCTTTATGTGCTATGTTCTTTGTTTATTCCAACCCTTTTACAAATGTAGGCTCTCTGTTGCACACATATTATTGGGAGCTTAGGTTAGCATGGCCCTCACTGAGATTGAGGTCCAAGGCTTATCTGATATCAACATCAACATGGCTTCCTGTGACCTTGGTCCAAAAAGCTTGTAGCAAGAGTTTTGCTTTATCCTACGAACTATACCCTCCAAGAGGACCACAACCTTGTTGTGGTTTGGAGGCTTGATTGCTTTCAATGATTTGGAGAGCTATGTTGGCTGGAGTCAGGGCTTTATGCTTTGGCTCTTGGTAAGGTCACCCATGCCAAACAGGTCAAAGGGTAGAGGACAGACTAGAAGTGGTCCACCGGTCCTCCAAGTTGGGGGTGGGGGCATCTCAAAGCCAACAACCCTGACTATTAAAACAAAATTTTTATGGAAACAGCAATGAAGAATCCTTGCACATCTGTGTGTGATGATATTCCTGAGTCTCTACCAAGGACTTACATGACCAACAGTAATGAAAAATGAGCTACTGATACAATGAAGGAAGCCCTGAGCACCGCCATAGATGTAGGACCCTCATTACTGCCCTAAACACCATCAGCGTAATGGGCAGTAAGTAAGTATAAAGTGCATATCACTTTTAAAAAGGAGATAATGCTTATTGGTTTTGGATTCCCATGCGCATTCTTGCGTCACTCTGTACTTCTCTAGAATTTAATATTGCTCCTGCAGAAAGCTTAATTAAAAATTAAAAACAAATATAAAAAGCAATTATGGGTGAGATTGATTAAAAGGATAAAATATTTACATGGAGAAATATCAGTTTACTTAGGGTGAATCAATAATATTAACAGAGCTCCAAGTGGAAGGCTTGCCAGCGTACATCAATTAATCTTTTCTGTCTATTCCTCTGTGGGATTTAAAGGGAATGCGTACACTCATGTTTGGAGTTGAAGGTTATGAAGTAAGATAGGAATGTGCTCACATCTAATTATCTGCATTTTTGCATGGGTTTGAGGTGTCTATGTATTAAATCCTGAGGGTTATGAGACAAGGGCTGGTTCTTGAGGTAAGGTGCTGAAGCAAGTTTAAAACCATCAAGAATGATGATCTGAGAGGCTGGACTGAGCTGGCATTAATAAGATCAGAGGATTAAAAGATATAGGAGAGGTATAAGGCCATTTGGCTCATCGGGACTGTTCTGTTATTTCATCATTGCTAATCCATTTCCATCTGAGCCCCAGTCTCCC
Organism: Hypanus sabinus; assembly: GCF_030144855.1. Classification (NCBI taxonomy): domain Eukaryota; kingdom Metazoa; phylum Chordata; class Chondrichthyes; order Myliobatiformes; family Dasyatidae; genus Hypanus; species Hypanus sabinus. Next base: position 74,914,789 of record NC_082722.1, on the reverse strand, counting down.
GCCTTCCCTCCATATCCCTTCCTGTCCTGACTAATTAAGAAACTAGCAACATCTGCCTCAAATATACCCAATTACTTGGACTCCACAGCCGCCTGCAGCAACAAATTCCACAGCTTTCTCTGGCTAAAGAAATTCCTTCTCATCTCCATTCTAAAAAATGTCTTGCTATTCTGATGCTGTGTTCTCTGGCCTTAGACTTCCCCAGCATCAGAAACATCCTCTCCACATCTACTCTGTTGAGGTCTTTCAACATTTGATAGGTTTCAATAAGATCCCCCCCTTCATTCTGCTGAATTCCTGTGAGTACAGGCCCAAAGCCATCAAACACTTCTCATGTGATAAGCCTTACAAGCCAGAAATCATTTATGTGAATCTCTTTTGAACTAACTCCAATGTCAGCACATCCTTTCTTAGATAAGGGACACCGAACTGCTCACAATACTCCAAGGGAGGCCTCACCAGTGCTTTATAATAGGGGTCAACAATTGGAAAGCAGAAGGTCAAAGCAACAGGACAAGAAATTTATTACTGACCTAAATTTATATTTAGACCATCTCTCTCTAAACTTTCCCTAAACATACGCCTGCCCATATGTCTCCTAAAGATTGTAATTGTACCTGCCTCTACACTTCCTCTACTTCCACGTACCCACCAACTTCTGTGTGGAAATTTGCCACTCAGACCCTTTAAATTTTTTCTCCTTTCACATTAAACTTGTGCCATCTAGGGATCAGGGTAAAGGGTCTTGGCCCAAAACATTAACTCTTTATACCTCTCCATCAATGCTACCTGACCTGCTGAGTTAGAGTCATAGAGTCCCAGAAAAGAACAACATAGAAATAGGCTTTTCAGCCCATCGAGTCTGTGTTGAACCATTTAAACTGCCTACTCCCACTGAGCTGCACCAGATCCATAGCTTTCCATCCTCCGACCATCCATGTACCTTTACAATCTTTCCTTATACATTGAAATCGATCTTACATGCACCACTTGTGCTGGCAGCTCATTCCATTCTCATGACCCTCTGAATGAAGAAGTTTCTCCTCATGTTCCCCTTAAACTTTTCACTTTTCACCCTTAACCCATAACCTCTGGTTGTAGTCCCACCCAACTTCAGTGGAAAAAGCCTGTTTGCATTTACCCTATTGACACCCTTCATAATTTTTATACCTCTATCAAATTTCCCCTCAGTCTTCTACGTGCCAAAGAATAAAGTTCTAACCTACCCAATCTTTCCTTACCTCTCAGCTCCTGCAGACCTGGCAACATCCTTGTGAACTTTCTGTGCACTTTTTCAACTTTATTTGCATCTTTTCTGCACGTTGGTGACCAAAACTGCACACAATACTCTGGAATTTGTATGTGTTGCTCTGGATTTCCAGCATCTGCCAAATCTCTTGTGTTTAGATTCACCTAACTTGAGAAAAAGGCTGTGTCCATTCATATTATCTATTCCCCTAATTATTTTATCAATTCCACAATTCATGCCTCAACCTCCTTCATTCAATGGAAATGGCTTTGTCTTCCCAATTTTCTGGTCGAAACTACTGTCTATTCGGTTATACAAGCAACCTGAGAAAGCAGGGACACTGGGGAGAATAACATTGAATTGAATTGAATGACTTCATTTCTTACATCCTTAACCCACATGAGGACTAAAAGTCTTTATGTTGCATCTCCATCTGAATGTGCAATGTGCAAATTATAGTAATTTGTAATAAATAGTATGTACAGTAAGATATACAGCCGAACTGTCAATGTAGCTTAGAAATACAACTGTGTCAGTGTGAATGAATCAGTTTGATGGCCTAGTGGAAGAAGCTGGCCCAGAGCCTGCTGGTCCTGACTTTTATGCTGCAGTACCGTTTCTCAGATGGTAGCAGCCGGAACAGTTTGTGGTTGGGATGACTCGGGTTCGTAATGACCCTTCAGGCCCATTTTACACACCTGTCTCTGTAATTGTCCTGAATAGTGGGAAATTCACATCTACAGATGTGCTGGGCTGTCCGCACCACTCTCTGCAGAGTCCTGTGATTGAGGGAAGTACAGTTTCCGTACCAGGCAGTGACATAGCCAGTCAGGATGCTCTCAATTGTGCCCCTGTATAAAGTCCTTAGGATTTGGGGGCTCAAACTGAACTTGTTCAACCATCTGAGGTGAAATAGGCACTGTTGTGCTTTCTTCACCACACAGCCGGTATGTACAGACCAAGCAATGTCCTTGGTGATGTGTATGCCAAGGAATTTAAAGCTGTTCACCCTCTCAGCACCAGATCCATTGCTGTGAATAGAAGTGAGCCTGCCTCCATCCTTCCTGTAGTCCACAGCCAGCTCCTTTGTTTTTGCGACATTGAGGGAGAGGTTGTTTACTTGACACCACTGTGCCAGGTGATTGACATTCTTAAACATTGGTTAGTCTCCAGTTTTCTGGGATCTCGCTGAATAGGATACAAAGCTCTCTGTCAAACCCCAAGAAATCTCCTGCCTTGAATCCCTCAGTATCTCAGGATAGATCTGAACAAGCCTTGAGGATTTATCTACTCTCATGTTTTTTTTTGAGGCACCCAAAAGCTTCTCCTAAATGTTGACATCTAAAGTATCAGAAAAAAATCTCTCTGCTCTCATTATCACCCATGTCATTCTCCTAGGTGAAGTAAAGAACTTTTGAAGTACCTCATCCACTTCTACTGGCTCCAGGCATAAATCCCCTCCTTTGTCCTTGAGTGGACCCACTTTTTCACTGAAAGTAGATGTCACGAGATTCAAGGACAGCTTCTAAATCATGAAGACATATAGCATGTAAACAGGTCTCTTGGCCCATCTGGTCTATTCCAACCAAGATTCCACCTAAGCTAGTCCAATTTGCCCGTGTTTCTTATCCACGTACTTGTCCAAGTACATTTTAAATATTGTGAATGTACTTGCTTCAATCACTCCCTCTGGCAGCTCTTCCCAGATGATGACCATCCTCTGGGTGAAAATGTTGCCTCTTAGCTTCCTATTAAATCTCTCCTCTCTGTATAACCATATAACAATTACAGCACAGAAACAGGCCATCTTGGCCTTTCTAGTCCGTGCCAAATGCATACCTAGTCCCACCTACCTGCACTCAGCCTATAACCCTCCATTCCTTTCCTGTCCATATACTGATCCAATTTTTTTTAAATGACAAAATCGAACCTGCGTCTACCACTTCTACTGGAAGCTCGTTCCACACAGCTACCACTCTCTGAGTAAATAAGTTCCCCCTTGTGTTATCCCTAAACTTTTGCCCCTTAACTCTCAACTCATGTCCTCTTGTTTGAATCTCCCCTACCCTCAATGGAAAAAAGCCTATCCATGTCAACTCTATCTAACCCCCTCACAATCTTAGTTACCTCTATCAAGTCTCCCCTCAATCTTTTACGCTCCAAAGAATAAAGACCTAACTCGTTCAACCTTTCCCTGTAACTTAGGTGCTGAAAGCCAGGTAATATTCTAATAAATCTCCTCTGTTCTCTCTATTTTGTTGACATCTTTCCTATAATTTGGTGACCAGATCTGTACACAATACTCCAAATTTGGCCTCACCAATGCCTTGTACAATTTTAACATTACATCCCAACTCCTATACTCAATGCTCTGATTTATAAAGGCCAACATACCAAAAGCTTTCTTCACCACCCTATCCAAATGAGATCCCACCTTCAGGGAGCTATGCACCATTACTTAAGTCTATTTAAGTCTAGGCCCACTACTTCTTTCTTCTCCAAACCTGGTAAATACACTGCACTTATTCTTGTATCTATCCCCCTTGTAATTGTATATTTCTCTCTCTGATCGTCTGTCAGTTTACTCTGGTCCAATGAAAATGGTCCTAATGTGTCTAATCTCTCTCCATAACTCAGTCCCTTGAATCCTGAAAATATTTTTGTATTCCACTTTTGAACCCCTTCCTGCATAATGGCATTTTTCTTAAATCTCATTGTTATATAATTTCTGAACAATTCTCCAGTAATATAAGGCGGACTCTCGACCTAACAATATTCCCTATAAAGGACTTACACCTTAACGTCTAGTTGCACTGCACTTTCATTGTCACTGTTACGCTTCATGTTGTAATCTGTTATTGTTTTACCTTGTCCTACCTCAATACAGACAGACAGACAGACACACTTTATTGATCCCGACGGAAATTGGGTTTCGTTATAGCCGCACCAACCAAGAAAAGTGAAGAAATATAGCAATATAAAACCATAAATAATTAAATAATAATAAGTTAATCATGCCAAGTGGAAATAAGTCCAGGACCGGCCTATAGGCTCAGGGAGTCTAACACACCGAGGGAGGAGTTGTAAAGTTTGTTGTAATGAGTTGATTACACTATTAATGAGTTAATACACTGTTGTAATGAATTGATTTCTATAAATAGTATGCAAAACTGCTGTATAAGAATTGGTAAGGCCTAATTTGGATTGTTGTATGCAGTTTTGGTCACCTACCTATAGAAAAGATATAAATATGATTGAAAGAGTGCAGAGAAAATTTATCATGATGCTGCCAGAAGTTAAGGATCTGAGTTATAGGGAAAGGTTCAATAGATTAGGACTTTATTCCCTGGGATGTAAAAGATAAAAGGGAGATTTGATAGTGGTATACAAAATTATGAGGGAAATAGATAGGGTAAATGTAAGCAGACTTTTTCCACTGAGGTTGGGTGAGACTAGAACTAGAGGTGATGGGTTAAAGGTGAAACGTAAAATGTTTAAGGGGAACATGAGGGGAAGCTTCTTCCTTCAGAAGGTTGTTTGAGTGTGGAACAAGCTTTTGGTGTAAGTGGCAGATGCAGGGTTGATTTCAACATTTAAGAGAAATTTGTATAGGAACATGCATGGGATGGGGTGTAGAGGGCTTTGGTCCAGTACAGGATGATAATTTGTTTTTTTTTCGCTGTAGTATTCTATGACTCTAAGACAACTTCTTTGTTGCAGCTCAGTACATGTAACAATAGCAAATCTGAACCCAAACCTACCCTCTTGCTCATAACGTACTCAACAGGTGTCTTATCTCTTTAATCTTATGTCAAGAACATGGCTCTTTATAGTCCTCCTAATTCCTTGTTTAAGGCTTTTCCTGTTTCCTTCATATTCCTCAAGGTATTTGGATATGATTTAATCATTTCAAAAACCTATATATGCCTTGGTTTTTTAAACTAAACTTGCAAGATCTCTGTCACTAAAGTTCCTGGAAGGATCCATCCTTATTTTTCATCTGTTGACCTATTGCATACTGATTTAGGTTAGGCAAATCACTACACAAATCCTAATTAATTGAAACACACACAATTTGCTATCTCTATGCAAATATCCACATAAATTATGTTCACCCCGGGCCAACAACTGAAGTCATGAATTCTATTGTTCCCTTTGTACCAATACTCACTCAGATTTTACTTCTGCAATTTATAACATTGAAATAGGAGATCGCCCATTGACCAAACAATTAACACTTCCTCTCTCTGCCCCTGGCGTACGGGTCTTCTTTGCAATTAGTAGCCCCTAAATTCTCACTGCTTTGCATTTGAAGACTCTTATTCTCACTTTCACCATCAGTTCAAACTGTTTTGGGTTTTTTTGGCTCTGGTCTAAGGCAGCATCACTTCTTGAAATTCTATCAGGACAGGAAGTGAGTGGAGCAAGTTCTGTAGAGACATTTCCAATTTCATCAGTTTGAGAATATGTTCAAAGTGTAGGTCAATTAGCCTCACAGGCAGAAATCATCAAATAAGCAGAATTCACAATAAAATAGTGAGGTAGTATCCATGAATCCATGATTCTGAGAACACTGCCCCACCATTTCATTTGAAATGCTGCTTATTATTTTTTTCTCTTTATGCACTACTTATTTGTGTTTGTATATTTCTTGTAGTAACATATTATCATTTAATGTCTTGCACTCTGCTGTTCCCACAAAACAACAAATTTTACAACATAATGTCAGTGATAGTAAACCTGATTTTGATTCTGATTCTGAAGCATAAAATAACAAAAATTGTGCACAATATTTACAAAAACAAACACAAGTTGAGTAAAAAAAGTCTGTAGACATGTGAAGTAGTCAAAGTTTGGCATTAATATCATGGTATTGATCAGGGTTGTGCAGGTTGTTTTACAAATTGAAAAGTCCTTTCACATGGTGCTATTCTGTGCTAGAATTGTTATTACTGTCTTAGGTGCAATTTATACAGTACTATGTAAAGTCCTTGGGGCCTATATATATATATATAGTGTGTGTGTGTGTGTGTGTGTGTGTGTGTGTGTGTGTGTGTGTGTGTGTGTGTGTGTATGTGTATAGAGCTAGGGTGATAAAGGCTTTTGCACAGCACTCTATTTATCAAGGTGGAGCAGAGAGTGAGTTTGCAAATCTGAAGGGAGCAATGGATGTTGAAAATGATGAAGATGGAGTGCCATGGGAGGGGTGTGGGATAGGTGGCAAAAAAGGTGTGCCAGGGCTGATGTGTGACTTGGGTACAGACATACCCAGCCCTGAGACACCAAACAAGGTCATTTGATTCCAAACAATGGGTTTGTTGATCATTACTGAACGTCTCTCTGGATGCTTCCCTTTCTCTCTCCTCTCCCTTCCCCTTTTCACAACCACGATCTCATCTCCCTGCCCCTTTCCCACTCTCAGTCCACAAGAGAGACCCATATCAGAATCAGGTTTATCATCACTCACATATCTCATGAAATTTGCTATTTTTTGCAGCAGGAGTGTAGTGCAATACATAAAGTTACTATAGTACTGTGCAAAAGCTTTCAGCAGCCTAGCTTTATGTACGAGCCTAAGAGTTTACACAGTACTGTAGGTAGGTGTGTTTATGCTGTTGTTCCATTTTCTCTGTAATTCCTGACGATTTCAGAGAGCTGTACAAACACAGACAAGTGCTGTGTGGCTCTTGAAGTTATTATGCTGATGCATTAGCTGAAAGCCGAGGTAATTTTATTCAGCTGCTTCAAGGATGGAACAAAGAGAGAGGAAGCAAAACACAAGACTGGAGAATTTAATCAACATTGCGTTTGCATAAAATGCTACCTCCATTATCCAGAGCTAATTGAATGTAAATATCTCTTTCAAGATTAGCATAGAACATAGAATGTTTAACAGTATAGCACAGAACAGGGCTTTCAGCCTACAAAGTTGTGCCAACCATTTAACTTGCTCTAAGATCAATCTAAACCATTATTTATTTACTTATTGACATACAGTGTGGAATAGGCTCTTCTAATCCTTCAGCAATCCCCCAGTTTTAATCCTAGCCTAATCATAGGATCATTTACAATGACCAATTTAACTACCGGCAGACCTTTGAACTGTGGGAGGAAACTGGAGCACCTGGTGGTCACAGGGAGAATGTACAATCTCCTTACTGACAGCAGCAGGAACTGAACCCAGGTTGCTGGTGCTGTACAGTATTGTGCTATCCACTATGCTACAGTTCATCCATGTGCCTTTCTAAAAGTCTCTTAAATGTCTCCTTTGCAAATGCCTCTGGGATCCAGCACTCTGTGTAAAACAAAACTGACATCCCTGCCCCCCACTCATATCCTCCTAAAAATCACCTTAAAATGATGCCATTTGTATTAGCAATTTTTACCTGGGAAAAAGCCTCTGGCTGTCCTATCTATGGAAGTGGAGAGAGTGAGGACCTTAAAGTTCCTGGGTGTCAAGATCTCTGAGGATCTAACCTGGTCCCAACATATTGATGTAGTCCTAAAGAAGGCAAGGCAGCGGCTGTACTTTACACAGGGTACATGCAGATGCTGTGGTCAAATCAACACGTACAAACAAGCTGGAGGAACTCAGCAGGTCGGGCAGCATCCGTTGAAACTGTTGACTGCTCATTTCAATGGATGCTGCCTGACCTGCTGAGTTCCTCCAGCTTGTTTATACGTGTTGAAGCAGCTATACTTTATGAGGAATTTGAAGAGATTTGGCATGTCAACAAATACACTCAAAAACTTCTATAGTTGTACAGTGGACAGCATTCTGATAGGCTGCATCACAGTCTGGTATGGAGGGACTACTGCACAGGACTGAAAGAAGCTGCAGAAGGTTGTAAGTCTAGTCAGCTCCATCTTGGGCACTAGCCTACAAAGCACCCAGAAAATCTTTAGGGAGTGGTGTCTCAGAAAGGCAGCGTCCATTATTAAGAACGTCCAGCACACAGGGCAAGCCCTTTTCTCACTGTTACCATCCGGTAGGAGGTACTGAAGGCACTCACTCAGCAATTCAGGAACAGCTTTTTCCCCTCTACCATCCAATTCCTAAACGGACATTTAGGAAGGTTCGGACACTACCTCATTTTTTAAAATATAAACAATTCCTGTTTTTGCACATTAAAAAAAAATCTATTCAATATACGTAATTGATTTACTTGTTTATTTATTATTATGTTCTGTTTTATTTTATTTATTTTTTTCTCTGTTAGATTATGTATTGCATTGAACTGCTGCTACGAAGTTAACAAATTTCATGTCACATGCCGGTGATAATAAACCTGGTTCTGATTCTTATGATAAGAATAAATTACTAAAAATTGTTTGTATGCTCCAAATCATTTAATTGAGTTTTATAAAGATATATTTTTAACACAGTTTATGATTTGTTTGTATCTGAAAGTACAAATCTGAAAGCTCCGTTGTACCATGCATTAATTCATGCAGATCTCATTCTTACTCTTTATTTCTGAGTTATACTGTTATTGTTAACCCACAACTGCATGCTCCGGCTGTCTTATTGAGCTTCCTCCGCTAACAGGCCTTGAGTGAAAGCATGATCTTTGTTATACAATCAATCTTCATGATCATTTCCCTAGTTATATTATGCCCTCTGCATTCTCATTACCAAAGTATCATACACAGCCTTATCTCTTTATTAGGCTATAATTTATAACACTAGTAGCTAGAAACTCATCCCCAATCAGCAACAGTGGCTGTGCTGTGTAATAGAATATAGAACATTAGAGCACAGTGCAGGCCCTTTGCCCCATAAAGTTGTGCTGACCATTAAACTATTCCAAGATAAATCTTACCTTTCCCTCCCACATAGCCATCCATTTTTCTTTCATCTATATGCCTATCTAAGAGTCTTTTAGAAGTTCCTAACGTATCTGGAAGCTAGCGAGGTGGAGATATGTCTCTACAAAAGGAGATGTAAGGTGCTCCTTCCTCCACTAGCTAGCATGTCACCCTTGAACAAGGTGTAGCACCTGACCCCCATGATCAGGCTAGAATGGAAGGTGGTGGATGGTTGTATGAGCAGCTGGTGCATATCACAGGTTCTGATTATGCTACCACTGACGCCAGGCAGACAATCTCTGAAGAGTATTGATAGTGGCTGGGGTCACCCGTCTTGTAAAGACACTGCCCAGAAGAAGGCAATGGCAAACTACTTCTGTATAAAAATTTTCCATGAGCAGTCAATGTCATGGAAAGGCCATGATCGTCCATGTCTTTTGACATGGCACAAAATGAACAAACAAATGTATCTGCCCCTACTGACATCCCTGGCAGTGTCTTCAACTCTCTTTGTAGAACACCTACTTCTGACATCCCGCTATACTTTTCTTCAGTCACATTAAAATTATGTAACAGCCTTTTCTGCCCTGTGAAAAAAGTTTCTATCCATCCACTCTGTCTATGCCTATTATCATCTTAGATACCTCAAAGTTGCTGTGCAAGTCGATAGGTTAAAAAGGTATATAGGGTTTTGGCATTCATTAGCTGGAGGATTGAGTTCAAGAGCTGCAAAATAATGTTGCATCTCCATAAAACCCTGGTTAGACCACACTTGGAGTAACGTCATCAGTGTATTGAATGCCATCTCCAAAATTCTTTCCAGGAAAATAATGGAAGTGGAAGATGAGATAAGCTTCCACACTTTTATGCCACTTTTATTGATTCCTGGACTCAACTGAATGATAATGAATTTCTGGGAATGAATCCTTACACATTTCCAGCAACCTGGATCCAATCCTGACTTCTGGTGCTGACTATGTGAGTTTGCATGTTCTCCCTTTGACTTATGAATTTTCTAGGGTGGTCTGGGTTCCTTCCACAAACCAGAGATACATTGGTTGTGTGACAAGAGACTTTGACTAGGATGGTCAGGACCCAAGGGCTGTCTTTTTTGAGACTAGGATCGAGACATGATATGAGACTGATAGTAGAACTGAGTATAAAATGAGACACTAGGTGATAATCCAAGTGAGTTTACAATTGAGTACTGAACTTCTCTTCAGGTGGTCTTTAAATATTAAATCCTGGTGCCAAAACATGGCTGTCAATTAGCAGGGTGTCCTGAATTGTCAAATAGGCCGTGCCGACAACCCATTTTTTTGGGAAGTTAGAGAGTCTAAAGCCCAGAAGCTGGTTCTGGTAGGTGTGCATCATAACAGGACCCCCACCCCCCCCCCCCCCCCCCGTGGCGAACTCCTGATGGCCCTGGCTGCTCGGAGAGATGATGGTAGCAGTCATGGATGAAAGCCGGATCCAAGATGTCCCTTTCAGAAATTCAGCACCGTTCTTCAGGTCTGAATCCTTCCCAGACCACGAGGAACTGCCAAACACCCTGAAAAGTTTGTGAATCCAAAATTCTTTTCACAGTGAAGACCTTTTCCCCATCAACATACTTGGGTGGTAACGGGACTAATGGTGGTGGGCCTAAAGGGCTGGTGTTCACAGGATTTAATTTAGAAATGTCGAAAGTGGGATTGATCTTGAACGTCTTGGGGAGCTGCAAGGTGTAAGCTACCAGGATCACTTTCTTGAGAACCTTGAAAAGTCCAATGAACATGGGTGCCAACTTCCTAGACTCCACCTGGAGAAGCAAATCCTGTGTCAAGAGCTCGACCCATTGGCCAAGCTGAAAAACTGATCCCTGTCTTCTTTTGCAGTTAGCCTTTATTTCAGCCTTCCAGGTAGATGCTAACAGAATCTCCCTTGCCCCTGTACATTTCTCCTTGCAGCATTGAACAAGATCTTTGGCTGCAGGAACCCCAACCCCAGCCTCCTGCTCAGGGAAGAGTGGCGGAGTATACTCAAATTGGCATTCGAAATGGCACATCCCATGTGCCAAATTGTTTTGGGGGACCTCGGTCCACAGTAAATGGTCGTAACACTCATTTGGTTTTTTGTCAGAGGCCAGACACCTTAGTTCCAAATCTTGGTTCTCCTGCTCCGTCTGGCCATTGGACTGCGGGTAAAACCCAGAGGAAAGACTTACGGTTGCCCAGTCGACTTTACAGAACGCCCTCCAAAAATATGGTGCAAACTGTGGACTGAAATCTGATACAACGTCGACTGGAAAAGCATGGATCCTGAAGACCTGGTGCCGGACACATTTGTCCATCTCTCCTGTTGACGATAGTCCGTCTGACGGTGATGAATTTGCAGGCCTTCAAAAAATGATCCACAATTACCATGATAATAGTTTTCCCTTTAGAAGGAAGAAGACCCGTGACAAAGTCCATGGAGGTGTGTGTCTTAATCTGTCTGGAATAGACAGAGGGTGAAGAAACCCATGAGTCTGGGTGTGGCATTCCTTGATCCAGGCGCACACCTCACATGTCAGCATGTATTGTTGGACCTCCATCACCATTTCAGGCCACCGACGTATTCTTTTCATGAGGTTTCTGGAAATTCTTGGATAAGAGGTCATTCTCGATGCACGTCCCCATTAAAGTACTTGAGACCAAAGGGACCAGGGGTGAACAGCCAACCCGGAGGGCCATTCGTAAGAATCTCCCCTTAAGCCTGAGCCTTGCAAACAAGGGTGTCGATCCCTCAATGAATTGGTGCTATCACCTTGGCTTGGGGCAAAATGTTGGCAGGCTGCTCTTCACGTTCGGGTTCATCAAACTGAAGGGACAAGGAATCTGGCTTCTGGTTCTTAGATCCTGGTCAGTAGGTCTGCCTGGAATTCAATCACTTGGCTTCCTGAATATGAGCCAGATTCTTGTTGATCAAAGGGTCCTTGCCCTCCTCAAGCCAGTGAAGCCGTTCCTCCAGAGCTAACTTTCTATTCCCAATGTCGTAATTCAGCTCTGCCAGGGATCATTGCCAGGAAAAGACCACGCACAGGTGCAGTTTATTGTCCAAAGGTGCCTGTTGAGTCAACACTGCACCCATTCCAACATCTGAGGCGTCCACATCCAGGACACAGGGAAGGTCTGGGTTAGGTGCAACCAAATGGGAGCTGTTGTGAACTGCGGTTTGAGCTCTGTAAAAACACCCTTTGCTTCAATAGTCCAAGCAAAAGGGCCCATTGACCTTGGTTAGTGCTCTCCGCGGAGCTGCATTAAGCTGAAGTTTCTGATGAACTTTTGGTAAAAGGAATTGTTGGTGGCCAGTGGTGGCGAGTTGCTATCATGCTTGCTGTTATGTGCTGGGGCAGCAGGCTGAGGATAGCAGACACTAACAGAATCAACAAACTCATTCGTAAGGCCAGTGATGTTGAGGGGGTGGAACTGGACTCTGGTGAACTGGTGTCGGAAAAGAGTATGCTGTCCAAGTTGCATGCCATCTTGGACAATGTCTCCCATCCACTCTATAATGTACTGGTTAGGCACAGGAGTACATTCAGTCAGAGACTCATTCCACCGAGATGCAACACTAAGCGTCATAGGAAGTCATTCCAACCTGTGGCCATCAAACTTTGCAACTCCTCCCTCGGAGTGTCAGACACCCTGAGCCAATAGGCTGATCCTGGACTTATTTCCACTTGTCATAATTTACTTCTTCTTCTTCTTCTTCTTCTTCTTCTTCTTCTTCTTCTTCTTCTTCTTTTTATTATTATTATTATTATTATATTATTTATGATTTTATATTGCTATATCTCTACACTATTCTTGGTTGGTGTGACTGTAACGAAACCCAATTTCCCTCGGGATCAATGAGGTATGTCTGTTGGATGGTTGTGGCCAATCTCTGACTGCCTGTGGCTTACTAGGGTCCATCTTCAGATTGCCATTAGAGATGATGAAAGACAAAAATGAAAGTCAGACTTCTCCAGCTTGACATGAAGTTCATGATCACAAAGCCTCTTTAGGATATATCTGACGAAAGTGATGTGCTCCTCCATGAATTTCAAGATAATTAGGACATCATCCAAAAAGACAACGGCAACTTGTTATGAGCCTCCCAGAGCATGTTGTTTATAACATGCATGCACTGGCTCACCTCCTGCAGTTGTATGTTGAGCCAACAAGTGGTTCCCAAGTCCAGGAAATTACCAGCCAATTCAGAGCCCCAAAAAAACAATCACTTCTAGTCGAATCTTACACTAGGAGAAATCTGCCCTCAGCACGACACCAAAATCCGTGGGGTTGGGAGTAGAGGCTACTACAGTCACAGTCCTCCCGACACTGGATGGTCTTAACAGGTCTACTGACAATTGCAGATTTGGACATGCATCCTGCAGGAGGCCTGCTTCCCCACAGTAACAGCAGAAACCCCAACTCGGCTGCAGGAATCTCTCATCTGCGGAGATGTTCGGCCAGTTTGCATTGGTTCATCAGGAACCTGAGCAGTAGACAGTCTGGTCAGTGTCCAAGGTTGGGATGTGGAACTGGGATGTGTTGAAGCCACGCTTGGTTTGACCCACTTTGACCTCCTGAGGTAGTCGCACTCATACTCCGCCAAGCAATTAGCAAGGTGGGTAGACTGATCAATCAGAGCCTCTAAGTCCTCTGCCAGCTCACCCAAGGCAAGGACATCCTTCAGATCTGCTTGGAGTCCATATCAGTACAGAGTAACTAAGGCCTCCCTGTTCCAGCCACTCTTTCGGCCCAAAGTCCAAAACTTTACAGGGTAGTTGGCTGCTGAGTGGCTGCCCTATTGCACCTTCATTAGACGGTTCAAGGTTCAGCTTGCTTTGGTGGGATGAGGGATTAACCTCCTCACATGAAGGCCACCTTTCGACACTCCATCGGGAAATGGGCTGGCAACACCAACGGACCAGTTGGATCAGCAAATTTGCTGTTGATACAAAGATTGGAGGTGCAGTGGACAGTGACAAAGGTTTTCAAAGCTTGCGGGGGGATCTGGACCAGCTGGGAAAATGGGCTGAAAAATGGCAGACGGAGTTTAATACAGACAAGTGTGAGGTACTGCACTTTGGAAGGAAAGGCCAAGGTAGAACATACAAGGTAGGACACTGAGAAGTGCAGTAGAACAGGGGGATCTAGGAATACAAATGCAAAATTCCCTAAAAGTGGCGTCACATGTAGATAGGTTAGTAAAGAGAGCTTTTGGTATATTGGCCTTCATAAATCTAAGTATTGAGTAAAAGAGTTGGAGTATTATGGTGAGGTTGTATAAAACATTGGTGAGGCCAAATTTGGAGTATTATGTGCAGTTTTGGTCACGAATTACAGGAAGGATAGTAATAAGGTTGAAAGAGTGCAAAGAAGGCTTACAAGAAGGAGGAGAGAGTTGATAGAGGTATATAAAATTATGATGGGTGTGTAGTGTAGGCCTCTGTTAGTCTCAATAGACCATGGATTTGCACCTTGGAAAACTTCCAGAGCGCAAGCCTGGGCAAGGGTTTATTTTTATGGAAGACTGGCAGTTGCCCAAGCTGCAAGACTCCCCTCTCCATGCCACCAATGTTGTCCAAGGGAAAAGCATTAGGACCCATACAGTTTGGCACTGGTGTCATTGCAGAGCAATGTGTGATTAAGTGCCTTGCTCAAGGACACACACGCAGCCTCAGCCAAGGCTCAAACTAGCGACCTTCAGATCACTAGACAAATGCCTTAGCCACTTGGCCACACGCCAATTATGATGGGTAGAGATAGAGTGAATGCAAGCAGGCTTTTTCCACTGAGGCTAGGGGAGAAAATAACCAAAGGACATGGGTTAAGGGTGAAGGGGTAAATGTTTAAAGGAAACATTGGGGGGGGGATTCTTCACACGGAGAGTGGTGGTAGTATGGAATGAGCTGTCAGATGAAGTGGTAAATGCGGGCTCACTTTTAACATTTAAGAAAACTTGGATGAGAGGTGTATGGAGGGATATGGTCCAGGTGCAGGCCAGTGGGACTAGGCAGAAAAATGGTTCGGCACAGCCAAAAAGGCCAAAAGGTCTGTTTCTGTGCTGTAATGTTTTATGGTTCTATGGTTCTAACATTCAGTAAGGAAGACGTAGCAAGAGCCTGGGTCACCACTGAATCTCTCTGGGGTCAGAAGAGGGACTGGCTTTGCGGAGCGACCAACAGTTTTATACAGAAACATAGAAACATAGAAAATAGGTGTAGGAGTTGGCCATTCTGCCCTTTGAGCCTGCACTGCCATTCAGTATGGTCATGGCTGATCATCCAACTCAGAACCCTGTACCTGCTTTCTCTCCATACCCCCTGATCCCTTTAGCCACAAGGGCCATATCTAAAGTCCTCTTAAATATAGCCAATGAACCAGCTTCAACTGTTTCCTGTGGCAGAGAATTCCACAGATCCACCACTCTGTGTGAAGAAGTTTTTCCTCATCTCAGTCCTAAAAGGCTTCCCCTTTATCCTTAAACTGTGACCACCCTCGTTCTGGACTTCCCCAACATTGGAAACAATCTTCCTGCATCTAGCCTGTCCAATCCCTTTAGAATTTTATACGTTTCAATAAGATCCCCCCTAAATCTTCTAAATTCCTGTGAGTATAAGCCTAGTCGATCCAGTCTTTCTTCATATGAAAGTCCTGCCATCCCAGGAATCAATCTAGTGAACCTTCTTTGTTCTCCCTCTATGGCAAAAATGTCTTTCGTCAGATTAGGAGACCAAAACTGCACACAATACTCTAGGTGCAGTTTCACCAAGGCCTTGTACAACTGCAGTAGAACCTGTACTCAAATCCTTTTGCTATGAATGCCAACATATCATTTGCCTTTTCAACAGTCTGCTGTACCTGCATGCCCACCTTCAATGACTGGTGTACAATGACACGCAGGTCTCGTTGAACTTCCCTTTTTCCTAATTGGCCACCAGTCAGATAATAATCTGTTTTCCTGTTCTTGCAACCAAAGTGGATAACCTCACATTTATCCACATTAAATTGCATCTGCCATGAATTTGCCCACTATCTAACCTATCCAAGTCACCCTGCATCCTCTTAGCATCCTCCTCACAGCTAACACCGTTGCCCAGCTTTGTGTCATCCGCAAACTTGCATTTAATTCCCTCATCTAAATCATTAATATATATTGTAAACAACTGGGGTCCCAGCGCTGAGCCTTGTGGTACCCCACAAGTCACTGCCTGCCATTCTGAAAAGGTCCCATTTGCTCCCACTCTTTGCTTCCTGTCTGCCAACCAATTCTCTATCCACAATACCATACCCCCAATACCATGTGCTTTAAGTTTGCACACTAATCTCCTGTGTGGGACCTTGTCAAAAGCCTTTTGAAAATCTAAATATACCACATCCACTGGCTCTCCCCTATCCACTCTACTAGTTACATCTTCAAAAAATTCTATAAGATTCGTCAGACATGATTTTCCTTTCACAAATCCATGCTGACTTTGTCCGATGATTTCACCTCTTTCCAAATGTGCTGTTATCACATCTTTGATAACCGACTCTAGCATTTTCCCCACCACCGATGTCAGACTAACCGGTCTATAATTCTCCGGTTTTTCTCTCCCTCCTTTTTTAAAAAGTGGGGTTACATTAGCCACCCTCCAATCCTTAGGGACTAATCCAGAATCTAAGGAGTTTTGAAAAATTATCACTAATGCATCCACTATTTCTTGGGCTACTTCCTTAAGCACTCTGGGATGCAGACCATCTGGCCCTGGGGATTTATCTGCCTTTAATCCCTTCAATTTACCTAACACCACTTCCCTACTAACATGTATTTCCCTCAGTTCCTCCATCTCACTAGACCCTCGGTCCCCTACTATTTCCGGAAGATTATTTATGTACTCCTTAGTGAAGACAGAACCAAAGTAATTATTCAATTGGTCTGCCATGTCCTTGTTCCCTATGATCAAGTCATCTGTTTCTGACTGTAAGGGACCTACATTTGTCTTGACCAATCTTTTTCTTTTTACATATCTATAAAAGCTTTTACATTCAGTTTTTATGTTCCCTGCCAGCTTTCTCTCATAATCTTTTTTCCTTTTTCTAATTAAGCCCTTTATCCTCCTCTGCTGGTCTCTGAATTTCTCCCAGTCCTCAGGTGTGCTGCTTTTTTTTGCTAATTTATATGTTTCCTCTTTGGACTTGATACTATCCCTAATTTCCCTTGTCAGCCACGGGTGCACTACCTTCCCTGGTTTATTCTTTTGCCAAACTGAGATGAACAATTGTTGTA
The DNA here is from genome assembly GCF_030144855.1 of Hypanus sabinus. NCBI lineage: Eukaryota > Metazoa > Chordata > Chondrichthyes > Myliobatiformes > Dasyatidae > Hypanus > Hypanus sabinus. Next base: position 74,897,448 of record NC_082722.1, on the reverse strand, counting down.
CTTCATCCATGCTATCTTTAAATGCTTGCCATTGCATATCCACCGTCAATCCTTTAAGTATCATTTGCCAGTGTATCTTAGCTAATTCATGTCTCATACCTTCAAAGTTACCCTTCTTTAAGTTCAGAACCTTTGTTTTGGAATTAATTATGTCACTCTCCATCTCAATGAAGAATTCCACCATATTATGGTCACTCTTACCCAAAGGGCCTCGCATGACAAGATTGCTAACTAACCCTTCCTCATTGCTCAATACCCAATCTAGAATGGCCTGCTCTCTAGTTGGTTCCTCGACATGTTGGTTCAGAAAACCATCCCGCATACATTCCAAGAAATCCTCTTCCTCAGCACCCTTACCAATTTGGTTCACCCGATCTATATGTAGATTGAAGACACCCATTATAACTACTGTTCCTTTATTGCACGCATTTCTAATTTCCTGTGTAATGCCATCCCCAACCTCACTACAACTGTTAGGTGGCCTGTACACAACTCCCACCAGCGTTTTCTGCCCCTTAGTGTTATGCTGCTCTACCCATATCAGTTCCACATCCTCCAGGCTAATGTCCTTCCTTTCTATTGCGTTAATCTCCTCTCTAACCAGCAATGCTACCCCACCTCTCTTTCTTTCCTGTCTATCCCTCCTGAATATTGAATATCCCTGGATGTTGAGCTTCCATCCTTGGTCACCCTGGAGCCATGTCTCTGTGATCCCAACTATATCATATCCATTTACCTGAGTGACTGCCTTCCTCCCTGCGATACTTGGCACATCGCGACCTGGAACTTGTGTATCTCCAGGCTGTAACTTGAAACTTCCTTGCTGTGGATGACCACAGCTGAGGGCAGGCTCTGATACCCCACTGGGTCCATGTTGGATCAGTATCATTAGGATCCAAGTGCTGGAGTATCTGGGACTAGGGTTGAGACACGATTCGAGACTGATACTAAAACTGAGTACAAAACAAGATGGTAGACTGTAATCTAAGTGAGATTATGATTGAGCACCAAACCCCAGCTCATGTGCTCTTTAAATATTAAATTCTGGTACCAAAACTTACCCACCAATCAGCAGGGTGGCTTGAATCTTTAAGGGGATCACGTCTGCTATCTATATTCTGGAGATTTAGAGCATCCAAACCCCAGAAACTGCCATGGTTGGATGCGTATCTGAACAGATTGATAGATTAATTAGATACTCTAAGTAGCCCCTTGCATACTTTAACTGGGTTCTAGAATTAATAGAAATGTGGGGAGAGTAGCTTGAGAAAACTAGTGGGGAGAAAAGTAGTGAAGTAACAGGTTAAGTTTCTGAGCTGCAAAATGCCTGATAGTTAGAACAGCCTCTCCTATGCTGTAAAGAAGATTCAACATTCAAAATACTTTTTTTAAAATCAAAGTATGCATGCAGTGTACAACTGTGAAATTAGTTTTCCCCACAGGCAGCCATGAAACAAAGAAAACCCCCAAAAATAGAAAACATCATCATTGCCAAACTGGGATGAACAATTGTTGTAGTTCATCCATGCTATCACTAGAATCCTCTGTCCTGAGCCAGTCCATCAAGTTGTCCCCATCTTTTCATATGTCTATTAGGTGAAGTTCCCTCCTGTCTCAGGGACGAGTTCGTCGGAACTTCTGTTGGTATTTTGAACTCAGTTTTTTTTTAAATGAGTTCGCTAGCCCCATGCCTTATTCTCTTCCTTTCACAGCCAGGCTTGGGACTGTCCATGGCGAAGTTAGGGTTATTAGCAGAGTGTAATTTTGAATGCAGGAGATAATAGAATGAAAAAGTATGACATTTCTTTTCAAGGAGAGAGTGTTTGAACAAAGTCTACCAGCTTGTAGCATTTTAATGAAGGTGAATGTGAGGACCTGCGGTGGATTTTGATGTGATTTGTGGACGAATTTCTTTTATTGCCTCTCTGTTTTCGAAAGCCGGAATAAACATTAATGACAAGTGAAGGAGAAGCCCTTCATGTTGCTGAGGAGGTCACATTGCATTTTGCTACTGCAGATCTAAATTGAAAAGTGGGCAATTAACTTGAAGGAAAATTGATATTCCTGAGTTTCATCAGCATAAAGATTTTGAACTGTTATCACCTGATAGAATGTAATCTCCATAATATTATCTGCATGTGCGTACACAATTAGATCACCAGGCAGGAACAACATACATCAGCCTGTGAACTCAGTACATTGAGTGAGAATGGAGGAATAAAAGATCACTGATTCTGACGAGCCAGCTTCTCTGTCTTGGTAATAGTCAGACCCTAATATTCTCCATTCCTCACATCCATCACAGCCACAAGCCCCCACCTCCGCCAGCATTGAGGACATCTGCAAAAAATAATGCCTCAGGAGGCGGCACGTTTAAGAAACTCGCCATTCAGGAAATGCTTTATTCGCATTGCTGCCATCAGGGAGGAAGGCTGGAGCCTGAAGACCCACATTCAATGATTCAGGAAACGCTCCTTCCCCTCCTCCATTAGATTGCTGAATGGTCCATCAATTCATAAACACTATTTTTCACTATTCCTTTGTCACACACATAAAGTACTTGAGCGATTCAGCAGGTAAGGCAGCATCTATGGAGAGGAATAAACTGTCAGAATTCTTGATGAAGAGTCTTAGTCTGAAATGTCAACTGTCCTAGTGAAGGGTCTTGGCCCAAACATCTACTGTTTATTCCTCTTCTTGGACCTGCTGAGTTCCTTCAGCATCTTCTGTGTGTTATCCTGGATTTCCAGAATCTTCAGTCTCTTGCACTCACCATTCCTCTTTTGCACTTCTGATTTATTATTATTTCTTATTGTTTTAGGGGGGGGGGCACCAGGAGGAGGTGATAGGCAGGTGAGCAGAAGATGATAAGTCAAGTCAAGTCAAGTCAACTTTTATTGTCATTTCAACCATTACTGCTGGTACAGTGCATAGTAAAAATGAGACAATGTTTTTCAGGATCATGGTTTACATGACACATTACAAAAAACTAGACTGAACTACGTAATAAAAAAACACAGAGAAAGCTACACTAGACTACAGACCTACACTGGACTGCATAAAGTGCACAAAAACAGTGCAGACATTACAATAAATAATAAACAGGACAGTAGGGGAAGGTGTCAGTCCAGGCTTCGGGTATTGAGGAGTCTGATAGTTTGTGGGAGAATCTGTTGTATAGTCTGGTTGTGAGAGCCCGAATTCTTCGGAGCCTTTTCCCAGACGGCAGGAGGGAGAAGAGATTGCATGAGGGGTGCATGGGGTCCTTCATAATGCTGTTTCCTTTGCGGATGCAGTGTGTAGTGTAAATGTCCATGATGGTGGGTTATCTTCTCAGCTGACCTCACTATCTGCTGCAGGGTCTCGCAATCCAAGATGGTGCAATTTCCGAACCAGTCAGTGATGCATCTGCTCAGGATGCTCTCAATGCAACCCCTGTAGAATGTGATGAGGATGTGGGGTGGGAGATGGACTTTCCTCAGCCTTCGCAAAAAGTAGAGATGCTGCTGGGCTTTCTTTGTTATGGAGCTGGTGTTGAGGGACCAGGTGAGATTCTCCATCAGGTGAACACCAAGAAATTTGGTGCTCTTTACGGTCTCTACCGAGGAGCCATCGATGTTCAGCAGGGAGTGGTCACTCCGTGCCCTCCTGAAGTCAACAACTATCTCTTTTGTTCACATTAAGAGACAGGTTGTTGGCTCTGCACCAGTTCGTTAGCCACTGCACCTCCTCTCTGTAAGCTGACTCGTCATTCTTGCTGATGAGACCCACCACGGTGGTGTCATTAGCAAACTTAATGATATGGATTGAGCTGTGTGTTGCAGCACAGTCGTGGGTCAGCAGAGTGAACAGCAGTGGACTGAGCACACAACCCTGGGGAGCCCCCGTGCTCAGTGTGATGGTGTTGGAGATGCTGCTCCCGATCCGGACTTACTGAGGTTTCCCAGTCAGGAAGTCTAGGATCCAGTTGCAGAGGGAGGTGTTCAGGCCCAAAAGGCTTAGCTTTCCTGTCAGTTTCTGAGGGATGATTGTGTTGAATGCTGAACTAAAATCTATGAACAGCATCCAAACGTACGTGACTTTTTTGTCCAGGTGGGTTAGGGCCAGGTGGAGGGTGGTGGCAATGGCATCATCTGTTGAGCGGTTGGGACGGTACGCAAACTGCAGGGGGTCCAGTGAGGGGGGCGGCAGGGTCTTGATATGCCTCAGGACGAGCCTCTCAAAACACTTCATGTAAGTGCAACAGGACGGTAGTCATTTAGGTAGGAAACTGAAGACTTCTTCGGTATGGGGACGATGGTGGCCACCTTGAAGCACGTTGGAATGGTGGCGCTGCTCAGGGAGATGTTGAAGATGTCAGTGAGAACATCTGCTAGCTAGTCTGCACATCCTTTGAGCACTCTACCAGGGATGTTGTCTGGTCCAGCAGCCTTCCGTGGGTTGACCCTGCACAGGATTCTTCTTACATCGGCCACGGAGAGTCACTGCACCTGGTCATTCACAGGAGGGGTGGACTTCCTCGTTGCCACGTCATTTTCTGCCTCAAACCAGGCGTAGAAGTTATTCAGCGCATTTGGGAGGGAGGCATCACCTGCACAGTCAGGTGATGTTGTCTTATAATTGGTGATGTCCTGGATGCCCTTCAACATGCGCCATGTGTCGCTGCTGTCCTGGATGTAACTGTGGATTAGCTGGGCATGTGCACGTTTTACCACTCTAATGGCTCGGGACAGTTTGGCCCTTGCTGTTGTTAGGGCTGCCTTGTTGCCTGCTCTGAAGGCGGAGTCGCAGGACCTCAGCAGCGCACGCACCTCCGTGGTCATCCATGGCTTCTGGTTAGCGCGTATAGTGATGGTCTTGGACAGAGTAACATCATCAATGCACTTGCTGATGCAGCTGTTCACTGATGCTGTGTACTCCTCAAAATTGGTAGAGTCGCTATCGGCCTCCCTGAACATGTGCCAGTCAGTGTGCTCAAAGCAGTCTTGAAGAGCAGGGATGGCTTCTGCTGACCAGGTTTTCACCCGCTTCTGAACTGGTCTGGAGCGCCTGGCGAGCGGTCTGTATGCTGGGATTAGCATAACAGAGATGTGGTCTGAGTATCCGAGGTGGGGGTGGGGCTCTGTCCAGTACGCGTCGGGAATATTTGTGTAAACCAGGTCCAATGTGTTCTCCCCCCTCTTTGCAAAGTCCACATACTGATGGAATTTGGGGAGCACTGACCTAAGGTTCACGTGGTTAAAATCACCGGCGACAATAAACAGACCATCAGAATGTGTGTTCTGCAGTTCGCTAATAGCCCCGTACAGTTCACAGAGTGCCTCCTTAGCATTAGCGCTGGGGGGAAATGTAGACACTGAATATAAGGACAGAGGTGAATTCCATGAGCAAATAAAATGGTCTGCATTGAACTGCCACAAACTCCACTTGCGATGAGCAGTGTCTGGAAACCTGCACAGAGTTCTTACACCATTTCGTGTCGATGTAAACACAGACACTGCCAACGCGAGCCTTACTGGAGACAGCTGCATCTCTGTCGGAACGAGCCCATCTAGCTGGATGGTAGCGTCTGAAATCCCATCAGTGAGCCATATCTCTGTGAAGACAAACGCGGAGCAAACTCTGTACTCCTGTCGAGTATTACAATGGAGTTGGATGTAGTCCATTTTATTGTCCAGGGAGCGGACATTGGAGAGCAGAATGGACGGGAGGGCTGGCCGGCTAGGATTTGCTTTTAACTGGGCACGGACCCCTGCCCGTTTGTCTTGCTTCTGCTTCCTCGTACATCGCTTTCGACATCTCCATCTCCGACTCCCAGCATCAGGCAAGTCCGAGGAATGTAGGCCCATTCCCCTCAGCAAGCCAACGTCATGTAATTCAGCCAGCAGATCTTTGTGAAGGTTTGTTTTCGGGTGATCTCTGTATTGTAGTAGTATCCGGTGATGGTAGATAGCCACTCTGTTATCCATGTGCCCTAATCAAAAGAAAATTGTGTATCAAACTTAAAATAGAAAATTAAATTAAAGTAACACCAGGTCTGAAAGTCCACTGCTGATAAGAGGCTGGAATGGTGAATTTAAGAAGAGGGAAAGAAAAATACCAGAAGTTGGAGAAATTGAGTTCTATACCATCTAGTTGAAGGCTACCTAGGTTGGAATATAAGGTGTTGCTCCTCCAGCCTGAGAAGGGCCTCATCATTGCAGAAGAGGAAGTCATGGATTGGCATATTGGAATGAGAATGGGGATACGAATTAAAATAGTTGGCCACTGGGAAATCCTGCTTTTTGCAGGTAGAGTGGAGGTGCACAATGTAGGTCTCACAAATTTAGAGAAATCTACATTGGAAGCATTGGATACAGTGGACAACCCAACAGATTTTCAGGCAAACTGTTGCCTTACCTGGAAGGACTGTTTTGGACTGAATGGAGGCAAGGGAGGACGTGACCCACTGAGATTCTCCGGCAGTTTTCTTTTTGCTTTAGACTCCTGAATCTGCATTCTCTGTGTCTCCACCAGTGACATTTGCTCAGGTTATTTTGATTCTCACTTGACTTGTCTACCCTGATCTGGATCTAAGTGGTTATTATTACCACCATGATGATTGAAGAATACCTACTGTACATATACACTATCTATGAAAATTATTCATTTCCTCCCTTAGGAGTTTTCATATCTTATTGTTTTATATCATTGAATCACAGTGGATTTAATTTGCCTTTTTTGGTACTGAGCAACAGAAAAAGACTTCTGTGTCACAGGGAAAATAGATTTCTACAAAGTGATCTAAATAAATTACAAATACAAATCACAAAATAATTGATTGCGTAAGTATTCACCCCCTTCAATATGACACAGGAAATCATAACTGGCGCAGCCAATTAGTTTTAGAAGTCACATAATTAGTTAAATGGAGATCAACTGGTGTGCAGTCAACGTGCTTCAACATATTATAAAAAAATTTACCTGTATCAGAAGGTCCAACTGTTGGAGAGTAAGTACCCTGGCAAAAAACACACCATGAAGCCAAAAGAACTCTTTAAGTAACTCCACAAAAATGTTATTGAAAAGCACAAATCAGTGGATGGATACAAGAAAAATTCCAATTCACTGAATATCCATTAGAGCACTGTTAAGTCCGTTATCAAGAAATGGAAAGAATATGGCAGAGCTGTAAATCTGTCCAGAGCAGGCCATCTTCGAAAACTTGCAAGAAGGGAACTAGTGAGAGAGGCCACCAAGAGACTTATGTCAACTCTGGAGGAGTTACAAGCTTCAGTGGCTGAGATGGGAGATACTACATATACAACAACTGTTGTCTGGGTGCTTCACCAGTCATGGCTTTATGGGAGAGTGGCAAAGAGAAAGCCACTGTTGAAAAAACTCACCATGAAAACTCAGCTAAAGTTTGCTAGGAGGCATGTGGGAGACTCTAAAGTCAGCTGGAAGAAGGTTCTATGACCTGATGAAAGCAAAATTGAGCTTTTTGGCCACCAGTGCTTACACACCAAATGCAGCACATCATCAAAAACCTGTGAAGCACGGTGGTGGCTGCGTCATGCTGTGGGGATGCTTCACTGCAGCAGGCCCTGGAAATATGCGAAGGTAGAGGGTAAAATGAATGCAGCAAAGTACAGGGAAATCCTGGAGGAAAACATGATCCAGTTGGCAAGAGAACTGCGGCTTGTGAGAAGGATTGTTTTCCAGCTAAACAATGATACCAAACATAAAGCCAAGGCTACACAGGAATGGCCAAGTCAGAGTCCAGACCTTAATCCAACTGAGGATTTTTGGTTGAACTTGAAAAGGGCTGTTCACTCACGATCTCCATGCAATCTGACAGAGCTTGAGCAGTTTTGTAAAGAAGAATGAGGGAAAATTACAGTGTCCAGATGTACAAAGCTGATAAAGACCCATCCACGTGGACTCAAGGTTGTAATTGCTGCAAAGGTGCATCTACTAAATACTGACTTGAAGGGAATGAATACATATGCAATCAATTGTTTAGTTTTATACACGTAATTAATTTAAATCACTTTGTAGAGATCTGCTTTCACTCTGACCCTGGTCATATCCCTCTTGGAGTACTATACTCAGTACTGGTCACCTCACTACAGGAAGGATGTGGAAACCATAGGAAGTGTGCAGAGGAGATCTACAAGGATCTTGCCTGGATTGGGAAGCATGCATTATGAGAATAGATTGAGTGAACTCGGCCTTTTCTCCTTGGAGCGACGGAGGATGAGTGGTGACCTGATAAAGGTGTACAAGATGATGAGAGGCATTGATTGTGCGGATAGTCAGAGACTTTTTCCCAGGGCTGAAATGGCTAACACAAGAGGGCACAGTTTTAAGGTGCTTAGAAGCAGGTACAGAGGAGATGACAGGGGTAAGTTTTTACATAGAGAGTGGTGAGTGTGTGGAATGGGCTGTCGGCGATAGTGGTGGAGGTGGATATGATAGGGTCTTTTAAGAGACTCCTGGACAGGTACATGGAGCTTAGAAAAATAGAGGGCTATGGGTAATCCTAGGTAATTTCTAAAGTAAGTCCATGTTCGGCCCAGCATTGTGGGCTGAAGGGCCTGTATTGTGTTGTACTTTTTCTGTGTTTCTATGTTCCTATGACTAATAGGCCAAGTTGATTCACCCACTGCTCATATTTACCCCCCTGACCTCTGTTCACTGGAAACTAATGTCCAGCTTTGGCTAGAGGCGAGGTTCTATCTCCAATCTTGCCTAATTCTGTGCCTTAGCCAAAGCCAAACCTAAGGCCTGACCATGATTGTTCTTGACACGCTTTTCTGCAGAAGTGGTTTGCCATTGCCTTCTTCTGGTCTGGGCAGTGTCTTTACTGACAAAGGGTCTCGGCATGTTGACTGCTCATTTCAACGGATGCTGCCCGACCTGCAGAGTTCATCCAGCTTTTGTAAGTGTGCTTACAAGATGGGTGACCCAGCCATTATTAACAGTCTTCGGAGATTGTCTGCCTGTTGTCAGTGGTCTCATTACCAGGGCTTGTGATATGCTCCAATTGCTCATATGACCATCCACTACCTGGTCCCATGGCTTCACGTAACTCTGATCAGTGTTGCTAAGCATGGGGTTACACCTTACCTGAGGAAAGGAGTGCTCTCTCTCTCTCTCTCTCTCTCTCTCTCTCTCTCTCTCTCTCTCTCTCTCTCTCTCTCTCTGTATATATATATATATATATATATATATATATATATACATATATATAGTCATGACAACTGTAAAATATATATATGTATATATTTTAAATAATTATGTAATTATAATTATTTAATATAAAAAATAAATAAATAGCGCTAAAAGGGAGCAAAATAATAACATTGTGAGGTAGAGCTTATGGGGCATCGTGGGCAATTCAGAAATATGATGCTGGAGGAGAAGAAGCTGCTGCTGTAGCTCCTCCTCCTCCTTGAAGATCATAATGAGAAGAGGCAATGTCCTGGATGGTAAGGGTACCCCATAATGAATGCTGCCTACTTGAGTCATTGCCTGTTGAAGATATCCTCAATAGTGTGGAGGCTATTGCCCTTAATGGATCTGGCTGAAACCTTCAACTCTCTGCAGCTTTTTCCAATCCTGCTCACGGATGCCACCATGCCAGATGGTGATGTAGCCAGTGAGAAGGAATTTGCAAGAGACTTTGGTGATACACCATCTCTCTTCAGTAAAATATAACCTACCGCTCATTGCTGAGCAGGTTACATTGAAGGTACAACTCCCAGAGTTTCAAAGCATTCACTCCTCCAAAACAAACCCTTTGGAAACGGGCGAGAGTTCATGATTATAGGCAGTTGGCCATATCCACCTCATTTTTGTCCATTATTTATACTGAATGATTTCTTATTCACATTTCCATCCATTTGAATTCACTGTGACATTTAAATGAATGGGAAAAAATCTGTGGCAAACCTTAAGGCCTTCCTAGAATGAGAGACAAACCTTATTATTCATGAAACGAAGCTTGTAGTCTGTAGAGGCAGTTAGGGATGTGTAGTAATGAATAAAATTGGCTGCTCCCGGCCACTTATTGGTACTCTTTGGGATTAATAAGTCATTTAAGTTCTGGCACACTTTGAATCTTTCTTACCTTTATTAACTGTGCGTCTCTTCATCATTTCAGAGAAGGAGGGTGGATTTCACACTCGATGAAGGTGAGACAGCTCTTGCCAATTAAAGCAGACACTGGGCCTGTTTCTAATAAGCTCCACGGATTGTGCCTGACCTTGCAGAGTCTATATTAGACTCAAATTCAGATATGATGACAGGCCAAGGTAAAAAGCAGCAGATCATTCACACAACCCTATCAACCCTTTCCAACCCCGACTGCCCTGATTGTGACTGATGCACCTCCACATTTTTCTAACATCAAGTTCAAGTTTATTGTCATTCCATCATACACATGTATACAGCTAAACAAATATTTAAAAAAATATAAGCTCTCACGTTTCCGGTTGAAGGTGGTGCTGGCAAAGCCCAATGACTACTTATTGGCAACAAATAAAATAAAGAATAACTAAATACTGTATTAATAACACTTTCTGTGATAAATTATCGCTGTAGACAGAGGAGAGGCCAGAGGAGGCATGACAGAGTTTGGCATTGTGAGTCCAAGGGCCCCGGTGGTGGTAGATGCTGCTGCCTGGGGTGCTGGGAGTGGGTGTCTGGAGCCCCCCAGGGAAGGCACTGTTTCATGAGGCAAGAGGCAGGGCACCTGGAGTGCCCCTTCATTCCTTCAGCCTCACTGGGTTGGTGGGGATATGGTGCCAGCCAGTCTCGGTGTAACACAACTACCTTCCGCTGCTCAGGCAACCGCACCCAGTATACCACAGCAGAGGTGCAGTCCAGCACCTCTCCCCATCCCTTCCAGTGGCTTTCCAGCTAGGGGGAGTAGTCCCTTCTTCCAATGGGACTGTAGACCCATACTCAATCCCCTCTAGTAAAGTTCTGTCCTGGGCTGCGGGCATCATAAGCCCGTTTATGGCGGCGGCTGGCTACGCTCTGGTTCTGCCAAGCTACATCATGATGGTGATTGGGTAGTGATCTCAATCAGGCTGGTGCTGGATGGCCAGGGAGTGGTTAAATGCTCCACCAGCTCATCACTTTGCGAGTGTCGGGGAGTGCTCCGCATTTCGGTGATCCCCAGCTGCCTGCAGACCTCACCGAAAACCTCACGCCTCAAAGTTGCGCTGCTGGGTCACTGCGGAGTTCCTCAGGGGCACCGAAACGGCAGAAAAACTCCTCCATGAGTCTCTCAGTGGTGGTGGTAGCAATCTGGTCCAGGACCGCACTTGTCCCCAGCCACTTGGTGAAGTATTCCACAGCCACGAGAATGTAGCAGGGGGTAGGGGCTCAGGGTGCCCAGCCCATTGGGGCCACCACCAGGCACTGCTGCAGTGGTTGCTCAGCCACTTCAGGAACGAGCAAGCATTGCAACAGTGCACAGACAGGCCCAGATCCTGCCTGCACCCAGGCCAGTAGAAGTAATTTGCCCAACATTTTTGCAGTCCCAAAATGGCTGGCCCCCACCAGCCCATGCACCAAAGCGCAGCACCATGATGTGGAGGCCTGGGCGAGTGTATCAGCAATGAAGGGGTGTGCTGGATCAGGGTACGCCAGCACCAGGGCCTGGATAATCACAGCTTGGAGCTGATCGAAGGCAGCAGAGCAGATGTAGGTCAAGACAAAGGTCTCCCCTTGTTGGTGAACTGGTGCAAGGAACTGGCTATGGTGGCAAAGTCAGGTGGTCGTATGATGCCAGTCCCGGGAAGCTATGAAGCTCGGAGACATCGCAGGGGGAGTGGAATGATTATGGGGATGAAAGTGTTAATATATAAGGATCATTTGGCAACTTTGGACCTGTACTCACTGGAATTTAGAAAAATGGAGGGGGATCTCATTGAAATCTACCAAATGTTGAAAGGACTGGATAAGGTGGATGTGGAAAGGATGTTTCCTATGGTGGGGGTATCCAGAGCAAGAGGGAACAGCCTCAAAACTGAGGGGCAAACTTTTAGAATGGAGTTAAGGAGAATTTTTTTTTAGCCAGGGAGCAGTGAATCTGTGGGATACTCCGCCACAGTCTTCGGCGGAGACCAAGTCCGTGGGTATATTTAAGGCGGAAGTTGAGGGTTTCCTGATCGGTCAGGGCATCAAAGGATATCGCGAGAAGGCAGGTGCATGGGTTTGAGTGGGATCCAGGATCAGTCATGGTAGAATGGCGGAGCTGACTTGATGGGCTGAATGGCCTAATTCTGCTCCTATGTCTGATGGATGCCGAGATGCTGGTCCAGGAGGTCGTTCAGCCGCTGTTGCTGGTCCTGATCCAAGACCTCACTGCTCCACTGCCAGATCCGTCACCCTGCTTCGACAGTCTCACTGGAGGGTGCTGCAGTTGCTGATGACAGGGGCACGGTGAGCTGTACTGGGGTGACCGGGGGCTACCTGGACTGCCTCCTAGAGCTGCCCTGCTGGAGAACCATGGCTTCAGTATTGCCCCCAGCACATCCACATGCACCCCCCACCCAGTGAGACAGAAGGTCCAGGAAAATGATGCAGGGATCCCCGACATTGACTAGCCACACCTCGAGCTCTGTTGTGTTTTTTTATCCCCGCTGTGATGTACAGCCACATCTTCCCTCTCATCGCTGCACATGGTCACCAGTGAAATTGCAAGCTACAACTACCATTGCTGTTCACCCAGGTGGGGATGTCTGGTCCGTGTTGGGGACAACACCAGGACCTTTGATGGTGATGGCTGACCCTGTGTCCACCAACGCACGGCATTTGATGCCCTGCACCATGCAGTCCATGTATGAACCTAGCTCTTCACCCAAACGGTCCACCTGGGAGGCAGCAACAGGAATTCAGCTGGAGGTTTCAGGCGATGCTGGAATGCCTTAGAAGGGCTGTAATTCGGCCTGCAATGACTATGATGTCAGGCAAAGGTGTTGCCAAAGGTGCCCTGGCGTCAGCACCTTTACGAAGACTTGGAGGGCAAGCTCTTCCCAGGCGGTGGAGGGAACCGTGGGTAGCCATGCCAAGCACAGAGGTGGAGATGTGCTGTGAGCACCCTCAGGCTTTCTCCTACATGGCACCACCCGTTCTTCCCTCATTGCTTTCTCCAATGGCCTCTGCCCGAAACCCTGCTCCAGCGCTGCTATGAGGGCCCTGTCGTTATGCTGTTCAGCTGTGAGGGCCCAAAGGCGTTCCTCTCCAGCACCAGGGCAAGGTGCACCGCCGTCTCAGTGGGGCTCCACTAGCTGTACTAGTGTGTATCTGGGAAGCTCCAGCATGGATCTTGTGGAAATAATTACTGGGACCCTTTGGTCTCCCTCTTGTTGCCCTTCCTCCCATGGCTGCAGTGTCTTGGATTCTCTGGTACAGACTGCAAGGGTGGTGTGTGATATGCTCCACTGTGTACCTGAGTTTGGGGGGCCTGGGAACACACACCCCGTTGGGCTGCCCCAGGAACGCATGATGCTTGCTTTCCAGGTTCTCCCTCTAGGTCGGTGTCCCATTTTCAGGAACCTGTCCCAGGTATTCCGCTCGGTCCCTCAACTTACTCCTCGGGTCTTAAGATGTTCCAACCGATGTCGTAGCTCTTCAATTTTGCCGTCATTTGCGATCCCACTCATGAAACCAATGTGGCAACAATTGGTCCATGATAACAGATGAGAAAAGTTCATTTAACTCAACTGGCGTCTTTATTGTGACAAACACAAAAACAGATCAGGCACTGTGACCCAGGGAGAGAACCCACACAGTCACATACAGACAGGGGAGGTGATTATTACACCCCTGGTTACAGTCAGGGTGACCCTCAAGCACACAAGCGATTAACTGCATAACCTGAGCTAAAATGGAGCAATAAATGACCTTGAGCGTCCCACCAGCATATTTTAAAATAAGAACAATAAATAGTGTGACCACTAGGAATGCTGGCCTGAGCTGTCAGCCATGCTACTGGAGCACCACGGTACTTTTGAACTTTGAAAGAACGATCCTTAGAGATCAAGGTGCAAAACGCAATACATACCTGCGTATCACATTCAGCACATGAACACAGTAATCTTAACAGATGATATAACAATCTTCTGTCGATATACCAGTTGACATACTGTAAGAAGCACATATGACATGTAGTTAAATATCATCATCATCATTACTTGCTGGGACATGGGAGATTGTGGTCACATGATCAAGACTGTTCTTGACAAATTTTTCTGCAGAAGTGGTTTGCCATTGACTTCTTCCGGGCAGTGTCTTTACAACATGGGTGACCCCAGACTTACTTTTCAATAGTCTTCAGAAATTGTCTGTGTGGCACCAGCGATCGCAGAACCAGGATTTGTGATCTGCACCAGCTGCTCATACAACCATCCACCACCTGCTCCCAAGGATTCATGTGACCCTGATCTGGAGGCTAAAGGTGCTACGTCTTACCCCATAGGTGAGCTGCAGGATAAGCGGGGGTATCAAGTGCCATGCACCTGCCTTGCTAGAGGCATATCTCCACCCCGCCTCCCGATAGTTAAATATACAACAGTATACTGCTACTGATGCTCTCATAGATAATGTGTACTGGGTGGGAGCAGGATGTTCAGAAGTCTCACAGCCTGCGAGGAAGTAACTGTTACTCAACCTAACCATCATTGTTCTTCTACTGCAGTACCTTCTCCCTGATGGCAGGGGTTAAAGAGATTGTGGGACAGATGTGAGGTCCTTGACAATGTTGAGGGGTCTGCAAATACAGTGCATCTGGGATGTGCCCTGGATGGGAAGATGGAGGAGAGGGGCCCCAATGGTTCTTTACATGCTCCTCAGCATACTTTATTTCTTTGTTGAAATCCAGACAAGGACTTGGTTTATTTCTAAGTTTGCTACTTATTTATTTCAAGATACAGCAACATAAAAAGCCTTCCGCCCAGTCAGCCTGCAATGCCCAGTTACACCCATGTGATGACCTACCAATCCACACAGCTTTGGAATGTCGTAGGAAGCAGGAGCACCCAGGGGAACCCCACGTGGCCAAGGGAAAACCATACAAACTCCTTACAGGCAGTGGCAGAAGTGTCCCTGGTACTATGATAGTGCTGTGCTAATCTCTACGTTACCTAACAGAGAAAGCTTTATTAAACAAATAATCTAACATATTTTTACTGAATCCTTTCACCATTTATCTCCAAATTTAATTCTTACCCAGCCAAGTTTCTCTCACACATCGAGGTACCCTTCCTTGTTGAATCACGTAGTGCAGGAACATCAGAATAATGGATAACTAGGAGTGATTGAATATAAAATAATCTACTGCCTAAAACATTTCCATACAAGCTAATAGGCACACAGGATTGATTAGCGATAGAGAAATAGTTACACAAGAGTTGTGAAACAGAGAATAATAAATATCTTTCAACAATTATTTGGCATGATGATTGATACCCGGGGGTGTTAATGCACAGAGCAACAGGAAGTCAATATTGATTGCAGGCACTACTGTGAGTATCCAAGTAGCAATGGAGACAGGAATGATTAAACTCAGAGTAATGGATAACCTGTAAGTAAGCATCCTTTGTGAAGAAGAATATTTAATCAGGGGGAATTTTTGGCAGGTTGACTGTTATGTGAGCAATTATGGTCTTCACTTTTCCCTTAATTCAAAGTTGCTTCACTGAACGTAGCTGGAAATTTATCTTAGCACAAAATTCTCCTCTTGATATGTCAAGAGACCTTTAGCTTCTGGCACATTAAAACCATAGTCGGTGCTGTACGCTAGTGGCTCTAGAGGTATCATAGTGAAGAAAAGGCCATCCTCCTGAAGTTTTGGTGAATGCCTTCCAAAACAGTGACAAACTTCTTCTGATGCACATGGAAAGTACACTGACTGGTTGCATTGTGGCTTGGTACGGAAACACAAATGCCTAAGGATGGAAGGTTTACAGAAAGTGGTGGATACAGCCCAGACCATGACAGGCAAAGCCCTCCCCACCACTGAGCAAGGAGCACTGCCACAAGAAAGCAGCATCCACCATCAAGGATCCCCCACCATCCAGACCATGCTGTCTTCTTATCACTACCATTGAGCAGGAGGTACAGGAGCCTTAGCTCCCACACCACTAGGTTCAGGAACCCTGCAGCCATGAGGCTTCTGATCTGGCATAGATAACTTCACACACCTCAAAGCAAAACTGATTTCATGACCTGCAGACTCACTTGCAAGGATTCTCCAACTCATGTTTTCAGTGTTATGTATTTAATGTTTGCACTACTTGTTTGTCAGTGTTTGTTTAGGTATACTTTTCATAAATTCTTTTGTATTTCTGTATTTCCTGTAAATGGCTGCAAAAAAAGTAAGAATATCTTGATAACATATACATACTTAGATAATGAACTTTACTTTGACTTTGATCAGACCACTAACGTTCCAAGTCCCTCAACTGCTTGACAAAGAGAACCCAAAATAATCCCAATAAGGTCATCTGCAGCCTCGCATCACCTTCATCTATCACCCCACAACCTTCATTACTATCTGCATTCCACTCTTCCCTCCTCCATCTTCCTTATTTGGATACACCTATTGCTTGCCAGCTCTTTCTCTACCCTACCTCTTGCCTCTTTTTACTGGCTATCTCCCTCCTACTCTTCTAGTTTAGATCAGAAGCTCCCAATATTTTCTTTATGCCATGGACTGCTATCATTAACCCCAGGTTGGGAACCCCTGGTTTAGACGAAGGGCTTCAGCTCAAAACATTGTCCATCCTTTCCTCCAACAGATGTGATTAAGCTCCTCTGGCACTTTGTGTGTTGTCCTGATTCTGCCACAAAGCACAGCGGTTAGCGCGATGCTATTACACCTTGAGGCATCAGAGTTTAGGAGTTCAGTTCCAACGTCCTCTATAAGAGAGTTTAACATTCTTCTCATGCGTGTGTGTGTTTCCTCTAGGTGCTCCGGTTTCCTCCCACAGTCCAAAGATATATGGGTTAGTAGGTTAATTGAGGATTATAAGTTGTCCTCTGATAGACTCGGGTTAACTCTGGGTGTTGCTGGGCAGCACCACTCAATGGGTCAGCAAGGCCTGTCCAGTTCTATGTCATGAAAAAAAATTCCAGTATCTGCAGTCTCAAGTGTCTCCAGGCAAGGAGCAGACTGATTTATGCAATGACGTGTCTTTCTCTGGTTTCCTTTGTGGAAGAAGGTCAGACTGCTGTCTCACATCTCTGGGGATCCAGGTGGAATCTTGGGGAAGTCGATGGGTAGCTGGAAGGAATCAAACGGGATTCGAGAAATCCCATTCCTTGAAATCAGGAGAAATCAAGAGAAGTCTTAGAAACTTAGTTTTCAATGGAAGACTATTAACAAACGTATTGAACTGGATGCAGTTTACAAACCTATGTGCCTGAGGGATCAGAGCCAAGGGGTGAGCCATGGACACCTGAGGAACCGATGTTCCCAACAACTGATAACCAGGCCAGTCAGCTGAGACTTGCGACCAGCACGGCAGCCAGCTAATCAAAGCAATAAGTTGGAGTAATACAAATGTGAGCATTCAGCAGAAACAACACTCAATTGCAAACTGATGATGTCACCTCGACTGCTGATGAAACGCTTGTGATCTAACCTCCAGAACAACCCTACAGACAAGCAGCCAACCTGAGCTGCCAATCTTCTCTTTGAATAGCATAAGTGGGTGGTTGATGGTCAGCATGGTGTTGAGAGCTGAACGGCCTCTTTTCCAAGCTGAATGACTCAATTATTTCTTCTGTTAATATTTCCAACCAAACCCCACATTCACGCTTTCATTCTGACCACAATTCAATCTGTCAATTAATTTATTGGGCAACTTAACTTGAAGTTAGTCTGTTTTGGTTGGAAAATACTTTCAAAGTAGATTCTGACACAACTCTCATGAATTGAAGCCTTGTATCAATATAGCAACATTCCCATTTCTTTCAGAACATTCTAGAGCATTTTACCTGTGTGGTCTCTTCTTTCAGATAAGAACCAGGACACAACCTGTTCCAGGTAGCACAGTGGCTGGAGTAACACTATTTCTGCACCAGCAACCCTGTTTCTATTCCATCACTGCCTATAAGAAGGTTGTCTGTTCTCCCCATGACAGCAGGGGTTTCATCCAGTGCTCCATTTTCCTCCTGGATTCCAAAGGCATAGGGATGAGCAAATTAATTGGTTACAGGGTGTAACTGGGCAGCGCGGGCTCAATGGGCCAGAAGGATCTGTTACCATGTGTCTCTCTAAAAAAAGTAAATTAAATTTGATAGTAGTCCATTAATCTTTTTGTGCAATCAATCTTTATGATGTTGTTTAAGGATTAAGTAACTATGGAGTGACTTCATAGACTTTCTCTGGAGTCTTGGAGCCTGAGAAATGACCAGACAGGGGTATTTGTGCTCAATAGCATGGACCATCAGGTTCATGATCAACTTTTATCTCAGTGTAATCACACATTTCAATGGACTTGTTTTACAACAAGATGAACTCTTGAACTCACGATCGGCCTCATTTTGATCTTGTTCTTTATTGGTTATCTACCCTGCACTTTCTCTGTAGCTGTTCCATTTATACTGGATTGTTAACGCTTTACCTTCTTTTACCTTAATCCTCGTTGCATCCATTCCAGGGCATCTCATTCTCCTTTGATCCTCACCGGGCACTCAGATCTTACCTGGGATTCCAAGTAGTTGTTTGAATGCGATAGTGGCCACACCCTGGTACATCGCTTTGACAGGCAGGCTAAGCCAGGTGAGGGTAGCCAACTGGCCTTATACCCAGGTGAGGTAGGGACATGCCTCTCCTAACATGCAAAGTCTGCTCTGGTAAACTAGATAGATGAGATTTACAGTGAGATCCAATGGCCAGGAAGGCAATATTGCAATACTCCATGGAAAGTGAAGTGCACGGAAAACATCATGGTCATCCACTACAACCAAGAAAACCCCCCAGTTTGTGACACTTGTTCGTAAGACTGGACCCAGATGTTCAAGGTCAAGAAAGTGGAACTGCCCAGGTGCATTGGCTTTTCCACCTTAAAAGCTCTTCCACACAGATTCTCTGTCATCGTCGGACATGATGGGCAACCACCACCTTCATGAACTGTGTAAAAATTTGATTTTTATTGTCAGTACCTTCAGTTGATCATTGTCTTTTTGTGTGTTTTTTCCCCTAGCTATCAGTCTGTGATTTTTGTATTGCCACGTGCTCATTTGTTTTCATGCCCCACGTGCTCCTGTCTCTGCTCCTGCTCTACTCCGGTCCCTGTATTACTCAGTACTCCGCCCTCATCTGTTTCTCATTATTACCTGTATTGCTGCCCCCTATGTCTCATTGTGCTCCACCTATCATCTGCCTCGGTGTATTGCTCAGTGTATTTCAGTCCAGTGTTTTCACTTGCTTGTGGCCAGGTTGAGCCAATGAATTTTCCTGAGCCTTTCCAGCATTCGTATCTGTACTCTGTCCATCTGAATATCGACTCTGCCTGTTTCCCGATTCTGGTCTTTGGATTTCTCTGGATGATTTGATCTCTGCCTGAACTTTGACGCCGACTTTGTTTGCACCTCGGGATTTGTTACTCAAATAATATCACTGTGTGCACAGTACTGGGTCTGCAACTGGATCCCTGCTCCAGCGGCCTGACACGTATGAGCAAACTTTCCATTGTAGCTTAGTACGTAAAAGATGAGCTTTATTTGTCACATGTACATTGAAGATTAAAACATACAGTGAAATGCATTGCTTATGACAACGGCCAATACATTTCAAGGATGTGCTTGGAGAAGCCTGCAAATATCACCATTCTTCTGGTCCCAACGTAGCATGCCCATAACTTACAAACAAATAACTCTTTGGAATGTGGGAGGAAACCTGAGCACCCAGAGGAAACCACCACGGTCGTGGGTAGAAAGTAAAAACTACTTTCAGACAGTGTCAGGAATTGAACCCTGATCTCTAGTATGTTAAACACAAATGATTCTGCAGATGCTGGAGATCCAGAGCAACACACACAAAATGCTGGAGGAACTAAGCAGGCCAGACAGCATCGATGGAAATGAATAACTGTCAACACTTTGGGCAGAGACCTTTCATTAGGACTGGAAAAAGAGAAGAAAGATAAGGAAGTGGGAAGAAGGGGAAGGAGGACGAGCTAAAAATCGTAAGTGAAGCCAGGTGAATGGGAGAGAGGGAGGAAGTAAAAATCTGGGAGGTATTAGGTGGTAAAGATAAAGGGCTGGAAAAGAAAGAATCTGATAAGAGAGAACAGCATACCATGGGAGAACGGGAAAGAGCAGGGGCACCAGGTGGAGGTGATAGGCAGGTGAAAGAGATTTGCTAAAATAAATGACTATATTAAACCATTAACAATACCAATAAAATGTTGCTAGGTAGAAATAGTGTAGATAGTCAGAGTCATTCTCCCAGAATGGAAATCCCAAATGCATTACTTCACCTAATTTGAAGTATTGTGTGCTGTTTTGGTCACTTACTTACAGAGAAGATTTCAACAAGATTGAATGAATACTGAGAAAATTTACAGGGATATTGCCAAGACTTGAGGGGCTGAGTTATAGTTAAACATAGCGACGTAGGGGATACCAGAGCTTCGCTTCCAGATCAGGTCAATGACTTCTACACTTGCTTTGATCACCAGAACAGGGAGGAACCATCACGCACCCCCATGTCTCTCGATGATCCTTTAGTCTCAGTATCTGAAGATGGCTTGTTGGCTGCCTTTAAGAGGGTGAATCCAAGGAAATTATCCAGTCCAGATGGAGCACTTGGCCGACTACTAAAGACCTATGCTGTCCAAATGGCTGGTGCATTTGCGGATATCTTCAAGCTTTCACTGCGGGAGTGCGTGGTACTCACCTGCTTCAAGTAGGCTTCAATCATTTTGGTGCCCAAGAAAAGCATGGTACCCTGCCTGAGTGACGATCACCCAGCTGAAGTGTTTTGAGAGGCTGGTGTTGGAATAGATCAGCTCCTGTCTGAGTGATGACTTGGATCTGCCCCAGTTTGCCTACTGGGGCAACAGGTCCACAGCACATGCCATCTCAATGGCCCTTCAAACAGCATGGAACATCTGGCAGCAAAGAAGCAGACATCAGGATGCTCATTATTGATTACAACTCAGCATTTAATACCATCATCCCCTCAAAACTAATCAGTAAACTCTTAAGACCTGGGCCTCAATACCCCCTTGTACAGTTGGATTCAGGATCTCCTCACTTCCAGACCTCAGTCAGTTCGGATTGGAAATACATCTCCTCCAGAACCTCAGTCAGCATAGGTTCACCACAGTGCTGTGCGTTTAGCCCCCTGCTCTACTCACGTTACACCTATGACTGTGTGGCTAAGTACAGCTCCAACACCATATACAAGTTTGCTGATGACACCACTGTTGTGGGCTGCATCAAAGGTGGTGATAAATTAGCATTCAGGAGGGAGATTGAAAATTTGGCTGAGTGGTGTAATAACAACAACCTCTGATTCAATGTCGATAAGACCGAAGAACTGATAGTAGACTTCAGGAGTGGGAAACCAGAGGTCCATGAGCCAGTACTCATCAGAGGATCAGAGTTGGAGAAGGTCAGTAACTTTAAGTTCCTGGGGATCACTATCTCAGAGGACCTGTCCTGGACCCAGCATCTATAGGAAGAAGTACAG
Source organism: Hypanus sabinus (assembly GCF_030144855.1). Taxonomy (NCBI): domain Eukaryota; kingdom Metazoa; phylum Chordata; class Chondrichthyes; order Myliobatiformes; family Dasyatidae; genus Hypanus; species Hypanus sabinus. The sequence continues at coordinate 74,875,745 of NC_082722.1, read as the reverse complement.
TCGACTTTTCGGGCCGAGACCTTTTGTCGACTGTACTTCCTGTAGATGCTGCCTGGCCTGCTGCATTCCACCAGCATTTTGCATGTGTTGCTTGAATTTCCAGCATCTGCAGATTTCCTTGTATATATGTATGTAAAGGGGGTTTCTTCTTTTTTCTTTGTTACTGTGTATGTTAATCAAAATGGCTTCTTTGTTTTGTTAAAAGCAGGAATGCTTCTTTGTTACGAGAGAGTGCTGGAAACTTGTTTGGGTTAAAATTTACTGATAACGAGAATTGTATTCCTTTGTAAACCAACTGGGATTAATGTTGTTCTTTCTTCTGAGTCTGTAAGCGGTTGTTGACGGGCTTTTGTGAGATTGGCGCGAGGGGTTGAGAGAGAGAGGACGCGATGCTGTAAGCTGGGCGAAGAACGGATCCCAAGCGGGGGTCCGAGGCCAGGAGGTACTCCGAGGAGAGGAGATGAAGCTGGATGTGCTTGGTTGACCACTTCGGATAGTCCTAAGCTGCAAGTCGAGGAGTTCAGAGGGGATCAAATGGTGGGCAGAAGACTTCAGTAATTGCGCTCCAACGGTTGTGCACGAAGTGGTTTGGACTTTGATAAGTTTGGCGCCTTTTCTTTGTTTTTTTCTTCATATATACTGTATCGTTATTAATCACTTAATTATAGTAACCTTTATCAATTGTACTCATTTAATCGCATATGGTGTACTGTCTGTTTGTGGGCGAGGCGGGGACATCACACAGCATCCACACCAGCTGATTACCCAGTTTGGCGGGACCGAAGGCTGCTCCCCCAGACGAGAACGAGCTGAGCGAGCCCGAGGCGACCCAGGAGGTTACATGTACACTAAATGTAATTGCAAAGAAAGCACAATAGCACCTCTACTTCCTTAGGACTCTGTGGAGATTCGGCATGACATAAAAAATCTTGATCAACTTCTATAGACATATAGTGGAATGTGTGCTGACTAGCTGTGTTACAGCCTGGTACGGGAACACCAATACCATTGAGTAGAAAACCCTACAAAAGGTAGTGGACTCGGCCCAGTACATTATTGGGTAAAGCTCTCCCAACTATTGAGCATATCTAAATGAAATGCTGTCATAGGAAAGCTCCATCCATCATCTAAGATCCTCACCCCCCCAGACCATGCTCTTTTCTCGCTGCTGCCAAAAGGTAGAAGGTACAAGTGCCTTAGGAATTTCACCAGCAGGTTCAAGAATAGTTGCTATCTCTCAACCATCAGACCCTTGAACCAAAGAAGATAACTACACTCATCTATCAAGAAGTCCTCACAACCAATGATCTCATTTTAAAGATTCAATAAATATGCCCACAGGAAAAAGGATCTCCAGGTTGTATGTAGTTGACATTTAACTATATAACCACATAACAATTACAGCACAGAAACCTGCCATGTCGGCCCTTCTATTCCATGTCAAATGCTTACTCTCACCTAATCCCACTGACCTGCACTCAGCCCATAACCCTCCATTCCTTTCCTGTCCATATACCTATCCAATTTTGCTTTAAATGACAATACCAAACCTGTCTCTACCACTTCTACTGGAAGCTCATTCCACACAGCTACCACTCTCCGAGTAAGAAAATTCCCCCTCATGTTACCCTTAAACTTTTGCCCGCTAAGTCTCCCCTAAGTCCCCCTAAGAGTATGTACTCTGATAATATATTTTACTTTGAACTTGTAGGGAAACTTTGAATAGGTTAGGACTTTACTCTTTGGAAAGAAGGAGAACATGGAGAGATTTGATAGAGGTATGCAAAATCATAAGCATTATAGATTGTTAAATGCAAACAGTTTTTTTTCCCACTGAGATTAGGTGAGACTAAAACTAGAGGCCATGTGTTAAAGGTGAAAGGTGAAACATTTAAGGGAAACATGAGAGGGAACTTCTTCACGGACAGAGTGGTGGAAGTGTGGAACGCGCTGCCAGCAGAAGTGGTTGATGTGGGTTTGATTTCAACTTTTGAGAGAAATTTGGTTAAGTGCATGGATGGGAGGGTTATGGAGGGCTGAGGACCAGTTGTGCAGGTCAGTGGGACTAGGCAGAATAATAGCTTGGCATGTACCAGTCAAGCGAAAAGGCCTGTTTCTGGGCAGTAGTACTCTATGAATCAAATATTGGACGACAAGTTTTAAGGTGAAAGGAGAAACATTTAAAGAAGGTATATGAGGCAACATTATTAGATGAAAGATGGTAGGTGCCAGGGACCCATTGCAGGGCAAAGTGGTGAAGGCAGATATGACAGCAAAATTTATTAAGAATTATGACAGAAACTTGGACATGCCGTGAATGGAGGGATATGGACCACGTGCAGACAGATGCGATTGGTTTGCATTATCATTAGTACCTTCTGTACCTAATAAAGAGCCCACTCTGTATGTTCATTACCTTCTGCTGTTGTACCCCATCCACTTCAAGATTTGATTTGTTTTGCATTCGGAGATCCTATTTTTCACACCACTGGTGTAACGCGTGTTTATTTGACTTACTGCCAACTTCCTGTCAGCTTGACCAGTCTGACCATTCTCCTCTAACTTCCCTCATTAACAAGAGAGCTTTTACCCAAGAGAACTAACACTCACTGGATGTTTCCCTTTGTTTCTCTGTAAACTTTAGAGACTGTTCTTCATAACGATCCCAAGAGATCAGCAGTTTCGGAGATACTCAAACCATCCTGTCCAGCACCAACAATCTTTCAATGGTCAAAGTCACTTAGATCACATTTCTTCCCCATTCTGATGCTTGGTCTGAGCAACAACTGAACATCTTGACCACGTTTGCATGCTTTTATACATTGAGTTGCTGCTACATAGATATATGCATTAACAAGCAGTTATGCAGATCCACCCTATGAAGCGTCCACTGAGTAAACGTTTGTGTCTACTGGATGAAGCTTCAAATTTGTGCAAGGAACTTGAGAGAGCAGATAGATTTCAGAGTAACATCCCATCTGCAAGATAAATATCACCTTCATAAACAAGCATCACTCCTTCACCACTGCAACAAGAATATTAGCCTGCTTACTGAACTGGAAAATGAACCCATTACTTTCAGTTCAAAGATAGGAGCATGTGCCATTAAGACACACTAGGCTAATGATGTTACGATGCTGTGGAATTTGCATTCAGTTAACAAACTGAAATTAAATGATAGTCATTCATAATGATAGAAATCAGTGATATTTGTTCGTTATGCGCCGTGATGTATGACGTAGGCGATCATGGTCTTCACTCTATCCACGACTATGATTGTTCTTGGCAAATTTTCTACAGAAGTGGTTTGCCATTGCCTTCCTCTGGACAATGATCTCAGCCATCATTAATGCTCTTCAGAGATTGTCTGTCTGGCATCAGTGGTTGCATTACCAGGACTTGTGCATACAGCTGCTCATACGACCATCCAGCACCTGCTCCCATGGCCTCACGTGACCATGATCAGGGGGCTAAGCAGGTGCTACACCTTGCCCAAGTGTAACCTGCAGGCTAGCTGAGGGAAGGAGTGCCTTACACCTCCTTTGGTGGAGTTGTATCTCCATCCCACACATTCATAGAGGTAGTCAGCATGGAAAGAGGAAATCATCTACAGAGTCTATGTTAAACGTTAAGCACTGTCTTATATGAATCCCATTTCAAAATTCAACATTTAAGATTAGATTTATTTATCACGTATATTGAAACATACACTGAAATGTGTCATTTACAGTATTCTGCAATAGAGTTGGGCATACATATATAGCAGGGGTGCCCAAGACTTTTGCTCAGTATTGTGTTTGTCAACATGGAGAAGAGAGTGATTTGGTAAATCTGGTGGGAGCAAAGGATATTGGGAATGGTGAAAGTGTAGCGTGTGACAGGTGGCAAAGGAGTACCAGGGAGGGGGCTATTGATGTGGGTGCAGACACTCCCATACCTGAGACACCAGGCAAAGCTACTTGATTCCAAGCAACTGGTTTATTGATCATAACATAATATCTTCCTGGTGCTTCCGCTACCTCCCCTCTCCCTTCCACTTTTCCCAGCCATGATTCCCCTCTCCCTGCCCCCTTCCCACTCTCAGTTCACAATAGAGACCCATATCAGAATCAGATTTATTATCACTCACATTTGTCAAGAAATATGTTTACTTTGTGGCAGCAGTACCCTGCAATACATAAAATCTCAGACACCCTAGCTATATATATTTACCTTAGGTTTTTGCACAGTACTGTGTGTTACCAACCGACACATGTGACAATGTAGTGGGAAAGACCACAAGTATTGCCAAGCTTCCAGCATCTACAATATTCAGCAGCTCAAAATGCAGCCAGCTTACAGCAAGACAGACATGGCAGCAGCAAAATGAACCTCTTCCTACCCGTCACCCCCTCCAGTTTAGGACACCCTGACCTCTGGATCAGGCCTCCCGACCTGCCCGCATGGAGCTGCAAGCCCACCCAAAGGAGCAGACCACCAGACCTGTCCACATGGAACTCCAAACCCACCCGATGGATCACATCTCCAGACCTGCCCACATGGAACTCCAAACCCACCCGATGGATCACATCTCCAGACCTGTCCACATGGAACTCCAAACCCACCCAATGGACCTCCAGCCCCAAGATTTACTGATCTTGAGAGTAAGTGGCTGGCTGACCTCATCCCTGTTCAAAGGAATCATTAGTCTTTATCCTCAGTTACTACTGACTCAATCTCTGCCCTTGGTGATCATTGAGTTCCTTTATTCTGCTCACATGAACAGATTCTATCTCTGACCTACACAAGGAGAAAGTTACTGTAGCTAAATTAACCTACTAGCCACAAGGTCAAGATGGCATGTGTACAACACTTCTTTGGTTGACATCTTCTGGATAGATCATGAAACCATGTACTTTATTTTTTCTGTCTTTTATGTCTGGTTTTCATTGTGAATGTGATTCTGGAACTTTTGGAGCCTGTGATCTGTAGTTTGGAGATTGTTCAGGTGTTTAGTCACTCTGTAGTTGCTGAGAGGATTGCAGGAGACAGAGGTGGCATGCACAAACCTCGTGACAAGAAGACTGTGCAATGGGGCTCAAGCTGATCTTCAACGCCATTTCTCTGACTTAAGCTTTCATTATTCAACGATTACGGTGATGAGGGAGAATGAATACTGAGCGAATGCAGCTGCTGGTGGGATCACTCTTTTGCCACAGAAGAGAGACTGCTTTTTGATCGCTGGGGGAAATGGCTCCTCTACCGGAGAGAGGAGATCTTGCTGCTGTGCCCGGAGAACGCTTCTCCATGTTTTCCGCATTTTGTATATTGACTTGGACTATAGATTTTTTTTCAATCTTAGTGTTTTTCACCCAATCTTCCTCACTTTTTGCATATGGGGGAGGGGTCTTTAAAGTGTTGTTGTGCCTGTTCCATTTTTGTTCATTTTTTTGTGCGCAGCGAGGAGGGATATGGGGGTTGATGATCATGCTGCCGTTCTCGGTTTCGTGGCTATCTGGAAGAGGAGAATTTCAGAGTTGTACACTTCGATAATAAATGAACCTTTAACGTCTTTGGGACGTGGGAGGAAAGTGGAGGACCCGGGGAAATACCATGCATGGTTACAAACTTTACACAGGCAACACCCGAGACCAGGATCAAACCTGGTCCACCAATGCGGTAAGTCAGCAGCTCTGTGAGGAATGTAAAATCTCTCCGTGGGGGTGAGATAAAGCTCTTTCCACCATTGATCACGTTTACAATGAGTGTTCTCACTAGAAATCAGTATCCATCCATCCAGACCATGCCCTTTTCTCACCACTATCATCAGGCAGGTTGTACAGGGAGCTGGTAGGTGAGACTAGAACTAGGAGATGTAGCTTCCAGATTCGGGGCAGTAGATTTTGTGCAGAGATGAGGAGGAGCTGCTTTTCCCAGAGAGTAGTAAATCTGTGGAATTCTCTTCACAATGAAGCAGTGAAAGCTACCTCAGTAAATATAAATAAAACAAGATTGGATAGATTTGTGCATTGTAGGGGATTAAGGATTATGAGGAAAAGGCAGATAGGTGGAGATGAGTCCATGGCCAGATCAGCCATGATCCTATTGAATGGCAGAGCAGGCTCGGCAGGCCAGATAGCCTACTCCTGTTCCTTATGTTCGTATGAACTTTAGATCCCACACCACAAGGTTCATGAACAGTTATTACCCCCCAATCATCTGGCTCATTGCCCACAACTCTAAACGGATTCCACAACCTTCAATGACTGTACAATTCATGTTCTCAGGATTTTTTTTTATTTACGCAGTTTATCTTCTCTTGCGTATTTTGTTTGTCAGTTTTTATTCATAAATTTTATTGCTTTTCTCTATTTTCCTGTAAGTGCCTGCAAGAAAATGAACCTCAAGTTATTATACGTTTAGTGACATATACATACTTCGATAACAAACTTACTTCAACTTTGTAACAGAAGGGCAAGTGGAAAGCATGTTTAGATCGTATGATCTTCTCAATATTCACCAGGTGACTGATGATGTAACACCCATTTCTGGTGAAGCTGAATTGATGTTAATAATACATTTACTTTGACTTTGACTGTATTTTGGGCTTATATCCTGAAAGATTAAATAACAGAAAAATACCCAAACATTTAAATTATTGTTCAATGCTCCAAGCTCTTGGATTCTCTTGAGATAACATCAGATATGAGAGTTGTCAGAAGAAAAAGAATATATATTTGAGTCCTTCTGTCATGTAAGGTTTGAAGACTCGTCCTTAAGGAATAGCTGAGATTTTTATTTCTGAGGTGGAAGAAAATTTGATCACCAGCCGCTCATTGACCTCCCTGTCCTTTAGACAAATAATGAGAAAGATTCTGCTGGCTCGCATCCATCTATCTGAACGTCTTCACTGAAGCTCATCACCTTTATCATCATGGAGAGGCTTGTGAGTTCCTGAAATCCTAAGAATGATGGCATCTGGAATTTAGCTAATAGGATCACCCATGGTGGTAAGTTTGAGGGAAGGCTTCACACAATGAGCAATCCTACCAAGACCTCAGCAGTGGACCTGGAGGAAGATGATGGCACATCACAACGGCAGTGGAAGTGGAGAAAGGCTGCAGCAGTGAAGGGTACCAAGTTATCTTGCATTCCACTGGACTCCCACCCCTATCGGTCAAGAGCTGTATGGTGGCTGTTCATGCATCAGCGTCCCCACAATAAACATTGTAGAGGTATTCTCCATTAAGGGAGTAGACAACCCCTTTGGAGAACATCATAGTTGACCACTCGACTCAGGTGGTTGCGCACACATATATGAATGCAAGTCTTAGACTTGAGTGTGGAAATTATTGGGTGTTGTCAGGAGCCACTAAGGCATCTCCACTCAAACTCTGGTCAGACCCAGGCTGGATCTGAATGAACAACAGTCTCAGTCAAGGAGATGGCACAGGGGCCTGAAGACACTCAACATTTTAGAAGCAGCTTCTTCCCCTCTGTCATGAGATTTCTGAATGGACAATGAACCCATGAACACTATCTTAGTATTCTTTTACTTTTTTGCTCTCTTTTTACCACTTACTAAATTTAACTTTATTTATATATGTGGGCATTCTGTCAGAAATCTCAAAGCAAGAGGTGATGGTAGAACTGACATGTCCATGGGAAAACTGGATTGAGCAGGTGTTTGAGCACAAGTAAGCCCATGCCAGGAGCTGGTGGAGCGGAGCCAGAGACAAGGGTGGAGGGCACCATGTGATCCGATAGGGTGTAGAGGTTTTGCTGGCTGCTCACTGTGCAGAACTTATTCTCTCCTTAGCATTAAAGGGGGCTGCAAAGCGAAGAGACATCAGGCACATCACAGAGGCTGATGGGTGAGCCTCCAGGTGCCTATGGATCAAGAGGTGTGACCCTTGAACTAATACTGCTGTGGCACAAGCCAGGGCCTGGTTAACCCTGGCTGAGCCATCGAGACAAAAGTGCCTGATGCTGAAAGACCCAAAACACCCAATGACACCAGGTTACGTCACTAATGATGTGTCCCAGGACATCCTAGGATGCATCTCAACATCACTGAAATTCATAGTTCCAACATTATGTAAAGTATAGGGAGGTGTTGTGAGATGAACACTTCTTATAGAGATGGTGGTGGGTGCCTATAATATACTGCTGGGGGTTGGCAGAGGCAGATACATTAGGTACATTTAAGAGACTCTTAGGTATGTACATGAATGAAAAGAAAATGTGGGCTATGTGGGAGGGAAGAGTTAGATTGATCTTAAAGTAGGTTTAAAATTCAACACAACATCAAAGGCCGATGGGCCTGTACTATGCTGTTCTATGGTGCATTTTTGTATATTACTTATTGCCTGTTGTGCCTACTGGCATTTAGGGCAACAATGAAGGTCCTCCATGGCTGTCCTTGGCTACTCAGATGTAGAAAGATTCTTCACTGCTGCTTCCATAACAATTTTGATTTATCACTCAGGGTCGTGAGCCCTGAGCTGAACCCCCAAACCTGGAGGACTGGTGGTGCACTCTTGTCTAGCCTATATACTCTGACCTGTTTGACATGGGTGACCCTACCAAGAGCAAAAGCATAAAGTCCTGATTCCAGCCACCATAGCTCTCCGGGTATTTGAGCATGCAAACTTCCAAACCACAACAAGGTAGTGGTCCTCTCGGAGGAGATTCCAAGATGAACAGGTAACAAATACGTTCACCATAAAATGTTCCAGTTGAACATTTCAATATACTTCGCTATCACTAACAAATATATCTCAATACGGTTGTCTTATAAATCTAATAATTTAACTAGTTCTCTCTCACCAACAGACACTCATCTCAACTAATTCCCTCATTAACTGTGCTCAAAATGTAAAACCTCTGAAAAAAACCTATCTCTGCATTAAATTTGTGGTGCACTCATGGTTATTATCTCTGTAGAAATATCCCACAGGAAAGAACGAAGATAATTGGGTGTGCTAGATGTCCGCTTGTTTCCTCTTACTTGAAATATGTATCTCACTACTCAAAAATAAATTGCCAAGAAATCTAATGATAAAAGTTTGCAACAGTTTTTTTTTTAAGTGAGCCATTGCTGATGGCACTCTTTAATATTAGAAATTGAAAATATAATTTATCATGTTTATTACTGGCACCAGGGTGCTTGTTAAAGCATTATCAGGACTGAAGCCACTACATAAATCAGTCAAAAGAAGGTTTTTCATCTCGAGGAATATTGCAAGCCTTAATTTCCTTGGGAATCATGGCTGCTTACGATAGCAATTGTGCAATATTGACCAGCTGAAAGAGACCAGAAAATGATAAATGGAGCATATAATATCAAGCAGGAAGTCAGATTCAACCTATGGAGGTTAAGCGGGAAGTGATAAGCAATGGGGAATCTACAACATCTCCTGTAGAAATATGAGGCAAGTGAATACAAGTGTAGTTTATTGAACACCGAGGCCCCACTTTAAAAAAAAATCAAAATAAACTTTATTCATAATAAAAAAAATTTCCAAGAATAAACCATGCCATGCTTTTTCATTCAAAGTTGATGCTTTCTGTGTTCTTCCATTATATCCCTACACATCAACAGCACTGCTGCCCCTGATGTAGTCCCATGGGGTGGTACACTACCACTGTACTTGAGGGACTTCTTCACCCAACCCAGCCACTCCCTCTCCAGTAACAGAAGAACCTTATGATGGATTCTATTGTTTTAATCCAAGGTTCTTTTGGAATGTGTTGCTTCACTATCATTTTATTAAGATTTGATAGAACAGAAGAAAACTGAACAGACAGTGAGAGGGAAAGTTCAGATTAACGAACATTCTTTAATCAAACAGTTTTTTACCTAACTTTAAGCTTTACAGTACAGGCAACCCAGGTTCAATTCCTGCTGCTGCCTGTGAAGAGTTTGTACTTTCTCCCCGTACCCGCGTGAGTTTCCACTGGGTGCCCCAGCCTCCTCCCACAGTCCCAGCACAGACCGGTTGGTAAGTTAATTGGTCATTGTAAGTTGTCCTGTGATTAAGCTAGAATTAAATCAGAGGATTGTTGGACGGTGCAGCTGGAGGAACCAGAAGGCCTATTCCACACTGTATCTCAATAACTAAATAAAACTAAGAAGATTAAGAAAAATGAAGAACATATGCAATGAACCCAACAGCTAGAATTACGGAAACAAGGATGAAATCTATATCACAGCTGAAGATTGTCTAGCACAATAAATACACTCTCTAGGACACACCGGAGTACAAAAGATGATCGACAGGCTCTCCCAGTGATAATGGAATCCAAAGTTCATGGCACAAGCTTGACAAACATTTGAAAGATGCATGACATACCAGAAAATGAATCCTGGAGCAGCCCCAAACAAGAAAAGCAGTGGAGAAGTTGCCACAATTAAGTGCTCCTTCCCCATCTAGTCCTTTTTTACATCGACAAATGGACTACATTTATTTACCAAAGTGTTAAGAATACTCAGATGTACAGGCAAAAGCAGACAAGTTTTCAACATGGGTGGAAGCTAGTCCAGCAAGGGAAGCCTGTGCCACACACACAGCAAAAAATCTCATCTAGGACTATGTTCCTCTTTGAGGATTGCAATGTCGTATTGACTCTGACCAATACATTTCACTGGGAGTGTTTGTCAGGAATTACATCAACTGATGAACATTGAATGGTCTTTCCATTGTCCACATTACCTAGATTTATCAGGACAAGTCAAACAAATGAATGGAACTATCAAACAACCACTGACTAAATATCATGAGGAAGGTGTGCCATGGCCTACAACTTTTCCTATGGTCTTGCACAGCATCAGAACAACCACAAAATAAGAAAACTAAACTATGTCCAGTTGAGGTGTTAACAGGGCACCCTATGTCACTGCTGGGAGCCCTAGATCTTAGAGAGGCACATATATACATTATACAGACAGTTTAGTTAACTGCACTAATGGCTTTTGGACACTTGAAAAGAGCCAGCAGGAGGAGGATGCATCCCAATTCCTGGCGAGTGGGTCCTGATTAAGAAATCATATAAGGAACCTTTGGGAGTTAGATGGGAAGGTTCTTATCAAGTGCTGTTAATTACCAACTCAATAGTTAGAGGAGAAAAATAAGTGGATACACGCAAGCCATTAAAAACAAGCTGAAGTGGGACCTGACGAGGACCGCAGGTGCTGTGGTCAATGTGCTGGTAACAGCTGACATAGACCACCAACACCTCGCTGACATGGACTACCAACACCTCGCTGACATGGATCACCAACACCTCGCTGACATGGACCACCAACACCTCGCTGACATGGACCACCAACACCTCGCTGACATGGATCACCAACACCTCGCTGACGTGGACCACCAACACCTCGCTGACATGGACCACCAACACCTCGCTGACATGGACCACCAACACCTCACTGATGTGGACCACCAACACCTCACTGACGTGGACCACCGACACCTCGCTGACATGGATCACCGACACCTCGCTGACATGGACCACCAACACCTCGCTGACATGGACCACCAACACCTCACTGACATGGACCACCAACACCTCACTGCTTGTAAAAAAGGCAGAACAAAGAGTCATCTTCCTCAGAAAGCTGAAACAGGCCAAACTCCCACAAAAGCTGTTGATTAACTTCTACAGAAACACAATTGAAACCATCGTGACCAACAGCTCCATGGAGTGGTATGCCAGCATACACCCAAAGAACAATGACTGAAACTGTGAGCACACACAAGGACTCAAATATTTGCACTAACGGCACTTTGTGCATTACTGTGATATTCTGGTGCTGCTTCAACTTATTTTTTGCTACTTATCTATTTAATACTGTCTTTTTATTCTGTCTTGTTTTACCTACCGCTTTATTTAATTGCTTGAGAGGAAGCCAAACGGAGTTTCATTGTACCTATATATAATGACAATAAAAATCATTCAACTTCTTGGTCACAGTGCCTACACTGCAGGGCTACAGTGAACAGATCACTCACGTGCCCGAAGACTTCAAGAAAGTCAACAACTATGGACATTATGAAGTCTATTCTAAAATTATTAGTTGTTGTTACATTTTTGCTAATTTTTCCTACTCATAATATGGCAGTTGAGATTAATCATAATGTATATTTGTGAGTATCAGATTAACTTACTGATGCTGTTAACGACTCTAACTGTTAGGTATGTCAATACATTCTGCACACTTCAAAAAATTCACCAATGCTAGACATTCCTACAGATCCAGATCAAACATGAAGATTCTAGCAATGGTGATGTTGACTTTATGCCCAAGATTCTTTATTCTCAAGGGAGCCATAAATGCACAATGATCAAACCCCCTACATAAGGTCTTAAACTCATTCATTTATGTAAACATAATCAACATCATTTAAGGAATGTCATAACTGATCCTATTCTTGTCTTATCCTGGGATAAGATCATTGATCATTGGATCCATATCCAATGATCATGACAAAGCTGATAAACCTTTTCATACGTTCACTATAAAAGTTACCTTTTGCTTGGTAGAGAAGTTACCATTCCAGTAGGACATATTTTATGCAATTACACTCTACATTGTCCTAAATAGGGTAACGACTCTGGCATTTTCATTGATGATCAGGAAAATATTACAATTAAACAAAGCTCCTGTCAAGTAATCAGAAATGATATAAATTCATGGAACAATGCATACTTTATGTGCGGAAATGGAGCCTACACCTCTCCTCCACATAATTGGTTAGGGCCCTATTATTTAGGGTTTGTTTATTACTTCATGAGACATACACACACTTTATGTTTACCTCTCAAATCTAGAAGTAAACAAGACATTTCAGAAGAAGCTCGTTTTGCATCAATTTTATCTCCATTTTATAGTGTTGCAAGAAGTACAAGGGAGAGTAAAAATTATACTGCAGCCTTAAGTAACAACTGAAATGGTCACCATGCATAAGATGGTCCTTTGAAATTGCATGGTGTTAGAACTTCTTTTAGCTGTTAAGGGGGGAACATGTGCAAGGAGCATTATACTTACAAACCTGATGAGTCTGAAGACAGACTGTAACTAATTTAGCTGATTATGTTCGTAAAGAAGCAGCTAAAACACATCAATCTGATGGATGGGATTTCTTTGATCAGATTCATTTAAGTTTTGGAGGCTGGGGTTACTCAATATTACAAGTCAAACTATTCATAATAATATTCTTCATAATTTACATGTTTTTTCTTGTTTAAAGATGATCATTAACAGAATAGTTCAAATTCACATAAGTGAGTCTGCTAATCTGCCAAACCATGACATAAACATGAATAATTTGAAGAATGTATACCCTTTGGTATTTCATAACTTAAGTAGTCTTTTGATTATAATCAACAAACTAAAAGAATTATTTTCTGTAGAACGTAAATGCCAGCAGTCTTCCTGCCTCTGAGTTTTCCGATGTAACGGTTACAAACGTGCAATTTAGAATCAAATGGTGGATTCTTTGGATCCAACTGTTTAATTCTTAGATTAGACTGCTTAATTGTAATTTTCTTTGTAGTTTAACAATTAATTATTTACTTGTATTTTATGTAATTACTTATATACAAATAACTGCTTACTGTGGCGACCCATTTCCTGGCACATCCGAACCGGCTCACAATTAGATAGCTTACGGGGGTTTGCGAGCACAGAGCTTTGGAGCCTCTGCGCCACGGGGGGGGGGGGGGGGGTGGGTGTAGGTTGAGGGAGGCTTAAAAGTGAGGCTGAGGATTTTGAATAAAGTTTTTTCCTTCGACTGCAGTTACCAACTCCGTGTCGTAATTTTAGCGCTGCGTGTAGCACACCACTACAATTGGTGACCCCGACGGTCCAAACGATTTCTGGACCAGAAATGACCGACGCCGCCTCTGTTCATGCGGTTTCGTTGAAACTGCCGGGTTTCTGGACACAGCGACCGAACCTATGGTTCCAGCAAGCCGAAGCCCACTTCCACGTTCGCCAGATCTCCTCAGAAGACACCCGCTACTACTACGTGGTGAGCTCCCTCGACCAGGACACAGCGGCCCAGGTCGCGGAGTTCGTACAGTCGCCCCCGGCAGACGGCAAGTACACGGAATTCAAAGCCCTGCTCCTCAGGACTTTCGGACTCTCACGGCGCGAGCGGGCTGCCCGTTTACTGCACCTGGATGGCTTGGGCGACAGACCTCCATCGGCTTTAATGAATGAGATGTTATCTCTAGCCGACGGACACACACTCTGCCTCATGTTTGAGCAGGCATTCCTGGAGCAGCTGCCCGAGGACATACGCCTGCTGCTGTCCGACGCGGATTTCAGTGACCACCGGAAGGTGGCAGCCCGGGCGGACTTGCTGTGGAACACCACAAAGGTGAGCGGGGCGTCCATCGCACAGATCTCCCAGCCACGCTCTCAGCAGCAAACCAGTCCAGGACCGGCCGCAGAGCCCGCCAACCCCCGGCCCAATGAACACTGGTGCTTCTACCACTACCGGTGGGGCGCAGAAGTTGTCGCCCGCCCTGCAAGTTCCCGGGAAACGCCAGGGCCAGCCGCCGCTGATGGCTACGGCAGCTGGCCATCGGGATAGCCTCCTGTATGTATGGGATAGAAGGTCGGGACGCCGGTTTTTGGTCGATACTGGGGCCGAGATCAGCGTTTTACCTCTGACGAGTTACGACACCCGCAGCAGGGCACAGGGTACCCCCCTGAGGGCCGTGAACGGCAGCACAGTAAGGACCTATGGCACCCGTCAGGTGCAGCTACAGTTCGGCTCTAGCCAGTTCACGTGGGACTTTACACTGGCCGCCGTAGCCCGACCGCTTCTGGGTGCGGATTTTTTGCGGGCTCACAGCCTATTGGTCGACCTGCCCAGGAAGAGACTGGTACACGCCGAGACCTTTCAGACGTTCTCCCTGGGTGCAGCCCAGTTGCCCGCCCCTCACCTCGGCTCCATCACGCTGTCCGACAACGACTTCACCAGGGTCCTGGCAGATTTTCCATCGGTTCTGGCACCACAGTTCACAGCGGTCATTTCCCGATATGGCGTACAGCACCACATCCCCACCCAGGGACCACCCCTCCACGCCCACGCTCGGCGGCTTCCCCCGGACAAGCTCCAACTGGTGAAGGAGGAGTTCCAGAGGATGGAGGAATTGGGGATCATCCGGCGGTCAGACAGCCCATAGGCCTTCCCCCTGCACATGGTGCCCAAAGCGACGGGAGGCTGGAGACCGTGCAGCAACTACCGCAGGCTGAACGGGGCTACCACACCGGACCGCTACCCTGTGCCGCACATTCAGGACTTTGCAGCAAACCTGCACGGCGCACGGATCTTCTCCAAGGTAGACCTCGTCCGAGGGTACCATCAAATCCCGATGCATCCTGACGACGTCCCCAAAACGGTTCTCATCACCCCGTTTGGCCTTTTCGAGTTCCTCCGCATGCCGTTTGGCCTGAAGAATTCCGCACAGACGTTCCAGCGGTTAATGAACGCAGTGGGACGGGACCTGGAATTCGCGTTCATCTATTTGGACGACATCCTCATAGCCAGCAGCAGTCGTCAGGAGCATCTGTCCCACCTCCGTCAACTCTGCGCCCGACTGAGTGAGTACGGTCTTACAATCAACCCCGCCAAATGCCAGTTCGGACTCGATACCATTGACTTCCTGGGCCACAGGATTACTAAAGATGGGGGCAACCCCTCTGCCCGCTAAGGTAGATGCGGTCCGCCACTTCCCCCGACCCACCACGATCAAAGGCCTTCAGGAATTCGTAGGTATGGTCAATTTCTACCACCGCTTCCTCCCTTCAGCTGCCCGGATCATGCGCCCCCTGTTCGCCCTGATGTCGGGTCCGAGCAAGGACATTACCTGGGACGAGGAGTCCGCCGCCACTTTCGTTCAAACGAAGGAAGCTTTGGCGAACGCCGCAATGCTAGTACATCCCAGAATGGACGCCCCTACCGCCCTCACAGTGGACGCATCTAACACGGCAGTCGGTGGGGTGCTGGAGCAACTCATCGCAGGTCGCTGGCAACCCCTGGCATTTTTCAGCAAACACTTGCGGCCACCCGAGCTCAAGTACAGTGCTTTCGACCGGGAACTGTTGGCGCTCTACCTGGCAATCCGGCATTTCAGGTACTTCCTAGAAGGTCGGCCCTTCACCGCGTTCACGGACCACAAACCGCTTACCTTTGCGTTTACGAAAGCATCCGACCCCGGTCGTCCCGCCAGCAATGTCACCTGTCCTACATCTCTGAATACACGACGGATGTCCGGCACGTCTCGGGTAAGGACAATGTCGTGGCGGATGCGCTCTCTCGCCCTACCGTTCATGCCCTTTCCCAAGGGGTAGACTTTGAGGCACTGGCAGTGGCGCAGCAGGCGGATGAGGAGATTCCGAGTTACAGAACCGCAGTCTCCGGTTTGCAGCTCCAGGACCTCCCCGTGGGCCCGGGTGAGAGGACCCTACTCTGTGACGTCGCCACCGGCCAGCCCCGTCCCGTCGTCCCGACAGCCTGGTGGCGCCGTGTTTTCGATTCCATTCATAACTTGGCGCATCCCTCCATCCGGACAACTGTCCGGATGGTTTCCAGCAGGTTCGTTTGGCACGGACTCCGCAAACGGGTCAGTGAATGGGCCAAAACGTGCATGCACTGCCAGACGGCCAAGGTGCAGCGGCACACCAAAGCCCCACCGCAGCAGTTCCATCCCGCCCACCGGCGTTTCGACCACATTCATGTGGATATCGTGGGCCCCCTGCCAGTGTCGTGTGGAGCGCGGCACCTCCTGACTATCGTGGACCGGTTCACAAGATGGCCAGAGGTGGTCCCGCTCACCGACACTACTTCCGAATCTTGCGCCCGAGCCCTGATCACCACCTGGATATCTCGCTTTGGTGTACCAGCCCACATTATCTATGACAGAGGCGCCCAGTTCACCTCCAGCCTGTGGTCAGCTATGGCCAGCCTTTTGGGGACTCAGCTGCACCACACAACTGCCTACCACCCACAGTCGAAAGGGCTAGTGGAGCGTTTCCACCGTCACCTGAAGTCGGCCTTCATGGCCCGCCTGTGAGGAGCCAACTGGGCGGACGAGCTTCCCTGGGTCCTACTCGGCATCCGCACAGCATCCAAGGATGACCTGCACGCCTCGTCGGCCGAGTTGGTATATGGCGCGCCCCTGGTCATCCCCGAGGAGTTCCTACCAGCCCCACGGGGGCAAGAGGAAGATCCCGCAGCAGTCTTGGGCAGACTACACGAGAAGCTCGGTAACCTGGCCCCCATACCCACTTCACAGCACGGGCGGAACCCGACCTGCGTACCCAAAGACCTGCAGAACTGTAAGTTTGTGTTTGTACGAAGGGGCGGGCATCGGCCACCACTGCAGCGGCCATACAAGGGGCCGTTTATGGTGCTCCGGAACAACGGGTCCACGTTCGTGCTGGACGTTGGGGGAAAGAGGAGGTTTTCACGGTGGACCGCCTCAAACCAGCCCATATGGACCTGGCACAACTGGCTGAGTTTCCGGCACCTCGGCGCAGAGGCCGACCTCCCCAGCAGGTTCTGGCCCAGACTGTGGACATTGGGGGGTGTATCGCCGGTTCTGGGGGTGAGGATTATGTGGCGACCCATTTCCTGGCACATCCGAACCGGCTCACAACTAGATAGCCTACGGGGGGTTGCGAGCACAAAGCTTTGGAGCCTCTGCGCCACGGGGGGCAGGTTGAGGGAGGCTTAAAAGTGAGGCTGAGGATTTCAAATAAAGTTTTTCCCTTCAACTGCAGTTACCGACTCCGTGTAGTAATTTTAGCGCTGCGTGTAGCACACCGCTACATTACTATGATTTCTAGTGGCTATAGTATGCAAATAACAGTTTAAAATCCCTTCCATTGTTATACAAAGTATAATTCTGGAAGCTTCTTTGTTCTGCATTAAAAGAATAAGTGTTTTCTCATTGGTTAATTTGGTGCGGTCTAATTAGCCAAGTAATATCTATAGATTTGAATGCAATGTTTCTTATCCCTATAGGTATAAACTAGCTCAATACAAAGTAGCACCATCTTAATATTCCTCAATTAATCTCACTTCCTAATGTATTAAATCCTATCATTGTTTGTTTCAGCTTCCCTTTCTATCAACTCTTAATAAAATTATTGTGAAACAATAAGTTTTATGCTTTGTTTATGACTCTTAAAAGAACTTTGGATTTAAACACCAGAATCCATCACGTACAGTGTGGTCCACCTCCACTGAGCCCTTGCGGTGGCTGCACCAATCTTCAGTTTGTCCCTCTGTAGGTGCTCCTGCAGCCTGGAATGTGCCCTTCAGCAGCATTCCTCCACAGACATCTCAACTGTCTGGAAGACCAAAGATGTCTTTCACTAAGTTGATGATCTTTCAGCAGCACGTGATGCCTGTCATAACGTGTGTCCCTGGGAACAGCCCGAAGATCCGAGAGTCCTTTGTCACATTGCTGCTCAGGATGAACTGTGATGCAGACCCTTGCCTCTTACTGCACACAGGGGTATCACTTTTTGTATTCCTTTTAAGCCTACTTAATACTTAATACTTTACCTTATTGTCACCAAACAATTGATACTAAAGTGATATTTGTTTCTACACTTCGCACTCCCTGAACTACAAATCAAATAAATATAATAAACATTTAAATTATAAATCATAGTTAGAAAATAGAAAAGGGAAAGTACGGTAGTGCAAGTCAGGTCTGGATATTTGGAAGGTACGGCCCAGATCCGGGTCAGGATCTGTTCAGCAGTCTTATTACAGTTGGAAAGTAGCTGTTCCCAAATCTGGCCATATGAATCTTCATGCTCCTGAACCTTCTCCTGGAGGGAGGTGGGACAAAAAGTGTGTTGGCTGGGTAAGTCTTGTCCTTGATTATCCTGGCAGCACTGCTCCGACAGCGTGTGGTGTAAACTGAGTCCAAGGATGGAAGATTGGTTTGTGTGATGTGCTGGGCTATGTTCACAATCTTCTGCAGCTTCTTCTAGTCTTGGACAGGACAACTGGCATACCTGTTTCTGTTTTCTACACTTGCCTGAAACTCAGGAGATTAAGTTTCCTACACTCTGTCCTGGGTGATGCAGGACATTCTCTTTCTCCCATTGCCCAGGACATACCTTCTTCTTATTGCTGCCATGAAGGTTGGGGCACAGGAGCCTCACTCATTGTTTCAGGATAGCTTCTCTTCTGGAATCAGATTTCTGAATGAACCATGAACCCATGAACATTACCTCAATGTATTCACCCTCTCTTTTTGCGCTACTTAATTAATTTAATTTTCTTTTTTTAATATATACTTCCTAGTATAATTATAGTTTTTATTATTATGTATTGCAATGTACTGCTGCCACAAAATAACAAATTTAATGACGTGTCAGTGATATTAAATCTAATTCTGATTCTTTGAACTTACTGGGATTTTATTTTCATTTGGAAACTAAGGAGGTCATTAAGAAAGAAAAGATGAATTATGTAAGGAAGCTGACGACTAATATCAAAGAAGATACTAAAAGCTTTTTTAAGTATATAAAGGGTAAAGGAGAGTTGAGGGTAGATATAGGACCAATAGAAAATGATGCTGGAGACATTGTAATGAGAGATGCAGAGATGGCAGAGGAACTGAATGAGTATTTTGCATCAGTCTTCACCGTGGAAGACATCTGCAGTACACTGGACATTCAGGAGTGTCAGGGAAGTGAAGTATGTGCAGTGAAAATTACAACTGAGAAAGTGCTCAGGGAGCTTAATGATCTGAGGGTGGATAAATCTCCTGGACCTGATGGAATGCACCCTTGGGTTCTGAAGGAAGTAGCTGGAGAAAATGCGAAAGCATTAACAATGATCTTTCAAGAACCGATAGATTCTGGCATTGCAAATGTTACTCCGCTATTTAAGAAGGAGTGGGAGGCAGCAGAAAGGAAACTATAGACCTGTTAGGTTGACATCAGTGGTTGGGAAGTTGTTAGAATCAATTGTTAGGGCTGAGATTATGAAATACCTGGAGGCACCTGACAAGATAGACCAAAGCCAACATGGTTTCTGAAAGGAAAATCCTACCTGACTAATCTACTGCAATTTTTTGAGGAAATTACAAGTGTGGTAGACAAAGGAGATGTAGTAGATGTGGTGCACTTGGATTTTCAGAAGACCTTTGACAAGGTGCTGTACGTGAGGCTTTTTAGTAAGATAAGAGGCCATAGAATTACAGGGAAGTTACTAGCATTGACTGGTCAGCAGAAAATGGAGAGTGGGAATAAAGGGATCTTATTCTGGCTAACTGCTGGTTACCAGTGGAGTTCCACAGGGTTCGGTGTTGGGGCCACTGCTTTTTACGATGTATGTTAATGATTTAGACTATGGCTAATTTTGCCAGTGATACAAAGATAGGTGGAGGAGCGGGTAGTTTTGAGGAAACAGAGAGCCTGCAGAGGCTTAGATAGTTTATGGGTATGCGCAAGGAAGTGGCAAATGAATACAATGTTCAAAAGTGTATGGAAATGCACTTTGGTGGAAGAAGTAAACGGGCAGAGTATTATTTAGATGGGGAGAGAATTCAAAATGCAGAGATGCAAAGGGACTTGGGAGTCCTTGTGCAAGATACCCTAAAGGTTAACCTTCAAGTTGAGTCAATGGTGAAGAAGGCGAATATAATGTTAGTATTCATTTCTAGAGGTATAGAATATAAAAGCAGGGATATGATGTTCAGGCTGTGTAAGGTACTCGTGAGACCACACTTGGAGTATTGTGTGCAATTTTGGGCTCCTTATTTTAGAAGGATATACTGAGGGTTCAGAGAAGATTCATGAGAATGATTCCAGGAATGAAAAGGTTACCGTATGAGGAACATCTGGCAGCTCTTGGGCTGTATTCCCCGCAGTTCAGGAGAATGACAGGGGGATCTCATAGAAACATTCCGAATGTTAGAAGGCCTGAACAGGTTAGAACATAGAACATAGAAAACTTACAGCACAAGACAGGCCCTTCGGCTCACACAGCTGGCACCAAACATGTCCTTATTAGGCTCTCTTTTTTTTTAAGCTCCATGCATCCATCCAGGAGTGTCTTAAAAGAGCCTATTATTTCCACCTCCACGACTGTCGCCAGCAGCCCATTCCATGCACTCACCACTCTCTGCGTAAAAAACTTACCCCTGACATCAGATTAGATAAGGTAAAGTTATTTCTCATTGTCGGGAGTCTAGGACAAGTAGGTCCCACCTCAGGGTTGAAGGACGTCCATTTAGAACAGAGGTGCAGAGAAATTACTTTAGTCGGGGGGGGGGGGGGTGTAGTAAATCTGTGGAATTTGTTGCCACGAGCAGCTGTGGAGGCCAAGTCATTGGGTGCATTTAAGGCAGAGATAAGTAGGTTCTTGATTAACCAGGAGATAAAAGGGTATGGGAAGAAGGCAGGGGAGTGGGAATGACTGGAAGAATTGGATCAGCCCATGATTGAATGGCAGAGCAGACTCGATGGGTTGAATGGCCTACTTCTGCTCCTATATCTTATAGTCTTACGGTAATAAGTAGGTTTGCCATAAACACTCCAATTGAATATCTTGATATACTTTATGTTTTCAGAAGAAACCAACAAACACATTCAGTGGCCACATTATCAGATATATTGCTAAACACCTGCTTGTTAATGCAAATATTTAATCAGTGAATCACATGGCAGCAATTCAATTCATAAAGGCCTGTAGACATGGTCAGGTTGAAGTTTAATTATTATTCAGCCAAACATGAATACATCCAAACGTAAGAGTGTTGCTCTAGGGCCAAGGTGCACAACACAGTACCAACAGTCATGCACAGCCCAAGACACATATAACACATACAAGATAACAGTAAACATACGGTCACACAAAAAAACAAATATATAGCTCAGGCTGCTGAATGACAACTCCTGTAAATTGATGGTAAATGTGTGTTGGCAGCAAAATGCTGCTTGACCTGCTGATTTCCTCTAGCATTTTGTATGTGTTGTTCTAGATTTCCAGCATCTGCCGAATTTCTTGTGACTAAATTCTACACTCCATCCTAATTTGAGATGCATGTAGAATTTTCAGGAATTATATTCCTTTCCTTCCATCTGGCCAGTGGAATTGTGATCTTCCCAGTGGTAGGGGGAACAGAAAAAGTTTCCTCAGTGAGGGCTGATGAGAGAATCAGTCTTCAAAAGGATTGCCAACTCTGCAGGTGCTATCTGCGTGCAGTCTGCAAGTTCTCCCTGTGACTGTGTGGGTTTCCTCCAGGCACTCTAGTTTCCTTCAACATTCCAGTGGCATGCAATTTGGAAGGGCAATTGTCCACTGTAAATTGCCCCTAGTCTGTTAGTGAGGGGTGGAATCCTGAGGGTAGTTGATGATAATTTGGGTGAATAAAATGACTGGGATTAATGGAAATGGGTGCATGTGGCCTGTCTGGATTCAATGGGCCAAAGAACCTGTTTCTGTGCTATATGTTTCTTGACTGTTTGTACCTGGAATGCATTGCCAGGCGTTGGTGGCAGAGAAAGATAGATACAAGCATTCGAGATTGTTCAATGTCATATCCCAGTACACAATCAATTAGTTATGTTTCACATATTGGTGCTAGCATGGTAGTTAGCACAATGCTTTAAAGTACCAGCAACCTGCATTCAATTGCCACCGCTCCCTGAAAGGAGGTTGTACCTTCTCTCTGTGATCACTGTAGGTTTCCTCCAGGTGCTCTGGTTTCCTCCCACAGTCCAAAATGTACCAGTTAGGAAGTTATTTAGATATTGTAGATTGTCTTGTGATTAGGCTAAGGTTAAATTGGGGGATTGCTGGACGGCATAGCGTAAAGTGCTGGAAGGGCCTATTCTGTGCTTCATATGTCAATAAATAAAGTGATTCAAACTCTGGTACAACGTGTGCTACACCTTTAACAATTAATATGCAGCCTGGCAGCAGACACATAAAAATATCCCCACAGATATCTCCTTTGTAAACATCTGAAGATTATAGAGAGCCAATCAATGGAACAATTAATACCACGCTGACTTTAAAAGAAAGACGGGTCTTCAATTTGGCACTATAGCCTGGAATGATACTCCTTCTCCAAGCTATTTAAGCAATTCATCAACGTCCTTGCAGGCAGCAGCAGGCCCAGGAAGTGCAGACATCTCCGGATCCTACTGGGCCGATCCTTTGTGCGACACCACTCAATTTCCACCTTCTTTGCAGTCCATTGGCAGGTGTGAGATTGCTTGCATGACTCAGAGTGCCACAGACTCTCTGCTGAGTCCCGCTTTGAAGGCAAAAACAATAAGTGTCGATTTCACACACCATCTGTATTCCTGCACCAGGGTGATTGCATGTTCAGTAGTTAATCAGGAATCCATCTGTGCGACTTGCATTGTTGTGAAAGTGAGTTAGATTGAAGGACCCCAGAGCCATAGAAAACAAGATTATGAAAACTGATTGTGAAGTAAAATAAAATTAGACCAAACTTCATTTGAAAAAAATCATCTCAAGTGAGGGAAAGAATGTTAAGTGAAACAATGGGATGTATATAGATGGCATAGCATCTAAATACAGAGGCTATATTTCATTAGGAGTTTGACAAGTTTTGGTATGTCGCCAAAGACACTTGCAGATTTCTACAGATGTACCAGGGAGAGCATTCTAATTGGCTGCATCGTAGTTCGATTTGGAGCAGCTACTGCACAGGATCAGAAAAAAATACTGCAGGAACTCAGCCAGTTCCATCATAGGCATTGAGGACATCTTCAAAAAGGTGGCATCCATTATTAAGGACCCCCATCACCCAGGACATGCCTCTACTCGTTGCTACCACCAAGGACATGGAGGTTTTTATGTTTCGTTGTTTTACAGCATTGAATCACAATGGATTTAACTTGGCTTTTTTGACACTGATCAACAGAAAAGACTCTTCTGTGTCAAAGTGAAAACAAATTTCTACAAATTGGTCTAAATTTATTACAATTATTAAGCACAAAATAATTGATTGCATAATTACTCATAATTACTCACAAGTCAGTATTTAGTAGATACAGCTTTGGCAGAAAGTACAACCTTGAGTCTGTGTGGATAGGTCTATCAGCTTTGCAAATTAGGAGACTGCAAATTTTCCACTTCCTCTTTGCAAAACTGCTCAAGCTCTATCAGATTGCATTGGGACCGTCAGTGAACAGCACTTTTCAAGTCCAGCCACAAATTCTCAATTGAATTCAGCTTTGGCCTCTGACTTGGTCACTCCAGAACATTAACTTTGCTGTTTTTAAGCCATTCCTAAGTAGATTGGGCTTCATGCTTGGGACCATTGTCTTACTGGGAAACAAAGCTTCTCCCAGGTCATAGCTCTCTTGCAGACTGCATCAGGTTTTCATCCAGGACTTAACTGTATTTTACTGCATTCATTTTACCCTCTGCCTTCACAAGCCTTCCAGAGCCTGCTGCAGTGACGCATCGTCGCAGCATGATGCAACCACCACCATGCTTCATTGTGTTTTTGATAATGTGCAGTGTTTGGCTTAAGCCAAACGTATCATTTAGTGTGATGGCTAAAAAGCTCAATTTTGTTTTCATCAGACCATAGAACATTCTTCCAGCTGACTTCAGAGTCTTCCACATTTCTGGCAAACTCTAGCTGAGATTTCATGTGATTATTTTCCAGCAGTACATTTCTCTTTGCCACTCTCCCATCAAGCTGCAACTAGTAAAGCACCCGGGCAACAGTTGTTGTATGTGCAGTCTTTCCCATATCAGCCATGCAAGTTTGTAACTCCTCCTGATTTCTCATGGGTTTCTTGGTGGCCTCCCTCACTCGTCCCCTCCTTGCAAAATCACTCAGTTTTTGAGGATGACCTGATCCAGGCAGATTTACAGCTGTGACATATTCTTTCCTTTTTTTGATGATTGACTTAACTGTACTCTGAGGGATATTCAGAGACTTGACATTTTCTTGTATCCATCCCCTGATTTGTGCTTTTCAATAATCTTTTCACAGAGTTGCTTGGAGTGTTCTTTTGTCTTCATGGTGTAGTTTTTGCCAGGAGACTGTCTCACCGGCTGTTGGACCTTCCAGATTCAGGTGTACATTATCAATTGAAACACCTTGACTGTACGCTAGTGGTCTCCATTTAACTAATTATGTGACTTCTAAAACCAATTGCCTGCACCAGTGATGATTTGGTGTGTCATATTAAAGGGAGTGAATACATATATAATCAATTATTTTGTGTTTTATATTTGTAATGAATGTAGATCACTTTGTGGAGATCTGATTTCACTTTGACGAGTCTTTTTTTGATCAGTGTCAAAAAAAGCCAAATTAAATCCACAGTGGTTTTATGTTGTAAAACAATAAAACATGAAAAATTCCAGGGGGTGTGATTACATTTTATGTGTACTATATGTATATTTCTTATTGTAATTTATAGTTTTTTATTCTGTAATGCAATGTTCTGCTGCTGCAAAACCACAAATTTCATGACATATGCCAGTGATATTAAACCTAATTCTAATTCTAAGATTGAGATCAAAGATGAAAATTTTCATTGGAGTTCTTTAGAGCACTGTCTATACACTCAGCAGCCACTTTATTAGGTACATCTTGTTAATGCAAATATCTAATCAGCCAATTTCTGTACTTGTTGGAGAGACAAGGATATGAGGGCACAGCCTCAGAGTTAAGAGATGTCCCTTTAAAACAGTGATGAGGTGGACTTTCTTTAGCTAGAAGGTGGTGAATCTGTGGCATTTGTTGCCACAGCCAACAGTGGAGGCCAAATCATTTGGTGGCTTTAAGGCAGAGATGGATATGTTCTTTATTGGTAAAGGGGTTAAAGGGATACCAGGAGTGAGCAGGGCACTGGGGTTGAAACATAACAGCGATAATTGAATTGTGGAGGAGACTTGTAGGGCTGAATGGCCTAATTCTGCTCCTATATCTTATGGTCAAATGTAAACAAAAAATAAATATAGAAGACATCAGTTCAATAGGGCAAAAGTAAAGTCTGTGTAGTACCAGGAATTTTCAGGCTAGTTCAAGAACCTGATGAAAGTAGGGAAGAAACTGTTGTTGAATCTTAATTCATTGTTACAGTGCTATGGAGCTCTACAGCACAGAAACAGGCCTTTTGATCCATCTGGTTCATGATGGCATGTTCTTCTGCCAAGTCCAATCTACCTGCAGCAGATTAAGCTCCTCCATTCCTCTCCCATCCATGTACATATCCAAACTTAACTAAAATGTTGAAACTGATCCTGTATCTACCATTTCAACTGGGAGATCATTCCACCCTCACAACATTCTCTGATTAAAGTTCTCCCTCATGTTCCCCTTAAGTATTTCCCCTTTCACTCTATGCTTATGACCCACAGTTCTAATCTCACCCAACCTGACGGGAAAATAAGCCTGTATGATTTCCCTTTACATAAACATTTCATAATCTCTATGAGATCTCCCCTCATTCTTGTGCGCTCTAGGGAATAAAGTCCTAACCTATTCAACCCACCCCTGTAACTCAGATCCTCAATTCCCAACAACATCCATTTAAATTTCTCTGCACTCTTTCAAGCATTTTCATA
Organism: Hypanus sabinus; assembly: GCF_030144855.1. Lineage (NCBI taxonomy): Eukaryota > Metazoa > Chordata > Chondrichthyes > Myliobatiformes > Dasyatidae > Hypanus > Hypanus sabinus. The sequence continues at coordinate 74,849,148 of NC_082722.1, read as the reverse complement.
GCTTTCCTCTTGTTAGGTGACCAGAACCATGCACAGTACTCTAAATTTGGATTCACAAATGTCTTATACATCTTCAACTTAACTTCCCAACTCTTGTACTCAATGCCCTGATTTGTGAAGACCAAATCTCGCTTTACAACTCTACCTGTCTGTGATGTCACTTTTAAGGATTTATAGATTTGTATTTTTTAACTGTAGAAACATTATATCAGATCCTGCTACTCTTTACCAAATTCTCTCTCTCTCTCTCTTCACTGCCCTGTGCCTTACCGTTAAAAATAAACTCAATTAGCACTTCACTGTAAACATCTTAGGAATTAACAGCCATGAAATAATAACAACCGCTCTTTACATCGCACCTCCAATTAAGCAAGATAGGCTTTCAAAGCATTTTTGACAGCAGGGATTTTAGGGAAGGTGGCCAAAAGCTTGGTCGAGGAGCTGAAGGAATTAGAAGAAAGCTTGCATTTTCAAAAAGTTGGAGAAAAAAAGTAAATTTTAAGGAAGAAAGAGAGAGGTATTTGGACAAAATAGAGAATCAGGAAGAATTCACAGAGATGTCCAGATATTGAAAGCCCTTTAAATATACTGTAACAACAGCCCATCTCAATACAGGTTGGTTGATATAAAATGCGTTATTATATTTGGTATTTGTTTCCAATTAGTTTGCCAACAACACTTTACACTTATCCTTGTTCTTTTTAGTATCAGATGCAGATTTATTATCACTTATATGAGGTGAAATTTGCTGTTTTGCAGCAGTGGTAAAACGCAAAGGCATAAAAATTAATGTAAATTACAAAAATAAATAAATTATGCAGAAAATGGAATAATGAGGTAATGTTTCTGGGTCCCAGAACCACTCAGAAATCTAATGATGAAGGGGAAGGAACTACTCCTGAATCATTAAGAGTAGGTCTTCAGGATCTTGTACCTTTTCTCTAATGATAGAAATGAGAAGAGGGCATGTCTCAGAGACTCTCTAAAGATGGATGCTGCATAATTGAGGCACTGCCTCTTGAAGATGTTCATGATGATAAGACCATAGACCATAAGACATAGGAGCAGAATTAGGCCATTCAGTCATGGCCAAACCCTTTTTTTCCCTCCTCAGCCACACTCCCGGCCTTCTCGTCATAACCTTTGATGCCATGTCCAATCAAGAACCTATCAATCTCTGCCTTAAATACACCCAGTGATCTGGCCTCCACAGGTGTCTGTGGAACCAAATTACAGAAATTCACCACCCACTGGCTAAAGAAATTTCCTTGCATCTCTGTTTTAAATGGATGCCCCTCTAACCTGAGGCAGTGCCCTCTTGTCCTAGACTTTCCCACCATGGGAAACATCCTTTCCACATCCACTCTGTGTAGGCCTTTCAACATTTGAAAGGTTTCAATGAGATACCCTCTCATTCTTCCAAGTTACAGTGATTACAGTAACAAAGCCATCAAACATTCCTTGTATGATAACCCTTTCATTCCCAGAATCCTCGTGAACTTCCCCTGAACCTTCTTGAATGGCAGTATATCTTTTCTTGGATGAGGAGCCAAAAACTGTTCACAATACTCAAGGTGAAACCTCACCAGTGCCTTATGAAGCCTCAGCATCACATCCCTGCTCTTACATTCTAGAATTCTTAAAATGAATGCTAACATTGCATTTGCCCTTCTCACCACTGACTGAACCTGCAAGTTAACCTTTAGGGTGTTCTGCACAAGGACTCCCAAGTCCCTTTTTATCTCAGATGTGCAGATTTGAAAATAATCTGCACATTCATTTCTACTACCAAAGTACACAACCATGCATTTTCCAATATTGTATTTCAATTTCCGTTTTCTTGCCCATTCTCCTAATCTGGCTAAATCCTTCTGCAGCCTACCTGTTTCCTCAATACTCTCTGCCCCTCCACCAATCTTTGTATCATCTACAAACTTGGGAATAAAGCCATCTATTCCATCATCTAAATCATTTATATACTGCATAAAAAGAAGTGTTCCCAACACCGACCCCTGCGGAATACCAGTAGTTGCTGGCAGCCAGCCAAACAAGGATCTTTTATTTCCCACTCGTTGTCTCCTACCAATCAGCCAAAGCTCTAACCATGCCTGTAACTTTCCTGTATAACCATGGGTTCTTAACTTGGCAAGCAACCTGGTCTGTGGCACCTTGTCAAAGGCCACATATACAACATCCACTCCATCCCCTATATCTATCCTACTTATTGTTGTGTTCTTCATAATCATACATACCGTGGGAAACTAATAAAGAACCATACTCTGGAAGAATAGAACTTTTATTTAACAACAACCACAAAGTTCTTACCACAGCAAGTTTCTCGAAATTTCTATCATCTCTGTACATACTCAGAACTCTGTCCAATCACATTCTTACACGTCATATCACCACATCTTCCTTTCCTTAAAAAGAAAAACAATTGACCAGAGCAAATGCATAATTTAACATGTCTCTATCAGTCTCTCTGGGGGTTTAGGAACATTAGTAGACATTCCAAGTGGTTCACATAGTTCTTGTGTTTCATTGTTACTTTCATGTTTTGTCTGGTCTGCATCATTTAACTGAAACTCTGAAGTTGGCTCTTTCTTAAGGTCTTTACGATTTCTTCTTAACACTGCTCCTTCTGTTTGGACCATGCATGATCTGGGTTGTACTTCTTCAAGTACTGTAGCTTTCTGTGTCCACGTGTTCATTTTGTCTTGTATCCTCACTTCATCTTCATGGTGCAGTTCAGGTAATGGATGAGAACATCTGTCAAAGTATGTTTTCTGCTTTGCTTTGTGTTCATCTTTCCATCTTTACACATGTTCACCTCCCTCTGTTCTCAGAAGGTTCTCATCTATTGGCAGATTGGATCTCAAACGGCATCCCATCAAGAGCTGAGCAGGTGAAAATCCACATTCAAGTGGAGTGCTACGATTGGCTAACAAAGCTTTATAAAATTCACCTCCACTATCTTTTGCTTTGTGCATCAGTTTCTTGAAAATTCCTACCGACTTCTCAACTAATCCTTTGGACTGAGGGGAAAATGGACTAGATGATGTATGAACAAAGCTCCATTCCTGAGCAAAGTGTCTCATGGGTTCACCATTGAATTGTGGACCATTGTCTGTGAAAACTTCATCAGGTACACCATGTCTGGAAAAAAACTGATTTCATGCATGTAATTACATTCTCTGCAGTTGTTCTGCTCAGACCACACACTTCAGGATACAATAAGTAATAATCTGTTATTAATAGATAATCTTTGTTGTCAGATACAAAAAGATCAACGCCTATCTTCTGATAAGGTCTCTGAGGACTAGGATGTGGATGCAGTGGCTCCTTAGGGTTGTTAGGTTGATATTTAAGGCATATTTGACAAGAAGACACCAATTCTGCAATTTCTTGACTCATCCTGGGCCAATCACTTCTTGTGCCCTTCTCTTACACTTTTAAGTACCTAGGTGGGCTTCATGAATTTTCCCAAGCATTTCTTTTCAGAGACTTTTAGGAATCACAATTCTGCTACCTTTGTACAATATCCCATCCACAACAGAAAGTTCTGATCTGTGGTTCTAATATTCTTGTACTTCTGAGGTACGGTCATGCTTATTAGCTGACCATCCATCCATCACTACTTGTATTACCTGACTGAGAATTTTGTCCTTCTCTATCTCAAGACACAGCAGTTCCAACTTTTTGGGAGCAACAGGTATGATCATATCAACAAATGCCTGAACATCAACAGCGTCCCTGTGACTGTCTTTTGTTGTTGGATCCACAGCTCTGGAAAGTGTGTCAGCCGTGTACATGAATTTTCTAGGTGTGTATGGCACATTCAATGCATATCTTTGCAATTCGATCATCATTCACTGAATTCGCAAAGGACTGACACTTAAGTGTTTGTGAAACAATGCAAACAGAGGTTTATGATCGGTTTTGACATCAATAGATTGCCCTGACACAAACTGATGAAATGTCTCACAAGCAAACATAATGCTGAGCAATTCTTTCTCAATTTGGGTATACCTTGTTTCTGTATCAGATAATGAACAAGATGCATATGCCACTGGTAGCCATTCCTTATCATGTTTCTGGAGTAATACTGCTCCTAAGCCTGCTTGAGATGCATCACATGAGGTTTTGATGGGTCTCTCAACATCACAGAATTTCAACACAGGTTCTTTAGTGAGCACTTTCTTGAGATTTTGCTATGCCTTCTCCTGTTCATGATTCCAGCTCCATTTGTTTTTATTTTCTGTTCGCTGCCTCAATGGAGCAAGGTGTTCCAAAAGATTGGGTACGAATTTTCCCATGTAGTTGACCATTCCCATGAACCTTTGAACATCCTTTTCACATTGTGATCTTGGCATGTTCTCAATAGCAAAAACCTTCAATGGATCAGGGCGCACAACCTCTTTGCTGATGATATCACCCACAAAGGTAAGTTCAGTCACTCCTAGCTGACATTTTCTTTATTCAACTTAAGGTTTGCCTTGAGTGTTGCCTCAAAGACTTGTCTGAGTCTGGCATCATGCTCTTGTTTAGATCACCCCCAAACATCCCTCGATGTGCTCATATAGCATGTGAATGGTTTTAAGGTACAGTTCAGGAGCTGATGCAATTCCAAATAAAAGCCAAAGAAAACAATATCTGGCAAAAGGAGTGTTAACGTACACATCTTTGAACTCAGTTCATCTAGTTTAAGTTGCCAGAATCCAGTGGATGCATCTAATTTACTAAAGTACTCATTTTAACCATCTTTTTATCTGCATCAATTGCTGATAAATACAATTCAAATAATCGTTGCTTAAATTTTCTCCAGTTCTCAGCTACGTTCCCAGACAATTGAAGTGTCGTTGGAGGCTGCATACCATCCATTTGTAAAACTGTTAGCAACACCAAAACAGTTCAACCTCTTTTAGGGATAATTGTTAGGAAACATATTATTCTTCCAGACCTACTTCTGACACCATGTTGTGTTCTTTATATTCATATGTACCATGGGTTACTAATAAAGAACCATATTCTGGAAGAACAGAACTTTTATTTAACTTCAACCACAATGTACTTACAACAGCATGTTTCTCGAAGTTTCTGTCATCTCTGTGCATGCTCAGAACTCTCTCCAATCACGTTCTTACACATCATATCACCAGACTTGTAATCTCCTTAAAGAATTCCAACAGGTTTGTCAGACAGGGTTTTTCCTTAAGGAAACCATGCTGATTTTCTCCTCTTTTGTCCGGTGTCACCAAGTACTCCATCATCTCATTCTTAACAATTGACTCCAACATCTTCCCAAGCACTGAGGTCAGGTTAACTGGTCTATCATTTGCTCTATGCTGCTTTTATGCTTTCTTAAAGAATGGAGTGACAAATATAATTTTCCAGTCCTTCGGCACCATGCCAGAATCCAATGAATTTTGAAAGATCATTACAAATGCCTTCACAATCTCTACCACTACCTCTTGTAGAACGTTAGGGTGCAGATCATTTGGTCCAGGTGACTCACCCTCGACCCAAAACGTCAACTGTACTCTTTTCCGTAAATGTTGCCGGGTCCTGCTGAACTCCTCCTGCATTTTGTGTGTGTTACTCATTTAGTTCCTCTGCCAACCCCTTGTCCCCTTTTCCTATTTCTCCAGCCTCATTTTCTAGTGGTTTGATCTCCACTCTCATCTCTCTTTTATTCTTTACATATTTGACAAAGCTTACTATCCACTATGATATTGTTTGTGCGCTTGCTTACATATTTCATCTTTTCCTTCCTATTAAGTCTTTTCATTACTATTTGTAGTTTTTTGTAGCTTCCCAATTCTCTATCTTCCCACTAATTTTTGCTTTGTTGTATGGCCTTTCTTTTGTTCCTACATTAGCTTTGATTTCCCTTTTCAGCCACAGTTGTACTATTTTGACATTTGAGTATTTCTTTGGTTTTGGAATACATCTATTCTGCACCTTTCTCGGTTTCCCCAGAAACTCACACCACTTGATTGGAAGGATTGTGTTCATGATGGTGTTGGCTAAGTTACAACCCTCTACAGCCTCTTGAAATCCTATGCACTAGAACCTCCAAACCAGGCTGTAATGCAACCAGTCAGAATACTTTCTACCATACAACTAGTGATAATTGTAAGAGTCTTTGGTGATATACCATATTTCACACACTCCTAACAAGTGTTGCTGGAGTGTTCTTGATTGTGTCTATGTTTTCAGGCCAGGTTAGATCCATTGAGATGTTGATGACCAGAACCTGAAGCTACTCACACACCATGTTTGAGTTAAAAAAAAAACAAATGATTACTCTTGGAACAAAACATCATTGTCTGCAGTGCCTTGGGATTCCTAGACAAATGAAAGGCACTACAAAAATGTAAAGTCTTTCTTTCTTTCTACTTTGACAAGATCTTTGACATGCTGTCTTGGTATGGAAAGGAAGTTGGTGCGTTGTTAAATATCTGATTTATATTTCTAAAAATATTAATTAAGAGAGATATAAAAAGCTGGAAATTTGATAGTTTGATAAAAGGATGAAGTTTGAGTGTGCTATTTCAATCCCCACTTTACTTACAATGACTGAATTATAGATTTGTGGAAATATTGGTAGCTTAGCAGTTTGTGCATTGCTTTACAGTGCCTACAACCACCAATTCCTACTGCTGCCTGTAAGGAGTTTCTACAGGAGTTATGGTTTTCTCCCACATTCTAAAGACATATGGTTTAGGGTTAGTGAGTTGGGGGAAAGCTATGTTGGCACCAGAAGCATAGCAACACCTGTGGGGGAGCACAATCCTCACTGATTTCACTCTATGTTTCAATGGTCCACTGTGCATGTGACAAATAAAGATAATCTCTCCTTAATATCACTAGGGAGGCTACTTGGTCTATCATTTCACGGTGAGCCAAGACAGAATTGTTTGGGATAATCCAACCCCTGGTTAAATACATCATCACACACTTGTCATGATTAAGTTCCATCTCCTGATGTTCTGCCCAACTTTCCATCTGACCTCTGCATTGCTAAAGGCTTAGGCAGACTTTCTCACTGTTCACACCAATTTTTTGTTTTATCTGCAAACTTGCTAATCATGCCTCCCATTTTCAATGAGGAATACAGACCTGGATCCATTTAAGGCTTTTTGATCAATTAATGGTTCACAGGAAATTGCAGTTCATTTGGATGAGTGAGGAGCCAGAACTGGAAGGAGAATAGAATTGGCAGTGATGTTGAATTGATTTGTTAATTAATCATACAAGGACTCTATTTTCATGCTCCAAGTGATTTGTGAAACAGAGCTGTTGGCTCAGGTGGGAGTAATGACTTGTAACAAGTTCCAAAGCCATATTATCATGAGGGCTTCAATGAAGAACCAAAGGGACATAAGGAATATAACAGGAGTAACCTATTCTGCTCTTCAAGGCTGTTCTTCCATTTGACAAGACGACAGCTGATCTTCCACCTCAGCACCTTTTATTTGTCCACTCCATATCACTTGATGTCTTTAGTATCCAGAAATTCATTGATCTCTGCATGGATTGTAATCCATTGGACACCAAAACATCTACTAAATAGTTTCAAAAAATAAAAAAGAAGTAGAGTCCCAAAAAGGACCAGAAAAGTTAATCTAGAAATACTAAAAATACCTACAGTACTAACCAAAAAAGAGAACCCTCGCATTCTAACTAATAAGCTGGTAAATAGTTTAAAAATTTAAGTAAAACCCAAAAAAAAGTGGAACCTTTAATAGGCCGTAGCAGAGGAAGTTTGTTGGTCGAAAAATTTTTGAGCTTCATTTAATGACATAAAGAGACAATGGAAATTATCAGAGAGAACAATTCTCAATCGAGCAGGGAACAGGAGGAATGGTCTGAGAACTATTTGGAAGAATTCTCACATCAGTGGCTTAAACGCTTTTCGTTCCTTCAGAACCTCAGGGCTGAAATCTTCATCGAAGCAGAATTTGAATCCTTTAAATTCGAACAGCCCTTTCCGCCGAGCAAAGCGTATCAAACGTTCCTTGATATGAACATAATGGAGACAAACAGTAACTGGTCGTGGTTTAGAACCATCAGAAGATTTTGGATGTGGTATGTGATGAACGCAGTCAATTAATGGAGGGGCGTCCAGAACTTCTGTGCCAAACACATCGAATAAAAACTGAGCAAAGAACTTGATAGGATCACCTTCCTCAACATCTTCAGGGAGACCGATTATCCATAGGTTCTGTCTTCGAGATCGATTTTCAAGGTCAGTAACTTTGAATTTATAACGATCCAGCTGTAGACACAATGAAGTTAAATTTTGTTCTAGAGTTGTAATCCTCCAATCTCTCTGCCGAGCTCTTTCATCAAGTTCTGAATTTGTTGCTTGCTGTAGTTCAAATTCATGTATAAGCGATCTAAAATTATCCTCAAACATCTTTAAAACTCTTTCGAACACGGAAAATTTTTGAGTAAGTTTATAATCTAGAAGTTTCCACATAGTTTCAAAAGTAAAAGGAGGTTTCTTAGATTGTTTCAGATCACCATCTTTTTTCCAGTAGGATCTGAATCTTTCTCGTTTTTTGCTTCTTGTGATCTGGTATTCATTTCCAGCGACTTAAAGTCAAAATCCAAAAATATGTCAATAGCATAAGCCTTTTAGTGTAGGTATAAAACAAAGTAAATAAGGGTGGCTACAGGTAATAGAGGTAAAGGGAATGGAGCAAAATCAAATTGAACCTCACGCCATGAGCACCACCAGTAGACCCAATTGTAATCCATTGGAGAGCATCCAGAGGAGTTTCATGAGAATTATTCCGGAATGATAATCCAGATTATCATTATCCAGGATTATCCAGTATTTTGTGAATGCATTCACCCCTGTATATTTTTTACCAATAACATTAAAGTTGTAATTTTGTGGTTAATTTAACATTTTGCAGTGCCATGAATCAGTTTAAATTCTTGCTGCTGACTAAAAGGAGCTTGTACATTCTTCCCATGACCACATAGGTTTCCTGCAGGTGCTCTGGTTTCCTCCCACATTTACACGGGTTAGGGTTAGTAAATTGTGGGCATGTTATGTTGACACATGTGGGCTGCCCCAAACATGTGCTTATTGGTCACGTTCGCCAAAAACATCAAAACATAGAGTGAAATGTGTCATTTGCATCAATGACCAACATAGTGAGAGGGTGTGCAAGGGGGAGCCCATAAGTGTTGATGCTTTCGTGTATTTGTGACAAATAATTGGATAGTGGGGTGAAGGTAAATCTCTACTAAAGGAGGTATAAGGCACTCCTTCCCTCTGTTAGCCTGCAGATCACCCTTGAACAAGGTGCATCACCTGCTAAACCTCTCAATTTGGGTAACGTCAAGCCTTGGAAGCTTGTGGTGGACAGTCGTAATAGTAGCTGGTGCATTTCACATGTCCTGGCTTTGCGACCACTGACGCTAGGCAGAGAGTCTCTGAGGAGTATTGATAATCGACGGAGACACCTATCTTGTAAAGGCACTGCCCAGAAGGGAACGGTAAATCACTTCTATAGAAAAATTTGCCAAGAGCAACCATAGTCATGGACAGAGAAAAGAACAAGAACAACAGAGAATCTGATGTTGTCAGATCAAAGACAGATGGAAGACCATAATTACCCACATCGTACGGCACGACACATAATAATGATGATGATGATAATGTGACAAATAAAACTTTAATCTTTATCTAAATGTTTAATTTTGGGTTTTTAAATCTCTAACACTGTCTGTCAGCAGAGTAAAGGATAGTAAATGTTGATAGCTTGTCTTCAATGACTCGACTAAAGAACTATTAATATGCTTTGCATTTGAAATTCTGCTTTCAGTGCTCAGACTTTGCAATTCAGAAGGAGAGATTAAAATTCTGCCAGAGTTTTTCCTCCTGACAGTTGGATGGATAAAGATTCTTCTGTCGAGTGGCTGTGATAACAACTCTCAATACTGATATAAACCCTGAAGATCTGGCTTAAGTGTCAATAACCTGACTGGGCTTGTTGCAATGGAATCTTGAGATGGTTAGATAAAGCTGTTGGAAAATTGCCTGAATAGATTTTCACAGAAATTCATTTTGGGTTTGCAGCATGAAATGTGTTCTATAGCAGCAACAGTACCTTTGTCACTACACATCATCTCCAAAGTTCATTCCACACTAAGTTATTTCTTACAAAGGAATGAATTTCATAGGCAGAGTACAACGTCCTCTCAGCACAATACCAGGTTCCACGAAACTGATCAAGGATGAATTGAATATGGTCGAATCCTATTATGCCCTGACTGAATTCAATCAACAGAATTAAATCACGGATGGTTTTAACTCTTGTATCTGATGTGGCTACATATTTGTCATAACTGTAGCTAACAATTTCTTTTTTATAAGGTTAGCATTATTTGTCACATGTATGTTGAAATATCAAAACATGCATTGAAATACATTTTTTGCATCAATGACCAACACAATCTGAGGAATGCTGAAGGCAACCTGCAAGTGTCTCCATGCTTCTGGTGCCAACATAGCATGCCCACAACTTCCTAACACTAATCCCATTGTCTTTGGACTGTGGAATGAAACAGGATCACCCGGAGGAAATCTATGCAGTCACATGGAGAATGTACATACTTCCTCTGACTCCATGCATCTGTATCTTACTTATAAGTCTCTTGTGCAGCACCTTATTGAAAGCCTTCTGGAAATCCAAGTATACAACATCCACCTGCTCCACTGCACTTATGTCCTCAAAGAATTCCAGTAAGTTTGTCAAACAGGACCTACTCTTTCTGAATCCATGCTGTGTTTGTCTAATGGAACCACTCCTTTCTAAATGTTTCACTGTTTCTTCCTTAATGACAGCTTCAAGCATTTTCCCGACTACAGATGTTAAGCTAACTGGCCTATAGTTTCCCGTCTTTTGCCTACATCCTTTTTTAAAAAGTGGCGTGACATTTGCTGTCTTCCAATCCGCCGAGACCTGCCCAGAGTCTAGAGAATTTTGGTAAATGATTACCAACGTGTCTAATATAACCTCCACTAATTCTCTCAGCACCCTGGGATGCATCCTATCAGGATGAGGGAACTTATCTACCTTCAGGCCCTCTAGCTTGCTCATCACTATCTGCTTAGTAACAATGATTTTATCAAGGTCCTCACCTCCCATTTCGTTCATTAGAAAGTAAAGATTTTTACTCCTCATGTATGTGAAGGATGTAAGTAATAAAGTTAATTCAATTCAATTGTAAGTCCTGGTTATGTGAACTCTGACACCAGGCAGACAACCTCTGAAAAGTATGGATAATGGCTGGGGTCACCCATCTTGTAAAGACACTGCCAAGAAGAAGGCAATAGCAAATAACTTCTGTAGACAGTTTTGCCAAGAACAATTATTGTTATGGAAAGACCATGATCGCTCATGTCATATGACATGACACATAATGATAATGATGATGACAAGGATGGCATTTGTTTACTCCTGGCTAAGTTGACTGAATGGTCAAAATAATTTACCATACGAAGTTAACAAAACATAATCAAAGTTTTTATCTGAAATTTGAGAAAGATAAGGGCAGCTCGGAGGTGTCAGTGTTGTAGTTGAACAGGGGAAACTATGGAGCCATGAGGGAGGAGCTGGCCAAAGTTGACTGGATGGATAGCCTAGCAGAAAAGACAGTGGAACAGCAATGGCACATATTCTTTTTTTTTTTTTTTTTTTTTTTTAAAATAATTTTTTATTGCATTTTTAAATGATTACAAAGTATGAAAAAACAATGTATATAACCCATACCCCCTCCCCTTAACCCCTCCCCCCTAACTGCCCCTTAGAAAAAAAAGAAAGAAAGAAAGAAAGAAAGAAAGAAAGAAAGAAAGAATGCCTGGTGGTTGGAAGATCTCCACATGCTCCATGGAGTTCGTAATAATTTTAATATGTATATTTATTTCTTTCCCCTAATAACCAATTGTTTCATCTTAAAAGCATCTATATATTTAATCCTGTCTTTTGTAAATAAGGGCTCCAAATTTTCAAAAATGTTTCATATTTATCTCTTAAATTATAAGTAATTTTTTCTAATGGAATACAACCATAGATTTCTTTCTTCCAAGAATCTATACTTAAATGTGAATCCGATTTCCAAGTAACTGCAATAGCTTTTTTGGCTACTGCCAGTGCAATTTTTATAAATTCTTTCTGATACTTATTTAGTTTGAGTTTCGGTTTTATCCCTATTCTTGAGAATAATGCACAAGGTGCAGAATCAGTTCATCCCCCAGAGAAGGAAGGATTCAAAGGGGGGAAAGGGGCCACAGTGGTTGACAAAGGAAGTCAGAGATTGCATAGCATTAAAAAAAAGGGAAGTATGACAGAGCTAAGGTGAGTGGGAGGACAGATGGTTGGGAAGTTTTTAAGGAACAACAGAACTTAACTAAAAAGGCAATACAAGGAGAAAAATGAGGTATGAACACAAGCTAGCCAGGAATATAAAGGAAGAGAGCAAAAGCTTTTTTAGGTATGTGAAGAGAAGGAAGATCGTTAAGAACAATGTTTGGCCCTTGAAGAATGAATTGGGTAAAATTGTTATGGGAAACAGAGAAATGGCAGAAGAATTTAATGAGTACTTTAGATCTGTTTTCACTAAGGAAGACACAAGCAATCTCCCAAATGTATGGATGGGCCAAGGACATAGGGTAACAGAGGAAATGAAACAGATTGACATTAGGAAGGAAACAGTGATGAGTAAACTGATGGGACTGAAGGCTGACAAATCCCTAGGTCCAGATGGTCTGCATCCTAGGGTACTAAAGGAGGTGGCTCTGGAAATTGCGGATGCATTGGTAATCATTTTCCAATGTTCCTTAGATTCAGGATCAGTTCCTGAGGATTGGAGAATGGCTAATGTTATCCCACTTTTTAAGAAAGGAGGGACGGAGAAAACAGAGAACTATTGACCGGACAGCCTGACATCGGTGGTGGGGAAGATGCTAGAGTCCATTATTAAAGATGAAATAGTGGCATATCTAGATAGCAGTGATAGGATTGGGCCGAGCCAGCATGGATTTACCAAGGGTAAATCATGTTTGACAAATCTGTTGGAGTTTTTCGAGGATGTAACCAGGATGTTAGACTGGGGAGGTCCAGTGGAGGTAGTGTACCTCGATTTACAGAAGGCATTTGATAAGGTCCCACATAGGAGATTGGTGGGTAAAATCAAAGCTCAGGGCATCGGGGGATAGAAAACTGGTTGGCAGACAGAAAGCAAAGGGTAGCGGTGAATGGGTGTTTCTCGGAATGGCAGGTGGTGACTAGTGGGGTGCCACAGGGCTCGGTATTGGGACCACAGCTGTTTACAATTTACGTCAACAATTTAGATGAAGGCATTGAGAATAACATCAGCAAATTTGCTGATGATACTAAGCTGGGTGGCAGTGTGACATGTGATGAGGATGTTAGGAGAATTCAGGGTGACTTGGATAGGCTGGGTGAGTGGGCAGATACTTGGCGGATGACATTTAATGTGAATAAGTGTGAGGTTATCCACTTTGGGAGTAAGAACAGGAAGGCAGATTATTATCTGAACGGTGCAGGGTTCGGTAAGGGAGAAATACAAAGAGATCTAGGAGTCCTTGCTCATCAGTCACTGAAGGTGAATGAGCAAGTGTAGCAGGCAGTGAAGAAAGCTAATGGAATGTTGGCCTTTATTATAAAGGGAATTGAGTACAAGAGCAAGGAAATCCTCTTGCATTTGTACAGAGCCCTGGTGAGACCACACCTGGAGTATTGTATACAGTTTTGGTCTCCAGGGTTAAGGAAGGACATCCTGGCTGTAGAGGAAGTGCAGCGTAGATTCACAAGGTTAATTCCTGGGATGTCCGGACTGTCATACACAGAGAGGTTAGAGAGACTGGGCTTGTACACGCTGGAATTAAGGAGATTGAGAGGGGATCTGATTGAAACATATACGATTATTAAGGGATTGGACAAGATAGAGGCAGGAAATATGTTCCAGATGCTGGGAGAGTCCAGTACTAGAGGGCATGGTTTGAGAATAAGGGGTAGGTCATTTAGGACAGAGTTAAGGAAAAACTTCTTCTCCCAGAGAGTTGTGGGGGTCTGGAATGCTCTGCCTTGGAAGGTAGTGGAGGCCAATTCTCTGGATGCTTTCAAGATGGAGCTAGGTAGGTATCGTATGGATAGGGGAATCAAGGGATATGGGGACAAGGCAGGAACCGGGTATTGATAGTAGATGATTAGCCATGATCTCAAAATGGCGGTGCAGGCTTGAAGGGCTGAATGGTCTACTTCTGCATCAACTGTCTATTGTCTAAAAATAGTGAACTCAAGAGATTTTGCAGATGCTGGAAATCTTTAGCAACACACACAAAATGCTGGAGGAGCTCAGAAGGTCAGGCAGCATCTATGGAAATGAGTAAAACTGTCAATGTTACAGGCCGTCCCTTCATCAAGACTTGAAAGAAAGGCGAAGCAGCCAGAACCTATTTTTCCATTTCCATAGATGCTGTCTGACCTGCTGATTTCCATCAGCATTTTGTGTGTGTTGCTCCAAAAATAATGATAAGGTTTATAAGATTTAGTCTGTCCTTTATAGTAAATGTTATTTATTAATATATGAAGTTATTGTTAAATTATACACAGTTTAGCAAAGTTGTAATTTTGCAATGATGTGGTTCAGTAGGCAAGGGCACTTTTCAGAGAGTTAACTGCAGGGCTCTGAGCTCTTTTCTCTTGATAAAACAATTTAAAGATTAGTTTCTGGCTGAATATTCTCTGATTATTTCTGATGTTCTTTCTGACAGAGTATGCCTGGTTAAGGGTAATCTTTGATTACAAGGAAACTGTCCAAAATTTATCAGGAGATGCTAGCAGCTGGCTACTATTGGAAACAAACCTAGCTAGAGAGATAAAAAGAGTGTTCTTAGGACACAGAACACAGAACATAGACATAGAACATATAACAGCACTTTAGGACCCCATCGGCCCATTGATGTTGAGCTGACCTATATAAACCTGCTCCATGATCAATCCAACCATTCCCTCCTGCATTTCTATCCTACTGCATGACTTTTCACCTTGTCGAACTGATTCCATAATACCATAGAGATAGGAGCAGAATTAATCCATATCGGCCCACTGATTCTGTTCCGTCATTCGATCATGACTGATTAATTTGCCCTCCCAACGTCATTCTCCTACTTTCTCCAGTCTTTGCCTCAATAAATTAGAATTGGAATGGAAAACAGAGTGATGGTGCTGAGTATAAGGGAGTTGGTAAGGAACCAGATGAAGTATGGAGCGAGACTGTGAGGAAGGGTAAGCAAATGATTGGGCAAAATTGGAGTCAGTAGAATAAATTAAAGTGTAAAATCAAAAAGGGTAACAAATAGATCTGAATGTCCTTGGAATGCATGCCATATACAGAATAAGATAGATGATCTTGTAGCAAAGTTAGAGATTGGCATGCATGAAGTTGTGGGTATCACTCAATCATGGCTGGAAGATTAGTGTTGGGAGTCTAACATCCAAGGATACATATTGTATCGAAAAGACAGGCAGGTAGGCAGAGGGGGATGCATGGCTTTGTTGGTTAAAAAATTAAAAATCCTAAGAAAGAGTTGACATAGGATTGGAAGATGTAGAATCCTGTGGGTAGAATTAAGAAACTGCAAGGGACCCAGATGGAAGTTATATACAGGCCTCTGAACAGTAGCCAGGATGTGGGCTACAAATGATAAATGGAGATAGAAAGCACATGCCAAAAGGGCAATGTTATAATAGTCACGGGCGATTTCAATATACAGGTAGATTGGGAAGTTCAGTATAGTGCTGCATCGCAAGAGAGAGAATTTGTAGAATGCCTATAAGATGGCTATTTTAAAGCAGCTTGTGGTTGAGCTCACTAGGGGAAACGCTATTCTAGATTGGATTTTGTATAATGAGCCAAACTTAACTAGGGAGCTTAAGGTAAAGGATCCCATAGATGGCAGTGATCACGGTATGATAGATTTCACCCTGTAAGTTTAGAGAGGGAAGGCAAGAGCCCATGGTATTAAAGGAAATATACCAACTTGGATAAAGCAGTGGCTGATTGACAGGAACCGAAGAGTGAGAATAAAAGGAGTCTTTTCCGGTTGTCAGGCAGTGACTAGTAATGCTCGATAAGAATCAGTGTTCAGACCACTTCTTTTTATGTTATATGTCAATGACTTGGATGATGATATTGATGACTTTTGGCCAGGTTTGCAGGGAGTACGATGATAGGCGGAGGAACAGGTAGTGTTGAAGAAGCAAACAAGCTGCAGAAGGACCTATGCAGATTAGGAGAATGGACACAGAAGTGGCAGAAGGAATACAGTGTCGAGAAGTGTATAGTCAAGCATTTTGGTAGAAGAAACAGAAGTGTAGATTATCTTTTGTACGGGCAAAAAACAACATCCATGGTGCAAAAAGACGTGGCAGTCATCGCGCAGGATTCCCTAGAGGTTAATTTGCAGGTTGAGATGATGGTGAGGAAGGCAAAAACAATGTTAGCATTCATTGTGAGGACGAGAAAATAAAAGAAAATTATAATGCTGAAGCCTTATAAGGCACTGGTGAGGCCTCACTCGAAGTACTGAAAGCAGTTTTGGGCCCACTAATCTGAGAAGGGATATGCTGACTTTGGAGAGGCTTCAGAGGAGATTCATAAGAATGATTCTGGGAATGATAGTTATCCTTGAAGACTGTTTGATGGCTCTGGGTCTGTACGCTCTGGTTAGAAGAATGAGAAGGGGTTTCAATGAAAACTATCAAAATTTGAAAGGCTCAGATAGAGTGGATGTGGTGAAGATGGTTCCTATAGTGGGAGAGACTAGGACCATATGGAACAGCCTTAGACTGTTCATTGATAACTGAGACATGGAGGAATTTCTTTAGCCAGAGGAAAGTTACAGAAGTGTTCTGTCCCTAAAGTAAAGTAGCCACAGCAGTGGAGCCCAGTGTCGTCTTCTGCTGTTGTAGTCCATCCACTTTAAGGTCCGACATATTATATCTTCAGAGATGCTTTTCTGTACATCACTGTTGTAACGGGTGGCTATTTGAATTACTGTTGCCTACCCTGTCAGCTTGAACCAGTTTGGCCATTCTTCTCTGACCTCTCTTTCTCAAACCATTTTTTCCGCATAGAACTGCCGTTCACTGGATTTTTTTTTGGCTTTTGCACCATTCTCTGTAAACCCTAGCAATTGTGGTGCATGAAAATTCTAGCAGATGAGCAGTTTCTGAGATACTCAAACTACCCTACTTGGTACCAACAATCATTCCACAGTGAAAGTCACTTAGAACACATTTCTTCTCCATTTCAACGTTTGGTCTGAACAACAACTGAACTTTTTGACCATGTTTGCATGCTTTTTATGCACTCATTTGCTGTCACATGATTGGCTCATTAGTGTCTTAATGAAGTGGCTATAGGACCACAAGATATAGGAGCAGAATTAGGCCATTCAGCTCATCGGGTGTGCTCTGCCATTTTATTATGGCTGACCCATGATCCCATTTAACCCCATACATCTGCCTTCTCATCATATCCCTTGATGCACCAACCAGTCAGGAATCTATCACCTTCCATTCTGAATATACCCATGGAATTGAACTCCAATGCAGTCTGTGCCAGAACATTCCACAGATTCACCACTCTTTGGCTAAAAAAGAAAATTACTCCTTACTTTTTTTCTAAAAGGCTGCCCTGCAATTTTGAGGCTGTGCCTCTAGTTCTGGAAACCCCCACCAAAGGAAACATCCTCTCCACATCCATCTTTCAGCGTTCGGTGGGTTTCAATGAGATTCCCACATATTCTTTTAAATTCCAGTGAGAACGGGTCCAAAGCTGCCAAATGCTCCTCTTATGTTAACCCCTTATTTCCCAGAATCATCCTTGTGAATCTCCTTTGGATTCTCTCTGATGACAATACATCCTTTCTGAGATATAGAGACCAAAACTGTTGACAATATTCCAAGTGCGGCCTGACTAGTGTGTTATAAAGATTCAGCATTATCTCCTTGTTTTTTATATTCTATTCCACTTGAAATAAATACCAACATTGCATTTGTCTTATTTACCCCAGACTCAACCTGTGAATTAAACTTCTGGGAGTCTCTCATATTAACTCTAAGTTCCTTGGTACCTCTGGCGTTTGTACTTTCACCCCATTTAGCTAATAGTCTGCACTATTCTTCCTTTTACCAAAATGCATTATCGTACATTTCCCAACACTGTATTCTATCTGCCAGTTAACCCATCTTCGTATCATCTGCAAACTTTGCCACAAAGCCATCAATTACAAATCATTGACAAACAGTATGAAAAATAGTGGCCTCAACTACAGAAGGCCCACTTTATTCCCACTTACTGCTTCCTGCCTGTCATCCATTCTTCTATCCATGTCAGTACATTTCCTGTAACACCACAGATTTTATCTTGTTAAGCAGCCTCATGTGAGGCACTTTATCAAATGTCTTCTGAAAAGCTAATAAACTGAAATCCACTGTCTCTCCATTGTCTACCTGCTTGTTACTTCCTTGAAGAATTTTAACAGATTTATCAGGCAAGATCTCCCTTTACAGAAATCATGCTGACTTAGATTTATTTTATCATTAGTCTCCAAGTACCCTGAAACCTCATCCTTAACGATAGACTCCAACACATTCCCAATCACTAAGGTTAGGCTAACTGGCCTATAATTCCCTTTCTTTTGCCTGACATTTGTAGGCTGACATTTGTAATTTTCGGTCCTCTGGACCCATGCCCGAATCAAGTAATTCTTGAAAGATTATGACCAATGCATCCGTTACCTCTTCAGCAACCTCTTTCACTTGTGAAATTACCCTTCTTACATGCCCTTTCCCGCTCCCTTTGCAATCTCAACCCCACATCTCAGCTACGATTTGGAGGTCTATATATGATTCCCATAATGTTTTTTTTACCCTTGCAGTTTCTTAACTCCACCCACAAAGATTCAACATTCTATGTCACCTCTTTCTAAAGACATAATTCCATCTCTTACCAAAAGAGCCACATCACTGCCTATGCCTTCCTGTCTGTCCTTTCAATCCAAAGTATATCCTTTGATGTTAAACTCCCAACTAAGACTTTCTTTCATTCATGGCTCAGTGATGCCCACAATGTCATATCGACCAATCTCTAACTGTGCCATGAGCTCCTCCACCTTATTTTGAGTGCTACATGCATCTAAACACAGCATCTTCAGTCCTGCATTCTTCTCCCTTATGAATTTTGTCTCTGTAGTACAACTTAACTCTTTGCTTTGTCTGCAGTTGTACACAGTCATTGTCTTGTCCTTCCTTACATTCATATTACATAGTACGTCATCTACCTGTAAACCTCCTGGATCATCCTCAGCTCTATCATACAGGTTCCCATCTTCCTACCATATAGTTTAAACCACTCCCAACAGATCTAGCTAACCTGCCAGCAAGGATTTTGGACTCCTTCAGATTCAAGTGCAGCTCATTCCTTCTGTACAGGTTACATTTGCCCCAGAAGAGGTCCTAGTGATCCAGAAATCTGAATCCCTGCCCACTGCTCCAATTCTTCACACATTTATCCACCTCCTCCTTCTATTCCTATCCTCACTGTCACATGGCATGGGCAGCCATCCCGGAGATTAGTATCCTAGAGGTCCTGCTTCTCAGCTTCCTTCTTAACTCTCTGTAGTCTTTTTTTCTGGACCTTCTTGCTTTTTTCTACTTGTGTCATTGGTACCAATATGTATCATGACTTCTGACTGCCCACTCTCCCTTTTCAGGATATTGTGGATGCGTTCAGAAACAGTACGGACCCTAGCACCCGGGAGGCAAACTATCCTCCGTGTTTCCTTTTCATGTCCATAGAATCACCTATCTGCCCCCCTGACTATAGAGTCCCCTATTGCTGCTACCATCTTTTTCAGTTTCCTTCCTTTCTGAGCCACAGGGCCAGACTCAGTGCCAGAGGCATGGCCGCTATTGCTTCCCTCGCGTAGGTTGTCCCCCCCACAGCACTAAAATTGGAGTACTTATTTTTGAGGGGAATGGCCACAGGGGTGCTCACTACTATCTGATATTCTCCAATCCCTCTCATGGAAGTTACCCATTTATCTGTCTCCTGTAGCTTTGAGGTGACTACCTACCTGTAGCTCCTGTCTATCACCACTCCACATTCCTTAACAAGTCCAAGGTCATCGAGCTGCAGCTCCATTTCCCCAACAGGGTCTCTAAGGAGCTGCATCTTGTTGCACCTGGTGCAGATGTGGCCATCAGGAAGGCTGGTAGTCTCCCAGAAAGCCCACATCTGACATCCAGAAGAGAACAGTGGCTCTGCAGGCATACCCTCTATTCTCTCAAGAACTAATTTAGAAAAAAATAAATAAAGAATAAAGAATGAACTTACCTACCTATCTTGCCTCTGCCTGTTCTCATTGAAGCCTTATTGAGTCAAAGCCTTAATACTCTGGCTCAGACTACTCCGATGACGACCATTCCCATGATGACCGCTCCACTAGGTGGTACCTCTCTTTTACAGAGACTGGGATCTTAAAACTCTTCACTGGACCTGTGCAGGAATGCTTCCATTGTGTCTGCGCAGTCCTCCAATTGAAGACACTACCACTGAGTATAGATGGTAATATTAAATACAACACTAAGTAATGTGATAAGCACAAAAACACCAGAATGGTGTAAAGTACCTTACACCAGTAGTCCAAGTGAAATGCTAAAGTGACAACAACAGCAGAGGCCAAATTAGGGGTTTGAGAAATTGATAGAACCACCAAGAATGGCATATGAAAGATGTGATTCAGAATTCTGAGTTATAAAAAGGGATGAGAGGGTTATGGATTGAATGTAGGCAACTGGGGCTAGCCAGGAGGATGCTGTGTTCAGCCTGGACCAGTTGGGTTGAAAGGTCTGTTTCCATATTCAAGAATTCTATGACTTTTTGACTCTATGCTTGACAGCTGTGGAAAGAATCTATTCTTGGGTATGGCCTTCCAAACTTTCAAGCTCCTGTATCTTCCCTCAGATGGTAAAGGAAGAACCAACTTTGGGGAGTTTAAGGTAAAAGAACCAATAAGAAAGTGTGAGTATATTATGATAGAATTCACACTGCAGTCTGAGAGGGAGAAAATAAAGTCAAATGTTTCAGTATTACCATGGAGTAAGAGGAGTTATAGAGACATGAAAGAGGAACTGGCCAAAATTGATTGGAAGGTGGCACTGGCAGGAACGCTGGCAGAACAGCAACGGCTGGAGTTCCTGGGGACAATTGGAAAGACACAGGATAGATACATCCAAAGATGAAGAAGAAATCTAAAGGAACTGAAGTCAAAAACAGCATAAAATCAAAAGAGAAGGCACATAGTATAGCAAAAATTACTGGGAAGCTCAAGGATTGTGAAGCTTCTAGAAACCTACTAAAAAGCCATAAGGAAAGAAAAAATAAAACATGAAGGAAAGCTAGCCAATTATGTCAAAGAAGGCAACAAAGGTATTTTCAGATTCATCAAGAATAAAAGAGAGGGGCGAGTGGATATCGGTCTGCTGGAAAATTATGCTGGAGAGGTCGTAATGGAGGACGAAGAAATGGCAGATGAACTTAATAAGTATTTTGCATCAGTCTTCATTGTGACAGGCATTAGCAGTATGCCAGGAATTCAAGAGTGCCGGGGACAGAAGTAAATGTAGTTGCTATTAAATGAAAGCCAAGTCAAAGTACATTTATTATCAAAGTGTGTATACTTTATACAACCTTGAGATTCATCTCCTTACAGGCAGCTAGACAACAAAGAAACGCAATAGTCCCATAAAAACAAAAGATCGCCAAACATACAACGTGGAAAGAAAAAAAAAAGCCATGCCAACAATAAAAGTAAGCCAACAACGTTCAGAACTGAAGTTCATAAAAGTGAGTCCACACTGTGATAGTAACAGGCCCCAGCCACAGCCTTGCTCTCAAGCCCCGATTCGGACCATGCCGCCTCAACTCTGCATCACCTCTGCTTGTCTTGCCTCAGTTCTGCCAAATTGAATTGCCTCGAAGTTCACTCTAGGAATCGCCAAACATTGGCTTATTCCCCATTCTCTGACCCGAACCCTACCACCATGATTTAGCCTGCACACAGTACGCCACAAATGTCCTGCATCTTTGACACTTCAGTTCCCACCTCAAAAATGACAGCTCGTACAGACAGTTCAAAAGCTCAACTCCAACAGAGAAGTTACAGTCTATTATTTGTGGTGATTTTTTTTTAGCAGAAAAGTGTATTAATGAAGTATATAGTTGTTTTCTTTGTTTTATTTGGCACCAGCAAGCACTGGTTGAGCTTCACCAGTGCTACCTTAAACCAGAAGTTAAATGAAAATGGAGAAGGTGCTTGGGAAGCCTAAAGATCTGAAGGTAGATAAATCACCTGGGCCAAACGGATTACACCCTAGGGTTCTGAAAGAGGTAGCTGAAGAGATTATGAAGGCATTAGTAATAATATGTCAAGAATCACAAGAAGCTGGAATGGTTCTTAAGGACTGGAAAATTGCAAATCTCACTCCACTCTTCAAGAAGGGAGAGAGGCAGAAGAAAAAATACATAGGTTAATTAGCTTGACTTCAGTGGTTGGGAAGATATTGGGGTCTATTATTAAGGATGAGGTTTTGGAGTACTTGGAGATGCATGATAAAGTAGGCCAAAGTCAACATAGCTTTTTTAAGGGGATATCTTGCCTGACAATTCTGTTAGAATTCTTGATGAAGGGCCTCAGTCCAAAACGTAGACTGTTTACTCTTTTCCATAAATGCTGCCTGGCCTGCTGAGTTCCTCCAGCATTTTGTGTGTTGCCTGGATTTCCAGTATCTGTAGATTGTCTCTTGTTTGTGTTAGAATTCTTCGTGGAAATAACTGACAGTATAGAGAAAGGAGAGTCGGTGGATGTTGTTTACTTCAATTTTCAGAAGGCCTTTGACAAGTTGCCTGAGGCTGTTTAACAGGATTAAATCACATGGCATTACAGGAAGGATACTAGAATGGACAGATGATTGGCTGATCAACAGGGGGAAAGTGGTGGAAATAAAGTGGGCCTTTTCTGGTTGGCTGCAGGTATCTAGTGGTGTTCTGCAGGGGTCAGTATTAGAATCTCTTTCTTTTCACATTATATTTCAGTGACTTGGATGATGGGATTGATGGTTTTGTGGCCACGGTTGCAGACCAAACAAAACTGGGTGGAGGGGCAGGTAGTCTTGAGGAAACAGGGTGTCTGCAGAAGGAGTAAGACAGTTTGGGACAATAGGCAAAATGATGGCAGATAGAATATTGTGTAGGGAAGTGTATGGTCATGCACTTTGGTAGGAGGAATAAAGGCATAAACCATTTTCTAAGTGGGGAGACATTTGAAAATCTGAGGTGCAAAAGGACTTGGAAGTCCTTGTGCAGGATTACTTTTAAAGGTTCAATTGCAGGATGAGTTGGTGGTAAGAAAGACAAATGTAACAGTAACAGGACTAAAATATATGAGCAAGGATATAACACTGAGGGTTTATAAGGCACTGGTGAAGCCTCACTTGGAGTGTTGTGAGCAGTTTTGGGCCTTTTATCAACGTAAAGATGTGCTGGCATGGTTGAGGGTCTGGAGGAGTTTTATGAGAATGATTCAGGGAATGAAAGAGTTAATGTATCAGGAAGGTTTGATTGCTCTGGGACTGTACTTGCTGGAATTTTGGAAGAATGAGGGACAATTTCATTGAAACCTGTTGAATATTGAAAGGGCTAGATAGAGTGGATGTGGAGAGGATGTTTCCTATAGTGGGTGAGTTGAGGACCAGAGGGCATAGCATTAGAATATTGGGACATCCATTTAGAACAGAGATGAGAAGGAATTTCTTTAGCCAGAGTGTGGAGAGTCTGAGGAATTGATTCCAAGTGTGGCTGTAGAGATCAAGTTATCGGGCATATTTAAAGTGAAGCTTGTTAGGACCTTGATTAGTCAGGGCATCAAAGGTTATGGAAAGAAGTCAGGAGAATGGGATTGGGAGAGATAATAAATCATCCATGATGGAATTGAGGGTAAACTCAGTGGGCTGAATGACCTAATTCTGCTTCGATGTCGAATGGTCTAAGATATAAGAAAGTAAAGGGAATGTACAGGGTAACAGACACCCTTGAT
Source organism: Hypanus sabinus (assembly GCF_030144855.1). Lineage (NCBI taxonomy): Eukaryota > Metazoa > Chordata > Chondrichthyes > Myliobatiformes > Dasyatidae > Hypanus > Hypanus sabinus. The sequence continues at coordinate 74,824,937 of NC_082722.1, read as the reverse complement.
GATATTATTAGCTGCATCATTGTTATAACAGATACTTCCCAGTAATGCTAAATAAAACAATATACTGGACCTGCTCACCAGGTCAGGTGGCTGCTGTGGAGAGCTAAATAGTGTTAACTTTTCAGGTTAAGAACCTTTCTTTCAGAACTCATTAACCTAATACTATAATCTTAGTTCAGTCGGACAAAGGTGCTTTCAAAGTTTAACTTCTCACACAACACATAAGCATGCAAAACACCATGTTGCTACTGGGAAATGAATGACATTCAGCAACCTGTACACATTTTTGAACAACCCTCTCATTGACTCCAATGCCTTTCATTCTCTCTTCTGTATGTGTGGAGCATTTTCCGCAGACTTAATTCTAACTTTGCAAAGCTTTAATTACTTATTCCTTTGTCACATTTCAGACACTTTTGCATTAGGAAGTCACGACTACTGAGACACAAAATTAAAACCTTTAGCTTTCAAATCATTGTGCTTAAACTTGTCACATCAAGGCCACTGACCCCTTTCTCTGAACTGAATATGAACATAGATTTAAGGAACATAAGTGACAATCTTTCTCAAATGCTCTGTTCCACACTGCAACTCTGTGGTGCCATGAGGAATGCAAATCTTTAAGCTCCAATAGAGGCTTACTCGGGTGAATATATTCATCGCTTTGTTACAGGATCAAACCCATCTGTTCACTTCTCAGTCTTTCCTAAAGCCTGCATAGAATCACAATCTGAATCAAGCTTTATTATCACTGACATTGATCATGAAATTTATTGTTTTGCGGCAGCAGTATATTGCAATACATAATAATACAACCTATAAATTATAATAAGGATATATTAAAGAATTAAATTCAGTAAGTTGTGCAAAAAAGAGGAGAAAATACCAAGTCAGTGTTCATGGGCAATTGTCCATTCAGAAATCTGATGCTGGAGGGGAAGAAGTTGTTCCTAAAACATTGTGTGTGTGTCTTTTCAGTCTCCTGTATTTTCTCCTTGATGGTATCAATGAGAAGAGGGTATACCCTGAGTGATGGTTGCCCCCTTCTTGAGGCATTGCCTTTTGAAGGTCTGCTGAATGCTGCTGAGACTCGTGCCCATGATGGAGTTGGCCGAGCTTACAGGTTTCTGCAGATTTTTACGATGCTGTGCAGTGGCCCCTCCATACAAGGCAGTGATGCAACCAGTTAGAGAGCTCTCCACAGAACACTTGTAGAAATCGGTGTATGTCTTTGGTGACATATCAGTTCACCCCAGACTCATATTGAAATATAGATGCTGATGTGCCTTCTTAGTAATTCCGTCGATACGTTGAGCCCAGGATCTATCTTCAGAGACATGGATATTCAGGGAGTCGAAACTGCTCATCCTTTCCTTAACGCTTTTGAGCCTTAGAACCTAGAACAGTACTGCACAGGAACAGATGCTTCAGCCCACAATGCTGTGCCAAACCAATTAAATTAGCCATTGGATGGTCAACTAAACTAATCCCCTCTGCCTACACGATGTCAATATCCTGTCACTTTCTTCACATTCATGTGCTTCTCCAAACATCTCGCCAGAGTCTCCAATGTACCTTCCTCTACCACCAGCCCAGGCAGCACGGTCCAGGCACCTACCGCTCTCTGTGTAAAAAAAAACCCTCTTTCTCACATCTCCCTCAAAATTACTCATGCTCACCTTCAATGCACACCCTCTGGTATGAGGCAGTTCAAGAGGAGTGCTCTTGGGTAAGACTGTTGGAACCAGTGAGTGAATCAATAAATTCAGGCTCTCTCTGCTTTTTGTAAAAGGTCTAAAGACACAATAGAGTTATTTTTTGCTGTGTCAGCAGTAATTATTTTGCACTCTAACTTCAGTTGTGGGATTTGCTATGCACAATATTGCTCCATTAGCCTGGCTATAGAATTCCTGGAAAGGATGTGAACAGCACAAGTTATGCTGGATAACAACTTCTGTCCTCCCCCCCTCGACCCCCGCCAGACTTCTTAACACCCTGCTGCCACCCAGCACACACGCACACCCTGTCGAGTTTCTGCTGAGCAAGTTCAGGGGGATAGGTGCTAAGTTAAAGGGCAGACCTTCAGGGTTGTGGTCTCAGAGCTTCTACCTGTGCCACATGCAAGTGGGATCAGAACTGGGGAGATCATGTAGTTTAATCCCTGGCTAAGGAGTTGGTGTAGGAGGGAGGCATAAGATTTTTAGACCATTGGCTCTCTTCTAGGGAAGGTGAGACCTGTCCAAAGGGGGTTTGTACCTGAACTGGAGGGGAACTAATATCCAAATGAGAAGGTTTGTTAATGCTCCATGGTGGGGTTTAAATTAGAGTTGCAGGGGGATGGGAACCGGAGTGCCAGAACAGTTACAGGAGAGGCTGTGGAGGCAGATGCTGGTAAGAATTCAGACAAGTTAGGAATCAAAAGGTTGAGCATGGAATGACTAGTGTACTGAGCTGTGTCTATTTCAATGTGAGAAGTATTGTAGATAATACTACTGAAGATGAGGTACCCGGTTTACTAACAGAGATAGTATGTAGTAAGGAGAGCCTGTTGATAGGGCAAAATCGCAGTCAACAGGGTGAGTTGCAAGGTAAAAGGTGGACAAAATCAAAAAGGGTGAATACAGGACTGAAGGCGCTGTATCTGAATGTGCACAGTGTACGGAATAAGGCACAGTTGCAGATTTACAGGTATGATGTTGTAGGCATCATGGAATCAAGGGTACACGTTGTACTGAACGGACAGGCAGGAAGGCAAAGGGGGCAGCATTGCTCTGTTGGTAACAAATGAAATGAAGTCATTAGAAAGAGGGCTGGAAGGTGTTGAATCATTGTGGATAGAGCTAATGAACTGCAAGGGTAAAAAGACCCTTTTGAGAGCTGTATTCAGACTCCCCAAACAGTAGTAATGATGTTACCTATAAATTGCAAAGGGAGATAGAAAATGCATGCCAAAAGTGCAATGTTACAATAGTCATGGGCGTCTTAAATACGCAGGTAGATTTGGAAAACAAGATTGCTGCTGAACTACAAGAGGAGGACTTTCTAGATTGCCAATGAGACAGCTTTTTAGAGCAGTTCATGGTTGAGCCCACTAAAGGATCAGCTGTTCTGGATGGGGTGTTTTGCAATAAACCAGAATTGATTAGACATTTTAAAGTAAAAGAACCCTTAGGGGATAAGTGATCATAATATGATTGAATTCACCCTGAAACTTGTATTCAGATGTATCAGTATTACAGTGAATTAAAGGAAATTACAGAGGCATGAGAGAGGAGTTGGCCAGAACTGATTGGGAAAGAAGACTGGCAGAGATGATGGCAAAGCAGTAATGGCTGGAATTTCAGAAGGCACAGGATATATACACCTCAAAGAAGAAGAAGAGGCTAACTAGAGACATCAAAATCAACATAAAAGCCATAGAGAGGACATATAATAGAGCAAAAATTATTGGGAAGCTTTTAAAAACCAACAGGAGGTACCAAAAAAGTCATTAGGTAGGTAAATATAGAATATGAAAATAAGCTGGCCAATAATATTGAAGAGGAACCAAATGTTTTTTCAGATTTAAAAAGTGTAAAAGAGAGCCAGAATTGGATATCGGGCCGCTGGAAAAGAATGCTGGAGAGGTATTAGTGGGAGACAATGAAATAGTAGATGAGCTGAATAAGTATTTTGCATTAGTCTTCACTGTGGAAGACACTAGCAATATGGTGGAGGTTCCAGGTGTCTGAAGTGCATAGTATATAGAATAAGGTAGTTGAACTTGCAGCACAGTGTGTGAAGTTACCGTAACCAGACAGAAGATCCCTGAGAAGCTGAAAGGTTTGAAGGTTGACAATTCACCTGGACTAGACAGTGTACACCCCAGAGTTCTGAAAAAGGTTGCTGAAGAGACCATGGAAGTATTAGTAATTAATAATGATCTTTCAAGAATCACTACATTCTGGAATGGTTCTGGAAGACTGGAAAATTGAAAAGTGCAGGATTCTCTAAACGTTAATTTGTAGGTTGTGTCTGTAGTGAGGAAGGCAAATGCAATGTTAGCATTCATTTCAAGAGGACTAGAATATAAAAGCAAGTCATGTTGTAATGCTGAAACTTTATAAAGCACTGGTGAGGCCTCACTTGGAATATTGTGAACTGAGAAATATTGTGAACCCCTTAGCTGAGAAATGATGAGCTGAAACCGGAGAGGGTTCAAAAGTTGTTCATAAAAATGAATGGCTTGTCATATGAAGAGTGTTTGATGGTTCTGGGCCTGTATTCACTAGAATTCAGAAGAATGAGAGGTGACTTAATTGAAACCTATAGAATGGTGAAGGGCCTTGAAAACTTCCTTTGTTAAGCTCTGCACTGTCTCAACATGTCTCTAAACATTGACTACTTCTCAACCACTGCAGGGAAAGGACGACTATTTTGTTAATGTGCTGCAAGATTACTTTGCTGAAAATATTTCTGCGTGACTTCTAACTTTATTTCAGTCCCCCTTTTCTTGATGGAACATATTCTACTTCCCTACAACGTGTGCACCGCAGAAGTGCTCTCAGCCATAAGTGGTGTGTTTGTTGTATCACATGGCCGAGCTATGTTCGAAGTTCTAATTAAATTGATTGTCAAAGTATGTATATGTTACAATATACTATCCTGAAATTCATCTTCTTGCAAGCATTTACAGGAAAAAAGAAATATAATAATGAAAGTTCAAAGTACATTTATTATCAAAACACGTATACTAAACTTGAGATTTGTCTCCTTACAAGCGGGCACAAAACAAAGAAATCCAAGAAAACCCGTTATAGAAAGAAGGCATTATAAAAAAAAGACACCCAATGAGCAGAAAGAAAAACAAAGCATACAAACAATAAAAAGTAAGCAAATAACATTCAGAACTAAAATTCTCAAAAGTGGGGCCTCAGCTATGAAATCAGTTTATCACTGCAGCCAGTCCAGGAGCCAGTTAGTTCCAGGCTCCAGCCTCAGTTCAGCACAGAGATGTGCAAAAGCTCACAGGGCAGTAAACTGAACACTGGCCTGTCCCTCGCCTCCAGCCCCAACACCCTGACCATTTCAATCTGGCTTGATACTTAAATCAGCCAAGCATCAACCTATTCCTTGCTCTCAGACCCAGGATCTGCCCCTTTGTCAGGCCCAGGCCCTGTTGCCTTGATTCAGCCCGTCCCCTTCCTTTCTGCATGGTGGGAGAGGATTGACTGGATTGGGAGGGGTCTCTTGAATATGTAGGCTCCTTTCCCGAGGCAGTGGGAATCAATAATGGGGACTCTGTACATACCATCCTATCACTGCCAGTTTACCAAAGGACACCAAGAGGCTGCAGTGATCCTGGGGCTACTGATATCATTAATAAGATCATAAGGAATAGGAGCATATAGAGTGTCTGCTCCAAATTTCATCACGGCTGATCCATTTTCCTCTTAGGCCAAAACTCTTGTTTGCTCTTGTACTTCCTTGGAACGAAGGTGGAAATGAGAACCCAGAGGAAACCCATATAGTCAGCGAGAGAAGGTGTAAAGTCTGCATGGAAGCACTGAAGTTCGTGATTGAGGTTGTGAGGCAGCAGGCCTGTGCTGGGCTGGAGAACATTACAGAGGTGGGAAAAGGTGAAGTGGTGGATGCACCTGCAAGAGTGAGAAGATTAAAAATGGAGGTACTATCAGATTGGAAGCCGACAGAAGCAGGAAATAATATTGAACAGCCTTTAGTGCATTAGTAAATAGAGCAAGCAAAAATGTTTTGGATCAGACTCCAGTTCATTGCAAGCATGAGACTGGCCAGAAGAGTTCTGGACAACATAAATGAATTTCACATTTCCTTGAATTACTGCTCTTCTTTATCTTTCAGTGTTTGTTTCCAAGAAAATTTCATCCAGGCAATACCATTCAGCTGACAGACACAGACTGTCTTGAGGTGGCAGTAGCCTCATTAGTGAATCACAATGTGCAATCCCAAAATATCATCTGTTAGGTTGGAATGAAACATTTACTTCCGCAACAGAGTGTTAATGTAAAACCCTGAACAATAAAGTGAAGAACTACATGAAGACACTGAGAACCACCCTTTGTTGCACCGTAGAGACTTGGAAAATGTACTTTTAATTGATTGCATTGCATTTGAGTGAATATGCACTTAACCCACAGCAACTGACTAGCATTCCCGGGAGAGATGGGTGTGGATATAGCAACTGCAAACGTTTTTCCTTTTATTTCACTAAGAGAAGGTTATTGCCTGCGAGAGAGCCAGGGGCAGATACTTACATCACAGTTAAAAGCAGACAGAAGTGCATTTTGTAGAGTTCTGAACGTCAGGGCCTTGTGGTCTACTTCAGAAAAATACTTCAGACTGAGTTTCCAGTTTTTTAAATGTTTGTTTAAGCGATGGCGGCTTTTCAGGGGGCTGGCAGCAGTCAGTTGCCTCTCTGTAGCTGTCCTTGAGAAGGTGTGATTTAGTTGCATGGATGGCAAGGCCACATAACGGTTAGCACGATGCTCGATAGCACCAGTGATCTCCGATGGCTGTTGAATTCTCGCCATTGCCTGTAAGGAGTTTCTGTGTTCACCCCGTGACTGCGTGTTCCAGTTTCCTCACACATTCCAAAGGACCCGTGCGTTAGTGAGTTGAGGGCATGCTACAGTGGTGTTGGAGGCGTGGCAACACTTGCGGGCTGCTACCAACACATCGTTGACTGTGTCAGTCATTGACGTAAATGACACATTTCACTGTGTCATGCACATGAGAAAGTCTCCAGATACTGGAAATCCAGAGCAACACACACAAGATGCTGGAGGAACTCAGCAGGTCAGGTAGCAGCTATGGAGATTAATAAACGGTCAACATTTCAGGACTGAGAAGGAAGGGAGAGGATGCTAGAATATAAAGGTGGGAAGAAGGGCAAGCTAGAAGGTGATAGGTGAAGCCAGGTATGTGGGAAAGGTAAATAGCTGGAGAAGAAATAATCTGATAGGAGAACAGAGTGAACCATCATAGAAAGGGAAGGAGGTTATCCAACCTGATGGCAAGAATATCAATTTCTTCTTCTGGTTAAAACAAAATTCCCTCCCTTTCCCTTCTCCTTCTATTCCCCACTTTGGTCTCTTACCTCTTGTCACCTGCCAATCCCTTCACCTGAGTCCCTTCCTCCTTCTCTTTCTCCTATGGTTCACTATTTTTTCCTTTCAGATTCCTTCATCTCCAGACCTTCACTTTTCCCATCTATCTCTCTTCACCTATCACCTTCTACCTTTTGTCCTCCTCCCCCCTCCCTTTTGCTCTGGCATCGTCCCCCTTTCTATCCAGTCCTGAAAAAAGATTTTGGCTCGAAACATTGATGCTTTACTGTAAGCTTTGATGTACTTATGACAAATAAAGCTATTCTTTGATGCTTAATCTTACAGTCATTGAGGTGCGGTACACCCATAGTACTGATAGAGATAGAGTTACCAGGATTCTGACTCAATGAATGCTGAAGGAGTGGTGTTATTGATTGATTGATTGATTTCTCTATGTATTTATTTATTTATCCATCTATCTATTTACCTTTTTATCTATCTATCTAGTCATTCACTTATTTGTTTGTTTGTTGATTTATTTATTTCAGGGTTTAATGTTGAACAGGCCCTTACTGCCCCAGCAACCCACCCATTTAACCCTAGCCTAACCACAGAACAATTTACAATGACCAAGTAACCTTTTAACCACTATGCCTTTGGACTGTGGGAGGAAACCGGAGCACTCACAGGGAGGTCATACAGAGTCCTTACAGATGACATCAGAATTGAACTCTGAACTTCGACATCCCAAGCTGTAGTAGGATCGTACTAATGGCCACGCTACCATGGTGCCCACAGTATATTTCAAGTTAAGATGGTTTGGAAGTCATCATCCAGGTGATGGGTATATCTTCTGCTCTTATTGCCCTTTGGAAGGCGTTTGTACATTCTCCCCAACACCACATGGGCTTCTTCCAGGTGCTCCTGTTTCCTTCCAAAGACATAAAGATTAGGGTAAGTAAACTGTGGGCATGCTAGGTTGGTGTTGGACTGTGGACTGCAGACTGCGCCCAGCCTATCCTTGGACTGCGTTGCTGTTTGACACGGACACCACATTTCACTGTATGTTTCAATGTATATGTGACAAATAAAGCTGATCTTTAATCTTTATAGCCAGAATGTGCTGACAACCCAAATAATTTGGATCTGTGTTTCCAAGATAAAGATGATTGTTTTGTTTATTATTAAATGCAGTATCGAAATGTGACTTTAATTAAAAGCACATCCATCAGTCCTATCTTGCTCACTTACACTGGATTTCAGTTTGCAACTCGCTGATTTTCAAATTGTCTCCAGTTTTTTAATCTCTTTGTGACAGGGCAACATAATGCTTCAGTTGGCAGAACTACTGTCTCACAGCTTTGAAGTCCTGTATTCAGTGCTGGCCTTTACTGCCGTCTGAGTGCAGTTCGTTCAATCTTGTCTGAGGACTCCAGTTGGCTCCCACTTCAAACAATGTTGGAAGATTAACTGGCTCCACTAAATAATTTTGAATTATATTTTAAAGACTTTTTGCAGTAATATTTTGTTTTACATATGTGCTGCGTGTGATATATATATTGTGGGTGTATCTTTGGAGGAATTTTGTTTCATTTGATTGTATATATGTACAGTCAGATGGCAATAAACTTGAATTTAAGTTAAATTTTTCTAGAGTGCAGGTGATCAGCTCAGCGAGTTGATGGGATAGTGGTGAGCAAAATATGGGAATAGAAACTAGAGACTTCAGATGTTGGAAATCTGCAGCAACACCAAAAATGCTGGAAGAATTTAGCGGGTCAGGCAGCGTCTGTGGAAGGAAATTGACAGTCAATGTACCGGTTTGAAACCCTTCATCAGGAATCTACTGATGAGTATTGACAGTTCATTGAGCAGGGAATGCTGAATGGTCTCGGCCTGAAATATTGACTGTACTCTTTTCCATGGATGCTGCCTGACCTGCTGAGTTCCTTCAGCATTCTATGTGTGTTGCTTGGATTTCCTGCATCTGCAGATTTTGTTTGTGATTAATCTAATGCATGCTTCCCTAATAGCAATGACAACACAATCATGTTATTCCTTTTGTGAGTAACATAGACAATTTCTTATTATATCTCTATGTCAATAAAATCTGGTTGAAACGTAGTCACTATATTATTGCAATCTTGCAATTCCTGTCTCCCTCTCTCTCTCAGATGATAGCCTTTCTCTGGGAGTCAACGACATCTTTGGTATGGAGGAAGAGTGCAGCCTATTTAGCCATAGCCCAAACGTTCTTGAAGGTCATTGTTTACCAGACAAGCTGAAAACATTTAACATGCAAAGAGCACCAGAATCTGCTGTCATTTTTGTAGGAAAGAAAAACACTGAGTGATGAATATGAAGAAGACTCAAGAGTATCGAAGGAGAACGGCTGAACCCAAACACAGAACACTGACACGGAGGTAGCGTAACCAGAAGAGTGTTTAGTAATGGTTGCAGGGAAGGCCGGGGAGCGAGGATTAGGCAGAGGGAAGCTGAGGAGTGATCGAGGCTGGACCGGGGATTGAACCCGGGTTACTATGGTGAGAACACGGCGTTTAACCAACTGAGCCAGTGGAGAGTGTAGGCGGACGGCGGGACGAGGCAGAGCAGGGAAGCGGACAAGGGGATGAGCGTGGCTAGGGGAGAGTGGCGGGCAGCACGCCATGCTCCTGTTAACACAGAGAGACAGAGTTAACACAGGCAAACAACGCAGAAACAAAACTTAGAATACAGATTTTATGCAGTCGAGAGACAGAGCTAAGACAGTCAAACAGCCTGGATGAACAGAAGAGCAGGAGGCAGGCAAACTTTTCTTGACACAGGGCGTTGCTGGAGCTGAACGGAACAAGGGAGACAGGCGGCAGGCAATACTTATCTTATATGGAGCGGCAAATGGAAAGACCAATGGCAGGCAACACTTATCTTGACACGGAGAAACAGAGTTACACAGGTAAACCTTGGTACTGAAGTAAAACTTAGAATACACTATTCTCTGTGGTCGGGAACATGAATTACCACACTGGCTGAAGCAACAAGCTGGCAACGAGTGGATGCAAAGCCGGAGTTCTTTATGCAGCAGGTTCAGATGAGAGTCAGGTGTTACAATCAAGGAGCCCAGGAGAACATGGGGAAAAGGGAATTAGGAGAATAAGAGGAATTTATGGTCGGGACTGTGACAAAGAGAGGTCTCCCTGTTCTTTTCCAAATTAAGGACAATTACAACCGCAGCTCAGATACAGCACGTTCAACGCCAATGATTTCCCAAAGAACTTGATTAAAGCGATGGCCTAGATTTTGTAGGAAGGTTGGGTTTGAACCCTTAATTGGCTCAGGGCCAATACATAATAGACAATAATTTAGTATGCCGATACAGTAAAAGCGACACAGCAGTGCAGGGGAAACATGGTAATGTAAGATTAGCACAGCGACATAGTGATTACCGTAACACTTTCTGCACCAGTGATCAGAAGATTGGGTTCAATTCCCGCTGCTTTCTTTAAGAAGTTGATACGTTCTCTTTGTGGGATTCCTCTGGATGCTTTGGCTTCCTCCCACATTCTGAAAGGACATACAGGTGGGGGTTAATAAGTTGTGGACGTGCTCTGTTGGTGCCAGGAGCATGGCACACTTGTGGGCTATCCTTAGCACGTCACAAAAGACGAAGCAAGTGACGCTATTCACTGTAAGTTTTGATGTTTTGATGCTTCAATGTTCATGTGACAAGTAAGGCTTATTTTAAGTAAACTAGGAAGACAAATTGGATACCACCAGATAAATGTAGGTGGCTGAAAAAATGATTTATTTTGCTGAACAACTCCACAAGTCTTTACTTGAAGGAGAACTGAGTACAGGGATGGGTGCTTGTGCTAAATCATCACTATTTTGGAAAACTGGAATTTTGTGTGTGGCTTTAAGGTTGTTATTAAAAGAAGCAAAATAATTAGACTGAGTCAAATGCTGAAGAAATTCAGAGAAATTATCAAGCAGATTGGGTGTATATTTTATGGAAAATTTGAAGAATTTGAGGTGGATCTGTTGAATTATTTAAGTATCTAAGGGAGCCTGAGAGAATGCTTCACCTTATCAGAGAATCCAGAACCAGTGACATGGTCCTATAATAAGGAATGAACATTTTATTTCAGAGGTGATAAAGTTCCAGAAAGAGAGAGAAAAGAGAAAGATAGAAAGTGGGTATTGAGGGAGAGGGAGGGAGAAGGAGAGTGAGGGAGATGGAGATGGAGAGAAATATATAGCAGGCCTGACAGTTCATAAAGTCTGTGTCAATCTTTAACACCTATTTTATACTAATTATACCTGAAATCATTAATGTAGCAGTGAGCACGATGTCATTACAGCTTGGGGCATTGGAGTTCTTAGTGTAATTCTGGGGCTACTTTAAGGAGTTTGTACATCGTCCCGAAGGCCATTTCCTCTGAGTGCTTCAGTTTTCTTCCACCTTCCAAAGAGGTACCAATTATTAATTGGTCATTATAAATTGGTCATTATTTAATTGGTCATTATAAATAGTCCACTGTAAACATAGCTTCACTCCCAGATGAGCTCAAAGCCTTTTATGCTCACTTTGACCATCAAACATGGAGGCATTTTCTCAAACTCCAAAAGCCCCCAATAATCCTGTGATTTCAGTCTCTGTGGACAACATGAGAGCATCCTTTAGGAAGGTGAAAACATCCAGCCCAGATGGGGTACCTGGCCAGGTACTGTAGACCAGTGCTGATCCACTAGCTGGAGTATTCACCAATATCTTTAATATCTCACTTCAACAGTCTGGGATACCCACTTGCTTCAAGTGAACTTCAGTTATACCGGTGCCTAAGAATAACATCGAAACCTTCCTCAATGACTATCATCCAGTAGCACTTACATCCACTCTGATGAAGTGCTTTGAGCAGTTGGTGATGAAATATATCAGCTCCTCCTTAGATACACTCCAATTGGCCCATCATCACAACAAGTCAACAGCTGATGCAATTTCATTAGCACTTCACTCAGTCCTGGGACATCTGGACACCGAAGATATATACATCAAAATGTTCTTCATTGTCTACAACTTGGCATTCAACACTATCATCCCCTCAAAACAAATCAATAAGCTCCATGTCTTAGGCTTCATTATCTCCTCACTTTCAGAGCACAGTCATTTCAGATTGGCAACAACATCTCCACAACCTCCCTCAAGGCACGTGCACCACAAGGCTGTGTGTCCCTGCTGTACTCCCTTTACACTTATGATTGTGAGGCTAAGCACAGCACCAATGCCATATTCAAGTTTGTTGATAACACAACTACCAGTGGCTGAATCAAAGGTGGTGATGAATCAGCGTATAGGAGGGATATTGAAAGTCTGGCTGAGAGATACCACCACAACAACTTCTTATACTAAGTCAGGAAGATCAAGGAGTTGATTGTTTACATCAGGAAGAAGAAACCAGAGGTCCATGAGCCAGTCCTCATCAGGAAATCAGAGGTGGAGAGGGTCAAAAACTTTAAATTCCTTGATGTTACTGTGCTGGGTCCAGCATGTAAGTGCCATTATGAACCAGACACAGCAGGTTATAAGACCATAGCAAGTACCTGGGGATACAAATTGACAATAAACTAGACTGGTCAAAGAACTCTGAGGCTGTCTACAAGAAGGGTCAGAGCCATCTCTATTTCCTGAGGAGATTGAGGTCCTTTAACATCCGCCGGACGATGCTGAGGATGTTCTACGAGTCTGTGGTAGCCAGTGCTATAATGTTTGCTGTTGTGTGCTGGGGCAGCAGGCTGAGGGTAGCAGACACCAACAGAATTAACAAACTCATTCACAAGGCCAGTGATGTTGTGGGGGTGGAACTGGACTTTCTGACAGTGGTGTCTGAAAAGAGGATGCTGTCCAAGTTGCATGCCATCTTGGACAATGTCTCCCATCCACTCCATAATGTACTGGTTAGGCACAGTACATTCAGCCAGAGGCTCATTCCACCGAGATGTAACACTGAGCGTCATAGGAAGTCATTCCTGCCTGTGGCCATCAAACTTTACAACTCCTTCCTCAGAGTGTCAGACACCCTGAGCCAATAGGCTGGTCCTGGACTTATTTCTACTTGCATAATTTATTTATTATTATTTAGTTATTTCTGTTTTTTTATTTTGCTATATTTCTCCTCTATTCTTGGTTGGTGCAACTATAACAAAACCCAATTTCCCTTGGGATCAATAAAGTACGTCTGTCTGTCTGTCTGTTTGTCCGTAAAGGAGCAGAATTTGGCCATTTTGCCCATTGAGTCAGCTCCGCCATTTCATCATGACTGATGCATTTTCCTTTCAGTCCCAATCTTCCACCTTCTTCTCTTATCCCCTCATGCCTCTACATGCTTAGAAGTTTGTGGAGATTTGGCATGTCATCTAAAACTCTAACAAACTTCTATAGATGTGTGGTGGAGAGTACATCGACTAGTAGCATCTCAGCCTGATGTAGAAGCACCAATGCTTTTGTATGGAAAAGCCGACAATAATTAATGGACACGGACCAGTCCATCACGGGTAATGACCTCCCCACCATTGAGCATGTCTACATGGAGTGTTATCGGAAGCATCATAAAGGACCACCACCACTCAGACCAAGCTCCTTTCTCACTGCTGCCATCTGGAAGAAAGTTCAGGAGCCTCAGGATCCACACCTCCAGGTTCAGGAACAGTTATTAACCCTTAACCATCAGAGTCTTGAACTAGAGGGGATAACTTTACTCAACTTCAATTGCTCCATCACTGAATTGTTCCCACACTTATGGATACCCTTTCAAGGGCTCGTCATCCCATGTTCGAGATATTTATTGCTTATTTATCTATCACTAGTATCATTGTTTCTCTTTCTGTTTTTATTTGCCCAGTTTGTTGTTTTATTTTGCACATTGTTTTTTTTCTCCTTCCTGTTATGTGCAGTCTTTCATTGATTCTATTGTGTTTCTTTGTACTTAAGGTGAATGGCCACAAGAAAGTAAATCTCTGGGTTGTATGGGTACTTTTATAAAAAATTTACTTTTAACTTCGAACTTTGATTAGGCTATGGTTAAAAAGGTAGGTTGCTGGGCAGTGTTGATGGAAGGGCCTGTTCCACGTTGTGTCTGTAAATAATAACATAAATTTTAAAAATAACTACCTGTAGATTCTACCACTTGCCTACATACTAGGGATAACCTACAGTAACCAATCCTCAGGATTTAGGAAGGAAGCTGAGTACCAAGAGGAAATCCACGGTCACCTTGAAAATATGCAACAGAGGTACAGTACTATCCAATAGTCTTAGGCACATAGATAGTGCCTATAAAAACTATTCACCCCCCAGAAGTTTTCATACTTTATTGTTTCACAACATTGACGTACAATGGATTTAATTTTGCTTTTTTGGCTCTGACCAACAGAAAAACACTCTTTTGTGTCAAAGTGAAATCAGATCTCTACAAAATAATCTAAATTAACTACAGATATAAAACACAAAATAATTAATTGCACAAGTGCCCCTCTTTGATATGACACACCAAATCATAACTGGCGTAGCCAATTGGTTTCAGAAGTCACACAATTAGTTAAATGGAGATCACCTGTGGCAGTCAAGGTGTTTCAATTGATTGTAGTAAAAATGCCCCTGTATCTGGAAAGACCAACTGCTGGTGAGTCAGTATCCTGGCAAAAGCTACATTGTGAAGACAAAATAATGCTCCAAGTGACTCTGTGAAAAGCACAAGTCAGGAAATGGATATAAGAAAATTTCCAAGTCACTGAATATCCTTTGGAGTACAGTTTAGCCAAGAAACGGAAAGAATATGCCTGGAACAGGCCATCATCAAAAATTGAGTGACTGTGCAAGAGTGGGATGAGTGAGGGAGGCCACCAAGAGGATTATGACAATTCTGGAGGAAATCCAAGCTACAGTGGCTGAGATGGGAGTGATGAGTCACAGCTTTATGGACAGTGACAAAGAGAAAGACACTATCGGGGAAAATAAAAACTCTCATGAAATCTCAGCTAGAGTGTCAGGAGACTCTGAAGTCTGTTTCTCTTCATATTTTCCTAAGCATTTTACCTTTTACCCTAAACCTTTGACCTCTAGTTCTAGTCACACCCAACCTCAGAGGAAAAAAATCTGCCTGCAGCTACACTACCCTATATCTTTAGTACTGAGATGAGGAGGAATTTCTTTAGGATGGTAATTTGTGGAATTCATTGCCACAGATGGCAATGTATACATTTATAACAGTTGTTGATAGATTCTTGTTGTGTAAGGTTATCAAAGGTTGTAGGGAGAAGGCAGAAGAATGGGGTTGAGAGGGATAATAAATCAGCCATGATGGAAATGGCAGAGCAAACTCAATGGGCCAAATGGCCTAATTCTGCTCCTATGTCCATGTCTTATACCCCTCATAGATTCATAACCTCTGTCAAATCTTCTCTCATTCTCCTGAGCTCCAGGGAATAAATTCCTAACATATTCAACCTTTCCTTATAACTCAGATCATCAAGTCCTGGCACTGTAAGTATTCTCTGTACATTTTTAGTCTTTATTGATGTCATTCCTGTTGGTAGGTGACCTACTTCTACTCCTGTATTTTTTTTGTGATATTGTGTTCTTATGGTAATGTTCCTTTCTTCAAACTAACAGAAGGCAAATTAAGAAAGACTGAACTGAGCCAGTCCCTAGTATGTCAGTGCCACATTAGGCAGCCTGCTTCTCATCTGAGCCACCTGCTGAGTCCAAAAACACACCAATTTAATACAGTTTCATTCTACTTTCTCTGCACAGTTCTTGACATCTGCTAAGGGCATACATGCACAGGAGTTTGTTTGAAGTTTGCATCCCAGCCATTGTCATTATGTGAGGCAAGGAACATAAATTGGTGGTGGTGAAAATGGAAGGAGGGAAAAATGATTGGAAGCAATCCCCAACTTGTACCTTTGTGTCTAGGTAGTTTTTTTTTCAATTACACACACATTCAGTCATGAATAATTAAAAAGGTGCTCACACAGCCGGCTTGCTGTTCACTGGAGTTGACTAGTTGGAGAGGCAGATAAGCAGATAACTGCATTAAGCCATATTGTTTCAGGCAGAGATGAGTTACAAGTGTTCTCATTTATGCACAAATGACAGGTGCAAAAATGGTCTTTTAGGATCAAGAAAGTATCTCGCAGATGGGGTGCCACGGTATAGTAGTAGTTAGTGCAATGCTATTACAACTGGTGGTGTCAGGATTCAGAGTTCAGTTCCACGTACACTGTAAACAAGTTTGTAAGTTTCTTCCTGTGTCCTCATGGGTTTCCTTCAGGTGCCTTGGCTTCCTCCCATCGTCCAAAGACGCAGCAGTTAGTAGAAACATTACAGGCCCTTCAGCCCACAATGTTGTGCTGACCATGTAACCTTCTCTAGAAGCTGCCTGGAATTTCCATACCACATAACCCTCTATTTTTGAAAGCTGCATGTAGCTATCTAAGAGTCTCTTAAAAGACTTAATTGGTAAATAGGTTAAATGGTTGTTGTAAATTGTCCTGTGATGAGGCCAGAGTTAAATCGGCGGTTTGTTGGGCTGCACAGATCGAAGGGCCAGAAGGGATTGTTCCACGCTGTTTTTCGAACTAAAATAAAAATAAAAAACAGATGCGATACTATTGTGTACTTGTTCTTTCAGAGAAGTGGCACCAGGGCAACATTCCATGTACCATCTCTCCTTGCTGCAGGAGCTGGAGAGGGAGAGCCTATCTGAGATACCAAAGTGCTGGGTTGGAGACTGGAGTTTGATGGACTCCGGACTTTTGATGCTTCTGCTGATGCTTGCATGTGGGTAGGTGGTGTGGGGTGGGTTCAGTGCTTCAGCTGGCCTGGGTCGGGGTGGGGGCGTGTGGTTTGATTGCTACTTTATACAAAGGGAATGGGGAGTGGGGGGGCTTCAGGGCTTCGATGCTTCTATCATTCTCAGGGCTTTCTTGTTTTGTGGGTGTCTGTGAAGAGGACAAATTTCATGTTACAAACCAGATAAATATTTTGATATTAAATGGACTTCGAAACCTTTGAAGCCATGACACGTAGAAACTTTGAATGTATTATTTTGTGACTGTATGTTTTCTTGCTATTTGTGCTATGTACATTTTACGCACTTTCTGTGCTGTGTGGAACTATATGTATTGCATTTTGCACCGTGGCCCCAGAGGAAAGCTGTTTCATTTGTCTGTATTCATGTGTATGGTTGAATGATAATTAGATCTGAATTTGAACTCACTAACTGGCAGATATCCACTGGTGCCTGTATATTTTCTTGATACATTGAGAAAGTGAAGCATTGTTCATTTTCTGGTTACTCACCGACTAACCTTATTTTAGTTGGAGAGTACAGGAGGTGGTGCAGAAGGCAGTTTATTTATACTTAATGTGATTAATTTGTAGCCAGGGTGTGAGAGTTTCTTAAGAGATTAAACCTAATGTCAATTAGTGTCTCCATGCTAATAAGATGTAAGTTTCCGTCAGCCCCCTTGGAAGCTGTTGTTCTCTGCAGCTGTTTAGTAGAGCAAGATGAGAGGTTTTGGAAAACCTTGGAATAAATGTAAACAGAATACGAGCTACGAATTCTGCTGTTGACATTTTGAGCTCCATGTATGGGTGAACCCATTATACTGTCTTCTCTTTAATAAGATATGAATGCACTGAATTAGCTCTCTGTGTGAAGCATGTTCATTAGAAAAAAAGTTATAAATGTCACAGTGATACAGGATAGAGAAAGTGTCTTTGGCCCAACTCGTCCATGCTGACTGTGATGTGACCTCCATGCTGGTCCATTTTGCTAGCATTTGACCCATAACCTTATAAACCTATCCAATCTATGTACCCATCCAGCTGTTGTTAAAAAGCTGTTATTATACCTGCCTTAACCATTTCCTCTGGCAGCTCATCCTGCATACCCGACTCTGCAAAAGTCTTAGGCACATATATATAGATTTTTACACCATCGACATGGAGCTATCATTGACTTCTTCTGTTCTGTTGTTATCGCTGCTTGTGGTGTTCTGCTGAGCATTGTGTGGATGATATATAGGCATCAGAAGGTGTGGCAATGTTTGTGAGCTACCCCCAGCACATCCTTGGGTTTGTTGGTTGGTAACGCAAATGTTGCATTTCAATATACACTTGATAAATAACTCTGAATCTGATTCTAAATAGACAATATCTGCTATATCTTGGGAGCCATGTTTTAGTGAAAGTGAATGTCAATAAAATCACTCTTGGTACACTAAGAGCATTGAGCACCTGAAGCAATCGAAGACTGAAGACTAAAGTATCAAGTCTATCACCAGGCAGGTTCCATTGAGAAACAGTGATCTCCTTATTCGTTCTTACTTGTTTCAGTAATATAGGAAAGATATCAATAAATTAGAGAGAGTGCAGAGACGATTTACTAGGATGTTACCTAGGTTTCAGCACTTAAGTTACAGAGAAAGGTTGAACAAGTTAGTTCTCTATTCATTGGAGCGTAGAAGGTTGAGGGGGGATTTGATCGAGGTATTTAAAATTTTGAGAGGGTTAGATAGAGTTGACGTGAATAGGCTGTTTCCATTGAGAGTAGGGGAGATTCAAACAAGAGGATATGATTTGAGAGTTAAGGGGCAGAAGTTTAAGGGAAACACGAGGGGGTATTTCTTTACTCAGAGAGTGATAGCTCTGTGGAATGAGCTTCCTGTAGAAGTAGTAGAGGCCAGTTCAGTTGTGTCATTTAAGGTAAAATTGGATAGGTATATGGACAGGAAAGGAGTGGAGGGTTATGGGCTGAGTGCGGGTAGGTGGGACTAGGTGAGATTAAAAGTTCGGCACGGACTAGGAGGGCCAGATGGCCTGTTTCCGTGCTGTGATTGTTATATGGTTATATGTTATATGGTTAAAATGGTGGCAGCGATGAAGGTGTCCAATGGTGATGTCCAGCAGACAGTTCACAAAACTACTTCTTTTACTTATTCTTCTTTCAAATATGATTCTACTACAGTAATAAGCTGATTGCAATTGGAAACTGCGGTATACATATTGATGGTGTGTTTTTGGACCAATCGGGCGATGCGGCACTTCGTTGTCTCTGAGGGAGTTTGCTGTGCAGTCCAGAGGCCCAGAAGCCCATGATTGGCTTCATTGCTTCTCTCTGATTGAAGTGTCGAGCAAGGTGGTAGTCAATGTAGAGGAGAGTGGAGAATGGGCCTGTGTTCGGCACCATCTGCCTACTGTTGACCAGTCTTTCTCTCCCTCTCACTAGCTTCTGTCAGGAGAAAGTGCATGAGTCTAGGGATCCACGAGGCAAAGGTTGCTCAGTGAGGCTATGGACTCATTCTGGAGGACGGAGGTTCATATTGCATATACTTCTGGACTCTGTTTTCTCTCTTTAGCTCTTTTTGAGTGGTTTGATTAGGTTAATCGGTGTTGACTGGGACACCTTGGCAAAGACTGGCTCTGCAAGCTGCAGTCAGCTAGCGCTGTGGAGCTGAAATGAACTAAATAGAATATGACTGACTCCTAGTTTGCTCTTTGATATTCTATGTGTTCTCCACTCGCTTTTTGTCATTTTGTGCAATTTGTTGATGTTTTCACATGTTGGGTGTTTAATGTTCCCTTCAAACAGGTTCCACAGTGTTTGTTTCGTGGCTATCTGTGGAGGATGAATCAGAGTTGTATCCTGTATGCATACTTTAATAGTAAATGTTCTTCAAATCTTACAGTAATTTTTATGTCTTATACTGTACTATTATTGCAAAACAACAGATTTCATAAGATATCTCACTGATAATAAACCTGATTCTGATTCTGCCCTCATTGATCAAGCAGAATAAAGACCATAGCTGATCCAATTTTCCCTTCAACCTTAATCTCCTGCCATCTCCCTTCATGCCCTGAACAATCAAGAATATTTCAACCACCATGTTAAATATGCGTAAAGACTTGGCCTCCACATTGCATGTGGTAAAGAATTCCATAGATTCACCACAGTCAGGCTAAAAAAGTTCCCCTTATCTCTGTTCTAAAAGGATGCCCCTCTATTCTGAGACTGTGTGCTCTAGTCTTACACTCTCCCTCCATTTGAAACATCCACTCTCCTCAAGGCTTTTCACCATTTGATAGGTTTCAAGGAAGTCATCCCTCATTCTGGAAAATACAAGCCCAGAGCTATCAAAAGCTCTTCATATGATCCTGGAATCATTTTTGTGAACTTCTTTCTTGCCCTCTCCAGTTTCAGCACATCCTTTCTAAGATACGGAGCCCAAACCTGCTCACAATACTCCAACTGAGGCCCCACCAGTGCTTTATAAAGTCTCAACATTACATCCTTGTTTTTATATTCTAGTCCTCTTGAAATGAATGCTAACATTGTACTTGCCTTCCTCTCCACAGACTCAACCTGTGAATTAACCTTTAGGGGATTCTGCACAAGGACTCCCAAGTCTGTTTGCATCTCAGCTTTTGTATTTTCACTTCATTTAGAAAATAGTCAACCCTTTTATTTCTTCTACCAAAGTGCATGACCGTACACTTCCCAACACTGTATTCCATCTGCCATTTCTTTGCCCTTTCTTTTAATCTGTCTACTTCCACAGAACAACCTGCCCTCCAGCTACCTTCAAATTGTCTGCAAACTTTGCAACAAAGCCATCAAGTCCATCATCCAAATCATTCATACACAACATAAAAAGATTCAGTCCCAGCACAGACCCCTGTGGAACAACACTAGTCACCAACAGCCAGTCAGAAGATGCTTCTCTTCATACCCACTATTTGCCTCCTGCCAATCAGCCACTGCTTTATCCATGCTAGAAACTTTTTGGTAATACCATGGGCTCATAGCTTGTTAAGCAGCTTCATGTAGCATCCTGTCAAAAGCCTTCTGAAAATCCAAGTACACATCAACCTATTCCACTTTGTCTATTGTACTTCTTACTACTTCAAAGAATTCCAACAAATTTATCAGGCAAGGTTTTCCTTTGAGGAAACCATGCTGACTATGCCCAATTTTATCATGTAGCTCTACGTACCCTGAGAATTCATCCTTAACAATCAATTCCAACATCTTCCCAACCACTGAGGTCAGACCATCTGGCCTGTAGTTTACTTTCTTCTGCCTCTGTCCCTTCTCGAAGAATGGAGTGCTATTTGCAATATTCCAGTCTTCCAGAACCATTCCAGAATGTAGTGATTCTTAAAAGATCAATACTAATACCTCCACAATCACTTCAGCCACCCTTTTCAGAATTCTGGGGTGCACACCATCTGGTCCAGGTTACTTATCTACATTCAGACCCTTCAGTTTCCCATAAATCTTCTCTCAACTAATGGTAACTTCACATACTTCATGCCCACGACACGTGGAACTTTCATCGTACTGCTAGTGTCCTGAACAGTGAAGACAAATACAAAATACTTATTCAGTTCGTCCACTATTTGGTTGTCTCCCATTACTACCTCTGCTGCACCGTTTTCCAGCAATTTGATATCCATACTCTCTTCTCTTTTATACCTTATATATCTGAAGAAACTTTTGGTATCCTCCTTAATGTTATTGGCCAGCTTACTTTTGTGTTCCATCTTTACCTTCTTAGTGGCTGTTTTAGTTGCTTTCTGTTGGTTTTAAAAGGTTTCCAATCCTCTAACTTCCCACTAATAAAGTATTGCATTGTATTGTCATGGCAATCTCAACAAAGTCCTCCAATCCATCAATAAAATATTGTAAGTGGACTGCCAAACTGCCATCAGCGTCCTCTCTCAGGTCAACTTTCTCATCACTGAGGTCCTGGATGTGGATTGTTTGCTCCCACCAGCAGGTGACCTAGTGTACAGAACCCTGAATTGAATCTCCAGATTTTCTCTCACTTCAGGAAGTCTCTGCTGAGAAGGAAAAATCTCTCCTTCCCAGCAAAGACCAGAGGTTGGATGAAATTACAGGAAAGTTACTGGCATGGTTACAGCATTGGTTGATTGGTAGGAAGCAGCGAGTGGGAATAAAAGGATCCTTTTCTGTTTGGCTGCCATTGACTAGTGATGTTCTGCAGAGGTCGGTGTTGGAATCACTTTTTATGCTGTATATCAATTATTTGGATGATGGAATATATGTCTTTATTGCCAAGTTTGAAGATAACACAAAGATTGATGGAGGGGCAGGTAGTGTTGAGGAAACAGGTAGGCTGCAGAACGACTTAGACAGATTAAGAGACGGGGCAGGAAAGTGGCAAATTAAGTACGATGTTGGAAAATGTATGGTCATGCACTTTGATGGAAGAAATAAATGTGCAGACTATTTTCTAAATGGGTAGAAGAATCGAAAAATCTGAGATTTTTGTAGACTTGTGCAGAACACCCTAAAGGTTAACTTGCAGGTGGAGTCAGTGATGAGGAAGACAAATACAATATTGGCATTCATTTCAAGAGGTCTAGAATACAAGAACAGAGATGTGATGCTGAGGTTTTATAAGGCACTGGTGAGGCCTCACCTTGAATATTGTGAACAGTTTGGGGCTCCTCATCCAAGAAAAGATGTGCTGGCATTGGAGAGAGTACAGAGACGATTCACAAGGATGATTCCGGTAATGAAAAGGTAATCATACAAGATATGTTTGATGGCTCTGGGTCTGTACTCCATGGAAATTAGAAGGATGAGTGGGGTTCTTATTGAAACCGTTCAAATGTTGAAAGGCATAGACAGAGTAGATGTAGAAAACATGTTTCCCATGGTGGAGGAGTCTAAGACAAGAGGGCACAGCCTCAAGATAGAGGGGCATCCATTTAAAATAGAGATGAGGAAAAATTTCTTTAGCCTGAGGGTGGTGAATTTGTGGAATTTATTACCACAGGCAGCTGTCAAGGCCGGGATATTAGGTGTACTTAAGGCAGAGATTGATAGGTTCTTGATTGGACATGGCATCAAAGGTTATGGGGTGAAGGCTGGGGAGTGGGGCTAAGTAGGGGAGATAAAAAAATCAATCATGATTGAATGATGGAGCTGACTTGATGGGCTAAATGGCCTAATTCTACTCCTATGTCTTATTGTCTAAATGTTTTAAATTATCCCCAATGTATCGTTTTCATCACTTTACAGGAATTACTGGTTCAAACTTGAGAAGGAGCATACAGGAAGGGACTTTGTCTCCACAATGGAATTGGTCATAGCCCAACAAAGTTGTCCGAACCACTCACAGTGTCAGTCACCACCTGTCCCAGCTGTGGAACACTGTGAATCCCAAGTAGGATACTTTACATCTCACAGAACTGGGACAGAAGCAAACCATGTTTAGCTTCAAGAGACAACTTGGGGAATAAAAAGAGATTGTGGAACACAGCTCAGAGATCATGTCTTGTTCAGAGATAGTGAATGGTTGAACAATAAAAACAATTAAGAGAACATTTGGGTGTGTAAGGTGATCTCATCACAGTGTGAATCTCAGAATCTAGACAAAATCTTTATACTGGGATCTTGGAGTAGAAGCACATTGCAGTCATAGTGTGGTGAACTATGTGCCTGTCTGGACACGCCCCCTTCTGACTGCTCCTGTGGCTCCTCCCACAGGCCCCTGTATAAAGGCATTCGAGGTCTGATCCTCTGCCTCATTCTCCAGGATGTAATATGATGGTCACTCACTGCTGGTTCCTTCTTCAGTCAATAAAAGCCGATATCTCGCCTTACGTCTCAGTGTGAGTTATTGATGGTGCATCAATTTTATTGACTGGAAGTTTTAAAACATCCGGAAAGGTTGGATTTGGACCCTCAAGACCCTGAAGCAGCTCTTGCTTTTGAACACTGGCTTGCATGCTTCCAATCATACTTGGCGGAGCTTCATGCGACTGACCCTGCTGTTATGTACAGAATTCTCCTCTCGAGGGTCACCCCAAAAGTTTATTCCATTATCCGGGACCTGCCGACCTACGAAGGGGCACTGGATGCCCTCAAAAGACAGTACCTGCGGCCGGTGAACACCCTCTACGCAAGATATCGTTTAGCTACCTGGCAACAGTGGCCTGGAGAATCGAGCGCCGAGTTTCTCCGAGCACTACAGACACTCGTCCGAGCTTGTGACTGCAAGACGCTCACGGCAGAACAGCATGCGGAGCTGCTAGTGCGAGACGCCTTTGTGACAGGACTGAGGTCAGTGTACGTGCGCCAGCGACTGCTGGAACACTCAGATCTTACCTTACGCTCGGCGATCGAGACGGCCAACGCTCTGGAAGCTGCTCTGCACAACGCTGACGCTGTCCAGTCGCGCGATTCCCCGCCAGTTCCGTGGACGCCTCAGACCCCGCCACCGCCGGCTCCCGCAAGCGAAATCGCCGCTGCCAGTCGCGATTCCACGAGCTCCCCGAACCCGACCACAGCGGCAGCCCGTCAGAAGCCTGTGCTTTGTTATTTCTGTGGCCAT
The DNA here is from genome assembly GCF_030144855.1 of Hypanus sabinus. Classification (NCBI taxonomy): domain Eukaryota; kingdom Metazoa; phylum Chordata; class Chondrichthyes; order Myliobatiformes; family Dasyatidae; genus Hypanus; species Hypanus sabinus. The sequence goes on along the minus strand of NC_082722.1, from coordinate 74,800,446 downwards.
AAAAAACACTCTCAAAAACGCTGCCCAGCGTGAGAAACGACCTGCTCCAGCTGCGGAAAGCGGGGCCATTTCGCCGAGGTCTGTAAGTCGAAACTGCGAGCGGCGTGCAGCGCTGCGGGTGAAACGTGGGGGCCGCCATCTTGCATGCCCGGATGTGGGCGGCCATCTTTGTCGGCGTCAGCACGCCCTGCCCCCGACCCTCCGATGCTTACCGGATACCCCGATGGCGATTCAATTCTGGCCTCTGTAACTCTCGACCAAGGCGCCCCACACCCGCTTGCAAGGTCCATGATGGACATCCGGGTGGAGGGGCACAGGACTAGATGCCTGTTTGACACGGGCAGCACTAAGAGTTTCATTCACCTGGACACAGTGCAATGCTGCGGGCTCGCAACACGGCCAGTAAGTCAGAAGATCCATTTGGTTTCTGGGTCACATTCCACAGACATCCGGGCGGGTTGTGTAGTGACTTTGGTGGTGCAAGGCACAGATATCGGAACTTTGCGCTACTGGTCATGCCTAATCTGTGCGCACCTGTGCTATTGGGGCTGGACTTCCAGAGCCACCTCAATGACTATGACTATGGCATATGACGGGCCCCTCCCACCACTCACTGTCCGGAATCCTCAGTTTTGTGGGACTTCATCACCACTGACCACACACACACAGCGACACACACATCCCATCCAACACGACAGCTGCGCTACCGACACCACTTGCAGTCTCTCCGCTCTCGAGGTCCCTCCCCTGCCGCTGTTCGCCAACCTGACCCCGACTAAACTGGTGCAGTGGCTGCTCAGGGAGGGGATCATTGAGCCAAGCACAAGCCTTTGGAGGGCCCAGGTGGTCGGATAGTGGCCCCCCTCACCCCCCCACGAACTCCTATTCTCTTTTCCCAGGAAGTCTGTCACTGGGACCGCTCTACCAATTTGGCTGATGTCCCCGGGGCCAGTGCTGCTCCGGAAACATGTGAGGAGCAATAAATACTCCCCGCTGGTCGAGAGGGTTCACCTTCTGCATGCGAACCCCCAGTATGCTTACGTGGTCTTACCTGATGGGTGGGAGGACACGGTCTCCATCCGCGACCTGGCGCCCGCAGGTGCGGCAGACCACTACCCTGAACACTCTCCGGTAACTATGAACCCTGTACCCGAGGTGACACCGCACTCACCAGGCCCTACATGGACTCCTCATGACACTTATATACCAGGTGCCTCGCACATGCATGAGCTGGAACCAGCACAACCTCCGTCTCCCGTGCAATCACCAATGTTGCCAGCATCGGTGCAATCACAGCCGGTGCTACGTAAATCGCAGTGACAGGTTCCACCACCTGATAGACTTGACCTGTAAGAAACTTTGCCACATGGGGACTCTTTCAAACAAAGGGGGGGTGAATGTGGCGAACTATGTGCCTGTCTGGACACGCCCCCTTCTGACTGCTCCTGTGGCTCCTCCCACAGGCCCCTGTATAAAGGCATTCGAGGTCTGATCCTCTGCCTCATTCTCCAGGATGTAATATGATGGTCACTCACTGCTGGTTCCTTCTTCAGTCAATAAAAGCCGATATCTCGCCTTACGTCTCAGTGTGAGTTATTGATGGTGCATCACACAGATAGGTTGGTGAAGAAAGCTTTTGACAGGCTAGTCTTCATCAGTCAGAGTACTGAATATAAAAGTTGGGAGGTTATGGCATAGTTGTACAGGTCACCGGAAAGGCCGTGTTTGGAATATAGTTCAGTATTGGTTGCTCTGCTAACAGTAAGACGTTATTAAACTGGGCAGCATGCAGAGAAAAGAAGCAGCCAGGACTAAAAGAACTGAGTTGTAAGGAGAGGTTGAGCAGGCTTTATTCCTTGGAGTGTAGGGGACTGGAAAATTATGTTGCAAAGGTGTATAATTTCTTAAGGGTTTTACATAAATAAGGTGAGTGCAGTCAGTTTTTTTCTCTGGGTTGGAAAATCAAGAGCAAGAGGTCATAGGGTTAAGGAGAGGAGGGGAATATTAATTAAGAACTTGAGGACAACTTTTTTTGTACACAAAAATTGGTATATATCGTACTGTGGTGACCCACTTTCTGCGCAGGTGAACCGGCTCACAAATAGCCAGCGTGCGGGGGGAGACTTTGGTAATGCACCCCTGACGTCATTTCCGCCCGGAGAGGGCAGGCGCTAGGGATTAAATGCCAGCGCTATGAAGTTTGAATAAACTAGTTTTGAAACGGCTTACCAACTGAGTGTCGTTATTTCAGTGCTGTGTGTAGCACATCGCTACATTGGTGACCCTGACAGTCCAAATGGGATTTGGACCAAAGATGATCGACTCTTTATCCGTTCATGCAGTTTTGCTAAAACTGCCGACTTTCTGGACGCTGTAACTGCGTGTGTGTTTCAGCCAAGCAGAAGCCCAGTTCCAGATTCAGCAGATATCCTCTGATTCCACGTGTTACTATCACGTGGTGAGCGCCCTTGACCAGGAGACGGCCGCCCAGGTTGCAGATTTCATACAGTCACCCCCGGAAGAAGGCAAATATGAAGCATTCAAAGCGCTGCTCATTGGGACCTTTGGCCTCTCGCGGCGTGAGCGGGGTGCTCGCCTGCTTCACCTGGACAGTTTGGGAGACAGACTGCCGTCAGCATTGATGAACGAAACGCTGGCCCAGGCTGATGGACACAAGTCCTGCCTCATGTTCGAGCAAGCGTTCCTAGAGCAACTGCCTGGGGACATACATCTGCTGCTGGCCGACGCAGATGTCAGCGACCCCCGGAAGGTGGCAGCCCAGGCAGATGTGCTGTGGAAAGCCAAGAGGGAGAGCATGATGTCCGTCAGTCAGATTACCAGGCTACGCGCCGAACAGCAGACCAGACCAGGCCCGGCGGGGGACGCACACAACACAGAGGCAGGAGTGAGGAGGCCAGTAAAGAGTGGTGTTTCTACAACCAGCGGAGGGGCACAAAAGCCCGCCGTTGTTGCCCGCTCTGCAAAGGCCAGGGCCAGCTGCCGCTAATGACTATGGCGGCTGGCCACCAGGACAGCCTCTTGTACGTCTGGGACAAACGGTCGGGACGCCACTTCTTGGTCAACACTGGAGCAGAAATCAGCGTCTTGCCCCCGACGGGGTACAACACCTGCAACAGGAAGCCAGGACCCACCCTGAGGGCTGCAAACGGCAGCACGATACGGACCTGCGGCGCCCGCATAGTGCAGCTGCAGTTCGGCACCAGCCGGTTCACGTGGGACTTCACACTGGCCGCCGTGGCCCAACCACTCCTGGGGCGGACTTCTTGCGAGCTCACAGCCTGCTGGTCGACTTGCAAGGGAAAAGACTGGTACATACCGAGACTTTCCAGATGTTCCCCCTGGGTGAAGCCAAGTTGCCGGCCCCACACCTGGATTCCATCATGCTGTCAGACAATGAATTCACCAGAATCCTGGCGGACTTTCCATCAATTCTGGCACCGCAGTTCATGGCAGCCATGCCCAGACACGGGGTTCAGCACCACATCCCGACCAACGAACCACGCCCGCGCACAAAGACTCCCCCCAGAAAAGCTCCATCTGGTGAAGGAGGAGTTCAAGGGGATGGAGGAATTGGAGATCGTACGGAGGTCCGACAGCCCATGGGCCTCCCCCCTGCACATGGTGCCCAAAGCAGATGGGGGTTGGAGACCATGTGGTGACTACCGCAGACTGAACGAGGATACAACTCCAGACTGCTACCCTGTGCCGCACATACAGGACTTTGCAGCAAACCTGCACGGGGCAAGAAATTTTTCCAAAGCAGACCTTGTCCGGGGATACCATCAAATCCTAGTGCACCCTGAAGACATCCCCAAAACACCACTCATCACGCTGTTCGGCCTGTTCGAGTTCCTCCAAATGCTGTTCGGCCTGAAGAATGATGCACAGACGTTCCAGCGGCTAATGGAAGCGGTGGGATGCGACCTGGACTTTGCGTTCATCTACTTGGACGACATCCTTATAGCCAGCAGTAGTTGCCAGGAGCATCTGTCCCACCTCCGCCAGCTCTACTCCCGCCTGAGTGATTTCGGCCTCACTATCAACCCGGCCAAATGCCAGTTCGGTCTTGATAACATTGACTTCCTGGGTCACAGGATTACCAAAGACGGGGCAACATCTCTGCCCGCCAAGGTAGACACGATCCGCCACTTTGCCCAGCCCAACATGGTCAAAGGCCTACAGCAGTTTGTTGGTATGGTGAACTTCTACCACTGTTTCCTCCCCTCAGCAGCCCGTATCATGCACCCTTTGTACACCCTGATGTCGGGTAAAGGCAAGGACATTACTTGGGACGAGGAGGCCGTGGCCACTTTTGTCAAAGCCAAGGAAGCCTCGGCAGATGCCGCAATGCTGGTGCACCCCAGAACGGACGTTCCGACCGCACTCACTGTGGAATCATCCAACACAACAGTCGGTGGGGTGCTGGAGCAGCTCATCGAGGGGCGCTGGCAACCCCTGGTGTTCTTCAGCAAGCACCTACGGCCACCCGAACTCAAGTACAGTGCTTTTGACCGGGAGCTGCTTGCACTGTATCTGGCAATCCGGCATTTCAGGTACTTAGAAAGCAGGCCGTTCACTGTGTTCACGGACCACAAACCGTTGACCTTCATGTTCACAAAGGTGTCCGATCCCTGGTCAGCTCACCAACAGTGACATCTGTCCTACATCGCCGAGTACACGACGGACATCCAGCATGTCTCGGGAAAGGACAACGTCATGGTGGACGCACTCTCCAGACCAGCTGTCCAGGCCCTGTCCCTGAGGGTGGACTATGCAGCACTGGCGGAGGCACAGCAGGCAGACGACGAGATGCCCAGCTACAGGACCCCAGTCTCGGGTTTGCAGCTGCAGGACTTACTCGTAGGCCCAGGTGATAGGACCCTCCTGTGCAACGTGGCTACCGGCCAACCTCACCCCATCATCCCGGCAGCCTGGAGGTGGCGAATTTTCGACTCCATATATGGTTTGGCACATCCATCTATCAGGACAACCGTCCAGCTGGTCTCCAGCAAGTTCGTGTGGCACGGACTTCACAAGCAGGTCAGTGAATGGGCCAGAATGTGCGCGCAGTGCCAAACAGCCAAGGTGCAGAGGCACACTAAAGCCCTGCTGCAGAAGTTCGAACCCACCCACCGGAAGTTTGACCACATTCATGTGGATATCGTGGGCCCCCTACCAGTGTCCCGAGGAGCGTGGTACCTCCTAACGATGGTAGACCAGTTCACGAAGCGGCCAGAGGCGGTCCCGCTCACCGACACATCTGCCGATTCCTGCGCCCGAGCACTGATTGCAACCTAGGCAGCGCGCTTTGGGGTACCGGCCCACATTACCTCCAACAGAGGCGCCCAGTTCACTTCCAGCCTGTGGTAGGCTGTGGCCAGCCTTTTGGGAACGCAGCTACACCACACCACTGCCTACCACTCACAGTCGAATGGACTAGTGGAACGCTTCCACTGTCACTTGAAGTCAGCTCTCATGGCCCACCTGAGAGGAACTAACTGGGTGGACAAGCTTCCCTGGGTCCTGCTTGGAATTGGCACAACACCCAAAGAGGATCTGCACGCCTCGTCGGCCGAGTTGGTGCACGGCATGCCCCTGGCCGTCCCAGGAGAGTTCATACCAGCCCCAAGGGGGCAAGAGGAGGACCCCGCAGCAGTTCTGGACAGACTACGTGAAAGGCTCGTGAAACCTGGCCCCCGTACTGACTACACAGCACAGACAGATCCCGAGCCATGTACCCAAAGACCTGCAGAACTGTAAGTTTGTGTTTGTACTAAGGGGCGGACACCGGGCACCGCTACAGCAGCCATATGAGGGGCCGTTCAAGGTGATCAACAACAACGCGTCCACGTACGTTCTAGACATTGGGGGGAAAGAGGAGGTTTTCACGGACCGACTGAAACCAGCCCATGTGGACTTGGCGTAGCCGGTTGAGGTTCAGGCACTATGGCGCAGAGGCAGACCTCCCAAACAGAGGTTGATCCAGACTGTGGACATTGGGGGGTGTATCGCCGGTTCTAGGGGAGGATTATGTGGCGACCCACTTTTTGCGCAGGTGAACCAGCTCACAAATAGCCAGTGCACGGGGGGAGACTTTGGTAATGCACCCCTGACGTCATTTACCCCCAGAGAGGGTGAGCACTAGGGATTAAATGCCAGTGCCGTGAAGTTTGAATAAACTAGTCTCGAAAAGACTTACCAACTACGTGTCATTATTTCAAGTGCTGTATGTAGCACATCACTACAGTACTGTGCAAAAATCTTAGGCAAGCACGGGTATATAGCCAGGATGCCCAAGACTTTAGCATAGTACTGCTGTAATTTTGTTTATTGTATTGCTGACAAAAAAAAAATAATTTCATGACATGTGAGTGATGATAAACCTGATTCTGTTATGGGTTTCCATTGTGGACTGAAAGTGGGAAGGGAGAAGGGAGAGGGGAATCATGTTTGTGAAAAGGGGAAGGGAATGCTGAGAGAGTGGGAAGCACCAGAGAGATATTCTGTAATGATCAATAAGCCAATTGTTTGAAATTAAATGACCTTGCCTGGTGTTTTAGGGTTGGATATGCCTGCACTCATACCACACCCACCCTGGCTCTCCTTCTCTGCCACCTGTCCCTCACCCTTTCTGACCATTCCCAACATTCTTTGCTCCTGACAACTTCCCTCAACCACATTCTCTGGCAGCTCGTTCAACATATTCATCATCCACTGCGTACAAAACAAAAGTTCCTCTTGAAGTTCCTTTTAAGTCTTTCAACTCCCATGTAAATTTATGCTCCCTAGTTTTGGGCTTTTTACACTGGGGAAAGGATTGTTGCCGTCCACCTTACCTATGCCTCTCAGAATTGTATACTGTCCTGTAGGATCACCCTGCACTCTTCTGCATTGAAAGGGATAAAAACTTGGTCTGGACAACCTCTCCTTGCAACTTGGGTCTGCTAGTACTGGTAATATCCTTGTAAATCTTCACTGCACTCTCTCCAGTTTCACCCTGTTCTTCTTCAGCTACACTCAAAGGTACAAAGACTTAGCCTGGCCATCCTCTCCCCATAGCCTAGGTCCTCTAGTCCTGGAAAAATCCATGTAAATCTGTCTTCACTCTCTCCGGTGACCGAAGCTGTATACTCTACTGCAAGTGCAGCGTCACAAATGACTTACACACATGCAACATGATATAGTTTCTTGTTTTTTGTCAGAGGATGATGAAGAAAACTTGTAATGCCTTGTTTGTGCAGTTGGACAATTTTCAGGAATTGGAATCACATTGCCACTAGATATACTGGAATATCTCACACACAGAGCAACAAAATAATTAGACTAAAGATGAGGAATTTGTTCTTAAGGAACATTGCATGAAGCAACATTTTTTAAAGGCACGTGCCAAATCTAATCCCATCTATCTGATCACATCCTGGATGGACTCATTTGTATCTTTCTAGCTGCACCAGCATTTCTCCCTAGTATTCGGTAGATTGTCTGCCTTCTGAAGTAAGGACAGATTACAGATGCTTTTCTGGGTTATAGACAATAGACAATAGGTGCAGAAGTAGACCATTTGGTCCTTCGAGACTGCACTGCCATTTTGAGATCATGGCTGATCATCTACTATCAATACCCGGTTCCTGCCTTGTCCCCATATCCCTTGATTCCCCTATCCATAAGATACCTATCTAGCTCCTTCTTGAAAGCATCCAGAGAATTGGCCTCCACTACCTTCCGAGGCAGTGCATTCCAGACCCTCACAGCTCTCTGGGAGAAGTAGTTTTTCCTTAACTCTGTCCTAAATGACCTACCCCTTATTCTCAAACCATGCCCTCTGGTACTGGACTCTCCCAGCATCTGGAACATATTTCCTGCCCCTATCTTGTCCAATCCCTTAATAATATTATATGTTGCAATATCAGATCCCCTCTCAATCTCCTTAATTCCAGCGTGTACAAGCCCGGTCTCTCTAACCTCTCTGCATAAGACAGTCTGGACATCACAGGAATTAACCTTGTGAATCTATGCTGCACTTCCTCTACAGCCAGGATGTCCTTCCTTAACCCTGGAGACCAAAACTGTACACAATACTCCAGGTGTGGTCTCAACAGGGCCCTATACAAATGCAAAAGGATATCCTTGCTCTTGTACTCAATTCCCCTTATAATAAAGGCCAACATTCCATTAGCCTTCTTCACTGCCTGCTACACTTGCTCATTCACCTTCAGTGACTGATGAACAAGGACTCCTAGATCTCTTTGTATTTCTCCCTTACCTAACTCTGCACCGTTCAGATAATAATCTGCCTTCCTGTTCTTACTCCCAAAGTGGATAACCTCACACTTATTCACATTAAACGTCATCCGCCAAGTATCTGCCCACTCACCCAGCCTATCCAAGTCACCCTGAATTCTCCTAACATCCTCATCACATGTCACACTGCCACCCAGCTTAGTATCATCAGCAAACTTGCTGATGTTATTCTCAATGCCTTCATCTAAATCGTTGATGTAAATCGTAAACAGCTGTGGTCCCAATACCAAGCCCTGTGGCACCACACAAGTCACCACCTGCCATTCTGAGAAACACCCATTCACTGTTACTCTTTGCTTTCTATCTGCCCACCAGTTTTCTATCCATGTCAATATCTCCCCCCCAATGCCATGAGCTCTGATTTTACCCACCAATCTCCTATGTGGGACCTTATCAAATGCCTTCTGAAAATCGAGGTACACGACATCCACTGGATCTCCCTTGTCTAACTTCCTGGTTACATCCTCGAAAAACTCCAACAGATTAGTCAAGCTTGATTTGCCCTTGGTAAATCTATGCTGGCTCGGCCCAATCCTATCACTGCTATCTAGATATGCCATATTTCATCTTTAATAATGGACTCTAGCATCTTCCCCACTACTGATGTTAGGCTGACAGGTCGATAGTTCTCTGTTTTCTCTGTACCTCCTTTCTTAAATAGTGGGATAACGTTGGCCATTCTCCAATCCTCAGGAACTGATCCTGAATCTAAGGAACATTGGAAAATGATTACCAATGCATCCGTAATTTCCAGGGCCACCTCCTTTAGTACCCTAGGATGCAGACCATCTGGACCTGGGGATTTGTCAGCCTTCAGTCCCATCAGTCTACTCATCACTGTTTCCTTCCTAATGTCAATCTGTTTCATTTCCTCTGTTACACTATGTCCTTGGCCCATCCATACATCTGGGAGATTGCTTGTGTCTTCCCTAGTGAAGACAAATCTAAAGTCCTTATTAAATTCTTCTGCCATTTCTCTTTTTCCCATAACAATTTCACACAATTCATTCTTCAAGGGCCCAACATTGTTCTAACTATCTTCTTTCCCTTCACATACCTAAAAAAGCTTTTGCTATCCTCCTTTATATTCCTGGCTCCCTTGCGTTCATACCTAATTTTTTCTCCCCATATTGCCTTTTTAGTTAAGTTCTGTTGTTCCTTAAAAATTTCCCAATCATCTGTCCTCCCACTCACCTTAGCTCTGTCATACCTCCTTTTTTTTTAATGCTATTCAATCTCTGACTTCCTTTGTCAACCACTGTGGCCCCTTTCCCCCCTTTGAATCCTTCTTTCTCCGGGGGATGAACTGACTTTGCACCTTGTGCATTATTCCCAAGAATACCTGCCATTGCTGTTCCACTTTCTTTTCTGCTAGGATATCCATCCAATTAACTTTGGCCAGCTCCTCCCTCATGGCTCCTTAGTCTCCTTTGTTCAACTGCAACATTGACACCTCCGATCTGCTCTTATCCTTCTCAAATTGCAGATAAAAACTTATCATATTATGGTCACTACCTCCTAATGGCTCCTTTATTTCAAGATCGCTTATCAAATCCTGTTCATTACACAAAACTAAATCCAGAATAGCCTTGTCCCTGGTCGGCTCCTGTACAAGCTGTTCCAAGAATACATCTACAAACTCCCTATCCTGGGTTCCAGCACCAACCTGATTCTCCCAGTTCATCTGCATGTTGAAATCCTCCATAACTACTGCAATATTACCTTTGCCACATGCCAATGTTAACTCCCTATTCAACCTGCACCCAATATCCATGCTACTGTTTGGTGGCCTGTAGACAACACCCATTAGGGTCTTTTTGCACTTACTGTTCCTCAGTTCTATCCACACAGACTCTACTTCTCCTGACTCTATGTCCCCCCTTGCAAAGGACTGAATCTCATTCCTCACCAACAAGGCCACCCCACCCCCTCTGCCCACATTTCTGTCCCTACGATAGCACGTATACCCTTGTACATTCATTTCCCAGGTCTGATCTCCCTGCAGCCATGTCTCCGTTATCCCAACAACATCATAGTTACCCATTTGCACCTGGGCTTCTAGCTCATCCGCCTTATTTCTGACATTTCGTGCATTCAAATATAGAATTTTTAGCCCATTTCTCCTCTCTCTGCTTGAATCGCTGCCTATTGTGCTTAACCCAGCTCCCCAAACTCCCTTCTGGCTAGACACCCCTTGAATTTGTTGTCCTTCCTAAATTTACTTATTCTTTCTGCACATTTAACTCCATGTTCCGTCAGACCATCCCTTTGTACATGTGTCCTCCTCAGCACTTGTTCCGCCTCACCTTTCTCTACTATACACTTAATATTCCAGAACCGTGTAGTCCCCACCTAACCTTTATTCTTCATCTCACTATCCTCTCTCGCATTCTGGATCCCTGCCCCCTGCAAATTTTGTTTATACCCTGCCCCCCCCCCCCAGACCCCCCCGAGAAGCACTAGCAAACTTTCCTGAAAGAATGTTAGTACTGCTCCAGTTCAGGTGTAAACCGTCCTGTTGGAACAGATCCCACCTTCCCTGGAGCAAAGCCCAATTATCTAAAAACCTGAAGCCCTCCTTCCTGCACCATCCTCTCAGCCACGTATTAATCTGTATAATCCTTCAGTCCCTTGCCTCACTCGCACGTTAATGGGTTAATGGATGGTCCTCTTGCCCTCCCTGCTGAAGATTCAGGTGGGATGGTCTTCCACTGCAATTTCTAATATCAGTCACAAAGAAATCTTACACCTTTCAGGGATATACATCGAGCAAAATATAAGGGTTGCTATAATGTGGTACTGCTGATTATATAATGTTGAAAGCAGGAACTAAAGGAGACAATTTATGCATAATAAACCCACTCAAGCTGCAGTGCAATGTGGTGAATTTGTTGATTAATGGATATTTACTACCTTCAATACTGGATAAATATTCTAAACTTTTCTCTAATTCATCATGAGCTTTGATCACGTCTTCCAGCCAGGGTGGAGATGAGCAACAGTCTCTGTTAAGGTTGTGGCTCAGGCTTAGTTACTTTTTCAGTTCTAAAGGAAGTTGTTAGGGTTCATATTGGAATTTAGGGACAGAGATGTGGCGAGTTCGAGGTCAGGCTGGAGCCTGGGTCTATGCTCCACCTTCTGCGACATGAACAAAGGACTCCTGTGGACCGATATCTGGCCAGCAAGATCTGTGGATGATGAGCAGTGAGGATAACTGCTGGTTTCCGTGAAAAGCCCCCAGGTCAGCAAATCTTTGTGGGATCAGCAGGATTGTAGGTCCATGCAGGTAGGGCATCCAAGGTTCAGTGACTTCTTAGGTACAGGAGTTGGCAAGTCCCGAGTTTGGAGTCTCATCATCAGTGGATCCAGAGCTCAAGGCCTATTGGTTCTGATACCATTATTGGTGAATTCTGGGATTGATACCAAAGATCCAGCTTTGAAGGTCAATCAGAATTCTGGATATCGAGGTTCAATGACCAAAGCCCTCAGTCTGTGAGTTTGCAAGTCCACTGTTGAAGCCGGAAGCCTGATGTCTATGAGTCAGTGAGTCAAATGAAGATAGGGGAAGGGGGGAATGCCTGGAGGCTGCCTGTTCTGGTGTTGGAGAACTATGAAAGGATGGGTGAGGGGCTGGATGGGAGAGAGGATAGGGAGCTGTTTTCTAGTGCTTTTGCAAGATCAAAGGTGATGTATTCTCAATGATTCCAAGGCAGACCATAAAGACCATATAACATATAACAACCATATAACAATCACAGCACAGAAACAGGCCATCCTGGCCCTCCTAGTCCGTGCCGAACCCTTAATCTCACCTAGTCCCACCTACCCGCACTCAGCCCATAACCCTCCACTCCTTTCCTGTCCATATACCTATCCAATTTTACCTTAAATGACACATCTGAACTGGCCTCTACTACTTCTACAGGAAGCTCATTCCACACAGCTATCACTCTTTGAGTAAAGAAATACCCCCTCGTGTTTCCCTTAAACTTCTGCCCCCTAACTCTCAAATCATGTCCTCTAGTTTGAATCTCCCCTACTCTCAATGGAAACAGTCTGTTCACGTCAACTCTATCTATCCCTCTCAAAATTTTAAATACCTCGATCAAATCCCCCCTCAACCTTCTACGCTCCAATGAATAGAGACCTAACTTGTTCAACCTTTCTCTGTAACTTAATTGCTGAAACCCAGGTAACATCCTAGTAAATCGTCTCTGCACTCTCTCTAATTTATTGATATCTTTCCTATAATTCGGTGACCAGAACTGCACACAATATTCCAAATTTGGCCTTACCAATGCCTTGTACAACTTTAGCATTACATCCCAACTTCTGTACTCAATGCTTTGATTTATAAAGGCCAGCGTTCCAAAAGCCCTCTTCACCACCCTATCTACATGAGACTCCACTTTCAGGGAACTATGTACAGTTATTCCTAGATCTCTCTGTCCCTCTGCATTCCTCAATGCCCTACCATTTACTCTGTATGTTCTATTTGGATTATTCCTGCCAAAATGTAGAACCTCACACTTCTCAGCATTAAACTCCATCTGCCAACGTTCAGCCCATTCTTCTAAACAGCATAAATCTCCCTGCAAGCTTTGAAAATCCACCTCATTATCCACAACACCTCCTACCTTAGTATCATCGGCATACTTACTAATCCAATTTACCACCCCATCATCCAGATCATTTATGTATATTACAAACAACATTGGGCCCAAAACAGATCCCTGAGGCACCCCGCTAGTCACCGGCCTCCATCCCGATAAACAATTATCCACCACTACTACTCTCTGGCATCTCCCATCTAGCCACTGTTGAATCCATTTTATTACTCCAGCATTAATACCTAACGACTGAACCTTCTTAACTAACCTTCCATGTGGAACTTTGTCAAAGGCTTTGCTGAAGTCCATATAGATTACATCCACTGCCTTACCCTCGTCAACATTCCTCGTAACTTCTTCAAAAAATTCAATAAGATTTGTCAATATCTGATTGATTGTAACCAGATTACAATGTGATTGATTCCAACCAGATCTGATTGTAAGACTATAAGATATAGGAGCAGAATTAAGCCACTTGGCCCATCGAATTTGTTCCACCATTTCATCATGGCTGATCCATTTCCCTCTCAGTCCCATTCTCCTGCCGTCTCCCATATCCTTTCATGCCCTGACTAATCAAGAATCTATCAACCTCTACCTTAAATATACTCAATGATTTGGCCTGCACAGCCATGTCTGGTAACAGATTTCACAGATTCACCACTATCTGGCTAAAGAAATTCCACCTCACCTCAGTTCTAAATGGACACCTCTCTATTCTGAGGCTGTGCCCTGTGGTCCTAAACTCCTCCATCATAGGAAACAAACTCTCCTCCTTCACTCTATCTTGGCCTTTTAACATTCGATAGGTTTTAAGGATATTTCCCCCTCATTCTTCTGAATTGCATTAGGTAAAGACCCAGAGCCATCAAATGCTCCTGATATGATAAGTCTTTCAATTCCAGAATCATTTCCATGAACCTCATTTGAATCCCATCCTATGTCAACACTTCCTTTCTTAGATAAGAGGCCCAAAGCTTTTCACAATACTCCGAGTGAAACCTGACCAGTGTCTTATAAAGCCTTGGCATTATATCCTTTCTTATATATTCTAGTCCTCTCAAAATGATTGCTAACACTGTATTTGCTTTCCTCACACTGACTCAACCTTCAAATTAACCTTTAGGGAATCCTGAACAGGGACTCCTTTACATCTTGAAGATTTGAATTTTCTCTCTATTGAGAAGATAATCTATTCTTTTATTTCTTCTACCAAAATGCATGATCATACACTTCCTGACAATTTGGAATGCGTGGCAGCATCTGGGGCTGCCCCCAGCATATCCTTAGGTTATGTTGGTTGTTAACACAGATCTCACATTTCATTGTATGTTCCAATGTGCAGGCGATTTATAAAAAAACGTGAATTTGAATCTGAATGAGCGGCGCAGTGGTGCATCTCGTGCAGTCTCTCCCTCGTTTATGCTGGTTGATTCAAGAACTGAATGGTTCAAGGGAAGTTGTGGTTCTTCACCTTGGTGTGGAACATCAGCTATCTGTACCTTCTGACCCAATGGTAGCTGTGAGAAGATGGCATAGCCTGGATAATGAGGATCTTTGATGATGAATATTGCCTTCTTGGTACATTGTCTCCTGTAGAATCTATCAATGGTTGGAAGAGAATTGTCCATGGTCTGTTGGGCAGAGTTCATTATTTTCTGCAGTTACACTTTTAGGTGAGACCTAAAGCTGATGGATATCAGGTGGATCAAAACAAAATCTCTCATTCATGATATTCAGATTTTTTGCTTGCAAGCTAAAACAGACTTCAGAACGTGCTAGACAGGAGATTGATTTAACTGATGAACATTACAAAATTCAAGGTTAATGGGACAATGAGTTTGAAGCTAGGAGACTTCAACCCACTCATGATTAACAGCTAGGGAATGAGCTCAAAATATCACAACTTTACATAAATATACATCTATTTACTAATTGCAAAAGACAAACCAAATTTGCTGTAAGTACCTGCTGATTATTGTTTCCTTGGTGAGTAATTTCCTTGTAATTAAAACTGGTAGATTTAAGAACTGTTCTAGCCTCATTTCCTATAGCAATTTCACTTTAATAAGTATGTTAAACACTTCCCCCCCATTTCCATTATTCTCGTTATTATGTGATCGTACCAGCAGGCTATTCAGCACCAGGAGGTATCACAGAAGACTCAGATCTTTGATTGTGGAGAGCAATAATGTAAAGTCATCTCTGCGTGTGGTTTGGTTGGCAGAATACTTGACTCTGGATTAGAAAAACCTCCATGGAATTAAGTTCAAACAGTTCAACAGCAATCTTATTAGAGTCATAGATTGAGTCAGAGACTATGGTAACCGGCTCTTCAGCCCAACTTGTCCATGTTGACCAAGAGTCACATCTAAGCTAATTCCTTTTCCACATCTTTGCCTCATGACCCCCTAGAGCAGGGGGTCAAAATCTTTTTTTATGCCATTGACCAGTACCATCAAGTAAGGGGATCTATGAATCCAGATTGGGAACAAGGAACTGATTATAGACTTCAGTAGAGGGAAACCAGAGGTCTACAAGCCGGTCCTCGTTGGAGGATCAGAGGTAGAAAGGGTTAGCAATTTAAAATTCCTGGGTGTAACTATTTCAGAGTATCTGCCCTGAACACCACACATAAATGCACTTGCAAAGAAAGGATAGCAGTACCTCTACTTTTGAGGAGTCTTGTGGTGTTTCAGCAAGACATCTAAAACTTTGACAAACTTCTATATTGTGTAGTGGAGAGTGTATTGACTGGCTGCATCATGGGCTGGTATAAAGCACCAATGCCTTTGAATGGAAAATCCTGCAACAATTTGGCCCAGTACATGACGGGTATAGCAGCTTCCAACCATTGTACAGATCTACATGAAATGCTGTCGTAGGAAAGCAGCATCCATCATCAGAGATCCCCACCACTCAGGCCATGCTCCCTTCTCACTATTGCCAGCAGGTAGAAAGTACAAGACCCTCAGGACTCACACCACTAGGTTCAAGAAAAGTAATTACCCCTCCAACGATCAGGCATTTTGAACAAAAATAGATAACTACACTCTCTCCCAACCATTAAAATGTTCCCACAACAAATGAGGACTCTTTATCTTGTTATCTTGTGTTCTCATAATTTATTGCTATTTAAGTATAATTGTAGTTGCAGTATTTGTTGTCTTCTGCACCCTGCTTGATCTTTCCTTGATCCTATTATAGTGACTATTCTAAAGATTTGCTGAGTAAGCCCGCAGGAAAGTGAATCTCGGGGTTGCATGTGGTGACATATACGCATGTACTTTGGTAATAAATTTACTTTAAACTTTTGAACTTTAAAACTTGGAAGCCCCTGCTCTAGAGTCTAAACCATCCTTGTGCATATAACTGTCTGTCTTTTCTTGTCATTACACCTAACTCAACCACTTCCTCTGGCAGCTCATTCTATATACATGTCACCTACTGTGTGTTTTTAAAAAAAACATTGTCCCTCAAATTCTCATTAAATATTTAACTTCTTGCCTTAAAACTATGGGCCCTAGTTGTTGATTCCCCAGCCCTGAAAAACACTCTGTGTGCATTCAAGCTGTTTATACCCCTCATGATTTTGCATACCTCTAGGTTAACCCTCAGTTTTCTACAGACAAAGGAATGAAGTCCTAGACTGTCCTCCCCATCCCTAATACTCAGCCCTTGACACCTTGACAACATCCTTGTTAAAAAAAAATCTGCACTTTTTCCATTTTACTGCCATCTTTCTGACAGCAGGGTGACCAAAATTGAACACAATAGTCTAACTGTTGGGAGTTCTGTACCACCTCTTTAAAAAGAGAGTCATTCTGCCCTGTCCATCCTTTTCGTAATCCTATATGCCTGTATCTCATTGCCTGCTCCATGCAAAACAAACCTCCTCCTTTTCTAGTCTCTCCTTTAAAAGAATTAAATCAACCTCCATTAATCTTCCCAAAAGTGATCTTGCCACTTTATTAAAGACCATAGAAGTTGTCACCTAGTCAATTTTCTAACCTTCAATAAATACATCCTGGGAGATAGCTAGTCAATGTGTTATTGCTGTTTGTGGGAGGTTTTGTGGTTTAATTGCTGCCTGTGTTGCTTAGATTATGATAATGAATATATTCCAAAACTGTCTTGGATGTTTCGATTAAATGTCTATTTTTTCATTTTTAACATTGCCCTTCTTTTGTTGCTGTTTAGGAGGTCACAGGGTGCCACCTTTTTGATCTACAGCAGTTTGTGTGATGAAGGTATGTGATAATGTTGTTGGGGAGATGGCCACAGGATTTAGAACCAGTGATGTTAAAGGACCAGAGGTATATTTCCAGGATTGTGTGTGACTTTTATTGGAGCTGTAGTTGCAGGTGTTCCCTTGTTCCTAATGCTTTTGTCAGCAGTGTCAGGCGGCAATGTAGTGTAGCGGTTGGTGTAACACTATTACAGTGCCAGCTATAAGATCAGAATTCAATTCTGCTGCTACCCCTGTGATGTGTAGATTTACCCTGGGTTCTCTGCTTTCATCCTACAGTCTAAAGACATGTGGTTAGGGTTAGTAAGTTGTGGGCATTCTATGTTGGGATCGGAAGGATGACAACACTTGCAGACTGCTTCCAGCACAATCTTCAATGATTTGATTAACAGCAAACACATTTAACTACATGTTTGGATGACATGTGACAAATAAAGCTCATCTCACTTCTTGCTGGTTGCAGTTACGGATTTTGATGGTGTACGGCTGTGTAGGCCTGTAGTGTGGGGTTCGGCTTATTTGCGGTTGAAAGCTGATTCCATTATGATTGGTCAGTTTAAAAACTGCAGCTGTTCTTCTCATTTGTTGGCTTGTGTGCCTCGGTAGTTTCAAGTACCTTTGGGGTACAAAAAATAGTACCTGTGAGAGATTCTCTCTCTCTGCCCTTTGTCCCCAAAACCATCGGGAAGGCGGGCTTCATGCACTTCCCACTGAGTATCTGTTGAATATTTAGTTCTGTCGTTTGCATAACTTGGGGGTGCTTAAATGTTTGGTTAAATTTTTCACTGTTTGTAAATGGATGATTAATATGCCGATTCACAGTCAGTGTTTTCTGTCTCACCCACCAAACTTGTGAATCTGCTTTAATGTTACAAGTCTAGACCAGTAATTTGTCATTTGTTTATTAATGTCACATATACAGAGATGCAGTTAAAATCTTTTATTTTACATGCCGCCCATACAGATCATTCCAAACGTAAATACATCAAGATCATACAAAGGGAAAAGAAATAACAGTATACAGTGTACAGAATACCTATCTATTTATTTATTTAGACATACTTTGTGGAATAGGTCCTTCTGATTATTTAAGCTACACTGCGCCACAACACCGTATAAACCCAATTTAACCGTAACCAAATCATCGGATAATTTAAAACTATCAATTAATCTACCTGGTATGTATTTGGAATGTGGAGGGAAAACAGAACACTGGAAGAAAAATCATGCATTCCACAGGGAGGATAGACACTCTTCCTACACATGATGCTGGAATTGAACTCCGAACTCCACCACCCCAAGCTGTAATAGCATCATGCTAACTGCTACGCTAAAATGTAATATTACAGTGACAGAGAGAGTGCAGTGCATGTTGAAAAATAAGGTTGAAGGGCCACAGAGAGGTGAAGAGTTCAAATTTATTGTACAAGGTCCTTAAAAGATTCTTATAATGGTGAGCTGGGTAATGAGGTGGAGTTATGTCTTTACCAAAGGAGGTGTAAGGTGTTCCTCCCCTCCACTAGCCTGCAGGTCTCCTTTGGGTAAGGTGTAGCACCTACTTAGCCCACACTCTCTTGAAGTCATGGGAGCAGGTAGGGGGTGGTTATATGAGCACCTGGTGCATAATCACAAGTCCTAATTATAAGACTGCTGACGCCAGTCATGTAAAGACAATATGAAAAAGGAGCAGAATCAGTCCATTCAGCCCATTGAGACTGTTCCACCATTCCATCATGGCTGATTCCAGATCCCATTCAACCCCATACACTGCCTTCTTGCCATATCCTTTGATGCCCTAGCCGATCAGGAAATGAGGGCTTTCAACATTTGATATATTTCAATATATATATAAAGAACTGAGTCATTCCTTCTAAAGTCCAGGTCAAACCATAGTAAAGGGAGTGAAAGGTCAGGGTGGTAGATGAAGTTCTAACCAAGATTACTTTGTCCTGCATGGCACTGAGACATTTTGGTGTCACTGAAATTGCAGTCATCCTGGCTTGCTGACTGGCTTGAGCTACGTATGATCCATAATAATCAGAGTCAGGTTTCAGGGGTCAGCTAATTTCCAACTCAGCTATCATGGACTGGTAACTTTAGTTAGCCGAGAGGTAATGCTGCAGCTGTATGGAACCCTGGTCAGACCCCACTTGGAATACTGTGCTCAGTTCTGGTTCCCTCACTACAGGAAGCATGTGGAAACTATAGAAAGGGTACAGAGGAGATTTACAAGGATGTTGCCTGGATTGGGGAGCATGCCTTATGAGGATAGGTTGAGTGAACTCAGCCTTTTCTCCTTGGAGTGACAGAAGATGAGAGGTTACCTGATAGTCGTGGGTAAGATGATGAGAGGCATTGATCATGTGGATAGTCAGAAGCTTTTTCACAGGGCTGAAATGGTTTCCACAAGAGGACAGAGGTTTAAGGTGCTAGGGAGTAGGTACAGAGGAGATGTCAGGAGTAAGTTTTTTACTCACAGAGTGATGAGTGTGTGGAATGGGCTGCTGGTAATGATAGTGAAGGTGGATACGATAGGGTCTTTTAAGAGACTTTTAGATAGTTACATGGAGCTTAGTAGAATAGAGGACTATAGGTAAGCCTAGTAATTTCTAAGGTAGGGACATGTCCGGCACATCTTTGTGGGCTGAAGGGCCTGTATTGTGTTGTAGGTTTTCTATGTTTCTGTATTAACCCATAGAGTTCGCTACGCTATCAACTGGCGATGAGACTCCTCCTTACATCACAATTGAGTTTCCAATCAACTGATTAATAAGTATATAAAAGCCAAGCATTAGGAAGACACACCACAAGTGAACAGTACACTGATGATGTCTCCTCAAATGGTGATGAAACATTTTCATCCGAATAGCCAAGATCAGGGCATAACTCAAACCAGCCATAAGCTAAATTATAAGGAAAACAACAATTCTACAGCCCAATCCAACATAGCAAACAAACAACTGACTGGATTACATACTTGAATTTTCAGAATAAGAAGTATAATCCAAGGCATTCTCAGATTCATTTGTTTATCACGCGTACATCAAACCACAGAAGTGAAACAACCAGCACTATCTATCACGAGAGGCTGGAGAAACTTGGGTTGTTTTCTCTGGAACATCAGATTATGAGAGACATAGATATAGTGGACAGAGAGTATCTGTTTCCCAGGGTTAAATTATCTAATACAAGAGGGCATGTATTGAAGTTGAGAGGGGATAGGTTCAAGGGGAATGTGATGAATAAGATATTTACTCAGAGAGTGGTGGATGCCTGGATTTGCTGCCCGGTATGGTGGTAGAGAAAAATACATTCAAGGCCCTTAAGAGACACTTGGCTAGGTACATGGATGTAAGGAAGATGGAGGTATAGTGATATAGTGTATGTAGGAGGGATTAGTATTTGGGTGTTTTCGATTTGCTTTTCAGCTGGATCAGCAAAACATTGTGGGCTGAATGGCCAGTTCCTGTGCTGTTCTATGTTCTATATTAACCCAAGGAAGGGCTGGGGCCAGCCCGCAAGTTTAGCCATGCATTCTGGCACCAACATAGCATAGCCACAACGTCCAGCAGAATAAAACAGAACCCAACAAAAGAGGACGCAACCAGAAGCAAAACAACAAGCCCCTTTCCTGCAACTCACAAGCACACAACCACACACACAGTCCTCGATCTCAACGACTAGCCTCCAATCCTTGTGTTTCAGCCATCAGGCTTCAGCTTCCTGACTGTCGACTGACTTTCAGGCATTGATCTTTGGACTAGCCTATGACAGAACCTCGAATTCCAGTCCTCAAGCTCCGGGCTAAGCAACTCACCAGTTCCCATGCTTCCTACACTGAGAGTCTTTGGAAGAATTGAAAGTCTAAAGAAATAACCTACTCACTATGCAGTACATATTCCTTTCAATTAGCTTGAACCTATCGACCTTCTAAGATCATCTATGTTTACTGATCTATGGTTTAGCTCACTGTTGCTGATGGAAGGTGTAGCATCCACTGAAATATTAAATCAAATGCTGCTGCTTTAATTTGTCAGGGGGGTGTTACTTCACCCCTCTGCTCACTGACCCCTGGAGAGGCCAGAGTTTGACAAAATGCTGGACGTCTTCCATTGTCAGAAATAATGAATGAAGGACAAGGACAATGAGCAAGAAATGGGACTCATTAAGAAACAATATTTCATCTTCAATTTGAGTCCTTGTAATGTACAGAAAAAAATCTGTAAAGACAAGTGTTAATTTGCCAAATACCATGATCTGCTAATTATCTGTGATTTCGGGCCAAGTGCCACAGGTCGTGCATCATTATATGCACAGTAGCTTCAAGAGGTTGGTTCCCATTAAAATAGGGAATATGCACAGAGTTTAAAAGAGCATCCAGCATCTGTTGTAAGACAGAAATACAAAAGAACATGCTAAATTGAGGCACTGAGCCTCTGGGAAAGGGAAGAAAAGGTTTAGAAAGAGGTCTAGAGCTAGAGCATAATAATCCAGGGTGATGGGTCCAGGAGAACACTGAAGTAGCTCAAAGTTCAAAGTCAATTTATTATCAAAGTACATATATATCACAACGTACTAGCTTGAGATTCATTTTCTTGCAGACATTTATAGGAAAATAAATCGGCTTCCATCATTAAGGACCCCCATCACCCAGGTCATATCTTGTTCTCATTACTACCATTAGGAAGGAGGTACAGAAGCCTGAAGGCACACACTCAGCAGTTCAGGAACAACTCCTTCCCCTCTGCTATCCATTTTCAAAATGGACACTGAACCCATGAACACAACCTTACCACTTCGTATTTCTATTTTTGCACTACTTTGTTTTTTTCCTATTATTATGTATTACATTGTACTGCTGCCACAAAGACACCAAATGTCCCCATATATACAGTACCAGTGATATTAAACCTGATTCTGATTTATGAAACACTATAAAGACTGACAATCAATAAAGAGCAAAAGAAGACAGATTGTGCAAATAATAATGAATAATAAATTAATTAATAAATAATACTGAGTTGAATAGTCCTTGAAAGTGAATCTATCAGTTGTGCAGATCAATCTCAAAGTCTATATGATATATATATATATTTTTTTTGATAATACATTTCCTTTGAGTTTTGAGTCAGTTCAGCAGACTCCACAAGCTGCATTGTTGAACCTGATGTGCATGAAATGATGCAAAAGGCCATTGCACGGTACTGCACTTGTCAACGTCAATGTGGAGTGGGGAGTGAGTTTGTAAATCTGGCAGCAAAGGGTGTTGGAAATTGTGTGTTCTGCAGTGCTGCGGGAGAGATGTGGGATAGATGGCAAAGAGGGAGAGTCAGAGGCGGTGGGTGACGTGGGTGCAGAAACATCCAGCCTTGAGAGACCAGGCATGGTCATTGAATATCAAACAATTGTTTATTGATCATTACAAAATGTCTCTTTGGTGCTTCCCACTCCCTCTCCTCTCCCTTTCCCTTTTTCCAACCATGATTCTCCTCACTCTGGCCCCTTTCCCAGTCTTAGTCCACAATAGACACCCATATCAGAATCAGATTTATTATCACTCAGTTATGTCATAAAATTTGTTTTTTTTATTGACTTTCAAGACTTTTGCACAGTACTGTGGAAGCAAACATTCCGTCAAACCTATTTTTGCCAGAAGTGATCTGAATTTGTCCATAGCTCAGCATTCCTCCTTGTTCCATCTAAACTTTGATTCACCAACACTCAAAAACTATGTTGAATATATACCTGGAAGCCTCTGCCAGTGATGCCTAAACTGAAGAAGTTTAAATCTTCTCTTCGACGGGAGTTCAGTGAAACCCTCTCTCGCTGCTCCCCATCTATAATTCCTTTGGCCCTTCAACTTTTCTAGCTCATAGCTTCATCCCACCCCCTCCGATCTTCTCCTATCATTTCGCATTTCCCTCTCCCCCCACTACTTTCAAATCTGTTACTATCTTTCCTTTCGGATAGTCCTGACAAAGGATCTCAGCCCGAAACGTCGACAGTGCTTCTCCCTATAGATGCTGCCTGGCCTGCTGTGTTCCACCAGCATTTTGTGTGTGTTGTTGTTTGAATATACACCTGGTTACCTCTTTATTAGGTACATTTATACACCTGCTCATTATTACAAATACTTAACTAGCCAATTATGTGGCAGCATCTCAAAGCACAAAACCACGCAGACATAGTCAAGAGGTTCAGTTGTTTTGACCAAACATCAGAATGGGGAAGAAATGTAAGCAATGAGACTTTGACCATGGAATGGTGGTAGGCAGAGTGTTTTGAATATTTCAGAAACTGCTGATCTCCTGGGAATTTTCTACCTAACAGTCTCTCGAGTTTGCGGAAAATGCAGCAAAAACCCCCAACGAAAACAAAAGAAAAAATCCAGCGGGTGGCAGTTTTTGTGAGCAAAACTACTTTGTTAATGAAAGGGGTCAGAAATAATTGGCCAAACTGGTACAAATGCCAGGAAGGTGACAGTAACTCAAATACGAACATGTTACAACTGTGGTGTGTAGGAGAGTATCTCTGAACATACAACAGATCAAATCTTGAAGTGGATGAGCTACAGCGGCAGAATACCATGAACATAGACCCAGTGGCCAATTTATTAACCACAGGAGGTAACTAATTAAGTGGCCACTGAGTGTACAATCCTTTGTAGAATGATTTTCGGAAGGTTCCTAAGCAGCTGAGAGAAGAAATTTCTTATCCTCTCAGTCAGAATCAGATTAATTATCGCAGTCTTATATGAAATGAAATGTGTTAGTTTGCATCAGTTCAAAGACAGGAAATTGCTGTAAATGACAAGATATGGATACAATACAAATACAAAGGAATAACAGAAATTCAGAAATTAAATGGCAGAGAGGAAGATGTTTCTGAATCATTGGGCATTGGTCTTCAGGCTCCTGCAGCTGCTCTGTGATAGGAATAACAAAGAGGGCTTGTCCCAGGTCATGAGAGTCCTTAGTGATGGATGATGCCTTCTTCAGGCACCACTTCTTTAAAATGTCCTCGATGATGCAGACCGTTGTGCCTTTGGTGGTGCTGTCTGACTCTGTAGCTCTCTGCAGCCTCTTGCAATCTTGATCATGGGACATTCATCATCTAAGACATGAACTTTTCTTATTACCACCATCAGGAAGGAAGTACAGGAGCCAATCTGCAACCAAGTAGATGCTCTCCCCTGTATATTGATAGAATTTTGCAAGTGTCTTCAGTAACGTACCAAATCTCCTCAAAGTTCTAATAGACCCGTTGAGATGGTGACACTGAGGAACATGAAGTTGCTTACCTTTTCCACTGCTGTTCCATCTATGAGGACTAGTGTTTGTTCTCACTGCTTCCCCTTCCTGAAGTGATATCAAGTGAGTCTGGTCTTCTCAAGTTGCTGTAAAAACTTTCAGTGTCCAATCCCACAAAGTGTACAGGAAAACACCCAGCTGAACTCCGTTTGATAGAACAGATGACTGCAGGTGCTGGAAACTGAATAACACACAAAGTAGTGGAAAATCTTAATGGGTCAGGCAGCATTTGTGGAAGGCATTACTGGTGGTATTATGTTACTGGAAGTGGAGTGTTGTAAAGATGGCACTAAGCGGCAACTCCTTTGCTTGCATCTTCAGAAACAGCTCTATTTCCATCTTTAATATCTCTATTTTTCCCTTTCAGGGTTCTTTTGAAGACCTTGACTTGGAGTACACACTGACTACGGTTCTTTGCGGGAATGTGACCCACTCTTGGGGTTTTACAACTGGCTGTTGATCGGCACACCAAGGCTTTGGAGGCCTAGGATCTTGGGGCTCTGGAGAAGGTTGGTGTCCCGGATTGGTGTGTCGTGGGAGCTGGAAGACCTTTAGCTGTGTGCCCAGAGACCTGAGATCTTTGGGCACAGAGCTTGAAAAAAGCGATACAACGGACTTTTAACATCGTAAACCAGCGAGTTGTTTGTTATGTCTCTCCTCTCACTGTGAAACGGAGACATCTCTTTCTCCCTTATTAGGGAGAGAGAGAGCCTGGGGTATGTCGAATACCAGGTGAACAACATAGTCTTTGGAGTACTGCATGTCTGTGTCTTTGCTGTTGCTTTAGCTGCATGCTTGAGTGCTCGGTGATGGGAGCCGATGCTTTTGTTTTGCCGATGAAGGGAGGGGTGATTATGCTTGCTGTCACTTATGTGCATGAGGGAGGGGAGTTGGGGGGTGGGGCTTTGGGGTTCTAACATTTAACTGTCACACGTTCTTTGGCGTACTCCTCTGTTTTTGCGGACGTTTGCGAAGAAAAAGCATTTCAGGATGTACATTGTATACATTTCTCCGACATTAAATGTATCTTTGAAACCTTGGAAATTGGTAGTCAGCATGCCATGTTGAGACCCTTAGTTTGGACATCATTTCAAATCATTAACTTGTCTTCCATTGGAGGTGGTGGGATGTTATAAATATAGGAGGGGAGGGACCAGACCAGGTTAGAGATGATAGAGTCAAGATACAAGGAGATGTATTCAGTAGGACAGGAGCAGGCAGAAGCAAATGAGTTTGTGAATCATGGGTAAAAAGTAGAAATGAGCAGTGTGGGGTTGGGAAACAATAGGTTGAAGGTTAGGGGAGATTGCTTGAGGTACTGAGGTTATTGATGGTATGCAAGAGAGTGGCTTGATGATCTTCGGTGCGACTCTCGTTTATGAGCAGAGAAGGGAAGGAATCCAAGAGATGGCCTCTGGCCTCTGCAATGAAAAGGTCAGTCCAGTAGACTACAACAGGACCAGTCTAGTCTGCAAGCTTGATGGTGATGTTGGAATTGGTGTGGAGAGGGTGGAGTGCAGTGACTGCAGAAAAAGGCTCTCAATCTAAAACTTTGAATGCCCATTTTCCTCCATTGATTCTGCCCGATGTGTATATGTAGGAGCTGTGTACCTATTTTCTGTCTTTCTGTATTGTATTTTGTGTTGCATGTTTTTGTTATGGATTACGATAATTTATCACATGGGTTGGGACATGATAGAAACAAATGAGTATAATCACATACTCATCCTTTGTCCTCATTAGTTTAATTTAGTAGATAAGGTGTGAGCCAAGGAATGAATATATTTTGCTAACTGCTGTGTCACTAATTATTTTCATTTCACTTATTTATGATCGTCACTTATTTAGCTTTTTACAAAAATTCCATTAGTTATGGTAATATCGCTATATTAGATCATTCATCTTTGCTATTGTCATAATAAAGGATCAAATGTACTTTTTCCAACTTTGAACTCAGTTGTTTAGAAGGGGATCCCACAGTGTTAATACACTCACTCAGTCTCGCACTGATTTTGGTTTGTCTTTCAAGTACCTGCCACAGTGCATTCCTCCTGAATTCTGGGGAATATTTATCATTTAACAATTGAAACCAGGTTAGCTGGTTGCCACTATGTGGGCAGCGTGGCAGCACAGCAGATAGTGTTCTGCTTTACACCGCCAGCAACCAGTATTCAAGGTTCAGTTCCCACCACTGTCTCTCAGGTATTTCTGTGTTCTTCCCCACGATGCATGGGTTTTCTCCAGGTGCTCTAGTTTTAGAAACATAGAAAACCTACAGCACAATACAGCCCTTCAGCCCACAATGCTGTGCTGAACATGTATTTACTTTAGAAATTACCTCTGATTACCCATAGCCCTCTATTTTTCTAAGCTCCATGTATCTATCTAGGAGTCTCTTAAAAGACCCTATCGTATCCGCCTCCATTACCATCGCCAGCAGCCCATTCCACGCTCTCATCATTCTCTGCGTAAAAAACTTACTACTGACATCTCCACTGTACCTACTTCCAAGCACCTTAAAACTGTGCCATCTCATATTAGCCATTTCAGCCCTGGGAAAAAGCCTCTGACTCTCCACATGATCAATGCCTCTCATCTTTTTTATACTCCTCTTTCAGGTCACCTCTCATCCTCCGCTGCTCCAAAGAGAAAAGGCCAAGTTCATTCAACCTATTCTCACAAGGCATGCTCCCCTATCCAGGTAACATTCTTGTAAATCTCCTCAGCACCCTTCCTATAGTTTCCAGATTATTCCTGTAGTGAGGTGACCAGAACTGAGCACAGTACTCCAAGTGGGATCTGACCAGGGGTCTGTATAGCTGCAACATTACCTCTCACCTCTTAAACTCAATCCCTTGATTGATGTAAGCCAATGAACCATATGCCTTCTTAACCACAGAGTCAACCTGCACAGCAGCTTTGAGTGTCCTCTGGACTCAGACCCCAAGATACCTCTGTTCCTCCAAGTCGCCAAGAGTCTTTCCATTAATAGTATATTCTGCCATCATATTTGACCTACCAAGATGAACCACCTCACACTTTTCTGGGTTCTCCCACAGTCCAAAGATGTACAGCTGGGGTTAGGGATGGTAAGTTGTGTTAAGATATTTTGATGTCTATGTGATAAATAAAGCTCATTTTTATCTTTCTTTATCTTGGTAGGAGAAAATTCCCAACTGTGTCAGAACTTTGACACCACAGTATTTAGACGCAGAGCACGATGTCGTAAAGGAAACATACTGCACACTTTATTTCCTCTTATCTGTGTCATTCCTGTTTCGATATATTTTTAAATTTCCCAATGGACTTGTCTCACTGCTTTAAGAAGAATTTCTCCATCAGCATATCTTTTCAGGAAAGTTCTCTCAGCTTGAAGTTTTTGGCATATTGCCTATGAGATAGGCAATGAATATTGCCAGATAGTATGCTGCCAATGTCAGGCTGTTTTGGAAAAGGCCATCAGTATTCTGAAGGGGGAGGTTAAACAGCCATAAATCATAGTATCAACAACTTAGGTAGGAAAAGGGAGGAGGTTCTGAAGAGAGAATATTGGAAGCTGGGTAGAAAACTGATAAACAGGACCGGCTGGTTAGCAATCTCTGGATTGTTGCCTGTACCACGTGCCAGTTAGGGTAAGAGTTGGCAGATGACTGTGTCGCTGAAGAATTGGTGCAGGCTACAGGGTTTCTGATTTCTGGATCACTAGGATCTCTTCTGGGAAAGGTCTGACCTGTAGAAAAAAGATGGATTACACTTGAACCTGAGGAGGAACAATATCATCGAGGGCAGGTTTGCTTGAGCTATTGCAGAGGGTCCCAATTAATTTGGGGTATGGCTGGGAGCCAGAGTGATAGGGCTGAAGATGTGGCACTTGTTAAACAACTAGATGCAGTGTGTAGTTAGATTGTCGGAAAGAGTGGGCAGATGATAGAGAAAAATTGCAGTCAGTGGGATGAGTTACGGTGTAACATAGGGACAAAATCAGAAAGGGTGATAATGTTATATTTGAATGCACACGGTATTCAGAATAAAGTAGATGATCTTGGAGCTCTGTTAGAGACTTGCAGGTATGATGTTGTGGACATTACTGACTTGTAGCTGAAAGAAGATCATAGTTGAGAGCTTAACATCTAAGGGAAGGACAGGCAACTAAGCAGAGGGTTTGGAGTGGCTCTGTTGGTAAAAAATGAAATCAAATCCTTACAAAAAGGTGACATATTGCAGGATTGGGAGATGTAGAATACTTGTGGGTAGATTTAAAATACTGCGAGGGTAAAAAGACCATGATAGGAGTTATATACAGGGTCTGAACGGAGGCCTGGATGTGGGTTACAAAATTCAAATGGAGATAGAAAAGGCATGCAAATAGGGCAATGTTGTGAGAGTCATAGGAGATTTCAATATGCAGGTAGATTGGAAAAATTAGGTTGGTGCTGAATGTGAATCCCAAGAGATGGAATTTGTAGAATGCCTATGAGAAAGATTTTTAGAGCAGCTTGTGATTGAGCCCACTAAGGGAATCGCAATTCCAGATTTGTGTTGCGAGATAAATAAAATTTGATTAGGAAGCTTAAGGTAAACCTTTAGGAGGTAGTGATCACAATATGATAGAATTCACCTTACAGTTTGGAAGAAGCTACAGTCAGACGTATTGGTATTACAGTGGAGAAAAGGGGAATTACAGAGGCTTGGGAGAGGAAGGAGCTGGCAAAAGTTGACTGGAAGGGAACACTAGCAGGAATAACAACAGAACAGTGATTGCTGTAATTTCTGGGAGCAGTTCGGAAGGTGCAGGAAAGATACAACCCAAAGATGAAAGGTGTTCTAAAGGGATGATGAGGCAACCATGGCTGTCAAGGGAAAACAAAGGAAGCATCAAAGCAAAAGAAAACACATATAATATGACAAATGCAGACCAGGAAGCTTTTTAAAAAATCAACAGAAGGCAACTAAAAAGTCAGAAAGAGAGAAAAGATGAAATATGAAGATAAGTTAGCCAATAATACAGACAATACAAAGTTTTTTGAGATGTGTAAAGAGTAAAGAGAGATGAGAGTGGATATCGGACCACTGGAAAGGTAGTAATGGGAGACAAAGAAATTGTGGATGGACTTAATAAGTATTTTGTGTCAAGTCTTCACCTTGGGAGACACCCACAGAATGATTGAAATGTGAGAGTGTCAGGGCATAGAAGTGAGGCAAGGAAGGCATTGGTCAGACTGCAGTTGGAATTTTGTGAACACTTTTCAGCCCATTATTTAAAAAAAAAGTTGTGCTGGCATTGGAATGTCACAAGAATGATCTTAGGAAAGAAGAGGTTAACATGTAAGGAGATTTGGATGGCTCTGGGCTTTCGCTCGCTGGAGTTTAGAAGAATGAGTGGGTATCTCATTGAAACCTATTGAATATTGAAGAGAGGATATTTCCTATAGTGGGTTTTCTAACACAAGAGGGCACAACCCCAGAATAAAGGGATATTTGTTTAGAACAGAGATGAGGAAATATTTTTTAACCAGAGGATGGTGAATCTGTGGAATTCATTGCCACATACGGCTCCGCAGGCCAAGTCATTGGATATATTTTAGGTGTAGGTTGATAGTTTCTTGATTAATCAAGGTGTCAAAAGTTATGGGGAAAAGGCAGGAGAATTGGGTATATTTAAAGTGGAGATTGATGGTTTCTGATTAGTAAGGATGTAGAGGAAGGCAGGAGAATGGGATTGAGAGGGATACTAAATCAGCAATGATGGAATGGCAAAACAGACTTGATGGACCAAATGTCTTAATTTTCTTTCCATATATTATAGTCTTACAGTCTTATGGAAATCGACAGTGATAGACATTTCCTGGATACCTTTTAAATGATGCACTGCGCATGGAACAGTACAGCATCAGAACAGGCCCTTTCAGCCCCCAATGACCACTGTTACAAGAATCTGCTCTAATAATGCTCAGCTATGCAGAGAGAACCTCACCCTCCATGAACCATCGAAGAATTGAAAAGGTAATAGCAGTAAAAGGAGTCCATGTATTCTTAGTGGTCCCACTCCAATCACCACATGTCCATGGGGTACACCACATCCATGATGGTGGGTCTCTGGAGAGTGTTATCGCTATTTTCACTTTCACATTCTGTTTATATTCCATATCAGTGAAATGTTGCATTTCAGTGTTATTGGTTATGGGTCATCTGACTGTCCTTTAATGACTTCCTATTGGCGCTATTCAAGCCGGCATCCATTTATTGCCCTTTCTCCACAAAAGACAACTGGTAATTTAAGGCTATGTGTTCTCTTTGACTCTGGTTCAAACCAGTCAAACTCAAATTAAGGAGATTACTTCTGCAAACCTACCATTGTACATATTACATCACTTTTTGGAGAACGATCCCAGGTTTAGCAGGTCAATACCATAAACGCCTTGCGTTCATATTCAATTGCTCTCATTAGTTTATCCCAGAGCTAGAATCATCTCTCAAACAGTTCAGAAGATGGAGGTGACAGAGCAGCTTCACAAAATGGCAGTCTCTATCTCCTTCAAACACATGGCAAGAACAAAGACAATTGGTTTACCTGCTTCCACTGTCCTTGATTCATTCAAATTCACTGATTTGTAGATTGTAATTTTTTTAGAGCCAGCACCACCATGCTTTTAACATGATTGCATCTATCTTTTCTTGATTTCAATTCCTGCACTCTTTGCCTGTCCATGCATCTATTTAAATGCCTCTTGAATGCTGCTTTCATATTTGCTTCCATCACCTTCCCTGGCAACACTTTCCAGGCACATTATGTAAAACATTTTGCCTTGTTAATCACCTTTGAACCCTTTTCCTCTCACTTTAATCCTTTGACCTCTGGTATTTGACACTTCCACCCTGGCAGAAAGACTTCGGCTACCTACCCTATTTCTATATCTCATAAATAAGTATACTGCATATCTTTTCACCACCCTATCTATTTGTGTTGGCTTTGTAGAGTAGTTAAGTGAAGTGGAATAGGAAAGGGCTCATGAAATATAAAAGATAACATAAAGCAGAGGGGCAGCATGGTAGCATAGTGGTTAGTACAATGTTCTATAGTAGCAGAGACCTAGGTTCAATTCCCACCACTGTCTGTAAGGAGCTTATACTTTCTCCTTGTGACCACAAGGTTTCCTCTGGCTGTTCCAGTTCCCTCCCATAGGCTACAGATGTACCATTTGGCAGGTTAATTGGTCATTGTCATTTCCTCTGCCATTAGGCAAGTTGAAATCACAGGGTGCTGGGCAGTGCAGCTCAAGGGGCCAGAGGGGACTGTTCAACGCTGCATAAACTTGCATAAGCAGACACAAAATGTTGGAGGAACTCAGTAGATCAGGCTACATCGATGGAGATGAATAATCAGTCGACATTTAAGGCCAAGATCCTTCTCCAGGACTTGAAAGGAAGTGAGAAGCCATAATAAGAAGGTGGGGGGTAAGGGAAGGAGTACAAGTGAGAAGGTGATAGGTGAGTGAAGGGGGTAAAGTAAGAAGCAGGGAGGTGATAGGTGGAGAAGGTAAAGGGCTGGAGCAGAATGAATCTGACAGGAGAGGAGAGTGGATCACGGAAGAAAGGGAAGAATAAGGGACACCAGAGGGAGGTGCGAAGAAGCTGAGGAGAACAAAAGAGGTAAGGGCAGGGCTGAGTGAGAATTGAAGAAGATGGAAGGGGTGTGAGAAAAATCACTGGAAGTTGAAGAAATTGATCTTCATGCCATCAGGTTATAGGCTACCCAGACAGAACATGAGATGTTGCTCCTCCGCCCTGAGGGTGTGCTCAGCGTGGCAGTAGAGGAGGCCATCGACCAATATGTTGGAATGAGAATGACTGGAATTAAAATGGTTGGACTCAGGAAAATCTCGCTTCTTGCAGATGGAGTGAAGGTGCTCAATAATGTGGTCGCCCAATCTACATGGGGGCTTACCATGGTAGGAGAGGCCACATCACAAGCACCGTTTACAGGAGGCAATTCACAGGTGAAGTGTTGCCTCACCTGGAAGACTAAATGGAGGTGAGGAAGGAGGGGAATGGGCAGTTGTAGCACTCATTCTGCTTGCAGAGGTAAGTGCCAGGAGGGAGATCAATAGGGAGGGATGAATGGGCAGGGGAATTAGGGAGGGTGCGATCTCTGCAGAAAGTGGAGAGTGTAGGGGGAAGTAAGGATCTGGTTGGTGGTAGGATCCTGTTTAAAAATTGGCAGAAATTGAGGAGAAAATGTGTTGGATGCACAGGCTCATGGTGTGGTAGGTGAGGATAAGAGGCACTCTATCCCTATTAAGGCAGCAGGAAGATGTGGCGAGGGCGGATGTTCAGGAAATGCAGGATATTCATGTGAGGGCAGCATCAATGGTGGAGAAAAGGAAACCTCATTCTTTGAAGAAGGAGGACATTTCTGATTTCCTGGAAAGGAAAGACTCATTCTGGGAGCAGAGGTGGTGGAGATGAAGGACCTCGGGAAAGCGAATGGAATTTTTACAGGAGACAGGGTAGAAAGAGGTGTAGTTAAAAAAGCCATTGGAGTCGGTGGGTTTATAAAAGATATCAGTAGATGGTTTATATCCAGAAATGGAATCAGAGATATCTAGAAAGGGAAGAGAAGGGTCAGAAATAGACCATAAATTTAAGGGCAGGGTGAAAGCTAAAGGCAAAGTTGATGAAATGATGAGCTCAGCGTGGGTGAATGAAGCAGAACCAATGCAGTCATCAATGTAGCAGATAAAGATTTGGGGCAGAGTTATCAGAGAAGGCTTAGATCATGGACTGTTACATGTAACCAATGAAAATGCAGCATAGCTGGGGCCCAATCAGGTAACCATGGCTACACCTTGAGTTTGGAGAAAGTGGGAGGAGCTAAAATAGAAAATTATTGAGTTTGAGGGCCAGGCAGTGCAAGGTGGCAGTAGAGAGGAATTGGTTGGGTCTGTTGAGTAGAAAAAAAGCAAAGAGCTTTAAAACTTTCCTGGTGTGACCCTTACTCTTTGTGATTTTTATAAAAGACCTGGATGAAGGAGTGGAGGGATGGGTTAATGAATTTGCTGATAACACAAAGGCGTAAGGTGTTGTGGATATTGTGGAGGGCTGTCAGAAGTTCCTGATGGGTGTAGGTGTACAGGAATTGGATATCCATGGTGAAAATGAGGGATTCAGGTCCAAGGAATAAAATTGATTGGTTGATTTGCCATAATTTTTGTTATGCTTCTGTGCAAGTTCCTTAGGAATTTGGCAAATCAGGCAGCATCTATGAAAGGAGATAAACAGTTGACACTTCAGGACAAGTCCCTTCATCAGGACTGGAAAGGGAGGGGACAGAAGCCAGAATAAGAAGGTGGGGGGCAAAGAAATGCGTAAAAGCTGTCAGTTGATAAGAGAAGCCAGACAAGGGGGAACGTGGGCGGGTGGGGAGGGGGTTGATATGGGAAGCTGGGAAGGAATAGCTGCCAAGATTCCTGAAGGAAACCGATCTAGCCTGAGCGACAGCACTCAAGCTCCTTACAGACGGTAGTGGAAATTGGACCCAGATCACTGACTCTGTAAAGGATTATGCTCACTGTTACACTACTGGGCCACCCATTCACACTCACATGCCACACACTATGCTACTATATCTCCATGTATAGCTACACTTAGAGGACTAATAGGCTGCACAGTAATCCACTGGGCATCCAGACATGAGAGGTGTCAATTAAAATTTCCTTATTAATAGAAGCTGAATTCTGAATCCCCACTGCCAGCAATATTCACATTTTATTTGGCTCAACTTCTGAATTTCTTTGATTATGTACCGTAGATGCTTCTTTGGGAATAGATCATCCCATTTCTCCGTTTGCTGCCACTGTATAATTACAATTTCACTTCAAACAGGGAACTAAGCATTCATTCCCTAGTAATATCATCCAGTTGAGTTATCATTACCACCAATAAGTAATTAATCTGTGATCTTGTAGTCCTGGATACATTGGCCCTTTCCTCCTGCTGCTAAGAACATTGGCTCATTAATATTCAATCACTTTCACTGGTGCCAAGTATCTAAATTTTTTGTGCAAAGCAGGCCTCACACTTAACAAGAGCGGCATTATCTCTGTTCCTAACCCATGTTTGTTTTTCATTTATTTATTCAAGTGATGCAACGTTGTCAAATTTTTACCCACATCATAAACTGGAAGGCAGACAGCATAATCCAATACCCCTCTCACCCATGACGTACTCTCTTCTCCCTCCTCCCATTTGGCAGAAGATACAAATCCTGAAACTGTGTACCACCAGGCACAAGGATAGTTTATATAGTTTATAAGACAGTTAACAGAACCACTTGTACGGTAAGATTGGACTCTTGATCTCATGATTTACCTCGTTATGATTGTGTATCTTATTGTTTGCCTGTACTACACTTTCTCTGCAACCACACTTCTTTCTGCATTCTATTATTATTTCCCTCAAACTATTTTGATGTACAAATGGAATCCTACTGTAGTATGCATCAGTACAGAAATAGATCCTTCAGCCCATCCAGTCCATGCTGCCCTGGCCTTCTGCCCAGTCCCACACTCACACCTGGAGCTTAACCCTCTGTATCCTTCTCATTCATGTACCGATTCAAACTTCACTTAAGTGTCACAATTGAGCTCTTATCCAACGCATATTCTTCATGGATGTCGTGACCAGTGTTGTGCCTCAGGGATCTTTTCTGGGACTGTTACTTTTCGTGATTTTTATAAATGACCTGGATGAGGAAGTGGAGGGATGGGTTAGTAAGTTTGCTGATGACACAAAGGCTTGGGGTGTTGTGGATAGTGTGGTGGGCTGTCAGAGAATACAGCGGGACATTGATAGGATGCAAAACTGGGCTGAGAAGTGGCACATGGAGTTCAACCCAAATAAGTGTGAAGTGGCTCCATTTTGGTAGGTCAAATATGAAGACAGAATACAGTATTAATGATAAGACTCTTGGCAGTGTGGAGGATCAGAGTGATCTTGAGGTCTGAGTCGATAGGATGCTCAAAGCAGCTGCACAGGTTGACTCTGTGGTTAAGAAGGCGTACGGTGTATTGGATTTCACCAATCGTGGAATTGAATTTAGGAGTCGATAGGTAATGCTGCAGCTATATAGGACCCTGATCAGACCCCACTTGGAGTACTGTGCTCATTTCTGGTTGCCTCACTACAGGAAGGATGTGGAAACCATAGAAAGGGTGCAGAGGAGATTTACAAGGATGTTGCCTGGATTGGGGAGCATGCCTTATGAAAGCAGGTTGAGTGAACTCGGCCTTTTCTCCTTGGAGCGACGGAGGATGAGAGGTGACCTGATAGAGGTTTATAAGATGATGAAAGGCTTTGATCATGTAGATAATCAGAGGCTTTTTCCCAGAGCTGAAATGGTTGCTAAAAGAGGGCACAGGTTTAAGGTGCTTGGGAGTAGGTACAGAAGAGATGGCATGGGTAAATTTTTACGCAGAGAGTGGTGAGTGCATGGAATGGGCTGCTGTCAACAGTGGTGGAGACGGATACGATAGGGTCTTTTAAGAGACTTTTGGATAGGTACATGGAGCTTAGAAAAATGGAGGGCTCTGGGTAACCCGAGTGATTTCTAAGGTAGGGACATGTTCTGCACGACTTTGTGGGCCGAAGGACCTGTATTGTGCTGTAGGTTTTCTATGTTTCTATGTTACATAAGTCACCCGGGACAGATGAACTGCACCCTGGGGTTCTGAAAAAGGCAGCATCAGAAATTGTGAAGGCATTAACAATGATCTTTCAAAAATCGCTGGACTCTGACTTGGTGCCAGAGGGCTAGAAAATTGCAAATGCACTACTTAAGAAAGGAAGGAGGCAGCAGACAGGAAATTATAGACCAGTTATCCTGACCTCAGTGGTTGGGAAGATGTTGGAGTCAATTGTTAAGGATGAGGTTATAGAGTACTTGCTGACACAGGACAAGGTCGGGCAAAGTTAGCAATGTATCCTAAAGGAATGTCTTGTCTGATGAACCCTTTGGAATTCTCTGAGGAGATTACAAGTAGGATAGATAAAGGGGATGTAGTGGACGTTGTATATTTGTTCTTTCAGAAGGCCTTTGACAAGGTGCCACACATGAGGTTGCTTACCAGGTTATGAGCTCATGGTATTACAGGAAAGTTACTAACATAGAGCATTGGCTGATTGGTAGAAGGCAGCACGTGGGAATAAAAGGACCCTTTTCTGGTTGGCTGCCAGTGACAAATGGTGTTCCTTAGGGGTAAGTGTTGGGACCACTTCTTTTTATGCTGCATATAAATGATTCAGATGATGGAATAGATGGCTTTGTTGCCAAGTTCGCAGATGATGTAAAGATTGGTTTAGGGGCAGAAAGTGTTGAGGAAATGGGTAGGATGCAGAAGGACTTAGCTCAGGAGAATGGGCAAGGAAGTGACAAATTAAATATAATGTTGGAAATGGATGGTCATGCACTTTGGTAGTAGAAATAATTGTGCACATTATTTTCTAAATGGAGAAAAATAATCAAAAAATCTGAGGCTCAAAGGGCCTTGGGAGTCCTTGTGCGTCCTTGTGCAGAACACCCAAAGGGTTAATTTACACTTTGAGTTGGTGGTGTGGAAGGCAAATGCAATGTTTGCATTCATTTCAAGAGGCTGAGAATACAAGAGCAGGGATGTGATGCTGTGGCTTTATAAGGCACCGGTGAGGCCTCACCTTGAGTATTGTGAACAGTTTTGGGCTCCTCATCTAGAAAATCTCTGCTGGCATTGGAGACGGTCCAGAGGTGGTTCACAATGATCATTCCGGGAATTAAAGGATTATCATATGAGGAACTTTGTTGGCTCTGGGTGTGTATTCACTGTAATTTAGTAGGATGAAGAGGGATCTTATTGAAACCTTTTGAATGTTGAAAGGCCCATGTAGAGTAGATATGGAAAGAATGTTTCCCATGTTGAGGAAGTCTAGGACAAGAGGACACAGCCCCTGTATAGAACAATGTCCATTTAAAACAGAGATGTAGAGAAATTTCTTCAGCCAGTGGGTGGTGAATTTGTGGAATTTCTTATCAGAGGCAGCTGTGGAGACCAGTTCATTGGTTGTATTTAAGACAGACATTGATCGGTTCTTGATTGGACGTGGCATTAAAGGTTACGAGGAGAAGGCTGGAGAGTGGGGCTGAGGAGGGGATAAAAAGATCAGCCATGATTGAATGGTGGAGCAGGCTTAACAGGCCAAATTGCCGAATTCTGTTCAGATGTCTTATGGTCTTATGAAAATGAATTGAGACATGCTCTGTTTTTATCCATGACCAACTCAGCTTAAGGATGTGCTGGGGGCAGCTCGCAAGTACTGCCACACTTCCATTGCCAACATAGCATGCCCACAACTCACTAATCGTAACCCGTATGTCTTTGGAATAAAAGAGGAAGCTCATGGAATCACAAGGAGAACATATTAATTTCTTATCCACAGTGACAAGAATTAAATGCCAATCATCATTTGCTGGCCTGTGTGTTGTCGTGCCTAACACTATGCTACCATGCAGCTCATGTGTTTTATCTTGGACCTTGAGTGGTAAATTTAATGCCAGTAAGTGGCCAATTTTGGGAAGGGGATGCTATGATTTACCTATGCAGGAGTCAGATTTGTGCCTAAACTGAGGAAATCTTCTTCTAAAGTTGTATAATGTTATTTCATGTACCCAAATGTAAGGAGCAAAAGTAATTGTTACTTCAGATCTGATGCAGCACAAAAAACACAAATGTATAATAATAATAATAATAATAATAATAATAATAATACAATCAATATAAATACATAAGGTAGATTATATACATAGATTGATTGTATGTCTATAAACTGACACTAGGCTGTACATAAGGTGACTGACTGGAAATAATAAAGTTGTGGTGGAGTTAGTGGGTACAAGTGTTGATCATTCTTACTAACACAGACAGACAGACATATTTTATTGATCCCGAGGGAAATTGGGTCTTGGGGAAAGTAACTGCTTTTGAGTCTGGTTGTCCTACTCTGGATGCTACATAGCCTCCTCCCTGATGGGAATGGGACAAACAGTCAATGAGCAGGACGTGTAGGAACCTAAACTATCTTACTGACCCTTTTCCAGCATCTGACTCTATATATGTCCTTGATGGCGGGTAGGCTGGTGCCGGCGATGCATTGGGCAGTTTTGACTACCCATTATAGGGCCTTCCTGTCCACCACAGTACTGGTTCTGTACCCTGCAGTGATGCATTTTGTTAGGATTCTCTCTCCTGCATATCTGTACAATGATGTGAGTGTGGATGTGTAAAGCCCAGCTCCCTTTAGGCTCCTTAAAAGTGGAAGCGTTCCTACTGAAAGAATCTGCTCTGCAACATCGACTGTACTTTTTTCTATTAATGCTGCCTGGCCTGCTGAGTTCCTCCAGCATTTTGTGCCTGTTGCTCGATTTCTGATTTCAATTTTAATTAATCAACTTGGATTTCTAGCATCTGCAGATTTTCTCTTGTTTGTGTGTTGATGAACTTTCCTGACTGTGTAGTTTCCTGATGGGTTTTGAAAGCACGAGAGGTTGTGTGTGATGTGCCCTCGCGGGAGTTTGAGAGTGCTCACAGTTTGCATCGCTATGCTGCCAATATACGGAGGGACGTGAGTGGTGTGAGTCCTCCTGAAGTCAATAACCATCTCCTTTGTCTTGTTGACATTGGGGAAGAGGTTATATTCCTGGCACCCAGCCTCGAGCTCTTCCACCTCCTCTCTGCAGGTCACCTCATTGTTGGTGATGAGCCCTACCACTGTTGTGTCATCAGCAAACTTGATGATGACATTACCCGTGTGTTTGGCCGTGCAGTCATGTGTGAGCAGACTGTACAGCAATGGACTCAGCACACAGTTCTGGGGGGGCACCCATATTGAGGAGGGGGAAGTTGTGCATCCTGATTATCTGAGGTCCAGCTCCCTGTTGCACAGTGGTGTATTTGAAACGAGAAATAGGAGATTGTTCATCTAGGTCTGTGGAACAGAAGAGTTGAGTGCCGTTTTGAAATCCAGAAACAGCATTCTGACATATGTGTCTTTACCAGCATTTTTCCCAAAGAGATGTGAGAACTCTTGCCTCTGAGCTAGAATATTCTGGCTTTCATCTCCCAAAAAATACTGCAAAATTCCAGTAATTACTGTTCTATTCTAGCCATGATGGTGAAAGTAGTCTCTTCAATAGGAACTAAGGTCATGATAACGTAGAAGAGCATCAATCTAGTCGTGTGACCTGATAACCCATTGGACTGAGTTCAAATCCCTCCATGATATATGAGAAATTTAAAGTAAGTTAATTAACTAAATTTGAAATCAGAAATCAAGCAACATGCACAAAATGCTGGAGGAACTTAGCAGGCCAGGCAGTGTCTAGGAAAATAGTACAGTCAACATTTCAGGCCAAAACCCTTTGGCAGGATTCAGAAATGCAAGCTTCAGTAATGGACTGTTAGCAATTAGGTTGAAATATGCAGTCCTTGTTGTGCTTCTTCCTGCTCCTAAGGGAAGTAATCTGCAAAATTTTGTTGTCTGCACCTATGACTTCCCAGACTCTTTTAATAGCACCACCCTTGAGGAACCAAGTGATCTATTCCTGTTCTCAATTTCCCTGCTGTATATTCAATTTATACAGTACTGTGCAAAAGTCTTGGGCACAGATATATACAGTAGATAAGGTGCCTAAGATTTTTGCACTACCATATTTGCAAATGTGGAGCGGAAATTGAGTCTGCAAATCAAGCGAGAGCAAAGAATGTTGGGAGTACTGAGGTTGGAGCACCATGGGAGGGGTTTGGGACAGATGACAGAGGAGGAGTACCAGGGTGGGGAGGATTGGCCTGGGTGCAGACACACCCAGCCCTGAGACAACGGGCAAGATAATTAGATTCCAAACAATTAGTTTATTGATCGTAACAGAATGTCTTCCTGGTGATTCCCAATCCCTCCCCTTCACCTGCCCCTGTCCCACTCTCAGCCAACTATAGGGACCATATCAGAATCAGGCTTATCATCCTCACACGTCATGAAATTTGTTTCTTTTTCAGCAGTACAGTGCAATGTATAAAATTACTGCAGTAGTGTGCAAAAGTCTTAGGTACAGTTTTGGTTGCCTTCCTATAGGAACGATACCATTGAGGTGGCAGGTGGTGGGGTGTAGTTACCTCCCTACTAAAGGAGGGGCAAGGCACTTATTCTCTCGACTAGCCTACAGGTCACCATTGGGCAAGATGTAACACCTGCTTAATACCCCCCCCCACCCCCGATCAGGGCCACATGAGGTCATGGAAGCAAGTGGTGGATGGTGTTATGAGCAGCTGGTGCATATCACAAGTCCTGGTTATGTGACACTGACACCAGGCAGACAATCTCTGAAGAGTATTGATCATGGCTGGGATCACCCATTTTGTAAAGATACTGTCCAGAAGAAGGCAATGGCAAACTACCTCTGTATAAACATTTGCCAAGAACAATCATGATCATGAGACTATGATCACCCACGTCATATGACATAGAACATAATGATGATGATTAATAAATCAGCCATGATGGAATTAAGGAGCAGACTTGATGGACCGAATGGCTCCTACGGCTTATGATCAAATGGCATTGACATACACTCTAAATGTCCAAAGGTCAGTGAATCCAGCCCTGCAATCCCTTCAGCCTTCCAAACAGCTTCTGATTGAGCTCATCAAACAGCTGATGCGTGGGAATGTGTGGAGGGTTAAATTACTCCATTCAGTGTCCTGTAGGCAATGAGATTGAGAATACCTCTCAAAAGCTGTCAGCACTCTTAAATGAAGCCAATGTGACATCAAATTACTTTCCTCCCACTTCTGAAGTGCAGATGGAAATTCTGTTCGCAAATCCTATCTGCAAGAAGCTTCCACTTATGAACTGTGTCTTGCGGTACCTTTTACACTGGATTTAGCATAAGATGTTTACACTTGTAATATTTTTACAATGACATGTAAATTGATGTAATTTACTGAATGCCTTGGTACATCAGTATCTGCAGCCCTAATCTGTGCTGTGCTGCAGTGGCAGCACAGTCACTTTGTTACTGAACTCGTAATCCTGATGCCAGCCCAAACAAAGAGTTTAAATCCACTGGCAGCAGAACTTCAATTAATAATCTAAGATTTTTATGCATGGAAATAAAATGTAAGCTTTGTGGTCTTCATAACCAATGATTTTATTATCTCTGATGTTGCTGGGGTTGGGGCCTTGTGTTATGTGGACACACTGGACAGGGGTAGCACAGTGGCATTGTGGTTAGCACAAAGATTTACAGTACAGGTACCTGGGTTCAATTCCCACTGCTCTCTGTAGAGAGTTTTGCACATTCTCCCCATGACCGTGTGGGTTTCCTCACACAGTCCAAAGATGTACCACTTTGTATGTTAATTGGTCAGTGCAAATCATCCCATGATTAGGCTAGGATGGAATTGAG
This sequence comes from Hypanus sabinus, assembly GCF_030144855.1. Taxonomy (NCBI): domain Eukaryota; kingdom Metazoa; phylum Chordata; class Chondrichthyes; order Myliobatiformes; family Dasyatidae; genus Hypanus; species Hypanus sabinus. Next base: position 74,758,467 of record NC_082722.1, on the reverse strand, counting down.
GGTTGGTAGGATGGCATGGCTCAAAGGTGTGGAAAGGCCTGTATCACAATAAATAAAATAAATCCAGACTGGAGTGAAGGAGCTGAGCACAAGGTTTATAAAACCATTAGGGATATAGATTAGTGAAGGAGCTGAGAACAGGGATTGTAAACTCACTGGGGATATAGATTAGTGAAGAAGCTGAGAACAGGGTTTATAAACACACGGGGGATATAGATTAGTGAAGGAAGTCAGCATAGGGTTTATAAACCCATTGGGGATATAGATTAGTGAAGAAGCTGAGAACAGGGTTTATAAACACATGGGGGATATAAATTAGCGAAGGAGGTTAGCATAGGGTTTATAAACCCATGGGGGATATAGATTAGTGAAGGAGGTTAGCATATGGTTTATAAACTCATGGGGGATATAGATTAGTGAAGGAGGTTAGCATAGGGTTTATCAACCCATGGGGGATATAGATTAGTGAAGAAGCTGAGAACAGGGTTTATAAACACATGGGGGATATAAATTAGTGAAGGACGTTAGCATAGGGTTTATAAACCCATGGGGGATATAGATTAGTGAAGAAGCTGAGAACAGGGTTTATAAACACACGAGGGATATAGATTAGTGAAGGAGGTTAACATAGGGTTTATAAACCCATTGGGGATATAGATTAGTGAAGAAGCTGAGAACAGGGTTTATAAACCCATTGGGGATATAGATTAGTGAAGGAGGTTAGCATATGGTTTATAAACTCATGGGGGATATAGATTAGTGAAGGAGGTTAGCATAGGGTTTATCAACCCATGGGGGATATAGATTAGTGAAGAAGCTGAGAACAGGGTTTATAAACACATGGGGGATATAAATTAGTGAAGGACGTTAGCATAGGGTTTATAAACCCATGGGGGATATAGATTAGTGAAGAAGCTGAGAACAGGGTTTATAAACACACGAGGGATATAGCTTTGTGAAGGAGGTTAGCATACATTTTATAAACCTATGGTGGATATAGATTAGTGAAGAAGCTGAGAACAGGGTTTATAAACACATGGGGGATATAGATTTGTGAAGGAGGTTAGCATGGGGTTTATAAACACACGGGGGATATAGATGAGTGAAGGAGGTTAGCATAGGGTTTATAAACCCATTGGGGATATAGATTAGTGAAGGAGGTTAGCATACGGTTTATAAACCCATGGGGGATATAGATTAGTGAAGGAGGTTAGCATACGGTTTACAAACCCATGGGGGATATAGATGAGTGAAGGAGGTTAGCATAGGGTTTATAAACTCATTGGGGATATAGATTAGTGAAGGAGGTTAGCATAGGGTTTATAAACCCATGGGGGATATAGATTAGTGAAGAAGCTGAGAACAGGGTTTATAAACACATGGGGGATATAAATTAGTGAAGGAGGTTCGCATGGGGTTTATAAACCCATGGGGGATATAGATTAGTGAAGAAGCTGAGAACAGGGTTTATAAATACACGGGGGATATAGATTAGTGAAGGAGGTTAGCATAGGGTTTATAAACCCATTGGGGATATAGATTAGTGAAGGAGGTTAGCATAGGGTTTATAAACCCATTGGGGATATAGATTAGTGAAGGAGGTTAGCATACGGTTTATAAACACACGAGGGATATAGATTAGTGAAGGAGGTCAGCATAGGGTTTATAAACACACGGGGGATATAGATTAGTGAAGGAGGTTAACATAGGGTTTATAAACACACGAGGGATATAGATTAGTGAAGGAGGTTAGCATACGGTTTATAAACACACGGGGGATATAGATTAGTGAAGAAGCTGAGAACAGGGTTTATAAACACATGGGGGATATAAATTAGTGAAGGAGGTTTGCATGGGGTTTATAAACCCATGGGGGATATAGATTAGTGAAGAAGCTGAGAACAGGGTTTATAAATACACGGGGGATATAGATTAGTGAAGGAGGTTAGCATAGGGTTTATAAACCCATTGGGGATATAGATTAGTGAAGGAGGTTAGCATAGGGTTTATAAACCCATTGGGGATATAGATTAGTGAAGGAGGTTAGCATAGGGTTTATAAACCCATTGGGGATATAGATTAGTGAAGGAGGTTAGCATACGGTTTATAAACACACGAGGGATATAGATTAGTGAAGGAGGTCAGCATAGGGTTTATAAACACACGGGGGATATAGAATAGTGAAGGAGGTTAACATAGGGTTTATAAACACACGAGGGATATAGATTAGTGAAGGAGGTTAGCATACGGTTTATAAACACACGGGGGATATAGATTAGTGAAGGAAGTTAGCACAGGGTTTATAAACACACGGGGGATATAGATTAGTGAAGGAGGTTAGCACAGGGTTTATAAACACACGGGGGATATAGATTAGTGAAGGAGGTTAGCACAGAGTTTATAAACACACGGGGGATATAGATTAGTGAAGGAGGTTAGCATAGGGTTTATAAACACACGGGGGATATAGATGAGTGAAGGAGGTTAGCATAGGGTTTATAAACCCATTGGGGATATAGATTAGTGAAGGAGGTTAGCATATGGTTTATAAACCCATGGGGGATATAGATTAGTGAAGGAGGTTAGCATAGGGTTTATAAACCCATGGGGGATATAGATTAGTGAAGAAGCTGAGAACAGGGTTTATAAACACATGGGGGATATAAATTAGTGAAGGACGTTAGCATAGGGTTTATAAACCCATGGGGGATATAGATTAGTGAAGAAGCTGAGAACAGGGTTTATAAACACACGAGGGATATAGATTAGTGAAGGAAGTCAGCATAGGGTTTATAAACCCATTGGGGATATAGATTAGTGAAGAAGCTGAGAACAGGGTTTATAAACACATGGGGGATATAAATTAGCGAAGGAGGTTAGCATAGGGTTTATAAACCCATGGGGGATATAGATTAGTGAAGGAGGTTAGCATATGGTTTATAAACTCACGGGGGATATAGATTAGTGAAGGAGGTTAGCATAGGGTTTATCAACCCATGGGGGATATAGATTAGTGAAGAAGCTGAGAACAGGGTTTATAAACACATGGGGGATATAAATTAGTGAAGGACGATAGCATAGGGTTTATAAACCCATTGGGGATATAGATTAGTGAAGGAGGTTAGCATAGGGTTTATAAACCCATTGGGGATATAGATTAGTGAAGGAGGTTAGCATAGGGTTTATAAACCCATTGGGGATATAGATTAGTGAAGGAGGTTAGCATACGGTTTATAAACACACGAGGGATATAGATTAGTGAAGGAGGACAGCATAGGGTTTATAAACACACGGGGGATATAGATTAGTGAAGGAGGTTAACATAGGGTTTATAAACACACGAGGGATATAGATTAGTGAAGGAGGTTAGCATACGGTTTATAAACACACGGGGGATATAGATTAGTGAAGGAAGTTAGCACAGGGTTTATAAACACACGGGGGATATAGATTAGTGAAGGAGGTTAGCACAGGGTTTATAAACACACGGGGGATATAGATTAGTGAAGGAGGTTAGCACAGAGTTTAAAAACACACGGGGGATATAGATTAGTGAAGGAGGTTAGCATAGGGTTTATAAACACACGGGGGATATAGATGAGTGAAGGAGGTTAGCATAGGGTTTATAAACCCATTGGGGATATAGATTAGTGAAGGAGGTTAGCATAGGGTTTATAAACCCATTGGGGATATAGATTAGTGAAGGAGGTTAGCATAGGGTTTATAAACCCATTGGGGATATAGATTAGTGAAGGAGGTTAGCATACGGTTTATAAACACACGAGGGATATAGATTAGTGAAGGAGGTTAGCATACGGTTTATAAACACACGGGGGATATAGATTAGTGAAGGAAGTTAGCACAGGGTTTATAAACACACGGGGGATATAGATTAGTGAAGGAGGTTAGCACAGGGTTTATAAACACACGGGGGATATAGATTAGTGAAGGAGGGTAGCACAGAGTTTATAAACACACGGGGGATATAGATTAGTGAAGGAGGTTAGCATAGGGTTTATAAACACACGGGGGATATAGATGAGTGAAGGAGGTTAGCATAGGGTTTATAAACCCATTGGGGATATAGATTAGTGAAGGAGGTTAGCATATGGTTTATAAACCCATGGGGGATATAGATTAGTGAAGGAGGTTAGCATAGGGTTTATAAACCCATGGGGGATATAGATTAGTGAAGAAGCTGAGAACAGGGTTTATAAACACATGGGGGATATAAATTAGCGAAGGAGGTTAGCATAGGGTTTATAAACCCATGGGGGATATAGATTAGTGAAGGAGGTTAGCATATGGTTTATAAACTCACGGGGGATATAGATTAGTGAAGGAGGTTAGCATAGGGTTTATCAACCCATGGGGGATATAGATTAGTGAAGAAGCTGAGAACAGGGTTTATAAACACATGGGGGATATAAATTAGTGAAGGACGTTAGCATAGGGTTTATAAACCCATTGGGGATATAGATTAGTGAAGGAGGTTAGCATAGGGTTTATAAACCCATTGGGGATATAGATTAGTGAAGGAGGTTAGCATAGGGTTTATAAACCCATTGGGGATATAGATTAGTGAAGGAGGTTAGCATACGGTTTATAAACACACGAGGGATATAGATTAGTGAAGGAGGACAGCATAGGGTTTATAAACACACGGGGGATATAGATTAGTGAAGGAGGTTAACATAGGGTTTATAAACACACGAGGGATATAGATTAGTGAAGGAGGTTAGCATACGGTTTATAAACACACGGGGGATATAGATTAGTGAAGGAAGTTAGCACAGGGTTTATAAACACACGGGGGATATAGATTAGTGAAGGAGGTTAGCACAGGGTTTATAAACACACGGGGGATATAGATTAGTGAAGGAGGTTAGCACAGAGTTTATAAACACACGGGGGATATAGATTAGTGAAGGAGGTTAGCATAGGGTTTATAAACACACGGGGGATATAGATGAGTGAAGGAGGTTAGAATAGGGTTTATAAACCCATTGGGGATATAGATTAGTGAAGGAGGTTAGCATAGGGTTTATAAACCCATTGGGGATATAGATTAGTGAAGGAGGTTAGCATAGGGTTTATAAACCCATTGGGGATATAGATTAGTGAAGGAGGTTAGCATACGGTTTATAAACACACGAGGGATATAGATTAGTGAAGGAGGTCAGCATAGGGTTTATAAACACACGGGGGATATAGATTAGTGAAGGAGGTTAACATAGGGTTTATAAACACACGAGGGATATAGATTAGTGAAGGAGGTTAGCATACGGTTTATAAACACACGGGGGATATAGATTAGTGAAGGAAGTTAGCACAGGGTTTATAAACACACGGGGGATATAGATTAGTGAAGGAGGTTAGCACAGGGTTTATAAACACACGGGGGATATAGATTAGTGAAGGAGGTTAGCACAGAGTTTATAAACACACGGGGGATATAGATTAGTGAAGGAGGTTAGCATAGGGTTTATAAACACACGGGGGATATAGATGAGTGAAGGAGGTTAGCATAGGGTTTATAAACCCATTGGGGATATAGATTAGTGAAGGAGGTTAGCATATGGTTTATAAACCCATGGGGGATATAGATTAGTGAAGGAGGTTAGCATAGGGTTTATAAACCCATGGGGGATATAGATTAGTGAAGAAGCTGAGAACAGGGTTTATAAACACATGGGGGATATAAATTAGTGAAGGACGTTAGCATAGGGTTTATAAACCCATGGGGGATATAGATTAGTGAAGAAGCTGAGAACAGGGTTTATAAACACACGAGGGATATAGATTAGTGAAGGAGGTTAACATAGGGTTTATAAACCCATTGGGGATATAGATTAGTGAAGAAGCTGAGAACAGGGTTTATAAACCCATTGGGGATATAGATTAGTGAAGGAGGTTAGCATATGGTTTATAAACTCATGGGGGATATAGATTAGTGAAGGAGGTTAGCATAGGGTTTATCATCCCATGGGGGATATAGATTAGTGAAGAAGCTGAGAACAGGGTTTATAAACACACGAGGGATATAGATTAGTGAAGGAGGTTAACATAGGGTTTATAAACCCATTGGGGATATAGATTAGTGAAGGAAGTTAGCATAGGGTTTATAAACACACGGGGGATATTGCTTTGTGAAGGAGGTTAGCATACATTTTATAAACCTATGGGGGATATAGATTAGTGAAGAAGCTGAGAACAGGGTTTATAAACACATGGGGGATACAGATTTGTGAAGGAGGTTAGCATGGGGTTTATAAACACACGGGGGATATAGATGAGTGAAGGTTAGCATAGGGTTTATAAACCCATTGGGGATATAGATTAGTGAAGGAGGTTAGCATACGGTTTATAAACCCATGGGGGATATAGATTAGTGAAGGAGGTTAGCATACGGTTTACAAACCCATGGGGGATATAGATGAGTGAAGGAGGTTAGCATAGGGTTTATAAACTCATTGGGGATATAGATTAGTGAAGGAGGTTAGCATAGGGTTTATAAACCCATGGGGGATATAGATTAGTGAAGAAGCTGAGAACAGGGTTTATAAACACATGGGGGATATAGATTAGTGAAGGAGGTTAGCATAGGGTTTATAAACACACGGGGGATATAGATGAGTGAAGGAGGTTAGCATAGGGTTTATAAACCCATTGGGGATATAGATTAGTGAAGGAGGTTAGCATATGGTTTATAAACCCATGGGGGATATAGATTAGTGAAGGAGGTTAGCATAGGGTTTATAAACCCATGGGGGATATAGATTAGTGAAGAAGCTGAGAACAGGGTTTATAAACACATGGGGGATATAAATTAGCGAAGGAGGTTAGCATAGGGTTTATAAACCCATGGGGGATATAGATTAGTGAAGGAGGTTAGCATATGGTTTATAAACTCACGGGGGATATAGATTAGTGAAGGAGGTTAGCATAGGGTTTATCAACCCATGGGGGATATAGATTAGTGAAGAAGCTGAGAACAGGGTTTATAAACACATGGGGGATATAAATTAGTGAAGGACGTTAGCATAGGGTTTATAAACCCATTGGGGATATAGATTAGTGAAGGAGGTTAGCATAGGGTTTATAAACCCATTGGGGATATAGATTAGTGAAGGAGGTTAGCATAGGGTTTATAAACCCATTGGGGATATAGATTAGTGAAGGAGGTTAGCATACGGTTTATAAACACACGAGGGATATAGATTAGTGAAGGAGGACAGCATAGGGTTTATAAACACACGGGGGATATAGATTCGTAAAGGAGGTTAACATAGGGTTTATAAATACACGAGGGATATAGATTAGTGAAGGAGGTTAGCATACGGTTTATAAACACACGGGGGATATAGATTAGTGAAGGAAGTTAGCACAGGGTTTATAAACACACGGGGGATATAGATTAGTGAAGGAGGTTAGCACAGGGTTTATAAACACACGGGGGATATAGATTAGTGAAGGAGGTTAGCACAGAGTTTATAAACACACGGGGGATATAGATTAGTGAAGGAGGTTAGCATAGGGTTTATAAACACACGGGGGATATAGATGAGTGAAGGAGGTTAGAATAGGGTTTATAAACCCATTGGGGATATAGATTAGTGAAGGAGGTTAGCATAGGGTTTATAAACCCATTGGGGATATAGATTAGTGAAGGAGGTTAGCATAGGGTTTATAAACCCATTGGGGATATAGATTAGTGAAGGAGGTTAGCATACGGTTTATAAACACACGAGGGATATAGATTAGTGAAGGAGGTCAGCATAGGGTTTATAAACACACGGGGGATATAGATTAGTGAAGGAGGTTAACATAGGGTTTATAAACACACGAGGGATATAGATTAGTGAAGGAGGTTAGCATACGGTTTATAAACACACGGGGGATATAGATTAGTGAAGGAAGTTAGCACAGGGTTTATAAACACACGGGGGATATAGATTAGTGAAGGAGGTTAGCACAGGGTTTATAAACACACGGGGGATATAGATTAGTGAAGGAGGTTAGCACAGAGTTTATAAACACACGGGGGATATAGATTAGTGAAGGAGGTTAGCATAGGGTTTATAAACACACGGGGGATATAGATGAGTGAAGGAGGTTAGCATAGGGTTTATAAACCCATTGGGGATATAGATTAGTGAAGGAGGTTAGCATATGGTTTATAAACCCATGGGGGATATAGATTAGTGAAGGAGGTTAGCATAGGGTTTATAAACCCATGGGGGATATAGATTAGTGAAGAAGCTGAGAACAGGGTTTATAAACACATGGGGGATATAAATTAGTGAAGGACGTTAGCATAGGGTTTATAAACCCATGGGGGATATAGATTAGTGAAGAAGCTGAGAACAGGGTTTATAAACACACGAGGGATATAGATTAGTGAAGGAAGTCAGCATAGGGTTTATAAACCCATTGGGGATATAGATTGGTGAAGAAGCTGAGAACAGGGTTTATAAACACATGGGGGATATAAATTAGCGAAGGAGGTTAGCATAGGGTTTATAAACCCATGGGGGAAATAGATTAGTGCAGGAGGTTAGCATATGGTTTATAAACTCATGGGGGATATAGATTAGTGAAGGAGGTTAGCATAGGGTTTATAAACCCATGGGGGATATAGATTAGTGAAGAAGCTGAGAACAGGGTTTATAAACACATGGGGGATATAAATTAGTGAAGGACGTTAGCATAGGGTTTATAAACCCATGGGGGATATAGATTAGTGAAGAAGCTGAGAACAGGGTTTATAAACACACGAGGGATATAGATTAGTGAAGGAGGTTAACATAGGGTTTATAAACCCATTGGGGATATAGATTAGTGAAGAAGCTGAGAACAGGGTTTATAAACCCATTGGGGATATAGATTAGTGAAGGAGGTTAGCATATGGTTTATAAACTCATGGGGGATATAGATTAGTGAAGGAGGTTAGCATAGGGTTTATCAACCCATGGGGGATATAGATTAGTGAAGAAGCTGAGAACAGGGTTTATAAACACACGAGGGATATAGATTAGTGAAGGAGGTTAACATAGGGTTTATAAACCCATTGGGGATATAGATTAGTGAAGGAAGTTAGCATAGGGTTTATAAACACACGGGGGATATTGCTTTGTGAAGGAGGTTAGCATACATTTTATAAACCTATGGGGGATATAGATTAGTGAAGAAGCTGAGAACAGGGTTTATAAACACATGGGGGATACAGATTTGTGAAGGAGGTTAGCATGGGGTTTATAAACACACGGGGGATATAGATGAGTGAAGGTTAGCATAGGGTTTATAAACCCATTGGGGATATAGATTAGTGAAGGAGGTTAGCATACGGTTTATAAACCCATGGGGGATATAGATTAGTGAAGGAGGTTAGCATACGGTTTACAAACCCATGGGGGATATAGATGAGTGAAGGAGGTTAGCATAGGGTTTATAAACTCATTGGGGATATAGATTAGTGAAGGAGGTTAGCATAGGGTTTATAAACCCATGGGGGATATAGATTAGTGAAGAAGCTGAGAACAGGGTTTATAAATACACGGGGGATATAGATTAGTGAAGGAGGTTAGCATAGGGTTTATAAACACACGAGGGATATAGATTAGTGAAGGAGGTTAGCAAACGGTTTATAAACACACGGGGGATATAGATTAGTGAAGAAGCTGAGAACAGGGTTTATAAATACACGGGGGATATAGATTAGTGAAGGAGGTTAGCATAGGGTTTATAAACCCATTGGGGATATAGATTAGTGAAGGAGGTTAGCATAGGGTTTATAAACCCATTGGGGATATAGATTAGTGAAGGAGGTTAGCATAGGGTTTATAAACCCATTGGGGATATAGATTAGTGAAGGAGGTTAGCATACGGTTTATAAACACACGAGGGATATAGATTAGTGAAGGAGGTCAGCATAGGGTTTATAAACACACGGGGGATATAGATTAGTGAAGGAGGTTAACATAGGGTTTATAAACACACGAGGGATATAGATTAGTGAAGGAGGTTAGCATACGGTTTATAAACACACGGGGGATATAGATTAGTGAAGGAAGTTAGCACAGGGTTTATAAACACACGGGGGATATAGATTAGTGAAGGAGGTTAGCACAGGGTTTATAAACACACGGGGGATATAGATTAGTGAAGGAGGTTAGCATAGGGTTTATAAACACACGGGGGATATAGATGAGTGAAGGAGGTTAGCATAGGGTTTATAAACCCATTGGGGATATAGATTAGTGAAGGAGGTTAGCATATGGTTTATAAACCCATGGGGGATATAGATTAGTGAAGGAGGTTAGCATAGGGTTTATAAACCCATGGGGGATATAGATTAGTGAAGAAGCTGAGAACAGGGTTTATAAACACATGGGGGATATAAATTAGTGAAGGACGTTAGCATAGGGTTTATAAACCCATGGGGGATATAGATTAGTGAAGAAGCTGAGAACAGGGTTTATAAACACACGAGGGATATAGATTAGTGAAGGAAGTCAGCATAGGGTTTATAAACCCATTGGGGATATAGATTAGTGAAGAAGCTGAGAACAGGGTTTATAAACACATGGGGGATATAAATTAGCGAAGGAGGTTAGCATAGGGTTTATAAACCCATGGGGGATATAGATTAGTGAAGGAGGTTAGCATATGGTTTATAAACTCATGGGGGATATAGATTAGTGAAGGAGGTTAGCATAGGGTTTATCAACCCATGGGGGATATAGATTAGTGAAGAAGCTGAGAACAGGGTTTATAAACACATGGGGGATATAAATTAGTGAAGGACGTTAGCATAGGGTTTATAAACCCATTGGGGATATAGATTAGTGAAGGAGGTTAGCATAGGGTTTATAAACCCATTGGGGATATAGATTAGTGAAGGAGGTTAGCATAGGGTTTATAAACCCATTGGGGATATAGATTAGTGAAGGAGGTTAGCATACGGTTTATAAACACACGAGGGATATAGATTAGTGAAGGAGGTCAGCATAGGGTTTATAAACACACGGGGGATATAGATTAGTGAAGGAGGTTAACATAGGGTTTATAAACACACGAGGGATATAGATTAGTGAAGGAGGTTAGCATACGGTTTATAAACACACGGGGGATATAGATTAGTGAAGGAAGTTAGCACAGGGTTTATAAACACACGGGGATATAGATTAGTGAAGGAGGTTAGCACAGAGTTTATAAACACACGGGGGATATAGATTAGTGAAGGAGGTTAGCATAGGGTTTATAAACACACGGGGGATATAGATGAGTGAAGGAGGTTAGCATAGGGTTTATAAACCCATGGGGGATATAGATTAGTGAAGGAGGTTAGCATAGGGTTTATAAACCGATTGGGGATATAGATTAGTGAAGGAGGTTAGCATAGGGTTTATAAACCCATTGGGGATATAGATTAGTGAAGGAGGTTAGCATACGGTTTATAAACACACGAGGGATATAGATTAGTGAAGGAGGTCAGCATAGGGTTTATAAACACACGGGGGATATAGATTAGTGAAGGAGGTTAACATAGGGTTTATAAACACACGAGGGATATAGATTAGTGAAGGAGGTTAGCATACGGGTTATAAACACACGGGGGATATAGATTAGTGAAGGAAGTTAGCACAGGGTTTATAAACACACGGGGGATATAGATTAGTGAAGGAGGTTAGCACAGTGTTTATAAACACACGGGGGATATAGATTAGTGAAGGAGGTTAGCACAGAGTTTATAAACACACGGGGGATATAGATTAGTGAAGGAGGTTAGCATAGGGTTTATAAACACACGGGGGATATAGATGAGTGAAGGAGGTTAGCATAGGGTTTATAAACCCATTGGGGATATAGATTAGTGAAGGAGGTTAGCATATGGTTTATAAACCCATGGGGGATATAGATTAGTGAAGGAGGTTAGCATAGGGTTTATAAACCCATGGGGGATATAGATTAGTGAAGAAGCTGAGAACAGGGTTTATAAACACATGGGGGATATAAATTAGTGAAGGACGTTAGCATAGGGTTTATAAACCCATGGGGGATATAGATTAGTGAAGAAGCTGAGAACAGGGTGTATAAACACACGAGGGATATAGATTAGTGAAGGAAGTCAGCATAGGGTTTATAAACCCATTGGGGATATAGATTAGTGAAGAAGCTGAGAACAGGGTTTATAAACACATGGGGGATATAAATTAGCGAAGGAGGTTAGCATAGGGTTTATAAACCCATGGGGGATATAGATTAGTGAAGGAGGTTAGCATAAGGTTTATAAACTCATGGGGGATATAGATTAGTGAAGGAGGTTAGCATAGGGTTTATCAACCCATGGGGGATATAGATTAGTGAAGAAGCTGAGAACAGGGTTTATAAACACATGGGGGATATAAATTAGTGAAGGACGTTAGCATAGGGTTTATAAACCCATGGGGGATATAGATTAGTGAAGAAGCTGAGAACAGGGTTTATAAACACACGAGGGATATAGATTAGTGAAGGAGGTTAACATAGGGTTTATAAACCCATTGGGGATATAGATTAGTGAAGAAGCTGAGAACAGGGTTTATAAACCCATTGGGGATATAGATTAGTGAAGGAGGTTAGCATATGGTTTATAAACTCATGGGGGATATAGATTAGTGAAGGAGGTTAGCATAGGGTTTATCAACCCATGGGGGATATAGATTAGTGAAGAAGCTGAGAACAGGGTTTATAAACACACGAGGGATATAGATTAGTGAAGGAGGTTAACATAGGGTTTATAAACCCATTGGGGATATAGATTAGTGAAGGAAGTTAGCATAGGGTTTATAAACACACGGGGGATATTGCTTTGTGAAGGAGGTTAGCATACATTTTATAAACCTATGGGGGATATAGATTAGTGAAGAAGCTGAGAACAGGGTTTATAAACACATGGGGGATATAGATTTGTGAAGGAGGTTAGCATGGGGTTTATAAACACACGGGGGATATAGATGAGTGAAGGAGGTTAGCATAGGGTTTATAAACCCATTGGGGATATAGATTAGTGAAGGAGGTTAGCATACGGTTTATAAACCCATGGGGGATATAGATTAGTGAAGGAGGTTAGCATACGGTTTACAAACCCATGGGGGATATAGATGAGTGAAGGAGGTTAGCATAGGGTTTATAAACTCATTGGGGATATAGATTAGTGAAGGAGGTTAGCATAGGGTTTATAAACGCATGGGGGATATAGATTAGTGAAGAAGCTGAGAACAGGGTTTATAAACACATGGGGGATATAAATTAGTGAAGGAGGTTCGCATGGGGTTTATAAACCCATGGGGGATATAGATTAGTGAAGAAGCTGATAACAGGGTTTATAAATACACGGGGGATATAGATTAGTGAAGGAGGTTAGCATAGGGTTTATAAACACACGAGGGATATAGATTAGTGAAGGAGGTTAGCATACGGTTTATAAACACACGGGGGATATAGATTAGTGAAGAAGCTGAGAACAGGGTTTATAAACACATGGGGGATATAAATTAGTGAAGGAGATTTGCATGGGGTTTATAAACCCATGGGGGATATAGATTAGTGAAGAAGCTGAGAACAGGGTTTATAAATACACGGGGGATATAGATTAGTGAAGGAGGTTAGCATAGGGTTTATAAACCCATTGGGGATATAGATTAGTGAAGGAGGTTAGCATAGGGTTTATAAACCCATTGGGGATATAGATTAGTGAAGGAGGTTAGCATAGGGTTTATAAACCCATTGGGGATATAGATTAGTGAAGGAGGTTAGCATACGGTTTATAAACACACGAGGGATATAGATTAGTGAAGGAGGTCAGCATAGGGTTTATAAACACACGGGGGATATAGATTAGTGAAGGAGGTTAACATAGGGTTTATAAACACACGAGGGATATAGATTAGTGAAGGAGGTTAGCATACGGTTTATAAACACACGGGGGATATAGATTAGTGAAGGAAGTTAGCACAGGGTTTATAAACACACGGGGGATATAGATTAGTGAAGGAGGTTAGCACAGGGTTTATAAACACACGGGGGATATAGATTAGTGAAGGAGGTTAGCACAGAGTTTATAAACACACGGGGGATATAGATTAGTGAAGGAGGTTAGCATAGGGTTTATAAACACACGGGGGATATAGATGAGTGAAGGAGGTTAGCATAGGGTTTATAAACCCATTGGGGATATAGATTAGTGAAGGAGGTTAGCATATGGTTTATAAACCCATGGGGGATATAGATTAGTGAAGGAGGTTAGCATAGGGTTTATAAACCCATGGGGGATATAGATTAGTGAAGAAGCTGAGAACAGGGTTTATAAACACATGGGGGATATAAATTAGTGAAGGACGTTAGCATAGGGTTTATAAACCCATGGGGGATATAGATTAGTGAAGAAGCTGAGAACAGGGTTTATAAACACACGAGGGATATAGATTAGTGAAGGAAGTCAGCATAGGGTTTATAAACCCATTGGGGATATAGATTAGTGAAGAAGCTGAGAACAGGGTTTATAAACACATGGGGGATATAAATTAGCGAAGGAGGTTAGCATAGGGTTTATAAACCCATGGGGGATATAGATTAGTGAAGGAGGTTAGCATAAGGTTTATAAACTCATGGGGGATATAGATTAGTGAAGGAGGTTAGCATAGGGTTTATCAACCCATGGGGGATATAGATTAGTGAAGAAGCTGAGAACAGGGTTTATAAACACATGGGGGATATAAATTAGTGAAGGACGTTAGCATAGGGTTTATAAACCCATGGGGGATATAGATTAGTGAAGAAGCTGAGAACAGGGTTTATAAACACACGAGGGATATAGATTAGTGAAGGAGGTTAACATAGGGTTTATAAACCCATTGGGGATATAGATTAGTGAAGAAGCTGAGAACAGGGTTTATAAACCCATTGGGGATATAGATTAGTGAAGGAGGTTAGCATATGGTTTATAAACTCATGGGGGATATAGATTAGTGAAGAAGCTGAGAACAGGGTTTATAAACACACGAGGGATATAGATTAGTGAAGGAGGTTAACATTGGGTTTATAAACCCATTGGGGATATAGATTAGTGAAGGAAGTTAGCATAGGGTTTATAAACACACGGGGGATATTGCTTTGTGAAGGAGGTTAGCATACATTTTATAAACCTATGGGGGATATAGATTAGTGAAGAAGCTGAGAACAGGGTTTATAAACACATGGGGGATATAGATTTGTGAAGGAGGTTAGCATGGGGTTTATAAACACACGGGGGATATAGATGAGTGAAGGAGGTTAGCATAGGGTTTATAAACCCATTGGGGATATAGATTAGTGAAGGAGGTTAGCATACGGTTTATAAACCCATGGGGGATATAGATTAGTGAAGGAGGTTAGCATACGGTTTACAAACCCATGGGGGATATAGATGAGTGAAGGAGGTTAGCATAGGGTTTATAAACTCATTGGGGATATAGATTAGTGAAGGAGGTTAGCATAGGGTTTATAAACGCATGGGGGATATAGATTAGTGAAGAAGCTGAGAACAGGGTTTATAAAAACATGGGGGATATAAATTAGTGAAGGAGGTTCGCATGGGGTTTATAAACCCATGGGGGATATAGATTAGTGAAGAAGCTGATAACAGGGTTTATAAATACACGGGGGATATAGATTAGTGAAGGAGGTTAGCATAGGGTTTATAAACACACGAGGGATATAGATTAGTGAAGGAGGTTAGCATACGGTTTATAAACACACGGGGGATATAGATTAGTGAAGAAGCTGAGAACAGGGTTTATAAACACATGGGGGATATAAATTAGTGAAGGAGATTTGCATGGGGTTTATAAACCCATGGGGGATATAGATTAGTGAAGAAGCTGAGAACAGGGTTTATAAATACACGGGGGATATAGATTAGTGAAGGAGGTTAGCATAGGGTTTATAAACCCATTGGGGATATAGATTAGTGAAGGAGGTTAGCATAGGGTTTATAAACCCATTGGGGATATAGATTAGTGAAGGAGGTTAGCATAGGGTTTATAAACCCATTGGGGATATAGATTAGTGAAGGAGGTTAGCATACGGTTTATAAACACACGAGGGATATAGATTAGTGAAGGAGGTCAGCATAGGGTTTATAAACACACGGGGGATATAGATTAGTGAAGTAGGTTAACATAGGGTTTATAAACACACGAGGGATATAGATTAGTGAAGGAGGTTAGCATACGGTTTATAAACACACGGGGGATATAGATTAGTGAAGGAAGTTAGCACAGGGTTTATAAACACACGGGGGATATAGATTAGTGAAGGAGGTTAGCACAGGGTTTATAAACACACGGGGGATATAGATTAGTGAAGGAGGTTAGCACAGAGTTTATAAACACACGGGGGATATAGATTAGTGAAGGAGGTTAGCATAGGGTTTATAAACACACGGGGGATATAGATGAGTGAAGGAGGTTAGCATAGGGTTTATAAACCCATTGGGGATATAGATTAGTGAAGGAGGTTAGCATATGGTTTATAAACCCATGGGGGATATAGATTAGTGAAGGAGGTTAGCATAGGGTTTATAAACCCATGGGGGATATAGATTAGTGAAGAAGCTGAGAACAGGGTTTATAAACACATGGGGGATATAAATTAGTGAAGGACGTTAGCATAGGGTTTATAAACCCATGGGGGATATAGATTAGTGAAGAAGCTGAGAACAGGGTTTATAAACACACGAGGGATATAGATTAGTGAAGGAAGTCAGCATAGGGTTTATAAACCCATTGGGGATATAGATTAGTGAAGAAGCTGAGAACAGGGTTTATAAACACATGGGGGATATAAATTAGCGAAGGAGGTTAGCATAGGGTTTATAAACCAATGGGGGATATAGATTAGTGAAGGAGGTTAGCATAAGGTTTATAAACTCATGGGGGATATAGATTAGTGAAGGAGGTTAGCATAGGGTTTATCAACCCATGGGGGATATAGATTAGTGAAGAAGCTGAGAACAGGGTTTATAAACACATGGGGGATATAAATTAGTGAAGGACGTTAGCATAGGGTTTATAAACCCATGGGGGATATAGATTAGTGAAGAAGCTGAGAACAGGGTTTATAAACACACGAGGGATATAGATTAGTGAAGGAGGTTAACATAGGGTTTATAAACCCATTGGGGATATAGATTAGTGAAGAAGCTGAGAACAGGGTTTATAAACCCATTGGGGATATAGATTAGTGAAGGAGGTTAGCATATGGTTTATAAACTCATGGGGGATATAGATTAGTGAAGGAGGTTAGCATAGGGTTTATCAACCCATGGGGGATATAGATTAGTGAATAAGCTGAGAACAGGGTTTATAAACACACGAGGGATATAGATTAGTGAAGGAGGTTAACATAGGGTTTATAAACCCATTGGGGATATAGATTAGTGAAGGAAGTTAGCATAGGGTTTATAAACACACGGGGGATATTGCTTTGTGAAGGAGGTTAGCATACATTTTATAAACCTATGGGGGATATAGATTAGTGAAGAAGCTGAGAACAGGGTTTATAAACACATGGGGGATATAGATTTGTGAAGGAGGTTAGCATGGGGTTTATAAACACACGGGGGATATAGATGAGTGAAGGAGGTTAGCATAGGGTTTATAAACCCATTGGGGATATAGATTAGTGAAGGAGGTTAGCATACGGTTTATAAACCCATGGGGGATATAGATTAGTGAAGGAGGTTAGCATACGGTTTACAAACCCATGGGGGATATAGATGAGTGAAGGAGGTTAGCATAGGGTTTATAAACTCATTGGGGATATAGATTAGTGAAGGAGGTTAGCATAGGGTTTATAAACGCATGGGGGATATAGATTAGTGAAGAAGCTGAGAACAGGGTTTATAAACACATGGGGGATATAAATTAGTGAAGGAGGTTCGCATGGGGGTTATAAACCCATGGGGGATATAGATTAGTGAAGAAGCTGATAACAGGGTTTATAAATACACGGGGGATATAGATTAGTGAAGGAGGTTAGCATAGCGTTTATAAACACACGAGGGATATAGATTAGTGAAGGAGGTTAGCATACGGTTTATAAACACACGGGGGATATAGATTAGTGAAGAAGCTGAGAACAGGGTTTATAAACACATGGGGGATATAAATTAGTGAAGGAGATTTGCATGGGGTTTATAAACCCATGGGGGATATAGATTAGTGAAGAAGCTGAGAACAGGGTTTATAAATACACGGGGGATATAGATTAGTGAAGGAGGTTAGCATAGGGTTTATAAACCCATTGGGGATATAGATTAGTGAAGGAGGTTAGCATACGGTTTATAAACACACGGGGGATATAGATTAGTGAAGAAGCTGAGAACAGGGTTTATAAACACATGGGGGATATAAATTAGTGAAGGAGATTTGCATGGGGTTTATAAACCCATGGGGGATATAGATTAGTGAAGAAGCTGAGAACAGGGTTTATAAATACACGGGGGATATAGATTAGTGAAGGAGGTTAGCATAGGGTTTATAAACCCATTGGGGATATAGATTAGTGAAGGAGGTTAGCATAGGGTTTATAAACCCATTGGGGATATAGATTAGTGAAGGAGGTTAGCATAGGGTTTATAAACCCATTGGGGATATAGATTAGTGAAGGAGGTTAGCATACGGTTTATAAACACACGAGGGATATAGATTAGTGAAGGAGGTCAGCATAGGGTTTATAAACACACGGGGGATATAGATTAGTGAAGTAGGTTAACATAGGGTTTATAAACACACGAGGGATATAGATTAGTGAAGGAGGTTAGCATACGGTTTATAAACACACGGGGGATATAGATTAGTGAAGGAAGTTAGCACAGGGTTTATAAACACACGGGGGATATAGATTAGTGAAGGAGGTTAGCACAGGGTTTATAAACACACGGGGGATATAGATTAGTGAAGGAGGTTAGCACAGAGTTTATAAACACACGGGGGATATAGATTAGTGAAGGAGGTTAGCATAGGGTTTATAAACACACGGGGGATATAGATGAGTGAAGGAGGTTAGCATAGGGTTTATAAACCCATTGGGGATATAGATTAGTGAAGGAGGTTAGCATATGGTTTATAAACCCATGGGGGATATAGATTAGTGAAGGAGGTTAGCATAGGGTTTATAAACCCATGGGGGATATAGATTAGTGAAGAAGCTGAGAACAGGGTTTATAAACAAATGGGGGATATAAATTAGTGAAGGACGTTAGCATAGGGTTTATAAACCCATGGGGGATATAGATTAGTGAAGAAGCTGAGAACAGGGTTTATAAACACACGAGGGATATAGATTAGTGAAGGAAGTCAGCATAGGGTTTATAAACCCATTGGGGATATAGATTAGTGAAGAAGCTGAGAACAGGGTTTATAAACACATGGGGGATATAAATTAGCGAAGGATGTTAGCATAGGGTTTATAAACCCATGGGGGATATAGATTAGTGAAGGAGGTTAGCATAAGGTTTATAAACTCATGGGGGATATAGATTAGTGAAGGAGGTTAGCATAGGGTTTATCAACCCATGGGGGATATAGATTAGTGAAGAAGCTGAGAACAGGGTTTATAAACACATGGGGGATATAAATTAGTGAAGGACGTTAGCATAGGGTTTATAAACCCATGGGGGATATAGATTAGTGAAGAAGCTGAGAACAGGGTTTATAAACACACGAGGGATATAGATTAGTGAAGGAGGTTAACATAGGGTTTATAAACCCATTGGGGATATAGATTAGTGAAGAAGCTGAGAACAGGGTTTATAAACCCATTGGGGATATAGATTAGTGAAGGAGGTTAGCATATGGTTTATAAACTCATGGGGGATATAGATTAGTGAAGGAGGTTAGCATAGGGTTTATCAACCCATGGGGGATATAGATTAGTGAAGAAGCTGAGAACAGGGTTTATAAACACACGAGGGATATAGATTAGTGAAGGAGGTTAACATAGGGTTTATAAACCCATTGGGGATATAGATTAGTGAAGGAAGTTAGCATAGGGTTTATAAACACACGGGGGATATTGCTTTGTGAAGGAGGTTAGCATACATTTTATAAACCTATGGGGGATATAGATTAGTGAAGAAGCTGAGAACAGGGTTTATAAACACATGGGGGATATAGATTTGTGAAGGAGGTTAGCATGGGGTTCATAAACACACGGGGGATATAGATGAGTGAAGGAGGTTAGCATAGGGTTTATAAACCCATTGGGGATATAGATTAGTGAAGGAGGTTAGCATACGGTTTATAAACCCATGGGGGATATAGATTAGTGAAGGAGGTTAGCATACGGTTTACAAACCCATGGGGGATATAGATGAGTGAAGGAGGTTAGCATAGGGTTTATAAACTCATTGGGGATATAGATTAGTGAAGGAGGTTAGCATAGGGTTTATAAACGCATGGGGGATATAGATTAGTGAAGAAGCTGAGAACAGGGTTTATAAACACATGGGGGATATAAATTAGTGAAGGAGGTTCGCATGGGGTTTATAAACCCATGGGGGATATAGATTAGTGAAGAAGCTGATAACAGGGTTTATAAATACACGGGGGATATAGATTAGTGAAGGAGGTTAGCATAGGGTTTATAAACACACGAGGGATATAGATTAGTGAAGGAGGTTAGCATACGGTTTATAAACACACGGGGGATATAGATTAGTGAAGAAGCTGAGAACAGGGTTTATAAACACATGGGGGATATAAATTAGTGAAGGAGATTTGCATGGGGTTTATAAACCCATGGGGGATATAGATTAGTGAAGAAGCTGAGAACAGGGTTTATAAATACACGGGGGATATAGATTAGTGAAGGAGGTTAGCATAGGGTTTATAAACCCATTGGGGATATAGATTAGTGAAGGAGGTTAGCATAGGGTTTATAAACCCATTGGGGATATAGATTAGTGAAGGAGGTTAGCATAGGGTTTATAAACCCATTGGGGATATAGATTAGTGAAGGAGGTTAGCATACGGTTTATAAACACACGAGGGATATAGATTAGTGAAGGAGGTCAGCATAGGGTTTATAAACACACGGGGGATATAGATTAGTGAAGGAGGTTAACATAGGGTTTATAAACACACGAGGGATATAGATTAGTGAAGGAGGTTAGCATACGGTTTATAAACACACGGGGGATATAGATTAGTGAAGGAAGTTAGCACAGGGTTTATAAACACACGGGGGATATAGATTAGTGAAGGAGGTTAGCACAGGGTTTATAAACACACGGGGGATATAGATTAGTGAAGGAGGTTAGCACAGAGTTTATAAACACACGGGGGATATAGATTAGTGAAGGAGGTTAGCATAGGGTTTATAAACACACGGGGGATATAGATGAGTGAAGGAGGTTAGCATAGGGTTTATAAACCCATTGGGGATATAGATTAGTGAAGGAGGTTAGCATATGGTTTATAAACCCATGGGGGATATAGATTAGTGAAGGAGGTTAGCATAGGGTTTATAAACCCATGGGGGATATAGATTAGTGAAGAAGCTGAGAACAGGGTTTATAAACACATGGGGGATATAAATTAGTGAAGGACGTTAGCATAGGGTTTATAAACCCATGGGGGATATAGATTAGTGAAGAAGCTGAGAACAGGGTTTATAAACACACGAGGGATATAGATTAGTGAAGGAAGTCAGCATAGGGTTTATAAACCCATTGGGGATATAGATTAGTGAAGAAGCTGAGAACAGGGTTTATAAACACATGGGGGATATAAATTAGCGAAGGAGGTTAGCATAGGGTTTATAAACCCATGGGGGATATAGATTAGTGAACGAGGTTAGCATAAGGTTTATAAACTCATGGGGGATATAGATTAGTGAAGGAGGTTAGCATAGGGTTTATCAACCCATGGGGGATATAGATTAGTGAAGAAGCTGAGAACAGGGTTTATAAACACATGGGGGATATAAATTAGTGAAGGACGTTAGCATAGGGTTTATAAACCCATGGGGGATATAGATTAGTGAAGAAGCTGAGAACAGGGTTTATAAACACACGAGGGATATAGATTAGTGAAGGAGGTTAACATAGGGTTTATAAACCCATTGGGGATATAGATTAGTGAAGAAGCTGAGAACAGGGTTTATAAACCCATTGGGGATATAGATTAGTGAAGGAGGTTAGCATATGGTTTATAAACTCATGGGGGATATAGATTAGTGAAGGAGGTTAGCATAGGGTTTATCAACCCATGGGGGATATAGATTAGTGAAGAAGCTGAGAACAGGGTTTATAAACACACGAGGGATATAGATTAGTGAAGGAGGTTAACATAGGGTTTATAAACCCATTGGGGATATAGATTAGTGAAGGAAGTTAGCATAGGGTTTATAAACACACGGGGGATATTGCTTTGTGAAGGAGGTTAGCATACATTTTATAAACCTATGGGGGATATAGATTAGTGAAGAAGCTGAGAACAGGGTTTATAAACACATGGGGGATATAGATTTGTGAAGGAGGTTAGCATAGGGTTTATAAACCCATTGGGGATATAGATTAGTGAAGGAGGTTAGCATAGGGTTTATAAACCCATTGGGGATATAGATTAGTGAAGGAGGTTAGTATAGGGTTTATAAACCCATTGGGGATATAGATTAGTGAAGGAGGTTAGCATACGGTTTATAAACACACGAGGGATATAGATTAGTGAAGGAGGTCAGCATAGGGTTTATAAACACACGGGGGATATAGATTAGTGAAGGAGGTTAACATAGGGTTTATAAACACACGAGGGATATAGATTAGTGAAGGAGGTTAGCATACGGTTTATAAACACACGGGGGATATAGATTAGTGAAGGAAGTTAGCACAGGGTTTATAAACACACGGGGGATATAGATTAGTGAAGGAGGTTAGCACAGGGTTTATAAACACACGGGGGATATAGATTAGTGAAGGAGGTTAGCACAGAGTTTATAAACACACGGGGGATATAGATTAGTGAAGGAGGTTAGCATAGGGTTTATAAACACACGGGGGATATAGATGAGTGAAGGAGGTTAGCATAGGGTTTATAAACCCATTGGGGATATAGATTAGTGAAGGAGGTTAGCATATGGTTTATAAACCCATGGGGGATATAGATTAGTGAAGGAGGTTAGCATAGGGTTTATAAACCCATGGGGGATATAGATTAGTGAAGAAGCTGAGAACAGGGTTTATAAACACATGGGGGATATAAATTAGTGAAGGACGTTAGCATAGGGTTTATAAACCCATGGGGGATATAGATTAGTGAAGAAGCTGAGAACAGGGTTTATAAACACACGAGGGATATAGATTAGTGAAGGAAGTCAGCATAGGGTTTATAAACCCATTGGGGATATAGATTAGTGAAGAAGCTGAGAACAGGGTTTATAAACACATGGGGGATATAAATTAGCGAAGGAGGTTAGCATAGGGTTTATAAACCCATGGGGGATATAGATTAGTGAACGAGGTTAGCATAAGGTTTATAAACTCATGGGGGATATAGATTAGTGAAGGAGGTTAGCATAGGGTTTATCAACCCATGGGGGATATAGATTAGTGAAGAAGCTGAGAACAGGGTTTATAAACACATGGGGGATATAAATTAGTGAAGGACGTTAGCATAGGGTTTATAAACCCATGGGGGATATAGATTAGTGAAGAAGCTGAGAACAGGGTTTATAAACACACGAGGGATATAGATTAGTGAAGGAGGTTAACATAGGGTTTATAAACCCATTGGGGATATAGATTAGTGAAGAAGCTGAGAACAGGGTTTATAAACCCATTGGGGATATAGATTAGTGAAGGAGGTTAGCATATGGTTTATAAACTCATGGGGGATATAGATTAGTGAAGGAGGTTAGCATAGGGTTTATCAACCCATGGGGGATATAGATTAGTGAAGAAGCTGAGAACAGGGTTTATAAACACACGAGGGATATAGATTAGTGAAGGAGGTTAACATAGGGTTTATAAACCCATTGGGGATATAGATTAGTGAAGGAAGTTAGCATAGGGTTTATAAACACACGGGGGATATTGCTTTGTGAAGGAGGTTAGCATACATTTTATAAACCTATGGGGGATATAGATTAGTGAAGAAGCTGAGAACAGGGTTTATAAACACATGGGGGATATAGATTTGTGAAGGAGGTTAGCATGGGGTTTATAAACACACGGGGGATATAGATGAGTGAAGGAGGTTAGCATAGGGTTTATAAACCCATTGGGGATATAGATTAGTGAAGGAGGTTAGCATACGGTTTATAAACCCATGGGGGATATAGATTAGTGAAGGAGGTTAGCATACGGTTTACAAACCCATGGGGGATATAGATGAGTGAAGGAGGTTAGCATAGGGTTTATAAACTCATTGGGGATATAGATTAGTGAAGGAGGTTAGCATAGGGTTTATAAACGCATGGGGGATATAGATAAGTGAAGAAGCTGAGAACAGGGTTTATAAACACATGGGGGATATAAATTAGTGAAGGAGGTTCGCATGGGGTTTATAAACCCATGGGGGATATAGATTAGTGAAGAAGCTGATAACAGGGTTTATAAATACACGGGGGATATAGATTAGTGAAGGAGGTTAGCATAGGGTTTATAAACACACGAGGGATATAGATTAGTGAAGGAGGTTAGCATACGGTTTATAAACACACGGGGGATATAGATTAGTGAAGAAGCTGAGAACAGGGTTTATAAACACATGGGGGATATAAATTAGTGAAGGAGATTTGCATGGGGTTTATAAACCCATGGGGGATATAGATTAGTGAAGAAGCTGAGAACAGGGTTTATAAATACACGGGGGATATAGATTAGTGAAGGAGGTTAGCATAGGGTTTATAAACCCATTGGGGATATAGATTAGTGAAGGAGGTTAGCATAGGGTTTATAAACCCATTGGGGATATAGATTAGTGAAGGAGGTTAGCATAGGGTTTATAAACCCATTGGGGATATAGATTAGTGAAGGAGGTTAGCATAGGGTTTATAAACGCATGGGGGATATAGATTAGTGAAGAAGCTGAGAACAGGGTTTATAAACACATGGGGGATATAAATTAGTGAAGGAGGTTCGCATGGGGTTTATAAACCCATGGGGGATATAGATTAGTGAAGAAGCTGATAACAGGGTTTATAAATACACGGGGGATATAGATTAGTGAAGGAGGTTAGCATAGCGTTTATAAACACACGAGGGATATAGATTAGTGAAGGAGGTTAGCATACGGTTTATAAACACACGGGGGATATAGATTAGTGAAGAAGCTGAGAACAGGGTTTATAAACACATGGGGGATATAAATTAGTGAAGGAGATTTGCATGGGGTTTATAAACCCATGGGGGATATAGATTAGTGAAGAAGCTGAGAACAGGGTTTATAAATACACGGGGGATATAGATTAGTGAAGGAGGTTAGCATAGGGTTTATAAACCCATTGGGGATATAGATTAGTGAAGGAGGTTAGCATACGGTTTATAAACACACGGGGGATATAGATTAGTGAAGAAGCTGAGAACAGGGTTTATAAACACATGGGGGATATAAATTAGTGAAGGAGATTTGCATGGGGTTTATAAACCCATGGGGGATATAGATTAGTGAAGAAGCTGAGAACAGGGTTTATAAATACACGGGGGATATAGATTAGTGAAGGAGGTTAGCATAGGGTTTATAAACCCATTGGGGATATAGATTAGTGAAGGAGGTTAGCATAGGGTTTATAAACCCATTGGGGATATAGATTAGTGAAGGAGGTTAGCATAGGGTTTATAAACCCATTGGGGATATAGATTAGTGAAGGAGGTTAGCATACGGTTTATAAACACACGAGGGATATAGATTAGTGAAGGAGGTCAGCATAGGGTTTATAAACACACGGGGGATATAGATTAGTGAAGTAGGTTAACATAGGGTTTATAAACACACGAGGGATATAGATTAGTGAAGGAGGTTAGCATACGGTTTATAAACACACGGGGGATATAGATTAGTGAAGGAAGTTAGCACAGGGTTTATAAACACACGGGGGATATAGATTAGTGAAGGAGGTTAGCACAGGGTTTATAAACACACGGGGGATATAGATTAGTGAAGGAGGTTAGCACAGAGTTTATAAACACACGGGGGATATAGATTAGTGAAGGAGGTTAGCATAGGGTTTATAAACACACGGGGGATATAGATGAGTGAAGGAGGTTAGCATAGGGTTTATAAACCCATTGGGGATATAGATTAGTGAAGGAGGTTAGCATATGGTTTATAAACCCATGGGGGATATAGATTAGTGAAGGAGGTTAGCATAGGGTTTATAAACCCATGGGGGATATAGATTAGTGAAGAAGCTGAGAACAGGGTTTATAAACACATGGGGGATATAAATTAGTGAAGGACGTTAGCATAGGGTTTATAAACCCATGGGGGATATAGATTAGTGAAGAAGCTGAGAACAGGGTTTATAAACACACGAGGGATATAGATTAGTGAAGGAAGTCAGCATAGGGTTTATAAACCCATTGGGGATATAGATTAGTGAAGAAGCTGAGAACAGGGTTTATAAACACATGGGGGATATAAATTAGCGAAGGAGGTTAGCATAGGGTTTATAAACCCATGGGGGATATAGATTAGTGAAGGAGGTTAGCATAAGGTTTATAAACTCATGGGGGATATAGATTAGTGAAGGAGGTTAGCATAGGGTTTATCAACCCATGGGGGATATAGATTAGTGAAGAAGCTGAGAACAGGGTTTATAAACACATGGGGGATATAAATTAGTGAAGGACGTTAGCATAGGGTTTATAAACCCATGGGGGATATAGATTAGTGAAGAAGCTGAGAACAGGGTTTATAAACACACGAGGGATATAGATTAGTGAAGGAGGTTAACATAGGGTTTATAAACCCATTGGGGATATAGATTAGTGAAGAAGCTGAGAACAGGGTTTATAAACCCATTGGGGATATAGATTAGTGAAGGAGGTTAGCATATGGTTTATAAACTCATGGGGGATATAGATTAGTGAAGGAGGTTAGCATAGGGTTTATCAACCCATGGGGGATATAGATTAGTGAAGAAGCTGAGAACAGGGTTTATAAACACACGAGGGATATAGATTAGTGAAGGAGGTTAACATAGGGTTTATAAACCCATTGGGGATATAGATTAGTGAAGGAAGTTAGCATAGGGTTTATAAACACACGGGGGATATTGCTTTGTGAAGGAGGTTAGCATACATTTTATAAACCTATGGGGGATATAGATTAGTGAAGAAGCTGAGAACAGGGTTTATAAACACATGGGGGATATAGATTTGTGAAGGAGGTTAGCATGGGGTTTATAAACACACGGGGGATATAGATGAGTGAAGGAGGTTAGCATAGGGTTTATAAACCCATTGGGGATATAGATTAGTGAAGGAGGTTAGCATACGGTTTATAAACCCATGGGGGATATAGATTAGTGAAGGAGGTTAGCATACGGTTTACAAACCCATGGGGGATATAGATGAGTGAAGGAGGTTAGCATAGGGTTTATAAACTCATTGGGGATATAGATTAGTGAAGGAGGTTAGCATAGGGTTTATAAACGCATGGGGGATATAGATTAGTGAAGAAGCTGAGAACAGGGTTTATAAACACATGGGGGATATAAATTAGTGAAGGAGGTTCGCATGGGGTTTATAAACCCATGGGGGATATAGATTAGTGAAGAAGCTGATAACAGGGTTTATAAATACACGGGGGATATAGATTAGTGAAGGAGGTTAGCATAGGGTTTATAAACACACGAGGGATATAGATTAGTGAAGGAGGTTAGCATACGGTTTATAAACACACGGGGGATATAGATTAGTGAAGAAGCTGAGAACAGGGTTTATAAACACATGGGGGATATAAATTAGTGAAGGAGATTTGCATGGGGTTTATAAACCCATGGGGGATATAGATTAGTGAAGAAGCTGAGAACAGGGTTTATAAATACACGGGGGATATAGATTAGTGAAGGAGGTTAGCATAGGGTTTATAAACCCATTGGGGATATAGATTAGTGAAGGAGGTTAGCATAGGGTTTATAAACCCATTGGGGATATAGATTAGTGAAGGAGGTTAGCATAGGGTTTATAAACCCATTGGGGATATAGATTAGTGAAGGAGGTTAGCATACGGTTTATAAACACACGAGGGATATAGATTAGTGAAGGAGGTCAGCATAGGGTTTATAAACACACGGGGGATATAGATTAGTGAAGGAGGTTAACATAGGGTTTATAAACACACGAGGGATATAGATTAGTGAAGGAGGTTAGCATACGGTTTATAAACACACGGGGGATATAGATTAGTGAAGGAAGTTAGCACAGGGTTTATAAACACACGGGGGATATAGATTAGTGAAGGAGGTTAGCACAGGGTTTATAAACACACGGGGGATATAGATTAGTGAAGGAGGTTAGCACAGAGTTTATAAACACACGGGGGATATAGATTAGTGAAGGAGGTTAGCATAGGGTTTATAAACACACGGGGGATATAGATGAGTGAAGGAGGTTAGCATAGGGTTTATAAACCCATTGGGGATATAGATTAGTGAAGGAGGTTAGCATATGGTTTATAAACCCATGGGGGATATAGATTAGTGAAGGAGGTTAGCATAGGGTTTATAAACCCATGGGGGATATAGATTAGTGAAGAAGCTGAGAACAGGGTTTATAAACACATGGGGGATATAAATTAGTGAAGGACGTTAGCATAGGGTTTATAAACCCATGGGGGATATAGATTAGTGAAGAAGCTGAGAACAGGGTTTATAAACACACGAGGGATATAGATTAGTGAAGGAAGTCAGCATAGGGTTTATAAACCCATTGGGGATATAGATTAGTGAAGAAGCTGAGAACAGGGTTTATAAACACATGGGGGATATAAATTAGCGAAGGAGGTTAGCATAGGGTTTATAAACCCATGGGGGATATAGATTAGTGAACGAGGTTAGCATAGGGTTTATCAACCCATGGGGGATATAGATTAGTGAAGAAGCTGAGAACAGGGTTTATAAACACAT
Source organism: Hypanus sabinus (assembly GCF_030144855.1). Taxonomy (NCBI): domain Eukaryota; kingdom Metazoa; phylum Chordata; class Chondrichthyes; order Myliobatiformes; family Dasyatidae; genus Hypanus; species Hypanus sabinus. The sequence goes on along the minus strand of NC_082722.1, from coordinate 74,729,310 downwards.
GGGGGATATAAATTAGTGAAGGACGTTAGCATAGGGTTTATAAACCCATGGGGGATATAGATTAGTGAAGAAGCTGAGAACAGGGTTTATAAACACATGAGGGATATAGATTAGTGAAGGAGGTTAACATAGGGTTTATAAACCCATTGGGGATATAGATTAGTGAAGAAGCTGAGAACAGGGTTTATAAACCCATTGGGGATATAGATTAGTGAAGGAGGTTAGCATATGGTTTATAAACTCATGGGGGATATAGATTAGTGAAGGAGGTTAGCATAGGGTTTATCAACCCATGGGGGATATAGATTAGTGAAGAAGCTGAGAACAGGGTTTATAAACACACGAGGGATATAGATTAGTGAAGGAGGTTAACATAGGGTTTATAAACCAATTGGGGATATAGATTAGTGAAGGAAGTTAGCATAGGGTTTATAAACACACGGGGGATATTGCTTTGTGAAGGAGGTTAGCATACATTTTATAAACCTATGGGGGATATAGATTAGTGAAGAAGCTGAGAACAGGGTTTATAAACACATGGGGGATATAGATTTGTGAAGGAGGTTAGCATGGGGTTTATAAACACACGGGGGATATAGATGAGTGAAGGAGGTTAGCATAGGGTTTATAAACCCATTGGGGATATAGATTAGTGAAGGAGGTTAGCATACGGTTTATAAACCCATGGGGGATATAGATTAGTGAAGGAGGTTAGCATACGGTTTACAAACCCATGGGGGATATAGATGAGTGAAGGAGGTTAGCATAGGGTTTATAAACTCATTGGGGATATAGATTAGTGAAGGAGGTTAGCATAGGGTTTATAAACGCATGGGGGATATAGATTAGTGAAGAAGCTGAGAACAGGGTTTATAAACACATGGGGGATATAAATTAGTGAAGGAGGTTCGCATGGGGTTTATAAACCCATGGGGGATATAGATTAGTGAAGAAGCTGATAACAGGGTTTATAAATACATGGGGGATATAGATTAGTGAAGGAGGTTAGCATAGGGTTTATAAACACACGAGGGATATAGATTAGTGAAGGAGGTTAGCATACGGTTTATAAACACACGGGGGATATAGATTAGTGAAGAAGCTGAGAACAGGGTTTATAAACACATGGGGGATATAAATTAGTGAAGGAGATTTGCATGGGGTTTATAAACCCATGGGGGATATAGATTAGTGAAGAAGCTGAGAACAGGGTTTATAAATACACGGGGGATATAGATTAGTGAAGGAGGTTAGCATAGGGTTTATAAACCCATTGGGGATATAGATTAGTGAAGGAGGTTAGCATAGGGTTTATAAACCCATTGGGGATATAGATTAGTGAAGGAGGTTAGCATAGGGTTTATAAACCCATTGGGGATATAGATTAGTGAAGGAGGTTAGCATACGGTTTATAAACACACGAGGGATATAGATTAGTGAAGGAGGTCAGCATAGGGTTTATAAACACACGGGGGATATAGATTAGTGAAGGAGGTTAACATAGGGTTTATAAACACACGAGGGATATAGATTAGTGAAGGAGGTTAGCATACGGTTTATAAACACACGGGGGATATAGATTAGTGAAGGAAGTTAGCACAGGGTTTATAAACACACGGGGGATATAGATTAGTGAAGGAGGTTAGCACAGTGTTTATAAACACACGGGGGATATAGATTAGTGAAGGAGGTTAGCACAGAGTTTATAAACACACGGGGGATATAGATTAGTGAAGGAGGTTAGCATAGGGTTTATAAACACACGGGGGATATAGATGAGTGAAGGAGGTTAGCATAGGGTTTATAAACCCATTGGGGATATAGATTAGTGAAGGAGGTTAGCATATGGTTTATAAACCCATGGGGGATATAGATTAGTGAAGGAGGTTAGCATAGGGTTTATAAACCCATGGGGGATATAGATTAGTGAAGAAGCTGAGAACAGTGTTTATAAACACATGGGGGATATAAATTAGTGAAGGACGTTAGCATAGGGTTTATAAACCCATGGGGGATATAGATTAGTGAAGGAGGTTCGCATAGGGTTTATAAACCCATTGGGGATATAGATTAGTGAAGGACGTTAGCATACGGTTTATAAACACACGAGGGATATAGATTAGTGAAGGAGGTCAGCATAGGGTTTATAAACACACGGGGGATATAGATTAGTGAAGGAGGGTAACATAGGGTTTATAAACACACGAGTGATATAGATTAGTGAAGGAGGTTAGCATACGGTTTATAAACACACGGGGGATATAGATCAGTGAAGGAAGTTAGCACAGGGTTTATAAACACACGGGGGATATAGATTAGTGAAGGAGGTTAGCACAGGGTTTATAAACACACGGGGGTTATAGATTAGTGAAGGAGGTTAGCACAGAGTTTATAAACACACGGGGGATATAGATTAGTGAAGGAGGTTAGCATAGGGTTTATAAACACACGGGGGATATAGATGAGTGAAGGAGGTTAGCATAGGGTTTATAAACCCATTGGGGATATAGATTAGTGAAGGAGGTTAGCATATGGTTTATAAACCCATGGGGGATATAGATTAGTGAAGGAGGTTAGCATAGGGTTTATAAACCCATGGGGGATATAGATTAGTGAAGAAGCTGAGAACAGGGTTTATAAACACATGGGGGATATAAATTAGTGAAGGACGTTAGCATAGTGTTTATAAACCCATGGGGGATATAGATTAGTGAAGAAGCTGAGAACAGGGTTTATAAACACACGAGGGATATAGATTAGTGAAGGAAGTCAGCATAGGGTTTATAAACCCATTGGGGATATAGATTAGTGAAGAAGCTGAGAACAGGGTTTATAAACACATGGGGGATATAAATTAGCGAAGGAGGTTAGCATAGGGTTTATAAACCCATGGGGGATATAGATTAGTGAAGGAGGTTAGCATATGGTTTATAAACTCATGGGGGATATAGATTAGTGAAGGAGGTTAGCATAGGGTTTATCAACCCATGGGGGATATAGATTAGTGAAGAAGCTGAGAACAGGGTTTATGAACACATGGGGGATATAAATTAGTGAAGGACGTTAGCATAGGGTTTATAAACCCATTGGGGATATAGATTAGTGAAGGAGGTTAGCATAGGGTTTATAAACCCATTGGGGATATAGATTAGTGAAGGAGGTTAGCATAGGGTTTATAAACCCATTGGGGATATAGATGAGTGAAGGAGGTTAGCATACGGTTTATAAACACACGAGGGATATAGATTAGTGAAGGAGGTCAGCATAGGGTTTATAAACACACGGGGGATATAGATTAGTGAAGGAGGTTAACATAGGGTTTATAAACACACGAGGGATATAGATTAGTGAAGGAGGTTAGCATACGGTTTATAAACACACGGGGGATATAGATTAGTGAAGAAGCTGAGAACAGGGTTTATAAACACATGGGGGATATAAATTAGTGAAGGAGGTTTGCATGGGGTTTATAAACCCATGGGGGATATAGATTAGTGAAGAAGCTGAGAACAGGGTTTATAAATACACGGGGGATATAGATTAGTGAAGGAGGTTAGCATAGGGTTTATAAACCCATTGGGGATATAGATTAGTGAAGGAGGTTAGGATAGGGTTTATAAACCCATTGGGGATATAGATTAGTGAAGGAGGTTAGCATAGGGTTTATAAACCCATTGGGGATATAGATTAGTGAAGGAGGTTAGCATACGGTTTATAAACACACGAGGGATATAGATTAGTGAAGAAGGTCAGCATAGGGTTTATAAACACACGGGGGATATAGATTAGTGAAGGAGGTTAACATAGGGTTTATAAACACACGAGGGATATAGATTAGTGAAGGAGGTTAGCATACGGTTTATAAACACACGGGGGATATAGATTTGTGAAGGAAGTTAGCACAGGGTTTATAAACACACGGGGGATATAGATTAGTGAAGGAGGTTAGCACAGGGTTTATAAACACACGGGGGATATAGATTAGTGAAGGAGGTTAGCACAGAGTTTATAAACACACGGGGGATATAGATTAGTGAAGGAGGTTAGCATAGGGTTTATAAACACACGGGGGATATAGATGAGTGAAGGAGGTTAGCATAGGGTTTATAAACCCATTGGGGATATAGATTAGTGAAGGAGGTTAGCATATGGTTTATAAACCCATGGGGGATATAGATTAGTGAAGGAGGTTAGCATAGGGTTTATAAACCCATGGGGGATATAGATTAGTGAAGAAGCTGAGAACAGGGTTTATAAACACATGGGGGATATAAATTAGTGAAGGACGTTAGCATAGGGTTTATAAACCCATGGGGGATATAGATTAGTGAAGAAGCTGAGAACAGGGTTTATAAACACACGAGGGATATAGATTAGTGAAGGAAGTCAGCATAGGGTTTATAAACCCATTGGGGATATAGATTAGTGAAGAAGCTGAGAACAGGGTTTATAAACACATGGGGGATATAAATTAGCGAAGGAGGTTAGCATAGGGTTTATAAACCCATGGGGGATATAGATTAGTGAAGGAGGTTAGCATATGGTTTATAAACTCATGGGGGATATAGATTAGTGAAGGAGGTTAGCATAGGGTTTATCAACCCATGGGGGATATAGATTAGTGAAGAAGCTGAGAACAGGGTTTATAAACACATGGGGGATATAAATTAGTGAAGGACGTTAGCATAGGGTTTATAAACCCATTGGGGATATAGATTAGTGAAGGAGGTTAGCATAGGGTTTATAAACCCATTGGGGATATAGATTAGTGAAGGAGGTTAGCATAGGGTTTATAAACCCATTGGGGATATAGATTAGTGAAGGAGGTTAGCATACGGTTTATAAACACACGAGGGATATAGATTAGTGAAGGAGGTCAGCATAGGGTTTATAAACACACGGGGGATATAGATTAGTGAAGGAGGTTAACATAGGGTTTATAAACACACGAGGGATATAGATTAGTGAAGGAGGTTAGCATACGGTTTATAAACACACGGGGGATATAGATTAGTGAAGGAAGTTAGCACAGGGTTTATAAACACACGGGGGATATAGATTAGTGAAGGAGGTTAGCACAGAGTTTATAAACACACGGGGGATATAGATTAGTGAAGGAGGTTAGCATAGGGTTTATAATCACACGGGGGATATAGATGAGTGAAGGAGGTTAGCATAGGGTTTATAAACCCATGGGGGATATAGATTAGTGAAGGAGGTTAGCATAGGGTTTATAAACCCATTGGGGATATAGATTAGTGAAGGAGGTTAGCATAGGGTTTATAAACCGATTGGGGATATAGATTAGTGAAGGAGGTTAGCATAGGGTTTATAAACCCATTGGGGATATAGATTAGTGAAGGAGGTTAGCATACGGTTTATAAACACACGAGGGATATAGATTAGTGAAGGAGGTCAGCATAGGGTTTATAAACACACGGGGGATATAGATTAGTGAAGGAGGTTAACATAGGGTTTATAAACACACGAGGGATATAGATTAGTGAAGGAGGTTAGCATACGGGTTATAAACACACGGGGGATATAGATTAGTGAAGGAAGTTAGCACAGGGTTTATAAACACACGGGGGATATAGATTAGTGAAGGAGGTTAGCACAGGGTTTATAAACACACGGGGGATATAGATTAGTGAAGGAGGTTAGCACAGAGTTTATAAACACACGGGGGATATAGATTAGTGAAGGAGGTTAGCATAGGGTTTATAAACACACGGGGGATATAGATGAGTGAAGGAGGTTAGCATAGGGTTTATAAACCCATTGGGGATATAGATTAGTGAAGGAGGTTAGCATATGGTTTATAAACCCATGGGGGATATAGATTAGTGAAGGACGTTAGCATAGGGTTTATAAACCCATGGGGGATATAGATTAGTGAAGAAGCTGAGAACAGGGTTTATAAACACATGGGGGATATAAATTAGTGAAGGACGTTAGCATAGGGTTTATAAACCCATGGGGGATATAGATTAGTGAAGAAGCTGAGAACAGGGTTTATAAACACACGAGGGATATAGATTAGTGAAGGAAGTCAGCATAGGGTTTATAAACCCATTGGGGATATAGATTAGTGAAGAAGCTGAGAACAGGGTTTATAAACACATGGGGGATATAAATTAGCGAAGGAGGTTAGCATAGGGTTTATAAACCCATGGGGGATATAGATTAGTGAAGGAGGTTAGCATAAGGTTTATAAACTCATGGGGGATATAGATTAGTGAAGGAGGTTAGCATAGGGTTTATCAACCCATGGGGGATATAGATTAGTGAAGAAGCTGAGAACAGGGTTTATAAACACATGGGGGATATAAATTAGTGAAGGACGTTAGCATAGGGTTTATAAACCCATGGGGGATATAGATTAGTGAAGAAGCTGAGAACAGGGTTTATAAACACACGAGGGATATAGATTAGTGAAGGAGGTTAACATAGGGTTTATAAACCCATTGGGGATATAGATTAGTGAAGAAGCTGAGAACAGGGTTTATAAACCCATTGGGGATATAGATTAGTGAAGGAGGTTAGCATATGGTTTATAAACTCATGGGGGATATAGATTAGTGAAGGAGGTTAGCATAGGGTTTATCAACCCATGGGGGATATAGATTAGTGAAGAAGCTGAGAACAGGGTTTATAAACACACGAGGGATATAGATTAGTGAAGGAGGTTAACATAGGGTTTATAAACCCATTGGGGATATAGATTAGTGAAGGAAGTTAGCATAGGGTTTATAAACACACGGGGGATATTGCTTTGTGAAGGAGGTTAGCATACATTTTATAAACCTATGGGGGATATAGATTAGTGAAGAAGCTGAGAACAGGGTTTATAAACACATGGGGATATAGATTTGTGAAGGAGGTTAGCATGGGGTTTATAAACACACGGGGGATATAGATGAGTGAAGGAGGTTAGCATAGGGTTTATAAACCCATTGGGGATATAGATTAGTGAAGGAGGTTAGCATACGGTTTATAAACCCATGGGGGATATAGATTAGTGAAGGAGGTTAGCATACGGTTTACAAACCCATGGGGGATATAGATGAGTGAAGGAGGTTAGCATAGGGTTTATAAACTCATTGGGGATATAGATTAGTGAAGGAGGTTAGCATAGGGTTTATAAACGCATGGGGGATATAGATTAGTGAAGAAGCTGAGAACAGGGTTTATAAACACATGGGGGATATAAATTAGTGAAGGAGGTTTGCATGGGGTTTATAAACCCATGGGGGATATAGATTAGTGAAGAAGCTGATAACAGGGTTTATAAATACACGGGGGATATAGATTAGTGAAGGAGGTTAGCATAGGGTTTATAAACACACGAGGGATATAGATTAGTGAAGGAGGTTAGCATACGGTTTATAAACACACGGGGGATATAGATTAGTGAAGAAGCTGAGAACAGGGTTTATAAACACATGGGGGATATAAATTAGTGAAGGAGATTTGCATGGGGTTTATAAACCCATGGGGGATATAGATTAGTGAAGAAGCTGAGAACAGGGTTTATAAATACACGGGGGATATAGATTAGTGAAGGAGGTTAGCATAGGGTTTATAAACCCATTGGGGATATAGATTAGTGAAGGAGGTTAGCATAGGGTTTATAAACCCATTGGGGATATAGATTAGTGAAGGAGGTTAGCATAGGGTTTATAAACCCATTGGGGATATAGATTAGTGAAGGAGGTTAGCATACGGTTTATAAACACACGAGGGATATAGATTAGTGAAGGAGATCAGCATAGGGTTTATAAACACACGGGGGATATAGATTAGTGAAGGAGGTTAACATAGGGTTTATAAACACACGAGGGATATAGATTAGTGAAGGAGGTTAGCATACGGTTTATAAACACACGGGGGATATAGATTAGTGAAGGAAGTTAGCACAGGTTTTATAAACACACGGGGGATATAGATTAGTGAAGGAGGTTAGCACAGGGTTTATAAACACACGGGGGATATAGATTAGTGAAGGAGGTTAGCACAGAGTTTATAAACACACGGGGGATATAGATTAGTGAAGGAGGTTAGCATAGGGTTTATAAACACACGGGGGATATAGATGAGTGAAGGAGGTTAGCATAGGGTTTATAAACCCATTGGGGATATAGATTAGTGAAGGATGTTAGCATATGGTTTATAAACCCATGGGGGATATAGATTAGTGAAGGAGGTTAGCATAGGGTTTATAAACCCATGGGGGATATAGATTAGTGAAGAAGCTGAGAACAGTGTTTATAAACACATGGGGGATATAAATTAGTGAAGGACGTTAGCATAGGGTTTATAAACCCATGGGGGATATAGATTAGTGAAGGAGGTTCGCATAGGGTTTATAAACCCATTGGGGATATAGATTAGTGAAGGAGGTTAGCATACGGTTTATAAACACACGAGGGATATAGATTAGTGAAGGAGGTCAGCATAGGGTTTATAAACACACGGGGGATATAGATTAGTGAAGGAGGGTAACATAGGGTTTATAAACACACGAGTGATATAGATTAGTGAAGGAGGTTAGCATACGGTTTATAAACACACGGGGGATATAGATCAGTGAAGGAAGTTAGCACAGGGTTTATAAACACACGGGGGATATAGATTAGTGAAGGAGGTTAGCACAGGGTTTATAAACACACGGGGGTTATAGATTAGTGAAGGAGGTTAGCACAGAGTTTATAAACACACGGGGGATATAGATTAGTGAAGGAGGTTAGCATAGGGTTTATAAACACACGGGGGATATAGATGAGTGAAGGAGGTTAGCATAGGGTTTATAAACCCATTGGGGATATAGATTAGTGAAGGAGGTTAGCATATGGTTTATAAACCCATGGGGGATATAGATTAGTGAAGGAGCTTAGCATAGGGTTTATAAACCCATGGGGGATATAGATTAGTGAAGAAGCTGAGAACAGGGTTTATAAACACACGAGGGATATAGATTAGTGAAGGAAGTCAGCATAGGGTTTATAAACCCATTGGGGATATAGATTAGTGAAGAAGCTGAGAACAGGGTTTATAAACACATGGGGGATATAAATTAGCGAAGGAGGTTAGCATAGGGTTTATAAACCCATGGGGGATATAGATTAGTGAAGGAGGTTAGCATATGGTTTATAAACTCATGGGGGATATAGATTAGTGAAGGAGGTTAGCATAGGGTTTATCAACCCATGGGGGATATAGATTAGTGAAGAAGCTGAGAACAGGGTTTATAAACACATGGGGGATATAAATTAGTGAAGGACGTTAGCATAGGGTTTATAAACCCATTGGGGATATAGATTAGTGAAGGAGGTTAGCATAGGGTTTATAAACCCATTGGGGATATAGATTAGTGAAGGAGGTTAGCATAGGGTTTTTAAACCCATTGGGGATATAGATGAGTGAAGGAGGTTAGCATACGGTTTATAAACACACGAGGGATATAGATTAGTGAAGGAGGTCAGCATAGGGTTTATAAACACACGGGGGATATAGACTAGTGAAGGAGGTTAACATAGGGTTTATAAACACACGAGGGATATAGATTAGTGAAGGAGGTTAGCATACGGTTTATAAACACACGGGGGATATAGATTAGTGAAGGAAGTTAGCACAGGGTTTATAAACACACGGGGGATATAGATTAGTGAAGGAGGTTAGCACAGGGTTTATAAACACACGGGGGATATAGATTAGTGAAGGAGGTTAGCACAGAGTTTATAAACACACGGGGGATATAGATTAGTAAAGGAGGTTAGCATAGGGTTTATAAACACACGGGGGATATAGATGAGTGAAGGAGGTTAGCATAGGGTTTATAAACCCATTGGGGATATAGATTAGTGAAGGAGGTTAGCATAGGGTTTATAAACCCATTGGGGATATAGATTAGTGAAGGAGGTTAGCATAGGGTTTATAAACCCATTGGGGATATAGATTAGTGAAGGAGGTTAGCATACGGTTTATAAACACACGAGGGATATAGATTAGTGAAGGAGGTCAGCATAGGGTTTATAAACACACGGGGGATATAGATTAGTGAAGGAGGTTAACATAGGGTTTATAAACACACGAGGGATATAGATTAGTGAAGGAGGTTAGCATACGGTTTATAAACACACGGGGGATATAGATTAGTGAAGGAAGTTAGCACAGGGTTTATAAACACACGGGGGATATAGATTAGTGAAGGAGGTTAGCACAGGGTTTATAAACACACGGGGGATATAGATTAGTGAAGGAGGTTAGCACAGAGTTTATAAACACACGGGGGATATAGATTAGTGAAGGAGGTTAGCATAGGGTTTATAAACACACGGGGGATATAGATGAGTGAAGGAGGTTAGCATAGGGTTTATAAACCCATTGGGGATATAGATTAGTGAAGGAGGTTAGCATATGGTTTATAAACCCATGGGGGATATAGATTAGTGAAGGAGGTTAGCATAGGGTTTATAAACCCATGGGGGATATAGATTAGTGAAGAAGCTGAGAACAGGGTTTATAAACACATGGGGGATATAGATTAGTGAAGGAAGTCAGCATAGGGTTTATAAACCCATTGGGGATATAGATTAGTGAAGAAGCTGAGAACAGGGTTTATAAACACATGGGGGATATAAATTAGCGAAGGAGGTTAGCATAGGGTTTATAAAACCATGGGGGATATAGATTAGTGAAGGAGGTTAGCATATGGTTTATAAACTCATGGGGGATATAGATTAGTGAAGGAGGTTAGCATAGGGTTTATCAACCCATGGGGGATATAGATTAGTGAAGAAGCTGAGAACAGGGTTTATAAACACATGGGGGATATAAATTAGTGAAGGACGTTAGCATAGGGTTTATAAACCCATGGGGGATATAGATTAGTGAAGAAGCTGAGAACAGGGTTTATAAACACACGAGGGATATAGATTAGTGAAGGAGGTTAACATAGGGTTTATAAACCCATTGGGGATATAGATTAGTGAAGAAGCTGAGAACAGGGTTTATAAACCCATTGGGGATATAGATTAGTGAAGGAGGTTAGCATATGGTTTATAAACTCATGGGGGATATAGATTAGTGAAGGAGGTTAGCATAGGGTTTATCAACCCATGGGGGATATAGATTAGTGAAGAAGCTGAGAACAGGGTTTATAAACACACGAGGGATATAGATTAGTGAAGGAGGTTAACATAGGGTTTATAAACCCATTGGGGATATAGATTAGTGAAGGAAGTTAGCATAGGGTTTATAAACACACGGGGGATATTGCTTTGTGAAGGAGGTTAGCATACATTTTATAAACCTATGGGGGATATAGATTAGTGAAGAAGCTGAGAACAGGGTTTATAAACACATGGGGGATATAGATTTGTGAAGGAGGTTAGCATGGGGTTTATAAACACACGGGGGATATAGATGAGTGAAGGAGGTTAGCATAGGGTTTATAAACCCATTGGGGATATAGATTAGTGAAGGAGGTTAGCATACGGTTTATAAACCCATGGGGGATATAGATTAGTGAAGGAGGTTAGCATACGGTTTACAAACCCATGGGGGATATAGATGAGTGAAGGAGGTTAGCATAGGGTTTATAAACTCATTGGGGATATAGATTAGTGAAGGAGGTTAGCATAGGGTTTATAAACCCATGGGGGATATAGATTAGTGAAGAAGCTGAGAACAGGGTTTATAAACACATGGAGGATATAAATTAGTGAAGGAGGTTTGCATAGGGTTTATAAACACACGAGGGATATAGATTAGTGAAGGAGGTTTGCATACGGTTTATAAACACATGGGGGATATAGATTAGTGAAGAAGCTGAGAACAGGGTTTATAAATACACGGGGGATATAGATTAGTGAAGGAGGTTAGCATAGGGTTTATAAACCCATTGGGGATATAGATTAGTGAAGGAGGTTAGCATAGGGTTTATAAACCCATTGGGGATATAGATTAGTGAAGGAGGTTAGCATAGGGTTTATAAACCCATTGGGGATATAGATTAGTGAAGGAGGTTAGCATACGGTTTATAAACACACGAGGGATATAGATTAGTGAAGGAGGTCAGCATAGGGTTTATAAACACACGGGGGATATAGATTAGTGAAGGAGGTTAACATAGGGTTTATAAACACACGAGGGATATAGATTAGTGAAGGAGGTTAGCATACGGTTTATAAACACACGGAGGATATAGATTAGTGAAGGAAGTTAGCACAGGGTTTATAAACACACGGGGGATATAGATTAGTGAAGGAGGTTAGCACAGGGTTTATAAACACACGGGGGATATAGATTAGTGAAGGAGGTTAGCACAGAGTTTATAAACACACGGGGGATATAGATTAGTGAAGGAGGTTAGCATAGGGTTTATAAACACACGGGGGATATAGATGAGTGAAGGAGGTTAGCATAGGGTTTATAAACTCATTGGGGATATAGATTAGTGAAGGAGGTTAGCATAGGGTTTATAAACACACGGTGGATACAGCTTTGTGAAGGAGGTTAGCATAGGGTTTATAAACTCATTGGGGATATAGATTAGTGAAGGAGGTTAGCATAGGGTTTATAAACCCATGGGGGAATATAGATTAGTGAAGAAGCTGAGAACAGGGTTTATAAACACATGGGGGATACAAATTAGTGAAGGAGGTTAGCATGGGGTTTATAAACCCATGGGGGATATAGATTAGTGAAGAAGCTGAGAACAGGGTTTATAAATACACGGGGGATATAGATTAGTGAAGGAGGTTAGCATAGGGTTTATAAACACACGGGGGATATAGATTAGTGAAGGAGGTTAACATAGGGTTTATAAACACACGAGGGATATAGATTAGTGAAGGAGGTTAGCATACGGTTTATAAACACACGGGGGATATAGATTAGTGAAGGAAGTTAGCACAGGGTTTATAAACACACGGGGGATATAGATTAGTGAAGGAGGTTAGCACAGGGTTTATAAACACACGGGGGATATAGATTAGTGAAGGAGGTTAGCACAGAGTTTATAAACACACGGGGGATATAGATTAGTGAAGGAGGTTAGCATAGGGTTTATAAACACACGGGGGATATAGATGAGTGAAGGAGGTTAGCATAGGGTTTATAAACCCATTGGGGATATAGATTAGTGAAGGAGGTTAGCATATGGTTTATAAACCCATGGGGGATATAGATTCGTGAAGGAGGTCAGCATAGGGTTTATAAACCCATTGGAGATATAGATTAGTGAAGGAGGTTAGCATAGGGTTTATAAACACACGGTGGATATAGCTTTGTGAAGGAGGTTAGCATAGGGTTTATAAACTCATTGGGGATATAGATTAGTGAAGGAGGTTAGCATAGGGTTTATAAACCCATGGGGGAATATAGATTAGTGAAGAAGCTGAGAACAGGGTTTATAAACACATGGGGGATATAAATTAGTGAAGGAGGTTAGCATGGGGTTTATAAACCCATGGGGGATATAGATTAGTGAAGAAGCTGAGAACAGGGTTTATAAATACACGGGGGATATAGATTAGTGAAGGAGGTTAGCATAGGGTTTATAAACCCATTGGGGATATAGATTAGTGAAGGAGGTTAACATAGGGTTTATAAACACACGAGGGATATAGATTAGTGAAGGAGGTTAGCATACGGTTTATAAACACACGGGGGATATAGATTAGTGAAGGAAGTTAGCACAGGGTTTATAAACACACGGGGGATATAGATTAGTGAAGGAGGTTAGCACAGGGTTTATAAACACACGGGGGATATAGATCAGTGAAGGAAGTTAGCACAGGGTTTATAAACACACGGGGGATATAGATTAGTGAAGGAGGTTAGCACAGGGTTTATAAACACACGGGGGTTATAGATTAGTGAAGGAGGTTAGCACAGAGTTTATAAACACACGGGGGATATAGATTAGTGAAGGAGGTTAGCATAGGGTTTATAAACACACGGGGGATATAGATGAGTGAAGGAGGTTAGCATAGGGTTTATAAACCCATTGGGGATATAGATTAGTGAAGGAGGTTAGCATATGGTTTATAAACCCATGGGGGATATAGATTAGTGAAGGAGCTTAGCATAGGGTTTATAAACCCATGGGGGATATAGATTAGTGAAGAAGCTGAGAACAGGGTTTATAAACACATGGGGGATATAAATTAGTGAAGGACGTTAGCATAGTGTTTATAAACCCATGGGGGATATAGATTAGTGAAGAAGCTGAGAACAGGGTTTATAAACACACGAGGGATATAGATTAGTGAAGGAAGTCAGCATAGGGTTTATAAACCCATTGGGGATATAGATTAGTGAAGAAGCTGAGAACAGGGTTTATAAACACATGGGGGATATAAATTAGCGAAGGAGGTTAGCATAGGGTTTATAAACCCATGGGGGATATAGATTAGTGAAGGAGGTTAGCATATGGTTTATAAACTCATGGGGGATATAGATTAGTGAAGGAGGTTAGCATAGGGTTTATCAACCCATGGGGGATATAGATTAGTGAAGAAGCTGAGAACAGGGTTTATAAACACATGGGGGATATAAATTAGTGAAGGACGTTAGCATAGGGTTTATAAACCCATTGGGGATATAGATTAGTGAAGGAGGTTAGCATAGGGTTTATAAACCCATTGGGGATATAGATTAGTGAAGGAGGTTAGCATAGGGTTTTTAAACCCATTGGGGATATAGATGAGTGAAGGAGGTTAGCATACGGTTTATAAACACACGAGGGATATAGATTAGTGAAGGAGGTCAGCATAGGGTTTATAAACACACGGGGGATATAGATTAGTGAAGGAGGTTAACATAGGGTTTATAAACACACGAGGGATATAGATTAGTGAAGGAGGTTAGCATACGGTTTATAAACACACGGGGGATATAGATTAGTGAAGGAAGTTAGCACAGGGTTTATAAACACACGGGGGATATAGATTAGTGAAGGAGGTTAGCACAGGGTTTATAAACACACGGGGGATATAGATTAGTGAAGGAGGTTAGCACAGAGTTTATAAACACACGGGGGATATAGATTAGTAAAGGAGGTTAGCATAGGGTTTATAAACACACGGGGGATATAGATGAGTGAAGGAGGTTAGCATAGGGTTTATAAACCCATTGGGGATATAGATTAGTGAAGGAGGTTAGCATAGGGTTTATAAACCCATTGGGGATATAGATTAGTGAAGGAGGTTAGCATAGGGTTTATAAACCCATTGGGGATATAGATTAGTGAAGGAGGTTAGCATACGGTTTATAAACACACGAGGGATATAGATTAGTGAAGGAGGTTAACATAGGGTTTATAAACACACGAGGGATATAGATTAGTGAAGGAGGTTAGCATACGGTTTATAAACACACGGGGGATATAGATTAGTGAAGGAAGTTAGCACAGGGTTTATAAACACACGGGGGATATAGATTAGTGAAGGAGGTTAGCACAGGGTTTATAAACACACGGGGGATATAGATTAGTGAAGGAGGTTAGCACAGAGTTTATAAACACACGGGGGATATAGATTAGTGAAGGAGGTTAGCATAGGGTTTATAAACACACGGGGGATATAGATTAGTGAAGGAGGTTAGCATAGGGTTTATAAACCCATTGGGGATATAGATTAGTGAAGGAGGTTAGCATATGGTTTATAAACCCATGGGGGATATAGATCAGTGAAGGAGGTTAGCATAGGGTTCATAAACCCATGGGGGATATAGATTAGTGAAGAAGCTGAGAACAGGGTTTATAAACACATGGGGGATATAGATTAGTGAAGGAAGTCAGCATAGGGTTTATAAACCCATTGGGGATATAGATTAGTGAAGAAGCTGAGAACAGGGTTTATAAACACATGGGGGATATAAATTAGCGAAGGAGGTTAGCATAGGGTTTATAAAACCATGGGGGATATAGATTAGTGAAGGAGGTTAGCATATGGTTTATAAACTCATGGGGGATATAGATTAGTGAAGGAGGTTAGCATAGGGTTTATCAACCCATGGGGGATATAGATTAGTGAAGAAGCTGAGAACAGGGTTTATAAACACATGGGGGATATAAATTAGTGAAGGACGTTAGCATAGGGTTTATAAACCCATGGGGGATATAGATTAGTGAAGGAGGTTAGCATAGGGTTTATCAACCCATGGGGGATATAGATTAGTGAAGAAGCTGAGAACAGGGTTTATAAACACACGAGGGATATAGATTAGTGAAGGAGGTTAACATAGGGTTTATAAACCCATTGGGGATATAGATTAGTGAAGGAAGTTAGCATAGGGTTTATAAACACACGGGGGATATTGCTTTGTGAAGGAGGTTAGCATACATTTTATAAACCTATGGGGGATATAGATTAGTGATGAAGCTGAGAACAGGGTTTATAAACACATGGGGGATATAGATTTGTGAAGGAGGTTAGCATGGGGTTTATAAACACACGGGGGATATAGATGAGTGAAGGAGGTTAGCATAGGGTTTATAAACCCATTGGGGATATAGATTAGTGAAGGAGGTTAGCATACGGTTTATAAACCCATGGGGGATATAGATTAGTGAAGGAGGTTAGCATACGGTTTACAAACCCATGGGGGATATAGATGAGTGAAGGAGGTTAGCATAGGGTTTATAAACTCATTGGGGATATAGATTAGTGAAGGAGGTTAGCATAGGGTTTATAAACCCATGGGGGATATAGATTAGTGAAGAAGCTGAGAACAGGGTTTATAAACACATGGAGGATATAAATTAGTGAAGGAGGTTTGCATAGGGTTTATAAACACACGAGGGATATAGATTAGTGAAGGAGGTTAGCATACGGTTTATAAACACATGGGGGATATAGATTAGTGAAGAAGCTGAGAACAGGGTTTATAATCACATGGGGGATATAAATTAGTGAAGGAGGTTAGCATAGGGTTTATAAACACACGAGGGATATAGATTAGTGAAGGAGGTTAGCATAGGGTTTATAAACCCATTGGGGATATAGATTAGTGAAGGAGGTTAGCATAGGGTTTATAAACCCATTGGGGATATAGATTAGTGAAGGAGGTTAGCATAGGGTTTATAAACACATGGGGGATATAGATTAGTGAAGAAGCTGAGAACAGGGTTTATAATCACATGGGGGATATAAATTAGTGAAGGAGGTTTGCATGGGGTTTATAAACCCATGGGGGTATAGATTAGTGAAGAAGCTGAGAACAGGGTTTATAAATACACGGGGGATATAGATTAGTGAAGGAGGTTAGCATAGGGTTTATAAACCCATTGGGGATATAGATTAGTGAAGGAGGTTAGCATAGGGTTTATAAACCCATTGGGGATATAGATTAGTGAAGGAGGTTAGCATAGGGTTTATAAACCCATTGGGGATATAGATTAGTGAAGGAGGTTAGCATACGGTTTATAAACACACGAGGGATATAGATTAGTGAAGGAGGTCAGCATAGGGTTTATAAACACACGGGGGATATAGATTAGTGAAGGAGGTTAACATAGGGTTTATAAACACACGAGGGATATAGATTAGTGAAGGAGGTTAGCATACGGTTTATAAACACACGGGGGATATAGATTAGTGAAGGAAGTCAGCACAGGGTTTATAAACACACGGGGGATATAGATTAGTGAAGGAGGTTAGCACAGGGTTTATAAACACACGGGGGATATAGATTAGTGAAGGAGGTTAGCACAGAGTTTATAAACACACGGGGGATATAGATTAGTGAAGGAGGTTAGCATAGGGTTTATAAACACACGGGGGATATAGATGAGTGAAGGAGGTTAGCATAGGGTTTATAAACTCATTGGGGATATAGATTAGTGAAGGAGGTTAGCATAGGGTTTATAAACACACGGTGGATATAGCTTTGTGAAGGAGGTTAGCATAGGGTTTATAAACTCATTGGGGATATAGATTAGTGAAGGAGGTTAGCATAGGGTTTATAAACCCATGGGGGAATATAGATTAGTGAAGAAGCTGAGAACAGGGTTTATAAACACATGGGGGATACAAATTAGTGAAGGAGGTTAGCATGGGGTTTATAAACCCATGGGGGATATAGATTAGTGAAGAAGCTGAGAACAGGGTTTATAAATACACGGGGGATATAGATTAGTGAAGGAGGTTAGCATAGGGTTTATAAACCCATTGGGGATATAGATTAGTGAAGGAGGTTAACATAGGGTTTATAAACACACGAGGGATATAGATTAGTGAAGGAGGTTAGCATACGGTTTATAAACACACGGGGGATATAGATTAGTGAAGGAAGTTAGCACAGGGTTTATAAACACACGGGGGATATAGATTAGTGAAGGAGGTTAGCACAGGGTTTATAAACACACGGGGGATATAGATTAGTGAAGGAGGTTAGCACAGAGTTTATAAACACACGGGGGATATAGATTAGTGAAGGAGGTTAGCATAGGGTTTATAAACACACGGGGGATATAGATGAGTGAAGGAGGTTAGCATAGGGTTTATAAACCCATTGGGGATATAGATTAGTGAAGGAGGTTAGCATATGGTTTATAAACCCATGGGGGATATAGATTCGTGAAGGAGGTCAGCATAGGGTTTATAAACCCATTGGAGATATAGATTAGTGAAGGAGGTTAGCATAGGGTTTATAAACACACGGTGGATATAGCTTTGTGAAGGAGGTTAGCATAGGGTTTATAAACTCATTGGGGATATAGATTAGTGAAGGAGGTTAGCATAGGGTTTATAAACCCATGGGGGAATATAGATTAGTGAAGAAGCTGAGAACAGGGTTTATAAACACATGGGGGATATAAATTAGTGAAGGAGGTTAGCATGGGGTTTATAAACCCATGGGGGATATAGATTAGTGAAGAAGCTGAGAACAGGGTTTATAAATACACGGGGGATATAGATTAGTGAAGGAGGTTAGCATAGGGTTTATAAACCCATTGGGGATATAGATTAGTGAAGGAGGTTAGCATACGGTTTATAAACACACGAGGGATATAGATTAGTGAAGGAGGTCAGCATAGGGTTTATAAACAGACAGGGGATATAGATGAGTGAAGGAGGTTAGCATAGGGTTTATAAACCCATTGGGGATATAGATTAGTGAAGGAGGTTAGCATATGGTTTATAAACCCATGGGGGATATAGATTAGTGAAGGAGGTTAGCATAGGGTTTATAAACCCATGGGGGATATAGATTAGTGAAGAAGCTGAGAACAGGGTTTATAAACACATGGGGGATATAGATTAGTGAAGGAAGTCAGCATAGGGTTTATAAACCCATTGGGGATATAGATTAGTGAAGAAGCTGAGAACAGGGTTTATAAACACATGGGGGATATAAATTAGCGAAGGAGGTTAGCATAGGGTTTATAAAACCATGGGGGATATAGATTAGTGAAGGAGGTTAGCATATGGTTTATAAACTCATGGGGGATATAGATTAGTGAAGGAGGTTAGCATAGGGTTTATCAACCCATGGGGGATATAGATTAGTGAAGAAGCTGAGAACAGGGTTTATAAACACATGGGGGATATAAATTAGTGAAGGACGTTAGCATAGGGTTTATAAACCCATGGGGGATATAGATTAGTGAAGAAGCTGAGAACAGGGTTTATAAACACACGAGGGATATAGATTAGTGAAGGAGGTTAACATAGGGTTTATAAACCCATTGGGGATATAGATTAGTGAAGAAGCTGAGAACAGGGTTTATAAACCCATTGGGGATATAGATTAGTGAAGGAGGTTAGCATATGGTTTATAAACTCATGGGGGATATAGATTAGTGAAGGAGGTTAGCATAGGGTTTATCAACCCATGGGGGATATAGATTAGTGAAGAAGCTGAGAACAGGGTTTATAAACACACGAGGGATATAGATTAGTGAAGGAGGTTAACATAGGGTTTATAAACCCATTGGGGATATAGATTAGTGAAGGAAGTTAGCATAGGGTTTATAAACACACGGGGGATATTGCTTTGTGAAGGAGGTTAGCATACATTTTATAAACCTATGGGGGATATAGATTAGTGAAGAAGCTGAGAACAGGGTTTATAAACACATGGGGGATATAGATTTGTGAAGGAGGTTAGCATGGGGTTTATAAACACACGGGGGATATAGATGAGTGAAGGAGGTTAGCATAGGGTTTATAAACCCATTGGGGATATAGATTAGTGAAGGAGGTTAGCATACGGTTTATAAACCCATGGGGGATATAGATTAGTGAAGGAGGTTAGCATACGGTTTACAAACCCATGGGGGATATAGATGAGTGAAGGAGGTTAGCATAGGGTTTATAAACTCATTGGGGATATAGATTAGTGAAGGAGGTTAGCATAGGGTTTATAAACCCATGGGGGATATAGATTAGTGAAGAAGCTGAGAACAGGGTTTATAAACACATGGAGGATATAAATTAGTGAAGGAGGTTTGCATAGGGTTTATAAACACACGAGGGATATAGATTAGTGAAGGAGGTTAGCATACGGTTTATAAACACATGGGGGATATAGATTAGTGAAGAAGCTGAGAACAGGGTTTATAATCACATGGGGGATATAAATTAGTGAAGGAGGTTAGCATAGGGTTTATAAACACACGAGGGATATAGATTAGTGAAGGAGGTTAGCATAGGGTTTATAAACCCATTGGGGATATAGATTAGTGAAGGAGGTTAGCATAGGGTTTATAAACCCATTGGGGATATAGATTAGTGAAGGAGGTTAGCATAGGGTTTATAAACACATGGGGGATATAGATTAGTGAAGAAGCTGAGAACAGGGTTTATAATCACATGGGGGATATAAATTAGTGAAGGAGGTTTGCATGGGGTTTATAAACCCATGGGGGTATAGATTAGTGAAGAAGCTGAGAACAGGGTTTATAAATACACAGGGGATATAGATTAGTGAAGGAGGTTAGCATAGGGTTTATAAACCCATTGGGGATATAGATTAGTGAAGGAGGTTAGCATAGGGTTTATAAACCCATTGGGGATATAGATTAGTGAAGGAGGTTAGCATAGGGTTTATAAACCCATTGGGGATATAGATTAGTGAAGGAGGTTAGCATACGGTTTATAAACACACGAGGGATATAGATTAGTGAAGGAGGTCAGCATAGGGTTTATAAACACACGGGGGATATAGATTAGTGAAGGAGGTTAACATAGGGTTTATAAACACACGAGGGATATAGATTAGTGAAGGAGGTTAGCATACGGTTTATAAACACACGGGGGATATAGATTAGTGAAGGAAGTTAGCACAGGGTTTATAAACACACGGGGGATATAGATTAGTGAAGGAGGTTAGCACAGGGTTTATAAACACACGGGGGATATAGATTAGTGAAGGAGGTTAGCACAGAGTTTATAAACACACGGGGGATATAGATTAGTGAAGGAGGTTAGCATAGGGTTTATAAACACACGGGGGATATAGATGAGTGAAGGAGGTTAGCATAGGGTTTATAAACTCATTGGGGATATAGATTAGTGAAGGAGGTTAGCATAGGGTTTATAAACACACGGTGGATATAGCTTTGTGAAGGAGGTTAGCATAGGGTTTATAAACTCATTGGGGATATAGATTAGTGAAGGAGGTTAGCATAGGGTTTATAAACCCATGGGGGAATATAGATTAGTGAAGAAGCTGAGAACAGGGTTTATAAACACATGGGGGATACAAATTAGTGAAGGAGGTTAGCATGGGGTTTATAAACCCATGGGGGATATAGATTAGTGAAGAAGCTGAGAACAGGGTTTATAAATACACGGGGGATATAGATTAGTGAAGGAGGTTAGCATAGGGTTTATAAACCCATTGGGGATATAGATTAGTGAAGGAGGTTAACATAGGGTTTATAAACACACGAGGGATATAGATTAGTGAAGGAGGTTAGCATACGGTTTATAAACACACGGGGGATATAGATTAGTGAAGGAAGTTAGCACAGGGTTTATAAACACACGGGGGATATAGATTAGTGAAGGAGGTTAGCACAGGGTTTATAAACACACGGGGGATATAGATTAGTGAAGGAGGTTAGCACAGAGTTTATAAACACACGGGGGATATAGATTAGTGAAGGAGGTTAGCATAGGGTTTATAAACACACGGGGGATATAGATGAGTGAAGGAGGTTAGCATAGGGTTTATAAACCCATTGGGGATATAGATTAGTGAAGGAGGTTAGCATATGGTTTATAAACCCATGGGGGATATAGATTCGTGAAGGAGGTCAGCATAGGGTTTATAAACCCATTGGATATATAGATTAGTGAAGGAGGTTAGCATAGGGTTTATAAACACACGGTGGATATAGCTTTGTGAAGGAGGTTAGCATAGGGTTTATAAACTCATTGGGGATATAGATTAGTGAAGGAGGTTAGCATGGGGTTTATAAACCCATGGGGGATATAGATTAGTGAAGAAGCTGAGAACAGGGTTTATAAATACACGGGGGATATAGATTAGTGAAGGAGGTTAGCATAGGGTTTATAAACCCATTGGGGATATAGATTAGTGAAGGAGGTTAGCATACGGTTTATAAACACACGAGGGATATAGATTAGTGAAGGAGGTCAGCATAGGGTTTATAAACACACAGGGGATATAGATTAGTGAAGGAGGTTAACATAGGGTTTATAAACACACGAGGGATATAGATTAGTGAAGGAAGTTAGCACAGGGTTTATAAACACACGGGGGATATAGATTAGTGAAGGAGGTTAGCACAGGGTTTATAAACACACGGGGGATATAGATTAGTGAAGGAGGTTAGCACAGGGTTTATAAACACACGGGGGATATAGATTAGTGAAGGAGGTTAGCACAGAGTTTATAAACACACGGGGGATATAGATTAGTGAAGGAGGTTAGCATAGGGTTTATAAACACACGGGGGATATAGATGAGTGAAGGAGGTTAGCATAGGGTTTATAAACCCATTGGGGATATAGATTAGTGAAGGAGGTTAGCATATGGTTTATAAACCCATGGGGGATATAGATTAGTGAAGAAGCTGAGAACAGGGTTTATAAACACATGGGGGATATAAATTAGTGAAGGAGGTTAGCATGGGGTTTATAAACCCATGGGGGATATAGATTAGTGAAGAAGCTGAGAACAGGGTTTATAAACACATGGGGGATATAAATTAGTGAAGGAGGTTAGCATATGGTTTATAAACCCATGGGGGATATAGATTCGTGAAGGAGGTCAGCATAGGGTTTATAAACCCATTGGAGATATAGGTTAGTGAAGGAGGTTAGCATAGGGTTTATAAACACACGGGGGATATAGCTTTGTGAAGGAGGTTAGCATACGTTTTATAAACCCATGGGGGATATAGATTAGTGAAGAAGCTGAGAACAGGGTTTATAAACACATGGGGGATATAGATTAGTGAAGGAGGTTAGCATGGGGTTTATAAACACACTGGGGATATAGATGAGTGAAGGAGGTTAGCATAGAGTTTATAAACCCATGGGGGATATAGATTCGTGAAGGAGGTCAGCATAGGGTTTATAAACCCATTGGAGATATAGATTAGTGAAGGAGGTTAGCATAGGGTTTATAAACACACGGGGGATATAGCTTTGTGAAGGAGGTTAGCATACGTTTTATAAACCCATGGGGGATATAGATTAGTGAAGAAGCTGAGAACAGGGTTTATAAACACATGGGGGATATAGATTAGTGAAGGAGGTTAGCATGGGGTTTATAAACACACTGGGGATATAGATGAGTGAAGGAGGTTAGCATAGAGTTTATAAACCCATGGGGGATATAGATTAGTGAAGGAGGTTAGCATATGGTTTATAAACCCATGGGGGATATAGATTATTGAAGGAGGTTAGCATAGGGTTTATAAACACTTGGAGGATATAGATTAGTGAAGGAGGTTAGCATAGGGTTTATAAACACACGGAGGATATAGATTAGTGAAGGAGGTTAGCATAGGGTTTATAAACACACGGAGGATATAGATTAGTGAAGGAGGTTAGCATAGGGTTTATAAACACACAGGGAATATAGATGAGTGAAGGAGGTCAGCATAGGGTTTATAAACCCATTGGGGATATAGATTAGTGAAGGAGGTTAGCTTAGGGTTTATAAACCAATTGGGGATATAGATTAGTGAAGGAGGTTATCATAGGGTTTATAAACACACGGGGGATATAGATTAGTGAAGGAAGTCAGCAGAGGGTTTATAAACCCTTGGGGGATATAAATTAGTGAAGGAGGTCAGCATAGGGTTTATAAACCCATGGGGGATATAGATTAGTGAAGGAGGTTAGCATAGGGTTTATAAACACACGAGGATATAGATTAGTGAAGGTGGTTAGCATATGGTTTATAAACCCATGGGGGATATAGATTAGTGAAGGAGGTTATCATAGGGTTTATAAACACACGGGGATATAGATTAGTGAAGGAGGTCAGCAAAGGGTTAATAAATCCACAGGGGTTACAGATTAATGAAAGAGGTGAGCACAAGGTTTATAAGATGACAGGAAATATAGTTGAGATGGTCACCGGCTTTATCCCAGGGTCTGAATAGTTGAATGTGAGACTATAATGATTTAAGTTGGACTTGTGGGATATCTTGTTTATGCAGAGGACAGTGGGCATTTGAAACAAGCTGCCAGAGGAAATGATTGAAATGGGGTCCAGCTACTACGTTAAGGGTCAGTGTACACAGAGAAGAAATCTTAGATGGATATAGAGTCATGGACTACTACAGCACAGAAAGAAAAGCTCTTTGTCACATCTAATCCATGCCGATCTTGTTTTCGGCCTAGACCACAACCACAACCCTCCACACCTCCATCATCCA
The DNA here is from genome assembly GCF_030144855.1 of Hypanus sabinus. NCBI lineage: Eukaryota > Metazoa > Chordata > Chondrichthyes > Myliobatiformes > Dasyatidae > Hypanus > Hypanus sabinus. Next base: position 74,704,436 of record NC_082722.1, on the reverse strand, counting down.
TGTATCTACTCACACTTCTCATAAATGTTACATCTGAGCCTGCCTCCACCATCTCTGCTGACGACTCACCCCACACTCTCACCACTGTCTAAGTGAAGTACTTCCTCCTGTGTTGCCTTTGAACATTTCAACTTTTACTCTTAATCCATGACCTCTAGTTCTAGTTACTCCTAACGTCAGTGGAAAAAAACCTTATCTATACCCCTCACAATTTTGTATACAAGATTCCTCTAATTCTCCAGGGAAAAAAGTCGAACCTATCTAATCTTTCACTGTAGCTCAAGTCCTCAAGTCCTGGCTACATCCTTATATCTCTTCTCTGTATTCTTTCAAACTTATTTACATCTTTACTGCAGGTAGGTGACCAGGACTGCATACAGTATTCCAAATTAGGCCTCACGGATGTCTTACACTATTTCAACATAACGTCTTAACTCCTGTACTCAGTGTGCTGACTTAGAAAGTCCAATATGCCAAAAGGTGTCTTTATGACCCAATCTACCTGTGATGCCACTTTCAAGGAATTATGTGTCAGTATTTCCAGATTTCTCTGTTCTTCCACACTCATTAGTGCCCTACATTTTACTGTGTAACTCTTACCCTGGTTAGTCCACCCAAAGTGCAACACCCAACACTTTTCAGCGTTAAGCTCCATCTGCTATTTTTCAGACCACTTTTCCAGCTGGTTCAGATCCCTATGCATTGATTGATTGACTTACTATAATTTTGCATTTGCACAATTTGACAAATACTATTACATTGAGATCATGATACATAGAAGCAGAATTAAGCTATATGGCTCATTGAATCCGCTCCACCATTCTATGAAAGCTTGTGGCGACCCATTTCCTAGCGTATCCGAACCGACTCACAATTAGATAGCCTACGGGGGTTTGCGAGCACAGAGCTTTGGAGCCTCTGTGCCATGGGGGGCCGGTTGACAGAGGCTTAAAAGTGAGGCTGAAGTTTTCGAATAAAGTTTTTTCCTTCGACTGCAGTTACCGATTCCGTGTCATAATTTTAGCGCTGCGTGTAGCTCACCGCTACAAGCTGATATATTATCCCTCTCAACCCCATTCTCCTTGCTTCTCCCCATAACCTTTGACCCTCTGACTAATGAAGAACATGTCAACCTCCGCTTTGTCCTGACGAAGGGTCTCGGCCTGAAACATGCTGCCTGGCCTGCTGTGTTCCACCAGCATTTTGTGTGTGTTCTTTAAATATACCTAATGACTTGACCTCCGCAGCTATATGTTGCAATGAACTCCACAGATTCTCCACCCTCTGGCTAAAGAAATTCCTCCTCATCTCTGCTCCAAAGGGACTTCCCTGCATTCTGGAATAACATTGCATGGTCTCTAATCTGATGGCATGAATATCAATTTCTCCTTTCGGTATGTTTTTTCTCTTCTATTTCTCTCTGCTTCTCTTCTCCACTCTGGCCTCTTATCTTTTCTCCTCACCTACCTAATACCTCCTCCTGGTGCTCTTCCTTCTTCGCTTTTTCCCATAGTCCACTCTCCTCTCTTGTCAGATTCCTTCTTCTTCAGCCCTTTATGTTTCCTACCCACCTAGCTTCACTTATCACCTTCTAGCTAATCCTCATTTCCCTCCCCAGCCTTTGTTTTATTCTGATCTCTTCCACCTCCCTTTCCAGACCTGAAAAAGTGTCTCGGCCCGAAACGTCGACTGTTTATTCATTTCCGTAGATGCTGCCTGACCTGCTGAGTTCCACCAGCATTTTGTCTGTGTTCCTCCCCGTAAAATACTGTTCCTCCTCAGGTGCTGGGTAAGTGGTTTCAGCATCCATTTGGGTCCACTGACCATGCGGGACAGAGGGTTTAAATAAAGAATCTCGCTGCTGCCCCGCAGCTTGCTCTTGTCTTATGATAATAGAACTTTCAGAGCTGGAGTGAGCTGTAGAGAAGGAAATGAGGGGTTGCATTCCATTGACTTCTACACATCTGTCATAAATTAATGATTTTCTTTTTTATTTCAAACAGCGAGTGTGCATCACTTCTTCTGTCACTCAGTGTTGATTCCTTGACAGTCGTGGAGAATTCTTAACCAAACCCCATTTATCATACTCCAAGTACCTTCCAGTACGATTGTCAGCGAATCACAGAGACGTACAGTGAAAGCACTTAAACAACAGAGATGTCCTGCCGTTTTACTAACATGGACATTGAGTAGGATTTCTCGAGCTCCTGTCCTCAGCAATGAAACCACTGGCAGGCATTGCAGGCAGCAGATTGAGATTGCTTTCTGTTGTGCTGTTTCAGATGACAGATTAGAGATCCACCTTCTGTAACCCAAACTGACCCAATGTCAAGAATCAAATTCACTGCTGTCATGTGTCTCACAGTACAGATGCCACAGTGGCGTAGAGAGTAGAGCTGCTGCCTCTCTCCACCAGAGACACAGGTTCAGTTCTGACTTTTTCCGCAGTCTGTTCGGAGTTTAGTATTGATTTCTTATTGACACATGTACCAAGAGGGTGGTACGGTAGCATAGTGGTTGGCACAATGCTTAACAGTACAGTTGACCCAGGTTCACTTCCCGTCACTGTCTGAAAGGAGTTTGTTTGTATGTTCTCCCTGTGAGCACATGGGTTTCCTCCGGGTGCTCTGGTTTCCTCTCAGAGTCCGAAGGCATAGGTTAATTAGTCAGCATCAATTGTCCTATGATTAAGCTCGGAATAAGTTGGAGGTTTGCTGGGTGGCACAGCTCAAAGACCCGGAAGGGTCTATTCCATGTTGTTCCTCAATAAGTAAATAAATAAATATAGAGCGATAAAGTAATCTTGCCATTCACTTTACCTCTTCATGTCTTTTATTCAGAGGGTGACGCAGGAGCATGTTGTGCAGTGTATTCACTTTGCAGCACCAGTAATCACTGATTGGGGTTCAATTCCCACTGCTGACTGTAAGGAGTTGGTACGTTCTCCCCCGTGACTGCGTAAGTTTCCTCTGGGTGCTTCCATTTCCTCCCACGTTCCAAAGATGTACAGGTTCGGGTCAGTGGGTTGTGAGCATGCTACTTTTGTGCCGTGAAGGTTAGAAACACTTGCAGACTGAAAGAAAGGGTCAGCTTAAATTTGTATTCTGTTTTTCAGGGCATTGAGAATTGTGTTTTCTATGTACAGCCTATGAAACTGGTGTTGTAATGCTCAGAAACCCAGTCGATAATTCATCTCCCAAAGAATGGTTCAACTTGGATCCGGTGGTCTCAGGCGGTCAGAGAGGTGAAGGGTCATACAACACTAAATTGGCCAAATTGGTCCATTCTGACTAAGATGCCAATCTAAGCTAGTCATATTAGCTGCATTTAGCCTATATCTCTCTGAAGTTTTCCTATCCGTCTCAGTTTGTACTTTGGACTCGGGCACTCTTGCCCTTGCAGATGCTCAGAATCAGAATCAGGTTTAATATCTGAATATGTTGCACAGCAGTATTATAATGCAATACATAGTAATAGTGAAAAAAATGTGAATTACAGCATGTACATGCATGTTAAATTAATAAGTAGTGCAAATATAGAAATGAAATAGTAGTGATGCAATATTCATGGGTTCAATGTCCATTCAGAAATCAGATGTCAGAGGGGAAGAAGTTGTTCCTGAATCACTGAGTGTGCGCCTTCAGGCTCCTGCCCATCTTCCCTGATGGTAACAATGAGAACAAGGCATGACCCGGATGATGGGGGATCCTTAATGATGGATGCTGCCTTTTTGAGGTATTGCTCCTTGAAAGTGTCCTGGATTCATAAATATCTGCATTTTTCCAGTTTAGTGACATCTTTCCTATAACATGGTGACCAAAACTGTACACAATAGTTTCAGGCAGTCTCACCTAAGTCATTGAGTCAAAGAATCATAGAACACTAAACACAGAAATTAGCCCTTCAGGTCCATGTTGACCTGGTCTTCTGACTAGTCTCATCTGCCTGCACCTGGACTACACCCCTCCATACCTGCCTCATCCATGTACATATCCAAATAATTTAAATGTTACCGTTAAACTTGCTTCAATACTTCTGCTGGCAGCTCTTTCCTCTCTTGTACCACCCTCTGAGTGAAAAAGTTTCCCCTCAAATTCACTTTTCACCCTAAACCTATAAGTCCAGGTATAGTCTGAACCAACTTGAAGGGAAAAGACTGAATGTATTAAACACCCCCTTCACAATTTTGTATACCTCTATAAGATTTTCCCTCATTCTTGTGAGCTCCTGCCACCAGTCTTGTACAACTGCAACATAATGCCTCAGCTCCTTAATTTGATGCCTTGACTGATGTGACAGTGTGTAAATGCCTTCTTCACCACTGTGTCCACCTTTCATCAATGGATTGAAGTTGAACAGTTCGATGGGAGATGTAGTTGCTGCTTCTCACCTGAGGTTTGAGGCTCCTTCACCTCAATATAATTTGGCAGGACATTTCCTGTGTCAGAGTCTTGGGGACCTTCAGCATGGGAACAGGTCCGTTGGTCTACCAATTCCTTGCTGACTATCAAACATCTTTTTTGGTTCCACTTAACCCTTTTTATTCTCCGCACATTCCCTTCAACTCCCCCATTTTCAACCACTCACCTGCACGTTTAGGTCAATCGATCTAATAGCCATACATTTTTCAGATGTGGGTGAAAAACCAGAGGTAACCCCCATGGTCACCAGGAAGATATGAGGACTCCATATGGAAGGTCAGGATTGAACACTGGTCACTGAAGATCAGAGGCAGTGGTCCTAATAGTAATATGCCACTCCATGTTATGACAAACACTTGTCCGTCCCCATCAATATTGGTATTGGTTTATTATTATAACATTTACTGAGATACAGTGAAATGACATCCAGACAGATCATGCCATACGTAATTACACTGAGTTACTAAAACAAACAGAATATAGATGCAGTGTTGCAGTTACAAAGAAAGTCCAGTGCAGGAATACAAATTACAGGCAAGGTCCATGGTGAAGCAGATGAGATAGACTGGGAGATCAAGAGTTTGTCTTTAAGTGCATGAAAGGTCCATTCAAGAGTCTGATAACAGTGGGGTAGAAGCTGTCCTTTAGCCTGGCAATCTGTGTTTTCAGATGTTTTCACCTTCTGCACAATGGAATGTCAGAAAAGAGAATAACAAGTTTAAGAGGGTGCCTTGATTATGTTAGTTGCTTTCAGTGTTCTCTCTGGGATCTTGCTATGAGCAACATGACTACAATAGTGACTGATCTTGTAAGAACTGGAAGTTTGAGAAAGGTCCATCATAAATGTATAAATGTTGTTCCTTCTTTGTGAACTTCCCATGTAACCCGAATTTGTTGTGTTACATGGATTTCACCCAGCAATTGTGACATCCCTGGTTCATACAGTTTTTTTGGAGCTCGGTTCCATCTAAGAAAAAATGAGGTACGAAGGTAAACTAGCCAAGAATATAAAGGAGGATAGTAAAAGCTTCTTTAGGTATGTGAATAGCAAAAAAATAGTTAAGATCAAAATTGGGCCATTGAAGACAGAAACGGGTGGATTTATTATGGGGAAGAAGGAAATGGCAGTTGAGTTGAACAAGTACTTCTGATCTGTCTTCACTAGGGAAGACACAAACAATCTCCCAGATGTAATAGGCGCCAAAGGAACTAGAGTAAAGGATGACCTGAAGGAAATTTATATTAGGCAAGAAACGGTGTTGGATAGACTGTTGAGACTGAAGGCTGATAAGTCCCCGGGACCTGATGGTCTGCATCCCAGGGTACTTAAGGAGGTGGCTCTAGAAATCGTGGACGCATTGATAATCATTTTCCAATGTTCTATAGATTCAGGAACAGTTCCTGCTGACTGGAGGATGGCTAATGTTGTCCCACTTTTCAAGAAAAGAGGGAGAGAGAAAACAGGGAATTATAGACCGGTTAGCTTGACGTCAGTGGTGGGAAAGATGCTGGAGTCAATTATAAAAGATGAAATTACGACACATTAAGATAGCAGTAGAAGGATCAGTCAGAGTCAGCATGGATTTATGGAGGAAAAATCATGCTTGACTAATCGTCTGGAGTTTTTTGAGGATGTAACTATGAAAATGAACAAGGGAGAGCCAGTGGATGTAGTGTACCTGGACTTTCAGAAAGCTTTTGATAAAGTCCCACATAGGAGATTAGTGGGCAAAATTAGGGCACATAGTACTGAGGGGAGAGTACTTGTTTATCGGGATGGAGGCCGGTGACTAGCGGGCTGCCTCAGGGATCTGTTTTGGGCCCAATGTTGTTTGTAATATACATAAATGATCTGGATGATGGGGTGGTAAATTGGATTAGTAAGTATGCCGATGATACTAAGGTAGGAGGTGTTGTGGATAATGAGGTGGGTTTTCAAAGCTTGCAGGGAGATTTATGCCGGTTAGAAGAATGGGCTGAACGTTGGCAGATGGAGTTTAATGCTGAGAAGTGTGAGGTTCTACATTTTGGCAGGAATAATCCAAATAGAACATACAGGGTAAATGGTAGGGCATTGAGGAATGCAGAGGAACAGAGAGATCTAGGAATAACAGTGCATAGTTCCCTGAAGGTGGAGTCTCATGTAGATAGGGTGGTGAAGAAGGCTTTTGGAACGCTGGCCTTTATAAATCAAAGCATTGAGTACAGAAGTTGGAATGTAATGTTAAAATTATACAAGGCATTGGTAAGGCCAAATTTAGAATATTGTGTGCAGTTCTGGTCAACGAATTATAGGAAAGGTATCAATAAATTAGAGAGAGTGCAGAGACGATTTACTAGGATGTTACCTGGGTTTCAGCACTTAAGTTACAGAGAAAGGTTGAACAAGTTAGGTCTCTATTCATTGGAGCGTAGAAGGTTGAAGGGGGATTTGATCGAGGTATTTAAAATTTTGAGAGGGATAGATAGAGTTGACGTGAATAGGTTGCTTCCATTGAGAGTAGAGCAGATTCAAACGAGAGGACATGATTTGAGAGTTAGGGGGCAGAAGTTTAAGGGAAACACGAGGGGGTATTTCTTTACTCAGAGAGTGATAGCTGTGTGGAATGAGCTTTCTGTAGAAGTAGTAGAGGCCAGTTCAGTTGTGTCATTTAAGGTAAAATTGGATAGGTGTATGGACAGGAAAGGAGTGGAGGGTTATGGGCTGAGTGGGGGTAGGTGGGACTAGGTGAGATTAAGAGTTTGGCTAGGAGGGTCGAGATGGCCTGTTTCCGTGCTGTGATTGTTATATGGTTATATGGTTATACTGACATGGATTGAAAATTGGCTGGCTGACAGGAAACAAAGAGTAGCAATGAATGGGTCCCTTTTGGAATGGCAGGCTGCGACCAGTGGGGTACCGCAAGGTTCGGTGCTGGGACTGCAGCTGTTTACAATATACATTAATGATTTAGATGAAGGGATTAAAAGTAACATTAGCAAATTTGCTGATGACTCAAAGCTGGGTGGCTGTGTAAAATGTCAGGAAGATGTTATGATAATGCGGAGTGACTTGGACAGGTTGGGTGAGTGGGCAAGTGTTTAGCAGATGCAGCTTAATGTCGATAAATGTGAGGTTATCCACTTTGGTGGCAAGAACAGGAAGGCACATTACTATCTAAATGGAGTCAAGTTAGGAAAAGGGGAAGCACAACGAGATCTAGGTGTTCTTGTACATCAGCCAATGAAAGCAAGCATGCAGGTACAGCAGGCAGTGAAGAAAGCTAATGGCATGCTGCCCTTTATAACAAGAGGAATTGAGTATAGGAGTAAAGAGGTCCTTCTGCAGCTGTACAGGGCCCTGGTGAGACCCCACCTGGAGTATTGTGTGCAGTTTTGGTCTCCAAATTTGAGTAAGGGCATTCTTGGTATTGAGGGAGTGCTGCGTAGGTTCACAAGGTTAATTCCCAGAATGGTGGGACTGTCATATGTTAAAAGATTGGAGCGACTGGGCTTGTATACACTGGAATTTAGAAGGATGAGAGGGGATCTGATTGAAACATGTAAGATTATTAAGAGATTGGACACGCTGGAGGCAGGAAGCATGTTCCTGCTGATGGGTGAGTCCAGAACTAGAGGCCACAGTTTAAGAATAAGGGGTAAGCCATTTAGAACTGAGATGCGGAAAAACTTTTTCACCCAGAGAATGGTGGATATATGGAATGCTCTGCCCCAGAAAGCAGTGGAGGCCAAGTCTCTGGATGCATTCAAGAGAGAGTTAGATAGAGCTCTTATAGATAGGGATATGGGGAGAGGGCAGAAATGGGGTACTGATTGTGTATGATCAACCATGATCACAGTGAATGGTGGTACTGGCTAGAAGGGCCGAATGGCCTACTCCTACACCTATTGTCTATTGTCTATTACATTGTCGCACAGTCTTACAGCAGTGTTACTGGCTTCAGAGAAACTCGTAGCAACCCTACCCCTCTTAACATTGGTGGCACAGCAGTGCCTGTGAGTCCTTGGAGTGCACAGTCTCACACAGTCTCTCATGATCCCACAATCAGCAATGCCTCTACATTTGGAGGAGGCTGAGACGAGCTGGACAATGTACATCTGTACTCACGTCATTCTGCAGATGTGCAGTAGGGAGCATCCCAACAAACTCCATCACTGCATGGTGTGGAAACTGTACTACGGTGGACAGGAGGGCTCTACAACACGTAGTCAAAACTGTCCAATGCATCATCTGCACCAGCCTACCTGCCATAAAGGACATACATAAGGAAAGATACTGGAAAAGGGCCAGTAACATCATAAAGGACTCTACTCATCCTGCTCATGGTCCGTTTCACCTACACCCATCAGGGAGGAGGCTATGTAGCATCCATACCAGGACCACCAGACTTAAAAGCATTTTCTTTCTCCAAGTAGTAAAGCTGATCAACACCTCCACCCATGAACCTACCCCTCACCATCCCCAACCACCAGTTTTTTATCATTTCCTGTCAAGCACCTTATGTACAGACACTCCTGTGCCTAGTATCACTTTATAGACGTACAATCAATTTATGTATATAAGCTATCTCATGTATTCATATTTATTGTATTTTTTTCTTAATATTGTGATCGTTTTCTTATTGTGTTTTTTTGTGCTGCACTGGATCCAGAGGAACAATTATTTTGATCTCCTTTACACTTGTTTACTGGAAATCACAGTAAACAATCTTTAATTTTGAGAAGCCTGGTCTCACACAATCAGCTTCAGGAACAGCTACGAGGGGTGATTGATAAGTTCGTGGCCTAAGGTAAAAGGAGTCCATTTTAGAAAACCTAGCACAATTTTTTTTTTTCAAAATAGTCCCCTCCTACATTTACACACTTAGTCCAGCAGTCATGGAGCATATGGATCTTGGACCTCCAGAAAGTGTCCACAGATGGGTGATTGATAAGTTCATGGCCTAAGGTGAAAGGAGATGAGTATTTCCCTTCAACCTTGATTGTTTAACTAACCAGCACAACAATAATTATTGTGTCAGTATAACAACAATATTCAAAGACTCCAAAACTATGTTCTCAGTAATATTATTATTATTATTATTGTTATTATTATTAGGGTTTTTTGCATTGTACAGTTTGTCTCCTTTTGCACATTGGTTGTTTGTCGGTCTTTGGGGTTAATTCTATTGTATTTCTTTATGCAAGAAAATGAAACTCAGGGTAGCATATAGTGACAAATACATACTTCAACAATACATTTACTTTGAACTTTTATTTTGATCACTGAACTATAATGAACTTTTTTTTGTTCTAATGTGTTCTTTCTTCTAAAAATTGTGTATAATTTATGCTTGTCTTGTCATGTAATGGATCTGATGCAATGTGCCTGTGAGGCTGCTGCAGGCAAGTTTCTCATTGCACCTGTGAAATATGACAATAAACTTGACTTTGAGTTTTTTGACATTATTTACAAGATTCCTTAATGTGAACAACGCTGAAAATGCCATTCAGTACAGCAGGCCACAGTCTATAATTTAGTTCCACTTGAGTCTCGTTACAGACCTAAAATGACATTCTATTTTATTCCATCTCAGCATTTAGTCAGCTAAATCATTTTTTTTTAAATTTTAGCTTTATCTCCTCCTTGAGGTGACACAATCCTGACTGTGTAAATAATCTGTGGATAAAGACGTATTTTTCTACTTGGTGAACCAGCAGATACATAGAGAATAGTGACAATGGTTCAGTTCCTGAATCTTGCTGCATTAAATTTGATATGGGGTGATTAAAGTGACCTGTCATATTTACCTGAAGTTACCAGAAGAAAGTCATGTGGGAGAACATGCAAACTCCACACAGACAGTGCCAAAGTCAGGATTGAAACTGGCTCACTAGACTTACAAGACAACAACTGTAATTGCTCTGCCACTGTGCCAATCATCTAGTGGGCTATGGCAGACACCTGTATTGGTCTGGGGCAGGGATTCCCAACCTGGGACCCACAGACCCCTTAGTTAATGATAAGGGTCCATGGCATAAATATTGTTGGGAGCCCTTGCTCTAGAGCAATGGAAATTATTTACAATATTCAGAGTGGTTACGTTGGTTGAGATAGATGGACTATTGCAAGAAAACGAAGCATGTGAGAAACTCAATGAATCAGTCAATATCTGTGGATGATAATTGGCATTCAGTTTTGGGTTCAGAATCAGGTTTATTATCACTGACATATGTTATGAACACCATTGTTACAACATTGAATCACAGTGGATTTATTTGACTTTTTTAACTCTGATCAATAGAAAACGACTCTTTTCTGTCAAGGAGAAAACGGATCTCTATAAAGTGATCTAAATTAATTACAAGTATAAAACACTACGCAGGCGAACTGGCGTACAAAATGTTGCGCACATCAGCAGAGAGGACAGCCCCAAAATGGCTCTGGGCCTTCTTCCCAAGCAAGGGGAGAAAGTCTGCGCGTGGGAAGAGACTTTTGTAATGCACCTCTGACGTCATTTCTGCCCGGAGATTGCGGAAACGGAACTGCATAAAAACCAGTGCCGTGAAGTTTGAATAAATTAGTCTGGAGTGCTACTTACAGACGGCGTGTCATTATTTCTAGCTCTGTGTGAAGCACATCACTAGACTGGTAACCCCGACAGTCCAAACGGAATTTGGACCAAAGATGATCGACTCTTCATCTGTTCACACTGTTTCGCTAAAACTGCCAACTTTCTGGATGCTGCGACCACACGTGTGGTTTAGCCAAGCAGAAGCCCAGTTCCAGATTCAACAGATATCTTCTGATTCCACATGTTACTATTACATGGTGAGCTCCCTTAACCAGGAGACAGCTGCCCAGGTTGAGGATTTCATACAGTCACCCACAGAAGATGGCAAATATGCAGTATTCAAAGCGCTGCTCATAGGGATCTTTGGCCTCTTATTGCATGAGTGAGGTTCCCCTTGCTGAACCTGGATGGTTTGGGAGACAGGCCACCTTCAGCATTAATGAACGAGATGCTGGCCCTGACTGAAGGACACAAGCCCTGCCTCATGTTTGAGCAGGCGTTCCCAGAGCAACTGCCCAAGGATATACATCTGCTACTGGCCGACGCAGATTTCAGTGACCCCCGGAAGGTGGTGGCCCGGGCAGATGTGCTGTGGAAAGCCAAGAGGGAGAGACGGGCGTCCATCAGACAGATTACCAAGCCATGCGCCCAATAGCAGGTCAGTCCAGGCCCGGCAACGGAGCGCACACAACCCAGAGGCAAGAGTGAGGAGGCCCATGAGCAGTGGTGTTTCTACCACCAGCGGTGGGGCACAGAAGCCCGCCGTTGTCGCCCGCCCTGCAAGTTCCGGGTAACGTCAGGGCCAGCCGCCGCTAATGACTATGGCGGCTGGCCACCAGGACAGCCTCGTACATCTGGGATGAACAGTCGGGACGCCATTTCTTGGTCGACACCGGAGCGGAGATCAGTGTCTTGCCCTCGACGGGGTACGACACCCGCAACAGGAAGCCAGGAACAACCACGAGGGCCGCAAACGGCAGCACGATATGGACCTATGGCACCCGCACAGTGCAGCTGCAGCTCAGAGCCAGCCGGTTCACGTGGGACTTCACACTGGCCTCCATGGCCCAACCACTCCTGAGGGCGGACTTCTTGCAAGCTCACAGCCTGCTGGTCGACTTGCAAGGGAAAAGACTGGTACATGCCGAGACTCTCCAGACATTCTCCTTGGGTGAAGCCAAGTTGCCGGTCTCACACCTGGGCTCCATAACACTGTCAGACAACAAATTCACCAGAATCCTGGCAGACTTTCCATCGGTTCTGGAACCGCAGTTCACGGCAGCCATGCCCAGACACGGAATACAGCACCACATTCCGACCCAGGGACCACCCCTCCACGCCCGCACATGAAGGCTCCCCCTGGACAAGCTCAGCCTGGCGAAGGAGGAGTTCAAGAGGATGGAGGAATTGGGGATCATTTGGTGGTCCGACAGTCCATGGGCCTCCCCCCTGCACATGGTGCCTAAAGCAGCCGGGGGCTGGAGACCATGTGGCGACTACCGCAGACTGAACGAGGCTATAATTCCTGACCGTTACCCCGTGGCGTACATACAAGACTTTGCAGCAAACTTGCACAGAGCAAGCATCTTTTCCAAAGTAGAACTCACCCGGGGATACCATCAAACCCTGGTACACCCTGAAGACATCCCCTAGACAGCACTTATCACCCCGTTTGGCCTGTTTAAATTCCTCCGAATGCCATTCGGCCTGAAGAATGCTGCACAGATAGTCCAGCGGCTAATGGATGTGGAGGGATGCGACCTGGACTTTGCGTTCATCTATTTGGATGACATTCTCACAGCTAGCAGTAGTCGTCAGGAACATCTGTCCCACCTCTGCTAGCTCTACCCCAGCCTGAGTGATTTCAGCATCACGATCAACCCAGCCAAATGCCAGTTCGGACTCAACACCATTGACTTCCTGGGCCACAGGATTACTAAAGACGGGGCAACACCTCTGCCCGCCAAGGTAGATGTGATCCGCCACTTTGCCCGGCCCAACACGGTCAAAGGCCTACAGGAGTTTGTTGGTATGGTGAACCTCTACCACCACTTCCTCCCCTCAGCAGCCCGTACCATGCGCCCTCTGTACACCCTGATGTCGGGTAAAGGCAAGGACATTACTTGGGACGAGGAGGCCGCAGCCGCTTTTGTTAAAACCAAGAAAGCCTTGGAAGATGCCGCAATGCTGGTGCACCCCAGAACGGACGTTCCAACTGCCTTCACAGTGGACGCATCCGACACAGCAGTCGGTGGGGTGCTGGAGCAACTCATCGAGGAGTGCTGGCAACCCCTGGCATTCTTCAGCAAGCACCTACGGCCACCCAAACTCAAGTACAGTGCCTTCGACTGGGAGCTGTTGGCACTATATCTGGCAATCCGGCATTTCAGGTACTTCTTAGAAGGCAGGCCGTTCACCGCGTTCACGGACCACAAACTGTTGACCTTTGCGTTCACAAAGGTGTCCGATCCCTGGTCAGCTCACCAACAGTGACATCTGTCCTACATCTCCAAGTACACGACGGACATTCAGCATGTCTCGGGAAAGGACAACGCCGTGGCAGACGCACTCTCCAGACCAGCTGTCCAGGCCCTGTCCCTGGGAGTGAACTATGCAGCACGGGTGGAGGTACAGCAGGCAGACGACAAGATGCCCAGCTACAGGACCGCAGTCTCGGGTTTGCAGACTTCCTCATAGGCCAAGGTGAAAGGACCCTCCTGTGTGATGTGGCTACTGGCCAACCTCGCCCCATCATCCCGGCAGCCTGGCGGCGGCGAGTTTTCAACTACATACACGGCTTGGCGCACCCATCTATCAGGACAACCGTCCGGCTGGTCTCCAGAAAGTTCGTGTGGCACAAACTTTGTAAACAGGTTAGCGAATGGGCCAGAATATGCGCGCAGTGCCAAACAGCCAAGGTGCAGAGGCACACTAAAGCCCCGCTGCAGCAGTTCGAACCCACCCACCGGAGGTTCGACCACATTCATGTGGATATCATGGGCCCCCTACCAGTGTCCCGAGGAGCGTGGTACCTCCTAACTACGGTAGACCGATTCATGAGATGGCCAGAGGCGGTCCCGCTCACCGACACCACCACCGATTCCTGTGCCCGAGCGCTGATTGCAACCTGGGTAGCACGCTTCGGGGATACCAGCCCACATTACCTCCAACAGAGGTGCCCAGATCACCTCCAGCCTGTGGTCGGCTGTGGCCAGCCTGTTGGGAACGCAGCTACACCACACCACTGCCTACCACCCACAGTCGAATGGACTAGTGGAACGCTTCCACTGTCACTTGAAGTCAGCTCTCATGGCCCGCCTGAGAGGACCTAACTGGGTCGACAAGCTTCCCTGGGTCCTGCTTGGAATCCGCACAGAGCCCAAAGAGGATCTGCACGCCTCGTCGGCCGAGCTGGTCTACGGCGCACTCCTGGTCATCCCAGGAGAGTTCATACCAGCCCCAAGGGGGCAAGAGGAAGAACTCGCAGCAGTCCTGGACAGACTACGCAAAAGGCTCGGCAACCTGGCCCCCGTACCGACTTCACAGCACAGACAGATCCCGACCTGCGTACCCAAAGACCTGCAGAACTGTAAGTTTGTATTTGTACGAAGGGGCGCAGACTGGGCACTGCTACGAGGGTCCATTCAAGGTGATCAGGAACAATGGGTCCACGTTGTTCTGGGCACTGGAGGGAAAGAAGAGGTTTTCATAGTGGACCGACTCAAACTGGCCCATGTGGACTTGGCGCAGCCGGTCGAGGTTCAGGCACGGCGGCGCAGAGGCAGACCTCCCAAACAGAGTCTGATCCAGACTGTGGACATTGGAGGGGTGTATCGCTGGTTCTAGGGGTGGGGTTATGTGGCGACCCACTTTCTACGCAGGCGAACCGGCTCACAGAATGGCGCGCATTGGCAGAGAGGCCAGCCCCAAAATAGTGCTGGGCCTTCTTCTTCACCAGCAAGGGGAGAAAGCCCATGCATGGGAAGAGACTTCTGTAATGCACCTCTGACGTTATTTCCACCCGGAGATTGTGGGAACGGAACTGCGTAAAAGCCAGTGCCGTGAAGTTTGAATAAACTAGTCTGGAGTGCAACTTACAGACTGCATGTCGTTATTTCTAGCTCTGTGTGTAGCACATCGGTACAACACAAAATAATTGATTGCATAAATACTCACTCCTTTTAATATGACACACCTAATAATCACTGGTGTGGCCAATCAGCTTTAGAAGTCATATAATTAGTTAATTGGAGATCACTAGTATACAGTTAAGGTATTTCAATTGACTGTAGTAAAAATACACCTGTATCTGGAAGGTCCATCTACTGCTGAGTCAGTATCCTGGCAAAAACTACACTCAAAAGAACACTCAAAGCAATTCTACCAAAAGGTTATTGAATAGCACAATTCAGGAGATGGACACAAGAAAATTTTCAAGTCACTACTATCTCTTGGAATACAGTTAAGTCAATCATCATGAAGTAGAAAGAATATGGCGCAGCTGTAAATCTGCCCAGAGCAGGCTGTTCTCAAAAACTGAGCGCAAGAAGTGAGAAAGGTCATTGAGAGACCTGTGACAAATCTGGAGGGGTTACAAGCTTCAGTGGCTGAGGTGGGAGAGACTGTGCATACAACAACTGTTGCCCGGGTATTTCACCAGTCACAGATTTAGGGAGAGTGGCAAGGAGAAAGCCACTGTTGGAAAATACTCACATGAAATCTCAGCTAGATTTTGCCAGAAGGCATGTGGGAGACTCTGAAGTCAGCTGGAAGGATGTTCCATAGTCTGATGAAACCAAAATTGAGCTTGTTGCCATCAGATTAAATCTACGATTGGCATAAGCTGAACACCACACATTATCAAAAACTCACCCTTCCTACCATGAAGCGTGGTGGTGGCTGCATCATGCTGTGGGAACGCTTCAACTGCAGCAGGCCCTGGAAGGCTTGTGAAGGTAGGGGGTAAAATAAATGCAGCAAAATACAGGGAAATCCTGGAGGAAAACCTGATAAAGTCTGCAAGCGAACTGTGACTTGAGAGAAGATTTGTTTTCTTGCAAGACGATGACCCCAAACATAAAGCCAAAGCTAAAAGGTAATGGCTCAAAACCAACAAAATCCTGGAGTGGACAAGTCACAATCCAGACCTCAATCTAATTGAGAATTTGTGGTTGGATTTAAATGACTATTCACTCATAATCCCTGTGCAATATGACAGAGCTTGAGCAGTTTTGTAAAGAAGAATGGGGAAGAATTGTAGTGTCCAGATGTACAAAGCTGATAGAGTCCTATCCACACAGACTCAAGCCTGTACTTGCTGCCAAAGGCACATCTATGAAATACTGACTTGAAAGCGTTGAGTAATTATACAATCAATTATTTTGTACTTAATAATTGTAATAAATTTAGACCAATTTGCAGAAATTTGTTTTCACTTTGACACAGCTGATTCTTTCCTGTTGATCAGTGTCAATAAAGCCAAATTAAATCCACTGTTGAATCTGCAGATGCTGGAAATAGATAAAAACACAAAATGCTGGCAGAACTCAGCAGGCCAGACTGCATCTACGGGAGGAGGTAATGACGATGTTTCGGGCCGAAACCCTTCATCAGGAGTGAAGTAACATGGGGTGGTCGAGGAGGGATAAGAAGTGGGGGGAGGGATGAAGTAGAGAGCTGGGAAGTGATAGGCTGGAGGGAAATGGGCTAGGGGGAAGGTGGAGAATTATGGGAAATAAAAGAGAAAGAAAGGTAGGGCTGGGGGGGGGAGATTATAGTGAGGGGGGAAAAGAGAGAGAAAGAGAACCAGACTAAAATAATAGATAGGGATGGGGGTAAGGTTCAAAGGCAACACGAGTGGAAAAACCCCATCCCCATCTGTATCTATTATTTTAGTCTGGTTCTCTTTCCCTCTCTTTTTCCCCCCTCACTATGATCTGTCCCCCCCAGCACTACCTTTCTTTCTCTTTTATTTCCCATAATTCTCCACCTTCCCCCTAGCCCATTTTCCTCCAGCCTATCACTTCCCAGCTCTCTACTTCATCACTCCCCCCACTTCTTATCCCCCCTCGACCATCCATGTTACTTCACTCCTGATGAACAGTTTCGGCCCGAAACCTCGTCACTACCTCCTCCCATAGATGCTGTCTGGCCTGCTGAGTTCTGGCAGCATTTTGTGTTTTTATTAAATCCAGTTATTCAATGTTGTAAAACAATAATACATGAAAACTTCCAGGGGGATAGGGGAGGGTGGTTAAATATTTCTTATAGATACTATATATACATACTTCGAAAACAAATTTACTTTGAGCTTTGACTGCACCCCATTCACAGTGCCAGAGAACTGTCTAATGCTGACAGCTCCTGAAAGAACAGCCCCCTCAACAGTACCTGATAGTCAGGGGATGGACACAGGAGAACTCTGCACTGACTGCTTACTCCTCTTCTTCTGCTGGACATTCATCCATCCAAAGCCGATACCTTGGTTGTGCCCTCCACAGTAAAAGTCTCATCTACCAGTTTTTAACCTCACAGATGTCCTTGAGTGCATCCAGCTCCAGTAGTTCCTCCATCAGTTTGCTTCCTGCTCCATAATCCGACATTTGTGGTCTCCTGTGCACAGAATTATCACCAATGTAATTGCACTAAAGCATGTCAACACATTGTCTAACAGTAACACAATAAACCCATTCAGATGTGCTGGAGTATTATTATGGGCTGTGCACATTAATTGAAATAGAAAGTGTGTGTGGGCAGTGGAAACTGGAACGGTGAGGTCTGACAAATCTAGCCATTAGTATATGTTCATCTCTTGGCAAGCTTCCCAGATTCCTTCTAATCTTCCTTCAGTCTGTTCCACATTCTATTCTGCTATGATTCCATGTACATCACGTTAGTGGTTTATGATTTTTGTGGGAAGGCTGAACCGAGTGGATCTGCTCAGAGAAAATTTCTGGGCACGTATTTGTCTTGGGAGCCCACCGTCTCCCCCTGAGAAACAGGGTGACCCTGGTTTGAGGGATAGGGAGAACAGACTGCTGAGCTCATGAGAGAATAACGCTTCCAACAAAACCCTGAGAAGTGTGACATCAGCCAACCTTCCAGAGGAAATCAGCAATCAAATATTTAAAAGGGAAGAATGGAGACAGAAAGCAGATGAGCAAGGGTCTGGAAGAATGTGAGTAAAAGAGAGGAATGGGGAAAAAGAGAGCGATAGGATGTGAAAGCCAAACAGGAGGAAAGATGAGATAAACAGAAAAGAAAAAAATGTGAAAGAGAGAGTGAGAGAAAATTGAAAGAGAGAAGGAAAGAAGCTGTGAATGTGGGAGGGAAGGAAGTGTCGCAGCTTTGGTCCAATGCTGCATCGGATAGGGGAAAACCTGAGAAAAGGCACAGAAGAGTTGCACTGAAATAAGTGTGCGACAGGAGCACCACCTTGAGGAGTAAGAGGGAATTTGGAATACCTCTCTCTCTCTCTCTCTCTCTCTCTCTCTCTCTCTCTCTCTCTCTCTCTCTCTCTCTCTCTCTCTCTCTCTCTCGGCTCTCTCTCTTCTGTCTCTATCTGTGCCCTTTCTTGTTCACTCTCACACTTCTGCCTCTCTTATTTTATTAGCCTCCATTTTCTCTCCTACTTTCAGCTATTCTTTCCTTCTCTCTGTTTCAATTTCTTTCTCACTCTCTCTTTCACTGTTTTCCTCTTTTTCTTTTTACCTCATCTTCCTCTCCTCCTGCTTGTCTTTCACTCTCATTTTCTCTTTTCTCCTGCACTCCATATTTCTCCTCTTTCTCCCTCCTTTCTTCATTCCTTCTTCTACACCCTTGCTCTTCCCCCTTTTCTCTCCCTTTTTCCCGTTTTAAGTTTTAATTTCTCTTGCTCTTTCTCTATATTCTCTGCCGTCTTTACCTTGTACTCTTTCTGCCCTCTTCCTGTGTTCCTCTCTCTCCCTTTCTGTTCATTCTCTGGAATAGTTCATTTTGTTTTAAAAATTGCGTAGTGGTGTAAGCCAGGAGCTGCCTCTTTCACATCCCTCAACGATCATTTCAGTCGGCTGGAATTTGATTTTGTGCAATAATTTAATTGTGCAAATGAAAAGAGGAGTAACGTAAAGTAGGCTGTCAGCTTTCTGCCACCCTTTTAACATTATCTCCCAAATTGAAATTCTACAAATCTTGTCCCTCATCACTTTTGATTTACGGCAGGCATCTTTGTTAATTGACTATTTGCTGTGTTATTTCTTCTTGTCTCCTCGTTTTCTAATCAAATCTTTGTGAATTGTCGGTATTAGCGTGTCGATCTTTACAATGCTTCGAGGTAGACATCCAGCACACACTGGTGAGAAAGGATCCGATTCACTCCTGCCTGCTGCTGCCTCTGTGTCCACTCTCATATCTAATAAACTATGCAAGATTTCACTCATACATGTCAGAATCAGAGAAAGGTTTGTTATTGTTGTTTTTATGAATGTGAAATTTGTTGTTTTGTGGCAGCAGTAAGTGCAAAGACTGAAATTACCATAAATTACGGAATAAATAAATAGTGAAAAATAAAAGCATTAATGAGTAGTGTTCATGGGTTTGTGGATCATTCAGAAATTTGATAGCAGATTGGAAGAAGCTGTTCCTGAATCACTGAGTGTGGATCTTCAGGCTCTTGTGTCTACATCGCCCAGTTATCGAGCATAGAACATCAGCAGAACAGAACAATGTAGACCCTTCAGCCCACAACATTGTACCAACCCTTTAACTTACTTCAAGATCAATCTAACCCATCCCCCCCACATAGAGGTCCATTTTTCTTTTATCTATGCATCTGAGTCTCTTAAATATCCCTATTGTATCTGCATCTATCACCACCCCTGGCGATAGTCCTATGAACTTGCCACTCTCTGTATGAAAAGCCTACCTCTAAAATCTCCCCTATACTTACTGATATTTCTACAATTACGTTAAAATTAGCTCCTCTCATATTAGCCACTGCCACCTTGGGGAAAAGTCTCTGGCTATCCACTCTATCTATGCCTCTCATCATCTTGTACTCCTTTGTCTAGTCACCTCTCATCCTCCTTCACTCCAAAGAGAAAAGGCCTAGCTTGCTCAACCTTTCCTCATAAAACACACTCTCTATTCCAGGCAGTGTTCTGGTAAATCTTGTCTGCACCCTCTCTAAAACTTCTACATTGTTCCTATAATGAAGTGACCAGAACTGAACAGAACTCTCTAAGTGCGATCTAACCAGAATTTTATAGAGCTGCAATATTACCTCATGGCTCCTGAACTCAATTCCCTGTGGACCCCAGGTTGGGAACCCCTACACTAGATGGGCCAAAGGGCCCATTTCTTTGCTGTAGTCGCTGACTCTATGACGTGACAATAATAAACTAATACTAATAAAATTGTGGGGGGATATAGATAGAGTGAAGACACAGAACTCCCCTCCCCTCGGGAAGAAGGAGTAAAAACTAGAGGGCAGCTGTAAAAAAAGAAGAGGTGAGCTGTGAAAGAATTAAAAGGAATGTGAGAGCCAACTCCTTCAAGCAGATGTTGGTACATATATGGAATGAGTTGTTAGAGTTGTGGCAGATACAAATACAATATTTAAGTACATGGATGGGAATAGGGCAAAATTCAGACAAATGGGACTAGTTTCGTGGACACATGGCTGGCATGGATGAGTTGGGCCGAACGGCCTGTTTCAATGATGCATCACGCTCTTGGTTCATTGCCAATCCCTATGGTTCTTTCATTCTCTGTGCTTGCTTCTGTTTAGCAGTTTTTTTTCAGTTGGGAGAAAGATACTCTTACATTTCTGTAATGCCTTCCAAAGCCTTATAATGATACCCAAGGAGATTTCCATGAGTGTGCTACACTTGATATGTAGTCACAGTTGTAATTCTAGACTTTAGTAGTGGCCAGTTTTCACACTACAGACTCTCACAGAAAGCAGAGTGAACACAAGCAGATCATTAGCTTTAATTTCAGACCCAGTTAGAATTAACAACCATAAACAATGAGTCCTGATGAAGGGTCTTGGCCCTAAATGCCAGCTCTTTATTCTTTTCCGTAAAAGGTGCCTGACTTGCTGAGTTCCTCCAGCATTTTTATATGTTACTTTGAACAAAATATTGGACTGTACTGGTATGAGTTTATTATTGTCATGTGTACTGAGGTACAATGAAAAGCTTGTCTTTCATACTGTTCATACAGATCAAATCACGCAGTGCATTGAGGTAGAACAAGATGAAACAATAACAGAATACAGAAAAAGTGTAACGGCTACAGGGAAAGTGCAGTGCAGTGCAGGTGAACAATAAGGTGTCAAATCCCCCACCACCCAGGACACAGTCTCTTCTCACTGCTGCCAATAGGGAGAAGGTACAGGAGACTCAAGACTCACACCATCAAGTTCAAGACCAGTTACTACCCCTCAACACTCAGGCTCTTGAACCAGAAGGGATAACTTCACTTGGCCCATCCTTAAACAGTTACCACAACCAATGGACTCTCTTTCAAGGACCTTTCATCTCATATTCTTGATATTTCTCATTTATTTGTTTGTTTATTTATTTATTTATTATTTCTTTCGTTTTGTACTTGCACAGGTTGTTGTCTTCTGCACTCTGGCTGAATGCTCGTTAGGTGGTCTTTTGTTGATTTCATTAGGGTTATTATCCAAGAGATTTATTGAAAATGCTCACAAGAAAATGAATCACAGGGTTGGATGGGGTGGCACATATGCACTTCGACCTTTAATGATGTAGATTGTGAGGCAAGAGTCTATCTTACTACACGAGGTCCAAGTGTCTGATAACAGTGGGACAGAAGTTGTCCTTGAGCCTGCTGGCACATGCTCTCAGGCTTTTGTATCTTCCTGTTGGAAGAGGGGAGAAAGAGAATATCCTGGGTGAGTGGAGTTTTGATATATTGATGTTCTTATTGTTATAGTGAGAAGTAAAAGCAGAGATCATGGATGCTGTCCTTGAGCTTGGTGATATGTGCTTCCAGGCTTCTGTATCATCTACACGATTGGGGGTGGGGGGGGGGCGACGAAGAAGAGAGAATGTCCAGGGTTTTGGTCAAACATTTGGCCATCTAAGCAAATGAGCTTCAGGATAAGGGCATGGGGAGAGGACAGGAATCTTTAAAGGAGGAAATATCCCTGAAAGGTCAACAGCACAATCACAAAGAGCCAGTTGGTGTCTTAGATTCTATCAAATTTCTGCAAATGTACGGTGTAGAACAGCCTGACTGGTTGTATTACCAATTGGTGAGGAGGCACCAATGCACAGGATTGAAAGTGACTGTAAAGGTTTGTAGATTCAGCCAGCTCCATGACGGCATAACCCTTTCACTAAGGCAAGTGCAGCTCCTTCCCCCATCCCTCCATCATCTTAACTGAATTTTATAGGAGTGCCTTTGAAAGTATCCTGACATGTTGCATCTCCAACTGGTAGGGAAGCAGCCAAACATCCGACCGAAAGTCCCTACAAAGGACTGTGAGAATGACTGTGAGGATCATAGGAGTCTACCTCCCAGCTATTGGAGACATTCATCAGGAGAGCTGCATATGCGGGTCCCTTAGTATTAATGTTCTCACCCATCCATTCAGCATCCTATTTGACATTCCACTCTCGGACAGAAAACTCTGATACATTAAAAACAAGAACAGTTAGTACAGGAAACAGTTTCTTTCCTCAGGTGATTAGGCTTCTCAACTCCCTGCCACATCAAATTTGGATTGTAACTGTTTCTGTTCTGTACCTGATGATATTTAATTTATGCACCACTTTTTTTATTTATGCATAATTCATCTGTAGATTTTATCTTTACTTTCCTAGGTTATACGTGTGTTATGTGAACTACAGTGCTTTACACCCCGGTTTGGAAAAATGTGGTCCCTTTTGATGGTATACATAAATATAGTTAGATGACAATAAACTTGACATCTTCAAAAGGCATTGCCTCAAGAAGGCAACATCTATCATTAAGGACACTGACCATCTGGAACATGCCCTCTTCTCACTACTACCAACATACAGAAGCCTGCAGAGCTACAGTCAATATATTAGGAATGGTTTCTTCCCCTCTGCTCTCAGGTTTCCGAAATTCAGATTCAGATTCATTTTATTGTCATTTAGAAAGCACAAGTGCAATGCAGTTAAAAAATGAGACAACGTTCCTCCAGAATGATATCACAAAAGCACATGACAAAACAGACTACACCAGAAATATCCACATAATGTTTGGCAATCCCCAATCCAGAGTCTGGAGAGGCTGCTGTGTATAAATATCACACTACCATCTTAGCACATGCCCCGGAAAGGAGCTCCAATACCACCAGACAAAACAAGACCAAAAACTAAAGCTAGAAGACCTGCACAAAACCATATAGTTACAACAGTGCAAGCAATAGCATAATTGATAAAAAAAAAAAGACCATGGGCACAGTAAAAATGGTCCAAAGATGTTAAAAGACTATAAATTCAAAAGAAACCACTACACAGTTTCCACAAGTCCTCAGAGTCCCAACAGACTCGTCATCTCATGCCGGTGGCAGAAGGGAATACCCCTTGGACTATGGGCGCTATGGACTTCCACAGCGCCGCCCGACTCAGCCTCACAGATGCAGCACACACCAAAAGTGTCCTGACCGCAGCGGACTCCGAGTCCGTCGAACCTCCGAGCCTCTGATCATCCCCTCCGGCACAGCTTTTCCGAGCACCATCTTCTGCCGAGCGTATTAAGATGCCCCCGCCAACGGCCATTGGCAATGCGACCCCAAGGACTGGGGGCCTGTTCTTCCCAGCAGAGACCCAGACCTCACAGCAGCAGCAGCAACGAAGAAGGTCTTCCTGGAGATTTCCAGATGCTCCTCTCTGCTCCAACATCCGTTTTTCATCCGATTATGATTGCGCACGGCATCCCACTTCACAAATAACAGATAATCAGCTCTGGAGTGGCCGCCGCAAGCTGTGTCGTGCCGCCATCTTGTCAGATAATAAATGTTCATGAATATCAGCTTGCTCTTCCTCCTTTGCATTCTTTATGCAGTTAATTATTATAACCAATGGTAAGTTTTATGTCTTACACGTTACTGTTGCTGCAAAATCACAAATCCCACAGCATATGCCAATGACAATAAACCTGATTCTGACTGAGATGCAACCATAAAGTTGTACAATACAGAAAAGGGGAAATATTCAAGGAGTTACCTTGACATCCTGGTCAAGATGTATAGTAAAATCTATGGTATGATATCATACTGTCCTCATTATAGGAAGCATGTGGAAGCTTTAGAGATGGTGCAGAGGAAATCTAGCAGGATGCTGCTTCGATTACAGAATATACCTTTTGAGGAAAGGTTCAGTGAACTAGGGCTTTTCTCTTTAGAGTGAAGGAGAACGAGAGGAGACTTGATACAGGTACATTGCTATATACGATGATAAGAGGCATAGATAGAATGGCCAGTGCATTTTTCTAGGGCAACATAGCTAATACAAGAGGGCATACTTTTAAGGTGATTGGAGGAAAATATGGGCAGGGGTTCCCAATTATTTTCATGCCATGGACTAATATCATTAAGCAAGAGGTCTCTGGACCCCAGGTTGAAAATTCCTGGTGTAGGGAAATGTTAGAGTTTACTTTAAACATAGAATGGTAGGTGTGTGGAACACACTACCAGGTATGATGAAAGAGACAGGTACATTAGGACTATTTAATATACTCTTAACTAAACACATGACCAACCTTAAAATGGAACGCTATGTGAGAGGGAAGTGTTAGATTTATCATGGAGTAGATTAAACGTTCAGCACAATGTTGTGATCTGAAGGGCTGGTACTGTGCTGTATTTATCTACCTGTATAAGACCATAAAGCTTTGGAGCAGGATTAGTCCATTTGGCTACTCCACCATTTGGAGTCTGCTCCATCACTGGATTAATTTCCCTCTCATCCCCATTCTCCTGCTTTCTCCCCGTAACCTGCAACTTTGACTTATCAAGAATCTAATAACCTCCACCTTAAATACACTCAATGATCTGGCCTCTGTAGCTGCCTATGGCAACAAATTCCTCAGATTCACCAGGCCTCTGGCTAAAGAAATTCATCCTTATCTCTGTTCAAAATGGACATGCCCAAATAGACTACATCCACTGATTTTCTTCTGTCTATCCTGCTTGTTACTTTTTTCAAAGAATTCCAACAGATTTGCCAGACAATATTTTCCTTTGAAACCATGCTGACTTTTGCCTATGTTATCATGCTCCTCCAAGTATCCCGAAACCTTATCTTTAACAAGTGATTCCAACACCTTATTAAGCACTGAGGTCAGGCTAACTGGCCTATAGTTTCCTTTGTTTTTCTGCCTCCTGCCCTTCTTGAAGTGTCGAGTGACACTTACAATTTCCCAGTCCTCTTGAACCATGCCTGAATCTTGTGATATATTTTATGTACAATGAAACAAGCCCTTCAACCCAATTGTGGGCATACTGTATTGGTGCCAGAATGTGTAGCAACACTTGTGGGCTGCCCCCAGCACATCTATGGTGTGTTGGTTCTTCAGCCAATTTAAGCATTCATTGTATGTTTTGGTGTACATGAGGTAAATAATTCTGAAGATGAATCTGAAACAGTTGGCTATAGCATCTTCATTGGTTGTTGTCCTTCCTAATAAAGAGTAAAGTCATAACATTTTCATTTGTCCCAGTGCTCAACCGTTCCAATTCCAATCCCCATTCCTGTCCATGGGCTCCTCGTCTGCCACGATGAGGCCACTCTTAGGTTGGAGGAGCAATACCTCAATCCATCTGGGCACCCTCCAACCTGATAGCATGAGCATCAATTTCCACTTCTTATAATTTTGTTTCTCCTCCTGCTTCCATCTTTTACTTTTCCTCACTCTAGCCTCTTACCTCTTCTCCTCATCTGCCTGTCATCTTCCTTGGTGCCCCTCCTTCCCTTTCTCCTTTAATCCATTCTGCTTCCTATCAGATTCCTTCTTCCCCAGCCCCTTATATTTTCCTCCTATCACCTCCCAGATTCTTTTTATCTTCCCCTCTCCCTCACCCACCAGGCTTCACCTATCATCATCTTGCTTGTCACCCTCCCCTCACCTTTTTATCTCGGAATCTTCCCCCTTAATTTCCAATCCATATGAAGGATCTAGACCCAAAACGTTGACTATAACAATAATTTCCATCGACGTGTTACTCCCGATTTCTAACATCTGCAGAATGTCTTGGGTTTATCCTCCACATTCCCATTGCTACAGAAATCCAAAGCTTCACTACCCTTGTGTAAAGGGGGTTTCTTCGTTTTTTCTTTGTTACTGTTGGGAAAGGGCTTCTTTGTTTTGTTAAAAGCAGGAATGTTTCTTTGTTGTGAGAGAGTGCTGGAAGCTTGTTTGGGTTAAAATTTACTGATAACGAGAATTGTATTCCTTTGTAAATCAAATGGGGATTAATGTTCTTTCTTCTGAGTCTGTAAGCTTTTGTTGACGGGCTTTTGGGCAGATCGGCGCGAAGGGGTTGAGAGAGAGGATGCAATGCTGTAAGCTGGGCAAGGAACGGACCCCAAGCGGGGGTCCAAAGCCAGGAGGTACTCCGAGGAGGGGGGATGAAGCTAGATGTGCTTGGTTGACCACTTGGAGGGTCCTGAGCTGCGAGTCGAGGAGTTCAGAGGGGATCAAATGGTGGCCAGAAGACTTCAGTAATTGAGCTCCAACGGTTGTGCACGAAGTGGTTTGGACTTTGATAAGTTTGGTGCCTTTTCTTTATTTTTTCTCTTCATATATACTGTATCGTTATTAATCACTTAATTATAGTAACCTTTATAAATTGTACTCATTTAATCGCTTATGGTGTACTGTCTGTTTTTGGGTGAGGCGGGGACATCACACAGCGCCAACACCAGCTGATTACCCAGTTTGACGGGGCCGAAGGCTGCTCCCCCTAGACGAAATGAGCTGAGCGAGCCTGAGGTGACCCAGGGGGTTACATTGTGAGGTGCTCGTCCGGGATTGATTTCTGTGGAAGCTGTGTGATCACCCTCTTTAAATTGTGTCTGCAGCGAAGAGCTGGTGTGCCTTTGTGGGTGTGCGATTGCTGGTTATCACTGCGTATGTGTTGGGTGGGGTGGCTGCTGTTGGTTGCCTGGAGGTCGTTGTTCGAGTTCCGACTAATGCTGACGAAATGGTGGTGGGACCATGGGTTGTCCGTACTGTTTGGAGAGTGAGGAGTGACAGGTGTGGATGTTTCAGCAGTGGTGGGCTCCGCCCAGTTGTTGGAATAATGTCCAGCCCTAAAGAGGCGGAGGCGTGGGCGGAGCAGACCTCTCAGTTGTTGGGTGAGTGGCAGTGCTTGGCTGAGGAAAAGCGACAGGGACGGGTTGAAAGTTTGAGTAGGCTGGCTGGTGACGTTGTTAGAACTGTCGGGCGCAATTACCTCGAAGTGACTGCTGCCAGTTCTGGGAACGTGTGGGAAAATGTGTGTGGTTTGACTGGAAGTCAAATGCTGCAGCTGGGGGGCTTATCATATCCGTGGCAGGAGATTGGTGGGAAGTTTTTAGGGTATCCCTTTTGCCGAGGGGGGCAGATAAATTGCTTGTGGTACCAAGGGGATCTGTCAAGGGGATCAGTTGTTCCTTTGATTCGAGAGGTGTCGGGAAACTTAGAGGAGGCCCAGTGGGGGAACGGCTTGGGGTCTCTGGGGGAGCACATTCCCAGCAATATACCAAGGAACTCCCGAAAGGAACAGACTCTATTCCTGAAGGCTTAGAGGGGCCATGCGCACAGGTGTTGTTACGGATGGATGGAAGTCAAGTTAAAGCCATCCTCGGCACCGGGGCGCCGGTTAAGTTGCTGTACAGTTTGTTTCATAACTGTTATTGGAAGCACCTACCCTTGACGACATTGAGGGCACTGAAGATTTGGGGTACCAGTGCCGTTGATTATCCAGACGACGGTTGTTGGTCAGTGAAAATGGAGTTCTTGGAGGCAAAAGTGGAGGTGACTGAGGTTCATGAATCGTTAATGCTGATGTGTCCGGACGCTGTTGAGACTGGCAGTGTTTCTGTTCTAGAGAGAACCAAAATCCTGCTGGTGCACTTGGGGGCCTGCCCAGAGGAAGCGGGTGAGCGCTGTTTGGAGGCATTGTCAATGCACCCAGAGTTTCCAGCTGCTTGTGCGGACGTGTGTAGCAGCATTGGGCCGCTACCGAATGCAAACAAGAGCCAGTGGTGCTACGGCCTGGGGGAAGTATCTGAGGGTGAGACCCTCTTAGTGGACGCTGCAAAATACCACGAGGGAGGGGAGTTGACTGCTGCAGACACCTCGGTGAGAGAGAGGTTGCGGCGACTGGCCCCTGAAGTCGTGGAAGACGTAGGCAGAGTGTGTGTGGATTTTACTGCGCTGAAGAGGCGCACTGTCAGTGACCAGAATATGGCCCTGAGGGCCGAAGAGGCGATGGCCTGTCTGAGTGGTGCGACGTGGTTTAAGGTGCTGGATCTGAGGAGTGGATGTTGCCAGATCCTGATGAGTGGGGCCGACAAGGAGAAGACGGCCGTTATAAATTCCCTAGGAGTCTTCGGGTCCGAAAAGATGCCACAGGGCATATCTGGAGCCCTTGCAACCTTCCTGCGGGGCAGGTGGAAGACCATAGGGGATGTGGAGGCATTTGGAGTTTTGGTGTATGTGGATGATCTCTTGGTATTTGGACTTGCCTCAGGAGAATATGAAGTGAGGTCGTTGCAGGAGCAGCTGAGAACTACCGAGTTAAAGTGTTTTCTGGACACGTGCCAGGGTTGGCGAAGGTCGCAGCTCGTGAGTGACTGTCTCTACGGAATCAAGTTTGAAATGAAGACGGAGAGATTGGAGAAAGTGATCTGGAACTATTCGGAAGACTTACAAGTTGGAGAGAATGAAAAAAGTTGTCTGACTGGGGGCAATAGCAAACTGAGAACCTGGAAAGGGGAGTTTGCGGAGGTGAAGAAATTACAGACAAATCTCAGAAGAGAGAAACGGAAGCTTGAAGGGAACCTAAAGATGACCATCGACAGTTCAAATGAAGTGCAAAACCTGAAAGTTGATCTGGAAGAAGTCATGAGGAAGTAAAAGCTGGAGAGAAGTGCAGTGAATACTGAACAGGAGGCTGAAGAGACTGCAGGAGCAGTGCAGACCACTTGATTCCGTTTGGAGAAGATCAAACAGCAGCTACCGATCGCAGAAATGAGGAAGAATACAGATTTGATGGATGATGTGCTGGATGTGTGGTACATGCTGCCTTTTGCTGACTTTCCCTCGATTGAGGAAGAGACCTTTGGCCCTTCTCCCATTGAGTCAGGTGTAGCGGGGAGGGTTAGCTGTGTGCAGTGTGGGGCATGAGTGAGAGGTTGAGAGAGGAATTGGTAGTGGGCCCAAGGTATCCCCAGTTGTGTCCGAGCCTGAAGGGTTTAGGTGAGGGGGTACGGAGGTCTCAGAAGGGTTAGGGAACTCCCAGATAGTTGGCCTAAATAGTGCCTGAGGAACAGGGCGTGAGGTTTACTGTGTGGGGAGGAGATGTCACTGTTTGTGCTTGGGTTACGGTGTGTTGGCAGGAAAGGTGGCAAGTTATTTAATAGTCATGAGGACATGACTTTTATTTGGTGGGGGGAGACTGGAAAGGGGGTTTCTTCTTTTTTCTTTGTTACTGTTGGGAAAGGGCTTCTTTGTTTTGTTAAAAGCAGGAATGTTTCTTTGTTGCGAGAGAGTGCTGGAAGCTTGTTTGGGTTAAAATTTACTGATAATGAGAATTGTATTCCTTTGTAAATCAAATGGGGATTAATGTTCTTTCTTCTGAGTCTGTAAGCTTTTGTTGACGGGCTTTTGGGCAGATCAGTGCGAAGGGGTTGAGAGAGAGGATGCAATGCTGTAAGCTGGGCGAGGAACAGACCCCAAGCGGGGGTCCGAGGCCAGGAGGTACTCTGAGGAGGGGGGCTGAAGCTAGATGTGCTTGGTTGACCACTTGGAGGGTCCTGAGCTGCGAGTCGAGGAGTTCGGAGGGGATCGAATGGTGGCCAGAAGACTTCAGTAATTGAGCTCCAACGGTTGTGCATGAAGTGGTTTGGACTTTGATAAGTTTGGTGCCTTTTCTTTATTTTTTCTCTTCATATATACTGTATCGTTATTAATCACTTAGTTATAGTAACCTTTATAAATTGTACTCATTTAATCGCTTATGGTGTACTGTCTGTTTTTGGGACATCACACAGTATCCAAACCAGCTGATTACCCAGCTTGGCGGGGCCGAAGGCTGCTCCCCCTAGACGAGAACGAGCTGAGCGAGCCTGAGGTGACCCAGGGGGTTACACTTGGAATAAAAAAATCTTTATATATCCATCCTGATTCCTTAACTCCATATTTTGAGACTGTGATCCAGGTTCTAGACACTCTAATATCCTTCTTTGATGATCTCGGCCGGAGATGTTGACTGTTTAATTTATTGCCACAGATTACTGCCTGACCAATTGAGCTCCTCTAGCAGTTTTCAGTGTGTTACTTTATCACTTGTTTACTGCTCTCATGTAACGATGAACTCTGTTCCTGTGAATCAATCCAGCAAAGAGTGTGAAGATATCAAACCATTTCTGTCAAAATATACCATATCAGGGATTTATCCGTCACAAGCAACACTTTCCCATTGGCCAAACACTTTAATACTGATTCCCTTTCTCAATCTGACATGTCAATCCACAGCCTTGTGTAAAGATAAGGTCACCTTCAGCGTAGAGGAGCAACACCTTATATTCTGTCTGAGTAGCCTCCCACCTGATAGTGTGAATATCGATTTCCCCTATGGTTAAAAAATAATCCCTTTCACAACCCCTCCCCTCTTACTCTATTCCCCACTCTGAGCTTTTATTTATTTTTTCGTCTGCCTATCACTTCCCCCTGGGCTCTCTCCCTCTTTCCTTTCTCCTATGGTTCACTCTCCTCTCCTAAAAGATTCATTCTGTTCCTGCCCTTTACCTTTCTCACCCTCTTGGCTTCATTATCACCCTCCAGCTAGCCTCTTTCCCCTCGCCCAACAGTTTTATTCTGGTGTCTTCCCCCTTCCTTCTCAATCCTGAAAGAAGGTCTCAGCCCAAAACATCAACTGTTTATTAATTTCCAGTGATGCCGCCTGACCTGCTGAGTTCACTTGGATATGGTTTAAAACATAGTGTAGGTAACGCAGGTAACAAGACAAACATTTCAAGCATGTCCTGCAATAGAGAACAGCTATGTGATTTTTCAATTAAACTTCATTATTGTTCAACACTGGCTGAGGACATTTTAGACTTGCAAATAAAATAAAGACTGCCACTTAATAAAGAAGTCCATAAGATAGAGGAAAGAATTTGGCCACTTGGCCCATCGAGTTTGCTCGGTCATTTCATCACGCTGATCGATTTCCCTCTCAGCCCCAAACTCCTGCCTTCTCCCTATATCCCTCATGCCCAGACCAATCAAGAACCTACCTTAAATAAACCCAATGACTCAGCTTCCACAGTTCCACAGATTTACCTCATCTCATTTTGGAGATTAGATGGCTGAATACCAGAAGAGTTAAGGGGGTTAAAGAGTCAGTGTGGCATTCCCCATAACTGTGGCCATTACCCTCAGTAACAAGTATACCCATTTGGGTTACTGCTGGGAGTACGCCCCATCAGATCAGGGCAGCAGCTGCCAGGCTGGTAACATTATGACTGGCTCAACATGGAAGGGTAAAATCAAGCAATGTGGCCTTCTCACTCAGAAGGGTGGGGAACTGAAGAGGATAGCAGCAGTAATTGGAGACTCTGTGTTTAGGAGGACAGATAGGTGATTCTATGGATGTGAAAAAGAAACATGGATGGTAGTTTCCCTCCCAGGTGCCAGGGTCGGCGATGTTTCTGAATGCATCTACAATATCCTGAAAAAACAGAGTGAGCAGACAGAAGTCTGGTTACATATTTGTACCAACGATAAACCTAGAAAAAGGGGAGGAGGTCCTGAGAGCAGAATACAGGAAGTTAGGAAGGAAATTAAGAAGCAGGACTTCACAAGATGTAACCTCAGGATTACTGCCTGTGCCAAGCGACAGTGAGGATAGGAATAGAATGAAGGTGGCAGATAAATGCTGAAGAATTGGAGCGGGGGGTAGGAATTCAGATTTCTGGATCATCTTCTGGGGTCATGTGAGACTTGTACAAAGGGGTTGGGTTGCATTTGAATCTGACAGGGACCAATATCCTTGTGGGCAGGAGTTCTAGAGCTGTTGGGAGTGGTTTAAACTATATGGTAGGAGGATGGGATCCTGTATGATAGAGCTGAGGATGAGCCAGCAGTTTTGCAAGTAGATGATATAATCTGAATGTAAGGAAGGACATGCCAATGATTGGGTACAAACGCAGACAGTGCAAAGAGTTACATTCAACATTCAAACAGGTGTAGAATACAGGACTGAATTTGCTGTACTTAAACACACATAACATTTAGAATAAGGTGGATGAATTAGAGATTGGTCGGTATGATGTTTTTGGCCATCACTGAATCATGGCTGAAAAATGGTCATAGCTGAGAACTTCATATCAAGAAGACAGGCAGGAAGGCATAGGTGGTTGTGTGGCTCTGTTGATAAGAGATGGAATTACATCTTTAGAAAGAGGTGACATAGGATCAGAGAATGTCAAATTGTTGTGGCTGGAGTTAAGCCACTGCAAAGGTAAATAAACCATTATGAGAATTGTATATAGAACCTCAAATAGTAGCCAAGATGTGGGGTTGAGA
Organism: Hypanus sabinus; assembly: GCF_030144855.1. NCBI lineage: Eukaryota > Metazoa > Chordata > Chondrichthyes > Myliobatiformes > Dasyatidae > Hypanus > Hypanus sabinus. The sequence continues at coordinate 74,671,681 of NC_082722.1, read as the reverse complement.
CTGCAAACAGAACTGTAAAGGGCATTTATTAAGGGTAATGTCATAATTGTAATGGGGGACTACAGTATTCAAGGGGATTGGGAAAATCAGGTTGGTTTTAGTTCGTAAGAGAGGGAATTTGTAGAATGCCTACATGATGGCTTTTTAGAACAGTTTGTGCTTGAGCCTACTCAGGGAAAGGTTATCTTAGATTGGGTGTTGTGTAATAACACAGATCTTATTAATGAGATTAACGTAAAGGAACCTTTAGGAGGCAGTGATCATAATATGATTGAATTCATACTGCAATTTGGGAAGGAGAAGCACAAATCACATTTATCTGCATCACAATAGAATAAAGGGAATTACTGAAGCATGAGAGAGGAGCTTGTCCATGTGGATTGAAAGGGGATACTGGCAGAGAAGACAGTAGAGCAAAAGTGGCTGAGTTTTCTGGGAATAGTTTACAAGGTACAGGATTGATATGTCCCGCAGAAGTTGTTGTTCTCAAATCACAGGGGCAGGCAAACATGGCTGACAAAGGAAGTTAAGGACTCCAAATGAGCCAAGGAAATAACACAAATGAGTGGGGAGCTGGATGATTGGGAAGTTTTTAAAATCCATCAACAGGCAATTTAAAAAGCCATAAGAAAGGAAAGATAAAATATGAGGGCAGACTAGCCAATAATATAAATCATGATACTAAAAGTTTTTTCAGTTATATGAAGAGTACAAGGGGAAGTGAGAGTTGATATTGGACCACTGGAAAATGATGCTGGTAAAGTAGTAATAGAGGACAAAGAAATGGTGGATGAACTTCATAAGTACTTTGCATCAGTCTTCACTGCGGAAGACAACAGCAGTGTGCCAGAGGTCCCCGAGTGTCAGGGAGCAGGAGTGAGCGCTATTGCTACTAAAAAAGTCCACGTGCTAGGCAAACTTACAGTTCTTATGCTGGATACTGTAAGTCACCTGAAACAGACTGACTACATCCCAGAGCTTTAAAAGAAGTTGTTGAAAAAATATCAGATGGATTGTTTATGATCTTTTAAGAATCACATGATTCTAGCATGGTTCTGGAGGATTGGAAAATTGCAAGTGTCACTCCACTCTTTACAAAGGGAGGAAGGCAAAAGAAAGGAAATTATAGGCCAGTTAGTCTAACCTCAATGGCTGGGAAAGTCCATTATAAAGGATAAGGTTTTGGGTACTTGGAGACTAGACCTTAAGATATAGGAACAGAATTATGCCCTTTGGCCCATCAATTCTGCTCTGCCATTCAATCATGGCTAAAGCCTTTTATTCCCCCCCCCCCCACCCACCAGCCCCACTCCCTGGCTCTCTCCTCATAACCTTTGATGCCATGTCCAATCAAGAACCTATCAATCTCTGACTTAAATACACTCAATGACCTGGCCTCCACAGCTGCCGGTGGTAACAACTTCTATAAATGTACCTGCCTCTGGCTAAAAAAAAATCTCTAGATCTCTGGTTTAAATGGATGCCCTTTTATACTGAGGCGGTGCTTTCTTGCCCTAGACTCCCCCACCAAGGGAAACATCCTTTCCATATCTACTCTGTCTAAGCCTTTCAATGTTCGAAAGGTTTTAATGAGATCGCCCCTTATCCTTCTAAATTCCAGCGCGTATAGACCCAGAGCCATCAAATTTCCCTGTATGATAAGCCTTATATTACTGGAATCATCCCTGTGAACATCCTCTGAACCCTTTTCAACACCAGAATATCTTTTCTTAGATGAGGATCCCAAAACTGCTCACAACACTTTTAAAGCCTCAGCATCACATCTCTTCTCTTGTATTCTAGATTTCTTGAAATTAATGCTAACAGTGCATTTTTCCCTCCTCACCAGAAACTCAACCTACAAATCTGTTAGGGTTCTTTGAGGAAGTAACAAGCAGAGCGGACAAGGGAGAGGCAGTGGATGTCATTTACTTGGATTTTCAGAAAGCATTTGATAAAATGCCTTGCATGAGGCTACTTAAGATAAAATCCCATGGTGTTACAAGAATGATACTGGCATTGATAGAGGAATGGCTGACAGGCAGGAGGCAGTGAATTGGAATAAAGGGGCCCATTCTAGTTGGCTGCCAGCAACTAGTGGTATTCCTTTGGAGTCAGTTTTGGGACCATCACTTTTCACATTGTATGTCATTGATTTGGATAATGGAATTGGTGGCTCTGGAGTAAAGTTTGCGGATGACACGAAGATAGTTAGAGGAGTAGGTAGTGCTGAAGAAGCAAAGTGATTACAAAAAGGACTGAGACAAATTAAAAGAATGGGCAACAAAGTGGCAAATGAAATACAGTGGGAAATATACAATAATGCATTTTGGCCAGAGTAGTGAATCTGTGGAATGCTCTGCCACAGATAGCGGTGAAGACCAAGACCATTATTATATTTAAACTGAAAATTGATAGTTTCCAGATTAATCGGAAACAAAGGTTATGACAAGAAGGGATTGAGTGGGATCCAGGATCAGCCTTGATGGAATGGCTGAAAATCTTGATGGGCTGAATGGCCTAATTCTGCTCCTATGTCTTATGGTCTTATAACTCAAAGGCCATGCATAAATCCTGTTGCAACTGATTTTTTTTTCTCATCCATGGGGAATTTCAGGAGGGGATTTCCATGGGCTACTTACCTGCTGGTAGATAATCCCTCCAGCACAATGCCAGGATCATTTGGAGCCAACAAGTTGGGATCCTTGCAAGCAATCAAGGCTTGGAATTGATCTTTAATCAGACTATGATATCACATACAGGCAGAAGGGAAAGCAAATACAATAGGATACAATACGGTCTTTTAAGAGCATCTTAGATAGGTACATGGAGCTTAGAAAAATAGAGGGCTATGCGCTAGGGAAATTCTGGGCAGTTTCTAGAGTAGGTTACATGGTCAGCACAATGTTGTGGGCTGAAGGGCCTGTAATGTGCTGTAAATTTCTATATTCTATCTTCAAATATAATAACTTTTATACAATCCGTGGCCACTTTATTAAGTACACCTGTACACATCATTATTGCAAATATCTAATAGCCAAATATCTGGCAGCAGCTCAATGCATAAAAACGTATAGACATGGTCAAGAGGTTTATCTGTTGTTCAGACAAAACAGCTTTAAGTTCCTCGGTATTCACATCACCGAGGACCTCACATGGTCAGTACATACCAGATCTGTGGTGAAAAAGGCACAACAGCGCCTCAACAGGCAGTTGAGGAAGTTTGGTATGGGCCCCCATATCCTAAGAACTTTCTACAGGGGCCACAGTTGAGAGTATCCTGACTGGCTGCATCACTGTCTGCAATGGGAACTGTACCTCCCTTAATCGCAAGACTCTGCAGACAGTGGTGCGGACAGCCCAGCACATTTGTAGTTGTGAACTTCCCACAATTCAGGATATTTACAAGGACAGGTGTGTAAAAAGGGCCCGTAGGATAATTGGGGACCCAAATCAGCCCAACCACAATCTATTCCAGCTGCTACCACCCAGGCAATGGTATCTCAGCATAAAACCCAAGACCAACAAGCTCCAAGACAGCTTCTTCTAACAGGCCATCAGACTGATTAACTTGCATTGATTTGAGTGTACTTTATATTACATTGACTGTTCTACTTATTTTAAATTACTATGATTGCATGTTGCCTATTTAGATGGAGATGTAACGTAAAGATTTTTACTCTTCATGTATGTGACAGATTTAAGATATAAAGTCAATTCAATTCGAATGGGGAAGAAATGTGATCTAAGTGACTTTCAGCATGGAATGATTGTTGGTGCGTACGGAATGGATTAGGATCTCACAAACTGCTGATCGCACACAACAGTCTCCAGAGTTTGCAGAGCGTGGTGCCTACAATAGAAACATCCAGTGAGTGGCAGTTCTGTGGGCAAAAATGCCTTGCTAAAGAGAGTTGTCAGAGAATGGTTAAACTGGTTCATTCTTTTTCAATCTTTTTATTAAGTTTCCAATAAACAATAATAATACTAATACATAGAGATCAGGAATACATTAATAACGGTTAACATGTAGAAACACATATTCCAAGTAACGAATGGAGTGTAACCTCCCAATCTCTGGTAATAAACCATGAAAAAGATAACTATAATTATAAAAAAAGAGAAAAAGAGAAAAAAAACTGAATTAAAACAAACTAACCTTCAAAAAACAAAGATTGGGCTGCTGTAATTCATCGGTTAAAATTATATTTTGTCGTTTAACTCCGCTCCTCTATCCATAAAGGTCAAACTGGTTCAAGCTGATTGTGGAAGGAGACAGTAACTCAGATAATCATGCTTTATGACAGTGGTGTGCAGAAAAGCATCTCTGAATGCACAACACATCAAGCTTTGAAGTGGAAAGGCAATAGAAGACCTCACCAGTTTCCACTCATATGGCCACATTTAGGTCCACTCTTGTACTAATAAACTTCCCACTGAATGTTATAGTAAACAGCTGTCAATCCCAGGGGATCATAGGTTTGCGTCTCTGGTGGACTGTCCTCTCCAGGGAGCATACCCAACAGGAAGATTTGAAGAACCGGCTGTTGCCCGTGCAGCGGGTTCCCCCTCTCCACATCACTGATGTAGTCCAAGGGAAGGGCAAATGCCGACACAGCTTGGCACCGGCCTCATCACAGAGACAGCCAGAGTGAAGCTGTGAACATCAAACTGCCTGAGGGACCCAAGCTCCGGATTTCTTCCTCGGGGTTTACTCCCGAAGCCTTTCCTGTGGGTGGATATAGCCACAAGGCAGCAGAGGTTTAAAATCAGAAGTTTCCTTCTCCACTGAGTGTAAAATGTCCCATGATACATTAAACTGGCACCATTCTCTGTAAACTGCTATGCATAGATATCCCAGGAGATCAGCAGGTTTTGAGATATTCAAACTATCCTGTCTGGCACCAACAATTATTCCACAAAGTCACTTAGATCACATTTCTTCCCCATTCTGATTCTTGGTCTGAACAATAAATGAACATCTTAACTGTGTCTGTATGCTTTTATGATTGGCGTTGCTCCCACATGATTGGCAGATTAGATATTTGGATTAATGAGCAGCTGTACGGGTGTACCTAATAAAGTGGCCACAGTGTTTTTCTTCTTGCTGAAGCACAGAATGGAGTCTCAGGAATACTTTGCATAAAATGAGTTACTTTGAAGTGTAATCAGTGTCATTACCTAGATGAATACATCAGCAATTTTATGCACAGTAGGGTTCTGCAAACAGCGATATGATAAATGATCACTTGCTTTTCTGTCGCTGCAGGGAAGACGGTAGGTTCAGAAACCTTTCAGGATTTCCTGCACTACTCAAATCAGGTCTTTAACACAAGTACAAAGTATGGCAAAGTCTGCAAATGTGAAAATGGAAGCAAGATATAATGGGAGTACTCAACAGGTCTGCAGGCACCTATGGAGTGAAAAGCCAAGAGTTAGCTCCACAGTTTAGTAAGATTTCCTTAGAAGGTTCAAATGTCCTTTCTGAACTTCATATGTTGCAAAATGCTTTCAAGGTTATCAAAGTTCAAAGTAAATTTATCAATGTATATATGTTACCATATACTGTACTACCCTACATTTGTTATCCTGTAGGCATTCACAGTAGAACAAAGAAATACAATAGAATACAATAGAACTTCAATAAAACCACACACAAAGACTGAAAAGCAGCCAATGTGTAAAAGACAAAATGGCCAAATACAAAATTTAATAATAGAAGTAAAACAGTAAATAATTAATACTGAGAATATTCAAAAGTTCAAAGTAAATTTAAAATCTGATAAAATATATGCCACCATATATGAGTTGTAGAGTCCTTGATGGTGAGTCCATAGGTTGTGGAACCAGTTCAGTATTGAGCTAAGTTAATTCATCAGATCAAGCAATCTTGCAGTACTGTGTGAAACAAAACAGTCACAGCAAGAGCTGGAGGCAGCAAGGTGTTAGCATCCTGTTGTCATGAAAAAATCTCAGAAATTCTTCAATTTGGACACAGAAGGGTCCCACAAGTGCAGAGAAATAAAAATAACAGGCTGGGCACTGGGAGTAACTCACCTGTTCATCCATAAAATATTGCCTGAAAATATCTTGTATTTCCATACGAGACCAAATAGGATTTTGGTTCACAATGGCATCCATATTGAATTGTGGTTGCAGTAAAAATGCAAAGATGTTTATTTATGGTTGTACATCATCATAATTATATGCCATACATATGATGTGGTTTGCCATTGCCTCCTTCTGGGCAGTGTCTTTCCAAGATGGGTGACTTCAGCCATTGTCAAGACTCTTCAGAGACTGCCTACATGGTGTCAGTGGTCACATAACCAGGATTTATGATATGCACCAACTTCTCATACGATCATCTACTGCCTGCTCCTGTGGCTTCAGCTTATCCTGATTGGGGGCAAGCAGACGGTACACCTTGCCCAAGGATCACAAGACAAAAGAGCAGAAGTAGGCCATTCAGCCCATCGAGTCTGCTCAGAGGATGACCTGCAGGCTAGTGGATGGAAGGACTGTATGGATGCCTTACAACTCCTTTGGTAGACCCCATCACCCAAAGGTTTTACAATGCTTTTAGATTTGCTAATCTTTCCTTTAAGTCTTTCCCAGAATCTTGGATGCTCATCTATTAAATCTATTCTTATTGCCCTAAACAGCAGCCAATTAGTCTACTAACCTTTGCATTGTATGGATCTGGGAGGAAACCAGAGTGCCTGGAGTAACCTACACAGCCACAGGGGTAATATAGAAACTCCACACAGAATGAGCCAGAGGTCAGGATTGAAAACATGGCCACTGAAACTGTAGGCAGCAACTCTACTCTTGAGACCATTTGGAAAGCTAGAGGATCGTGAAACTTTAAAAAAACAACAGAAGGTAACTGGAAAAAAATGAGAAAAGATGATACTTTTTTTGCATATATGTACTGTGTGTTTATAATATAAGCACTTACACACACAGTAAAAGAGGGGCAGGAGTATACATCAAAACACTGGAAAATAACAATATAGTGGCAGTAATGGTGGATGAAATGATTAAATATTTTCGATCAGTCTTCACTGTGGAATATACCAGCAGAATGCAGAGATGCAAGGGTGTCAGGGCAGAAGAGATTGTAGTCACTACTACTGTGGGGAAGGTGTTTGGGAAGCTGAAACCTAGACCACATGGACTATATCCCAGGGTTCTGAAAGACATAGCTGAAGAGGTGTGGAAGCATCAGTAATGGTATTTTAAGTATCACTAAATTCTGGATACATCTTGAAAAGTGAAAAATTGCATGACACGCCACTGTTACAGAATAGATGAAGGCAAAGGGAAGGATGTTACAGGCCAGTTAGTGTGACTTCAGTGGTTGGGAAGATGTTGGTGTCCTTTATTAATTATAACATTTCAGGATTCCTGAAGGGCACATGAAAAAAGTAGGCCAAAGTCAGTATGGTTTCCTTAATGGAAAATCTTGCATGACAAACCTGTTGGAATTTTTTGGGATATAACTGGCAGGATAGACAAAGGAGAGTCTGTGAATGTTGTCTACTTGCAGTTGCAGAAGGCCTTTGAAGGTACCACACATGAGGCTGCTTAATGAGCCCATGGTATTACAGGGAAGTTTCTAGCATGGATAAAGCAGTAGCTGATGGGTAGGAGGCAAATAGTGAGAATAAAGAGAAGCCTTTTTTGACTGGCTGCTGGTGATTAGTGGTGTTCCATGGGAGCCTGTGCTGGAACCAATTCTTTTTATGTTGTATATGAATGATTTGGATAATGGACTTGATGGCTTTGTTGCAAAGTTTGCAGACAATATGAAGATAGCTGGAGGGGACAGGTTGTTCTGAGGAAGTAGAGAGGCTACAGAAGGACTTAGACAGAGTCGGAGAATGGACAAAGAAATGACAGATGAAATGCTGAGTGGGAAGTTTATATCATGGACTTTGGTAGAAGAAATAAAAGGGTTGACTATTTACTAAATGGAGAGAAAATACAAAAAAACTGAGACGCAAATGGACTTGCGAGTCTTTATACAGGATTCCCTAAAGGTTAATTTGCATGTTGAGTCCATGGTGATGAGACAAATGCAATGTTAACATTCATTTATATTATACTCTGGAGGTCTAGAATATAAAAACAAGGATGTAATGTTGAGACTTTATAAAGCACTGGTGGGGCCTCAGTTGGAGTATTGTGAGCAGGTTTGGGCTCCCTATCTTAGAAAGGATGTGCTGAAACTGGACAGGGTCGAAAGGAGGTTCACAAAAATGATTCTAGCACTGAATGGTTTATCATACGAAGAGCTTTTGATGGCTCTGGGCTTGTATTTTCCAGAATGAGGGGTGACTTCCTTGAAACCTATCAAATGGTGAAAAGCCTTGAGAGAGTGGATGTTTCAAATGGAGGGAAAGTGTAAGACTGGAGCACACAGTCTCAGAATAGAGGGGCATCCTTCTAGAACAGAGGTAAGAGGAACTTTTTTTTGAACCAGACTGTGGTGCATCTATGGAATTCTTTACCACAAGCGGTGTGGAGGCCTAGTCTTTAAGCATATTTAACACAGAGGTCGATACATTCTTGATTGTTCAGGGCATGAAGGGAGATGGGGAGATGACAGAAGATTAGGGTGGGGCCTCAGTTAGAGTATTGTGAGAAGGTTTGGGCTCCCTTTCTTAGAAAGATTGTGTTGAAACTGGAGATGGTTGTAAGGAGGTTCACAAAAATGATTCCAGGATTGAATGACTCAACATAGGAAGAGGACCTGAAATAACTTCATAATATTATAGAAAAGAATCAGCATGGACAGAAGATTGGCTGACTAGCAAGAGGTGAAGAGATTTGAATAAAGGGCATCTTTTCCAGTTAGCTGCTGGTGACTCGTGGTGTTCCGCTGGAGTCAGTCTTGGAGCCACTTCTTTCACGTTATATGTCAATGATTTGGATGACAGAATTGATGGCTATGTGACCAAGTTGGCAAATGATACAAAGTTAAATGAAGAGCAGGTAGTGTTGAGGAAGCAGTATGTCCGCAGAAGGACTTAGGTTAGGATAATGGACAATAAAGTGGTAGATGGAATAAAGTATAGGAAAGTCTATGGTCATGCATTATGGTGGAAGGAATAAAGGCATTGGCAATTTTGTAAAATGGGGAGAATACTCAAAAGTCAGTGATGCAAAAGGATTTGGGATTCCTAATGCAGGAATCCCTAAAGTTTCACTTGCAGGTTGAGTTGATAGACAGGAAGGCAAGTTTAATGTTGGCATTCATTTTGAGTGGACTAGAATAATAAAGAAAGGATGTAATGCTGAGGCATTGGTCAGGCTGCATTTGAAGTACTGTGAACAGTTCCGGGCTTCATATTAGCACTGGAGAGTTTCCAGAAGAGGTTTACGATAATGATCCCAGGAACGAAAGGGTTAACATACAAGGAGTGTTTGATGATACTCTGGGCCTGTCCATGCTGGCGTTTAAAAGAATGAGGAGGAATCACAATGTAACCTACCAAATATTGCAAGGCCTAGAGTGGACATGCAGAAGATGTTTCAAATAGTTGAGAGTCTATACCAGAGGGCTCAGCTCAGAATAGAAGGATGTCCTTTTAGAACAGATGAGGAGGAAGATATTTAGCAGACATTGTAAATCTGTGGTATTCAACGCCACAGATGTTTGGGGGGCCAAGTCATTGTGTATATTTAAAGCGGAGGTTGATAGGTTCTTGATTAGTCAGGGTGTAAAAGGTTACAGGAAGAAGGCAGGAGAATGGTGTTGAAAGGGAAAATAAATCAGCCATGATTGAATAGTGGAGCAGACTCAATGTTCCAAATGACCTAATTCTGCTCCAACATCTTATGGTCTTACATTAGAGCTGAAATTGGAATTGGCCTGTAACATTGCCAGCCAATATAGAGGGAGACATAGATGTGTTCAGCATGAATGGTCACAGAGTCAAAGACATCTCATGAAAATTAATTTAAAAATACCACGGATGCAATTTCAGCTTTATATAATTGCTCTTAAAATGGAAAGGAAATTAATCTGTGGGTTGGAAACAATTGTAGCTTCACTTTATATTTGAAACAAGCTTATCACAATGAACATTGGCCATGAATTAGAGATGTGTGACCTTGAATATTGCTACCTTTGAGTATCACCTAATCCCAAAACTGCACTTAAATAGCATTGAGACAAACACTTCAATCGGCAAAGTGTAGAAGAAGACAGTCCGAATGAGTGTAGATGGTTGAACATAAAACAGCATGACACAGGCCTTTTGGCCCACAATGGTGTACCACACTTCTAACCTACTCCACAATCAATCTAACCATTTCCTCCTACACAGCCCATAACCTTTCATTTTTTGTTCATTTATGAGCCTATCTGAGAGTCACTTAAATGTCTCTAATGGTTTGCTCAATAACCACCCACCCACTGTCAGTACATTCCACTCATTTACACTCTGTAAAAAGCTTACCCATGACACCTCCCCTAAACATTCCTCTAATTCCTATAGAAGAATGTCCTCCTGTATTAGCTATTGCAGTCCTGGGACAGCACACGCTCTCTATGCCTCTTATCATCTTGTGCAGTTTCTATCAGGTCGCCTCTCATAGAATATAGAAGAGTGTAGCACAGGAACAAGCCCTTCAGCCCATAATGTTGTGCTGAATGTAATCTAGTGGCCAATTAAACTAATCCCCTCTGCCTACTCAGCCCAACAAAGAAAATCTTTCATGTAAACCTTTCCTAGCTGTGTCCAATTTTAGCTGCATGGCAACAAAGGCTGTGTGCGGGAGCACTTCAATTACTGCGCGGTCGTGCACCTGCAAAGATTCAACTCTGGGAAACAGACACTCCATGTCTACTCTATCCATGTCTCTCAATCTTATAAACCTCTATAAGATCTTCCTTCAGTCTCCACCGCTCCAGAGGAAACAATCTAAGTCTGTCCAATCTCTTATTATAGCAACTGCTTCTAATCCAGGCAGCATTCTGGTAAATCTCTGTTGCACCTTCTCCAATTTCCCCGACATCCTTCTCATAGTGGGGCAAGCAGAATTGCATGCAATAATCCAGATGCAGCCTAACTAGAGGTTTATAAAGCTGCAATATAACTTCTTGGCTTTTGAACTCAAGGCCTTGATGAATAAAGGCAAAGCCATAGACCTTCTTAATCACTCTATCAAGCTGTGTAGCTACTTTCATGAGCTATATACTTGGACCCCAAGATCCCTCTACTCATTAACACTGTTCAGGGTCCTGCCATTAACAGTATCATGTATTTTTATATTTGACCTACATTTCATCTGGATCATCTTTCCATGAGGGACCTCATCAAACACCTGTCTAAAATTTCCCATAAATAACATCCACGGCTCTCATTTCACCACTCATCCTCATCGCCTCATCAAAAAACACTATCAAATGCTCATAAATCCTGACCATAAGAATTATTTCCAGTAACTTCCCAATCATTAATGTGAGACCTACTAGCCTATAGTTTCCAAAATTATCCCTGGTTCCTTTCTTGAATAATGGAAAATCTTTAGCTATTCACCATTTACTCCTAGAGAGGACACAAAGATATTGGTCAAGGCCCTAGTGATCTCTTCTCTTGCCTCTCTTAATAAGCTGGGGTATATCCCATCAGGCCCTGGGACTTATCCACCTCATTGTTCTTTAAGGGACCCAATACTACCTCCTCCTTTGCTTCAAAGTGTCCTAACATATTAATACACTTGGTACTGATCTCCCTATCCTCCATTTTCTTCTCTTTGGTAAATGTTGATGTAAGGCCCTCATCCCCATCCTTGACCTCTCCCTCAATGTTTGAAAAATGAAGAAGTTGATCATGGATTACAGGAGGAATGGAGACAGGCTAGCCCCTATTGACACCAATGGGACTGCAATTGAGAGGGCGAGTAGTTTCAGGTTCCTCGGTACACACGTCACTGAGGATCTCACCTGGCTATGTGGTAAACAATGCACAACAGCATCTCTTTCACCCCAGACAGCTGAAGAAGTTTGGAACAAGTCCCCAGATCCTCAGGACTTTCTACAGGGGCACCTCTGAGAGCATCCTGACTGGCTGTGTCATCACCTGGTATTGTATGGTATGGGAACCCTCTATCGCAGGGCACTGCAGAGAGTGATGCGGACAGTCCAGCACATCTGTGGATATGAATCTTCCTCTATTCAGGATATTTACAGCAGCAGGTGTATTAAAAGGACCTGGAGGATCAACAGGTAATCTAGCCACCCCAGCCATAAACTGTTTCAGCTTCTACCTCTTGGCATATGGTACCGCAGCATTAAGGCTAGGACCGATAGGCTCCGATACATCTTCTTTCACCAGGCCATCAGATTTATCAATACACATTGATCTGATTGCCTATCTAACTGTACATACATGTATACAAAACAATTATGCATTCAATCTTAATGTTTGGGCAATATCCTCCCACATTCACAAAATGCTGGTGGGACACAGCAAGCCAGGCAGCATCTATAGGGAGAAGCACTGTCGATGTTTCGGGCCGAGACCCTTTGTCAGGACTGACCGAAAGGAAAGATAGTAAGAGATTTGAAAGTAGTAGAGCCCCACTAAGGAGCACCAGGCCATTGTCTCTCCCACTACTCTCAAATCTCTTACTATCTTTCCTTTTGGTTAGTCCTGACAAAGGGTCTTGGCCCGAAACATCGACAGCACTTCTCCCTATAGATGTTGCCTGGCCTGCTGTGTTCCACCAGCATTTTGTGTGTGCTGTTGTTTGAATTTCCAGCATCTGCAGATTTCCTCGTGTATCCTCCCACATTCCCTCTCTTTATTGCTTATAAATTGTGTCCGAGATGCAACATAGAGATTTTTACTCCCTTGGATGTAAGATAGATAGATAAATACAAATTCAACCAAATGTCCTCCCCTTTATCATTGGGTGGTCTTATCCTTTCCCAAGTTATCCTCTTGCTCTTGATGTAGTTTGTGTAGAATGCCCTGAGATTTTCTATAATCTGACTTGCCAAGGACTTTTCATGGCCCTTCTGGCTTTCCTAGTTCCCTTCTCGAGTTCTTTTCTACCTTCTTTTCAATCTTCAAGTGGTCTGTATGATTCTAATTTCCAAACTTTACATACTTTTCTTTTTCTTCTTTGATTAAATTCATCACCTTGCTCAACATCAATAGTTTTCTTACCTTGCCATCCTGTCCTTCCTGACTAGAACATACCAGCCCTGTATTCTATGCAGATTGTCTTTAAACCCACTCCACATGTCAGATGTGAATTTGCCCAAGAACAGTTGTTCCTAATTAACTTTGCCTCATTCATCTTGTAATTTACCTTGCTCCAATCTAATACTGTCTCACAAGGTCCACAATAATCCTTGTCTATAGTTATTTTGAAATTTGAGTTGTAGTCGTTATTCCCTAACTGCTCACACACTGAGGGGTCAGTCACGTGGCCAGGCTCATTACCCAACACCAGCTCCAGTACAGTTCCTGCTCTTGTTGGGCCATCTGCATATTGATTTAATAACCCCTGTTGGATGCAGCAAACAAATTTTTCCCCATTTAAAACCCTTACACTAAGAAAGTCCAATTTGTATGAGGGAAGTTAAAGTTCTCCATGACAACAACCCTATTGTTTTGACACATTTCCTTAATCTGCCTTCTTATCTGTTCCTCAGTGTCCCAGTGGCTATTGGGTGAGGAGTCTGCAGTTCGATCCCAGAGTGATTACACCCTTCCTATTTTTGATTTCTACCCATAAAGACTCAACTGATGAACCCTCCATTATGTACCCTTTGAGTGCAGCTCTGATATTGTCCCTGATTAGTAGTGCAAATTTCCCCATCTCTTTTACCTCCCTCTTTATCTTTCTAAAACATTAAAAAACTGAGACACTAAATACCCAATCCTGTCCTCTCTCCACCAGGCCAAAATATCATAGTTCCATGTACTGATCTATGCTCCAAGTTCATCACCTTTGCCCACAATACTCCTAGCATTAACATACACACACTTAAAACTGTATGTCCTATTGTATCTCTTCCTCTGGGGTTTTCTACTTTCCTTGTCTTTTGTTGCTCCAAAGAGTAAAGCTCTAAAATGCTCACTTGACCTTTCCTCATAATTGGGTATTCTCTAATTATGTTAATTGTCTAATTAATGGATTTATCTAATTGAATCTCCTCTGAAAATGTTGGCATGGATGTGGTGGGTTTCTGTATTGTACGACTCTGACTCCATGAGTGAAATAAGCAAATCAATCAGTGATTGGCTGAAGCAAGTTCTGGCATATCTCATGCCAGGAACTCTTAAGACAATAAATAATTAATGTCTTGCAGGACAATAATTCAATGACCTGCAGGGTATTAAATATTTCACAGCATCAGTGTCAGGATGTGAGGAGCTATTATGCTGGAAGACCTGTGCACATGCAATGGGCAAATTTTGAGAACTTTCACTGTGGTATTTTACCACACAGCTAGATGAATTAAGCCATGAGACCAGAAGATTCAGCAGCAGAAATAGGCCATTTGCCTCCTCAGGTTACATCCTCCATTTCATCTTGGCTGACTTAATATCCATCTTAACCCCATTCTCCTGTGTTCTACCCATAACCTTTGACACCCTTACTAATCAAGAACTTACCTAACTTTGTTTTAAATCTATCTAATAGCTTGGCATCCACAGCCATCTGCAGCTGCAGCCATCAATTCAAAAGATCCATAATACTCTGGTTAAAGAACTTCCTCCTAATCTCTGCTCTAAAGAAATGTCCATCTGTCCTGAGACTATGCCCTCTAGTCCTAGACTCTCCAGCTATAGGAAACATCCTCTCCACTTCCACTCTATCTAAGCCTTTCAATATTCATAAGACCACTAGATTTAGGAGCAGAATCAGACCACTTGGCCCGTCGAGTTTTCTCCACCATTTCATCATGGCTAATCTATTTTCGCTCTCCACCCCAATTGCCTGCATTCTCCCTGTATCCCTTCCTGCTCTGACTAACCAAGAATCTATCAATCGCTGCCTTAACTATACCCAGGGACTTGGCCTCCACAGCTCGCTGTGGCAATGAATTCCACAGACTCACCACTTTCAAGCTAAAGAAATTATTTCTCATCTCTGTTCTAAAAGGACACCCCATAATCTGAAGATGTGTCCTCTGGTCTTAGAATCCCCCCACCTTAGGAAACATCCTCTCTTCACATCCACTCAATCAAGATCTTTCAACATCCAATGTGTTTTAATCAACCCTGATTTCTCTGAATTCCAGTGAGTAGATGCCCGGAGCCATCAAACACTCCTGAAATGACAAGCTACATAGTTCTGCCTTTTTAATCTTCAGTGTAGACCTGACTAAAATGGTAGCTTTCTTCTTACACTCCCACTCAGCAATTGGTTGCAATCCAACTCCGAGAAACTGCTACAAAGTTCTGCATTTTTAATCTTGAGTGCAGACCTGATTGAAAAGTTAACTCTCTTCTTGTACTCCCGCTCTGTGAGTGGTAGCAGTCTAACCTATATTCAATAGGTTTCAATGAGATTCCACCTCATTCTTCTAAGCTTCAGCGAGTACGGGCTCTGAGCCATCAAATGCTCTTCATATCAAATGCCTTTCACTTTTGGGTTCATTTTTGTGAACCTAATTGGGGGATGTCTTTGATCAGCTGCACTAAAATCTATCATTAGTATTAACCTGGAGTCCTATTCTTTGGCTTGGTGAAAATAATTAGTAAAATTATACTGGATTTTATTTATATCTTTCATGAGAACTCATGATGTGCTGAACCTGATCACCAATTACTCCTGAAGATGTCTATGCACTATTACTGCCCATATACCCCTGGTTCTTCAGGGGGAGCAGCAGTCTCCTCAAGTAGCAGTCTTTGTGGCCGTCTAACTCTCTTCTTCACTCTCAGTTCTGATCAAAGTTCAAAGATTTTATATTAAACTTTTTCTATGTTTCCATATACTACCTTGAGATTCAATTTCTTGCAGATGCTTACAGGAAAAATAAAGGGAATCTATGAAAACCCATATATGAGCAAAAACTGACATGCAATGTACATAATATTCAAACTGCAAAAACAAGCAAAATCATTTTGAGGACGTGAATTGCAAAAGAGTTCTAGAAAGTGACTAAGTCTTAGAATCAGTTCAGAGAGGTGGTGTTTTAAGATATCCAGGCCTGATTTTTATGGGATACTAACTGTTCCTGAGCCTGCTGCTGTGCGACCTAAGGCTTCTGTATCTCCTGCTTAATGCAACAGAGAGAAGAGAACATGACCTGAATGATGGGAGTCCTTGACAGCAGATACTGCTCTCTTGTGACATCATCATATTTACATGCCATGTCGTATGACCTGGCTGTTGATGTCCTTCCATTTGTCATTAATCTGCTTACTCTTTTCTCTATCCATGAACATGATTGTTCTCGGCAAATATTTCTATGGAAGTGGTTTGTCATTGCCTTCTCTGGGCAGTGCCTTTACAGGACAGGTGACCCCAGTCATTATCAATACTCTTCATTGACTGTGCCTGGTGTCAGGGGTTGCATAACTAGGACTTGTGGTATGGACCAGCTGTCCATACAACCATCCTTCCCCTGCTCCCATGGCTTCACGGGGTCTAAGTTGATGCTACACTTTGTTCAAGGGTGATCTGCAGGCTAGCGGAGGGAAGGAGCATCTTATACCTCCTTTTATAGAGAGATATCTCCACCCCACCACCTATAATGTTGCATAATGTATGTTTTTCTTGCGAATGGTGCTTATCTGATGCTATATGCCCATGATGCTGCTGCAAGCACATTTTCCATAGCCTACATGTACTTTTGCATTTGGCAATAAATTGGACGACAATTTGACTTTGAATTCCCTGGCAGTTCTGTTTAGCTTTGATCCTTCTCCTCTGGATCATTAGTTCAGACAACTGAATCCAAGAGCTAACCCCTGTCCTACTGTATCCAAACATGCAAATTTAAACAATACACACAAAATACTTTTCTCTGTATCTTAGTGCACTTCACAACAATAAACCAATGACCAATTATTCATTACCAACAGCCACCATTAAGTTAACATGTTTGTCAACAAGACTAAAGCTCTAGTTGTTTTCTCTGTCCATTGTCTCTCTCACTTACCTTTCTAAGCAGATTTACATCTGTGCATCTCTTCCTCCAGTTCTGATGAAAAGTGGTTGAACTGAAGTGTCAACTTGGCTTCTGTCTGCAGAAAAGTTTGCAGCATTTCATTCAAAATGCTGGAGGAACTCAGCAAGTCAGGCATTATCAATGGAGGGGAATAAATAACTGAAATGTTCTGACTTCACGCCCTCCTTCCCCTAGCCCCCGCCTACTGATCTTCCTTCTACTTGGTTTCACCTATTATCTGCTAACTTATACTCCTTACCAACTCCCTCCCACCTTCTCATTCTAGCTCCTTCCCAGTTCCTTTCCAGTCCCAATGAAGGGTCTTGGCCGAAAACATTGACTGTTCATTCCCCTCTATCAATGCTATCTGACTTGCTGACATCCAGATAGGATGCTCTCTTTGATGCATTTGAAAAGATTGGTGAGGGTTGTTAGTATTCCAGCTCTGCAGAGTGAGATAGCCAACTGATACACAATACTGGTGAAAAATCATGCATCTTTCTGATCAGAGTTATATTGATTGAAAGGTGTTCGTCTGTAGTGAGCCAGTTACAGGGCAGAATCCTGAATGATTGATACCTGATCTAAACTATTATTTTCCCTTGGCAAATTAAACTTCTGTTTCTAACAGCAATCAGCTTTATGTGCTAGTGACAAATTAGGTTTGCATTTTACTTCAATCTACAGTGCTGTGTTATTTCTTCCAGGATGTTTCTTCTCAACTGTGAGAATTTTCACACTCCAGTGAACACAAGTGGAAGCCCAATTTATCATTGCATAATTCTCGGCACATCAAGGAACTCTCAACCTTGTTCGTCTTTTCCTCTTGGTGTGTACAACAGCCGAGGAAACTTGAAAAGGTGACCGACGATGCCAAAAAAATAATGCTGACACCTCAGTAGCAAACCTCCAGATAGGCTTTTGCTGTGCCAAAGGGACAAAGGAAATCTACTTGTACCGAGCACTTTGCGTGTCACTTTCAGAATACAGTAGGTGCTTTATAGGCAAAGAAATATATAATGGTTCCAATTCAATGGTTCAATCTAATATCTGAGAATGTATATATTAAACCACCTGAAATCCTTACTCCTTGCAGACATTCATGAAACAGGAAAAAAAAATGAAGAATGAATGAGAGAAAACATTGGCACCCCAAAGCTCCCCATCCCATTTCTATGCACAAGCAGCAGCAAAGGCATCAACCCTCTCCCCACTTGCTCCAGCAAGATCATCAACTCCCACCATCTACCATGCAAGTAGTACCCTGTTCTAGAGTCCACAAAAACTGCTGTCCATCCCAACACTTTGACATCTCAGATAGGCTCTTTCTGAGAGATATCACTCCTGGCACAACAAGAGGGGAGAGCAACTACTTACTGTTCTGATATTACAATCTGCCGTATCACTTATCCAAGCCCCCTGACTTGAAGACCAATAGACTCTCACTCGCCATCGAGAGAGAAAGAGTGCAGGGGGCCTCTGACATCTGTGCACATCGTTCTCCATTTTGATGTTTCAATCTCCTATGATGCTTCAGTCGATGACACCAGCTAGGACTTGGGTCATTCACAGGGCCGCACCCCTAAGGCACATGTCTTCCAGGCTGCACTGAGGTATCCAAACACCAGAGAATGCTGGACATACTTTTCAGATCAGTCAAAAACTGTAGAAAGCAGCATGGAGTCCTAGAGCAATATAGCATGGATGCAGGCTCTTTGGCCCAGCCAGACCATGCTAACTTTGGTGCCCACTCAGCTCGTCCCAATTTTCTGCATTCTGCCCATACCCCTCCAAGCCCTGCCCTTCCATATACTTAGCCAAGTTCCCTTCCCGCTTCCCCTTGGAAAGATCAACCTTTTCAGGTGAAAGACACTTCATGTGCTGGAGATAAATTAGGCTTGCATTTATGAAGAAGGGCTGCGCAACACAGGTGGCTGAGTGAAGGACAAGGTATGAAGGGGCCACCACACAGGATTGGAAAAAAACTTTAGATGATTGTAAACTCAGGCAGCTCCATCACAGGCAAAAGCCTCCCCACATTCAATGACCTCTTAAGAGAGCATCTATTTTTAAGGACCCTTACCATCCCTCTTCTCATTACTACCACCAGGGAGAAGAAACAGGAGTCTGAAGACACACGCTCAATATTTTATGAACCCTTCTTCCCCTCCTCTATCAGATTTCTGAATGGTCCACAAACCTCGAAAACCACCTCACTATATTGCCCTCATTTTGCATAGTTTTAAATATTTCTTGTTATAACTTAGTGTCATGGCGTGCCCTCAGAGGACTGGACCCAGGATTGGAGAAACAACAGGCTTTCTCTGTCATGGGGGGTCACTAGCTCCGACTCATTCTGGGAGCTGCAGACGGCAGGCTCATGACTCGACCCAGGAATGGAAGAAAGGCCGTTTCCCCATGGAAAAGGGTTAGACGTGGGAACACTAACAGAGCCTCGGAGGAGCAACATCACGAGACAATTCATTCCCTCCAACACAATGAGTAAATAAGAGTCCTCTTTAAATAATCATCGAATGTGTGAAGCACATGCCAGCCCCAATCAACTTGACCGGATTAAACTGAAAACACAAAGTTTAATGGCTCTGGTTAAGATAATGATTGGTAAATCGAGGTGCTCAAGCACCCTAGAAACTCAACACTGTACAGCAAGTTACACTCATCGTGTTAAGTCACCTGATGATCTTTGGTCTCAGTATCTGAAGATGATGTGCAGGCTGGTTTCAAGAGAGTGAAACCAAGGGAAGCATCCAGTCCGGACAGAGTACCTGGCTGAGTACTGAATTCCTATGCTGACAACGGGCTGGTTGTCTTCATGGATATCTTATACCTTTCGCTTCGGCAGTGTACAGTACCCACCTGTCGCACTGGTGCCCATGAAGAGCGTGGCAACATGTCTAAATAAACTATCACCCAGTGGCACTTACGTCCATTGTGATGAAGTTCTTTGAGAGGCTGGTGTTGAAGTGTATCAGCTCCTGTCTGAGTGGCAGCTTGGATCAGCTCCAATTCGCCGGCCAAAGCAACAGGTCTACAGCAGATGCCACCTCATGGGTTCTTCACACCCCCGGGAACATCTGGACAGTAAAAATGCATACTTCAGGATGCTCTTTATTGATTATAGCTTGGAATTTAATACCACCATCCCCTCAAAACTAATCAGTAAACTCCAAGACCTGGGCCTCAATACCCCCTTATGCAATTGGATCCTGGATTTCCTTACTTGCAGACCCCAATCAGTTTGGATTGGCAAAAACATCTCCCCAACAATCTCCATCAGCACAGGAGCACTGCAGGGGTGTGTAATTAGCACCCTGTTCTACTCGCTTTACACTTATAACAGTGTGGCTAAGTACAGCTCCAACACCATACTCAAATTTGTTGATGACACCACTGGTGTGGTCTGTATCAAAGGGGATGATGAATCAGCATACAGGTGGGAGATTGAAATCTTGGCTGAGTGGTGTAATAACAACAACCTCTCACTCAATGTCAGTAAGACCAAGGAACTGATTGTAGACTTCAGGAGAGGGAAATCACAGGTCTATGAGCCAGTGATCATCAGAGGATCAGAGGTGGAGAAGGTCAGTAACTTTAAATTCCTGGGTGTCACAATCTCAGAGGACCTATCATAACAATATGATTGTGAAGAAAGTGCAACAGCACCTCTACCTCCGCAGGAGTCTGCAGAGATTCAGCGTGACATCAAAAACCTTGATAAACTTCTATAGATGTGTGGTGGGAAGTGTGCTGACTGGCTGCATTATGGCCTGATAAGGGAACACTAAAGCTTTTGAGCAGAAAATCCTACAAAAAGTAGTGGATTCAACCGAGTACATCATGAGTAAAACCCTTCCAACCATTGAGCATATCTACATAAAATGTTACCTCAAAAAAGCAGCATCCATCATCAAAGATCCTTACCACCCAGGCCATGCTCTTTTCTCACTGCAGCCTCAGGATTCAATACCAGGTTCAAGAACAGTTACTATTCCTCAACTATCAGACTCTTGAACAAAAGGGGATAACGACACTCATTTAAGGACTCTTTTCTCTTGTTATTTCATGCTCGTTATTTATTGCTATTTATTTATTACCTGCATTTGCATAGCTTAGAGTTTCTGATGCTTACAGTTTTCGGATCCTGTTTACAGTTACTGTACTATAGATTTGCTTAGTATGCTTGCAGAAAAAGGGATCTCAGGGTGTATGTGGTGACATGTGTACTTTGATAATAACTTTTATTCTGAAATTGGAACTTTGACATCAAGTTTATTGTCATTTAACTGTATACATGCATGCTCTCAAATGAGAGTGTTTCTACAGACCAGAGTGAAAAGCACAGAAGTAGACATAATACACATAATAACTTAGAAAGGCAAGGATAAAATCAACAGATGTATTATGCATAAATAAACAAAGTGCATATATTAAATATTATGAGGTACAGAACAGGTTAACTGGGGACCCTTTGTATGCAATGCAGCAGAGAGTTCAGAAGCCTAATGGCCAGAGGGAAGAAACTGCTTCCCATCTTAACCATTCTTGTTTTTATTCATCAGAGTCTCTTGCCTGGTGGTAGAAAGTCAAAGAGGATACTTATAGCTGTATTTTTTTTAAACAGTATTGTACTCTACTGGTACCATAAAACAGTAAATTTTACAACTTATGGCAGTGACAATAAACCTAACGCTAATTCTGAGAATGTGAACTCACAACTTTAGACCGTCTCATATCGATGTGTTATTACTGAGCTTCCGAGTGCTAGACTTCAGTCTATTCTGAATCTTGTCACAGATGGGATAATGAGAGTGATATAATTAAACCATTAATTGAGTGTGTCATCATTGTCAGTGTAATCAAGCAACATAAAGGCCAATGATATCAGTGTAAAACACTGGAAATTTTATTGCTTATTAAATGCATGTGCAATTACCAGAAAAAAATGGAGATGAAATAACTGATGGCTTGGGGGGCGGGGGGGCAATTCATGACATTGTAGGCTTGCAGAGGGGGTTGTTGCTTCACTTTCAGACAGATTGGGGCAAGGCATTGTCCCAGGAGAAATGATCAAGCAGATTTATCCAATAAGTTTGATACTCAGAGACTGAGAGAGCGGGATGACGGATTATGTTAAAGTATGCAAAATGGAAGCAGGCCATTCAGTCCATTGAGTGTCACTAGCCCTTGAGCCCCACCCTAGAGCAATTTTGTTTTATTCACTCCATATTCCTCAAAGTGCAAAGTTCAAAGTAAATTTGTTATCTAAGTATGTATATGTATATGTACAAGTATGTATGTATACCATATACTACCCGGAGATTAATTTTCTTGCAGGCATTCAAGGAAAAAAGAAATACAATCGGATCAATGAAAAATTACACATGAAGACTGACAAACAACCAATATGCAAAAGAACACTAACTGTGCAAATAAAATAATAAATGAATATATAATTAAGTAATACTGAGAACATGAGTTGTAAATTCCTTGAGTCATTTCAGAGCAGAGGTGAGTGAAGTTACCCACACGTGTTCTCAAACCTGATGGTTGAAGACCATAAGATCTAAGAGCAGAATTAGGCCATCTGCTCTGCCATTCAATTATGGCTGATCCTTTACTTTCCCACTCTCCCCACCCCATTCCCCGGCCTTCTCCCCATAACCTTTGAGGCCATGTCCAATCAAGAAGCTATCAGTCCCTGCCTTAAATACACCCAAAGATCTGGCCTCTACAGCTGCCTGTGATAACAAATTCCACAAATTCATCAAACTCTGGCTAAAGAAACTTCTTTGCATCTGTGTTTTAAATGGGCACCCCGTACTCTGAGGCTGTACCCTCTTGCCCTAGACTCCTGAACCATGGGAAACATTCTTTTCACATCTACTCTGTCTCGGCCTTTTAACATTTGGAAGGTTTCAATGGGATCCCCCCTCATCCTTCCAAATTCCTGAGTGTACAGACCCAGACCCATCAAACGTTCCTGATATGATAAGCCTCTCATTCCCAGAATCACCCTTCTGAACCACCTCTGGACAATGCCAATATATCTTTTCGTAGATGAGGAACCAAAAACTGTTCACAATACTCAAGGTGAGGCCTCAGCAGTGTCTTTTAAAGCCTCAGTATCACATCCCTGCTCTTGTATCCAAGACTTCTTGAAATGAACATTAAAATTGTATTTGCCTTCCTCACCATCAACTCGACCTACAAGTTGGCCTTAAGGGTGCTGTACACAAGAACTCCCAAGTCCCTTTGCATCTCAGATTTTTAGATTTTCTCCCTGTTTAGAAAATGGTCTGCACATTTATTTCTATGACCAAAGTGCATGACCATACATTTTACAACATCATATTTAATTTGCCAATTTCTTGCCCATTCTCCTAATCCGTGTAAGTCTTTTTGCAGCTTAACCATTTCCTCAACACTACCTGCCCCTGTACCAATCGTCATATCATCTACAAACTTGGTAACAAAGCCACCTATTCCATCATCAAATCATTGATATAAGGCATAAAAAACGGTCCCAACACCGACCCCTGTGGAACACCACTAGTCACTGGCAGCCAAGCAGACAAAAAATCCTTTTATTCCCACTCTCTGCCTCCTACCAAATAGCCAATGCTCTAACCATGTTAGTAACTTTCCTGTAATACCATGGGCTCTTAACTTGGTGCCACACATGAGGCTGCTTACCTTGTCAAAGGCCTTCTGAAAGTCCAAATATACATCATCCACTGCATGCCCTTTATCTATCCAAGTTGTAATCTTCTCAAAGAATTCCAACAGGTTTGCTAGGCAAGATTTTTCCTTAAAAAAACCTTGCTGACTTTGTCCTATCTTGTCCTGTGTCACCAGGTGCTCCATCACCTCATCCTTAACAATTGACTCGAACATCTTCCCAACCACTGAGATCAGGCTAACTGGACGAATTTCCTTTCTGCTGCCTTTGTCCTTTCTTAAAAAGTGGAGGGACATTGGCAATTTTCCAGTCCTCTGGCACCATACCAGAGTCCAAAGAGTTTTGAAAATTCATCACTATTTCCTCCACAATCTCTTACACTATCTCTTTCAGAACCCTAGGATGCAGTTCATCTGGTCTGGGTGACTTATGTACCCTTAGGTCTTTCAACTTTTTGGGCAACTATTTCTCAGTAACTGTTCCTGAACCTGGTGATGCGTGTCCTGAGGCTTCTGCACCTCCTGCTCAAAGGAGAAGGTTCATGGAACTTCAAGCTCCCCTCCATTCCATCACAATATAGAAATACATCACTGATCTTTTATCGTCAGCATATATATCAATTCCTCCAGGTTCAACCACTCTCCCACACACTGGGTGAAGTTACAGTGGCCTATTAACCTACCAACTTGCTTTTATTTTTGGGATATGAGATGAAACCAGAGAACCCAGAGGAGGAGAACGTGCAAACTTCATGCAAACAGCACCCAGGATCAGGATTGGGCCCTGGCCACTGGAAATGTGAGGCAGGAATTTTACTAGTTAGCTGACTCGGCCGCACTAATTCAAAATATAACCGTTCAAAGCTTATGAGGACACTTTCTCTGTGAAATGGATCAAGGTTTAGCTGGGAGCCCAGTCATTGAGTTATACAGCATGGATACAGGCCATTCAGCCCAACTCACCCATGCCAGTTAAGTTGTCTATCTGAGCTAATGCCACTTGCCTGTATTTGACAAATGTTTCTCTAAATCAGGGGTTTCCAAACAGGAGTCTACGGATCCCTTGCTTAATAGTATTGGTCCATGGCATAAGCAAGGTTGTGAACCCCACTCTGAATTGTTCATATCCTTGTTTTGTCCAAGTGCTCTTTATATTTCATAATTGTGCCTGCCTCTACCAGTTCTGTGTGAAATACTTACCCTCTTTTAAATCTTTCTCATCTCACTTTATAACCCCTAGTATTAGACATCACTGCCCTGGGAAATAAATAGACACTTACTACTTGTGTAATGGAATTAAGCATCAAGGAAGCAGCACCTTTCAGCAAAGTCATCAAGTTTCCCTTCTAAGCTAATCCCAATTCAAGATGTAAGATTGCTTAACGTTATTTCCTGTACATAAGTGTAAAGGGAATGAAATAATTGTTGCTCCAGATCCCATACAAAGAAAAAAAAACAAATGATAAATAATGCAATCACAATTTTTAAACATAGAGTAATTATAAATACATCAGATAGCTTGTATACAAAGATTGTTTGTCCATAAAGTGAGGCTGGACTGTACATAAGGTGACTGATGGGAAATGATAAAGTTGTGTTGGAGTTTAGTGGGTAGAGGTGTTGATCAGCCTTACTGCTTGGGGAAAGTAACAATGAACTGTGAACTCTAATGTCCCAAGCTGTAATAGCATAAGCTATAACATGTCCAGAGAGGTATTGGGTAGGAGGTTAATTGCTCAGTGTAAACTGCCCTGTAATTAGGCTAGGGTTAAATAGGTGGGTTGCTGAGTGGCATGGCTCATTGGGCAGAAGGGCCTGTATCTCTACATAAACAACATAAAATGCCCTTATTAACTTAGTTTATTGACAATCTGAAAGACAGATGTGTGACAGTCATACATCCCACTTGTGACTTGTTACATTTTGTTGCCATTTCTCTGTTGTTCCAGCAAGCCTTTGATGTCGTGCCATCTCTGCTGTTGTCCATCAAACCAACCTCTCACTTCTGCACTGCTTAATATTCATTGGAGTGCTTGAGTGGTACTGGGACCACTCCAGCCTCAGGCATTTGGGCCCAGGGAGCCACATTGCCACTTCTGCCCTTGCTCTGCGTAAATCACCGAGTCCCATTTACGTATCTTTTTAAAATTCCTACTTTGACCTGCACAGGTATGCTCGGAAACTTCCCCAGCCCCATCCAGGTGTAGACGAGCAGTTCCGAGGCTTAATGATATGCAAGCCAGGGTCTGATTAAATGCAGCAGTGATAAAAAATGACACTGCATAATAAATGAGAATGTAAAAAATGAATTTGCAATCATAAATCATTTAATAAAATCAGCGTGACACTCCTTCAGAGATATGGGGTGGATGAAGCAGGCAGAGGAAGAAACTGAAGAGACATTGCAGCATTCCTTCCCCCACAAGTTAATAGCAGTATTTATTCGATGTGAGTTTTACTGGGGTGCAGATAATGGCCAAGGGTCCACATTCCTGCTGTGCCAACCTCCAGCTGCATCGCAAGGATGCCTTGGGTTCCAAGGGAGGGGATTTTCAAAGCTTCCTTCCGCTCTGTCCCGCCTGTGGGCATGGGATGGAGTGTCAGACGTTAGGGGTTGAGCAGAGGGAGGTAAACCAGCCGACAACACAGCCAGAAGACAAACAAATAAAAATAATTAAACCGCAGGAAGTGGAAGGCGTGCAGCAAAATAAAATTAACTTGCAAAATAACTACCGTTGTACCACAGAGTTCTGAGCCACTAAATAATTGATGGTTTGGGAAGGGTTACAAACAGGATGGATGAAGTGGTACAACAAAATGCAATGCAGTTAATCACCCAGGTTACAATAACACCACTTCCCAAGGCAGCATCCTTTGCCATGAAGAGCAAAATTAAAATTTCTCAAAATTTCAAAATTCATTGTAAGTATATTATTAAAGTATCTGTATATCACTATGTACTACCTTGAGATTCATTTTCTTGCAGGCATTCTCAGTAGAATAAAGAAAGACAGTAGCCAATGAAAAATTGCGCACAAAAACATGTAAAGACAAACTGTGAAAATGCTATAATAATGATGATTAATACATGATATTAAGAACACGAGTTGTTAAAAGTCCTTGAAAGTGAGTCTACTGGTTGTGGAATCTGTTCAGAGTAGAGGTTCAGGAACCTGATAGTTGAAGGGTAATAATTGTTCCTGAACCTGGTGCTGTGGGACTTAAGGCTGCTGTACCTCTGGCTCAAAGGAGAAGGTTCATTGAACCTCAAGCTTCTCTCCGTACCATCCCAATTTAGAAATGTAATATTTTCTTTCATCATCACGGGGTCTAAATCTGGGAACGCCCTCCCCAGCACCTTCACCACATAGACCTCATTGGTACAAGGTAGTCACATTCTTGATGCCTTCATCAGTCAGAACATTGAGCACAGACTGGGACATTATGTTTCAATTGTATAAGATGTTGGTGATGTTGTACCTAAAGTATAGAGTACAGTTTTGGTTGTGTTCCTATAGGAACACTACCACTGAGGTGGTGGTTGATGGGTGGTAGGATGGAGATACCTCGCTACCAAAGGAGGGGTAAGGTCCTTCTCTCTGCTTTTGCTTGCAGGTCACCATGGCAGGCAAGGTGTAGCATCTGTTTAGACCCCCGGTTGGGGTCATGTGAAGCCATGGGAGCAGGTGGTGAATGGTCATATGAGCAGCTGGTGCATATCACTGACACCAGGCAGACAATCTCAGAGAAGTATTAATAATGGCTGGAGTCACCCGTCTTGTAAAGACAACGGCCAGAAGAAGGCAATGACAAACCACTTCAGTAGAAAAATTTGCCAAGAACAATCATGGTCATAGAAAGACCATGATCATGCACATACATAATGGTAATGAGTATTAAGCTAGTAAGAACGCAGAGAAGATTTAAGAAAATGCGACCAAGACTCGAGAACCTGAACTCTGGGCAGGGTAGGACTTTATTTTTTGGAGCTTCAGAAACTGAGGGGTGCCTTTATTAAGGTGTATGAAATCGTGAGGGATATTGTTAGGGTGAATGCTTACAGTTTTTTTTCCCTAGGGAGTGTTCCCAATATTCCCTATTTTAACTTTGACTACTCGTTTCCACGGATGCTGCCCGACCTGCTGAGTTCCTCCAGCTTGTTTGTCCGTGTTGATTTGACCACAGCATCTGCAGTGCACTTTGTGTAGACTCTCACAGCTACCTGGATTATATCTCATCCCCCCACCCCGTTACTTGTAAAAACGCCACCTCCTTCTCTCAATTTCTCCGTCTCTGCCATATCCGCTCTCAGGATGAGGTTTCTCATTCCAGAATGAAGGAGATGTCCTCCTTTTTCAAAGAAAGGGGCTTTCCTTCCTCCTCCATCAATGCTGCTCTCAACATATCTTGCATTTGGCGCATGTCTGCCCTCACCCTATCCCCCAACCACCCCACAAGGAATAGCGTTCCTTTTGTCCTCAACTATTACCCCACCTGCAGACTTCGCATCCAGCACATAACTCTCCATAACTTACGCCATCTTCAACAGAATGCCACCACCAAGCACATCTTTCCCTCCCCCCAATTTCCTGCTTTCTGCAGGGATCGCTCCCTACATAACATCCTTGTCCATTCATTCCTTCCCACTGATCTCCCTCCTGGCACTTATCCTTGCAAGCAGAACATGCGCTACGGCTGCACCTACACCAGCTCCCTCGCTACTATTCAGGGCCCCAGACAGCCCTTCCAGATGAGACGACACTTCACCTGTGAGTCCCTTGAGTTCATCTCTTGTATCCAATGGTCCCAGTGTGGCTTCTTGTATAGTGGTGAGACCCGACTTAATTTGGGAGACCGCTTTGCTGAGCATTTATGCTTTGTACACCAGAAAATGTGAGTTCTCCCAGTGGCTACCAGTTTTAATTCCGCTTCTCATTCCCATTCCAACAAATCCATCCTTGGCCTCCTCTACTGTCACGATGAGGGGCCACACTCAGGTTGGAGGAGCAACACCTTATTTTCTCCAATCTGATGGCATGAGCATCAATTTCTCAAACTTCCGGAAATGTCCCCCCACCTTTTGTGTTCCACATCAACATTTTCCTCTCTCACCTCATCTCCTTGCCTGCCCATTGCCTCCATCTTGTGCTCCTCCCCCCTTTTTTTCCTTCTTCCATGGCCTTTTGTCCTCTCCTATTAGTTTGTTCCTTCTCCAGCCCTGTATCTCTTTCAACAATCAGCTTCCCAACTCTTTACTTCACTCCTCCACCCTCCTGGTTTCACCTATCACCTTGTGTTTCTCTCCCCTCCCTCACCTTTTAATTCTGAGTCCTCCCCTTTTCTTGTCCAGTCCTGCTGAAGGATCTTGGCACAAAATGTCAACTGCACTCTTCTCCATAGATGCTGCCTGGTCTGCTGAGTTCCTCCAGCATTTTGTGTGTCATTTGGATTTCCAGCATCTGCAGATTTTCTCTTGTTTTTGACAAGTTTTTGATTGGTAAAGGTATCAAAGGTTACAGAGAGAAGGCAGGAGAACGAGATTGAGAGAGTTAGTAAATCAATCATGATGAAATGGCAGAGCAGGCACGATTGGCCAAATTACCTAAATCTGCTTCTATGACTTTAGGTCTTATGTTTAATCAACAGAAGTCTAGTTAATATTGTTTTTAATAATTAACCCCAGGTCAGTGGTTATTTGTGCAAGAGAGTTCCAAACTTCACTCATCCTTTGAGTTCAAAAGCATTTCTCAACTTTATTCATGAAAGGAGACTGCCATCAGGAGCAACACAGAAAATGAGGGATTCAGTGAGTAGACAGTAGACATATTGGGTAAGAAGATGGGTCTTAACCCAAAATGTCAATCTTCAAATTCTCTCCACAGATGCTGCCTGGTTCTCTCAGTTCCTCCGGCATTTTCTGTGTTGCTTACCTCCTGAAAAGCCCATCTTAATCATTACAATTTCACAGAATGATAGAATTATACAGCACAGAAATATTCCTTTCTGTCTATACCAGCCATCAGGTGTCCATCAATGCTAGTCCCATTATAAATACATAGTTTGTAACCTCCTATTACTTTGTGAAACATTTACTCATTTAGAAGACCATGGGATGTGCCTGTCCTAGCATGCAAAATCAGCTCTGAAGGACAGGGTGGTTGAGATCTGCAGTTAGATCCTGTGACCAGGAAGGCAGTTCTGCAACACTCCATGGAGCCTGAAGGGCATGACAAGACACAGAAGACGTTATGGTCATCCACCGCACTCAAGGAAGATCCCAGTTTGTGATGCTTGCCTGTACTACTGGACCCAGACTTCTGAGGTCGAGAGAATGGAACTGCTCTTCCATATTACGTTACAGCTTTTCCACATTAAAACACTCCCAAACAGGTCTCTTGTCATCATTTGACACAACCGACAATTACCATAATAAACGCAAGGGGTTCTGCAGATTTTGAAAGCCCAGAGACCACACAAAATATTGGAGGAACTCTGAAGGTCAGGGAGCATCTATGGAGAGGAATAGAGTCAATGTCTCAGGCCAAAACCTTTCATGCGGACTGGAAAGTAAAGTAGAAGAAACCAGCAAAAGAAGGTGTTGGAGATGGAGCTGATAGCTAATAGCTGAGACCAGGAAACAGGTGACAGGTGAGACCAGATGAGGGGGCAGGTGGGGTGAGATGCTGGGAGCTGATAAGTCAAAAAGGCAAAGGGCTGAAGAAGAAGGAATCAGACGGGAGAGGAGAGTGGACCAAGGGTGAAAGGGAAAAAAGAGGGGTACCAGAGTGAGGTGATAGGCAAGTGAAGACCCTCCTTTTATTAATAATGAATTAATTACAGCTCAATATTTTGAGGTATCTCGCCACGTATAGTGCCTATAAAAAATATTCACCCCCTGGGAAGTTTTCCTATTTCATTGCTTTACAACATTGAACCATAAAGGATTTAATTTGGATTTTTTTAATCACTGATCAACAGAAAAATACTCTTTCATGTCAAAGTGAAAACAGATTCTGCAAAGTGATCTAAATTAATTACAAATATAAAACAAAAGACAATTGATTTTCTAAGTATTCACCACCTTTAATATGACACACTGAATCATCACTGGTGCAGCCAAATGGTTTTAGAAGACACATAATTAGTTAAATGAAGATTACCTCCACATCTCCAAATATAGAGTCAAGGTGTTTCAATTGATTATAGTTAAAATACACCTGTACCTGAATGTCCAAGAGACCTATGACAACTCTGGAAGAATTACAAGCTTCAGTGGCTGAGATGGGAGGGCCTGTGCATACAACAACTGTTGCCTGGGTGCTTCACCAATTGTAGTTTTATGGGAGAGTAGCAAAGAAAAAGCCACTGCTGTAAAAAAAAACTCATGAAATCTTGCTAGAGTTTGGCAGAAGACATGTGGGAGACTCTGAAGTCAGCTGGATGTAGGTTCTATGGTCTGATGAAACCAAAATTGAGCTTTTTTGTCATCAGCCTAAATGCTGATTTAGGCTAAATGCCTAAACATAAGTCAAACACTGCACATCGTCAAAAACACACTATCCCTATCGTGAAGCGTGGTGTTGGCTGCATCATGCTGTGGGGATGCTTCACCATAGCAGGGCCTGGAAGGCTTCTGAAGATAGAAGGTAAAATGAATGCAGTAATATACAGGGAAGTCCTGGAGGAAAACCTGGTGCAGTCTGCAAGAGAACTGCGTCTTGAGAGAAGATTTGCTCTCCAGCAAGACAATGACCCCAAAGCTACACAGGACTGGCTTAAAAACAACAGTGTTAATGTCCTGGAATGGCCAAGTAAGAGTCCAGAACTCAATCCAATTGAGAAATTGTGGCTGGACTCAAAAAGAGCTGTTCATTCACAATCCCCATGCAATCTGACAGAGTTTGAGCAGTTTCATACAGAAGAATGGGGGAGAATTGTAGTGTCTAGATATGCAAAGCTGATCGAGACCTATCCATGCAGACTCAAGGCTGTAATTGCTACCAAAGATGCGTGTACTAAAGATTGACTTGAAGGGGGTGAATACTTGTACAATCAATTATCTTGTGTTTTATACTTGTAATTCATTTAGATCACTTGGTTTCACTTTGACAAGAAAGTATCTTTTTCTGTTGATCAAACTTGTGAACCTGTAGATAGGCAAGTCCCCTGTACCTGATAGAAGCAATCCCACATTACTGAAATAAATGGCAGCAGTTATAGTAGAGGCTTTGGTAATGATTTACCAAAATTCCCCGGACTCTGGGCAGGTCTCTATGTATTGGAACATGCCACTGTTCAAAAAAGGATGTAGGCAAAAGGCAGGACATCTCTTACTATCTTTCCTTTCGGTTAGTCCTGATGAAGGGTCTCGGCCCGAAAAGTCGACATCGCTTCTCCCTATAGATGCTGCCTAGCCTGCTGTGTTCTACCAGCATTTTGTGTGTGTTGTTACCTATAGGACAGTTAGTTTAACAATTGTAATTGGGAAAATGCTTGAAGGTATCATTAAAGCAGCAATAGCAAGGCATCTGGAGAGAAATGGATCCATCAGCAGAGGCAGCATGGATTCGGCAAAGGCAGGTCCTGTTTAGCAAACTTACTGGAGTTCTTTGAGGGTATAAAGAGTGCAGTGGATAAAGAGGGAACAGATGAATGTTCGTTACTTGGATTTCCAGAAGGTTTTTGATAAAGTGCCACACAAAAGACTTATCCATAAGATAAGGATGCATAGAGTTGGGGGTGATGTATTAGCATGGATAGAGAATTGGTTAACTAATAGAAAACAGAGTTGGGGTACATGGGTGTTACTCTGATTGGCAATCAGTCATGAGTGGTGTGCTGCAACTGTCTGTGCTGGGCTCACAACTGTTCATGATATATATTAACGGTCTGGAAGAGGGGACCAAGTATAGTGATACTAAATTGAGCAGAAAAGAAAGTTGTGCAGAAGATACAGAGAGTCTGCAGATAGGTTAAGTGGTTGGGCAAGGGTCTGGCAGATGGAGTACAATGTTGGTAAATGCAAGGTCACCCATTTGGAAAGAAAAATGAAAGCAGATTATCATTTAAATGGTAAAAGAATTATAGAATGCTGCTGTGCAGAGGGATTTGGGAGTGCTTGTGGATGAATCACAAAAGGTTGGTTTGCAGGTGCAACAGGCTATCAAGAAGGCAAGAGGAATGTTGGCCTTCATTGCTAGAGGGATTGAATTTAAAAGGAGGGAGGTTATGCTACAACTGTACAAGGTACTGGTGAGGCCACACCTGGAGTACTGTGTGCAGTCCTGGTATCCTTACTTGAAGAAAGATATATTGGCTTTGGAGGCAGTATCTTTGATTTCAGAGATGATGGGGTTAGCCTATGAGAAGAGATTGAGTCACCTGGGATCTTACATAAACATAAAATTATGAAAGGGATAGATAAGATAGAAGCAGTTAAGTTGTTTCCACTGGTAGGTGAAACTAGAACTAAGGGACATAGCCTCAAGATTCAGGGGAGTAGATTTAGGACTGAGATGAGGAGGAACTGCTTTTCCCAGAGAGTGATGAATCTTTGGAATTCTAAACCACAGTAAATATATTTAAGACAAGGTTGGATAAATTTTTGTGTAGTAGGGAAAGTAAGGGTTATGGGGAAAAGACAGGTAGGTGGAAATCAGCTATGGTCTTATTGAATGGCAAAGCAGGCTTGACAGGCCAGATGGCCTACTCTTGCTCCTATTCCTTATGTTCTTATGTTACGCCTGAAATTAAGGGTGACCAATATTCTTGCAGACAGGTTTGCTGAAGCTGTTGGGGAGGGTTTAAATTGATAGGGCAGGGAGATTGGAACCACTGTGTCCAGAGCTGAGGCAATGTGTAGTGAGTGTATAGGGCAAAATTGCAGTCAGTCAGTGGACAGAGTTGCAATGTAAAAGGGGGACAAAATAGAAAAGGGTGATGAATATTTGAATGAACACAGATTATGGCAGAACACAGATGAGCTTGCAGCACAGATAGAGATCAATAAGTATGATTCAAGCATCACTGAGATGCAGATGTTACAAGGAGGTGTTGGGAGTGGACCCAAGTGTAAGACACAGACACTGAGATAGTATAAACTGAACTGTGTTTATTGAGAATTACTAGGAACATCAGGAATGAGGACCAAATGTCAACATGGACGTAAATGCTGGATAACAAACCAGTAACACCTGGACTTGACTTGACTTGGACCTCAGATTGGACTGGAACATAAAGCCTGGACTCAGACTTGGACAACGAAGAGACAGTATACCCAACTCAGAGCAGCAGCAAACAGCCGGACCCACTCAGCTGGAAAGGAATTGGACAACAAGGAGACAAAACCACACAACGACAGTCCATTCGTACCTTTGCTCGGAGTGGCAGCAAATGACCAGCCGGTCTCAGCCGGCCACGAAAATGACAGAATTCATACCTTACTCAGAGCAGCCAGCAACTCAGCTGGACATGAAAATGACTAAACTCACTAAGCAGCCACAGGCACCGAGGCAACTAGAGTCCATGATTCTCAATTGCTCCAATGATGGCCCAGACTTCTCAGCAGCCCAGAGCTTGAATCCACCAGCCTGGCTTCCAGTAACTGGCTTCTACTGACATGTTTCTGGTGACGAGCTTCTTGGTGTGAGTTTCTGATGACAGTCCAGCAAAGGAATAGTCGAACCCCAGAGCTATTTATGTTGCAGGCTCAAAATGAGGATCAGGTGCCTCAATCAAGGCGCCCAATGGAACATGGGAAGAAAGAAATAACCGGAATGCAGAGTCCATGGACCGGACTGTGACAGCAGAAGAAAGATTGTAGTTGGGAGCTTAACATCCAAGGATACACATTGTATCAAAAGGACAGGCAGGTATACAGAGGATAGTGGGGTGACTCTGTTGGTAAAAATTGAAATTAAATCTTTAGAAAGAGCTGACATACTGTAGGGTCAGAAGATATGGAATACTTGTGGGTAGAGTTAAGAAGCTGCAAGGGTTAAAAGACCCTGATGGCAGTTATATACAGACCTCCAAACAATAGACTGAATATGGGCTACGAATTACAGTAGGAGATAGAAAAGGCATGTAAATTGGGCAATGGAGTGATAGTGTTGGGGGATTTGCAGGTAGATTGTGAAGATTAAGTTGGTGCTTGATTCCAGGAGAGGAATCTCTAGAGTGCCTTCAAGAAAGCTTTTTAGAGCAGTTTGTGGTTGAGCCCACGAGGGGAAAGACAATTCTGGAGTGGGGGGTGTGTAATGAACCTGATTTGATTAGAAAACTTTAGGTAAAGGAACACTTAGGACACAGTAATCATAATATGACAGAATTTACCCTGCAATTTTAGTTGGAAAAGCTAAAATTAGATGTATCAGTATTACAGTGGAGTAAAGGGAATTAAAGAAGCACGAGAGAGGAGCTGGCCAAAGTTAATTGGGAGGAGACACAATGGCCATTACGGTAGAACAGCAATGGCTGGAGATTCTGGAAGCAATTTGGAAGGCACAGGATAGATACATCCCAAAGCAGATGTATTCTAAAGGCAGGGTGACAAAATCATGGCTGACAGGGGAAGTCAAACCCAGCATAAAAGCAAAAAGGAGGGCATATAATAGAGCAAAAATTAGTGGGAAGTTAGAGGATTGGAAAACTTTCAAATACCAATTGAAAGCAACTAAAAAACTATTGGGGGAAATCATAAAATATGAAGGTAAGTTTGCCAAAAATATCAAAGAAGATACAAGTTTTTTAAAAATATATAAATGTAATGCCCTGTTTAAGATTTTTACTGCTATGCTATGAGGTGTTTTTATTATAGCAGTTCTCTGCAATAGCAGTGTGTCCTGCTCGTAAGAGTATGGCTTTGGCTGAAGATAAGGAGCCATGTTGTCCAATTTAGGGATGTTATGTTAAGCATTCAGGGTTGTCTTGGTACGTATTGTAGCTTTCTGCCCAGTGGGATGCCATGGAACACTCAAGAGGGCAGTGTGTTCTGGTTTGGGATAATTCCTGCCCTAATGCCGTTCAAAGGAGAGACCTCGTTGTAAGAAGTGCTTTGTGCAGATGAATGGTTGCAAGGAGAAAGTGCAATACTCCTGAGCTAGGCGATTTGTTTGAGATGGTCTTTGAGGGAGGTTCTAACTGTAACTGGTGTCGTTCATGCAGAATATGGGTTCAGCATGTGAGTAAAGTGTCACATCTGACTACTCCAGAAATGAGCTCCAACATTTATGTGCACATTGGACTGGTTTAACTGTAATGAGTCATTTTATTTATTTTTTATTTATTATGTTCCTGTTAACTGTTTGATAAAGTTGAGGAATTGGCAAATACACTGTCTTTATAACTTTATGCGATCTATCATTCCCTGTTGAATGGTAACTGTGTATGGGGCAGTATTTACACAGCTTTCACTACAACCAATATTTCTCAAACAGAACATTCCAACTTTCCTGTTTGGTGGAACCCAAATCATACTGATCCTAGAAGTACATTGCTTATGTAAAGTGGCCTTCTCACCACTGAGTCAAGTGGTTAACAGCAGAGTTAACTAAGGAGCTGAGTTGGTATATGAACTCCAGTGAAAAGGTTGCAGAAAAGGTAAAAGAAAGATGTGAGTAGATATTGAACCAGTGGAAAATGACATTGGAGAGGAAGTAATGGGGTCAAGAAATTGGTGACAAACTGAATAAGTATTTTGTATCAGTCTTCACTGTGGAAGACACAAGCATCATGATGGAAGTTCAAGAGTGTCAGGGGGCAGAAGTGAGTGCATTTGCTATTACAAGGGAGAAGGTTCTTGGGAAACTGAAAGGTCTGAAGGTAGATAAGTCACCTGGATCAGATGGACTACACTGCAGGGTCCTGAAAGAGGTAGCTGAAGAGATTGTGGAGACGTTAGTAATAATCTTTCAAGAATCAATAGATTCTGGCATGGTTCCAGAGAACTGAAAAATATCACTCCACTCTTTAAGAAGGGAGGTAGGTGGCAGAAAGGAAATTATAGGTCAGTTAGCCTGACCTCAGTGGGTGGGAAAATGTTGGAGTCGCTTGTTAAGAATGTGTTTTCAGGACACATGGATGCACATAATGAAATAGGCCAAAGTATGGTTTCCTTAATAGAAAATCTTGCCTGACAAATCTATTAGAATTCTTTAAGGAAATAAAGGGGAATCAGTAGAGTTGTATACTTGGATTTTCAGAAAGATATTGATAAGAAGCCACACATGAGGCGACTTAACAAGTTAGGAGCCCATGGTATTACAAGAAAGATACTAGCAGGGATTGAGCATTGCTGATTGGCAGGAGGCAAAGTATGGGAATAAAAGCAGACTTTGCTGATTGGCTGCCAGTGACTAGTGGTGTTCCACAGGGTTCAGTGTTGGGGCTGCTTCTTTTTACATTGTATGTCAATGATTTGGATGAAGGAAGTAGTAGCTTGTGGCCAAGCATGTGAACGATATAAAGTCAGATAGAGGGGAAGTAACGTTAACAAAGCAGGGAGGCTGCAGAATGACTTGGACAAACTAAGAAAACAAGTAAAGTGGAGGATGGGAATGAGGAGTCAGGAAATGTATGGTGATGCACTTTGGTGGAAGGAATAAAAGCACAGACTATTTTTTACTCAGGAGTAAATTCAATATTCCAAGGTGCAAAGGGAATTGGGAATCCTCACACGGGATTCCCTAAAAGTTGAGTTGGTAGCGAGATAAGAAAATGCAATGCTAGCATTAATTTTGAGAGGACTAGAATATAAAAACAAAGATGTAATGCTGAGAGAGTCTTTCTAAAGGACTGGTGACGCCTCACTTGGAGTACTGTGAGCAGCTTCAGGCTCCTTATTTTAAAAAAAAAGGATGTGCTGACATTTGAGATCTTTCAGAGGAGGTTCACAAGAATGATTCCGGGAATGAAAGGCTTATCACGTGAGGAGTGATTGATGGCTCTGGGCCTGTACTTGCTGGAATTTAGAAGAATGACAACAGATAGGGGTGATCTCATTGAAATCTATTGAACGTTGAAAGGCCTAGACAGAGTGAATGTGGAAAGGGTGTTTCCCATGGCGGGGAGACTAGGACCAGAGGGCAGAGCCTCTGAATATAGAGTCATCCATTTAGAATGGAGATGAGGAGACATTTCCTTAGCCAGAGGCCGGTAAATCTCTGGATTGCAATGCCACAGGTGGCTGTAGAGGCCAGGTCATTGTATTTCAGGTGGAGTTTGATAGGTACTTGATTAGTCAAGGCATGAAGGGTTACTGGGAGAAGGCAGGAGTTTGGGACTGAGAGGAAAATAGATCAGGCATGATGAAATGGCTAAGCAGACTCAATGGGCTGAATGGCCTAATTCTGCTTCTGTGTCTTACGGTCTTATTATCTTACTTGTATGAATTTATTACTGATCAAATTTGCTATCTTTTGGCATTCAACTATTCAAGCAGAATTTCAATACAAGTTAAAAATGTGGACTATACAGTTATGACAATGAGGTTTAATATATTGGGTGGACTGAAAATTAGTTCGATGGATACAAAAGGAAGTTATTTTTATCCTTAGGTTGGAGTCCAGAGTATGGCATTTATACTGTACTAATGGGAATGCAATTTCTACACATTCCCCTTGTTAGATTATAATATGTGCTGTAGTTGTAAGGATTCAATTCTTCCTTTCATTTCAATGGAGATACGGTAGTTCCTCTTTAAAAGGATTATTAACAGTAGATAGAATTGATTTATTCTGTTCTGTCTTCTGAATCTCAGCTATGAGAATCCATCTTGACTGAGTATAGTGCTGAGGAGATGCTACAAAGCTGGTATTGCTCTGTTTGAGATGTGACCCTCATCTTAGAGCTTGCATCCTCTTTTGGTAAATGTAAAATATTTAAAGATTAAAGATATTTATAAATTAGCTTTATTTATTACATGCACATTGAAAAATACAGTAAAACATGCCGTTTGCATCAGCGGCCAGCATAGACCAGGAATTGTGCCGGGGGCAGCCACAAGCATCAATGGAGCATGCCCACATCTTACAAACCTTAACTTGTACATCTTTGGAATGTGGGAGGAAATTGGAACACCCAGCGGAAACCCATGTTGTCATGGTAAGAATGTATCAGTTTCCGGACTCCCTGCTTAATGGTATTGGTCCATGGCATAAAAAAGTGTGGGAACTCCTGCTGGAAAAGATTACACTAGCCTCTCTGTTACTGTGTCTCCTTCAGAACAATACACAGAGGACCTGGCCATTCAGTCCGTCATGTCAAAACGTATTAATCCCGTCTGCCTACACACAATCCATATCTGCTGTTGTCTGCTTATTCAGATGCCTTTCTAAAAGCCATTGTTAAATATTACAGAGGCATTGACCAAGGTTTAATTTCTGCCACTGTCTATAAAGAGTTTCAACGTTCTCCATGTACTTACATGTGTTTCCTTCAGATGCCCAAATGACCTCACACATTCCAAAGATGTACAGGTTAGTAGGTTAAATGGTCAAATGTGTGTGATTAAGCAGCATCAATTCTTTGGGCCGGAAGGCCCCGTTGCCGAGCTGTATCTTTAAATACAATTTATACTTCCACTATCACCTCTGGCAGTGTTTTTCAGGCATCCACCACTCTCTTGTCATTGGATATATTTAAAGCCAAGATGGATCGGTTCTTAATTAGTTAGGTTGTTAAAGGTTGCAGGGTGAATGCAGGAGAATGGAGTTGAGAGGATAATAAATCAGCCATTGTAGAATGGTGGAGCAGACCTGATGAACCAAAAAGTCTAATTCAGCCCCTATGTCTTATGGTCCATAGCAGGGATTCCCATCCGGGGGTTGACTGACCCCTCAGTTAATGGTAAGGTTTCATTGCATAAAAAAACGTCGGGAACCCATGGACTATGGTCTCTGTGTAAAAGCTTTGCCCTGCACATTTAAATTTCCCCCCTTTCATCTCTAGTATTGTGCATTGTTACCCAGGAAAGTAAAAGATTCTGGCTGTTTACTATATCTACGGCTCTGATAATTTTATAAACTCCAAAAAGTTCTCCTTTGACAGCAGCCACAAAGTATGATACTCAGAAAGCATAATGGAATGAGCCTCCAGCAGGTCACATCTCTGAGTTTTTATGAAATGTTATCTTAATACTGTATGCGACAAAATTACAGGTGACACCTTGATTCATCTCAGATAGTTACTTCCTTTTGTAACAC
The DNA here is from genome assembly GCF_030144855.1 of Hypanus sabinus. Classification (NCBI taxonomy): domain Eukaryota; kingdom Metazoa; phylum Chordata; class Chondrichthyes; order Myliobatiformes; family Dasyatidae; genus Hypanus; species Hypanus sabinus. The sequence continues at coordinate 74,631,628 of NC_082722.1, read as the reverse complement.
ACACAGAATGCTGGAGGAGCTCAGTAGATCAGATAGCATTCACAGAGAGGAATAAACTCTCATTGCTTTGGGCTGAACGGTCCTAATGAAGTGACTCAGCCCAAAGTATGAATGTTTATTCCTTTCCGTAGATGTTGCGTGACCTGCTGAGTTCCTCCGATATTTTGTTTGTGTTACTTTGGATTTCCAGCATCTGCAGAATCTTTTGAATTTCTGTTTGCTGAGCGACAGAATTTCCTATCCTCTCTCTCACCCCAAAACCCATGGCTGCAGACAGATACCAATATTCATGCCTACTGAATTGGAGTTGATTTATTATTGTTACATATACCAAGATTCAGTGAAAAGCTTGTGTTGCATACTGTTCATACAGATTAAATCATTACCCAGTGCACAGGTAAAACAATAACAAAATGAGAATAAAATATAATACTGTGGTGAACTACGTGCCTGTCTGGACACGCCCCCTGCTGACTGCTCCTGTGGCTCCTCCCACAGGCCCCTGTATAAAGGCGATCTGAGGCCTGATGCTCGGCCTCAGTCTCCAGGTCATAGTATGATGGACACTCACTCCTGGTTCCTTCTTCCAGTCAATAAAAGCCGATATCTCGCCTTACGTCTCAGTGTGAGTTATTGATGGTGCATCAAATACTTATAGAGAAAGTGCAGTACAGGTAAACAGCAGGTTCAATTTCATAATGAGGTATATTGTAAGGTCAAGAGTCCTCTATATAGTGGTAAGGAACCATTTAGCAGTCTTATAACAGTGGGGTAGAAGCTGTTTTTGAGTCTGACAGTACGTTCTTTCAGGATTTTAGCCTCACCTGGTCAGGTATCAAGGTGTGAGTAAACAATAATGATCTAGTCTGAACCGGAGAATGCTGTGATTTCGAAATGCGTGGATTTTTTATTTTAAAAGGGACCTTTGAGAGCGTTTGTCCATTGTACGTGGCCTATCAGCAGCGTCAACAGAGCTTTACCAAGAGGGATTTCTTGCATGTCGGCAACAGTTATTTAAAAGGGGAGCTTTGAGAGCATTAGTCCATAGTATGTGGCCTATCAGTGGCTATAACCGGAGCACCAATCGTGAGTTAAATAGTAAGGAAGGTTCAGGATAAAAGGGAGACACTGTCTAACAGGGCAATCATCAAAGGAGTGGTCATCAACAGAGTGATCTGAGGCAGAGAGGTGGGGCTTTGGCTTATTCAGGCTTCGCCGATAGCGGGTTGAGGCAAGGTAAGTTAGCTGTGAGTAATAGAAACAGGAAGTATGTCTATGAGGCCGGTGTTCTGCACTGGGTGTCAGCTGTGGGAAGTCCGGGAGACTCCCAGCCTCCCGGATGGCCACAAGTGAGCCAGGTGCGTTGAGCTGCAGCTCCTTAGGGATGGGATAGGCAAGCAGTCACACCGAGGCCTTGGGAAATAGATATCTGCGTAACAGTCAGGAGCGGGAAAGGCAAGAGTCAGATACTAGAGACTGTCCCCCTTAACAAAAAGTACTTGTGTTTGAGTACTGTTGGGGGGGGGGGGGCGGATGGACGGCCTCCCTGGGGAAAGCAACAGTGGCTGCACCTCTGGCACAGAGTCTGGCACTGTGGCTCAGAAGGGCAGGGAAAGGAAGAAGGCAGTGTTAATAGGAGATTCTATAGTTAGGGAGTCAGGCAGGAAAGAAACATGGATGGTAGCTTGCCTCTCAGATGTCAGGGTCTGGGATGTTTCTGATCACGTCCATGACATCCTGAAGTGGGAAGGTGAACAGCCAGAGGTCATGGTACATATTGGTACCAATGACATAGGCAGGAAAAACGAGTCTCAGGGACAGGAATGGTTACTCAGAGTGCCAGGCTTTAGATGTTTCAGAAAGGGCAGGGAGGGAGGCAAAAGAGATGGGGGTGTTGTACTGCTGATTAGAGAAGGAGGAAGCCATGGAGGGATTCTCTACGGAGTCTCAGTGGGTGGAAGTTACAAACTGGAAGGGGTCGATAACTCTACTGTGTACAGACCACCCAATAGTAACAGGGCCATCAAAGCACAGATAAGGAGACAGATTCTGAAAAGATGTAATCATAACAGAGTTTTCATGGTGGGAGATTTGAATTTCCTAAATATCTATTGGCATCTCCCTAGAGCAAGGGGTTTGATGGTGCAGAGTTTGTTAGGTGTGTTCAGGAATGCTTCGTGACACAATATGTAGATAAGCCTACAAGAGGAGTGGCTGTACTTGATCTGGTACTAGGAAATGAACCTGGTCAGGTGTCAAGTCTCTCAGAGGGAGAGTATTTTAGAGATAGTGATCACAATTCTATCTCCTTTACCATAGCATTGGAGTGAGATAGGAACAGACAAGTTAGTAAAGAGTTTAATTGGAGTGAGGGGAAATATGAGGCTATCAAGCAGGAACTTGGAAGCATAAATTGGGAACAGATGTTCTCAGGGAAATGTATGGAAGAAATATGGCAAATTTCTGCATAGGTACATTCCAATGAGACAGGGAAAGGATGGTAGGGTACAGGCACTATGCTGTACAAAGGCTGTAATAAATCTAGTCAAGAAGAAAAGAAAAGCTTACAAAAGGTTCGAAAAACTAGGTAATGATAGAGATCTAGAAGATTATGAGACTAGAAGGAAGGAGCTTAAGAATGAAATTAGGAGAGCCAGAAGTGGTCATGAGAAGGTCTTGGCAAGCAGGATTAAAGAAGACTGAGGCATTCGACAAGTATGTGAAGAGCAAGAAGATAAAATGTCAGAGAATAGGACCAATCAAGTGTGATAGTGGAAAAGGGCATATGGAACCGGAGGAGATAATTGAGGTACATAATGAATACTTTGCTTCAGTACACACTACGGAAAAGGATCTTGGTGATTGTAGGGATGACTTACAGTGGATTGAAAAGCTTGAGCATATAGACAGAGGATGTGCTAGAGCTTTTAGCAAGCATCAAGTTGGTAAAATCTCTGCAACTGGACGAGATGTACCCCAGGCTACTGCAGGAGGTGAGGGAGGAGATTGCTGAGCCTCTGGCAATGATCTTTACATCATCAATGGGGACAGGGGAGGTTCCAGAGGTTTGGAGGGTTGCAGATGTTGTTCCCTTATTCAAGAAATGATGTAGAGATAGCCCAGGAAATTATAGACCAGTGAGTCTTACTTCAGTGGTTGGTAAGTTGCTGGAAAAGATCCTGATAGGCAAGATTTATGAACATTTGGAGAGGCGTAATATGACTAGGAATAGTCAGCATGGCTTTGTAAAAGGCAGATCAGGCCTTATGAGCCTGATTAAATTTTTTGAGGATGTGACTAAACATGTTGATAAAGGTAGAGCGGTAGATGTAATGTATATAGATTTCAGCAAGCCTTTTGATAAGGTACCCCATGCAAGGCTTATTGAGAAAGTAAGGAGTCATGGGATCCAAGGGGAACTTGCTTTGTGGATCCAGAATTGGTTTGCCCACAGAAGGCAAAGTGGGGTTATAGATGGGTCATATTCTGCATGGAAGTCAATGAGCAGTGGTCTGCCTCAGGGATCTGTTCTGGGACCCTTACTCTTTGTGATTTTTATAAATGTCCTGGGTGAGGAAGTGGAGAGATGGTTTAGTAAATTTGCTGATGACACAAAGGTTGGGGGTGTTGTGGATAGTGTGGAGGGCTGTCAGACATTACAGTGGGACATCGATAGGATGCAAAACTGGGCTGAGAAGTGGCAGATGGAGTTCAAAGCAGACAAGTGGGAGGTGATTTATCTTGGTATGACAAATATGATGAGAGAATATAGTATTAATGGTAAGACACTTGGCAGTGTGGAAGATCAGAGGGATCTTCAGGTCCAAGGCCACAGGGCACTCAGAGCTGCTACGTAGGTTGACTCTGTGGTTAAGAAGGCATATGGTGCATTGGCCTTCATCAACCGTGGGTTTGAGTTTAAGAGCTGAGAGGTAATGTTACAGCTATATAGGACCCTGATCAAACCCCACTTGGAATACTGTGCTTAGTTCTGGTTGCCTCACTACAAGGATGTGGAAGCCATAGAAAGGATGCAGAGGAGATTTACAATGATGTTGCCTGGATTGGGGAGCATACTTTATGAGAATAGGTTGAGTGAGCTTGGCCTTTTCTCCTTGGAGCGACAGAGGATGAGAGGTGACCTGATAGAGGTTTATAAGATGATGAGAGGCATTGATCGTTTGGATTGGCAGAGGCTTTTTCCCAGGGCTGAAATGGCTATTATGAGAGGGCACAGTTTTAAGGTGCTTGGAACTAGGTAAAGAGGAGATATCAGGGGTAAGTTATGTAGAGAATCGTGAGTGCATGGAATGGGCTGCCGGTGATGGTGGTGGAGTGGATATGATGGACTGTTTTAAGAAACTCCTGGATAGGTACATGGAGCTTAGAAAAATAGAGGGCTATGGGTGACCCTAGGTAATTTCTAAAGTAAGTCCTTGTTTAGGACAACATTGTGGGCTGAAAGGCCTATATTGTGCTGTAGTTTTTCTATGTTTCTATGTTTCTAACCACTTAAAACTTAAATTTACTGCAAGTGATGTTTCAAGAAGATTTGAACACAAGTGGTCATACAGAACGCCGAGACAACAGGATAGAAAATTGTTGCCATAGTCACATATCTCATTATACACATTATTTATAGATACAACTTGGTAACAGTTCATTCCAATCCAAAGAGACCATACCTTCCATTTACACCTATGTGACCAATTACCTATCAGCCCTTACATCTTTGGAAAATGGGAGAATCAGAATCAGGTTTAATATCATTGGCATATATCATCAAGTTTGTTGTCTTTGCTGCAGCGGAATAATGCTATATATAATAATTTTAAAAATTTGTGATCGTGAAGTACATTTATGAAATAGTTAAAATAAATAAGTAGTGCAAAAACAGAAAAAGTAGTGAGGTAGAGTTCATTGGTTCAATTTCCAGTTAGAGATCAGATGGCAGAGGTGAAGAAACCCGTGTTGTGAAGTGGGTATGGGGGCCAGGTTACCGAGCTTCTCGCGTAGTCTGCCCAGGACTGCTGCAGGATCTTCCTCTTGCCCCCTTGGGGCTGGTAGGAACTCCCCGGGGACGACCAGGGGAGTGTTTGCCTTTAGGCTTCTGTTCCTCCAGAACACCAGAGCACTTGGAAAACACCATGCAGTCATGGGAATATCACACAATGTCCTTACAGACAGCAGTGGAGCTGAACCTGAATTGCTGGCACTGTAAGTCATCACACTATCCGCTGCACTACCGTAATCCCCAAATCTGTCTCTGTTGGCTTCAGTGGAAAGGAAGTTCGCAAGTAGTTCAAAGTAAGTTTCTCTTCCATGTGTGAGTTTAGTATAAATAATTAAAGATGCAATTCTAACATTGTAGAGGCTGTTTTTTAAATCTCACACAAAATTGTTACCATAGCAGTGGTAAGCTATTGCTCGACTGTTATGATGCTGGTGTTTCTTTGCCATGTTCTTTTAGAACTATGGTCTTCCTTCTTTAGACTAAAAAAGCATTGAATATTAACTATCCACAACAATGTTCTTTTTGATTCATAATGCTGGTGCAATATGATGGTTAATTTCTGACTTTTAATACGCTTAGATGGTACCTGTTGAAGTGGTCACTGAGCGTATGTGGCCTTCCGCTGCTGTTGCACATCTACTTCACGGTTCAATGTGTGTCACATTCAGAGATGCTCTTCTGCACATTGTTGTAACACGTGGTTATTTGAGTTACTGTTGCCTTCCTGTCACCTTGAACCAGTCTGGCCATTCTCCTCTGACCTCTTGCATTCACAAGGTGTTTTTGCGCACAGAACTGCTGCCCACTGGATGTCTTTTTGTGTTTTTTTCTGCATCATTCACTACAAACTCTGGAAACTATTGTGCATGAAAGTCCCAAGAGCTCAGCCGTTTCAGAGAAACTCAAACCACCCTTTCTGTCAACAAACATTCTACAATCAAAGTCACTTAAATTATATTTCTTCCCGAGTCTGATGTTTGGTGTGAAAAATGGTGTCAACTCCATATCTGCATGAGTTATAGAGTCATAGAAAAAGAGAATACAGAAAGAGGTCCTTTGGCCCATCTAATCGGTGCTGAATCACAATCTGCCTAGTCCCATTGACCTACACCCTATAGCCTTCCATGTCCATCCCATACATGTGTCTATCCAAATTGCTCTTAAAAGTTGAAATCAAAGCTGCATCTAACCACTTTTACAGGCAGCTTGTTCCACACTCTCACCACCACCTGAGTGAAGATGTTTCTCCTCATGCTTCTCTTAAACATTTCACCTTTCACCCTTAACCCATGACCTCCCATTCCAGTCTCACGCAATCTCAGTGGAAAAAGCTTGCTTGCATTTGCCCAATCTGTACCCCTCATAATTTTGTATATCTCTATTAAATCTCCCTTCAATCTCCTATACTCCAGGAAACAAAGACCTAACCTAGCTATCCTTGCCCTATACCTCAGGTCCTCAAAGCATCCTTGTAAATTTTAACTGCACCTTTTCAATCTCATTAGCATCTTTCCAGTAGGTCAGTCACCAGAATGCTTTTATGCATTGAGCTTCTGCTGCATGATTGCCTGAATAGGTATTTTCATTAACAAGCGGTTCTGCCACAGATGGCTGAACACAGAATATTACAGTGCATTACAGGCTCTTTGGCCCATGATGATATGCTAAACTTTTAACCTATTCAAATATCAACCTAAACTTTCTGTTCTGTACAGCCCTCCATTTTTCTTTCATCCATCTGCTTGTCTAAAGGTTTCTAAAGTGGCCCTAGTGCATCTGATTCTCCCACCACCCCGGCAACATTTCTGTACTCATGCCACATTCAGGCTGGAGGTGGTGCTGCCCTCGCCCAGTGCTCACTTGGCAGAAGACAAGCTGTGTTGTGGTCGACTGCAGATTTCTGCAGCACTCATGCAGTCAGGGTCTGGCACTAGGTTTATGTGTGTGGCTGTATTTTACTGATATCTTACACGTGCTTGCTATCATGTATTTGCAACTATGTGTGCTTTGTACTAGGTATGACTGTTGGTACTGTGTCTTGCACCTTGGTCCTGGAGTAAAGCTATCTTGTTTGTATTCATTGGTATTCAAGTCTGGTTGAATGATAATTAAACTTGAATTGAAGTGTTTCATGCCTTTTGATAGATACAGTAAGCAAGATTGTTAAATGTTCAAATCAAATTCCTCTTCAAATATGTTTTGTTGAATCAACTTCTATTTCAGGAGACTTTCCTAAAACTACCAACAAGCGACTCGTTTTGTCCTGTGAATGGTTTGATGATTGTTCAGTGATTCCTGTGTGAGGATCTATACTGAACTTTAATTCACTGCTGTCCAGCAATCATGAAGCAATTAGAATGATTCCATATGAAGTGTGGTAGAAATCCAGAATCCTCAGTGTCCCAAAGTCTGCAGGAAGTCAATTGGAGCAGTGAGGGCTGGGTTGAATAATGTTTGTTGTCTCAGGATGTTGGGAGATATGGAAACTAAATGGGTAATGATCCGACTGAGTACAGAATGTGTAATATATGGATTTCTTTCTTTAGGGCAATGATCCCCCTTAGCACTATGTATGAATTGTTGTCTACACATACATATTAATCTGTGTCTATGTTCACCTCCTGATCAGTTGTCTGCGCATGCACATTGTGATGCACATGCTCTTTCTCTCTCGCTGCAGTCTGAATACACCAGTTAAAGCCATCTCCAACATGTGTGCTTTTATTTAATATATATACTGTAGTTGTGCACAGATACAACAAACTGGTGACGAGTATGAACCTGAAAGTTAGAAAATATTGTGGACTGCGCCGACAGTTACAGGACAAAACAGCGAGAGTTAAACATCACGAGAACGTCATCACAGATGCTAACAAAAGTGTGAGTACAGTGAAAGACTTGCTGAATTTAAAGTGAAAATAATGTGGCGATGGCTTCAGTCGGGAAAGTTGATGAATTTGATAGTGCTAAACTGAGTGTCATATATTGAGAGGGTGGAACTGTATTGTAATGTGAAAAATATGGAGGAGCGAAAGGAAGCCCATACGCTTCTTAGATTAATGGGCCCAATAACATACAGTCTCTTGCACAACCTAGTAACCCCTGAAGAGCCAGCAAGTAAGCTGTTTGATGAAATTGTTACAATTTTACAAAATCACTTGAGCCCTAAACCACTGGTAATAGCTGAGAGATTTAGATTTTACAAAAGGAACCGGTCAATAGATGGAAGCATTTCTGAATACAAGGCAGAACAGCACAACCTTTCCCAGTACTGTGACTTTAGAGGTAGACTTTAAGATGCATTAAGGGACAGGCTTGTACGTGTCATGAATAGTCAAAACACTCAAAAGAGGCTACTGCCAGAAAGAGACCTAGCCTTAGAGAAAGCCTTGACATTGTAATATTTTTAGAGTCGGCAGCAAAGAATGTAGCAGAATTACTGAAAGGAAGGTTAGTATGTGAAATGCACAAAATGTCCCTCAATGGTGCAAAAAGCAAAAATTTATTGATATGGCAAATACACCTGTAATGCAAATGACTATCAGTTCAAATAAAAAGTCGGCAGAAAATGTCACAGATAAGGCCATTTAGAGTTCGCGTGCAAGGCAGACAAAAAGCACAATGGAGTGAGAAGTCTCAAACACAAAACTAAGCAAATGCTTAAGGTTACCGAATGTAAAACGGAATCTGACAATATGGAGTTTGATGAAGTTTCTTGTCATTACAAGAAGTGCATAGTATAACTGAAGCAGGTCACAAAATCAGCCGGATCACAATAGAAGTGTCCAGTGTAAAATTTAAAATGGAACTGGCTACAGGGTCAGATTTATCCATAATTCCATAGCTGACTACAACAGACTGTTTTTGAAATACTATGAGAGAAGACCTCAGTGATGCTAAAGACCTACACAGGGAAAGAAGTGTTTCCCAAAGACAAGCTGAAAGTAAATGTAAAGTATGGAGGCCAAACACAACAGTTAGAGCTTTATGTATTGAAAAGGGGAGGGTCAGTGCTTCTCAAACATGCATGATTGAGAAAAATCTGCCTAGATTGGCACTCAATCAAAATACTTAGTGTGGCATCAAAAGGCAACAGCTGACCAAATCATAGCATTAACCAGAAAGTGACACAGCTGATTAATGTTAATGAGTAGACATTTCAGAAGGGGTTTGGTAAACTCAAAGGCATGAAGGCCAGAAATGAACTGGATGAAACAGCAACATCAAGATTCTATAAAGCGTATCCGGTGCTTTACACACTTTGTACTAAAGTGGTTGCTGAACTGCAGAGCTTGAAGGTGTCTGGAATTCTCTCCAAGGTTGAGTGAAGCAATTGGAACATGCCTGTTGCCTGGTAATCAAGAAAGGGAAGGTCAGAGTCATTTGCATATGTGCTGATTACAAGGTGAGCATCAGGCCAGTGCAGCATACTGTGCAGTGTCCTCTACTATGAATAGAAGACATTTTTGCATCTTTGGCAGGCAGAGAGAGGTTTTCAAGGATTGACTTGTCATAAGCCTATCTGCAAATGGCGATTGAGGAGTCAAACAGGAAATTCCTCACAATCAACACTCACAAGGGTCTGTTCCAGTATAATCGTCTCATCCTCAGAGTTGTATCACCCCCAGCAATTTGGCAAAGAGCAATGGACCAAGTGCAGGAAAACAATGTTACTCTGGTGACGTCATCATGATTGGCAAAAATAATGGAGCACCTCCAGCACATTGGTAACGTGCTGACCAGACTGAAAGAGTATGGTCTACATGCAAAGAAAGAGAAAGTTGAGTTTTTCAAGAATGAAATCTCATATTGGGGATATGTCATTGACAAATTGGCTTACATTAGTCACAAGAGAAGAATGGAACAGGTACCCAAATCAGAAAATGTGTCACATCTCTGGTCATACTCGGGCTTTGTACATTACTACCACTGGTTTCTCCCAAGCATTGCTACAAAGTGGGAATGGTCAGAAAGGTGTGAAAAAGCAGTCAAGGAAACAAAGGGACTAATAACAGTTGATCAGCTGCTCATCCATTATGACCCATTTCTGCCCATCAGACTGCCTTGTGATGCATCCCCATAGGGCATTAAAGCTGTTTTGTCACATAGTAAGGCAGTGGATGTAGTCTATATGGACTTCAGCAAAGCCTTTGACAAAGTTCCACATGGAAGGTTAGTTAAGAAGGTTCAGTCGTTAGGTATTAATGCTGGAGTAATAAAATGGATTCAACAGTAGCTAGATGGGAGATGCCAGAGAGTAGTGGTGGATAATTGTTTATCGGGATGGAGGCCGGTGACTAGCGGGGTGCCTCAAGGATCTGTTTTGGGCCCAATGTTGTTTGTAATATACATAAATGATCTGGATGATGGGGTGGTAAATTGGATTAGTAAGTATGCCGATGATACTAAGTTAGGAGGTGTTGTGGATAATGAGGTGGGTTTTCAAAGCTTGCAGGGAGATTTATGCCAGTTAGAAGAATGGGCTGAACGTTGGCAGATGGAGTTTAATGCTGAGAAGTGTGAGGTTCTACATTTTGGCAGGAATAATCCAAATAGAACATACAGGGTAAATGGTAGGGCATTGAGGATTGCAGAGGAACAGAGAGATCTAGGAATAACACTGCATAGTTCCCTGAAGGTGGAGTCTCATGTAGATAAGGTGGTGAAGGCGGCTTTTGGAACGCTGGCCTTTATAAATCAAAGCATTGAGTACAGAAGTTGGAATGTAATGTTAAAATTGTACAAGGCATTGGTAAGGCCAAATTTAGAATATTGTGTGCAGTTCTGGTCACCGAATTATAGGAAAGATATCAATAAAGTAGAGAGAGTGCAGAGACGATTTACTATGATGTTACCTGGGTTTCAGCACTTAAGTTACAGAGAAAGGTTGAACAAGTTAGGTCTCTATTCATTGGAGCATAGAAGGTTGAGGGGGGATTTGATCGAGGTATTTAAAATTTTGAGAGGGATAGATAGAGTTGACGTGAATAGGCTGTTTCCATTGAGAGTAGGGGAGATTCAAACGAGAGGACATGATTTGAGAGTTGGGGGCAGAAGTTTAAGGGAAACACGAGGGGGTATTTCTTTACTCAGAGAGTGATAGCTGTGTGGAATGAGCTTCCTGTAGAAGTAGTAGATGCTAGTTCAGTTGTGTCATTTAAGGTAAAATTGAATATGTATATGAACAGGAAAGGAGTGGAGGGTTATGGGCTGAGTGTGGGTAGGTGGGACTAGGTGAGATTAAGAGTTCGGCACGGACTAGGAGGGCCAAGATGGCCTGTTTCCGTGCTGTGATTGTTATATGGTTATATTGTTATTATGAAAGAAGATGGATCTGAACGTCTGATTGCATCAAGATCACTGACAAATGTGGAACACAACTATGCACAGATCAATCAAAATGCTTTTGGTCTAGTAAGGGGAAAAAAGAGGTTCCACCACTACATCTACGGACAAAAGTTCACACCACTGGCAGATCACCTGCTCTTTGTGTCTATTTTCAATCCCAGGAAGGGAATTCCAGTGATGACCGCTACCCGGTACAATGTTGAGCACTATTCCTAGGAGCTCATTCTAATGACAAAGAGTTCAAGGTTACCAAACAAAACACCGATGCCAATGGATTGTCATGTCTTCCACTAATGGCAACTGAAGAAGAAAATTCTTCATACTGTGACGCAACAGAAGTATTCCGCACCACATTGGAGGACCAGTTGCCAGTAACAAACAACAAAGGGAAACAAGGAATAACACAGCATTTTTAAAGGACTATGATATCACCATGGTAATATTCCAGAGATTTTAGTGAGACAAAACCAACTGGCTGCATGTCAAAGAACACAAATAAGTGGATCTTGTGTTGTGGTTCCCTCCAAACTGCGCACCAGAATGTTAGAAAATCTGTATGAAGGACGCAGTCAAGTTGAAGAGTCTCACCCAGAACTATGTGTGGTGGCAGGGAACAGTTCAAAGACTTGGCCAAAAATGTCAAAACGCACTCCCACAGGCACTGTTACGCCCCGTGGGAGCGGCCATCATCACCTTGGCAAAGAGTATATATTGACTTTGCTGAGCCACTCATGGACTCCATGTTTCAGATTGCAGTGGATGTTCACTCAAAATGTCTGGAGGTTATACCGATGAAGTCAATCACCTCAACAAAGACTGTCTCCACTCTAAGGCAACATGAGTGAATCTGCAGATGCTGGAAATAAATCAGAAACACAAAATGCTGGCAGAACTCAGCAAGCCAGACAGCATCTCTGGGAGGAGGTAGTGACGATGTTTCGGGCTGAAACACTTCATCAGCAGTGAAGTAACATGGGATGGTCAAGGGGATAGTCCTTAGTCTCTGCTCTAAGGATTATCTTTGCCAAAAATGGCTTACCAGAGCAAATTAGGAGTGACAATGGACCACAATACATGTCATAAGAGTTCAGACTATTCATGAAGAAAAATGACATCAGGCATTTTAAGTCAGCTCCTCACTACCACCGAGCAATGAATGAGTACACTGAAAGGTTTATCCAAACATTCATTAAAGTGATTGGACAAGGAGGACGTTTCTCTGCAGCACAAAGTGGACAGCTTCCATTTTGTGTATTGGAACTCTGTTCATGTGATGACAAATCAAACATCTGCAATGCTGTTCATGAGCAGGAATCTGAGAACTTGCATAGACCACCTGAAACCAGATCTACGGGGGTGGGGGGGGGAGTAGGTACAGAAGGAACAGCTCAGCCAGTTGCCAAGTGAAGCCGCAAGGAGCTTTGAGATTGGACAGGAAATCCAAGAAGACAAGTGGACACTTGGTAGAATAGTTACAAGAAATAGACCACTGATGTAAACTGTGGAATTTGGACATCAGACAAGGAAACAGCATGAAGACCAGGTACTGGGTGCTCAACTGTAGAACACACTTGAGTTAATTGCATCCAAAAAGGCGGACATATTACAGTTACTGGACTTGCCTCTCAGAGATGATGTCACTGACTGCAACATGACGCCGGACACCAAGGACGTTGTCTTTGACATTTACCAAACTTGATGCCACTCCACAGGTTCTGAGGTACAATGAGAACATTATCATTGACAAGACACCTTCCAAACCTGATGCTGCTCCACAGACTCCAGAGGTACTATCCTGTAAGAAACAGAGAGCCACCCTAAAGACTGAATCTTCAGAACTGTGAAATTATGGACTGTTATTGTGAAAGCATGTTTATTTGAAATATAAGTTTATGAAAGGGAAATTGTAGCATTAATCTAAAGGGGAGGAAGTGTAATGTATGGATCTATTTCTTTTAGGGAAATGACTTCCCTTAGCACTGTGTATGGATTGTTGTCTACGCATGCATACTTATCTGTTGCTCTGTATATGCACCGTTTTCGACACATGCACTTTATTCTCTTTCTCACTGCAATATGAATACACTAGTTAAAGCCATCTCCCACATGCATGCTTTTATGTAATTGATATGTAGTTGTACACAGACACAACCGAATGGATTTATCAGATTGAGTCATTCATTTTTGTTCCATGTTCCTAGCACCTTTAAAGTATAAAATAGAAATTATTTCAGGCACAAATGCTTCTGGGCATCAGCATCTCAGAAAGTTTATCCTGGGCTTAGCATATTGATACAATCATGAAGAAGACATGCCAGTGGCCATACTTTATTAGGAGTTGGAGGAAATTTGGTATGTTGTCAAAGGCGGTCGTAAGTTTTCATAAATGTATGGTGGAAACTGGAGAGTATTCTGAATGAAATTGTGTCAACCTTTCACCTACTCTGCAATCAATCTAATACATCCCTCTTACAACATCCATAAGCCACTGTCTTTCTGTCATCTTTGTTTCTAAGAATCTCTTAATTATCCTATTGTATTAGCCTCTACCCCCACCCTGGCAGTGCATTCCAGGCATCCACCATTTTCTATGTAAAAAAAACTGTATCTGGCATCTCTACTAAACTTTCCTCACTCACCTTAAATGCCTGTCATAGAGTCATAGAGAAGTACAGAACAGAAACAGGCCATTCGGCCCATCTAGTCCATGCCAAATCATTTAACTGCCAACTCCCATCAACCTGCACTAGGACTACAGCCCTCCATACCCCGACGATCCATGCATCTATCCAAACTTCTCTTAAATGTTGAAATCAAGCTTGCATGCGCCACTTATCATGGCAGCTCGTTCCATACTCTCACCACCCTCTGAGTGAAAATGTTTCTCCTCATGTTCCCCTTAAAGTTCTCATATTTGACCCTTAACCCATGACTTCTGGTTGTAAACTCACCCAAGCTCGGTGGAAAAGCCTGTTTGAACTCACCCTATGTTCAGCCGTCTTTATTTTGTATACCTCTATCAATCTTCTATGTTCCAAGGGATAAAGTCCGAAACAATTTAGCTTTTTTTATAACTCAGTCCTCCTGAACTGACAACATTCTTGTAATTTTTTTTCTGTACTCTTTCAAACTTATTTATTTCTTTCCTCTAGTATTGGCCTTGGTCACCTTGGAATACTAAATTCTAATTGGTACTTGGTTTATTAATGACACATGTTCTGAGACACAGTGAAAAGGTTTTGTTCGCAAGCCCTCCAGGCACATCATTCTGTGTGAAAGCACAAGATAATACAAAAGAGAAGAAAACAGGAAGCAGAACATAGTTGCCTGGTAAGTGGAGGCAGACAAATATATTGCAAGGGTCAACACAAAGTAGGTTGAGAAATCAAGAGTTCATTATTAGCATAAATAATAGTTAAAGAGTTTTTTAACAGTGGAATAGAAGCTGTCCTTGAGCAGTGTGATATGTGTTCTTAAGATTTTGAATCTTCTGCCCAGAGAAGAAAAATCTTTGCAGCAACTCCCTTGACAAGACATCTTGGAATCTTTGTGTTTCAATAAAATCATCTCTCCTTCTTCTGAATGGGTTTGACCTACATAATGTTCCCTCAAGAGACAGTGCCTACATTATGAGCATTAACCCAAAAATCTTTGCAGAGCAACGTTCAATGCAAGCATTGCCTCTTTAAATAAGGAAACCACAATAGCACAGAGCGCGAAGACTTGTATAATTTCTTTCCAGCCTTTGGTTAAAATAATATATAGGCACTTAAGTTAAAGTTTCAAGTACAGTCTTGTAAAGGAATATTGCAAAGGATCACCATGACCAGACAGGAATCTGTCTTTGCCATGGTAACAAAGCATTGTCTGAAATTTATGAATCAGAGAGAACCTCAAGCTTTTTTAAAATATCAAATCACTTTGGTACATCATCGTGTGTAACTACATCTGACGTTAGATTGTCCCTGCAGTGAAAACATTGCTTCAAGTAGTTCATTCCCACCGCAAATGTCTGATACCAGTGGTTTATCCTTTCATTAACAGTATGTTCACATAGATTTAATGTAGTTGAATTTCATTCCTCCCTCAAAAACTCAGCTCGCACATTTCTGCAAATTCATGGCACAATAGGAGGTGATGCCCATGTCAAACAACAAAAAGCTTTCAAACTCATCCTCCTACGAACTCTCCATGCGCTGGTAGACTGCTCATCTGTTCGTTAACGGATTCGTTAACTGCAATCAATATTTCTACCACAGAAGCCTTAATGAAATGGAACACTCTCGACCCAAAACCTCAACGCTATATTCCTGTCCACAGATGCTGCCTGGCTTGCTGAGTTCCTCCATTATTTTGTGTGTTGCTCATTCGTACCATGTTTCAGACCCACCAAATGAATGGATATAACAGCCTATACTATTCCCCACTTCTCATCCTTGAATCAATTATCTTAGACCTTCTTCCACTCTAGTACTGAGTTTTGAGTCATGGAGTCATACAGAATAGAAACAGACCTTTCTGCCCATTCAGTCCTTGCACCACCAGCACCATTCCTTTTCTTATTATCTTTTGCATCAGAAGAAACCTGTCACAATGAGGCCACCCTCAGGGTGAAGGAGCAACATCTTTTATTCTGTTTGCGTAGCCTCCAACTTGATGGTATGAATATTGATTTTTCCTTCTGGTAAAAATTAATTCCCCTCTTCTTCTATTTCTGTTTCTGGCCTCTTACCTCCTCACCTGCCTATTACCTCCTCATGGGTTCCCTCCTCCTTCCTTCTCTCCTTGTGATCCACTCTCCTCTTTGATCAGATTCATTCTTCTCGAGCCCTTTACCTTTCCTGCCCACCTGGCCTTTATCTCCTTCCAGCTATCTTCCTTCCCCTCCCACCAACTTTTTATTCCCCCTTCCTTTCCAGTCCTGATAAAGGGTCTCAGCCCAAAACGTCAACTGTTTATTCATTTTCATAGATGCTGCTTGACCTGTTGGGTACCTCCAGCATTTTGTGCATTGTTTTGGAATTCCAGCATCAGCAGAATTTCTTGTGCTTATTATCTTCCCCTCTTGTCACTCATCATCTAGTTATGTTCCTTCCCTCACCCACCAATTTCCATCCGCCTATTGTCTTTCCCTTATGCAATTTCACATCACCTTCCCAACTTATTAGTTCCCATCATTTTCCGCCCTCCTATTTCTCCATTAATCCTCTCTTATCCTTTTATGCTACCTCTTCCCTCCTCCCTACCAGGAATCATCCATTATCACCCCCTCCCTGCCTGATCTATCACCTAGCTGTCACCTACCAGCCACCACCTCCTGTCTCCACTCCTCCTCCATCCCCACCTGCCCATCGTTGGTTTTCTTATAGAAACATAGAAAACCTACAGCACAATACAGGCCCTTCGGCCCACAAAACTGTGCTGAACATGTCTCTACTTTAGAGATTACCTAGCGTTACCCATAGCCCTCTATTTTTCTGAGCTCTATGTACCTGTCCAGGAGTCTCTTAAAAGACCCTATCATATCCACCTCCACCACCGTTGCCAGCAGCCCATCACACGCTCTCACTACTCTCTGAGCATAAAATTTACCCCTGACATCTGTGGCAGAAGTCTGA
The DNA here is from genome assembly GCF_030144855.1 of Hypanus sabinus. NCBI lineage: Eukaryota > Metazoa > Chordata > Chondrichthyes > Myliobatiformes > Dasyatidae > Hypanus > Hypanus sabinus. Next base: position 74,614,648 of record NC_082722.1, on the reverse strand, counting down.
CAACAGTGGGGAAGAAGTTGTTCTTGAGTCTAGTTGTCTGGACTTTCAAGCTCCTGTGTCTTCTCCCAGAACACAGAAGAGAGAAAAGGGAATGGCTGGGGTGGCAGTCCCCCTTGATGATACTGTTAGCTTTCCTGATGCAATTGCCATAAAGTTGGCTAATTAATCAAACAGCCTGCACATTTTTAGGATGTGGCAGGACATCCCACACGATCACAGGGAGAATATGCAAACTCCACACAGAAAGCACCGGAGGTCAGGTTTGAACATGGGTTGTTAAGGCTATGTGACAGCAGTTCTATTTACTGCCTCACTGCCCTGTCTAGTCACTGATAAGCCCTCTCTGATTATCCTGTCAAGACCTCTCATATTTTAGGTAACTAATTAAATCTCATCTCTCTCTCTCCCCTGTACCATGTTAAACATGTTCAGCTTAAACGGTCTCTCCTTATAATCAAAATCCTTCAAACTTGGTCCCTTTCTCAAAAATCTTCTTAGAATCAGCTTTATTGTACATAGCGCTTGGGTGGGGACCAGTGACTCAGATTCATTTACTTATCACACGTACATCAAAACATACAGTACAGTGAATTGCATCTTTCCTGTTAACAAACTAAGAATGACTCTAAGGTTCCAGGGGACCAGACATGGACTGATTAGGGATAGTCAACATGGCTCTGTGTGTGGTAAGCTGTGTCTGACCAAATTTATAGAGTTTTTTGAGGAATTTACCAGGAAAGTTGATGAAGGCAAGGTGGAGTGGTGAATTTAGGTTTGATTTCAGCATTTTGGAGAAATTTGGATAGATACATGGATGGGTGGGATATGGAGGGCTATCGTCTGAATGCTATCTGGGCATTGAGATTTGCAGGCTACCCCCAGCACACATGATCATAGGGTCATAGAATCATAGAATGCTACAGCACGGAAATAGATCCTTTGGCCCATCTTTTCCATGCTGAGCTATTATTCTGCCTCATACCATTGACTACTGAGCAGCAGGTCTGTGGGCAAAAACAGCTTATTAATGAGAGAATTCAGAGGAGAATTGCCATACTGGTTCAAGATGACAGGAAGATGCCAGTATCTCAGGTAACCACGGGCTACAAAAGTAGTAGTGAGCATCTTGGAATGCACAGCGTGTCGAAGCTTGAAGTGGCTGGGGTGCAGCAGCAGAAGACCATGTGCATGCACTCAGTGGCTACTTTGTTAGGTACAGGAAGCACCTAATAAAGTGGCCACAGGATTGTCCATCATTTTAAACAAGCTGTTTAGTTATCATTTCTTTCAAAAAGATAAGATTGTTGGACTTAAAAGAGGCAATTCTGAGGCAATGAACTATCCTTTCCCACAGCCCGTAGAGCAATGACACCTTCAAAAGATCTCCTTGCCTGTCATGTGAAACCTTTCTTAGAATCCTAGGCCTCACCCCCTGGAGAGACTCAATATATTAGGTTAGCAAGACACAGAAGTAATATGCTCTATAATGGCAAACTCCATAGATACTGAGTTAGAATTGATTGACAGTCTCAAATAGACATCCAAAGATGAAATGATCCTCAATAACTGTCACTCTTTGATCACAAGATTGAAATGCTAAAAGAAAGAAAGTGCATTTCATGTGTTTGTTCTTGCGCAAAGCTTTTGGACTGAAAATACCAAGCCAAATGCTATACGCCTTAATTGACAGTACTTGCAGGAGGAAGCAGCTGATTAGAAAGTCACCCTTTTGCTTGTGGGATCTGCGTTTAATTCCAGGAAGATAAGAGGCTTTGATCTTGAAATAAGCAGCTGTATGTGACAAGAAAGATGAGAAGGAGCATTTTCTTCAAGTTGTCTGAATGTGGAAAATACCAGTGATGATCAGGTGATTGGTATTAAATCTGTGGCAAAACTGAGAAAGGTTTCCAGTGTTAGAGAAAGAATAATGGGTCCTGGGAGAAAGTGAGGAAATGGTTGAGGTGGGAGGGGTGAAGTTTAAAGGAAATGAGTTAGCTAAGTTTTATATGAAGAGTTAAATCAGTGTAAGTACAGGAAACTGGAGACCCACACCCAGTGATTGAGAAACAGCTTCTTCTCCTATTCCATCAGTTTTCTGAATGATCCATGAAGCCATGAATTACTTAGTGACTTACTGCCCATTACACCGCTGGCATTTAGGGCAGCAGTGAAGGTCCTCCATCTCTGTCTGTCCATACTATCACAAACACATATAGAAACATTCTTCATTGCTTCTTTTGTAACATTTTTTTGACCAGCCTGGTTTTTTAGCTTGGAACTCAACCCCTGAAACTAGAGGACCAGTAGACCACTCTTAGTCTGTTCTCTACCCTTTGACCTGTTTGACATGGGTAACCCTACCAAAGCCAAAGCACAAGGCCCTGACTCCAGCCTACATAGCTCTCTGGATCACTGAGACAGACAAGCCTTCAAACCTTATGACAAAGGCATGGTCCACTTGGAGGAACCCATTAATACTACCTCACTATTCCTCTTCTGCATGACTTACTCATATTTTTTTGTAAGTTATTCTAATATTTGTATCTTGCACTGCACTACTGCATAAAACAACAAATGTCCCAGCATTGTGGATGGAACTGGAATGTAGCAGTTAGCTTAATGCTATTGCATTATCTTGCACCCAGGTTCAATTCTGAGTTTGTATGTTCTCCCCATGACCATGTAGGATTCCTCCTGAAATTCTGGTTTCCCCCACATTACAACAACATCCAGGTTAGTAGATTAATTGGTAGGTCACATGCATGTAAATTGGGCTGTGTGGTCTCATTGGGTTGGAATGGCCTGTTACCATGCTAAATCTTTAAATAAGTAAATAAGGTAAGCAATCATATCAGCGATAATATACCTGATTCTGATTTTAATTGTGGGATATATAGTAGAGGCTATTTTGTTGTCTTAATCCATTATAACAAGTGCATCTTTACACTGCTTGACTGTATTTTCATTTTATACTCAATGCATCACTTTCCCATTTCCAAACAATCTGTGGAATATGAACAAGAATATGTCACCGAGTCTGCCATGGACTGACTCTTTACCCTAAACTTTATCCATATATCCTTATAACTGGCTGCACTGAGCTTCAGTGTGTCCTTCTGCGTCTTGGAATGTCCCAGTCAGCAGCGTTCGGATGCAAACATCTCCGTGCATTGGAAGTCCAGCAGGTTAAGGTAGGCATGTCATAAACACAAGAGATTCTGCAGATGCTGGATATCTTAAGCAACACACACACAAAGTGCTGAAGGAACTCAACAAGTCAAGCAGCATCAATGGAGAGAAATAAACAATAGATGTTTTGGACAAAGACCACCGACCAGGACTGGAAAATAAGGGTAAGTATCAGAATCAGAATTCAGTTTATTATCAACGGCATGTGTTGTGAAATTTGTTAACTTAGCAGCCACAGTTCAATGCAATAGATAATACAGAAGAAGAAAATAAATACATAAATAAATTACAGTATACATATGTTGAACAGATTAAAAATCGTGCAAAATCATAAATAATAGATATTTTAAAAGTGACGTAGTTTCCAAAGATTCAGTGTCCATTTAGGAATCAGATGGCAGAGGGGAAGAAGCTGTTCCTGAATCGCTGTGAGTGTGCCTTCAGGCATCTGTACCTCCTACTTGATAGTAACCATGAGAAATGGGCATGCCCTGGATGCTGGGGGCCCTAGATAATGGATGCTGACTTTCTGAGACAATGTATTGTTCAGGCAGGTCAAATTCTGAATGTCTTTCTATGACCTAATGACTTTCCATCCAATGCTTCCCTGGGAAGAGCCTATAAGGCACAAGGAACTATGCGGGACAAGTGCTCAGGATGGAGCTCGACAAAGGAAACTGCATCCATTTCCTGGGGTACCCAGCAAACATACACGCTTAGGAGATGGATGGTGGTCTCACCCTCACGCCCCCTCCACAGTCACAACTAGGGGCAGTGCGTAATGAGATTATGAATCTGATTGTGTGGAATGATTCAGAGGGGGGAATCCCTTCTAAAGTTTTGAAGATTAGCTTTATTTACTATAAGTACATTGAAACATGATGAAACATGTCATTTAGCAGTCTGAATATAGTGCTTGGGTCAACCCACAGGTGCCAAAATAGCTTGCCCACAATTTACTAACCATAACCCATACACCTTCTCACCACCAACCAAGCCACATCCTTGCACTTGTTGGAATTTTTTGAAGAATCATTCTGTCAAATGACTTTTCAACTTTGAACATAGACCAACACAGCACAGTATAGGCCCTTCAAGCCAACATTTGAACCTACTCTAAGATTAATCTAACTCTTTGTTCTTACTTTTCATCCATGTGCCTACTATAAGTCTCTTAATTGTCCCTAATGTGTCTGTCTCTACCACCAACCCTAGAAAGGCATTCCATGCACTCTCTGTGTAAAGATCTCTGACACCTCCTCCCCGATACTTTTGTCCAATCACCTTAAAGTTTTCCCTCTCGTATTAGCCATTTTCACCCAAGCAAAAAGTCTTGCGCTATGCACTCTATTTGTGCCTCTAGTGTGCTGAGGAAACCACCTGATAGGATCAACTGCCTCTTCCACCTCTTGGGTCTTGGGTCTTGGGTCTCTGAGCAGACTACTGTCAGGTTGTGATGAAAAGCATTTGCATCCCTCTTTGACCAAGCTTTTGGTCATCTGCTCCATTGTCCCTTCATGCACCAGATTGTAAACACTCTATCATCAAAGACCTGTGCTATCCAGACCATGCTCTCTTCTTGCTGCTACCACCAGGAAGGAGGTACAGGAGACTGAGATCTCACACCACCAGATTAAGGAACAGTTATTACACTTGAACCATCAGGCCCCTGAATCAATGTGGATATCTTCACTTACTGCAACACTGAACTGATCGTTGAACATAATCTTCGGATTCACTTTCAAGAACTCTACAACTCATGTTCACAGTACCTGTCTATCTATTTAATTAATTTATTTATTATTGCTTGTTTCTTTTTGTGTTTGCACAATTTTGTCAGCCTTTCTGTGTACACCATTTTCATTGATTCTATTGTACTCCTTTGATCTTCTGTGAATGCCCAGTAGAAAATGAATCTTAGTGTAGCATTTGGTGAGAAAAACACACTTGGAGTATAAACTTACATTGAACTTGTAAATTCTAGTGAGGTGACTTTTAGCATTGAATCCGTCAGGTAGCAGTAACTTCCTTCCTGATGCTGGAGCAAGTTTAACAGCATGCAATATTGTAATAGACCATGACAATTAAGTAAGGTTGGGGACGCCAGAAACTTTGGAAAGTCAAACCAAAGCAGCACTTGTACTGGCTATGATCAGGTGAGAGGAGAGCATTTAAAAGGAACTTGAGAGGCAACCTTTTTTTTAACCCAAAGGGTGCTGAATAGATGGAACAATCTGACTGAGGATGTGTTGGAGGCAGGTAAAACAGTATAACTTAATAGGCACTTAGATAAGTTTTGTGGAAAGAATGACAGTTCATCTACATTCAGGGGCCACCTGTTGCCATCTGAATGGCGATTAGATGTTTGCATTGTCATGCAGGTTTACTCGTTAATGCAAATCATGTGGCAGCAACTCAGTGCATAAAACAAACATGCAGATATGGTCAAAAAGTTCAGTTGTTGTTTAGACCAAACATCAGAATGGGGGAAAATGTGATCTAATTGACTGACCCGTGGAATGATTGTTAGTTCCAGAAGGGGAGGATTGAGTATCTCAGAAACTGCTGACCTTGTGCACAACAGAGTTTACGGAGAATGGAGCAAAAAACGAGAAATGTCCAGTGAGTGGCAGTTCTTTGGGTGAAACCGTAATGGTAATGAGAAAGGTATGATGAATATGTCCTTGCTGGTTCAAGCTGACTAGAAGGTGACAGTAACTCAGATAGAACAGTAGTGTGCAGAGGAGCATTTCTGAATGCAGAACACAACAAATCTTGAAGTGGATGGGTATAAGACCACAAGCAAACACTCAGAGGACAATTTATTAGACACAGAAGGTATCTAATAATGTGGCCAATTAATGCATACAGCTTTGTTAGGTGAGTGTGAGATCATTGAGGGGGTGAGTTTTGGAGTGATATTGGACGAATGCAGGAAATGGGAACTGGGTGAGTGGGCACCATGGTCAGAATGGACTGGTTAGGCCAAAGGGCCTGTATCTGTTGATGGATTGCTCTGTAACTCTGTGACTCAGAGAACTCTGAAGCCAAAGCTGTGCAATGCATTCACTAGATTTTCAAAATTCGGGATTCAAGATAAGTGAGACCCATTATAATTTGGGGGACTGCTTCGTTGAGCACCTCCGTTCCATCCACCACAAATGGGATTTCCCAGTGGCCAGATATTTTAACTCCGATTCTCATTCCCATTCCGAAGTGTCAGTCCATCACCTCCTCTTGTCCTAAGATGAGGCTACCTTCATGGTGGAGATACAACACCTTATATTCTGTCTGAGTACCCTCCAACCTGACTTTCAATTTCTCCTTCCGGCAAACAAATCTCAACCCCCACCCCCTTCCTCTATTCCCCACTCTGACCTTTCACTTCTTACCTGCATATGGCTTCCCCTTGGGTCCCCTTTTCTTCTATGGTCCACTCTCCTCTCCTATCAGATTCTTTCCTCTCCAAGCCTTTACCTTTCCCACCCACCTTTCTTCACTTATCACTTTCCAGTTAGCCTCTTTCCGCCACCTTTTTATTCTCACCCCTCCCCCGCCCCCACCTTTCATTCTGTCATTTCTCCCCTTCCTTCTCAGTCCTCTGGAAGGGTCTCAGCCTGAAATGTCAATTTTATTCATTTCCACAGATGCAGTCTAACCTTCTGAGCTCCTTCAAGTGTTTTGTGTATGGTGTTCCTTGTTCCAGATTGTTTATTGTCATTCCTCAGTACACAAGTGCAAAGGAGAATGAAATGCTTGCTACTCTGGATCTGATGCAGCATATAAAAAAACAAAATTATAAAGTACACAATAAAAATCCACATTGAAGAGGTGAAGCTTTCTCGTCACTATCTGAAACTCTGCCAGCAATTGGCTAATTGATTGATGGCATTTGAGCTGTGCCTAGCCACAGTGCCATAGGTGTAAAGAGAGTAGAGCAGTGGGCTAAGCATTTATCCTTGAGGTGTGCCAGTGTTGATTCATCAGCAAGGAGACATTTCTGATTCACACTGAATGTGTTCTTCCCGTGAGAAAGTCAAGGATCCAGTTACAGACGGAGGTACAGAAACCCAGGATTTGGTGTTTGTTGATTAGTACCAGTCCATGATCAGAGTGAGTGGGATCCTTCATTACCTTGCTGGCCTGCAGAATAGCCACATTTTCCAAAGAAATCTATTCTAATTTTTATCCATGTTACATTCATTAACAGGAAAGAAGAAAAAAATGCACAGATAAATCTAACAGCGATATCTCAATTAACACATTGTAAAAACATTACATCAGCACCAGGCAAGTGGAGACAGTGGGGAAGAGTAACAGACCTGGTGAGTTCATCAATTAAACACACTAGGAAGATGCTTTCAAACAAATTGTGTCACAATTAGTAATTAACGTCTTTTAACTGAGTAGCTTGTGCTTCCTCTACTTACAAGCACCTATTTTTCCCGTTTCAGCATTGATCTTCCTATTGAATTATTAAACACTTGTCTTTAACCTCTCAATCTTACCCGTCTTTCACTTGTCTTCTCCCACCAAGCCACTTTCCCATTATACTACACAACAAATAATTTGCTTCCTGAATACTTCTGGGTGTACCTTATGGATTTTGGGCTGCTGGTCATGAAAATCACCATGAAATTTCTCTATCACACACCGTTTTTTTTTAAGTTGCCTATACTTGTTATTTCCAGTCATAATAACTGATACTAATAGTAAAGGACGCATTCTGTTAGTCCACACATCAAACAGGTCATTAATAGCTGGCAATTTGAAGAACTTCCAGTGGGACTTCCAGAGAAAATCACATGGAAGGTATTCAAAGATGTTGTTGAAAATTTTATTGGCAAGTACAGAGCACCAAACTACATGCAGCTGGTTGACAGACAAAATGCTTCAAGCATTAAAAACCATGAAGTGCAGCATGTCAGTAAAGATTCATTTGCTGCATTCTCATTTAGACTTATTTCCTGTCAGAGTTGGTGCTGTCAGTGATGAGCATAGTGAAAGGTTTCAATGGGGCATTGCGGTCATGGAGAAATGGTATCAGGGCAACTGGGATCTATCATTGCCGGCTGATTACTATTGGACACTTAACAGTACAAACAAAAATCATCAAAGAAACATTTTTAACTTAGTTGTAGCATTGCAAAGTGTCAGCGTGGTTATGCCATTGAGCATATTATATTTAATAAAAGTTAATTTCTTGTTTCTTCATATTCCTACGTGATGCAAGTGGTCTGAAATTATACTTGCAATCAGCTTCATTCAAGCAGTCTATCATAAACAAAAGAAAAATATTCTGAGGAAGCAACATTTTAAAAATAATGCAAAATGCTGGCAGAACTCAGCAGGCCAGACAGCATCTATGGGAGGAGGTAATAACGATGTTTCAGGCCAAAACCCTTCATCAGGAGGGTTTCGGGCCGAAACATCGCCACTACCTCCTCCCATAGATGCTGTCTGGCCTGCTGAGTTCTGCCAGCATTTTGTGTTTTTATTTATTTCCAGCATCCGCAGATTCAATCGTGTTGACTTTAAAAATAAGATTGTTGTCCAGTGTTGTCTTTGAATTCCGTGCTGAGGATGAAATGTTTCAATGTCTTTCCAGATGGTTCTGCTGGCAGAGGGTATCGGGGAATAAATGGAGTTAAGGTGAATATCAGTTGTGATATACCCAAAATGGATTCTTGCACGGACCTCTTGTATGGTAAAGACAAACTCTTGATCTCCGAATCTATCTTGTTGTGTCCCTTGCACCTTATTGTCTACCTGAACTGCATTTCCTCTGTAATTGTAAAACTTTGTTCTGTATTCTGGTATTGCCTTTCCCTTAGTACTGCCTCAAAGTTTGGAATGCTGACTGTGCACAGCGCTCAAGTAAAAGCTTGTCACTGTACCTAAGTACAGGTAGCAAGAATCGGCCGACTACCAACTAAGAAACGGATTCAAGGTTACAATTGTCCTCCTCTGTTCCTGCTTTCCTGCCCTGTTCACCAATATCTGCTAAGCATAGGTACCAGCCCTTATACTTCACCTAGACCAGTGTAGCCAGTCACTCTCTATCACAAACATTAACTCCATCTTCCTAATCCTAAGTATGGCTTCATCTGGTGACAACTTCATTATTCAAAGTAAAAAGTCAAGGTAAAATTTATTATCAGATTATATATATGTCACCACCCACAACTCTGAGATTCCTTTTCCTGTGGGCATAATCAGCAAATCTATAGAATATCAACTGTAAGCAGGATCAATAAACAACAAACCATACAAATGCAAATATAAATAAATAACAATAAATAATGAAAGCAAGAAGTACCAAGATAAAGTGTCTTTAAAGTGAAACCATTAGTCTTTGGGAAAACCAGAAACAGAATGAGTGTAGTTATACTCTTTTGTTCAAGGGTCTGATGATTGAGTGGTGGTAACGATTCTTGAACCTGATAGTACAAGACCTAAGGTACATCCTATCTGATGGCAGCAATAAGAAAAGATCATTGCCTGGGTGGTGAGGATCTTTGATGATGGATGCTGCTTTTCTATGGGAACGTTTCATGTAGATGTGCTCAAAGGTTGGAAGGCCTTTACCCATGATGTATTAGGCTGAAGCCTAATAGTATTTTATAGTATTTTCTGCTCAAAGGCATTGAGGCATTATTGAGGCATGCTCCAGGAGAAGTTGGAGACGGAGACGAGGCTGGAGCAAGCAGAGTGGAAAAGAATTCGAAGTGGGTTGTCTCGGAGCCCATCCACCTAAACCTGGAGTGAGGTTTGATTCATCTAATCATCATGCCAATTAGAATAGGACAGAAGAAGACCAGAGTGTGATGGACTGTAAAGGCAGGGTGACTGGACTGGGCAAGGGTGCAGCCGATTCTGCTCTGCGGCATTTTACTCCACTCTCCTTGGCGCTGAGGCTGTGTCATAGTCCGGCTGCTCCAGGCTGAATGACTGCGTGCTTCACGGAGATCTGCCTCTGTGTGATGGAGTAAGTCTGGGACTATGGGCCGACTCCTGCTGCTCTGAGCTTCAGGTTTATGGACTCAATTTCATTCTGAGTGCGGATGTTTGTTTTATTATTTGCATGATCTGTCTTGATTTGTTTCTCTCTGCACATTGTTGCTCTTTTTTTTAAAGATTGTGTTCTTTCGAATTTCTTCTTTTTGGTTGCCTGTAAGCAGGCGAATCTCAAGGTTGTATAATTTATACATACTTTCAGAATGTACTTTGGACTATGAGACTGTAGATGCTGGAAATTCACGATTCAAGATTGTTTAATGTCATTTCCAGTACACAAATGTAAAAGATAACAAAATTATTGTTACTCTGGATTCAGCGCAGCACAAAAAAAACAACACGGTAAGATAAAGAACATGATAATAAAAAATACAATAAATATAAATACATAAGTTAGCTTATATACATAGATTAATTACATGTACATAAAATGATGCTCAAAATAGGATTGCCTGTACATACAATGACTGTCAGGAAATGATAAAGTAGTGGTTGAGGGTGTAGAAGGTGGGTTAGGAGATAGAGGTGTTCATCTGTCTTACTGCTTGGGGAAAACAACTGTTTTTGAGACTTGTGGTCCTGCCCTGAATGTTATGTTATCCTCCTCACTGATTGGAGCAGAACACAGTCCATGAACAGGATGGTTGGGATCCTACAATGTTACTGGCATTTCCCCAGCACCTTTCTGTATATCTGTCCTTGAAGGTGTATAGGCTGATGTCAATGAATCCTTGAGGCCATTTTGACTACCTGTTCTAGAGCCTTCCTGTTTGACACAGTGCAATTTCCGTACCATGCAGTGGAGAAGAAACAAAGAGATAGAGGAGCTCAACGGGATGGGTAGCATTTGTAACGGGAAATGGAAAGTTCACCATTCCTGATGAAAGAACTCAACCTGAAGTGACAGCTGTCTGTTTCCCTCCACAGATGCTGCTCGACCTCTTGAGTTCCTCTAGGTTTTTGTGTTGCTCCAGCTTCTTTATGACTTTGTTTCCTCCAGACTCAATGGGCACGAGTCCTAAACTCTGCGCCAATTATTTGTTCATAGTAACTGTTTTGCATGCTAGAAAACTAAGTGGAAAATAAAACTCTGTGGTTCTGATGGATCATGCTCTCACACTCCATTCCCCAGACAAGGAGAATAAACCTGATTAGCTCATTATTTTTGAGTGCCCTTTGAGCCTCTGAGCTATTTCATGAGGTCTCTTTGAAAAAGGAAGACAGTTTTGACCTTACAAAATTCTTGAATCTCAGAATATTTGAAAATCCATCTTAACCAAGGAATAATATTGCAAAACATATTATTAGAAATTCATTAGCCAGTTAGTTGAAGACAACAAAGAGATAATTTGTTTTAAGAAATACAGTAAATTTTGATGAGTGCTGTAAGGAAAATTCTTCTGTCCTTTAACAAATTCCTTGACATCACATACCTGCCTGGGAATGCAGGCAACCCACTGGAGCCTTAGTTCCCACACCACCAGGTTCAGGAACAACTATGACCCTTCATCCATCAGGCTCCTGAACCAGTCGGGATAACTTCGCTCACCTCGACACTGAACTGATTCCATATCCTATGGACTCACTTTCAAAGACTCTACAGGTCATGGCCTCAATATGACTTATTATCATTATTTGTTTTGTTTTTATATTTTCACAGCTTGTCTTCTTTTACACATTGGTTGTTTGTCCATTTTGGTTTATGTGTACTTTCTCATTGATTCCATTGTATCTACAGGGAATGCACCCACAAGACAATGCTTCTCAGGGCAGTCGATGACAACATTTACTGTCTGTGCTTTGATAATCAAGTTGAACTTTGATTTAACACCTCATAGCAACTCTCATGATTTCTCATGCCTCAGTGCTGTAGCTGGAGTTCTTTATTTCCTTATATATGACCATCACTCCATGGAGGCCAATACACCAGTATTACGATCTCAAAGAAGGCACCTGGCTTTCTCACTGAGTATAAGAGTCAAGTTGCAGCTGTATGACACTTTAGCTGGCTATGTTTAGAGTATTGTGTGTAGTTCTGGTCATCCCATTATGGGATAGACATAGGGACATTGAAAAAGGTGCAGAAGAAATTTGTCAGGATGCTCCTAGCAATCTACGAAAGGAACTCAGCAGGTTGAGCAGCATCTGCGGCACACTTTAAAGAAATTTCTTCTCTGCCCTGATATATACATATATATATTTTTGTGGGCACAAACTAACCATAAGGCCTGTGCTGTCTTTATGACAGTTATTTAGTTTATAATATTTTCGCTTAGTAATTCATTCAATAGTATTTTCTAGTTAGAATTAGAAGTGTTTAAAGTGTATTCATTGCATGTAAAATATATCGGCATGCGATGACGTCACATCCGGTTTCGCCGCGTCTTGTGGGAAAACACCGGTTTGAAATTAGCGCGAGGGTGGGGGCTTTCCACGAGGCTCACCTGAGCACAAGCAGTTTTGCAGGCATGAGAAATCACAGTGAGAGCAACGCTGTAAGTTAATAGATAATCGATATATTGAACTAAGATGTTAATGCTGATCCTGTTAGAGGTAACGACGGTAGATAATGTTTATGCTTTCGTTAGTTAAAGAGTCGCGGATAGTTTGCATGGAAGTGTATTTAAAGTAGTCAATGGAGCAGGTAAACTCTCCCTGTATACTGCACCTTAGTGTAATGTAGTTATAGTCACCTTTGCAAGTATTTACACTTGAAATGTGATATTAAGGAAGGAACAAATACTGTATCAATCTTGTATTGTTTTATCAACAGTTTTCACCATATGTTAATGTGAAGAGTGAACAGTAAATGGTTAATCTTACTGCGATCTGGTTCTTATTAACTGTGGTTTATCCGGACGTTAAATTCGGCGTTTCGTTACACCCGAAGGAGAACGTTACAGTGAAAAAGCGGCATTATCAGGTGTTTCAAGTGCTGCAATGTCAGCTCAATCCAGCATCAAGTCGACGCCGCCCAGCGACAAGGGCGGTAAACCGACATCAAGTAAGCCCACCCGGGCGTTATCAGGTGTTCCAAGTGCTGCAATGTCAGCTCGATCCGGGATCAAGTCGATGGCGCCCAGCGACAAGGGCAGTAGAACGACATCAAGTAAGTCCACACAGGCAAGAGCCAAGGCAGAAGCCGCCAAGGTGCGACTGCATTACGCCAAACAAGAAGCAGTTTTGAAAATGAAACTGGCCACCAAAGAAGCCGAAAAGGCCGCCAGAGAAGCCGAAACCCAGTTGGAAATGGCAAAAATATCGACAGAGTTGCAAGTGCTGCAGCTGGAAGGAGAAGGAGAAGCTGCCATGGTGGAAGCAGAGTACATAGAAGAAGCTGAAGGGTCGCGTGATCTGACCGAAACAAGTTCTGCTTTAGAAAGGACCAGACTGGAACGCACGAGCGACTATGTACAATATCAAGCAGACAGGCAGGCTCGTCTCCCCTCTCCATACCTATTCGATAACTTCCCCAGCTACGAGGAACCTCAGAGAGTCACGATTGCATCACATCCATACGAGGAAGGAAATTTACCCTCGCGGCCCCGCGATGAAGTCAAGAATGAAAGAGCTGACAACCGATATACTTTGACACCAAAGTTACAAAGTTCGATGCGAAGAGACGCGGAGGTTGAATCCAGGATGGCAAATTCCATGAGAAACGTGCGTTCTCAGTCATATGGGCGCCAACGTACTTCTCCAGCCCGCATGCCGCTTGCGGCCGATCCCACGCTGCAGTATTTAGCACGACGGGATCTCGTCACTTCGGGACTGTACCAGTTTGACGATAAACCCGAAAATTACCGTGCTTGGCTCTCCACATTCACCAACGTGATTGACGGGGTCCAGCTCAGTGCAACCCAAAGGTTGGACCTTATGGCGAAATGGCTGGGGAAAGAATCACGCGACCAGGTGAGACGCATGCGTTCAGTGTACATCAACAAACCTGAGCTAGCCTTAAGCGAAGCGTGGGAGAGACTTTGGGAGAGATATGGGTCCCCCGACATTATTGAAGGGGCGCTATATCGACGTCTGGAAAACTTTCCTAAGGTGTCAGCCAAAGATCACTTTAAGTTAAGAGAATTCGGAGATTTACTCATGGAGATCCAAGGCGCCAAAGAAGATGGCTATTCAGCTGGTCTAGTATTCCTAGATACTCCATCCGGGATTAGACCAATTGTGGACAAACTTCCATTTGGGCTGCAGGACAAGTGGCTGACTGTTGCCTCAGAGTACAAGGAAGACCACGATGGTCGATTTCCTCCCTTTGAGCTCCTCACTAGGTTTGTGTGCAAGGAGGCGAAGAGGCGAAACGACCCTAGCCTTGTAGGTCCAGGAAGCAGTTCGATTTACACCAAGCCAGGCAGATCCGTTTCGAATGTTTTCAACATTGATAAACCCGTGTCAGTGCTCAAGACCGAAGCCCTTACGACTAACAACGACCCTGGCAAGTATTGTCCATTGCATAACAAACCTCACCCCCTGAAAGCATGCAGAATGTTTAGGGAAAAACCCCTTGAAGAGAGGACGGCTCTTCTCAAGGAGAAAAGAATATGTTTTAGATGCTGTTCCTCAACCTCTCACCTCGCCAGAGAGTGTACGATCGCCGTGAAGTGTCCGGAATGTGGCAGCCCAGATCACGTCGAGGCCATGCATCCCGACCTGTCACCACAAACCGAGAGCGCTCCTTCACCCCCACAACAGGACGGCGGGGAGGGAGAGGCTCACTCTAGGTCAATAGCTGTCAGCACGAACTGTACCGAAGTTTGCGGTCAAGCTCAGTCAAGTCGTTCTTGTTCCAAGATCTGCCTCACTAAGGTGTACCCTAAAGGAGCCAAAGACAAGGCCATCAAAGCCTATGTGATTCTGGATGATCAGAGCAATCGTTCACTAGTCAGTCCAGAGTTCTTTAAATTGTTCAACATTGAGAGTGAGCGGTTCCCATACTACCTCAAAACTTGCTCAGGCAACATGGAAACCCAAGGAAGGAAGGCAGAAGGCATCCAGATCGAGTCCCTGGATGGTAAAGTCGTCATCTGTCTCCCTCCGCTCTTAGAGTGCAATGAAATCATGAATAACCGCGCTGGGATCCCGACACCAAGTGCGGTGCTACACCAGCCGCATCTCCACCACATCGCCAAACACATCCCAGAACTGGATCCGAAAGCGGAAATACTCCTGCTATTAGGAAGAGATGTTATCCAGGTACACAAGGTTAGGCAGCAGATCAATGGACCACTCAACGCCCCCTTCGCGCAACGTCTGGATCTGGGCTGGGTGGTGATAGGAGAGGTGTGTCTCGGTGACGTACACAAACCGATGGTTAACACACTCAAGACCAATGTGCTAGAGAGTGGCCGCCATTCAATCTTTCAACCCTGCCCGAGTGTCCCGTGCATCAAGGAAGCACAACAAGGCGTTAACAAGCGCGAGGCAAGCGACGAGTCGCTGGGCCAGTCAGTCTTCGCTCTAACGAAGTTTGACAACAAACTTGCACAATCAGCTCAAGATACCATTTCTTTAAAAATCAAAGACACCAAGGTCTTCAGAGATGAAGCAAATAATGGGGTTGCCCCATTGCCAATCAGAGAACCACGCCAGCGCTCACCAGATAACAAAGAGCAGGCAGTCAAACGGTTCACGTCCTTACGGAAAACCCGGAAAAGGAAACCTGAGATGCAGCAACGCACCCGATTGGCCCACGAGGTACTGTGCACCCTAATGGCAGAGGTCACAGCCATTATAAACGCACAATCATTCCTACCTGTGTCTTCTGACCCAGAAAACCCCTTTATACTTTCGCCATCAACGCTCCTTACGCAGAAGGCAGGAGCACCTCCTCCACCAGGAGACTTCTCAGACAAGGATTTGTACACAAAGCAATGGAGACAAGTCCAGGCTCTGGCAAATCAGTTCTGGTCCCGCTGGAGACAGAAATATCTACCCTCGTTGCAACAGAGACGAAAGTGGACAGAACCCCGTAGGAATCTTCAAGTTGGAGACTTAGTCCTGCTCAGGGACAAGCAAGCCACCCGCAACAGCTGGCCAACGGCCAGAATCACTGCTACATTCCCTAGCGAGGATGGACATGTCAGGAAGATCGAATTGAAGACTACCGACCAAGGCGATGTGAAAATTTACCAAAGGCCAGTTACAGAAGTTATTCTACTTCTACCCAATGACTGATTAAGAGACTAAGTTTTGTACTCTGCTCATTGTGACCTTACGAAGGTCAAGCGGGGAGTGTGCTGTCTTTACGACAGTTATTTAGTTTATAATATTTTCGCTTAGTAATTCATTCAATAGTATTTTCTAGTTAGAATTAGAAGTGTTTAAAGTGTATTCATTGCATGTAAAATATATCGGCATGCGATGACGTCACATCCGGTTTCGCCGCGTCTTGTGGGAAAACACCGGTTTGAAATTAGCGCGAGGGTGGGGGCTTTCCACGAGGCTCACCTGAGCACAAGCAGTTTTGCAGGCATGAGAAATCACAGTGAGAGCAACGCTGTAAGTTAATAGATAATCGATATATTGAACTAAGATGTTAATGCTGATCCTGTTAGAGGTAACGACGGTAGATAATGTTTATGCTTTCGTTAGTTAAAGAGTCGCGGATAGTTTGCATGGAAGTGTATTTAAAGTAGTCAATGGAGCAGGTAAACTCTCCCTGTATACTGCACCTTAGTGTAATGTAGTTATAGTCACCTTTGCAAGTATTTACACTTGAAATGTGATATTAAGGAAGGAACAAATACTGTATCAATCTTGTATTGTTTTATCAACAGTTTTCACCATATGTTAATGTGAAGAGTGAACAGTAAATGGTTAATCTTACTGCGATCTGGTTCTTATTAACTGTGGTTTATCCGGATGTTAAATTCGGCGTTTCGTTACACCCGAAGGAGAACGTTACAAGGCCATAAGAGTATAAGGTGTAGGAGCAGAATTTTGCCATTTGGCCCATCGAGTCTGCTCAGCCATTTCATCATGGCCGATACAATTTTCCTCTCATCCCCAACGTTGACGTTAATGCTTACAATCTTGGTTCCATTTTTTTAAATGAATCATTGGACACCTAGTATATTTGGATCCCTTGGCTGCAGTCTTTCATTGATTCTGCTGTGTTTCTTGTAGTTACTGTGAATGTCCATAAGAAAATGAATCTTGGAGTTGTATAGGGTGACATATATGTACTTTGATAATAAACTTACTTTGAACTTTGAATTTTGAATGATTTGGCCTCTTCCACCATCTGTAGCATAGAATTCCACAGATTCACCACCTACTGGCTAAAACAATTTCTTCTCATCCCTGTTCTAAAGGGATATGCTTCTGTTCCCAGCTGTGCCCACTGGTCCTCGACTCTCCCAAAATAGGAAGATCTCTTCCATGTCTACTGCATCTACATTTTTTAATATTCAATAAGCTTCATTGATATTTCACCTCATTCTTCTGAACTTCAGTGAGTACAGAGCCAGAACCATCAAATGCTTTCTTTATTTGCATAAATATTGTACTTTCTTCATTTATTCCATCCCTTAGAGTTGAAAATCAGAGACCAACAAACCATGCAGCAATACCTGTCAAAGATCTCAGCTGATCAGAGAACAGTGCCCAAGCTGTTCTTTCTGTAATGTTCAAGTGACCTGCAGAAGCCTTTAGAAAGAACAGACAGACATTGATAGGCAGCTTTCTCTCAAGATATATGTCAGATTTCTATCAAACTTGTTGCTTTGGCCTTTCAAGTTTAGACCATGTCTTTTTTCCTCCAAGTAAACTCTTTAATGTCCAGCAATCAGTCTTCATTAAGCAAAGGCACAAATGCTTTCTTTCCCTTTCCATCTCACTCAGGGACTTGAGATAAATATTTCTGTGACTTTTTTTTCTGGTATTATAATTATATGTACTAATTGTGTCTTGTGTTGTGTGTAACTGTTGGTTCTGGGTTTTGCACCTCGCCCGCAGAGGAACACTGTTTCACTTGGCTGTATTCTTGTGGGGGAATATGAGGTGTCCTAGGAGGGGTTAGCACTTCTGGTGAAGGGGCTTATCATGTCTATTCTGGGGAAACTCATTCATCTTTGGTCCCCAATGGACAGCTCTCACCTATAGCTTCAAGTAGTTGTTTGTACATTTGTCACACCGGGTACATTGTTTCCACAGGCAGGCTAAACCTGGTGTGGGTAACTGGTGGCCTCATACCCCAATGAGTTAGGGACATGCTTATCCTAGAATGACAAGTCAGCTCTGGCAGACTGCACAGATGAGACCTACAGTGAGATCCAATGGATAGGAAGGCAGTACTGCAAAGCTCCATGGAGAGTGAGGGGCATGACAAGACATAAAAGACATCATGGTCATCCAACTGCAACCAAGGAAGACCCTAGTTTGTGGTTCTTGTTCATACCACTGGATTTGGACTTCTGAGGTTGAGAGAGTTTAACGGCCCCAATACAAAGACTTTTCCATTTCAAAAACTCTCCTGCACAAGTTTCCTGCCATTATGAGACACAATGGACAACCAATGTTCATGTGTATATAGGAGGTTCATAACCCTTAGGTCTCACATTCACTGACCCCTCTAAGCAGTGTGGGTGCACGGCCGCATACTGAAATGCTCCCTTTGTTGCCAAGTAATGGAATTTTTTATATCGAATGTTAATATAATTTTGAAATCTACTTTATGTTAATATAATTGTGAAATACCCTGTAATTAATTACATACTAATGAATATAATCCATAGAATTTCTAAATAATAAACATACCACAACCTTCACTTTGTAACATTTTAGAGCTTCAATATATTTACATTGTCAGTGTTTCAAGTTTGAAATTCAAATTAATATAATAAACACAGAATGGTAGTTAATATAATAAACACAGAATGGTAGTTAGTAGCTCATTGTCAATAAATCACCGGCCAGCTAAATGCCAACACCATCTAAGTTTTCTTCATTCTTTCATTATGTGCTGTATTGTATGACATGGACAAACATGGTCTTTCCATGACTATGATTGGTCTTGGAAAATTTTTCTACCAAAGACTTCTTCTTCTTCTTGGCAGTGTCTTTCCAAGACAGGTGACCCCAGCCGTTATCAATACGCTTCAGAGATTGTCTACCTGGCATCAGCAGTTACGTAACCTGGACTTATGATCTGCACCAGATGCTCATACGATCTTCCACCACCTGCTCCCATGGCTTCACATGATCCTGATCTGGGAGCTGAGTAGGTGCTACACCTTGCTTAAGTGCTTTATACGTCCTTTAGTAGAGATATATTGCCAGCCCATCTAAGTTTAAAAGTTTATGAAATGTGAATGATTTTTTTTGTTGTACTGTATTTCATTAGACCATTCAATTAACAAATAAAATCAAAAGTATGTGATTTTTCAACTTTCTTTCTAAATATTCATAGAATACATATTACAAAAAGACATTTAAAGTATCGTGCAGTTTTGATGCAGTGCCACGCCACAATGTCCTCCTCAGAGCAATGGTTGGTCTATGCAGCTGTTAAAAAGAAAACAGAGGGAATATTGCCCAGACCATCAGGTCCAGGAACGATTATTACCCTACAACCATCAGGCACCTGAACCAATGTAGAATTCTTCATCCCTGCTACTCTGAAATGATTCTATGACCTGTAGACTCACTGTCAAGGACTCTTTACACTCATATTCTCTGTATTATTTTTACTTACACAGTTTAGTTTTGCACATTGTCAGTTCTTGTCTCTTTATGTGTAGTTTTCTGTAAATTCATTGAAGCAATAGTTGACTTGTGTATACCATCCTGTTGAAGCACTTCATCATGACTAATGAAAGCACTGATGGATAGTTGAGGCAAGTAATCATGCTGACGGAGCCCCTATTTACTGGGCATGTCTGGAAATTCCCTTGTTAGCCCCAAGACAACTTCAGGACCCCGCAATGAGAAATCCACCTTTCTCCAGCTTTGTATGTCAAGGGTATATATGACTTTGTTCCTGCTAGATCTGTGGGGTTGGGATGTCTCGCCCACCCAAACCCTGGTTGTGTGAAGTCTGTTTGATTGCTGCCCCCACCAAAGCCCATCAGCAAGAGATAACAGATCATACACTGCATGCAATTTTAAAGAAGTTTATTTAAGAATGTCAACTTAAGCCAGCAGTTATTAAAGCAAAGAAAGAAAAAACAAGAAGTGCCCATTTTACTTCAACAGTCACATGTGCTTAGTGGAGCTCGAATCTTCCAGAAGCCATTGTTTTTGATGTACACAGAATACAAAGTCCTATTCACCGCTTCCCGGTAAAAGCACCCCTCTTGGGCTCCATTGGATTGCCTGTTTCAGCGGATCAAATTCTACAGCCAGTTCTTTCAATCTCCTTCTCTCTCCATCTCCCGCTGAGAAAGACCTCAACCCACCTCAGCGTTTGTCACAAAACCTGCTCCCTCAGCATTCTCTAGAATCTTCTCCCAGCTCCAGTCTCCTGATCGGATGACACACATTGCTAAGCGTTCCTTATCATTAACAGTAGCTCAAAACTACCAGCAGAACATTCTACTTCTACAAAGAGGCCATAACATGAAATACTCGAGAACAAAATACAGTCTTCACCAGTGCGTTACACTCTCCCCCCACCAAAAATAGTCATGTTGTCATGACTTTGAAATTTATCAACCCCTCATTAAAAGCACAGATTTCAAAGAACTTTCATGATGTCTAGGCCTCCAGTCCATTTGTAAGTGATAGTGACGTATCTCACTAGGGGGATAGGTGCAACAGTCTGTTCTGACCTAGACCGGCCTATCCAGGGGTTTCCTGACTCCTTGAGACCTCCTTATCCCATCGTCAACTTCTTCGGTTTCAGACATTCCTTGGGATCTTTCCTGTGGAGAGGCCTCTCTTTGTTCATTATTCATGCATTCCAGCAACTCTGGACCTCCTGTCACTTGGCTAAGCCTATCTTCATCTCTAGCTACCGTAGGGCCCAGTCTCCCATCGTTACCCAGCCGCAAGCCTGTCTGTCCTCAGCCAGTGCCCCCTGTTTCATCCACATCAGCACGGGCAGGTTTGGGAATCACTTTGTCAATTATTGGGGAGTTTGCATAGGGTAACATATACCATACCCCCATTTCCTCATCCTCTGAGTCCGTACAACATTCAGGAGTTAAGCCCTCTTCAGGTCTCTGCACTACTTGTCATTCTGTTCTCCCATGTCGCTGCAGAGTCCTCTTACTAAGTGTAGGGTACATATTGGGCTCTGGGTCAATACGTACCTCTTGTCTGGAGGGAGAAGGTAGTTCTTTTGGAGAATTTTTACAGGCCCATTCTTATCTGGCTTTACCTGGAAAACTGATACATTTGGCATCTGACTCTCCACTACATAAGGTGTAGCCACCCAGCTAGTCCCTGGTAGCCCAAATTCCTTATGAGAACTCTGTCTTCAGGTATCATTTGGAAGAACTTATTCTTTTGATCATATCTCCTCTTATTTCCTTGATTCTGCTTGGTAGCAGAGATTTCTGCTAGTTTGAAAGCCTTTTTCAATACCCTCTACAGGTCAGACACGCACTTCAGCTAGGTCTTCTGATAGGCAACAGAACACAGGCAACAGAAGATAGGTCTTCTGTTGCAACTCTTCCTCACCAGCCCCAGCACAGAGGTGTGCAGTCAGTCTCGCTTCATGCCCAAACATCAAATAATAAGGCAAGTCTCCAGTGGCTTCAGTCGATGTTCAGTTGTAGCAGTGGACCAGATGGCCAATATGGTGACTCTGTTTGTTCTTCTTACTGATCTCCAGGGATCTGAGCATGTCTGGCAATGTGCGGTTGAACCTCTCGGGCTGGGGATCACCCTGAGAGTGATAAGGCATAGTCCTCGGCTTCACAACTCCAAGTATGCTCAGTAAATCATGTATGAGCCTACTCTCAAAATCCCTTCCCTGATCACAGTGTGTCAATCTGGGAAGGCTATAATGAATGAAGTACTTTTCCCATAACACTTTGGCCATGGTGGATGCCCTCTGATCCTTTGTAAGGAAGGCTTGAGCATATCTGGTGTAGTGATCAGTAATAACCAAGACACTCGCTGTGTTGCTGGAATCAGACCCTATGGAGAGGAAATCCATGTACACCAGATCAAGTGGCCCTGTGCTCTGCAAATGGGATAAAGTAGCAACCCTCGTAGGCATCGTCTTCCTCCGAATATATCGAATGCATTACTTGCAGTACTCTTTGACCCCAGGCTTCATTTGGGGCCAGTAGAACCAATCTCTGAGCAATCCATAGGCCTTGTCAAACCTAAATCATCATGAAGTGACTACAACACAACCCTCCGATGCTCCTCAGGCAAAACCTACTGAGAATGCCTAGGCCTCTCTGGAGGAGACATGACCAGGTATAGAACCTGGTTCCTCACCTCAAATTTGTTCCATTCTCTCAGCAATAGAGATACGGCAAGGTGCTTCATCCTTTCAGCTTGGGCCACAGCACCTTTCAGAACAGCTGGCCAAATGGCACAAGTCATCTCACTGAGTGACGGCAGCTTCCTCAGGACTCAACACGGGCAACAGATTTGCATTCAGAGCAGTCAGGTTGCTGTTAGCTTGTGGAATGGGACATCCAGATGCTCCCAGATGATTCACTGCTCTATCCTGCCCTGGCCTTGCCTCTGATTTCCCTGTGACAAGAAACTGGCACGTTGCTTTAACTCCAGAAGCACGAACGCTCTCCCACTCTCCATCCATTTCCAGCCCTTCATGCGCACGTTGGAACAATGCATCCACATCAATGTTCCAGCTCCCCGGCTGATACTTCAGGCTGAAAACATCAGCAGACAACACCACTAACCAACAACGTCCTGTGGCATCCATCTTCGCCAAGGTCAGGATATAAATTAGTGGATTGTTTTCTGGCCTCTCTTCGAACTTGGCACTGTATGGATAATCACATAATTTATCCATTGCAGCCCACTTCAATTCCAGAAACTTCAATTTGTGTGAGGAGGTAGTTCTGCTCAGAGGGAGACAGATTCCAGCTGACAAAAGTGACAGTGACAGGCCCTCTAAGCCTTCTCGCCTGGCATCTGTATGCAATACATACGACAATTGGGAGTATGTAAAAGCCAACACGGATACTTTTGTCAGCAGCTCCTTCAGAAACTGAAAGGGCGCTCACGTTTTGCATCCCATCTTGCTCCAAAAGGCTCCGAAGGGCTAAGATAAATTTTACCATCTTCTCCTTTTGTCCTCCTCCCATTCTTCCCCAAGGTAGGGTATCCACACAGAAGATGATTCAGTGGGTGACTCACTGTACAGTAGTCCTTCACAAACCTCCGATAGCACTCACAGAAAATCCAAGGAACGAGTGTAGAGCATTCACATTCTTGGGCCTTGGCCATATGGTCACCGCCTCTGTCTTTGATG
Source organism: Hypanus sabinus (assembly GCF_030144855.1). Lineage (NCBI taxonomy): Eukaryota > Metazoa > Chordata > Chondrichthyes > Myliobatiformes > Dasyatidae > Hypanus > Hypanus sabinus. Next base: position 74,591,031 of record NC_082722.1, on the reverse strand, counting down.
GATCTTTCGCTACTCTATCTGTGGGACTATGTGCACAATATAGCTGACAGATATCTTGCAGAGCTGGCACATCTCCAGATTAAACTGTTCAGCTTTCAGGCAACCTAACACCTTCAGTAGCTTCATCTCGTGCTCTTCCAGGGTAGACCCAAACACTATGAGATCAGCCAAGTACATCAATACCTCAAGTGTTCATATCCCCAACAGCTTTCTCCAATGACATGCTGAAATGTAGCTGAGGCTCCTGATATGCCCTGGGGTATCCTTTCAAACCAAAAGAATCCCAGTAGACATATGAATGCTGTCTTCTCCTTCTCAGCCTCACTCAGGGGTATCTGATAATACCCACTCCTCAGGTCCAGCACACTTCGCATCACTCAGGCAGGCCAATGCTCCCTCAGTCCTCAGAACAGTATACTGGTCAGGGACTGTGCATTGGTTCAGCGTCCGATAGTCAACACTCATTTGTACCCACCCATTCTTCTTCCTCACCACCACTATTGGCGACACATAGTTTCTCCAGGATTCAGTGATAATCCCAGCATCCTTCAGCTTCTGCAGATGTAAGCCCACATATTATATTCACTTACAAGGCGCCATCTTGAGGAGCAGGAGTCAGTATAAAATTAGAATGAGAAACAATGATGATCTTTGTGGGCTCTTGCTGTGTACTTTTGCTGCTGTGTGTTGCTCACTCACAATAATTGCCTGTAACTGGATGTTACAATGGGGACATGAAAGGTGCATTGGAAATGTAATATTTTTGTTGCATATGTAATAATTTAAAAGATTGTTAGGCTCTCTATTTTCCACAGTAACCAAGAAGCTATTTATACTTCTGAATCTTATCTCTTTAATAGGTGTCTAACATTGGTTCATTTAAATAGAAGCTGGTGAATAAAGTTGTCATACTTCTGAGGAACACAAATGTATACAGGTTACAGAGAGCTTCAGTACCATCTGCTTAGTGACTAGGTAATTCTCAAGGGAAGTGGAACGAGCCCAGAGGCAATCTGTAAAGCACCAATGAACTAGAAAGAGATTCCTTTATTGGACCTCTGAGCAAGTAGAATCAGTAATATGAATCCCTGTTCCGTGAAGGAAATGCCTCATGCCTCATTCAGGATCTTTGCATATTGCTGACAGAGATGTGTAAGAAGAACCGCTAGAAGGAAGAAGAATCATTTCCATAGCATCCTTCACAATCTCATGATATTCAGAATCAGAATCAGGGTTTTTATCACTGGTATATATCATGAAAATAAACTGTTTGGTGGGGAGCAGTACAGTGTAATCATTATCTTCATCATGCCACTGCACTGCTGTCACTAAACGTCATTATGTGCCATATCATATGATGTAGACCACTATGGTCTTATGACCATAAAGTTTTTGTCAATTTTTTCTGCAGGAGTGGTTTGTTGTTGCCTTCTTCTAGGCAGTGTCTTTATTACACAGGTGACCCCCAACCATTATCAATACTCTTCAGAGGTTGTCTGCCTGATGTCTGTAGTCACATAAGCAGGACTTGTGATATGCCCCAACTGTTCATACGACCATCCACCACCTGACCTCATGGTTTCATGTGACTCTGATCAGGGGGCTAAGCAGGAGCCACACCTTGCCCAAGGGTGATCTGCAGGCTAGCAGAGGGATGGAACAATTTACACCACCTTTGGTAGAGACGTATCTCCAACCCGCCAACCAAGGCTGATTTATTATCCCCTCAATCCAATTCTCTTGCCCTCCTCGTCACTCCAACACCCAAGAACAATGTAATATGTTAAAAAAGCAGAAAATTACAATGAGATATGCATGTAGATGTGTGATTTTATTATCTGCCTCCTGTATCTAATAAAGTGGCCACTGAGTGTATGTTCATGGTTTTCTGCTGCTGTATCCCATCCACTTCAAGGTTTGATGTGATGCAAATTTGAGGCAGTCTTGAGGAGGACTTCATAGAATGCATCTGTGATGTCTTTCTTGAACAGCGTGTTACTGAACCAACAAGGGAATGTGCTATCTTAGATCTGGCCCTGTGCAATGAGACAGGTAAAATAAGTGATCTTGTAGTTAGGGATCCTCTTGGAAAGAGTGAACACAGCAAGATTGAATTTCTGATACAAACGGAGAGTGCAATATTTCAATCTAAAACCCATGTATTACACCTGAACAATGGAGACTACAATCAGGCGAGGGAGGATATGGCTAGTGCAGACTGTCAACACAGGCTATATGGCAAGACCGGAGAGGAACAGTTGAAGACTTTCAAAGAGATTTTTCACAGTGCTCAGCAAAAGTATATTCCAGTTCAAAGCAAGGACAGTAAGGATGGGGAGAGCCAGCCAGAAATAAAAGAAGGCATCAAACAAAAAGCTCACCATACAAAGTCACCAAGAATAGTGGGAAACTGGAAGACTGAGAACATTTTAAAAAACAACAAAGAACCACTAAGCAAGCAATAAAGAAAGGGATGCTAGTAATGAAAAAAACTAGCACAAATATAAAAACAGATTGTAAAAGTTTTTGTAATTATATAAAGTGGAAAAGGGTGGCTAAAGTGGATGTAGGTCCCTTGGAGGACAAGAAGGGGGAATTGATATTGGGTAGTGAGGAAATGGCCAAAGCTTTGAATGACTATATTGTGTCTGTCTTCACGGTGGAGAATGCATCTAACATGAGAAAGAGAGATGTTATGGATGTGATGGAAGGTGAGAACCTCAATACATTAGCTATCAATAAAGAAGTAAGTGCTGAGCAAACTTGTGAGCCTGCAGAAAGCTAAGTCTCCTGGTCCTGACAGAATGCATCACAGGGTACTGAAAGAAATGGCGGAAGTTATAGTAGAGGCTTTGCTGATGATTTACCAAAATTCTCTAGACTCTGGTCAGGTCCTGCTAGATTGGAAGACAACAAATGTCACACTACTGTAAAGACAAGGATGTAGGCAAAAGGCAGGTAACTAAAGGCACATTAGTTTAACATCCATTGTATGGAAAAATGTTTGAAGCCATCATAAAAGATGAAATTGCGAGACATCTGAAAAAAATGGATCCATCAGGCAGACACATGTTGGATTCAGCAAAGGCAGGTCCTGTTTGACAAATTTACTGGAGTTCTTTGAGGATATAATGAGTGCAGTGGATAGAGGGGAACAGGTGGACATTATTTACTTGGATTTCCAGAAGGCATTCAATAAGGTGCAACAAAAAAGACTTATCCATAAGATAAAGATGCATTCAGTTAGGGGTGATGTATTAGCATGGATAGAGGATTGGTTAACTAATAGAAAGCAGGAAGTTGGGATACATGGGCGTTTACTCTGGTTGGCAATCAGTGATGAGCGGTGTGCCACAGGGGTCAGTGTTGGGCCTACAACTTTTCATGATATACATTAATGATCTGGATGAGGGGACTGAGTGTGGTGTATCTAAGTTTGCTGATGATACTAAATTGTGCAGAAGATATGGAAAGTCTGCAGCGAGATATAGATAGGTTAAATGAGTGGGCAAGGTTCTGGCAGATGGAGTACAATGTTGGTAAATGCGAATTCATCCAACTGGAAGGAAATATGAAAGAGCAGGTTATCATTTAAATGGTAAAAGAATTATAGAATGCTGCTGTGCAGAGGGACTTGGGAGTGCTTGTGGATGAATCACAAAAGGTTGGTTTGCAGGTGCAACAGGCTATCAAGAAGGCAAATGGAATGTTGGTCTTCATTGCTAGAAGGATTGAATTTAAGAGTAGAGAGGTTATGCTACAACTCTACAGAGTACTGGTAAGGCCTTACCTGGAGTAATACTTACAGTTCTAGTCTCCTTACTTGAAGAAGCATATTCTGGCTTTGGAGGTGATGCAGAGGAGGTTCACCAGGATGATTTCAGAAATGAGGGCGTTAGGCTATGAGCAGAGATTGAGTTGCCTGGAGCTGTAAACACTGTAATTCAGAAGAATGAGAGATCTCATAGAAACATATAAAATTATGAAAGGGATAGATAAGACAGAGGCAGAAAAGTTGTTACTACTGGTAGGTGAGACTAGGACTAGGGGACATTGCCTCAAGATTTGGGGTAGTAGTTTTAGACGGAGATGAAGAGGAACTACTTTTCCCAGAGAGTGGTGAATCTGTGGAATTTTCTGCCCAATGAAGCAGAGAACCTCAGTAAGTATATGTAAGACAAGGTTGAATAGATTTTTGCATATTAAGGGAATTAAGGGTTATGGAGAAAAGGCAGGTAGGTGGTGATGAGTCCAGGGCCAGATCAGCCATGGTCTTATTGAATGGCAGAGCAGGCTCGACGAGCCAGATGGCCGACTCCTGCTCCTATTTCTTATGTGCTTCACATCACTGTTGTAAAGTTTGGCATTTGAGTTACTGTTGCCTTCCTATCAGCTTGAACCAGTCTGGCCATTCTCCTCTGAGCTTTCTCATTATAAAGGCTTTTTTTTGCCCACAGAACTGTCGCTCACTGAAAGTTGTTTGTTTTTCCCAACATTCTCTATTAACTCTAGAGCCTGGTGTGGATGAAAATCCCATGAGATCAACAGTTTCTGAAATACCCAAACCACACCATCTGGCACCAGTGATTATTCCACAGTCAAAATCAGTTAGATCACAACCCTTGCCCATCTGATGTTTTGCCTGAATAACAACCGAACCTCTTGTCATGCCTGTATGTTTTTATGCATTGATTTGCTTCCATATGATTAACTGATTAGATAGTTTCATTAAACAGCAGGTGGACAGGTATATCTAATAAAGTAGCCTCCGAGTGTATAAAATATAAATAAGTAATGCTGAATGAAAGCAAAATAGTGAGGTAGTGTTTGTGGACTAATGGCAGAGGGGGAAGAAGCTGTTCCTAAAGTGTGAAGTGCGTGTGTATTTTCAGGCTCCTATGCCTTCTCCCTTTTGGTAGCAATGAGGAAAGGGCATGTACAGGGTGTTGATAGTCTTTATTATGGTTGTGGCCTTCTTAGTGCATGGTCTTTGAAAGATATCCTCGAGTGTAGTAACTACTGAGGTGTAGCAAGCTCTCTGCACATTGCTTACAATACCACAATGGACTCTCCTCCTTGGACCCACTGATTCAGTAAAGCAGCCAGCATAACCAAAGACCTTGCCCACCACAGATATTTTCTTTAATTGTCTCTTTCATTGGGCAGAAGATAGAAAATCCTGAAAAAATGTATCTCCAAGCCCATGACAATGACCTGCACAATGTTATAAGACTATTGAATATTGCCCTGATATGATAAGATGCAGTTTTGATCCCTTAATCTACCTCATTATGACCTTGCAACTTATTGTCTACCTATGCCACACTTTCTCTGCAGTTGTTGCACTTTTTTCTGCATTCTGTTTTATTTTACCTTCTCCTGCCTCAAAGCACTGTGTAATGATTTGATCTCAAATAAATAGTATGCAAGGCAATCTTTTCACCATATCTCAGTACATGTGAAAATAATAAACCAATTCCAATTCTGATACCAATTCCAATGCCAAAAATAATAAGAAAATAACAGGGTAATCCATAGTAGTGGTGTGAATTTAATGATAACAGAACTCAGAATGATTTAAAAGTGAGCTGAGAAGCAAGGTTTACATACAGAGCCTGCTGGCAATGTGGAACAAACTTTCAAAGGACGTGGTAGAGGTGTGCTCAATTGCAGTGTTTGAAAGACGTTTGGACAGGTATATGAATAGGAAAGGTTGTACAGGGATTATTAACCTGGTGTCCGCTGACCCCTTGCTTATTGATATTGGTCCATGGCATAAAAAAGCTGGAAGCACCTGGAATAGAGTGATATTTATTTATTGTTTGTTTATTTATTGTAATACAACATGGAGTAGGCCCGTCTGGCCCTTCAAGCCATGCCACAAAACAAGGAAATCAGAGCACCTGGAGGTAACTCATGAGATCATGGGAAGAATGTACAAACGCCTTACAGACAGCATTGGGAATTGAACCTGCATGTAAAGCATTGTGTTAACCACTATGTTACCATGCCACCCCTTCTGAGGGTAATCATAACTAGCTCAGGCAGGAATATTGGTTGACATGGACAAGTTGGGCTGAAGGACCTGTACCTGTGATGTATGATTCTATAACCTGATAGAATAATGTAATTGAATCTGAGATTGGAGGTTGGATCACAAGTCTCATCCGAAGGAGCTCATCTCTGATGGTACAGCTGATCTTTCGGACTGCAGACAGAGGGGTAGCAACTTACCTGAAAGTGAACAATTCAGTGTCCTTGTCCTCGGGTTGTAGACTACATAGGTGAACTTGAACTTGCATTTCAAGTTCAAGTTCAAATTTAAATATAATTGTCATTCAGCTATACACAAATACAGCCAAACGTAATAGTTTTTCTCTTGGGCCAAGTTACAAGATACCACATAGCACATAGCACGTATTGTTATGATGGTAGAAAAAGCAATCACAGAAAGAATCATATTGCCCGAGTTCTTGAGTTGTATGACCTGTAGACTGACGGTCTGTGGGATGTTGTCCTGGGCCAGTTTGCTTTCCACTAAGCAAATACTGGAGAACAGGTCCGAGTGAATGCTGACAGAAGGGGCTAGCCCCCAACCCAGTACGGATTCCAGTTCACTGAAAGATGCCTCTGCTCTCTCCCACACTGCATCAGTTTCTCCTGTTCTGGATCCTGGATAGCTGCACCAGGTGACACCATGGCCTGGTGCACACAAGGCAGCTCCCTTACCATCAGTCTCACCAATGAACCAATGAACCCAATGTGCAGTAGTCTACATTTCCAATGTCCAATAGGGTCTTATGATCACAATAAAAAATGTCCAAGAAAATAATTTGGAGTGTCTGATGGATGACTCATTGCATCTACAAAACAATAGTACACAAGAAGTCCAGGTGACAACATGGTGCACAACAATTTCAGCTCCATCAAATGGCTGATGAGCAAATGGCTGGTGGGGCAGACATTTGGAGTTCTTAAAACCCAGCAGTGTTTTGATATTGTAAAAACGATGAACAACCTTGGACCAGAATGGTGGGAGAGCTACCTTGTAGAGTGACCACTACAACCATGCCCTTGGCCATCTTATCATTTCCCCTTGCACCCTGCCTCACTCTGGCAGTGGAGCAGGGCATTGACACGTAGCTTGACGTGGGAATGTGATGTGGATTAAAATGGCTTGCAACCAAGTGCTTCAGACAACCTCAGGGAACAGATACTCAGCAAAGGGGGTCACCTAGTCTGTTCCTGGTCTCACCAATGTACAAGAGACCACATCAGTAGCACAGGATGCAATAAACCATGCCAATTTTCTTACTAACACATAAGTTTCAGAAGATGCTGGAAATCTTGAGCTACATGCACAAAGTGCTGTAGGAACTCGGACTGGACGGTTGTGACTAGGGATGTCCCACAAGGATCGGTTCTGGGATCTCTACTTCTCATGATTTTTATTAGTGACCTGGATGTGGGGGTAGAAGGGTGGGTTGGCAAGTTTGCAGACAACACAAAGGTTGGTGGTGTTGTGGATAGTGTTGAGGATTGTCGAAGATTGCAGAGAGACATTGATAGGATACAGAAGTGGGCTGAGAAGTGGCAGTTGGAGTTCAACCCTGAGAAGTGTGAAGTGGTACACTTTGGAAGGACAAACTGCAAGGCAGAGTACAAAGTAAATGGCAGGATACTAACTCAGTGTGGAGGAGCAGGGGAATCTGGGAGAACATGTCCACAGATCCCTGAAAGTTCCTTCATAGGTAGACAGGGTAGTTAAGAAAGCTTATGGAGTGTTGGCTTTCATAAGTCGAGGGATAGAGTTTAACAGTCGCAGGGTAATGATGCAGCTCTATAAAACTCTGGTTAGGCCACACTTGGAGTACTGTGTCCAGTTCTGTTCGCCTCAGTATAGGAAGGATGTGGAAGTATTGGAAAGGGTACAGAGGGGATTTACCAGGATGCTGCCTGGTTTAGAGTGTATGCATTATGATCAGAGATTAAGGGAGCTAGGACTTTACTCTCTGGGGAGAAGGAGGATGAGAAGAGACATGATAGAGGTATACAAGATATTAAGAGGAATAGATAGAGTGGACAGCCAATGCCTCTTCCCCAGGGCACCACTGCTCAGTACAAGAGGACGTGGCTTTAAGATAAGGGGTGGAAAGTTCAAGGGGGATATTAGAGGAAAGTTTTTTACTCAGAGAGTGGTTGGTGTGTGGAATGCACTGCCTGAGTCAGTGATGGAGGCAGAAACACTAGTGAAATTTAAGAGACTACTAGACAGGTATATGGAGGAATTTATGGTGGGGGTGTTATATGGGAGGCAGGGTTTAAGGGTCGGCACAACATTGTGGACCAAAGAGCCTATACTGTGCTGTACTATTCTATGTGCTATGTTCTAACTCAGCAAATCAGACAACATATATCAGGAGGAATAAACAGTCAATGTTTTGTGCGGACACTGTTCATAATGACTGAGATGGAAAGGGGAAGAAACAATCTCCCTCTGATGTCCCTTCTTCCTCCCTTTCTTCCACGCTTCACTGTCCTGTCACGTTCCCTTTTCTTCAGCCCGTCAATTCTTCACCTGTCAGCTCTCAGCTTCTAACTCCATCTCCCCTTCCCAAACCCTTGTACCTTCACCCTCAACTGCTCTCACCTACCAGCTGCCTCTCCCCCTCATCCACTTCTTCTTATTCTGGCTTCCGCTCCCTTTATTTCCAGTCCTGATGATGGATCTCAGCCTGAAACTTCCACTGTTCATTGTCCACTATGGGTGCTGCCTAACTTTGTGCAGATTTATTTATTGCAACCAGTTTCCTCTGCAGAGATCCCCCATCAGTGGAAGCTTGAACTACCTGGCCTAAGTTGTGGAATAGTAACATTCAGGGTATGACATTTGGAATGATCATTTGTATTTATTTATTTAGAGATACAGCATGGTAACAGGCACCTCTAGCCCGATGAGCCCATGCCACCCAAATAAATCCAATTATTGTCACATGTTGCAGAGTACAGTGAAAAACCTCAGCCAGATTCATTCCAGATGTACTTATATATTTAAAGAATTAATTAACAAAACATTTGTGCAGTACTAATTTCCACCACCCCCATGTGCAAAACAAAAACAAATCGCACAGATGACAATAACATCAACCACTCCTGAGCAAAAAACAAATTGTGTAAACGGCAACAAGAACATCTTGCTTAGTATTCCTTATATTTTATTTTTATTTTAAAGATACAGCACGGTAAAAGGCCCTTCCAGCTCAAGGACCTCTAGCCACCCAATTGCACGTAATTAACTTATTAACCTGAATGTCTTTGAAAGGTGGGAGGAAACAGGAACACCAGGAGGAAACCCATGTGGTCACAGGGAGAGCATGCTGACTCTGTCTGAAGACAGTGGAGGAAAATTAACCTGAGTCGCTGCTGTTGCAATAGCATTATGCTAACCGATATGTTAACTATACAGTTATCCTGCAAACGAATGATGTAGCACTGTCTCCTGGACTGCACAATCAGGGAGCGGACACCTTTTGATACCTTCCATGCACATAACACCTGGAGTTCAATCTTTGGAAATGTGGCATCTGATGAGCAAAGCCTTAAGTCTTACATGGTAGCACCAGAACTTATAGCACCAATGACATGGATTCAATTCTGCTGTCCATAAGGAGTTCGTACATTCTGCCTGTGATGGTGTGGGGTTCCTCTAGGTCCTCCGGTTTCCTTCCATATTTCTAAGATGTACAGCTTACTATGTTGTGGGTATGCTATGTTGGCACTACAAGCATGGTAAAATTTGTAGGCTGCCTCCAGCACATCCTCAGACAGTACATTTCTCTATATGTTTTGAAGTTTTGATATGCATGTGACAAACTGGCTAATCTCTATCTACACCTCTACCTTCATCTCCATCTCCATCAAATATTCATCTGCATCTCCATACCATCTCCATCAACATCTTCACCTACATCTCCATCTGCATCAACATCTCCATCTCCATGAACATCTGCACCTGCATCGACATTTCCATCTATATCTCTACCTTCATTTCCATCTCCATCTCTATCTAAATCTAGATCCCTGTCTCAATCTCTATCTGTATTTCTATCTCTTTACTTTGAGTTTGAGTACTGGAATCTGGGGTGTGATATCTGAAGTGCACTCTTTGTTGTGTGATGTCAGAAGTACGGCTTGTATGAGACAGCCTTCCACTCAGTGTGGAAGATTGTACATTTTAATGTAATGCAGAAGTATTTCCTCTTTACATAAATTTCAGAAGCACTGTTATGTAGGAATTCTTCCTAGATCACAATAATACCATAAAAAAACCTTTGTCATAAGATAAATAAAACATTGATTGCAACTACTGTACAACACACAGCGCAAATGTTTCACTGTAGTGTTATCAGACAAAGACACGATGCATTCCATCAAATTCCTCTGGCTACATTTTAATAGAAGTATAAACCAGTTTATTTTAAATGGATTCTTTATTTTTTGTAAAAATATCAGGGAAAGCAATCTTATCTGAATGCATTAAGGATTCACATAACATCATATGGTTTCATTTTGATGCCTAGAATGTTTTATCCATTCATAAATTATTAGTAAATTCTGTGCAATTGAAATCACACTGTGTTGCATTAATGGGAAATGTACTAACATACTCATCTGAAACTTCATTCTCCCATTGGAATATAACTGAGCTAATTTATTTTAGTTAAGATAACAGATAAAGTAACTCTGCATGAAACTTTTGAGATATTTTGTTACTAATATTATCACAGTTAGGTTTAAACAATAGAATTTACTTCACAATTACAGACCGGGAGTTGGGACTTCTCTCCCATTAGAACAAAGGTTTGAACAGAAAGTATTTTCTTTCTAAAGTGCCTTTCACAGCCTCAGGGGATACCAGACTAGTTCACAATGAAGAGTTTCTAAAGCGCAGTCACCATTGTAATGTAGGAAAGCTCAAGGTCCCTGTGAAGTTCAACATAATTAGTACCTTGTGAAGAGATTCTTAGGTTTCTGTGTCAGAAAGCACTAAAACTCATTTGACAAGAATTATCAGGAGATCCAGGATTAATTATTTGTAGATGCAAAGTCTGCCTGGACAAGAAGCGCCATCACGGTCCATAGAAGAATAGAATAAAGAAGAAATCGGTGAAATGCTGGAGAGAGAAAAAAAATACAGCCAGGATGCAACAAAATTCTTCTGGCTGAAAGGACAGTTTATTGATGGACAGATGCTTTAAGGCAAGGGCATAGAGGTTCAAAGATATTACCAATAACCATAAATTCTGTACAAATTTCAACACTGTTAAAGACTTCTACATTCAGCGGCCGCATCTGTTTGTTAATGCAGTTATCTAATCAGTCAATCATTTAGCAACAACTCAATGCATAAAAAACATGCAGACAAGGTCAAGAAGTTCAGTTGTTCAGATCTATACAGCAGAATGGGGAATATATATGATCTAAGTAACCATGTAACCATATAACAATTACAGCACGGAAACAGGCCATCTCGGCCCTTCTAGTCCATGCTGAACTCTTACTCTCACCTAGTCCCACCTACCAGCACTCAGCCCATAACCCCCCATTCCTTTCCTGTCCATATACCTGACCAATTTCACTTTAAATGACAATACCGAACCTGCCTCTACCACTTCTACAGGAAGCTCGTTCCACACAGCTACCACTCTCTGAGTAAAGAACTTCCCCCTCATATTACCCTTAAACTTTTGCCCCCTAACTCTCAACTCATGTCCTCTTGTTTGAATCTCCCCTACTCTCAATGGAAAAAGCCTATCCACATCAACTCTATCTATCCCCCTCATTATTTTAAATACCTCTATCAAGTCCCCCCTTAACCTTCTATGCTCCAAAGAATAAAGACCTAACTTGTTCAACCTTTCAATGAAACTTAGGTGCTGAAACCCAGGTAACATTCTAGTAAATCTTCTCTGTACTCCCTCTATTTTGTTGATATCTTTCCTATAATTCGGTGACCAGAACTGCACACAATACTCCAAATTCGGCCTTACCAATGCCTTGTACAATTTTAACATTACATCCCAACTCCTGTACTCAATGCTCTGATTTATAAAGGCCAGCATACCAAAGTAACTTTGACAGTGGAATGATTGTTGGTGCCAGACGGGCAGGTTTGGGTATGTCATATACTACTGATCTCCTGGAACTTCCATGCACAACAATCTCCAGTGTTTACGGGGAAAGGTATCGAAAGCACAACATTCAGAGAATGGCACTTCAGTGGATGAAAACCCCTTGTTAATGAGAGAAGTCAGAGGAGAACAGCCCAATTGGTTCAAACTGACAGGAAGGTGACAGTAACTCAAATAATCATACATTACAAAGGTGGTTTGCAGAGGAACATCTCTGAGCACAGAACATATCGAATCTTGAAGTGCATGGGCCACAGTAGCAGAAGACAATGAGCATACTCTCAGTGGCCACATTATTATGTTCACGAGTGTATAGCCGAAATACTAAGGAGGTCTTTCCACTCAGGGCCTAAAAGGGGGCAAGCATGTATCTAAAACAAAAGAGACAGAAGAGTCTGCAGGTACTGAAGTCTGAAGCAATAAATAATCTGCTGGAATAACTCCGAAGGTCAATCAGTATTTGTGGGAGGAAAGGAAATGTCAATGTTTTGGGTGGAAATGGTACAACAGTTTCTTTCCCTCAGTTACCTCTTCCCTCATCATATATCTTCATTCCCTCCCCCTCCTGGTTCCAAACACCCACTTGCATACACATTTCAGCCATAGGCTTCCCCATTCCCCATCTGGTCCTGGTTCCATTGGCCATACATCTTTCCCCTAGTTGTACCTATTCTCATCTTCCTTAACTAATGGAATCCAGCTCCTGTAGCCCTCAGTGCTCCTGCTTATCTTCCTCTAGCAGCTGTCTCCAATATTAACACTCCCTTCCTCCCACCTTGTTCCATCTCGCTCTCACTTTTTCTCTCTTTCTGCTTCCACCTATCAAAATTAGATTTATTATCACTGACACATCATGAAATTTGTTGTTTTGTTTCAGCAGTACAGTGCAAGACATAAAAATATCTATGTTGCAATAAGAAAAGTATAAAATCAAATGAATAGTACAAAGTGGGAGCAAAGCAGCCCTTCATAGATGCTGTCTCCACTTCTTGAAATCTTGGTGAACAGCCAGTGTAATGAAAGACCACATCCACCATGAGCAATCTCTACACCTCTCCTATCAAGCAAAGAAAAAAATACAAGATATCCTGGAGATGCTGGGAATCCAGAGCAACACACACAAAATGCTCGAGCTTGACCTGCTGAATTGCTCTAGAATTTTGTGTGTGTTGCAGAAGAAAAAAAAAGCCTGTGAAGTTGTACCACCAGGCAGAAGGACAGCTTCCCTTCTGTTAAGGTAAGATTATTGCATGGTCCCCTAGATAAGATTGGCTCTGGACATCAAAATCTACCTTGTTATGACCTTAGACCTTATTGTTTACTTGCACTACACTTTCACTGTAACTTTAGCTATTTGTCCTGCACTGTTATTTTACCTTCTACTACCTCAATGCTCTGTTGTAGTGAACTGATCTGTATGAATATTATACAAGAGAAGTTTATTTTTCACTGTACATCAGTACATCTGATAATAATAAACCAATTCACCAACTGATCAAATGTAAGATTGGTTATATATGGGTACTTGATGCTTGGCACAGACATGGTGGACTGAAAAGCATGCATCATCACCTAAATGTGCTGCAAGTTAACCTTTCACAATTCATGGACAAGAACTCCCAAGTCTTTCTGCACAATAGCAAGTTACAATCTTTCACCATTTAAATAATAATCTGATGTTCTAGTTTTCTTTCCTCCAAGAGGACCACAGCCCTGTTGTGGTTTGGAGTTTGTGTGCCTCAATGACCTGTAGAGCTATGCAGGCTGGAGTCAAGGCTTTATCCTTTAGTTCTTGTTTGGCTCATCCATGCCAAACAGGTTAAGGTGTAGAGACCAGATTAAGACCAGTCCTCTAGGTTCAATGGTTCAACTGAAGGATATCATCCCTGACTGATAAAACAGAATTGTTATGGGAACAGCAATGAAGAAACCTTCTACATCTGAGTGTGATGGTATTCCGGAGTCTCCACCCAGAACTTGTATGACTGACGGTAGTGAAAACAGAGCAACTGATGCAATGAAGAAAGCCAGCCCTGAACTCCACCTGAGATGAAAGACCTTCATTGCTGCCCTAAATACCAACGGCACAATGGGCAGTAAGTAAGTAGTTTTCTTTCCAAATTACTTTTAACTCTTGTGCTAATGCATATTGTTGCAACCAGATCGTTTCAGTTCAGTTTCTCTCACAGGGCATGGATTAGGTTGCTTATTCAGTGAAACAATTAACAAGGCTGCCACACCCACATTGGTAAAAGGTTGCCACATATTTCATCATCATTCTGTGCCGTATCATGTGATGTGGGTGATCATGGCCTAGATGACCATGATTATTCTAGGGAAGTTTTTCTACAGAAATGGTTTGCCATTTTTCTGGGCAGTGTCCTTGCCTACAGTAAAACTAAACATCAGAGTTGCACACAGTAAGATAAATCAATCTCAGAAAACAATTTGACACCTAGTGTTCCTACACCTTGTGACCTAGCTCTTCAATTCTAATCTAATGGCAGCCTATTGAAAAGTGACGGCTATGTAACAAAACAAAAGTAATATTCAAAGTGAACTATTACTCAGTGTCTACAAAAAGAATAAAACTCGCTTCACATTTATCTTGCCAGTGACTGCACTGGCCCATTAACCCACTTGCAGTATTGACACTACTGGGTGAAAAGGTTCACTAAGAAAACGACCTGCATTTATATCGTCATGACCTGGGGAGAAACCAGCTCACCTTGTGTCTACTGAACTTCTGGTGGAGTTAGGGTTGTAGTTCAGTGCATTTCAGATAGAGATTGATCGCTTCTAGATTGGTAAAAGGGTTAAGCGTTACAGGACAGTGCGGTTGAACAAAAAAAAATCATTGAATAGCAGAACAGACGCAATGGAATGAATGGTCTAATCCTGCTTCTGTATCTTATAGGAAAAATTGAAATAGTTATCACTTAGAGAATTCCATATTCTCCAATATGATGATACCCAGGTCATCTGTTTTACACTTTCTTGAGATTATTATTTGTCAAGACTCTTCTGTTCTTTCTCTAGGCATTTTCATAGGATCTTTTACACCCGCTCTTCCTAAAAAATCATGTCACATTTTGGCCTAGAGTTAAAGCTAGGCCTTATTTTAAGTCTTACTTTATTTTTAATTCATTGAGATTTATAGGACCTTCTGGCTCTTCAAGATATGCCACTCGGAACCTAGGTTGCCTGTACTGTCTTTAAGTGAAAGCATAATTTCTACCAGTACAGTATGCTGTCAAGATGATTAGCCTGGATGTTATGTCTAAGAATCTTGAAGCAGCAGTCCTGTTATACAAGGGTAAGTGTGATTCCAGATGAGTTGTGCTAAATCCATCGCAAAGGATGGCCAATTTCACTTTGGATCGTCATGTGCCATCTCCACAGCTAAAATATCCACTTCAGGATTCCTTATAAGCTGAGTTGTAAAAAACTTGAAGCTCTAACAGCAGACTGGAATGGAATAGAGGAGCATTTTGCTGCAGATAAAAAATGCGCAATTGTGTTCTCTGACCTAAAACACAGTGCTCAGATTATTTCTGATTATTTCTTCTTCACTTCTCTTGCCTGTTCAATTACATAAAATAGTTGCAAAAACTACTGGCCAGCATGAAGGACCTTGGGCTGGAACACTGACTGTTTATCCCTTTCCATAGATGCTGCCTGATCTGCTGAGCTCCTTCAGCATTTTGTGTGTATTGCTCTGGATCTCCTGGTGCTTCTCTGGTTGGCAGTCAATGAAGCAGAGTGCCACAGGATTGGTGCTGGGCCTGGGAATGTTCAGAGTACACATCAAAGATTTAGAAATGGGGCTCGAATGTAGAGAAGTTTGCTCATGACATTAAACTGAGTGGAAAAGCGAATTGTGCAGAAAACGTGGAGAGTCTGCTGAGAGATATAGATAGGTTAAGTCAGTGGGCAAGGGTGTGGCAGATGGACTAAAGCAAGATCCTTCATTTTCGAAGGAAAAATAGATCATGTTATTTAAATAGTGAAAGATTGAAGTATGCTGTTGTGCAGAGGAACTTGTGAATAGTTGTGCATCAATCACAAAGATTGGTTTGCAATGCAATAGGTTATCAAGAAGCAAATAGAATGTGGACTTCACTGCCAGAAGGATTGAATGTAAAAGCAGGGAGGTTATACTGCAATTTACTGGGTACTGATGCATGTAGTTCTGGTCTTGGAGGATGACATACTAGTTTTGAAGGTGGTGCAGAGGCGTTTCACCAGGTTGATGCAGGGGATTATTCTCTATGGGGACAGATTGAATGTCTTGAGCTAAACTCATTGGAATTCACGAGAATGAGAGGCAATTTTATAGAAACATATAAAAGGGTCAGATAGCCTAGAGGCAAGGAAGTTGTTTCCAGTATTAAGTGAGACTATATCCTCAAGATTATGGAGAATAGATTTAGGATGGAGGTGAAGAGAAACTGTTTTTACCAGAAGGTAGTAATTCTGTGGAAATCTCTGCCCGGGGAAGCAGTAGAGGCTATCTTATTAATTACATTTGTTATGAATGCTGAACAGACTTGATGGAAATGGGGTGCAGAGTTAACCATTTCCCCCCCCCCCCTTGAGAACTATGAACTATTGCTATTGCTATGCTGCTAATGAGAGAGAGAGAGAGAGAGAGAGAGATGAAGCACAGAGGCAGGAACATCTGCTACAGATAAGAGAGAGAGACACACACATTTGATTTATGTATTATGGCTTCATCCTGGATTGTTTACCTTTTGCTGCAAGGACGTTACTTTACTTGTTAACATTCCTGAGGAGACAGCAGGAGTGGCCTAGTTTAATGGACATGGTCATTTTGCGTTGATGGATGGGTGATACCCCATCAGTGGGGATAAAAGACAGGTGTGGGGTGACACCCCTCAGACACACCAGTGGACACTGACCGAGTGTTGTGCACCCACAAGAAGGTGGGGGCTTCGAGAACCAAATCAGGAGATCGGTCAACAAAGTTCACAGTGTGACGGCAGGGCCGGTGGGGACTTGTGTGTGTGTCTACTCATGCCAGAGTGACGAGTCCACCACAGAAGAATGGTCTAGCTGAGAACGGAGGGGTCATAACCGAATGACCACAACAGTACAATGGAATAAGAAGACAACAGAAGGTTTGCTGGCTGCAGCTGCTCAATCTCTTGCTCGCTCTCTCTCTCTCTCCAACAAGTTACAATACAACAACCGCAACTACCTCAGCACACATGGACTGAACTGAATTCTACATTCTCTTATGACAACTCATTTACCCCTAGACATTGATAGAGCTTGTTTATTATTGTTGATTCTTATTCCTACATTTCTACGTTTATTATTGCTAACCTGTTTTATATGTATATTTGCATTTTTGATACTGTACTGTGTATTTTACTAATAAACACCTTTAGTTTCGGTACCACCAGACTCCAACAGATTCTTCTATTTCTGCTGGTCTGTAGACCCAGCTACGGGGTACGTAACACATTTAAGATGCAGTCAAATTTGTTTCTTCCATAGAACAGGTGAATTAAAGGTTGTGACAAAAAGACAGGGAGGTGGAACTGAGTTCACCGCCAGGTCTGCCATGATCATACTGAATGGAAGGGAAAATTCAGCAGGCCAGGTTGCCGACTCCTGCTCCTGTTCCTTAAGTATTCCAGATTTATATAGTTTCCTGGATTTAGACTGTCATCTGTTGCAAAGGGGTTTGAATGGATGGAACTATAATGATGATGTTGTAGCCAGCAGTTGTGAGAGTAATTTACAAAAGTACTGTCCGATGTGGAACAATGACAAGCACTCAGCAGGACATCAATGGTCTTTGCTCATGTATTCTCAGTCTCCCCGGAGTCAGGAAAGAAAATATGATCTGCTCATTCTGATCCTTACTACTGTTTATTGAGCCTTAGTGATTAGAAGCCAGATTTAGATTTGATTAAAAGAACGGATTGCATTTCTGTGGCAATTTTATAACCTCAGGCATCCATAAGTACTTTACAGACATTGCAGTAGCATCTGTAATGTGAGAAACAGATAAAATAAATTGTCCACAGCAAGATTCCACAAGGAGTAAAAGATAACGACTGGACAACAGAACATGGAACATAGAACAGTACAGTGCTGTACAGGCCCTTCGGCCCTCAATGTTGTGCCAGCCTTTTGAGCTTCTCCAAGATCAAACTCACCCATCCATCCCACATAGCCCTCGAGTTTTCTATCATCCATGCATCTTTCTAAGAGTCTCTGAAATGTCCCTAGTCCACCCTTACCACCACCCACCAGTTCCACTCTCTGTGTTAAAAAAACATGCCTCTGACATCCCACATGTACTTACCTCCAATCACTTTGGAGTATAGTATATCCTCGTCTTTTAACCACTTCCACCCTGGGAAAATGTTGCTGGCTGTCCACTTTGTCCATACTTCTTATTCCTGACACTCCCTTTAAGCAGTTTGCACGTTCTTCCCATGACCAAGTAGGTTTCCTCCAGGAGCTCTGGCTTCTTCCAAATTCTAAAGACGTGTCAGTAGGTAGGTTAATTGGTCATTGTAAATTGTCCCGTGATTAGATTAGGATGAAATTTGTGGATTCCTGGGCGGCGCGGCTCAAAGGTCCAGAAGGGCCTACTTCGCATTGTACGTCAATAAATTATTAATCTGATACACACCTATCAAGTCTCCTCTCATCTTCCTTATCCTCAAAGAAAAAAAACAGCCTTGGACGTGGTCTCAAATCTAAGAGGCCCCCCCGGTAAACCTTTTCTGCACCGTCTCCATGTGATATTTTTCCAAAGACTTTGCTGTAAATATTGGCCAGGATGTTCGGATAACTCCTTGAATATTTCCCCAGCTATCTAATCTGAAACTGAGTCAGCAGTTTCCAAACTCAACAATTCCACCAGCTAGAAGGACAAGGACAGCAAAAGCATGAGGAACATCACCACGTTGACATTGCCCTCCAAGCCACACAAATAAGATTGGTTAGACATGACCTACCACACACGATTCAAAGGGATACTCCAGAAAGGTAATGGTGATTAATTTATAATTAATATATTATTGTCACATTTTTATTTACTTAGAGGCACAACACAATAACAGGCCCTTCCAGCCCAACAAACCGACGTTGCCCAATTACACCAATGTGACCACTGAACCTTCTAACTCATACGTCTTTAGAAAGTGGGGGGAAACTGGAGCACCTGGAGAAAACTCACGCAGTCACAGGAAGAACATACGAGCTCCTCACTGACAGTGGCGATAGTTGAACCCAGGTTACTAATGCTGTAATAGTGTCACGCTACTCACTACATCACTATGCCGCCGACTCCGAAACACTTTCTTCACTGCCATGAGGTTTCTGAATGGTCCATGAACACTCTCTCACAGTTCCGCTTCTGCACCTTTTTATTGTAACTTATAGCAATTTGTATACATATTGTGCACTGTAAGGCCTTAGGACGAAAAGATATAGGAGCAGAAATAGGCCATTCAGCCCATCGAGTCACTTCCACCATGCCATCATGGCTGATTTGTTATCCCTCTCAACCCCATTCTCCTGCCTTCTCCCTGTAACCTTTGACACCCCTACTAATCAAGAACCTATCAACCTTTGCTCTAACTAGACCAACTGACTTGGCCTCATAACTGTCTGTGGCAATGAATTCCACAGATTCACCAACCCTTGGCCAAAGAAATTTCCCTTCATCTCTGTGTTCTAAATGAACATCTCCCTTTTCTGAGGCTATGCCCACTGGTCCAAAGCTCCAGGAGTCGAGAACTAGAGGGCACACATGACACAAAATAAAACTGATTCAGATTCTGACGCTATTAGCTGTGACCCTGCGTCACTCTGAATTCCAGCTCTAAAGCTGACTCCTCAGTGGATGCTGAGTTGTGTGGAGAGAGAAGGCATGGATGATTCAACCACAGCTCTGTCCCTAGGCTTGTAGAGACTGTCTTTGTTGTTAAAGTCTGGTTTCATTGCCTTGTAATGTCTCTAATAATCAGATCTGTTCAGTAGCTGTAGTTCACTGGCCCTGTAGTGCTTAGTTCTTGCTGCTTGTTCTGTCCTTCAGTGCACAGGGGCAAAGGTCTTGAGTTTCTACAGCTGTTTGTGGAAATTCTAGTCCATCTTGTTTTGTAGTGAAACAAACAATCTATTACAGGAACTCAGTGGATCGAGCAACATTTCTAGGAGGAAAGGAACTGTCAGCACTTCAGATCAAGCCCTGCATCAGAACTGTATATAATCATGAGTACGATTATTCAAGAACTAATGGGCGTAGGTTCTTTAAGGGTGTTAGGCCCATGGAAAGGGTGTTGTAATAGGTAGTGGGGATAAGCTCCAACTACTTATTAAATGTTCCCAATGGCATGCATCTCAAATAGCCTCTGACAATCCATTCCAACTCCTGGTTTCATGTGTGGCTTAGCTACCAAGCCTAGCGGAACCATTTCTACTGACTGAAGAAGGAGCAAAGGTGGATTACTGGCCCCTTAAAACCAGTCGCTTTGGGTAGATGGGACTTGTCAGCCATAATTGGTAGCTCATCCAGAAGAAGAAAATCTCTGATCTCAAACTTTTGCTGCCTTGGGCTACACCACTCATGAGGAAAGCTTTGGGAATAAATACCAAAGGAAATGAAGATCATAAGACATAAGAGCAGAATTAGGCCATTCTGCCCATCGAGTCTGCTCCACCATTCCATCATGGATGTTCCCAAATCCCACTCAACCCCATACACCTGCCATCTCGCCATATCCCTTGCTGCCCTGACCAATCAGAAAACAATCAACATCCACCTTAAATACACACAGAGACTTTGGCCTCCACCGCAATCTGTGACAGAGCATTCCACAGATTTACTACTCTCTTTTTAAAAAAATTCCTCCTTACCTCTGATCTAAAGGGTCGCCCCTCAATTTTGTGGCTGTGCCCTCCCTCTAGTTCTGGATACCCCCACCATAGGAAACATTCTCTCCACAGCCACCCTATCTAATCCTTTCAACATTTGGTAGGTTTCAATGAGATCCCCCTGCATTCTTCTAGATTCTAGTGAGGACAGGTCCAAAGCTGCCAAGCGCTGCTCATATGTTAACCCCTTCATTCCCGGAATTATCCTCGTGAACCTCCTCTGGACTCTCTCCAATGACAACACATCCTTTCTGAGACAAGGGGTCCAAAACTGTTGACAATACTCTAAGAGCAGCCTGACTAGTGTCTTATAAAGGCTCAGCATTAAGGAGATGTTCCTAAACCTCAATGGAGGCATTCCTCACTTCAGAGCGAGACTGGAGTCCATGCCTGATAAACAGATGAGAGATGGCACCTCGTGACTGCCTGAACTGTCGGCTAAGGATATTGCATTTGCCTTCTTTACCACAGACTCAACCTGCAAATTAATGTTCTGGCAGTCTTGTGCAAGAAATAAGTTCCTCTGCACCTGTGATTGAATCTTCTCCCCATTTGGATAACAGTCTACTCTATTGTCCCTTTTACCACATGCATTATCATGCATCTCCTATGTTTTTGCCATTCTTCCAGCTTGTCTAAATCTTGCTGCAATCACATTGCTTCCTCAGCACTACCTACTCCTCCACCTATATTTGCATCATCTGCCAACAATGACAAGCAATGTGAAAGGTAATGGTTCTAATACTGATCCCTGAGGAACACCAGTGGCATCCAACCACAAAAGGCCCCCTTTATCCCCAGTCGCTGCCTCCTGCCTGCCTGCCATTCCTCTATCCATGCCAGTATCTTTCCTGTACTGTCATAGGATTTTATCTTGCTAAGCAGCCTTATCAAATGCCTTCTGAAAATCCAAATAAATGGCATCCACTGCCTCTCATTTGTCCACCCTGTTTATTCCTTCCTCGAAGAACTATAACAGATTTGTCAGGCAAGATAGATTTCCCTTTACAGAAACCATGCTGACTTTGACTTATTTTATCATTAGCCTTCAAGTAGATTGAAACCTCATCCTTATTAATTGATTCCTTCCCAACCACTGAGGCTAGGCTATCTGGCCTATAGTTTCCCTTATCTTGCCTTCTTAAAGAGTGGAGTGACATTTGCAATTTTCCAGTCATCCGGGACCATGCCAGAATCAAGTGATTCTTGAAAGATCATGACCCATACATCCATTATCTCTTCAGCAACCTCTCTCAGGGAAGTAGTCCATCTGGTCCGGATGACTTATCCAATGTAAGACCTTTGAATTTGCCTAGCACTTTTTCCTTTGTAATGGTAATAGAATTCACAGATTTCTGGCATACTGCTAGTGTCTGCCACGGTGAAGACAGATGTAAAGTACCAATCAAGTTCATCTCCCATTTCTTTGTGCCCCATTACTACTTCATCAGTATAATCCAGTGGTCCAATATCAACTCTCACTGCCCCTTTACTTTTTATATAAATGAATAAAACTTTTAGTAACACACACAAAATGCTGGAGGAACCCTGCAGGCCAAGCAGCATCCGTTGAAAAAAGTACAGTTGACATTTCGGGTCAAACCCTTTGGCATCACCTGCTAGCCTTCTGAGTTCCTCCAGCACTTTGTGTGTGTTGCTCGGATTTCCAGCATCTGCAGATTTTCTCTTGTTTGTGATCTTAAAACTTCTGATATCCAGCTTTACATTATTAGCTAGTCTGCCCTCATATTTCATCTTTTCCCTTCTTATAGCTTTTTCAGATGCCTTTTGTTGGATTTTAAAAGCTTCCCAATCAGCCAACTTTCCACTTACTTTTGCTACCTTATATGCGCTTTCCTTGGTTTTTATGCAGTCCTTAACTTCCTTTGTCAGCCACCGTTGCCTACTCCTGTCATTTGAGTACTTCTTCCTCTGCTGGATATATCTATCCTACGCCTTGTGAACTTTTCACAGAAACTTCAGCCACCTCTGTTCTTCTGTCATCCCCACCAGTATCCTCCTCCAATCCACCTGGGAAAGCTCCTCTCTCAGGCCTCTGTAATTCCCTTTATTCCATTGTGATACTGATACATGTGAGTTATGTTTCTCCCTCTCAAATTGCAACATAAACTCAAGCATATTATGATCACTGTCTCAAACACGAGGAAATCTGCAGATGCTGGAAATTCAAGCAACACATACAGAATGCTGGTGGAACACAGCAGGCCAGGCAGCATCTATAGGAAGAAGCACTGTCGACGTTTCAGGCCGAGATCCCTTTGCCAATCCCTTTGCAGCTCTTAGCTTCATCCCACCCCCTCCTGTCTTCTCCTATCATTTTGGATTTCCCCTCCCCCTCCTACTTTCAAATCTCTTACAATCTTTTCTCAGTTAGCCCTGACGAAGGGTCTCGGCCCGAAATGTCGACAGTGCTTCTTTCTGTAGATGCTGCCTGGCCTGATGCGTTTCACCAGCATTTTGTGTGTGTTGCATGATCACTGTCTCCTAAGGTTCCTTTACATTAAACTCCCTAATAAGGTCTGGGTTATTGCACAACACCCAAACACAGGCTTAAGCGCAAGCTGCTCTAAATAGCTATCCTTTAGGTAATCAACAAATTCCCTCTCTTGCAATCCAACACCAACACGATTTTCCCAATCCCCTTGACTGTCGAAGTCCTCCGTTACAATTGTGTCATTACCCTTATTACATGCTTTTTCCATCTTCCTTTTCAACCTCAACTCCACATCTTGACTACCAGTTGGAGGCCTATACTGTATATGACTCCCATAGTAGTTTTCTTACGCTTGCAATTTCTTAACTCCACTGACAAATATTCGACATTCTCTGACCCTACGTCACCTCTTTCAAAAGATGTAATTTCCAGTTAACCGCAGTATCATGAAAATCATTGATATACTGTACATGACAAACATCAAAGGACCCAGCACACCACAAGTCAGAGGCCTCCAGTCAGAACCACTCTCTGGCTTCTCCCACAAAGCCAATTTCCAATCCAATTTGCTACCTCATCCTAAGTGCCCAGTGATTGAACTTTTTTGACCAGCCTCCCATGCAGGACCTTGTCAAATGCCTTACTAATGCCCATGTGGACAACATCCACTGCCTTTGCCTTCATTCACTTTCCTGATAACTTCATCAGTCCATGTCTATCCAAATGTGTATACATCTTAGAATACCTTCCAACTGATCTCTCTACCCACACATCAGTTGCAAATCAGAAAATGTTCTTTGACCTGCTTGATGTAAGATTGTTCATCTTTTCTAGCCAGTGCAGTGAGTATAAGAAGACCTCAATGTCAGAACTGATTGTTGCTGAATAATAGTGTAATGGTGTAATAGCCCTGGTTAAGATTTCTATTGTTATGCTGTAGGTATTTCATTGTAGCAATTTTCTGTAAAAACAGTCTGTTCTATTGGTACAATGTTCTGGGTTTGGCTAAAAATAAGGAGCTATGTTGTTCAACTTAGGAATGTTGTGTCAACAAATTAGGATACTGGGATCATGAGAAGGTTCTAGAGACAGCCGGGCAGAGAGAGGTTTGTGACGAACAGTGGTCGGGTTCGTGGTTATTTGGTGGGAGAAGCGGAGAGGAGAGAATCAGAGAGGTTGCCTGGCGGATCCAGTGTGAAATGGAGACCCCAAAGCAAAGAGTGCTTCTTGAGATGGAGTCCATGAAGAGAAGTTCTTCCTGTGATTGGCGGTGGGAGTTCAGCACCATGAGTAAAGCAGTACAGCCGACCATTACAGACAAGACAAGAGCTCCAAAGTTGTGTTTAATTTTAGACTGGTTTAATTGTAACGGGCCCTTTTATTTTCTTTCTCTTCCTTTCTGATTAACTTTTGATAAAGGTGAAATTGATAAATACACTTTTGTTATAATTTTATACAGTGTACAATCTGTTATTTATTGCTGAATGATAATTGTTTATGGGCTGTATTTATGCAGCATTCGTTCAAATCGAGGTTCCTTAAATCAGGATTCCCAACGTTCCTGTTTGGTTGAACCCCCAATCATACCGACCCTAAAGACATATTGTTTATGAAATGTGGCTTATCAGCACTGAGTCACATGGCTGTTAGCAGAGTTATCTAACAAGTTGAATTTGTATTCGAGCCAAGGTGAGAGAGTTACAATAGCAAGAGAGGGAGAGAGGGAGAGACAGGCAAAGAAAGAGAGCGAGAGAGAGAGAGAGAGAGAGAGAGAGAGAGAGAGAGAGAGAGAGAGAGAGAGAGAGAGAGAGAGCGAAAGAACAATGGAGTAGGGGAACCAGGGAATGTTTGAAGAAGGACAGAGTTAATTGTAACTCCAAAACAGTAAAGAAAGTAAGTAATTTAATGATCAAATAGGAGGACTTGGAGAGTGTGAAGATATATTGTTCTGAGGAATTGGACAGGACTGTTGGACTGAGCTTGGAACATCTTGCTCCTCAAAGGATTTATGTTTATGTAGTCTGTCACCCTGATCCGATAATGCACTGCACAGAAGTTGCGCTGTGAGGTTTTCTTGTACTTCTACTCACACCCGCAACTTAACAGCACTGTTCAGAGCATGGGAACAGGCTGAATGTATTAATGTGAGTGTGTGTGTACACGCGCGCATCTGTGCGTGTGTCAGTGTGTGTGGGTGAGTGAGTGTATATGTCTGCATGTGTGTGCGTCTAAGTGTGGGTGAGTGAGTGAGAGTGTGTATATGTGTGGGTGTCTGTGAACTCTGTGTGTGTGGCTGTGTGTGTCTGTGAAGTCTGTGTGTGTTTGTGTGTGTGTGTGTGTGTGTGTGTGTGTGTGTGTGTGTGTGTGTGTGTGTGTCTCCTTTGCCCTCCCTAGTTACTAGCTTGTTTTGCTTCACATCATGTTCTTATCTGTTCCAGCACTTCTTCATTGCTGTATAACCTTTCCCATCTCTAACTCAGCAGCTGTGCAACTGTGTACTGATAGGTTAACAAAGTATTAAATTATTCTCCTCCCTTTTTTAAATTATCCATCCAGCCTCCCCCCCCCCCCCCCCATCACCTTAAAACTGTTCACACAGAAATTTTATTTTGCAGCATCGAGGAATGCCTGGAATTGACTTAACTCAAAGCATTTTTCACCCACAAATAGTTTGCATTCTCGTTACCAAGGTGCAGTTACCAAGTAGAGGCCTGAAGGTCAATCATAAGTCCAGAGGTTGAAGTTCAAAGTTCAAAGTAACTTTATTATCAAAGTATAGTATGTATATGTCACCATATACAATGCTAAAATTCATTTTCTTGTGGACATTCATGGTAAATGCGAAGAAATAGAATAGAATCAATGAAAAACCACACAGAACAGACGGACAGAGCACCAGTGTACGAAAGACAAGCTACTGTACAAATAAAAATAAATAAATAAGAGAAAAAGAGAAAATAATAGTAATAAATAAATATACAATAAATATTGAGAACAAGAGTTGTAGAGACCTTGAAAATGAATCCATAGGTTGTGGAATCAGTTCAGTTGAAGTGAGTGAAATTATCCCCTCTGGTTCAAGATCCTAATGGTTGAGGGGTAGTAACTATTCCTGAACCTGGTGGTGTGAGTCCTGAGGCTCCTGTCCTCCTTCCTGATGGCAGCAGTGAGAAGAGAGCATGGCCTGGTTAGTTGGGGTCCTTGACAATGGATGCTCCTTTTTCTGCGACAGTGCTCCTTGTAGTTCTGCTCGGGGGGGCTGGGGGGAAGTGGATGGCTTTACCCACGATGGACTGAATGTCAATGCATTGGTCTATGTGAGTTTACTGGATGGAGATGGAGGCCTGGAGGTGGACTGTCCTTGGGAAGCAAAACTGCTTGTGTGAGTCGGTAGGAGGGAGAAAGGGGGCTTGTTTTGTTGTTGTTGTTTTGTTTTTGCTGTTCTGTTGTTGTTGCTTGTGTCCTGCTAATGGGCACTCTAGTTTGGCACTGGAACATACGGGCTGCCCCCAGAACATACTTAGGTTGTGTTGTTGCAAACAACCCATTTCACTCTATGCTTCCATCTAAGTTAAACTGAATCTGAATCCAAAGGTACAGGAGCTTGATGATAATGTTATCGTCTGCCACTGTTGTTGTGGCCAAAATTTAGTTGTTGTTATACTTAATGAATAATTACTTTTTCTAAATTTAGGGGTACAGCATGGAACAAATTCCTACCGCTCTCTGTAAGGAGTTTGTATATTCTCCCCATGACCATGTGGGTTTCCTCCTACATTCCAAAGATGTACTGATTGGCTGGTTAATTGGTCAGTGTAAGCTGTCTCGTGATTAAGCTAGGGTAAAATCGTGGGTTGCTGAGCGGAGCAGCTTGAAGGACTAGAAGGGTTTTTTTCTGAGCTGTATCCCAACAAGTAAATAAAAATGTAAACAGGCCCTTCCATCTCACTGAGCTATGCTGCCCAGCCACCCATTAATTAAGCCAGCCTAACCATAGGACAATTTTACAGTGATCAATTGTAACCAGTACTAACAATACTAACCAGTATGTCTTTGGACTGTGGGAGGATACTGGAGCACCTGGAAGAAATCCACACACTCATGGGAAGTAGGTACTGAAGACGCCAGAATTGAACACTGAATTCCGATGCTGCAAGCTATAATAGTGTCATGCTAAGCACAATGCTAAAGTGCTTGAATCTGGGATCCAATGTTAGTTTTACTGTTAAAGGTTTCTATAGAATGGCACATTCAGAGAAATGCAGCAATCGAAACTGAGGAAGGGTCTCGGCCTGTAACATCGACGGTTCACTTTCCACCAGAGTTGCTGTCTGATCTGCTGAGTTCCTCAAGCACTTTTTATGTATTTTGTAAGATTTCCAGAATCTGCAGAATGTCTTGCGTCTTCACAACCAAAATTTAATTAATTACAGTAAGCTTCTTGCCTAATCACATGTGCTGAGAGGTGTATAAGGCTGTTCCAAAATTGATTTTGGTTAGATTAGCTTTGTCTGATGTCCTGCTGTGCACCAAATTCAATAAATCACACATTGTTCAGGCATCAACTTTGTTTTGCCATTCTTGTACATTTCTATAAACTACCAGAGTATGACCTGGTGCCCCCACCCCATGAACATCACAGCAACCCACTCACTACCATAAATAACACCTGAGAAATTCAAGTATCTTCAGCTACAATGTGCGAAGAATGCATGATAATCTCTCTTTTCCCACTCCACAGAATCCTTTGGTGAATTATCTTTGACAAGGATACAATGAACCTGAGGAATTATGGTCTGTAAGATCAAGGGAAAGGCTTTATACTCTGATGAAACCATTAAAACAACATCACTTTGAAGCAGAGCTTGAGATATTGGTCAATCAGTGAACCAAAATAAAATGATTAACTAGTTATTGTCACATTGCCGTTTGAAAGAATTTACTGTGCAATAATCAGCTGTTCCATTTGCTACAGCACAATGATGGACAGTGAGAAGAGATCCTTGCCCTCATCAGGCCAATGCTGTTACGGTGGGCAAGAGAATCAGAACGAGCAACTGCCAAATTACAATAATCCTGTATAATCCCATTTTTAATTTACAGTCAATAAATGACAATAGCATAGATATGACCATTGGTTTATTAGTATAGAGGAGTCAATACAGGTACACCAGAAATACTAGATTGTCTGTAAATTATTCTAGGATCAAATCCTGACAAACACTACCAATATCCACATTTGTTCTTTCTTCATTTTTTTTCCATCCGTCCTACTTTCTTTCCTTTCTTCCTTTCATATTCCATTCCTCCCATCCTTTCTTTCTCCCTTCCTCTTTTCCCTTCTTTCTTCCTTCCTTTGTTTCTTTGTTCCTTCCTCCCTTTTTTCCTTCCTTCTTTCTTTCTGTCCTTCTTTCCAAAGAAGAGTCTGCATTTCTTTAACTATGTTCCTCAATAGGACATGTTAAGATGTCAGCAAACTTTGCCAACAAACTACAAGTTCTTTACGACCAGTGACCAGAAGCCTCTGGTCCCCTTTAACTCTTTCCCCACTCCTCTTAAACCTCTGCTGTTCAGGTTTATACTCCCCTACCCTAGGTAAAGATGGTGACCATCCACCTTATCTATACCACTTATGATGTTATAAACCTCGATATGTTCAGTCCTAACTCCACTATATTCCAGGGAAAAGAAGTCCCAGTCTGTGCAGTCTCAATGACTCAGGCCTTCCCATCTCAGCGACAAACTTGAGAACCTTTTCTGCACCCTCTCTAACTTAATTACATCCTTCCTATAGTGGCGTTGCCTAAGCTACATATAATATCCTAGCTGCAGTCTCCCAGACATCTTGTACAGCTTACATATGGGATCTTGCCTCTTGTACTCATTGCTCAATCCAATTAGAACATAGAACATAAAACAACGGTACAGCACAGATTGAGCCTTCAACCCACGATGTTGTGTCAAATTTTTAACTTCCTTCCTACATGACCTGTAGCTCAACCTTAACCTTGGGGCCTTATCAAAGACCTTGTTATACTCCATGCAGACAATGCCTTGCCAATCTTCTTGGTCACCTCCTCAAAAAATTCACTCAGTTTCATGAGACACATATTGGAATTGGTTTAGTCCTGTTATGGGCAGCAAGACAAAGTGAAAAATTTGTTTAGCATACTATTCACACAGGTCAATTCATTACAGGTGCATTGCGGTAAAATAATAACAGAATGATTTTGAAATGTTATACTTACAGTACCGGTAAACAATAACATGTATGATCAAAACAAGTTAGACTGTGAGGTCAAGAGTCTTATCTTATCATACTTGGGAATCTTTTAGTTGTTATATAACTAGAATAGAAGCTGCCCTTGAGCCTGGTGATACTGGCTTTCAAGCATTTGTATCTGATAGTGCTGGGATGGGGAGAACAGAGAATGTCCAGGGGGAGTAGGGTCTTTGATTGTGTTGGCTACTTTACTGAGGCAACAAGAAGTATAGACAGAGTCCACAGAAGGGAGGCTGTTTTCGGTGCTGGGCTAAGCTGTGTCCACAGCTCCATGCAGTTTTGCATGATCACATGCAGAGTGGTTGCCATATTCATCCATGGATGCTTTCGATCTTCAACCCATTGTGACAGGTAGTGTCTCCGTCTCCGCCCCATCTCCTCTCAGGATGAGGCTTTTCATTCTGGAATGAAGGAGATGTCCTCCTTTTTTCAAAGAAAGGGTCTTCCCTTACTTCACCATCAACGATGCCCCCCTCCGCATCTCTTCCATTTCATTCAAGTCTGCTCTTACCATATCCTCCTGCCACCCTACTAGGAGTAGGGTTCCTCTTGTCCTCACCTACCAATAAACCAGCCTCTGCGTTCAGCACGTAATTCTATGAAACATCCACTATCTCCAACAGGATCCCACCACCAAGCACATCTTTCCCTACCCCGCTCCACTTTCTGCTTTCTGCAGGGATTGCTCTCCATGCGATTCTCTTCTCCGTTCATCCCTCCCCACTGATCTCCCTCCTAGCATTGATCCTTGCAAGCGGAACAAGTGCTACACCTCCTCCCTCACAACCATTCAGGGCCTACCCAACATAGATTGGGAGACTGCTTCACCAAGCACCTACACTCCTTCCACCAGAAAAAAAGCGGGATCTCCCAGTGGCCACCCATTTTAATTCTACTTCCCATTCCCATTCCTATATATCCATCCATGGCCACCTCCACTGTCGTTATGAGGCCACACTTAGGTTAAAAGAAACACCTTATAATCCATTTGGGTAGCCTCCAAGCTGATGGAATAAATACTGATTTCTCTAATTTCAGGTAATCCCTCCCATGCTTCTCCTTCACTATTTCCCATCCCCTTTTGCCTCTCTCACTTCATCTCCTTGCCTGCCCATCGTCTCCCTCTGCTGCTCTTCTCCCCTTTTCTTTTTTTCATGGCTTCTGTCTCTTTCACCTATCAACTTCCCAGCTCATTACTTCATTCCTCCCCTCTAGGTTTCACCTATCACCGTGTGTTTCTCTCTCTCCTCCCCCCACATTTTAAATCGGACTCCTCATCTTTTTTCTCTCCAGTCCTGCCGGAGAGTTTCAGCCTGAAACGTCAACTGTACTCTTTTTGATAGATGCTGCTTGGCTTGCCGAGTTCCTGCAGCATTTTGTGTGTGTTGCTCAGATTTCAAGCATCTACATATTTTCTCTTGTTTGCTTTCTATCTGGATGAGTAACTCCAGATTCTATATCTATGGTGCATCAATAAATATTGGTAAAGACTGACTGGGACCTGTCAAAGTTTAGCCTTCTGTTGGTCACCTTTCTTGACTGTGCCATCTACCTGGTTGGACTAGAACAGGCTTTTGGTGATGTTTACTCCTGGGAACTTGAAGCTCTCAACCTTCTTGACCATTCATGTAGAAAAGAGCAGGTACACCACCTCCCTTTCCTGAGTCAATGATCACATTTTACTTATAAGGTTGAATGAGTATAGAGAAAATTTACAAGGCTGTTGCCACAACTAGAGAACCTGAGTATATTGAATATATTAGGACTTTATTCCTTGGAACATAGAAGATTGAGGGGAGGTTTGATAGTATACAAAATTATGAAAGGTAGAGATAGTATAAATGCAAGCAGGATTTTTCCACAGAGGCTGGGTGGGACTACAACTAGACACTACGGGTTAAGGGTGAAAGGTTAAAAGTTTGGGGGAACATGAGGAGAAATTTCTTCACTCAGTGGGTAGTGAGAGTGTGGAACAAACAGGCAGCGGAAGTGGTGCTTGTGAGCTCAATTTCAATGTTTAAAAGAAGTTTAGATAGGTACATGGATAGTTGAGGTATGGATATCTATGGTCCGGGTGCAGGTCGATGGGATTAGGTGGTTTAAAAAGTTCAGCATGGACTAGATGGGCTGAAAGGCCTGTTTCTGTCCTATACTTTTGTATGACTCTTTTACCCTAAAGCTGAATTTACAGAGGTGGGGTGCTTGAGGGAGAAGGGCAAGAGATTTAGTCACTGCCTGTTCAACTTGTGTTATTTATTTGTTTTCCTGTGAGCGTCTGTAAGAAGATAAATCTCAAGGTTGTATATGGTATGCACACTTTCATAATGAATTGACTTTGAACTTTGGAACTATTAAAGGACAATTTTGGAGCTGGTTCAAGCTTTCACCGCCCAGCCCAACGCAAAATGACAGAACAAAGAGACCACACTGTCAAGGAGATAGTAATTAAACCACAGTGCCCTCCGTGTCTGTGAGGCTGTCGAAGATATCAATGGTGTCATCATCAACAGGGCTATGTAGGGAAGCATCTAATGGATTCAATAAAATCGTTCCAAATTATAAATGTTTTAAGAGCAAGCTGAATCGTTTTTCTTAATTCATTCTGGATGCAGCTAAGTGGTGCAAATGTCTCCATTTTGCCCTTGGCAATGTAAAAATCTATTCCACTAGACGAACACCATTAATACATCCTGATTCTCATAAACCACATTCTTATATTGATTTGCAAAAAAAAAGTGACTTCCCCCAGTACTCTGTTAATTCTGTTCTCCAATGGCATGTATTATGTGTTCGTGGACCAAATGAAAGGGGAAGGAGAGAGAACCAGTGAGAGATAGAGAACCAGTGAAAAAGGGAAAAGAGAGGGAGCAAATAGCAAAATTCTTTTACAGTCATCAGAAGCCTTATCCGGGATGGTGTTGTCTGTAACCAAATCTGTTATTTCTTGTATGATCAGCTGCCTACTGCTCACCACCTCCTATCGCAATACAAATGAGAGATCTTATCATAAAATGTAACAGAGGTAAAAAAATCTTCTGACTTTGAATGCCTGGACTACAAGACAGATGGTATTAAGTGGCAATAACATGGGTCTACTGTTTGCCTCTGGAAGTACCCATTATTTACCCAGCAGGATTATCTCTGAACATGTACCATGCCTTTTTTTTTGGGAAGTTATGTTGCAGCTTTATAAAATCATAGTTAGGCTGCAGACAGTTCTGGTGCCTCATTACAGGAAGGATGTCAAGGCTTTGGAGAGGATGCAGAAGAGGTTTAACAGGATGCTTCCTGGATTAGAGGCCATGTGTTGTAATGAGAGGTTTGACAAATTTTTGTTGTTTTCCTGAAGCAGCGAAGGCTGAGAGGAGATCTGATTGGGATTTACAAGATTATGAAGGGCATAGATAGAGTAGACAGACAGTATATTTTCCCCAGGCTTGAAATGTCTAATAGAGTAGAGCATGTAATTAAGGTGAGAGGAGATGTGAGGGGCAAGTATTTTACACAAAGAGTGATGGACGCCCGAAATGCATGGCTTGAGGTGGCGGTAGAGGCAGATATATTAGGGACATTTAAGACTTGTTTGGTTAGTAGTATTTAATATTTCTGTAATATGTGAGTAATATTGTAAATACAGTATATTGTTTGATTAAGCATTCTTTGTTTAAATAATTCATTGTAGGTTATATGTAAAACTATGTGAGTGGCATACGTGATGCTATGTCTTATCTGTGTGCCTGACTAATGTAAAAACGGATTAAGGACAGTCCTTTATCCCTGGGCTCCCATGTTTTATTTTTAATTAGCTTCACATTTTGGGACTGTAAAACAAACAGTAGCAAAGAGCAAGTTTTAAAATTATCTTGAGATGACTACCTAGCTGTTGAAGCACAGCAAGCTTTTGAGTTAAAAGACACACAGCTCATTTTTTTTCACAGGGGGAGAGAAAGATAGTCAAGTTAAAAAAGAGGCAGGGAATGAACAAAATTCACAGGTTCCTAAGCAATGAGTACTAGGTGATAATAATAATAATTTTTTAAAAAGAGCAGAAATGGTGGGCTATATCAGAAAGATAGATGCATTAGATTGTACAAAGGATAATGGGTTGATGTCTTCTCAGCAAATTGAGTAGCCATACCAGGCTTATAGGTGGTAAAAACAGGAGGGCCGGCATTGTGTGGCTGACTGAGATAACTACAACTTGATTGGAGATCCATCCTCTATTTGCATGTCACATCCCCTGCAACAGAGTCAACTGAAAGCAAATTAAGAAAGATAGTGTCCACGGCAGTGCTCAAGGATAGCATTAGAAAACTCCAACATATCAAGGGTAAAATAGGCTTAAATTAACACCACACCCAAGTTTTACAAAAGCCATCCGGTTCCATATACCATCTGTGATAAAGTAGCCAGTGAGCTAGTTTTCAAGGCATTCTTTCCAAGGTTGAATGGAGCCTATGGGCAACACAATTGGTCCCAGCAGCCAAGAAGATGGGTTGTCAGGATCTTTGGTGATTTAAGGTCACCATCAACCCAGTACCGAAAGTAAATTAATATGCACTGCCCAGGATAGAAGATATCTTTGCAAACCTTTCTGGAAGAAAACACTTCAGCAAAGTAGACTTAGCTGAGGCCTGCTTTCAGATGTAAAGACTCACAAAGGGCAATATCAATATAAAAGGCTAATTTTTGGAGCAGCATCTGAACTTGCACTCAGGCAGAATGCAATGGACTAGATGCTGCAAGGCTTCCCAGGCACTCAGTATTACCTGGATGACATTATTGTTACCGGTAAGGATTATGAGGAACATCTCCAAAATATCACGACAGTGTTAAAAAGATTAGAAGACAATAAGCTCAGAGCACGATGCAACAAGTGTGAATTCTTTAAACCAAACATCACTTAACTGTGTTTACATCACAAACGTACAAAGTTTCACACAAGCATGCTGAAAAAATTCAAGCAGTGGTGGAGGTCCCAAGGTCAAAGGGCATGCCACAGTTGTGGTCCTTTTTAGGATTTGTCACTTACTATAACAGGTTACTGGTTACTGAGCTCCAGCCTTGAACTCATTACTACAGATCTGGAATAATTAGCAATAGACAAATCAGTTTGAGGTGGCTTTCAAAAGGTAAAGGAAATGGTGACATCAAACATTGTACTCACATACTACGATCCACATCATCCCGTGAAGCTTTCCTGTGCCGCCTCGCCTCATACCGCATGCTGTGAGTGATGGAAATGGACACTCCATAGCCTTTATATCATGTTCCCTTACCACTGCAGAGAAATATTAAACACAGATTGACAGAGAGGCCTTGAGTCTCATTTCAGCCAGTACTTGTAAGGGGGAGAGTTCATTCTCGTTACTGATCATCAACCGCTGGTGTCCATTTTCAGTCCACAGAAGGGTGTTCCACCAACAGCAGCAGCATGAGTACAGAGATGGGCTCAATTTCATGGAGGGCACAATTGTAAGATCAAAATCAAAAGGATGGCTAATCATGGAAATGCTGACCCATTTATCCTTGGAAATAGAAATACCTGAAAAATTTACAAAGGTAGACTCTCCTCGTAATGTTTTCTGTCTACTGTTAATTGAATGCCTCTCTATTAGGGCAAACATTGATACAAAAGGAAACCAGAAAATAAAACACAATGCCTCAGGTCTGCATGGCCACCCAAAATGCCTGGAATGTGCAGCAGAAGTTGCCTTTTCCTCATTTTTACCAGCACCCGGTATGAACTTGCACTTTATGGGCGTTGACTTTTGTGGAGATTGAGAGTTGTTGTCCCACCCTATCTGTGAGCTAAGTTGTTGGAGGAGCTGCATGCTGGTCATCCTGGCATGATCAGAATGAAAGCATTGGCTCAAAGCCTTGTCTGGTGGTCAGGGATAGATCAGCAGATGAAGTAGATTGTTTGGGATAACAAAAAGTCCAGAAGATGCCAAGTGCAGCGCCTCTCCTTCCTCGGGAATGGCCTGCTTTGTCCTGGCAGAGGATTCTTGTAGATTTTTCTGGACCATTCATAGGTGAACAATACCTTGGCAGCACTGAATCCAGCTATCAAGTGGCCAAAAGTAATCTCCATAGACTCCACTACAACCACGCGCACTGTTGAGTTGTGAAGCCTCTTCTCAAGAACCAGTGTTCTGAAGCACTTAGTAGTGACAATGGACCACAGTTTGTTGTATGACAGTTTCAGTTATTCCTGTAAATGAACAGAATAAGACATATTATGTCTGCATCATACCACCCAGGTACGAATGGATTCGCAGAAAGCTTTGCCCAGTGTTTACAAAATGCACTGATAGCAACATCAGCAGAAATACTTTACTGACACTGAATCAGAAGATTGCTAATTCCCCCATTGCGTATTGCAATGCAGCATACTCCACAACCAACAACTGACCAGCTATGTTGTTCCAGGGTCTCTTGTGCTCATGCTTGGACCTTGAATCTCCTCAAACTCAATCTCAGAAGAAGTATGCAGGAAAAACAGCTGAGACAAATCGAGAACTCATTAAACAAAGAGTTTTGATGTTTCACTTCTGGACAACCAGTCTTGGTGAGGGCATACAGAGGTGATCAGAGGTACCTGGAAAGATTAAGGACAGAACAGGACCATAATCCTACACAGTGAAGTTTGCATCTGATGCCAGCTGGAGACAAAACATCGATCAGTTGAGGTGAGAAGAGTCAATAGTTAGAGAAAAAAGGTGTGCAGAGCTGTCAGAACCACTTCCTGCAGTCCCAGAGTCAACTCCTACAATCACTATGGAAGAGGCCCAGAAACTGACATGCTTCACCAAGTTTCACCTGGCAAGCAGAGTGACCGCCCCTTGTCAGGAAAGACGTCATCACACAAGAATAAGAAATCCTTCACAGCAATTAAATCTTTAGGCTTGAGTGAAACAATTTAAAAACTGTTCTGCTATGGATGTCTATAAAGTAGTTATATTATACAGTATACTCTGGCTGTGGGTATGTATATATACTGTATAAGTTAAGAAGCACTCTGTGTTGAATTGGAGGTTACAGCTTAGCAGGGATATCTGATGTAAGTTTAATACTCCAGTAATATTTCAGTAATATTGTAAACATATTGGTTAATTATTGACAATAGCAGGAGGAAACCAGAGGTTCATGAGCCAGTCCTCATGGGGGGTCAAAGGTGGAGAGGGTCAGCAATTTAAAATTTCTCGGTGTTATCATTTCAAAGGACTGTCCTGAGTGCAATTATGAAGAAAACATGACAGCATGTTAATTTCCTTAGAAGTTTGTGAAGATTCAGTATGACATCTAATACTTTCTTCTATAGGTGAGTGATTAAGAGTATATTGACTGGCTGGATCAACGCCTGGTATGGAAAAAACAATGCCTTTTAATGGAAAATCTTATGAAAAGTAGTGGATATGGTCCTGTCCATCATGGGTATAGCCCTCCCCACCACTGAGCACATCGACACGAGCGTTGCTGCAGGAAAGCAGCATCCATCATCAGATACGTACGCCCACCACCTGCTGACATCAGGAAGAAGGTACAGGAGCTCAGGACTCACACCAATAGTCTCAGGAACAGTTATTACCCCACAACAATCTGGCTCTTAAACAAAAGGGAATAACTTCACTCAACTGCACTCACCCCATCACTGAATGGTTTCCACAAACTAAGAGCTCACTTTCAAAGACTCTTCATCTCATGTTCTCGATATTTATTGCTTATTTATTTATTTATTTATTTATTTATTGATTGATTGGTTGATTGTACTTTCACTAACTGTCTATTTGTCCATCCGGTTGGGGGCAGTCCTTTATTGATTCTATTATGCTTCTTGGATTCATTATGATTTATATGTAAAAGTACGTGAAAAGCAAATGCCATTATGTCACTACATCATATGAGCACACCTCACTAAAGTAAAAAAAACAGACTAAGGACTCCTACTTCCCTGCCCTCCCCCATGATTTTCCTTCGATTAGTAGTAATTTTTGAAGTTACAAAGCATAACAGATAGGCATGTGAGAATGAGAAAAATGGGCATTGTGTCAGCAGAACAGACGAGCTTAGTTGGCCATGTGATTACTAATTTAATTGGTTTGGCGCATCTTTGTGGGCTGAAGGGCCTGTTCCTTTCCTGTACAGTTCTATGTCCTATCTTCTTTTTCTGGTAATTATTGTCTGTCTTGTTTCTTTTTATTTGCAGTACTATGGACCTATTGCATGCAGGTATTGGCAAATGCTTGATTAATCATATTTGTCTATACTGTAATTTAGCTTTGAAGCGTAAACTGCAAACTTACTGTTTAATTTTGTCTTTATCTTTTACTGTGCTATCTATAGTTTTTGCTGAACTTGCATTTCTGATAAAGCTTATAAATTGTAACGTGAAATAGTTTTCTTCGCTTTAATGGCTTCTACCTGTGGAGCATCACTGAATGTCATCAGATTGCTTTTGCTGTCTCGCTCTATCTCCCACACTCCTGCAAGTTTATTTAGTTATCAGTCACATAGAGGGACACCTTTCTGGCTGGAGTTTAGATAATGGAGTAACTTCCCTTGTTGCATATAACTTCTATCTACTACTCTTTGCATTGTAGTGAAGAAAGATGGGTTTTCACTCCTGAAATCAGAGACAAGTCTGAAACTTCAACATGGTCTGTCAAATAATCGTCAATATTCAGTTTTTAATTTTGTTTCAATTAATTCATGTTGTAATAACATTGTTAGCAAGGATTGCATGCTAGGTTAGCAATTAATGTAATGCTGTACAGAACCAACAACACAAGTTCAATGTGCTCTCCCTCCAGTGCCAACTTATAAACCCTAACCTGTACATCTTTGGAATGTGGGAGGAATTCAGACTACCTGGAGGAAACCCACATGGTCATGGGGAAAATGTACAAACTCCTTGCGGACACGGGCAGGAATTGGTGATGGCTGATACTGTAAAGCATTGTGTTATCTGTAACGCTACCATGCCAACCTTGGCCAGGTGGAGAATGTGCTGGTATTGAAGAGGGTCCAAAGGAAGTTTACGAGATTGATCCTGGGGATGAAAGGATTCATGTTTGAGGAGTGTTTGATGGCTCTGGGCCTGTACTTGCTAGAGTTTAGAAAATGAGAGGGAAATCATTGATACCTGTTGAATGTTGACAGGATTAGAGTGATCATGTAGAGGATGTTTCATGGGGGAGCCTAAGACTAGATGGCACAGCCTCAAAATAAAACAACATTACATTAGAACAGAGGTGAGAAGGAATATCTTTAGCAAGAGGGTGGTAAATCTATGGAATTCATTGCCACAGATGGCTGTGGAAGTCAGTCACTGGGATGGCACAGTAGCACATAATGCTTTACAGTGGCAGCTGTAACTTTGGGGTACAATTCCGTCCGCTGCCTGTAAGGAGTTTGTACGTTCTTCATGTGACCATGTGAGTTTTTTCTAGGTGTCTCAGCTTTCCTCCCATCTTGCATGGATTTACGAGTTAAGGTTAGTAAATTGTGGGCATGCTTTGTGTTGGTGCTGGAGGTGTGGCAAAATGTGCTGGCTGACCCAATCGCATCTTGGACTTTGTCAGTCATTCATTCAAAGCAATGCATTTTACTGTATGAGGTGCATTTGGCAAATAAAGCTAATTTTTAATATTTGAAGCAGAGATTGATTAGGAAGGGTATCAGAGAAAATAGGGAGAAGGTAGAGAATAGGATTGAGAGGGAAAAAATCAGTCTGCAGAACAGACTTGATGCACAAATGGATTAGTTCTTCTCGTATGTCTACACATTATGGTTGGTACAAGTTAAAGGGAGAAAAGGAGGGGAGGAGTTGGAAGTTGGTAAGGACTTGATAGGTTGAATTCTATTGAAAATAGATTGAGAGAGGCAAACAATTAGTTGGAGGGACTTGGCAAGTTGAGCTGAATCTGTAATAAGAAAGGAATTGTTTACATTTTGCTTTCAAATTTCTGTAACAGGATCATGATGAAAGCTTTTGGCCCAAATGTTCTGACTTTGGAGAGGGTTCAAAGGAGATTCACGAGAAATGATTCCATATGGGGAGATATGATGACTCAATGGAATTCAGAAGAACGGGTGGGGGGTAGTCTCACTGAAACCTATTGAAAGTTGAAAGGCTTTGATAGAGTGGATGTAGAGAGGGTGGGAGGGGAATGTAAGTCCCAAGGACACAGAGTCAGAGGAAAGGGAAGTCCATTTAGGAGAAATTTCATTAACCAGAGGTTGGTGAATCTGTGGAATTTATTCCCACAAGCAGTTGTGCAGGCGATGTCATTGAGTATATTTGAGGTAGAGGTTAATAGGTTCTTGATTAGACAGGGGATGAAGTGATATGGGGAGAAGGCAGGTAAATGGGGTTGAGGGGGAAATGGATCAGCCATGATGAAATGTCGGAGCAGCCAAATGGCATAATTCTGCTCCTATTTCTTACTGTTTTGGAATGCTGTCAGTTCCTTTCTTCCCTCAGATGCTGTTCAACCCATTGGTTTCCTCTACGTGATTGCTTGTTGCTCAAAGGTTACAGGATTTGCAGTCTCTGGTATCTCAGGATAGACAGGAAACAGTCCACCAAGTGCAACAGGTCAGCTGAAGGTATGATTACTGATGGTCTATATATCTTCAGTTGTAGCTCCCTTGCTATACAAGATGATTGACAAGACTGGTGTCATCCCACTGAAAATAGTGAGGAAGGGTGAGGGAGGCAGATGTTGTGGCTGACCTGTTGAGAGAAAAGAGGTGAGGTTGGGTAGAATCAGTTCAATTCTGGGGAAAGACAGAAAATTGACTGGTGAGATTCAGACAGATACTATGAGAAGGGGAAGCGACTGAGTGTGAATGGAGAAGAGGGTGACTAACTAAAGTAGTGGTTATGAGGGCTGGTGTTCTAAAAGTGGGGATTGGGGAAAGGGAAGGGTGCAAAAAATGATGAAGAAATGAGGATCAGAGCCATAGAGAAAAAAGAGAAGAGCGAAAGGCAGAAAGCATGGATACAAGAAATTCCAGACAGACATGGAGAGTGAAAGCCATGAATGTTGGGGCCAGCATATTTATCATCAGCACAGACTCAGCTGAGTTAATCACAAAACTGTCAATTGCTCCCTTTCAATTTCACACTGAAATATTCTATTCTCCGTTTATTAATTACCTAATTGTATTTATTTATCCGTTTCTCTTTCTTTGCTTTTTTTCTCTACTTCACTCTTTCACTCTCTACTTTGTTTTTCTCTGTATATTTGTTCTCTTTTCTCTTTTTTCTTACACTCTTTCCTTTCCTTCACACTTTATATTTCTCAGCCCTTCTCTATTTTCATTACTTTCTATTTCTCCTTTTAGTTACTCTTATTTTCTCATTCCCATCTCACCTTTTCATTCATGTTCCTTTCTTCTTTCTACTCATCTATTCTTTCCTTCTCCCTTCCATTGCTCTGTCTGCATCCTTCATGTCCTTTCACACTCTGCCATCCTTCCATTCTCTCTTTCTGCTTTATTGTTTTGCTCCCCTTCTTTGTCGCTTCCTTGTGTCACTTTGTCTCTCTCCTCTCTGCTGTCAGCCCACTCTGTCTCTCCTCGATCTGTTCTCTTTGACCTTCCCCCCGCTGTTTCCCTTATTCATGCATCGTTTTCTCACTGTAGGCTGATTAGAAAGTGCAGGAGGGAGCACATTCCTGATTCCATTTGGAATTTTATGCCCAGATGAATCTAATTCATACATTTATTTATTTTTCTTATTTTAAATTAACAGCTCAGAAACGCTTTCTCAAAGTTTGCTCTCCGCTGACAGGCAACATGGTAGCAAGCCCTTGGAGAATGGTATTAAAGTACAAGTAACATTCACTGGGTCAGAATTAATGGAAATTACCTAGCTGAAATAAATGGGATTCTGATTATGGGTGAAGTCAATTTTCCATGAACGAAGCTTACTTTAGATCAAGACAAATCACTGGGAACCTTATTCCTGCAAACTGATGGAGCCGTGCACTGAAACCCATAGGTAGCACTACACAGGAGGAAGATAGCTTGCTTACTTCACTGTGCTTTACCTAATATTTAATTTGACAAGTGCACCACAGCGATTTTCTTGTAAGATTGAACATCATTACAGATGTTTAGCTATCAGTCTGCTCACATTTCTGTCTATTTTTGCCTCTTCTGTCTTGAATGATCTGGTTTCAGAGAAGCCTACAGTGCAGATGTTGGACATTTGCTTCAAATCCTAATGAAGGGTTTCAGCCGAAAATGTCTGCTCTTTATTTCTCTCCATAGATGCTGCCTGATTTGCTGAGTTCCTCCAGCGTTTTGTGTGTGTTTCTCTGGATTTCCAGCATCTGCAGGATCACTTGTAATTTTGCATGCATTCACACTATCTATACATAGAATCATAGAGTTATAGCAATATACGGGATAGAACCAGGCCATTCAGCCCATCTTGTCAATACCAAACAATTTAAACTGCCTATTCCCATCGACCATTGCCCTCCAGACACCTAGCATCCATGTACTTATCCAAACTTCTCTTAAACTTTGAAATCAAGGTCACATGCGACATTTGTGCCTGCAGCTCATTCCACATTCTCACAACCGTCTGAGTGAAGAAGTTCCCCCTTAGGTTCCCTTTAAACTTTTCACCTTTCACTTTTAACCCATTAACTCTGGTTGTTGTCCGACTCAACCTCAGTGGAAAAAGCCTGCTTGCATTTACCCCATCTATACCCCTCGTAATTTTGCATTACACCATAAGATCTTCCCTCACTCACCTGCACTCCAGGGAATAAAGTCCTAATCTATTCAACCTTTCCCTATAAGTCAGGTGCTCAAGTTTTCACAACATCTTGTAAATTTTCTTTGCATTTTTTCAAACTTACTGATATCTTTCCTGCAAGTAGGTGACTAGAACTTCACACAATACTCCAAATTTAGCCTCACCAAGGTCTTATACAAATTTAACATAACATCACAACTCCTTTTCTCAGTGCCCTGATTAATGAAGGCCAATACGCCAAATTCTCTCTTCACCACCCTACCTGTGATGCCACATTCAAGGAATTATGGATCTGCATGTGTTGCTCTAGTTTTCCTGTATCAACAGTCTCTTGTGTCTTCCTATCAGTTTTATTTGCTCTTTCCCAAAACCCCTTCCAGTTTTAATTAACCAAATGTCCAATTCATTTTCCTTTGGAAGATCTCATTGAATCAGCTTTCCTGACAACTGCAGCTTGTGTATTCCAGGTCCCAGCTCATTGTGTGGATAAATTCACCTACTCACACCCATCTGTCTTTGTTCATTGGTTCATTTATTTACGTATTTCTTTGTCTATCTATCAATTTATTTATTTGCTGAGATACAATGCAGAATATTCTGGTTCTATGAACCACACCACCCAACAATCCCCCGATTCAATCGGAGCTTAATCACAGGACAATTTACAATGACCAATTAACCTACCAACTGGTACGTCTCTGGAACGTGGGAGGAAACCAGAGCACCTGGAGAAAACCAATGCAGTCGCAGGGAGAATGTACAAACTCCTTACAGGCAGCAACAGGAATTGAACTTTGTTCGCTGGTACTGTAAAGTGTTGTGCTAACTACTATGCTACCATGCTGCCTGTTCGGTTCAGTATCTGAAACCCAACTCATCCAGTTACTGACCCACCTGCCAACAGATATATTTTCTTTTATCTACTTTATTTAGTTGATAAGGGAGTGGGTAAAATACCACTTTGAGTCTGCTCTGATACTTAATATCAGGGCTGATCGGTGTTCTGGCTCAGCATTTCTCATCATCATTCCTAAAGTCCTGATCAATAAGCTATAGAACCTGGGCCTCTGTATCTCCCTCTGCAATTGGGTCCTTGATTTCCTAAACAGAAGACCACAAGCTGTGCAGGTTGGTGATAAACTCTTCTCCTCGTTGACGATCAACACTGGCGCACCTCAGAGATGTGTGCTTAACCCACTGGTCTACTCCCTCTATACCCGTGACTATGTGGCTAGGTGTAGCTCAAATACCATCTATAAATTTGGTGCTGTTACAACTATTGTTGGTAGAATCTCAGATGAAGATGAGCAGGCATACAGGAGCAAGATATACCAGCTAGTGGAGTGGTGTCACAGCAACAACCTTGCACTCAATGTCAGTAAGATGAAAGAGCTGATTGTGGACTTCAGGAAGAGTAACACAAGGGAACAAGAACCAATCCTTAGAACGATCAGAGTGGAGAGAGTGAGCAAGTTCCCGAGTGTCAAGATCTCTGAGGATCTAACTTAGTCCCAACATATCACTGCAGCTATAAGGAAAGCAAGGCAGCAGCTTTATTTCATTAAGAGTTTGAATATTTTTGGTTTGTCACCTAAAACACTTGAA
This sequence comes from Hypanus sabinus, assembly GCF_030144855.1. Taxonomy (NCBI): domain Eukaryota; kingdom Metazoa; phylum Chordata; class Chondrichthyes; order Myliobatiformes; family Dasyatidae; genus Hypanus; species Hypanus sabinus. Next base: position 74,546,797 of record NC_082722.1, on the reverse strand, counting down.
AACTTCCATAGATTTACCGTGGAGAGCATTCTGACAGGCTGCATCACTGTCTGGGATGGAGTGGAGAAGGGTGGTGCTGCTGCACAGGACCAAAAGAAGCTACAAAAAGTTGTGAGATTAGTTAGCACCATCTTAGGTACTAGCCTCCGTAGTATCGAAGACTTCTTCGAGGAGCGGTGCCTCAGAAAGGCAACGTTTATTATTAAGGACCCCCATCACTCAGGACATGCCCTCTTCTCATTGTTGCCATCAGGAAGGAGGTACAGAAGCCTTAAGGCGCACACTCAGTGATTCAGGAACAGATTCTTACACTCTGCCGTAGAATTCCTAAGTGAACATTGAACCCTTGAGCACTACCTCTCTTTTTTTAATCACTGCCTGGTATGGGAACTGTACCTCCTTAATCGCAGGACTCTGCAGAGAGTGGTGCGGACAGCCCAGAGCATCTGTAGTTGTGAATTTCCCATGATTCGGGACATTTAACAAGGACAGGTATGTAAAAAGGACCTGTAGGATCACTGGGGACCCAAGTCATCCCAACCACAATCTATTCCTGCTAATACCATCTGGGAAACGGTACCGCATCATAAGAGCCAGGACCAACAGTCTCTGGGACAGTTTCTTCCACCAGGCCATCAGACTGATGAGCTCACATTGTTTTGAGTGTACTCTTTATTACATTGACTATTCTATTTATTATAATTATTAATCACTATGATTTCACATTGCACATGTAGATGGCGATGTAACGTGAAGATTTTTACTCCTCATGTATGTGAAGGATGTAAGAAATAAAGTCAATTCATCTCAATATTATTTCTGTTTTGCACTTTTTATCCATTCAATATACATATATATATATACTCACTGTAAATGATTTACTTTTATTTCTTTCTCTATTATTATGTATTGCGTTGAACTGCTGCTGCTAAGTTAACAAATTTCACGTGCCGGTGATAATAAGCCTGATTCCAATTCTGATCTGATATTTCAAGACAAAGTGTTTTCAATTCTCCATCTCCCTCCACTCACTCAGTATCCAGATGTCTATCAACCTTAGACCCCATGACTGGCTAGGGAGAGCTGCCTCTGGGATTCATAGAGTAATACAGCACAGAAGCTGATGTTTTAACCAATTTATAATGTATTTATCACGTGTATGTCAAAACACACAGTGAACTGAAGTATTTGCATTAGTAAACAATCCGAATCAGGTTTAATATCATTGATATACTTCATACTGTGAAATACATAAACTATAAATAGCTGAAAGTACATTTATTATTGAAGTGTGTATATATATATATATATATATATATATATATATATATACACACAGTCTTGAAATTTGTTTCCTTACAGGCAACCCAATAGTACCCATAAATAAAGACTATCAAATACCCATAATGCAGAAAAAAACAAATCCTGAAATCCTGCAAACAATAAAAATAAACAAATAATATTCAGAATTAAAATTTACAAAGGTGAATACACAGCCACAAAGTCAGTCGTCACTGCTGCCAATTCAGGAATCCATTAGTTGCAGGCCACTGCCTCAGTTCAGCTCAGAGGTGAATAAACGTTGCAGAGCAATGAGCTGAAAATTGCTTCCGGTCCCAACACCTGACCTTTTCAATTTAGCCCAGCACTTAATTCGTCCAAACCTCGCGTTGTTCCTCATTGCTGGTCCCAGGCTCTGCCGCTTCGATACACCCTTGGTCCTGGGCTCCACTGCTTTAATTCAGCCTGTACCCACACTTTCCAATTTAGTCCAGAATAACAGCAACAAAACAACAGTAAAACAGCCTACTTTCCTCTCTCCCACCTACTCAGCCAACCACTCACACAGACAGTCGTCCAGTTGCAGGATAGGCCACCACCACCCTCCAACCTCTAGTGGGCACACTGACTCGCTGAGATTAGGCTCTGACTTCACTGATCCAGGATATCTGCCAATGGGCCTTGACTTCTAGACTTCCAATCAACCTTCATGCTTCGATCTTTGGTATCGGTCATGTATTATCTAAACCAATAACTATGAACTCTTGATCTCTCTGTCTACCTTGCTGAGGCCATTGGACTTTACTGAACTAAACTGTACTGCACTTTCTCTGTAAATGTAACACTTTATTTTGCGAATGACGTGTTTTTACCTTGATGTGCTTATGTACAAACCATGGGTGTGTGATAACAGTTGGTGCAAATGTTATTACAGATCGGGGCATTCTGCAGTTTGGTGTTCGATTCTGGTGCACTTCTGTAGGAAGTCTCTGTATGTCCTCCCTGAGTGCTCTGGTTTCCTCCCACAGTCCCAAGATGTACTGGGTAGGTTAATTGGTCACTGTAAATTGTCCCTTGCTTAGGTTAGGGTTAAATCAGGATTGTGGGGTTGCTGGGATGGCGTGACCATAGGACCATAAGGGTATCACGAAAGAAAAAACAGAAGCATTTCCCTGTATCTTGGTACATGTGACACCAATAAAGCAGGCACCACTGACCAATATAACCAAGCTCTCTTTATCATAAATTCAGGGGAAATGATGACAACCACTTCCTATTCTCCCTATATTTTGCTGTTGATTGTATTTGACATCTCTCTCCCATTGGGTGTTAACTATTGAGTAGCAACAATAATCTTACACTAATATGTCAAAGCCAGATTACTATATCAGTGGAGTTTGTGACTGTGATATTTCCTTCCTGAATTTCACATTGAGTTGTCATATAAACCATAGTCTGTTCCTTTTCGCCACAGAGACAGGGGTATCTGTGACAGAGTCATAGAATCATTGAACATTATATCATAGAAACAGTCCCATTAATGTATCCACGTAAATTTCTCTTAAGTGTTGAAGTGAAACCCAAATCCACCCCTGCTGCAGGCAGCTTGTGCCACACTGGCTGCTAGCAGTGGCTCTTTAGAGACCCCTGTCCTGGGCCAGTCTTTCACATTGTCTCCAGGTGTAGCCCATCTTCTCAGTGTATCCTCCTCTCTCAGGAATGAGGTCCTTAGAACTTCTGTTGCTGTTTCTGTAGCGCTGGGTTTTTATGGGATGGGGGTGCCAGCCAATCTCCTTTTGCAGCTGGGCTTGGGACCATCCATACAGAGTTAGTAGAATAGCTCCTAGTATGATAAGGTGGGCTCTCAACCTCACAGTCTCGATTTCAAACCCTGCCTTCCCCACAACCAAATTATATCAAACACACACTACGAGTAATTCCCAATGGGCAATCAACCCACTATCTCAAATATTGGAATATGGCAGGAAACCAGAGAACCTGGAGGAAACCCACACGGTCACAGGGAGGATGTGCAAACTCCACACAGACAGCGCCCAAAGTGAAGACTGAACCTGCTTCTCTAGAGCTGTGAGACAATGGCTCAACCAGCTGTAAAGCTGCATACCTCAAGTTCCTCTCCAGGTACTTCACCTACAATTAATACCTGTCAAGTCAATTTGAGATTCAGTAATGTGTTCCCTATTTTTTTTCAAGGGGTAGTGATGATTGTTAAATAACCTTTGAGTCTACTAGTATTTCTTTCCCCCTGTTAATTGCTGAGAATTTATTTGAATTTCTGCTGAAAGTTTCCTGCTGGGTTCCATCTGCTTCCAATTTGCTTCCTTCACAGGATGGCACCCGACTCCAGAATGGTACTCTTTATTTTACCATCTACATGAAATAACACCAGCTGTCTAAATAGAAACCTAGGTCAATGAGCACAAGGGATAAGCAGCGCTATCTGTGGCTCAATCGTTCTTAAGGTTGTTATAGCCGGGGGTAGCAGTGGGGATAAATCCCATTACCTATTAAAGGCTACCGATGGTGTGCGTCTCAAATAGCCTCTGACAACCAAGTCCAGCTCCTGACCTTCACCTGTGGCTTAGCTACTACCTCTGGTGAAACCAGCTCCACTGACAGAAGAAGGGCAAAGATGGGTTACTGTGTCATTGAGACCAGTCACTTCGGGCAGATGGGGCTCGTCAGCCGTGCTTGCCAGCTCATTCAGGAGAAGGAAAACTTAAGGCAGTCTTATGTTGAGTTCAATGCTGACTGGCAACTCCTGTATGTCACTGGTGCCAAACTGTATCGGTCTCTGCCATCCCTTTGGATTCGTCAGCTGCGTGGAGAGGGGTAGCTTGCTACATGGTCAACAGCTTGTTCTCCAGTTCATACTGTGCTGGCTTACATATCATGTAGACATCTGGGATGCAATATCCACAGTTGACCCCAACCAGTGAAGGGCCTCTGAGTCAGTAGCACTAAACTCCAACCTGACTTTTGCCAATAGGACGTGGTGAATGGGCAGAAACCCTACCCTTGAACTCATTTGCAAATGAACATAGACTGGGATTCAGATCGAATGACTACAAAGAGTTGTTGGTGAGCCGGGGCCTGATCATCCCTGGCTGGGTCACCTGGACGAGGGTATCTGATGTGAAGAACCCGGAACAACCGATGACCCTAGGTGACATCACTAGGATGTGTCCCAGTACATCCTCGCATAATAGCATCTGTAGTCAGATTCAGATTCAGTTAGACTGACTATGGACAATTGCTGCTGAAACTCATAGTGCATTCCAGCACAGAAACTGGCCTTTTAGTCCAATTCAGACCAGAATCAGGTTTAGTATCACTGGCATATGACTTTAAATTTTTTAACCTTATAGCAGCAGTACAATGAAATACACGATAAATAAATATAAAGAAAAAGCTAAATTATAGTAAGTGAATACTGTATATGACTATTAAATAGTTCAGTTAAAATAGATAGTGCTAAAACAACAGAAATAAAAAAGTAGTGAGGTAGTGTTCATGGATTCAATGTCCATTTAGAAACCTGGTGGCACAGGAGAAGAAGCTGCTCTTGAATTTCTGAATGTGTGCCATCAAATGTCTGTATTTAATTCCTGATGGTAGCAATGAGAAAAGGGAATCTGCTGGGTGGTGAGGTCCTTAATGGCCAATGCTACTCTTCTGAGACACCACTTCTTGAAGATGTCCTGGATATTGAGTAGGCTGGTGCTCATGTTGGAGCTGACTAATTTTACAACTTTTTGCACATTACTTTGATCCTGTGAAAACTCATTTATTTATCACATGTATGCTGAAGCACGCAGAGAACTGTGTTGTTTGTGTTAGCAATCAAAGGGTGTGCAGAGGCCAACCACAAGTATCATCGTGTATTCCTCTGCTGACGTAGTATGCCTACAATGTTCAGCAGAACAACTCAAGCAACAGCAGCAACAGATTGGGAGCCATTGTAGTGTAGCAATTGATGTGGCACTATTACAGCTCGAGGTATTCCAGAGTTTGGAGTACTATTTATTAATTTATTTATTTATTGAGTTACAACACAGAACAGGCCCTTCCACCCCTTTGAGCCGCACTGCCCAACAATCCTCAGCTTAACTCTGGCCTAATCATGGGATAATTTACAATAACCAATTACCCTACCAACTGGTATGTCTTTGGATTGAGAGAGGAAATCAGAGGAAACCCATGTGATCAGAGGGAGAGCGCATAAACTCCTTACAAATAGTGACTGGAATTGAACCCAGGTTACTGGTACTGTAAAGTGTCATGCCAACTACTACACAACCAGGTCTGTAAAGAGTCTCTGAACACATGACAAAAATAATCCAATTTCTTTACCAATATCCTTGGGTTTTGCATGGGTGTTTGATGCACCATCAATAACCCACTCTGAGACGTAAGGCGAGATATCGGCTTTTATTGACTGGAAGAAGGAACAAGCAGTGAGTGACCACCATACTACATCCTGGAGACTGAGAGGCCGGGCTCAGGCCTCAATCGCCTTTATACAGGGGTCCGTGGGAGGAGCCACAGGATCAGTCAGCAGGGGCGTGTCCAGACAGGTATATGTAGTTCACCACAGTGTTTCATTTTTTTTTTACCAGCAATCCAAAAATGTGCTGGTTAGTAGATTAATGGTCATTGTAAATTGTTGCATGATTAGGTTAGTGCAAATCAGGTTTGGAAAGGCTGGAAGGGCCTACTCTGCAATCTATCACTAAATGCTAAATAGAAATAATAAACACCTTTATGCCCACTCACACATGCAGACAGGCTGCTTTAGAGCCTTCGTCCTCCAGTAGACATGTGGACTTGCAGATACTTGGCCTTTCTTATATTTATTTAGTGATGGTGGTTGTCCATCATGTCCAACAATGATGGAAAACCTGTGCAGGAGACTTTTTAAAGTGGAAAAGCTTTTGCACTGGGGCAGTTCCACTCTCTCAGTCTCAGGATTTCAGGTATAGTGGTACGAACAACTGTCTCAGACTGGCGTCTTCCTTGGTTGCTGTGGACGCTTTTTCACCCTGATTGTACCCTTCGTTCTCCACAAAGCGTTGCAGAGCCACCTTTTCTGGCTGTCTGATCTCACTGTGGATCTCATCTGTCCAGTCCACCAGAGCTGAATTCATATGCTAGGACAGGCTTGTCTCTTTCTCACCTGATTTAGACCACCTGTTGAAGCGGTATACTGAGTGTGGCCACTGTCGAATGCAAACGGCTACTTGGGGCCACAGGTGACAGCTGAGTGTCTCGTGGGGACCCAAGGTGAGTGAGCTGCTCCAGAATGGACATGATAAGAACCTTTACCAGAGGTGATACCCCTCCCCGTTCACCCCACACTTCTCATTCTATTTGTCTATCTATCTATTTATTTTGCGATATAGAGCAGGAGTACAGAGAAAATTTACAAGGATATTCTGGGTCTGGAGGACCCGAGTTATATGGACAGATTGAATAAGTTAAGACCTTATTTCTTAGAATGTAGAAGACTGAATGGAGATTTGATAGAGGTATACAAAATTATGAGGGGTATAGATAGGGTAAATGCCTCCAGGATTTTTCCACTGATGTTGGTTTGGTCATGGGTTAAGGTGAAAGAAGAAGAATTTAAGAGGAACTTGAGGTGAGACTTCTTCACTCAGAGGTTCATCAGAGTGTGGAATGAACTGCCAGTGCAACGTGTAAGAGAAGTTTGGATTGGTACATGGATGGTAGGGGTATTGTTGGCTATAGAGCCAGTGAAAGTTGATGTGAGTAGGCAGTTTAAATAGTTCAGCGTGGCCTAGGTGGGTGAAAGGACCTGTTTCTGTGACACAATGACAACCTGGTAACAGGCCCTTCTGGTCCAATAAGCGTGTACAACCCAATTACACCTATGTGACCAATTAACCTACGAATCCATACATCTTTGGAATATGGGAGGAAGAAGAGCATCTGGAGGAAGCCAACACTGTCCAGGGGGAAAATAGAAACTCCCTACAGACAACAATAGAAATGGTCATTGGCATTGTAATAGCATTATACTAATGGCTAAGCTATTGTTCCACCCACAAATGTGTGGAACAATTCAGGCAAGGAAACAAAAATGTATGTAACATGGTACTGTATAGCAAAAAGTAGAAGTCAGAGGACTGGAAAGCCTTAGAAACCAACAAAAGGAAACTAAAGAAGCCCTAAGGAGGAATAATATAAAATATGAAGGTAAGCAAGCCAATAATATCAAAAAAGATACCAAACATTGTCTTTCAGACATATAAAGAGTAAAAGAGAGGCAAGAGTAAATATCGGACTGCTGGAAAATGATGCTGGAGAGGGATTAATTGGGGACAGAGACATAGCTGACATATTTCATAAGTTTTTTGCATCAACCTTCACTATGGAATGTCCTGCTTGGTGGCACAATAAAATCAGCGCCGGACTCCAGAGCAAAGTTTCTGAAGTTCAAATCCAGGTTGGGTTGAGTGTCTTTGCTATTACTAAGGGGAAGGTGGTTAGGAAGCTGAGACATGTAAAGGTAGATAATTCATCTGGATGAGATTAATTTCATCACAGGGTTCTGAAGAAGATAGCTGAACAAATTATGGAAGCGATAATAATAAACTTGCAAGAATCACTATATTCTGGAATCGTTCTGGAGGACTGGAAATTTGCAAATGTCTCTCCACTCTTTAAGAAGGGAGGGAGACAGGAGAAAGGAAATCATAGACCAGTTAGCCTGACTTCAGTGTTTGGGAAGATGTTGGAGACTATTAATAAGGGTAAAGTTTCAGGTTACTTGGAGGCAAATGATAAAATAAGCCAAGGTCAGCATGGTATTCTTAAGGCAGACTATTTAAAGAAGATGTTGTTGACTTGGATTTTCAGAATGTCTTTTACAGGATGTCACACATGAGGCTGCTTAACATGATATAATGATAGGAAAGATACTAGCATGACTAAAAGGTTGGTTGAGTGGGAATAAAAGTGGCCTATTCTGGTTGGCTGCCAGTGACTGGTTGGCTTTCTGCAGGGATTGGTATTGGGACCATTTCTTTTTACATTATATGTCAATAATTTAGATGATGAAATTGATAGATTTGTGGCCAAATTTGTGGATAATACAAAAGTAGATGGACTAGTGCGGGGGTCGGCAACCCGCGGCTCCGGAGCCACATGTGGCTCTTTTACGTCTGTGCTGCGGCTCCCTGTTGCTTTGGGAAATAATTGGTCAGTATTTAATTAAAATGTATTTTATGTTAGTTTGTTAGTTTTTGAAATGTAATTCTAAATTTGAAGATTATGGTGATCTTGTACAATCTAAATAAGACGTTGTGGCGACCCATTTCCTGACACATCCGAACCGGTTCACAATTAGCCAGCGTTCAGGCTAAGGGAGTTCAGGCTAAGGGGGTTTGTGAGTACATGTCTTTTGCAGTATCCGCGCCCATGGGGGGCAGTTTGAGGGAGGCTTAAAAGCAAGGCTGTTTAGTTCGAATAAAGCTATCTTTGACTGCAGTTTACTGACTGCGTGTAGCACACCGCTACAACGTGTTTTTATCGCTGGCTGTCCAGAGGGGAGGTGCTGAAACGCTTTGTCGCGTGTCTGGAAGAAGTGAAAACTTTTCTGGGCAGCAAAGGGCTCACCTTTCCTGAGCTGGAACAGCCAGAGTGGCTGGAAAAGCTACACTTCATGGTAGACATGACAGCGCACGGGAACACGGTGAACACAGCTCTTCAGGGGAAAGGACACACAGCCCTGCACATGTTGGAGGATGTTTTGGCATTCGAGCGCAAGTTGACAGTGCTTGCCAGAGATTTACAGAAAGGCACATTGTCTCACTTCCCCAATTTGAGAGAGTTCAAACAAGGTCACGACATGATAAATTCGGAGTATTTACATTCTGCAATCATCACAATGCAAACATCGTTTGGGAAACGCTTCTGTGAGTTCAGAGAGGAAAAAAACACATTATCCTTCCCGGTCACTCCCCTAAGCATCGATCCATCCCTACTGAATACGACTGCATTGTCAGGTGTGAGTCAACCTGACCAAGTATGATAAATATTTTAATTGCCTATTATTTTACGTATATTCATATGTTTTCATTGTTCAGTGAAATAGTCCTTTTATTTTTCAGGTTGACAGCTGGCTGACGTTATTTTTGGTTTGCTGCTGGCGGCAAATTTAAGTTTGGTGTTTTTCATAAATACAAGAAGGACTCAAATAGACGTTGAGTATTTTACTTAAAAGTAACCTTCAACCCAATGTCTTTTTTTCGGAGTTCAAAATGTTTTTGTTGCATGCAGAAATGTAATTTCATTTTCTCTGCAGGAGTTCATCAATGTCATAAATGCAACACATTATAGTTTGTTTATACATAGCATAAAGGCAAAACAAAACGTTGTATGCAGTGTTATTTCATTTTAAATGTCAAACAGGTTTTGCGGCTCCCAGTGTTTTCTTTTCTGTGGGAAACGGGTCCAAATGGTTCTTTCAGTGGTAAAGGTTGCTGACCCCTGGACTAGTGGGTTGTGTTGAGGAATCAGGGAGTCTGCAGTAGGACTTAGAAAGATTAGGAGAATGAGCAAATAAGTGGAAGATGGAACAGAGTGTAGGGAAGTGTATGGTCATGTGCTTTGGAGGAAGGAATACAGGCAGAGTGTATTTTCAAAATGGGGAGAATTTTGTTTAAAAAATCAGAGGTTCAAAGGGACTTGGGTGCTCATATGTAGGAATCCTTAAAGATTAACTTTTAGGTTGAGTCGGTGGAAAGGAAGACCAACACAATGTTAGCATTTGTTTCTGTGGAGAACTAGAAAGTAAAAGAAGGGATGTAATGCCGAGATTTTATGCAGTTTTGGTCCCCTAATCTGAGGAAAGACATTCTTGCCATAGAGGGAGTACAGAGAAGGTTCACCAGATTGATTCCTGGGATGGCAGGACTTTCATATGAAGAAAGACTGGTTTGACCAGGCTTATACTCACTGGAATTTGGAAGATTGAGGGGGGGATCTTATTGAAACGTATAAAATTCTAAAGGGATTGGACAAGCTAGACGCAGGAAGATTGTTTCTGATGTTGGGTAAGTCCAGAACGAGGGGTCACAGTTTAAGGATAAAGGGGAAGCCTTTTAGGACTGAGATGAGGAAAAACTTCTTCACACATAGAGTGGTGAATCTGTGGAATTCTCTGCCACAGGAAACAGTTAAGGCCGATTCATTGGCTATATTTAAGAGGAAGTTAGATATGGCCCTTGTGGCTAAAGGGATCAGGGGGTATGGAGAGAAAGCAGGTACAGGGTTCTGAGTTGGATGATCAGACTGAATGGCGGTGCAGGCTTGAAGGGCCAAATGGCCTACTCCTGCACCTATTTGCTATGTTTCTATGTTTACAAGGCACTGATCAGAGTGATTTTGGAGTATTGAGAATAGCCCTGGACCCCTTATCTAAGACAAGATGTGTTGGCATTGGAGAGGGGCGAAAGGAAGTTTATGAGAATGATTTCAGGAATGAAAGGGTTAACATCTGAGGAGTACTTGATGGCTCTGGGCTAATACTTGATGAAGTTTAGAAAAATGAGGAGTGATTTCATTGAAATCTATCGAACATTGAAAGGCCTAGATAGAGTGGATGTGCAGAGGCTGATTCCTTAATTAGTTGAGTCGAGAACCAGAGGGTACAGCTTCAGTAGAGGGATGTTCATTTAGAAAAGCAATGAAGAGGAATTTCTTTCACCAGAGAGTGGCAAATCTGTGGAATTCATTACCTTTGACAGCTGTGAAGGCCAAGTTATTGAGTACTTAAAGTGGAGGTTGATAGGTTCTTGATTAATCAGGTCATCAAAGGTTACAGGGAGAAGGCAAGAGAGTGGGGTTCAGAGATATAATAAATCAGCCACGATGGTACGGTGGAGTAGACTCCATTGGCGGAGTGGCTTAATTCTTCTCCTATATCTTATGGTTAAATACAAAAAAAACAGGACACAGTCATTGAAAATACAAGATGGAATGACAATCAACATGCAAAGGACAGCAAGCTGTGCAAATACAAAGAGGAAAAAAGAAACAAAATAGTAATGACTATCAAGAACATGAGATGAAGATTCCTTGAAAGCGAGTCCATAGGTTATGGTTGCCATTCAGCGTTGGGGTGAATGGAATTGCACTGTTATGCCCTCTGATTCAAAGGGCATGAAGAGGTAGAATGGGGATTTCAGAAGTTCATTGTTTAATGTATGAGAAGTCCATCAAGAATCTGATAACAACACCCATCCTTATGCTTTTGTATCTTCTCCTCAGAGAGGGGAGGGGTGAGAAGGGTCATTGATAATCTTAGCTGCTATCCCAAAGCACCCCTGAGAGGACCACAACATTGTCGTGGTTTGGAGACTTGCATGGACAAATAAATTACAGCGAGCGATTATTTCATCAGCCTGCATGTCATTGCACCAAGGGAGGGAACCTGGGCACACAGCAGAGACACACAGTCATAGGGAGAACGTGTAAAATCCACATAAACTGTTCCCAAGATCAAGAATGAACCTGAATCAATGGAACTGGATGCCAGCAAAACCAAGTCCTGGTATTCCATTCTATTAAATTTTTGGGGATGTAGATACTGTTGTAGTCAAGGAAGTTGAGCAGACAACTTTAACAGAAAAAACACAAAGTGGTAATAATGATTTTCATTTTCTATGATGTTAAATGAGGTATCAGGAGCTTGTTTTAGTGAAAGATGGACACTTGACCTCAGAGTCTACTTCACCATGACCCTAGCAGCTTATTAACTAACTGCACTGCATTTTTATATAGCTATAATACTATAGTCTGCATTACACTATTCCCTGTACTACCTCAGCCTCCATTGTCTGATGATTAAACCTACGAGCAAGATTGAAACATTGTGGTGAATGCGGAAGGTGAATGCTGGCTTGCCTGCCTTTTTAGTGCGTTTCTGGAGAGGGCAGATTGCCTTTTTATGGCAGGTGAGATTGCTCTGGAATGGAGAGGAGAGATAGCCTTTTTATCACTGGTGAAATCGTTTTGCTTCCGAGAGGGAAAGGCCTGCTCACGTGCCAAAGAAGGTTACCCAGAATTTCTGCATTTTGTACATGGACTTGGACATACACTTTTATTTTGGTCATACATTTTTTTTTAATATTCTGTATTTTTTGCCCAGTCTTTCTCGGGGGGGAGGGGTTTGTATGTGCAGGGGAGGGGAATTTGGAGGTCGATGTGCTGTTCCATTTTTGTTCATTTTTTTGTGTGTGGGTTGAGGGATTTGGGGGTTGATGATCATCCTGCTGTTCTTTCCCTTCTTGGCTTAGTAGCTGTTTGGAGAAGAAGAATTTCAGAGTTGCATACTTTGACAATAAATTAATCTTTGAATCTTTGAACATGCTGATGTTATGGAATAACTAGTATGGATTGTACGCAAAATTAAGTTTTTCACTGTATATCACTAAATGTGAAAATAATAAGCTTATGGGCATGACAGTAGTGTAGAGGTTAGCACAACACTTTACAGCCCAGTGATAAGGGATCAATTTGTATTGCTGTCTGTAAGGAGTCTGGACATACTCCCTGTGATCACATGGTACTCCAGTTTTCTCCCATGTTTCAAAGACATATGGGTTAGAGTTAGTGAGCTGTCGGCATGTTGGTACCAGAAATGTGGTGACACTTGCGGCTGCCTTCAGCACATCCTCAGACTGTGATGGTCGTTAACACAAGCAACACATTTCACTGTATGTTTTGATTACTTGATGTATATGAGACCAATAAAGCTAACCTTGATCTTCTAACTCTATCACAAATTACCAATTAATGTCTCCTCTGAAAGCTAGTACCTTCACAGTAGAGCACCGCATCAAAGTTACACTGTTGCATTGGGCAGTATTTTGTTTTTCTGTCAGCAGTCAGAGATGGAATATAAGTGATGATGGAATGAATGACTGTATCTATCATCAGCTCCACTTCAACAGGATAAACTTGCCTATTGAGAGAAATTTATATAGATTTACAAGCCATTATGTTTCTTTAATAGCTTCATAAGTTCTTGAAATAAACCATAAAAGTCACCAAGCTTTAAACTGATGTGGAACGCACAATAACAGTAGCTGTGCAATAGGATGAGAATGTCAGGCATTGGGATTAAAAAGCGATAGAGCCATAGAGCACTGCAGCAGAGAAACAGGCTCTTTGGCCTATCTAATCCATGCTAAACTGTTATTCTGCCTAGTTGCGTTGACCCACACCTGGATAATAGCCTTCCATACCCCTTCCATCCATGTACTTACACAAACTTCTCTTCAATGTTGCAGTCGAGCCCACATCCACCAGCCACCAGCTGCACGGGTGTTCGTTCCACCCTCTGAGTGAAGAAGTTGCCCTTAAATATTTCACTTTTCACCCTTAACCTTCTGACCTCTAGTTCTAGTCTCACCTCACCTCAGTGGAAAAAGCCTACTTACACTAACCTTACCTATACCTTTTATAGTTTTGCATACATCTACCAAATCTCGCTGCATTCTCCTGTGATCCAGAGAATTAAGTCCTAACCTATTCAACCTTTCCATATAATCAGTTCAAGTCCTAGAAAAATCCTTGTAAATTTCCTCTGTATTCTTTCAATCTTATTGATTGATTTCCTTTAGGTGGGTGACAAGAGCTGTACACAACACTCCAAAATTTGCCTTACAGACATCTTATATATCTTCTATATCACATCCCAACTCCTGAACTCATTGCATTGATTTATGAAGGCCAAAAGCTTTCCTTGCAACCCTATCTACTTGTGATGACACTTTCAAAGAATTATGTACCTGCATTCCCAGATCCCTCTGTTCTACCACATTCCTCAGTGCCCTAGCAATCAGCATGTAAGTCTTATCCTGGTTTGTTATCCAAAAGTGTAACAGCTCACTTGTCTGCATTCAATTCTATCAACAACTTTCAGCCCATTTTTCCAGTTACTAAATCCCACTGTAATCTTTGATAGCCTTCCTCACTATCCATTATGCATCCAATTTTGGGGTCATCCATAAAGTTACTGATCCTGTTTACCACATTATCATCCAGACTATTGATATACAGTATTTGACAAACAACAACAGACCTATCACCAATCCCTGTAGTGCACCATTACAAGCCTCCAGTCAGAGAGTCAATAATCTGCTACCAATCTCCACTAAACCAATGTTGAATCCAATGCATTACCTCATCCTGAATGGCAAGTGACAGAACTTTCTTGACCAGCCTCCCATTTGACACTTCAGAAAATGCTTTGCTAAAGTCCTTGAAGACGCTATCCACTGAATCAACTTATATTCAACAAGTTCAATCAATTAATTGAAAAACAATTGGCTAGGCACAACCTGCCATGCACAAATCTAGCTTGACTATCATTGATCAGACTTTATCTTTCTAAAGACTTTTATATCCGGTCCATTAGAACATCTTCCAATAACCTGCCTAGTACTAACATTAGGCTCACCAACCTATAATTTCCCAGCTATTTTTAGAGCCTCTCTTGAACAGTGGAACTTCATCTACAAAGATTCCGGAAATTGAAAGGAATGTCTCAGAAAATAATGGAGATTATTTTCCAGTGGATTGTGTATGGAACCGGAGGAAATAGCAGAGGTATTTAACGAATACTTCAGTATTCACTATGGAAAGGGATCTTGGTGATTGTAGGGATGACTTGCAGCAAACTGACAAGCTCAAGCATGTAGATATTAAGAAAGAGGATGTGCTGGAGTTTTTGGAAAGCATCATGCTGGATAAGTCACCGGGACTGGATGAGATGTACCCCAGGCTATGGTGGGAAGAGAGGGAGCAGATTGCTGAGTCTCTGGCAATGATCTTTGCATCATCAATGGGGATGGGAGAGGTTCCGGGGGTTGCAGATGTTGTTCCCTGTTTTAAGAAAGGGAGTAGAGATAGCCCAGGAAATTATAGACCAGTGAATCTTACTTCAGTGGTTGGTAAGTTGATGGAAAACATCCTGAGAGGCAGGATTTATGAACATTTAGGGACGTATAATATGATTAGGAATAGTCAACAAGGCTTTGTCAAGAGCAGGTCATGTCTTACAAGCCTGGTTGAATTTTTTGAGGATGTGACTAAGCACATTGATGAAGGAAGAGTAGTAGATGTAGTGTATATGGATTTCAGCAAGGCATTTGATAAGGTAACCCATGCAAGGCTTATTGAGAAAGTAAGGAGGCATGGGATCCAAGGGGATATTGCTTTTGTTGATCCAGAACTGGCTTGCCCACAGAAGGCAAAGAGTGGTTGTAGACAGGTTATTTTCTGCATGGAAGTCAGTGACCAGTGGTGTGCCTCAGGGATCTGTTCTGGCAGCCTTACCCTTCGTGATTTTTATAAATGACCTGGATGAGGAAGTGGACGGATGGGTTACTAAATTTGCTGATGACACTAAGGTTAGAGGTGTTGTGGATAGTGTGGAGGCCTGTCAGGGGTTACAACGGAACATTGATAGGATGCAAAACTGGGCCGAGAAGTGTCAGATGGAGTTCAACCCAGATAAGCATGAAATAGTTCATTTTGGTAGGTCAAATATGATGGCAGAATATAGTATTATTGGTAAGACTTTTGGCAATGTGGAGGATCAGAGGGATCTTGGGGTCCGAGTCTTAGGACTCTCAAAGCAGCAGTGGTTAAGAACGCATATGTTGAGTTGTCCTTCATCAACTGGGGAATTCAATTTGGGAGCCGAGAGGTAATGTTGCAGCTATACAGGACCCTGGTCAGACCCCACTTGGAGTACTGTGCTCAGCTCTAGTTGCCTCACTACAGGAAGGATGTGGAAGCCATAGAAAGGGTACAGAAGAGATTTACAAGGATGTTGTCTAGATTGGGGAGCATGCCTTATGAGAATAGGTTGAGTAAATTTGGCCTTTTCTCCTTGGAGCGACAGAGGATAAGAGATGACCTGGCAGAGGTGTACAAGATGATGACAGGCATTGTCTGTGTGGGTAGGGCTGAAATGGCTGCCACAAGAGGTTTAAGGTGCTGGGGAGTAGGTACAGAGGAGATGTCAGGGGTAAGCTTTTTACTCAGAGAGTGGTGAGTGCATGGAATGGGCAGCCCGCAACAGTGGTGGAGGCGGATATGATAGAGTCTTTTAAGAGACTTTTGGATAGTTACATGGAACTTAGAAAAATAGAGGTTAACCCTAGTAATTTCAACGGTACAGACATTTTCAGCACAACTTTGTGGGCCGAAGGGCCTGTATTGTGCTGTAGGTTTTCTATGTTTGTATGTTACTATTTTACAGAAAACAAACTTTGCTACACAGAAAATTGAAACGATCTGAAAGTAGAGATGTACCAAGAGCAAAGATAAGTGTTAGTGATATTTCTGAAGTGATGTAATTGGTTTAGGAGGTTAAGGAGTTTGCCTTGGATGAAGTTACATCATAGTGAAGTCTGTGCTGCACGATGGAGATGCAGGCTTTTGAAGAAAGCATTGCAACCTTCATTTCTACCACATGGACAGTCAATATCCCTGAAGCAAGCTATCAATTTATTGTTGGGAGGACCTTGGGGGTCTTCATGTGGTTGTTGTTTGTTGCAAAATCAACCTGTCTTCAGAACCACTTTGCTGACTGCAATGTGTTTAACCAGGCTGTGAAGAAAGAGAAGAATAAAAGGTCAACCCCCTTACAAGTAGTTTTCAAATCCGATGGAGAGATGACTAAATGGTTTAGGAGGCTTTGGTCAGCTGCTCCCTTTGAAGGTACGAAACAGTCTTAGGAAAGGTAAGCTGAGCTTGGAGCTTGGAGCCTGAGTTTGGCAGTGCACAAGATTCATTAAACAACTGCAGAAGTATGGATGCTAGAGACCTATTAAACAACGACTGTTTAAAGCAAACACGAGGAAATCTGCAGATGCTGGAAATTCAAGCAACACCACGCAAAATGCTCAACAAAGTATTTAAATCACTTTCCAGCCTTTGTAGAGAGGGAACAGGGTCAAAGTATTTCAGATCTCTGATTAGAACAAGAATGTGTTATAGTTCCAATTGGACTGTTAAATTTAAACAATTTCTCTCAAAAGATAATTGGCAGATCAGCTTTTTTGAACTACGCTCCTAAACTGTGGAATTCAATATCTAAAATTATAAGAACAGCCGACTCAGTAGGCACTTCTAAACACCAGCTCAAAATCTATTTATTTCACCTGCACTTAACTAACACCTTTTTGTAAGCAACACACAGAAAATGTTGGAGGAACTCAGCAGGCCAGGCAGCATCTGTGGAAAAGAGTACAGACAACGTTTCTGGCTGAAACACTTCATCAGGACTGGAGAAAAAAAGATGAGGAGTCAGAGTTAGAAGATGGGGGAAGGGAGTAAGAAACACAAAAGTGAAACTGGGAGGGGGAAGGCTAAAGTAAAGAGCTGGGAAGTTGATTGATGAGGGAGATACAGGGCTGGAGAAAGGGGAATCTAATAGAAGAGGACAGAAGGTTATGGAAGAAAGAAAAGGGGGTGGAGCACCAGAGGGAGGTGATGGGCAGGTAAGGAGATAAGGTGAGAGAGGGAAATGGGAATGGGAAATGGTGATGGGAGGGGCATTACCAGACGTTCAAGAATGTGCTGTACTATTCTACGTTCTATGTCATCAAGTTGGAGACTACCCAAATGGAATATAAGGTGTTGCTCCTCAAACCTGAGTGCCTCATCACATCAGAAGAGAAGGCCACAGACCGATATGTCAGAATGGGAATGGGAAGTGGAATTAAAGTGTGTGGCCACTGGGAGATCCTGCTTTTTCTGGTGGATGGAGCGTAGGTGCTCGGTGAAGCGGTCTTCCAGTCCATGTTGGGTTTCACCAATATACAAGAGGCCACACCAGGAGCACTGGACACAGTAGATGACCCCAACAGACTCACAGATGAAGTGTTGCCTCAGCTGGAAGGACTGTTTGGGGTCCTGAATGTTAGTGAGGTGTAGGGGCAGGTGCAGCTCTTGTTCTACTTGCAAGGATAAGTGCCATGAGAGAGATCAGTGGGGAATGACGAATGGACAAGGAAGAACATCTTTTTTTGTTTTTTTTCATGCTTATTTTTATTTTTTACTAAATTTTCATGTTTGTAATTTTATCCCATTGTAAAGCAGATGGAACTACATCTGTATGAGAAGGGCTGAATCAACAAAGTTATTATTATGATTAATTATTAAACATTATTAATCACATTCTAGTGGCATGGTAGCAGAGTGGTTAGCGCAACTCTTTATAGTGCCAGCTGTAAGACTGGAGTTCAATTCCCAACACTGTATGTAGGGAGCTTGTGCATTCTTCCTGTGACTGTGTGGGTTTCCTACGGGTGCTTGGGTTTCCTCCCACATGTCAAAGACGTACACATTAGGGTCACTGATTTGTGAGCATGCTACGTTGGCACCAGATGACATTTGGGGGCTGACCCCATCACATATTTGGATGTGTTGGTCGTTGACACAAATGGCACATTTCACTGTACATTTTAATGTTTCGTGTACACGTGACAAATAAAGCTAATCTTTAATATTTAGTCCTATGGGGAGCCAGGGTTATGGCAGGGTGAGGGGCAGAATAAAAAGAAATGGTTATGCAATACTTCGGAAGACAGAAAAGATGCAAGGAAAAATGAAGCAATGGTGATGGTACTCACTGAATGGTGGAACTAATGCAGGTAAGAGTTGATAACCTCAGGTAAGAAGAGGATTTATGTCAAGATTACTGTGGTTAGAGAAAGGTTCAGCACACACCATATTCTGTTTCATGAACTTTACAACCTGCAACTTTCATGAAGCCCAGAATGAGTAATCATCAATGGAATTTCTTGGCTACACTGCCTTGCGTGTGCAGGTTATTTTTGATGTGATTCTTCAAATAAATCAAATTGTTCACCTTATTGGTCTCACTCACCACTTCCCAGCCAGCCCGAACTGCCACTGGCATTGATGCAATCACAAAAGAGCGTACCAGCTGCTGTACTTCATTAGGAGTTTGAATAGATTTTCAAGTCAAGTTTATTGTTATTCAACTACATACGTGTATATAATGTATATAGCTATGTTATGTATATAGAAACAAGACAAAATATCTCTAAACCAGGGTGTAAAGCACAGTAGTACACATAACACACTATAACTTATGAAGGTAGGGATGAATCACACACAAATAACAAACTAAAATGCGTTAATGTTAAATATTGTAAGGTACGGAACAGATTGACCAGTGACACTTGGAATACAATGCAACAGGGAGTTCAGAAGTCTAATGGCCTGTGGGAAGAAAACTGTTTCTTATCCTGAACGTTCTTGTTTTTATGCATTGTAGTTTCCTGTCCGATGGTAGAAAATCAAAAAGGATGCCGGATGGATGGGTGGAATTGTTAATAATACGAAGGCCCCTGCGTATGCAATGCTCTGATTAATGTCCCTGATGGATAGGAAGGTGATTTAATACATGGCAAATTTTGGCATATATAATATCTCCATTTTATGTGTTTTCAAAAACACTGGAGCAAGGATCCAACAAGTAAATATTCCTTTCCAGTTATATACTGACCGTTAGCATAAGGATATGTTGCAAATGAATGTATTGCATGTAGCTTTTAGTGGGAGAGTCAGAGGTCTGTGAACAGCAGAAATAAAAAGGTTTCTCTCACAGAGAATTTAGAACAGGGTAAAAGGAAAGTATGGATTAAAAAAAGTGGAAGTCAATAAAGCCATGAATGCAATCCCCACCGACTCCAGTGCAGTGTACCAAACAAAACAGGTCAGTTAGATCTCAGTACTCCTTCAATTCAATTTACAGCTTTGAATGCAATCCAGTACGAACGCTCTTCTGATCACTGGTTCTACAGAATTTTATGATTTAAAGCAAACAATTACTCTTTATTCAGATACACTCTGTTAATACTCATATGTTAAAATTAGTAACAAAATTAATTGTCCTACGAAAGGTGGAAAATGTAGAAGGTAGATGCAGGTAATAAATAGCAGCCTAGGCACAAATGATGTATCTCTATTTCTAATTATGTGGGATCAATAATCAAATGCTATCTACTGCTTACATCAAATTATGGGGAACACGCTATTCAGATTGAGGGATATAAAACATCAAACATCGAACATAGAACATTCGGTAGAGTACAGGCCTTTCGGCACATGATATTGTACCAACATTTCAACCTTCTCCATGATCAATCCAGCCCATCCTTGCAGCTTAACTGTCCACTTTTCTTGCAGCTATGTGCCGATCCAAGATTCAATTAAATATCTCTAATGCATCTACCTCCAGCACCACCCCTTTGAATCATGCTCTGTATTAAATAAAAACTGCTTCTGACATCCCTAATAAATTGGCTACTGAGAGTTCAAGTAAGTTCAAGATCATGTGTCACATACAAAATGCTGGTGGAACGCAGCAGGCCAGGCAGCATCTATAGGGAGAAGCGCTGTCGACGTTTCGGGACGAGACCCTTCGTCACGACCTACAGATGCTGCCTGGCCTGCTGCATTCCACCAGCACTTTGTGTGTGTTGCTTGAATTTCCAACATCTGCATATTTCCTCGTGTTTGTCTTTCAAGATCATGTGTATTGCCATTAAACTGCATACATGTATCTCACCAAACAAAACAGCATTCCTCTGGACCAAGGCACACAACACAATACATACGAAGGGTGATTGATAAGTTTGTAGCCTAAGGTCCATTTTCTCAGACAGTGATTACTTGCAATTTTCAATTATCTGAAACAGAAATACCGCAAAAGTAGTTAACTTCAAACTTTCTGTATAATCACTCAAAGAGTTGAACAGCACGTGCGTGTAACGAGAGCTGTGTAACTCATCTCCTTCTGTGTTAGGCTACAAACCCCTCGTATAACCCACACATAACACAAAAAGTAATATTACCACAAATAAATTAACATATATTAAAATATATTTCAGAAGACTGACACAACATAAGAAGCGTTCATGACAAAGGTTAAAAAGTAAACAATGTATAACGCTACTGGTGCTTCATCCATGAAGAGACTTGTGTGGTGGCAAGGAGTTCAGTAGTCTCACGGCCTGCGGAGAAGCTGTTTCACATCCTAACAGTCCTTGTCCTAATGCCTGATGGTAGAGGTCAAAGAGATTGTGGGTTGGATGGGAGGCATTCTTGACAATGCTAAGGGTCCTGCGTACTCAGTGATCCTGATAAATATCTTGGATGGGCGAAGAGAGATTGGAGGGTAGTCTTCTCAGCAGTCCTCACAATCCTTTGGAGGGTCTTGCGATCAGATGCCTTGCAATTCCCATACCAGACAGTGATGCTGCTGGTCGGGACCACTCCATTGTGTTCCTGTAAAAATTGGTTAGAACGAGGGGAGGGGGATTCCTCATCTGCATCAGTTTCCTCGGGAAATGGAGATGCTGGTATGCTTTCTTGAGTAAAGAGATGTTGTTGAGGGACCAGGTGAGATTGTCCATCGTGTGCCTTCCCAGAAACTTGTTACTCCTAACTCTCTCCATGGAGGAACCATGTATGTGTATTGAGGAGTATGTGTATTTAGCACCTTTCCAAAGTCCACAATCATCTCTTTAGTCTTGACCATGTTGAGGCCCAAATTATTGGGCATGCACTATTCTACAAGTCACTCTCTGCATGCCATGGCAATGTCATTATTGATGAGGCCCTGTTGTGTCATCAATGAATTTGATTGATCAGTTTGAACTGGACAGCAGTAAGAACAGTCTGGTATTGCTCCTTCTGACTAGGTCTTTATCTCCCTTTAAATTGGTTTGACTTGTTTAGTCAGTGGTCTGTATACAAGAATTAGCATAAAAGATAAGTGGTCAGTGTATCCAAGGTAAGGGTGGGGCACGGTCCTGTGTGCACTAAGGGTATTGGTGTAAACCAGGCCTGAGGTGTTCTCACCTCTGTAGCAAAGTCAATAACAAAGGTAACATGCTGATATAATTTAGGTAGGACTGCTTTTAAATTAGCATGGTTGACATTGCCAGCAACAATAAAGAAACTTTTGGGGTACATAGCAGGCACAAGAAAATCTGCAGATGCTGGAAATCCAAGCGACTCACATAAAATGCTGGAGGAACTCAACAGGTCAACCCAGGCAGACCATCCTGCTGAAGGGTCTGGACCCGAAACATCGACTGTACTGTTTTCCATAGCTCCTACCTGGTTTGCTGAGTTCCTCCAGCATTTTGTGGGGTGTGTGACATGGAGTTCTCTGATGCAGTAGAGCTCATACAGACTTTCCCAACATTAGTACGGGGGGAAGGGAGGGGAGACCCGGGGAGTAAGGATTTAAACAGCCACAGTCACAATGGCAGTAAACTGCTTCGTGAATAGAAGGGCCATTAAAAACTGTGCCAGTGTGAACAATGGTACCCAATAATCCTACGCTGCATAGCTCCTTTGCTATCCAGCAGCTTGCTGGTGAGGCAGGTTTGCCGTACTTGGTGATTTTCATATTCAGCAGTGCCTTGCGCTCATAAAAAATATATAAAGAACAAACAAATACTCCATTAGTTGGAGCCAGAGTTACTGCTAGGACTGGGTGTGGCGCCATCTTGAAGCATCATTAACTGACAGGGACAGACAAACAGCCTATGAGCAAGAAAAGACAAACTGTGCAAATGAAATGACCAGGAATATAAGTTGTAAAGAGATCTTGAAAGTGTGTCTGTAGGTTGTGGAGTCTGTCCAGAGTTCGTTTAGGTTGTGGAGAGTGAAGACTGTTCATCAGTCTGACGATTGACGGGTAATAACCATTTCAGAACCCAGTGGTGTGAGATCTAGGTTTTTTTTTTCCCTCTCCTGCCCGGTGGTAGCAGTGAGAAGAGGGTATGGCTTGGTTGATGGGGGTCTTTGATAATGGATGCTGCTTTTTTATCA
The DNA here is from genome assembly GCF_030144855.1 of Hypanus sabinus. NCBI lineage: Eukaryota > Metazoa > Chordata > Chondrichthyes > Myliobatiformes > Dasyatidae > Hypanus > Hypanus sabinus. Next base: position 74,523,574 of record NC_082722.1, on the reverse strand, counting down.
ACACTTGGACATCTCTCCCCCCCCCCACCCCCCCCCCCCCTGGTGTGCACAACATCTGCAGTGAGAAAATGCCCTTTCTTTAACCCTTATGGATTATCCAAATTCTCTCCTCCTACACAAAATTGTTCTGTGCCTTGGCCTGATGCACCTCAACTTAACAAGATAGAAATTCAAATTCCTTTATTATCTTGAATTTCCCTTAAATAACTTAATGCAAGTTCAATTTCAAATTCAAATTCAGTTTATTCTTATTCAATTGTAAAAATGTATAGCATTAAATTATGCAACATTCCTCCAGATCAAGGAGCATAACATGGTACACATAATACACACATAATATACAAGGTTTACCACAAATTTACCACAAAAAAATTAACAAATTATAAAGTGCATATGTGATCCAAGTTAAACAGTCTAACAGTATAATGTAACTGGCACTTCATTTATGATGAGACTGGGTGGGAGCAGGGAATTCAGTTATCTCACAGCTGGGGAGATGAAGCTGTGTCCCATCCTACTAATTTTTATCCTAATGCTACAGTACCTCCTGCCTGAAGGAATTAGAGGATCAAAGAAACTGGTGGACAGATGGGCGAGTTCACTGACTTGCTGCAGTATTATTTGTGATGGGAACACAGTCATTTCCTTGCTCAGTAAACTAAAAGACTTTGCTTATCCACTCAGTGGCTACTTTACACAGGTACACTGGTACATTTTTACACCTGCACATTAATGCAAATATCTAATTAGCCAATCATGTGGCAGCAAATTAGCACATGAAAGCATGTAGACATGGTCAAAAAGTTCAGTTATTGTTTAGACCAAACATCAGAATGGGGAAGAAATGTGATCCACATGACTTTGACCATGGAATGATTTCTGGTGCCACACAGGGTGGTTTGAGTATCTCAAAACTGATGACCTCCTGTGATATTCCTGCACAACAGTCTCTAGAGTTTACAGAGAATGGTGTGAATAAAAAAAAACAAAAAAACATCCAATGAGTGGCAGTTCTGTGCGTGAAAATGCCTTGTTAATTAGAGCGGTTAGAGGAGATTGGCCAGACTAGTTCAAGCTGACAGCGAGGCACCAGTAGCTCAAATAAGCACGCAGTGATTTGCAGAAGATTGTCTCTGAATACACAACACATCAAACCTTGAAGTGGACAGTCGAAAGTAGCAGAACACCACAGACATACACTGAGTAACACACACAAAATGCTGGAGGAACTCAACATTTGATAAAGGTTCTTGGCTTGAAACATTGACTGTTTACTCTTTTCCATAGATGCTACCTGGCCTACTGAGTTCCCCCAGCATCTTGTGTGTGTTGCATGGATGTCCAGCATCTACAGATTTTCTTGTCTTTCACACACTCAGTGGCCACTTTATTATATACAGAAAGTACCTAATACAGTGGGAACTGCATGTATTTAAAAAGATCAATAGAGTAGATAAATAAAGGAGCATTCAGATATAAGATGCTTAAGTGGTAATAAGCAACAAACTTGAATTCAACCCCCGTTCATTTTTGTTGCTATTCTCTAGGGTCTCTTCTACAGTTAATGTATTTCTCTTGACGTTCTGCTGCACCCTGGGCGGGTCCAGTCTAGCAGAGCCTACTGTGATATCCAGCAGGTTTTAATTAATAACAGATTAAGTTCATCCCCGCAATTTCTCGATTAAATTATGCTGGCGCTTCTGAGCCTGAATAAAATGCACAAAGGCTGATATGTTTTGTCAAAGGCAGAGCAGGACTGTTATAGTACCTTTTCTTAAGGAAGTGTGGTGGTGCATAAGGTTGGTCACCAACCTATTAATATTGGGAATTGAGTTCCAAAGTCAGATTGCACCTCTGCCTTTGAGCGTCGTGCGCAGTTCTAGCATACATTTTAAAAAAGAACGAGGAGGCGCTGCAGGAAATGTGATAGTCTATAGGAACCACAGCTGAACTGTGGGCACCACTGTAGCATAGCAGTTAGCATGACCCTAAAACAGATCAGGGCATCAGATTTCAGAGTTCAGTTCCAGCATCGGAGTAAGCAAGTTTGTACATTCTTTCCCATGCATGCGTTGGTTTCCTCGAGTTACTCCAGTTTCCTCCCACAGTCCAAAGACTGTGTGGTAGGTTAACTGGTCATTGTAAGTTATCTTGTGATTAGGCTAGGGTTGGTGGGTTGCTGGCCAGTATGGCTCAAAGGGCCATAAGGGTCTGTTTCGTGTTGTACCTCTAAATAAAATAAATAGAACTGAGGAAGTAGAACTCTCACCAATACCAAAAAAAAGACTGTGACACTTCCTTCCATACATGCACACTTAAGACTAAGAATGGACCATCCATTGACTCTGCGTGGGAGATCACATCTCATCAATTTGATTGAGTTCTTCAAAGAAGTAACCGAGAAGGTTGAATCAAGCAGGACTGTAGCTATATTTTGCATGGATCCGTAAGGCCATACAGCAAGGTTCATTTGAGCTGAAATGTCAGAGCAGGTATATTAAAGACATTTAGACAGATGCATGGATTAGGAAGGTTTGAAGGGATATGGGCCAAATTAGGGTAACAGGAACTCGTTCAGAAGGGAATCCTGGTCAGCATGGACCCGTTGGGCTGCAGAGCCTGCTTCCATGTTGTATGACTCTATAATGAAGACCGCTCCCACCATGGCCATTCCTCCTTCTTCCGTTTCCTGACACACAGAAGACACAAAGACATGAAACTATGTACCACCAGACTCAAGGATAGCTACCATCCTGCTGTTGTTAGAATCTTAAACCCTTAAAACCATTATTACCCTTAAGTTCATACCCTTAAGATGAACTCTTGATCTCCCCGTCTACCTTGACATGGTCCTTGCATCATATTTGTCTATCTGACACTGCAATTGTGCAAACCCTGACATTCAGTTGCTAAGAGAAGGGTTCAGAGTTGCAGTCCACTGAGGAAGCTAAAACCCAATGTGGGTGAATCTGTGAGTCCACTGGAAGCTGAGGATGTAGGCTCGAGATGGTCTGTAGTGGAGTTGGAGGACTGTGCATGCTGATAGAAGGGGGGGGGGGAGGAGCGGGACTTGTTTTCCTGTTATGTTTTGTTGTTCTGCTCAGCAAAGTGGGCATGTTATGTTGGTGTTGACATGTGTGGTGACACTGGTGGGCTGACCCACTACATCCTTTGATTGTGTTGGTTGTTCACACATATGACACATGTCACTGAATGTTTTGGATGTATATATTTTTGTGTTGGTGCGTGGTCTAGTGGAAAAGGCATCGGTCTAGTGATCTGAAGGTCACTGGTTCGAGTCTCAGCTGAGGCAGCGAGTTGTGTCCTTGAGCAAGGCACTTAACAACACATTGCTCTGCGACGACACCGGTGCCAAGCTACTTGTGTCCTAGTGCCCTTCCCTTGGACAACATCAGTGGCGTGGAGAGGGGAAGGCTTGCAGCTTGGGCATCTGGTGGTCTCCCATACAACCCTGCCCAGGCCTGCGCCCTGGAAACCTACCAAGACACAAATCCATGGTCTCACAAGATTAAGGAATGCTATTATTATTAATATGTGTGTGTGTGTGTGTGTGTATATATACACACACACACAGTAACTAGGGTGCCTCGGACTTGTGTACAGTACTGTCTTTGTCAACATGGATTGAGAGCAAGTTTGTAAATGTGGCAGGAGCAAAGGATGTTGGGAATGATGAGTGTGGAGTGCATTGGGAGGGTGTGGGACAGGTGGCAGGGAAGCAGTGTCGGGGTGGAGGGAGGGGGATGGTAGTGCAGGTGCAGATACACCCAGCCCAGAAAAACCAAGCAAGAGCATTTCATCCCAAACGATTTGTTTATTGATAATCACAGAATGTCTCTCAGCTGCTTCCCATTTCTTCCTTCTCCTTTCCCCTTTTCCCAACCATGATTCCCCTCTCCCTGCCCCCTTCCCACTCTCAGTCCACAATAGAGACTCACATCAGAATCAGGTTTATCATCACTCACATACGTCTTAATTTTTCTTTGTGTCAACAGTACAACATAACACATAAAATTGCTACAATACTGTGCAAAGGTCTTAGGCACCCTAGCTATATATATATACGTGCCTAAGACTTTTGCACAGTACTGTATCTGTGACAAATAAAAACAAGCTGAAACTGAATCTGAGTACGTGATGGTTCGCAACAAACATTGGCATTGCCAGCAGCACCATCTCCTGAGAATAAATGATCATGAACTGCAATTAAATTGGTGTGGAGTTTTATCTAAAGGCTTCTATTTTGGCAATACAAGGGCTCCAAACAAAGCCAGACTTACAATGATGGAGCAAGTGAATGGTTTTAAAACAACAATCTGTTGAATTGAACAGAATGTGTCGGGTTGGACGGAATTGTCGATGTTGCAGATTAAAAGCTTTCATCAGGTTTCACCCCAGAAATTATTTTCCCCCTGCAGATACTGCTCAACCTGCTGAGTTCCTCCAGCAAGATGCTTGTTCCTAATGAAGGGTATCACCCCAAAACATCGACTGTTTACCCTCTCCATAGAAGCTGCCCAGCCTTCTGAGTTCCTCCAGCATTTCTGTTTTTCCAGAGATACGGTGGGGAATAGGCCCTTCCAGCCCTTCGTGCCATACTGACCAGCAACCCACCGCAACCCAAATTTAATGCTAACTTAATCACGGAACAATTTTCAATAACCAGTTAACCTACCCTGAATGACTTTAAGCTATGGAAAGATACCGGCGCACCTGGAGAAAACCCATGCATTTCACAGGGAGGACGTACAGAGACTCCTTACAGAGGATGCCTGGATTAATCTCTGAACCCCAATACCATGAGTTGTAATAGTGTTGCACAAACCGCTGCATTAAATAGCCATCCATTTTAATTCCACTTCCCAATCCCATTCCAATTTGTCAATCCATAGCCTGCTCTACTGCCCTGATGAAGCCACACTCAGTTTGAGGGAAAACACTTTATATTTTGTCTGTGTAGCCTCCAACCTGATGGCTACACAGACAGTAATGGCTCCCTCCCCCTTCACCATTTTCCATCCCCTTTTCTCTCTCTCACCTTATCTCCTTACTTGCCCATCACCTCCCTCTGGTGTTCCTCTCCCTTTTCTTCCTTCTGTGGCCTTCAGTTCTCTCCTATCAGATTTCTTCTTCTCCAGCCTTGTATCTCTTTCACCAATCAACTCCGCACCTATCACCATGTGTTTCTCTTCCACCCCCCCCCCCAACCTTTTAAATCTGCTGCTCATCATTTCTTTCTCCAGTCCTGCTGAAGGTTCTCTGCCTGAAATGTTGACTGTACTTTTTTTCGTAGATGCTGGCCTGTTGATTTCTTCCAGCATTTTGTGCATGTTGCTCTGGATTTCCAGCATCTGCAGAATCTCTTGTATTTTTGTTTGTTTCTCTTGATTCCTTAACTTATCTATCTACCCCAGCTTTGAAGATACTGTACTTAACCCAGGCAACCTGTTCATATTCTATACCTTCTCAGTATGATCTGGGTCAATTTTGACCCGACCCAAGAATCCCCTCATAACAAGTGTCTATACCAAATTTTGAACCACAGATCTGTTTAGAATGTATAAATAGCCTATCTGGCATTAATAAATGGGTGATTAATCCTTAACTAATGTTTCAGAGATCTAAAATCCATTTCAATAGATACGAGTCAAATTTGACCTGTAACAGCCTCAATGTACAAAAATACAAAATTTTTAAATATTTTAATTTTTGCGCATTTTGGGTCACTTTAGGAAAAGTCATCAAATTTCGGCTATACTGCTGTCAAATATCAAAATGGGTCAAATTTGACCCGAACAGTTTGTAAAGGTTAAGAGTTCTTACTTCACAACTTTCAGGTTACATACCAAAGTGTCACCTCTGCTGAGCTTTACAAGATTATGAGAGGCATAGGCAGAGTAGACAGACAGTATCTGTTTCCCAGGGCTGAAATGGTTATATCACAGGGCATACATTTATGGTGACAGGGGTTAATTTCAACGGAGATGTGAGGATCAAGTTCCTTACACAGAGAGTGACGGGTGCCTGGGGTGCTGGTAGAAGCAGATACTCTACATTAGAGACTTTTAAGAGATGTTTGGATAGGCAAACTCATGTGAGGAAACTGGAAGGGCATGGACATTGTGAAGGCAGAGGGGATAGGTTTAGATGACAACTTGATTACTAATTTAACTGGTTCAGCACAACACTGTGGCCGAAGGGTCACTTCCCATTTGTGCTGTTCCATGTTCTATGACCTTTTAAGGGAAGAAATTATTTTTGATTTTGAAAGTGATTGTGACATTTAAATGACATTTGGCTGGGTAAATGAACAGAAAATGCTTAGAGCAGGGCTTCCCACTTGAGGTCTACAGACCCTTTGGTATAAAAAATGTTGGTAACCACTGGACTTAAGCCAAAAACAGGCAAATGGGATAAGCTCGGGTAAGCATTTGTGTTGGAATAAACAAGTGGGGCTGAAGGTAAGTTGGTTAAGTGGTTTATTATTGTCGCAGCTGGAATATTGTGTGCGGTTATGGTTGCCTACCTATAGGAAAGGTTAAAACAGTACAGAGGAAATTTACAAGCATGTTGCCAGGACCAGAGGGCCAGAGTTATATGAAAAGATTGAATAGATTAGGGACTTTATTCCTTGGAATGTAGAAGATTGAGGCCGAGATTTGATACAGGCATACAAAATTACGAGGGGCATAGATAGGGTAAATGCAGATGGGGTTTTTCCACTGAACATGGGTGGGGCTACAATAAGAGGTCATGGGTTAATGCTGAAAGATGAAAAGTTTAAGGAGAACATGAGGTGAAGCTGCTTCAGTCAGATGGTTGTGGAAGTGTGGAACGAGCTGCCAGCACAAATAGTGCATGTGATCTTGATTTCAATGTTTAAAGGTTTAAGAGAGTCTTGGATAGGTACATGTATGGTAGGGGTATGGATGACTATGGTTCCGATGCAGGTCAGTGGGAGTAGGCCATTTAAATATTTTGACATGGACTAGATGGGCTGAAGGGCTTGTGTCTATGCTGTGCCTTTCTATGACTCCATGACTCTCTACTGACATATGGTGAAAAGCACTTCATTCAGATCAATTCATTACAACAGTGCAAGGAGAAAACGACAGCTTGATGCAGAAGAAAGTGAAAGCACAGTGCAGGTGGACAATAAGGTCCAAGGATCATGTTGAGGTAGACTGTAGGGTCAGGAGTCCATCATATCATGCATGGGAACCCTTCAATAGTCTGTTAACATCAAGATAGAACCTAACCTTGAAGCTGGTTGTATGTATGTACTTTTAGGCCGATCTATCCTCTTCCTGTTGAGGGAGGGAAGAAGAGAGAAAGTTTGTGGTGGGTGTGATCTTTGATTATATTGGATGCCTACCCAAGGCAGCATAAGTATGGGGAACCAAAGGTTTGTTTCCATAATGCACTAAGCTGTGTCAATAACTCTGCAGTTTCTTGCAGTCATGGGCAGAACAATTGACTTACCAAGCTATGATGCATCAGGATAGTGTTAAGATATGCACCCAACTGTGCAATCTTCTAGAGTTTTAATGCTCTAACTCTCCAGAATATGGATAACTGGTGTGGCTCTTTTAAGGATTCAGGACCATCTTGCTATTTGGCAGCCATGTTTTGGCACCAAAGAGCACCTGAATGGAGATTCAGTGTGCAATCATCATTTCTACTTGGATTATCATCTAGTATCTAGTTTAGTATTCTGTTCTCATTTCATTGTCTTGCATCATGTATCAATTCCAGCCTTGGATACTCCAACACTTTGATCCAACCATCCTTTCCTCGGTCTGGCATCACAGATAGGATGTTTTCTATTGGGCATCATAAAAAATTAGTGAGGGTGAAAAGAGACATGCCAAACTTCTTAGGCCTCCTGAAGAAGTTAAGGTTCTGTTGATCTTTCTTCTCTATGGCATCTATGAGGTTGGACCAGGACAGTCCACTCCTAGGAAATTCAAATTTTCAACCCTCTTGCCCTCAACATTGTTGATATAGACAAGATCATATTCACCACCACCAACCCACTCCATCCTGAAGACAATAACTAGCTCGGTTGTAGGGCCTGGTTTTGCATGGTATAACTCTATGTCCCTTAATTGGGAGTTCCCTTATTCTGTGAATGTGCTGTCTAGTCCTAAGCTCTTCACAATGGCTTCATCTATCTACCAATTATCCTGCCAAGCACCTAGGAACATTATCATTCAGTAAGTTCATGCCTTTTTCTTCTAAATTGGGTACAATATAAAACCTATTCAATTTTTCCTTGTTTTACAATCCCTATGTACCTGGTACTATCCTAGTGAAGTTTGTCTGATCTATCTCCAATGGAAATGGACCTTAAATAAAGAAAATAAAACTGTAACACAATTCTGCTGAATGGTTTTTTTAGCATACTACTGTTGAATATGAATTGAATCACAAATGAAGATTTCAGCGTCTGTGCACTAGTCTGAATCTTTAAATCCATACTTACAAAGATGAAGCAGCTTACAATGTTTTTCTTAACAAAGGATTTGCTTAAAATGTTATACAAAACAGCAATTGGGAGCCAAATTAAAGAAAATGTTCAAGGCTTCAGGCTCAATCATCAGACAAAATGTGCCACAAATTTCAGTGGGTTTCAGGAAAACAGTGGGGGAATGGGATATCTCGGGGAGCCAGTATAGACTCGATGGGCTGAAGAGCCTGCTACTCAGTCATAAAGTGTGAGAAATGATTGAAGATTTTTCTGGGTCTGTTTTTATGGAGTGAATGGCAACGTCTTGAAGTCAGAGAAGCTTCTACTTTCTGAGGAGACTAAAGAGATCTGGATTTTGCACATCTATGCTCACATAATTGTACAGATATGCAGTAGAGAGCGTCCTAACCAGCTGCGTCACTGCGGGGTATGGAAATGCACTGCAGCAGACAGGAAGGCTCCGACAATGGTTAATCAAAACTAACGCACATAAAATGCTGGAGGAACTCAGCAGGCCAGGCAGCTCCTATGGAAAAGAATACAGCTGATGTTTTGGGCTGAGACCCTTTGGCAAGACTGGAGAGAAAAAGCTGAGGAGTAGACTTAAAAGGTTGTTGGAGGGGAGAGAGAAATGCAAGGTGGTAGGTGAACCCTGAAGAGGGAGGGATGAAGTAATCAAAACTGTCCAGTGCATCAGTGGTAACAGTCAACCCATCAAGAACATAAATACTGGAAAATGGCCAGCAACATCATCAAGGATCCCACCCACTCTGCACATGGACTGTCTGTATCACTCTCATCAGGGAGGAGGCTACATGGCATCCATTAGACTCAAAAGCAGTTACTTTCTTTAAATCCTGTATTCATTGATGAAAATATATCCTTTCTAGTTTTCTAGCTTACTAGCTTTCTTTGGCATTTTCACAGTTTATCTTCCTTTGCCCGTTGGTTGATTGGTATTCTTGTGTAGTTTTTCATTCATTCTGATGTATTGCTTTTTACTACCATGAATGCCTGCAAGAAAATTAATCTCAGGGTAAAATATGGTGACATACAGTATATGTATATGGTCTAGAAATGCCCTTGTGATCTTATTGCCACCATTAGGTAAGAGGTACAGGAGCCTGCGGACACACACTTAACATTTTAGGAACAGATTTAGCCTCTCCACCATCACATTTCAGAATGTTCTATTAACCTAAGAACTCTACCTTGTTACTCCTTTTTGCATTATTGATATATTTTTGTAATTGAATGTAAATTTGATGTCTTTGCACTGTTCTGCTGCTTCAAAACAACGAACTTCACATCACTGCCTCACTATTTTGCTTTCTTTTAGCACTATTTATTTATTTTTAATATATTTCTTATTGAAATTTATCATTTTTTATGCATTGCACTGTAGTGCTGTGGCAAAACAACAAATTTCATGACATATGCCAGTGATAATAAACCTGATTCAGTTAGGTAGGATCATACAAATTGAACAATAAGGACCCCAAATCATGTTTTTTCACTGCATATTTTAAATTGAATATTATCTTTATTTAATAGTAAGCCAAGATTTCAGTAGAAACATACTATTGACTTTGCTCAGTGGAATTCAGTCCCATAATTATGCTTCCTTTAACAGATACTGCTGCCTTGTGTTATGAATATTAGTTATCCACAGTCATTTACAGTAGAGACAAAAATAAAATAATGAATTGTGTTTAGAATGTGCAGAAATACTCAGGTGTAAGCACAGTATCCAATTTGTAGGTTGCTCGATCCACAACAAGTAATGAATAGTTAAATATGTTTTAGTAATGTTGGTTGAGAGATAAATATTGCCCGGGTCATTTGCTGAACTCTTCAGTTCTTCTTCAACATAGTGCCATGGGAGCTTTATGCCTTCCTAAGTGGGCCTTGGTTTAATTACTGTCATATTCTAGAGTGAGTGAGTGGAGTTTTACTGTACTGGAAAGCAAAAGTGAAAGAGACAACAAGAGAGGAAGCAGTCTCTTACTTCATCCCTAAACCAAAAACACCAATTACGAATGGGTGGCAAAGGATTCATACTGAAGGAATAAACTGTCAATTCATTCTGAAAGAGTTAGAAAGACAGATATTGTGAATGTGAGAAGCGTTCCCTGATTTAATCTGAAACTAATTATAAGACTATTTACAATGAACAATGAACCCAACAACCAGTACATCTTTGGACTGTGGGAGAAAATCAGAGCACCCTGAGGAAACCCATGTAGTCAGAGAAGAATGAACAAATTCCTTTCAGACTTATTGTTAAGTAGCTGTTTTCATGCACAATAGTCTCTAGAGTTTACAGAGAATAACGTGAAAGCTAAAAACATCCAGTGAATGGCAGTTCAGTGGGTGAAAACGCCTTGGTAATGAAAGTGGTTAGGGGAAATGGCCAGACTGGTTCAAGCTGACAGGAAGGTGACAGTAACTGAAGTAATCAGACATTACAACAGTGGTGTGCAGAAGAGCATCGATGAATGCACAGCACGTCAAACATTGAATGATCTGTCATGTCATTCGGAAACAGACTGGAAGAAAGAGCTTGGTTGTGAGAAATTGAATGAGACATAAATGGAAACAATGAAAGAGGCTGAGGAGGAGGCAAAGAGAAGAAACAGGAAACATTTGGTAACCATATAACCATATAACAATTACAGTACAGAAACAGGCCATCTCGCCCCTTCTAGTCCATGCCAAACGCTTACTCTCACCTAGTTCCACCTACCTGCACTCAGCCCATAACCCTCCATTCCTTTCCTGTCCATATATCCAATTTCTTTTTTAAATGACAAAATCGAACCTGCCTCTACCACTTCTGCCGGAAGCTCGTTCCACACAGCTACCACTCTCTGAGTAAAGAAGTTCCCCTTCGTGTTACCCCTAAACTTTTGCCCCTTAACTCTCAACACATGTCCTCTTGTTTGAATCTCCGCTACTCTCAATGGATACAGCCTATCCACATCAACTCTATTGGGAGATAAAGAGACAACATGAAGATTAATAAATCAAAGTAGGAAAGAGAGGAGTAATGCATTAAACAGAAGGAGGGAGTCAACAAAAAGAGTTAGAAGGAAAAATGGAGAGAGCAAGGTGAAAAGAAACACACTTGCACAACAAAGTGGTGCATAGAGGGACAGGCAATCAAGCTGATAGGCAGGAAGTAAAAACAATACACAAGAGAGTGCAGATGCTGGAATCTGGAGCATAAAGCAGAATGCTGGAGAAACTCAGAGGGTCAAGCAGCATCTGTGGGGGGGGACATATACATCAATGTTTCAGACTGAGACCCTTCATTTGGACACAAATGAAATGTGGACTCTATTTCCATCTACAGGAATAGAAGAGGAATCAGTGTGGGAATCAGACTTAACTGAGAGTTGAGCCTAATAACTTCTGTGGGGATTTTATTTAACTTTACATAAACAAAAATCCAATTCCAACTGTTCTTCCTTTGGTTTGATGAAGTGGTCATTATTGGCACTGTACCATTTGTTTATTTTCTCTCCCAACAGAATAGAGCTAAGCCAAACACATTTCTCTGAGTCAACCAGAATAGAACAGTTGCTCTTCCTTTGAAATGTGATTAAGCATGGAATGATTGTTGGTGCCAGACCGGGTGGTTTGAGTATCTCAGAAACTACTGATCTCCTGGGATTTTCACGCACAACCATTTCTAGAGTTCACAGAGAATGGTGTGAAAAACAAAGAAATATGATTGAGCTAGAAAAGGCCTTTAATGGTACCTTAATGGTGCCAAGTTCTTAAATCACAAACCGAGTCATTGATTCATGCAACACAGAACAGGCCCTTTGGCCCAACTGGCACATACTAATGTATGTAAGCGGCACTTACCTGCCATTGGCACATATCCTTCTAAAACATTCCTATCCATACACTGTACCTGTCCAACTACCGTTAAGAAGTTGATAATGCATCAGCCTCAATCACTTCCTCTGCCAGCTCATTCCATATAGATAACACATTTTGTGTAAAAGTTTTGCTCCTCAATACTGTACTATACCTTTGCCTCTCATGTTAAATATACACATTCTTGATTCTGATAGTGTTCACCCTGTCAATGCCTCTCATGATTTTCTGCATGTCTACAAAGTCACCCCTTGGTCTCCGAGGACAAATAGTCCTAGCCTGTCTAACTTCACCCTTTAACACAGCCCCTTGAATCCAGGCAACATTGTTGTAACTACTTTCTGCACTCTTTAGTTTAATGATAACTTACCTGCAGTTAATATTTTAAAATTTCTTTTATTTAAACATCTCATCTTCTGGACACCAGACCCAGCCAGTTCCCCAGCAGCACCACTCTGCTCTGTCTGGCAGAACTTGTCCTCACTCTTAATAATTTCTCCTTTGGCTCCTCCCACTTCCTTCAAACAAAAGCTGTAGCTGTGGGTACTCACGTGGGCCCCAGATATACCTGCTTGTTTGTCAGCTACATGGAACAGTCTATATTCCAAGCCTACACTGCTATCACTCCCCAACTTTTCCTACACTACATCGACAACGGCATTGGTGCTGATTCCTTCAACCATGCAGAGCTCATCAACTTTGCCACCAACTTCCACCCTGACCTCAAATTTACCTAATCTATTTTTGACACCTCCCTCCCCTTTCTCCTTTCTCGAGCTCTCTGTCTTTATCTCTGGAGACAGCTTATCTACTGATGTCTATTATAAACCTACTGTCATGCAGGAGAGAAACTGCTAGAAAATTCAGCATTCTAATGAACAAGGAGGCAATTAAAAGAGAGAGAGGACTCTGATTTGGTTTTGATAACACTTTTAATTGTGACCTTGAGAGAGAGAGTATGGCGCCAGCTGAGACACGAGTTGGGAATTCACCATGGTAGCAGCTCAAAGCGGCTGAGCTAACGGACGGCTGAAATTTTGAATGGATTATAAAAAGTGGAAGCTTTTGGTCTGATAACGGCAGAGGAGACACCACACGGTAAAATTGCAGAAGCTACCTGAGAAACCACCGGTGGAGTTTAAGACCACCACGAGGCTGGAGGCCACGGACCAATTAATTTCAAGCCGTGATTACCAGTGCGGGTAAGAGCTTGCCGGTGGTGAACCCGTGCCGTGGGTTAGTAGATCGTTCCCTAGAAGGGGCTCTGTCCGTCTGTATGGGGTTCACACGAAGTAACTCTAAAGACTTCGGAAGCAAGAACAACTAAAGCTGCAAACGTAAACGTCAACTCAATTAACTCTCTCTCTCTCTCTCTCTCTCTCTCTCTCCATCAATTCAACTCGATGCAACACAAAGTGAACTGAACTGCTTAAACTTACCTGATACCGTAAGACTGATAGCTACCTCTGGGACTATTTTCTTTGTATCCACACACACACATTTACGGAGATATATATATATATATATATACACATAAAACAGTTTTAACCTGTATTGTATTATCCAGTTTTAATGATATTAATTCATAGTAATAATAAATAGTTTTAATTTATCATAAACCAGACTCCAGGTGCGTTCCATTTCTTCTGGTCCTTTTCAACTTGTCACAGGATCGGTGACTCTCACAGATACCTGGACTTTACCTCTTTCCCATTCTGTTACTTGTAAAAACACCATCCCCCTTCTTTCTCTTCCTTCGTCTCTGCTGCATGTGTGATCAGGATGAGGCTTTTTGTTCCAGAATTAAGGACCTGTCCTCCTTTTTCAAAAAAAGGGGCTTCCCTTCCTTCACCATCAATGCTGCCCTCAACTACATCTCTTCCATATCACACATGAATACCCTCACCCCATCCTCCCACCACTCCACCAGGGATAGGGTTCCTCTTGTCCTCACCTATTACCCTACCAGCCTCTGCGTCCAACTCATAATTCTCCATAACTTCCGCCACCTCCAGTGGGATCCTGACCACATCTTTCCCTCCCCCCACCACTTCAGCTTTCCACAGGGATTTCCAGCATCTTCAGATTTTCTCTTGTTTGTGGTCTCATATTCTCTATTGGGATGTGAACTTGTATCTCCAAAAACAAATCTCTTAGTCCAATGGTTTAATTTGTGCAGAAGGGCATTGCTGGCAAATGAAAGTGTGATAGAACATTAGGAAAGATGAAGATCAAAGGGAATGAGATTCACTGTTGCTAAGGAAGTTACACAATCATGTAAGCCTCAGGATGCAATGGGGTTTACTAGTAATTAAACTTTTATATAAACTTTTTTTTTGTTTTGTTGCAGCAATACAGAGGAAAGACATCAAACTTGCATTCAATTATAAATATAAATAAATAGTTCAAAAAAGAAAGGAATAACATGGGTTTGTAGACCATTCAGAAATCTGATGGTGGAAGAGAAGAACCTGTTTCTGAATCACTGAGTGTGCATTTTCAGGCTCCTGTACCTTCTGGCATTATTAAGAAGAGGTCATGTCCAGGATGATGAGGGTCCTTAGAAATGGATACCACCTGCCTGAGACATCATGTCTTGAAGCTGTCCTCAATGCTGGTGAGTCTAGTGCATGTGATGGAGCTAGCTAAGTCTTCAATCTTGTGCATTGGAAGCCTCCATACTAGGCTGTGCTACAACTTGTCAAAATGCCGTTTGCCATACATCTAAAAAAACTTGTAAGGGTCTTCGGCAACATAACAATTCCCTTCTGACTCTGAACACTTCCTAAGGAAGCCACACTTGCGTTATGCCCAAAACATTTCTTTCAATTATTGAGGTAGCATCTGTGGATGGAGAAACAGAGAATTCATTTCAGCCTGTTGTTGCCTGAACTGAGGATTTTCCAGCATTTTCTCACTTTAAAAAAAAATAATTTTCAGTGTTTAAGGCCATAGTCCATAAGACATAGGAGCAGAATTGGGCCAATTGGCTCATCAAGTCTGCTCCACCATTCCATCAGGGCTGCTTTATTATCCTGCTCAACCCCAATTTCTACCCTTCTCTCTCTAACCTTTAACACCCTTGCAAAGGAAGAACTTATCAACTTCTGCTTTAAATATACCCAATTAAATTGCCTCCACAGCCATCTGTGTCAATGAATTCCACAGATACACTGAGCATGCCTTATGAGAATAGGTTGTGTGAACTTGGCCTTTTCTCCTTGGAGCGACGAAGGATGAGAGGTGACCTGATAGAGGTGTATAAGGTGATGAGAGGCATTGAATATGTGGATAGTCAGAGACTCTTTCCCAGGGCTGAAATGGCTAAAACGAGAGGGCACAGTTCATTGAGCTTAGATCAATAGAGGGCTGTGGGTAACCTAGGTAATTTCTAAAGTAAATACGTATTCGGCACAGCATTGTGGGCCGAAGGGCCTGTTTTGTGCTGCAGATTGCCTATGTTTCGATGTTTCCTATGTTTTGATAAAGAAATTCTTCCTCATCTTGGTTCTAAATGATTTTGAGGCTGTGCCCACTAGTCCCAGAGCCCACCACTACAGGAAACATCCTCTCCAAGTCCACTCTATCTAAGGCTTTTAATATTTGATAGTTTCATTGAGATCCTACCCCCCTCATTCTTCTCAACTCCAGAGAGTACAAACTCTTCAAACACTCCTCACACATTAACCCTTACATTCCTGGAATCATTCTTATGATACTCCTCAGGACTCTCTCCAATACAATTGGGCCCAAAACTGCTCACAATGCTCATTGGTATAATCTGACCAATGCCTTATAAAGCCTCAGCATCACACTCTTGCTTGTATTTTCTAGTTTTCTCAAATGAATGCTAACATTCCATTTTCCTTCCTTACCACCAACTCAAGTAATCCTTTAGGGAATCCTGCTCGAGGACCAAGTCCTTCTGCACCTCTGATTTCGGATTTTCTCCCTACTTAGATAGCTGTCTATGCATTTTTTCCTAAAGTGCATGACTATGCATTTCCCTACACTACATTCCATCTGTTATTCTTTGCCCATTCTCCTAATCTGTCTAAATCCTTTGGCAGACTCCCTGCTTCCTCAACGCTGCCTGCCCCTCCACCTATTTCTGTATTGTTTGCAAACAAAGCCATCAATATCGTCATCCAAATTATTTACATATAACATGAAAAATGCAGCCCCAACACCAACCCCTGAGGAACACCACTAGTCACCAGCAGCTGACCAGAGAAAGCTCTCTTTATTTCCACTCTTTGCCTCCCATCAGGTAGCTAATCTTCTCTCTTTCAATCTTTTCTATTTTCATTTCGGATTTCAAGCATCTGCAGATTTTTTTTTTTAGCTTTCCGAACTTCTATCTCTCTTCCTTTTTAAATTAGAAATGGAAAACTGAAAATGAAATCCTTTTCCAGTTGCAATAACTCATCAAACATGTGGTGACATGTTTTGTGAATCTTCTCCAAATAAGTGCAGAGAAAGGGAAATTGAGATATTACGAAAACCGGTAATTAATTCTGTACAGCTACATCCGTTCCCAAAGTCCTGTCACTAAATAAGTATTTAGTATTCATAGCATCGTGGGTTATTATATTGCACTACTGGGACAAGGACTCTCCATTTGGTTCAGAGGCATTTTCTGCTGTTTATAAAATATTAATTGATCAGTTCATGATTTGCATTTTTTTTTGTTGAATGCTCACTTTAATTATCTGCTCTCTCACATCCAGTGCAGCACAATTTGGCTGACACACTTGCAAAATGGATTGGTGAGGAGAATTTATTCAGTTTCATTTGATTCTGATGTTGAAGGGGACACTCTTACAATCTTTCAAGATAAATCTGTCTGAGTGGTGGGTCAAGACCCAGCTTTAATCTTGAACAATCTTCTAAGTAGCCTGCACTGTCACTGAGTAGTAATCTATAGAATATAGAATATAGAAGAGTACAGCATAGTACAAGACCTTTGGCCCACTATGTTGTGCTGCCTTTCAACCAACTCCAAGATTAATCTACACTTCATTTTTCTTTCATCCATGTGCCTATCTATGAGTCCCATCTTTGTTGCAAAAACAAAGGAGCTGGTTGTGGATTACAGGAAGAATGGAGATAGGCTAACCCCTATTGACATCAGTGGATCTGGGGATGAGAGGGTGAACAGCTTTAAGTTCCTCGACATCTACATCACCGAGGATCTCACGTGGTCTATAAACACTAGCTATGTGGTGAAAAAGGCACAACAGCACCTCTTTCACCTCAGACGTTTGAGGAAGTTTGGTATGGCCCTCCAAGTTTTAAGAACTTTCTACAAGAACATAATTGAGAGCATCCGACTGGCTGCATGACTGCCTGGTATGGGATCTGGAACTCCTTTAATCACAGGATTCTGTAGAGAGTGAAACAGACAGCCCAGCACATCTGTAGTTGTGAAGGCAGGTGTGAAAAAAGGGCCTGAAGGATCACTGGGGGCCCGAGTCACCCCAACTACAATCTATTCCACCTACTACCATATGGAAAATGATACTGCAGCATAAAAGCCAGGACCAACAGGCTTCAGGACAGCTTCTTCCACCAGGCCATCAGACTGATGAACTCACGCTGATTTGAGTGTATTTCTATGTTCCACTGACTGTTCTATTCATTATAAATTACTATGATTGCACATTGCACATTTAGATGGAGATGTAATGTAAATATTTTTTACTCCTCATATACCGGGTGGATGTAAGAAATAAAGTTGATTCAATTCATTTCATCCGGAGTTTTCTAGAGCTGCAATATTACCATGCAGTTCTTGAAATCAATCCCCTGAGAAACCCCAAGAACACAGAATACACTCAGCACCCAAGGGTCTGCCACACGTAGAGGGGAAAAATATGTATTTTTAAAAATTGCATTTACATAGAGCCTTACTGTGCGCTCTCAGTGCGGACTGCCACCAACAGAAAGCAGCCCCGGCTGTAACATAGGGAACTCGTCAGCTAATTGAGACAGCATAGTTCCAAATCTACCAGCCAAACAGTTTCATTCCAATTCCTATTCCTGTTCTGACATCTTGAGCCAAGATGAAGCCAGCCTCAGAGTGGAGGAGTAACACCTTTATATTCCATCTGGGTAGCCTTCAACCTGATGATATGAATCTTGATTTCTCCTTCCAGTAAAAAAAATCCATGCCACTCTCATCTTCTTCCATTTCCCACTCTGGCCTCTTACCTCTTCTCACCTACCTAATGCCTCCCCTGGGTCCCTTCTCTCTTCCCTTTCTCTGATCAACTCTCCTCTCCTGTCAGATTTCTTTCTCTCCAGTCCTCTGCCTTTCCTATCCACCTGGCTTCACCTATCAACTTCTCACTATAGTCCTTCCCCTCTCCCCACCTTTTTATTCTGGCATCTTCTCCCTTCCTTTCCAGTCTTGAAGCAGGATCTTAGCCCGAAACATCGAACCTTCATTTCCATTGATGCTGCCTGAGCACCCTCCAGCATTTTGTTTATACTGCAATACCTTCTGGTTGTTATCTAATCAGAAGAAATGTTTAAGATTTCAACTTAATGGTATGCACAGAGTAGAGGATTAAGAGGTACCCACACAAAAGTCAATACATTATGCAGCACTCATCAATCCTGTTCCCACCATCCTAGAGCTGGATTGGGAGCGCTGGGGTTGACTGGGGCTGGGGGAGCAAGGAGAGGAGACTTTTGTAGATCTTGCTGTAAAACAAGTCATTCTTAACTGATGTCAGCAAGTAACAGGCATCTCGGTTCACAGGCAGCAGCACAGGTGTAACTTTTTCTTGAATAAAACAAATATGGCAGCAAAGGCAGCATGGAGATTCAGAGAATTCTTCAGAAGCAAGAAGGATGGTTACCATCCAATACCAATATCTAAAGTGCATGGAGTCAATACATACAAAGCCATAACCTTTAGCAACCTACACAAAATGCTGGAGGAACTCAGCAGGTCAGGCAATGAAGAAACAGTCAACATTTTGGACTGAGACCCTTCTTCAGGATTGGAAAGGAAGGGGGATGATGCCAGAATATGTCTTACACTGTACTGTTGTCACAAAATAACAATTTTCATGATATATGTTAATGATAATAATCTTGATTCAGATTCAGATTCATGGACGCCAATCTAATACTCATTCCTAATAAACATATTCAAATAATGAAATTTGCAGACTAAGTGGGGAGATCTGTCATTCAGTAGATGGAATCTTTTATATCCAGCTGAAGGGACAGGCAAGAGGTCAGGTCTTTCCTGAAAGGTGACAACTTCAGCAATCCAGCATTCACTAGGAGCTGCACTGGGGTTTTGGCTGAAGTTGTTATCATAGCAGCAGGGCTGGATTTAAACCACACCTTTCTGCTGCAGAGGTGGGAGTGCTTTATTATTATCTCAGGTCATGCGGGGGCACTCTTTGAGCTGAAGACCCTTGCCTGCTTGCACCCATAGGTGTGTTCCTCACACATTCTTAGGGGGTCAGACATAAAGGATGTCCTTGCTGGTGCTCAAGTTGTATCGAAAGGTCTTAGTGGCTGCTGAACCGTGCATGACAGAGGCACAGCCCAGAGAAGGTGCAGGATACGGAAACATTGACCTGGGATCACAGCTTTACATGTCAAAGCTATTACACATTTCAGCACTTAGTACAAATCACAGAAAGAAATAAAATTGTATCAGGCAGAATGTTCGCACGTGGTGTAGAGGTAGATACATTAGGCACATGAATGAAAGAAAAATGGAGAGCTAGGATGCAAGGGTTAGTTTGATAGAGTAGTTTAAAAAGTTGGCAAAACATAGTGGGCCAAAGGGCCTGATCTATATTCTATTTTGTTTATATCCCTCCATTCCCTGTTTGTTCATATGTCTGTCCGTCTATCTCTTAAATATTGTTATCATATCTGATTTTACCATTTCCCCTGGTAGTGCGATCCAGACTCCTACTTCACTCTGAGTGACAAAGCATGCCTTACAAATCTTTTTTAAACTCAGGCCCTCTCACCTTTAAAGTATGCCCTTTAGTATTTGAAACTTGCATGCTGGGAAAAGTCCCTGGCTTTCAGAGACTGTTACAAGAATACTATAATTGAAAAAGCAATTAAAAATCATTACTATCATCATTATGTGCTGTGCAATGTGACATGGGTGATCATGGTCTCATGACTACAATTGTTGTTGGCAAATTTTTTTACAGAAGTGCTTTGACATTGTCTTCTTCTGGGCGGTGTCTTTACAGGATGGGTGACCCCAGACATTATCAATACTCATCTGAGATTGTCTGCCTGGGTGGGGGGGATGTGGTGTTGCGTCACCAGGTCGTGATATACAGCGGCTGCTCATACAACCATCCACCACCTGTTCCTATGGCTTCATTAACCTGCACCTTGCCCAAGAGTGACCTGCTGGTCAATGGAGGGAAGGAGTGACTGATGCTTCCTTTGGTAGAGATAGATCTCCATTCCATCACACCACCACCCCAATTAAAAATAGTCAATTAAAGCACTTACACATTTAGAAATAACTTACAAAATAATAAACCAAAGTAGAATACATTTATTAAATAAAAATTTATCAAAGAAAATTTCTTGGTTTTCTAACATACATACACCAATGAAATCAGCAATATTTTTAGCTACATGCACAAAAAGCTCAAGGAAAGGATGAGCTTTATTTGCCGCATGGTCATTCAAACATAGAGTGAATTGTGTCATTTGTATTAAATCAAATCAGCGAGGATTGTGCTGGGGCAGGCTGAAAATATGGCCATGTTTCCAGCGCCAGCATAGCATGCCCACAAAAAAGATAATGATCTTTATAGATTAGGTCTTTTGTCACATGTACTGTAAAATGTGTCAGTTGCTTCAAATCAAACCAACAAAGATTGTGCTGGGGAGCTAGCCAGTGCTGCCACACTTCCGGCACCAACATGGCATTCCCATAACTCACTATCCCTAACTGTACATCTTTGGAATGTGGGAGGAAACCAGAGCACCTGGAGGAAACCCACTATGTCACAGGGACAACATACAGACTGCTTACAGGCAGCAGTGGGAATTGAACCCCAAATGGTGATAACTGGCTCCGTTACAGTATTACACCAACTGTTATGCTACTGTGTCTGTTGATCCTAATGGAGGGTCCTAGTTTGAAACACTGACTGCCCATTTCACTCCATAGCTGCTGTCTGACCCGCTAAAGTCCTCCATCATTTTGTTTGTGTTGCTCAAGATTTTCAGAATCTATAGAATCTCCTGTGTTGATAGATATTTATAGCTATTTGCTCAGGCCAACATTTTTTGACAATGTCTCATTTTCTACTGAATGAGTACCACTGGGTGGGTCTGCAGTTACTTAAAGTACCATCACTGTTCCTTAGGAGCAACCACCATTTGTAGATTCCATGTTTTCATGTCAAGCAGCACACTGACTTAAAATACTTACCCCTTTCGTTCTTTGTCGTGGGGTTGATATCTTGGAGGTGCTCATCCAAAAGCACAGTGTATCAGTATCAAGAGAGCTGCAGGGGCTTAGGAAGGCAGTTCACTGACACCTTCTCAAGGACAATGAATGCTAGCCTTGTATATCATGAGAATAAATACAAAGAAAAGCTTTAAAAGTGACAGGACATCCATTCTCAAGTAAAAACATCAATTGGCTTTTCACCAGTATATCTTGGGCACAAATCCAGGCCAACATATCTTGCTGCCAAATTTATGCCCACCTAGAAGGGCTGAACAGCACTTTTAAATAATGCTGACAATTCTGTTTTTTTATTGCTTTAACAGGTAATAATGAATTATTGCATTGGGTTTGTAATGTAAACACAGCAATCCTTCAAATATATTGGAAAGAATATTTTCAAAATATGAAAGTCCTAAATGGAAATTAAAGAAACCGATCCAGAATGTTTTTGAGTTCAAGTTCAAGTTTAATTGTCATTCAACCATACATGAACATCCATGAATACAGCCAAATGAAAGAGCATTACTCTGGGGCAAAAGTGCAAAACATGGTACCAACAGTTATACACAGCATAAAGTACACGTCAGATATAATACAGCAAGCACATAAAAGATATCAGTAAAATACAGTCACACAAAAATATATAGTCCATGACCCTGAGTCCATGAATGTTGCAGCAGTCTACAGATGAATACAAATCAACTTGTCTTCTGCCAATCGAACACTGTGGAACAGCACCAACTCTAGCCTGGATGCTGCAGCACACCACCTCCTGCACTCAGCTCTGAAGCTCGGAAGACTGCCCCTGGCCAGCTGCAAACAGGCAACACCACTAGTTGGTGGTGAGGCCTTGCTCGAGGCCTAGTCCTTGCTATGACAAGATCTTGAAGCTCCCCTGCCATTCGCCCATAAGCAAGCAAATTGGATTTGCAATATTCCATACCACCAATGTCCAACAGGGCCTTGCGATCACAAAAGAAGCAAATAACATTTGCAGTTTGACCAGACACCTCGTTGATATATCAACACCACTCTGTCCAGGCAGCATCACGGCCCATACCTATCGAGTCCTTTATTTCCTCCACCAGTGAACATCTCATTGATGGGGTAGATCAGTGGTACATTAAGATCTTAATGTTTAGCAAGTTCTTGCTATCATAAAAATACATTATAGAAAAATCAATAGCACCTTTGATTGACCCCATAGAAGCTGCTGCGAATGAGCATGCCACTATCTTACTGGAAGATCCTCTCATTTTTTGCTTTGATGCCAGTACATTTTAGACAATTTTATGATCACAGTATTTATATCTGAACTTGAAAGTGAAAAGATATTTAGACTTGAAACAGGTAAACCAAATTATCATTTTTTTCCAAAGGCATCTCAGTGTCTCCCTCTAAGACTAGCCAGCCTTCCCTATCTAAGTTCTTCCAGCAGTTTGTGTGTTGTTCCTGATCCTGCATCTTCAGTCCCTTGTGTTTCCTGGTAACCTTCTTTTTCCCAAACACTAACTTCCAGTTTCTTGATTCATAGTCTACCTGGACATTTCAAGAACCTTTTTTGATTTCATTTTCTCTGCCATTCACCATCATTCTTCCCATTATTCTCATCTGCTTCCCTACTTTCCTCACACAAGTACTAATTCTCATTCTAAATATTATTATCATTTAGGTATAAAGTGCAGAATCTGTCCTACTGGCTCAATAAGCTGCACTGCCCAGCAACCTAGCATAATCACAGAACAATTTACAGTGACTAATTAAACTACAAACCCATACATCTTTGCACTGTGGGAAGGAAACCCACAGGCTCACGGGGGTGGGGGGGAGCATACAATTTCACATGACGCTGGAATTGAATTTAGTATTCAGGAACACCCAGAGCTGTTATAGCATCACACTGACCTGCTACAATACCCTATGATACACCCAAATTCATTGTAGATTAGCTTTGTAAGGACAAATCTTTCAAAAGATAAAACCATATATCTAGTGAATCAAAATCACTTGTTATTCAAGCCTAATCAGAAGGCAAATAATATTGTCCAGGAGATGCCTATGATTAGAATAGAATAAGAATTCAGAATCAGATTTGTTTTTGCTGACATACGGTATGTTGTGAAACATACTGTTTTATAGCACCAGTACAGTGCAAGTCATAAAAAAATCAGTATCAACTGAAATAAATAAATAAGTAAAATTATGCTCTCATTGGTACATCAGTGGAAATTTGCGAGTCTTTGATGACATAGGAAATCCCCTTAAAATCCTAATGAACTTTAGCCACTGATATGTCTTCTTTGTGATTGCATCAATTATGTTGGATGGAAGATAGATCCTCTGAGATGTTGGTGACCAAAACCTCACGCTTCTCACCACTGACACTTCAAAGAGGACAGGTGTCTGTTCCCCTGAATTCCCCTTCCTGAATCAATTCCTTGGGCTTTCTGACATTGAACGCAAGGTTGTAGTTGCGACACCACTCAACCAGCTGATCCATCTCATAAAAATACAGCTCTCACTCTCATCTGAGATTCAAAGATAAGAGAAGATTAGCTCGGTTTGAAATGTTGAAATATGTATTTCCCTTCAAAGATACTGAATGATCTACTGAGGTCCTCCAGCATTTTGTGTGAGATGCATTAGCAATATTTAAAAGAGGAGAGAGATTTAAAAGATACTGAAGAGTTAACTTCCTTACACAGTACGTAGTGAGTACCTGGGACAAACTGCTAGAGGAAGTGGTTGAGGGGGGTATCCTTGCAACATATAAGAAATATTCGGTAGCATTTGGATAGGTACGTGGAGGGGATGGGCTTGAAGGGTAATGGGCTGAACATTGGCAAATTGTACTAACATGGAGGATACTGTGGCCAAAATGGGCCTCTTTCATGCTGTTTAACTCTATGACTCTGAAAGACATTGTGACAGGTACATGGATCGAAAAGGTTTAAAAATATACAGGTGAAGCATAGACAAATGGGACATAGATGAGTGGATCTGAAAATGCTGGAAATCCAAGCAACAACACACAAAATGCTGAGGAACTCAGCAAGCCAGGCAACATCAATGGAAAAGGGGAAAGTCGATGTTTTGGGCCGAGACTCTTCCTCAAGAGTCCTGATGAAGGATCTCAGCTCAAAATGTTGACTGTTTACTCTTTACATAGGTGCTACCTGGCCTGCTGAGTTCCTCCAATGCTATGTGCATGTTGACAAATGGGACCTGTTTAGATGGGAATCTTTGTCAGCATGGACCAGTTGGGTAGAAAAATCTGCTTCTGTGCCCAATGACTCTGTGGGTTGAATAGTCAATTTTGCTCTGCAATTCAGCAAGATCATGAACGATTTGTAACTTTGCAACATATTATCGGGGGCCATGTTATTAGGTTCACATTTACACCTGCTCATTAATGTAAATATCTAATCAGCCAATCTCATAGCAACAACTCAATGCATAGAAACATGCAGACATGGTCAAGATGTTCAGTTGTTCTTCAGAACAAACTTCAAAGTGGGGAAAAAATGTAACCTAACTGACTTTGTCCATGGAAGGATTGTTGGTGCCAAGTGGGTGGTTTGAATATCAGAAGCTGTTGATCTCCTGGGATTTTCATGCACAGCAGTCTGTAGGGGTTAAAGAAAATGGTGCAAAAAAAAACATCCTTTGAGCTGCAGTTCTGTGGGTGAAAATACCTTGTTAATGAGAGAGGTCAGAGGAGAAGGGCCAGACTGGTTCAAGCTGACAGGAAGGTATCAGTAACGCTAATAACCTTGTATTACAGCGGTGGTGTGCAGAAGAGCATCTCTAAATGTACAACCTTGAAGTGGATTGACTACAGCAGCAAGAGACCATGAACATACACTCAGTGATCATTTTATTAGGTAGAGCAGGTACCGAAGAAAGTGATGATAAGTTTTAGATGGAGATCTTTGCAAAGTAAATCCTAGAATAATAATACCCATCTCTCCAGTCATCCCTCCATTATCAACGTACAGGCTTGACTCAGAGATCCACTTGATTATTTATCTGTAATAACTATGTTTTGATACACCTAAGATGCTGAATGAACTCTGCCCAGTGGCCAAACATTTTAATTCTGATTCCCATTCCCTTTCTGATACAATTAGGGGGAATTTGTGCTATTCTCAGGAGCAACACCTTATATCCACCTGAGTAGCCTCCAACCTGATGTCATGAATATTGATTGCACCATCCAGTAAAAATATTTTCACCCCCCCCCCCCCCCCCGCCGTCCTCTATTCCCCACTCTTAACTTTTACCTCTTCTCACCTATTTATCGCTTCCTCCGGATCCCGTCCTCCTTCCCTTTCTTCCACAGTCCACTCTTCAATCCTATCAGATTCCTTCTTTTACCTTTTCCCACTCAGCTGGCTTCACCTATTAGCCATCCAACTAGTCTCTTTTCTCTCTCCACACTTGATTTTCTGGCATCTTCCCTCTTCCTATCCAGTCCTGAGAAGGGTCTCGGCCCAAAACGTCTACTGTTTATTCATTTCCATAGAGGCTGTTTGACCTGCTGAATCCCTCAGGATTTTGTGTGTGTTGCTGTGGATTTCCAGCATCTGCAGACTTCCTTGTGTTTTATACTTTGACAATTTGATCAGGTTGTCAATGTAATAGATTCCATTTTAAGGACTGCATGACCAGATATAACATAATCAATATTAAGCTATCAAACCACAATATCATCAGAATTAGAATCAGAATCAGGTTTATTATCACTGGCATGTGACATGAAATTTGTTAACTTAGCAGCAGCAGTTCAATGCAATACACAAGATAGAGAAAAAGACACAAAATAAAATAATAAATAAGTAAATCAATTACAGTGTATGTATATTGAATAGATTAAAAATTGTGCAAAAAAACAGAAATACTATATATTAAAAAAAGTGAGGTAGCCTCCAAGGGTTCAATGCCCATTTAGGAATCAGATAGCAGAGGGGAAGAAGCTGTTTCTGAATCACTGAGTGTGTGTCTTTAGGCTTCTATACCCTGAACTGATGGCAACAGTGAGTAAAGGGCATGCCCTGGGTGCTGGAGGTCCTTAATAATGGATGTGGCCTTTCTAAAACACCGGTCCCTGAAGATGCTCTAGGTACATTGTAGGCTGGTACCCAAGACAGAGCCAACTAAATTTACAACCCTCTGTGGCTTCTTTCGATCCTCCCCATACCAGACAGTGATGCAGCCTGTCAGAGTGTTCTCTATGGTATATTTATAGAGGTTTTTGAGTGTATTTGTTGACATACCAAATTTCTTCAAATTCCTAAATAAGTATAGCCTCTGTCTTGCCTTCTTTATAGCTACATTGATATGTTGGGACCAGGTTAGATCCTCAGAGATCTTGACACCCAGGATCTTGAAACTGCTCACTCTCTCAACTACTGATCTTTCTGTGAGGATTGGTATGTGTTCCTTTGTCTTATCCATACAGAAGTCCACAATCAGCTCTTTCATCTTATTGATGTTGAGTGCCAGTTTGTTGTGCCACTTGTTCACATGTCTCACTGTTGTATGCCCTCTCGTCACCACCTGAGATTTTACCAACAATGATAGAATCATCATCATTATATGCCGTATCATATGACATGGGTGATCATGCTCTTTGATTATGATTGTTTTTGGCAAATTTTTCTACAGAAGTGTTTTGCCATTGTTTTCTTCTAGGCAGTGCCTTTACAAGACAGATGACCTTAGCCATTATCAATACTCTTTAGAGATTATCTGCCCGGCCTCAGTGGTTGCATAACCACATCTGTGATATGCACTAGCTGCTCGTGTGACCTACTCCCATGACTTCACAAGACCCTGAACAGGAGGGCTAAGCAGGTGCTATGCCTTGCCCAAGGGTGACCTGCAGGCTACTGGAGGGAAGGAGTGCCTTACACCTCCTTTGGTAGAGACACATCTCCACCCTGCCACCCTGATCTATATAACTATATTTTGACAATTTGTTCAAGCTGCCAATGTGATGGAGCCAATCTCATGAACCATTTGACCAAGTATAACACAATGAGAGTTAAACTATCTTTTCACAATTAGTAGTGTTAATTCTAACCTTAACCAAATCTCCTCCACCAGTTTGACTTACTTTCTTTTCCCCCAATAATACCTCCTCCCCCCCGTCTTTATGAATTTGGACACATAATTAAATACACCCACCAGCATCTTTCAAACTTATAAGTATGCCTTTTTGCATATTAGAAACAGTGGGGTGGAAATTGTTTTTTGTTCATTAATACTAAATAGCCTCTAGAGAACTGACCACCCTCTGAACACTCTTCCCATTTTTGTTTACATTAAATCAAATTTCAGGATGGAGCAGAATGGATGACTGATGCTTTAATGATCAGTCATCTCCATCAACAAAAGATAAGATTCTATATCTGTACATGTGAATCTTCCCAGCTTTGTGCAAATTATTGTCAAGGCAACACAGTCTTGAACCTGGAACTGATATAACCATACTAACTGTAAAGTTTACAAAAGAGACAACTAATTGCAGTCTTTAGAAACTATATTCTTAAAAGAATATAATGAATGTTTTAATTCATTCGGGTGTTACACAAGGGAGGCATTAGTCTTCCTAATTATCCTGCATAATATATTTAGTCAGGGATTAATGAAGAATAGAGAGATGTTGTACTCCATGTTTATCCTTCAACAAACACTGTAATTACACAATGTCTTGTGACTTACTATAACTGCTAGTTATATCTGGTGGCACACAAATGGCTTATCGGGTTTCCCTACCAGACAAGACTGGGGAATTATGTCATTGACATCGGGACGTTCTCTGGATATGAAAGTCAATGTAAATATACAATTTTCTTCTTTCTTAAAGCACAAAGCAGGCAGCATTACAACAGGAACAGCACTTTGAAGGAACTTAATTAGCTGTAAAATGCTTTGGAACATTTTGAAAGGAACAATACAGGGCCATTCACTTTCTTTAAAGAACTA
This sequence comes from Hypanus sabinus, assembly GCF_030144855.1. Lineage (NCBI taxonomy): Eukaryota > Metazoa > Chordata > Chondrichthyes > Myliobatiformes > Dasyatidae > Hypanus > Hypanus sabinus. The sequence continues at coordinate 74,494,739 of NC_082722.1, read as the reverse complement.
TAGTGATGCACTAATGGTATAATGATATGTTGCGTAAGTATAAGTTCCTCACTTCGCTGCTGATGTTAAAATAACCTTATTTCAAAGGAAATGTTTTATTTTGATCCTAACATTGAACTTGTATATACCTGTGCATAAGTGGCAGTGCTAATTTATTTACTGAATATGAATGTCACTGGCTCGTCTGCATTTAATTTCTGTTTTAACTGAGCCCTGAACTGAGGGCAGTTACGAGTTTGGTTGACCTTGGCAATGATGGTAGATATTGTCTTTTGGATGAATCATAAGATCAGGAGGTAAAGGAGAGCACCCCCCTCCACTGGTTCATATCCTGTCACTCTGTAAAGAGTTTGTACATTCTTCTTGTGACAATTGGGGTTTGATATTTTCTTGTTGCTGTTTCTTCATATGCACGATCTGTCAGTTTTTGAGTGTGAGTAAGAGGGCTGTGGGCATGATGTCTTGTTGCTGTCTTTTATTTGTGTGGGTGATATGTTAGTTTTTGTGTGAGGGAGGGAGTTGAGGGTTTGAGCTTTGCAAGTTTGTTTCTTTTACTATTTTGTGCGGGAGGTGTAGTTGATGCCTTTTCTTTCTTCGGTGTCCATTTTCTTTGTTTTGAGGCTATATGAAGAAGACAAATCTCAGATTTGTATTCTGCATACATACTTTGATAATAAAATGAAACTTTGAAATGTTGACAATGTGAGTTTGTGGTAATATTACTTTATATGTTGTGCACAAATTCCATGTATAGTGGTGAGTGACTTGGTCTGGAGGAACATTGTTTCATTTGGTAGTATAGATACCTACAGCTGAATGGCAGTAAACTGCACTTGAACTTGAACTAAAGATAAAGATTAGTTTTATTTGTCATATCTACATCAAAACGCATAGTGAAATACTATACGTTGTCTTGTGTCAAATCAAATCAAATAGGTGAGGACTGTGCTGGCCAGCTCGCAAGTGTTGCCATGCTGCCATGCTTTCATAAACTGAGCACTCCACTCCTCCTGTCCCACCTAGCCTACCGCTGACTGATAATTGTACTGCCAGATCCAGCTCAAACCACTTTATCAAGGTCACTGATGGTACAACGGTGGTTGGCCTCATCAGCAACGGTGATGAATCAGCATACAGAGAGGAGGTCGAGAGGCTTGTCAAATGGTGTGAGAACAACAATCTGAGTTTCAATGTGGTCAAGGTAAAAGAGATGATTGTGGACTTCAGAAAGGCACCAGTTACCCACCAGCCATTGTGCAACAATGGCTCTGCTGTGGAGAAAATAAAGAATAAAAGTTTCTTGGTGTGTACATAAAGGACAATCTAACCTGAAACCACACACCTCTTAATTAGTCAAGAAGGCACAACAGTGTCTATGCTTTCTGAGGAGATTGAAGCTTGCATAACTCCCAGTCCCCACTCTAACTACTTTCTACATGAGCATCATTGAGTGTCCTGCCTGGCTGCGTCATTGTCTTGTAAGGATGTAATCCTACAAAGGTCAGTAGAATCCACTGGGAGTATCACTGGGGATCTCCCTCCCTCCCTTCTGAGGCATTTATCGGCAGCATTACATACAATGGACCAGAAGCATTGTTGAGGATCCCTGCCACCCATTGCACAATCTCCTTGACTCACTACCATCAGGGAGGAGGCAGAGGAGCATTAGGACTAAGATCACCCATCTAGGTAGCAGCTTCTTCCCTCAGGTAGAGGGACTGAAAAGCAATGATCAGAAAACTATTTTTGCTTATGTTCCATCAGCTCAGTCAGAATAGATTCACACTAACAGTGTAGCTCTGTAAGTGCTGAGAGAGTGAGAGAGCCAAACAACTTAAGGTGAGAGAGCAAGGAGGCTACACATGCACACTCGCTTGTATGGACAGAGCAACAGATTGCAATTTTATGCAGTGCCTCTTACAGTTTCACATGCAATGTATTATATTGAAAGGAAACAACAGAATCATCCCCCAGAGTTCAGTCAACTGAATATCTGTGAGGTATGTTATTATGTAAGCAAAGAATACCATCCTGACAGTTCTCAGTATCCAGAGGCATGAAAGTGTACAATGGAACTTCAAGTGGTCTACCCCACTAGACCAGAGGGGCATTATATCAGCATCCACTTCAAACCTCAGTCAATGGTGGTCTCCTTCTCAAAAACACAATCTACTGTCAGACCTACACAGGCAGGTTCTCCCAGTCTCCATCCAGCTGACAGGATTCACCTGCTACTCTTTAACCGGCAGTCTATTGAAACCCATGACTCATCCCACACTTCGTTGTTTCACCCATTGTACCAGCCAGCCTCAAAACTTGCTGCTGGTCTTCAGTTATCTCATTGCCTTGTGTGAACTATTGTCAGTACCTCCAGTTGAACTCTGTCTTTTTGTGTGTTTCCCCCTAGCTGTCAGTCTGTGGTTTTGTATTGCCACGTGTCCTGTCCCCACTCCTGCTCTACTCCGATCCCCCGTATTACTGAGTACTCCGTCTCTCAACTGTTTCTTATTATTACCTGTATTGCTGCAACCCGTTTCTCATTGTGCTCCACCTATCATCTGCCTCTCTGTTTACTGCTCAGTGTATTTCAGTCCTCTGTTTTCACCTGTTTGTTGCCAGATTGTGCCAATGAATTTTCCTGAGCCTTTCCAGCATTTGTATCTGTACTCTATATGTCTGAATATCGACTCTGCCTGTTTCCTGATTCTGGTTTATGGATTTCTCCGGATGTTTTGATCTCTGCCTGAACTTTGACGCCGACTTTGTTTGCACCTCGGGATTTGTTACTCAATTAATATCACTGTGTGCGCAGTACTGGGTCTGCGATTGGATCCTTGCTCCAGCGCCCTGACAACTATCTGTTCTCCCTTTTTTTGCAGCTCCTTATTTTGTAGTTCATTATTAAAGTGACCACTTTCCACTAAATCATCTCCATTACTCTGCAATTGGGTCAACTTCCTCTCCATTTCCTGACATCTATTGTACCTCATCACTTGTACGATAAGACAGTCTCTTGATCTCTCAATCTACCTTGTTATGATCTTAAAGACTAGATATTCTGCAGATGCTTGAAATCCAGAGCAACGCACACACAAAATGCTGGAGGAACTTAGCAGGTCAGGTAGTACCTATGTAGGAGAACAATCAAGCTATGATTTTGCACTTTATTATATATGTACACTTGTCCTTTTTACACTACCTGTTAATTTTACACTTCATTCTGCATTGTTAGCATTTTGCCTTCTCTACCTTAATGCGCTGTACAATAATCCCACCTGTATGAACAGTATCTAAGCCAAGCTTTTCTCTGTACCTCAATACATGCTAGATTAGTAAATCAATGCCAGTACCAATAAAATAAACACAAGAGATCCTGTGGATGCTGAAAACCCAGAGCAGCGTACAAAAATACTGGAGGAACTCAGGGGGTCCGGCAGCATCTATGAAAGTGAATAAACAGTCGATGATTCTCTCCAAGACCGTTCTTCAGGTTGGACTGAAATTTTGCCTGTTATTCTCTTCCATAGATGCTTCCTGACCTCCTGAGTTCCTACAGCTTTTTGTTGCTTTAATAAAATTAGAACGAAATAGGTCCCACATGCATGCCCTGCCTTTGAATATGTTCATGTTTAATCTAGTCATAGTCTCAGCTCCTCCTCTATGCCAGATCCCCATCTCCCTCCATTCCTCGATTTCAAAGAACAATCTAACTCCAGTTCAAATATTTCTGCTGACCTCGCTTCCACTTCACTTTGAGATGGAGAATTCCAGGGGTTCAAATTCAAGATCTGTGTTCCACGGCTTGATGGAGAGGCTGACAACTCGTTTTGAGAGATGCTGAGGTTCAGGTTGCATTTGCTCCTGGATTTTAGTTCCTCTTTTTTTTGCTGTTTTTTAGTGGTTTGATCAAGGCGATCGACTTAGTCTGATACGCTTCAGCGAAGAATGCTTTGATACAGATGTTTTCTCTGCCAACTCTAAATGTTTATTAAATAATCAAAATCCTGGGAGGTCACCCCATTTCAATTGTAAAGCCCTGCAGATCACTGGCTCCCCGCCCAAGTCTCCATGGCAACCACTGTCCTGCAATAAAAGAAGTTGGCACATATTAAAGTCCAACATCTCTGATTGGAAACTGCAACCTGTGACTTTGAGACTGAGCTGTTAACAACTTTGGCAGATACAAACAAGAGAGACTGTTATGAAGGAACATTTGGACAGAGGAGCCTTTAATAGCAAGCACAGTGAGAAACAAACTTGAGGCAGAAATTTTCAGAAACGTCCCTAAATCCATCTGTTAAAGCACAGAAAATGTACTTTTTTTAAGAGATCAGTAAAATGTTTAACAATTTGGAACAACTTCAAATTATTTCTACTTTCCTCTCCTATCAGACTCCAACATTTGCATCCCTTTGTGTCTCCATCTATCATCCCCCAACCTCTGTTGTTATTCTCACTCTCCCTTCCTCAGTCTGCCTTTTACCCATCCTCGCTTGGATTCTCCTGTCACTTGCCATCTCTTGCTTCACCCCTTCCCGTCACCTTTTAATCCTGTTTCTTTCCCCTCTGTCTTTCAGTCTTGATACGGGGTTTTGACCCAAAATATTGACCACCCCATTCCACTCAATTGCTTCTGACCTGCTGAGTTCATCCAGCAGATTGCTTTTGCTGCATATCCCAGCATCTGCAGTCTCTTGTGTCCCTCAAACTTCTACCTTCATTAGTTTGTCATCCATACCTAATAAACAAACAGCATTATCAGTCTTGGTTTAGAATTTTTTTTAGCCTTTACAGGAACTGAAGTCACAGATTTCCAATACCCCTTTTGATCTTCTCAGTTATTTGGAGAGAAGTCATTAAGATGGAACTTGTTTACAATTTACTTTCAAATCCCAAAAGACGAGGCCTCCATGAACAGATTCATGTTGTTACTGCACACCGTGACTGGAGAAATAATTGCCCCACAAGAAGATAATAGATAGAGAGCAACAGAGACAGAGACAGAGACTGAGAGAGAGAGAGATCACATTTGAAGTTATACATCCATTAATTATAAGGTGATCAGACTTATGCCGTTGTAAAGAAATTTAACTGAGCCAAAATGTTAAATAAATTATAAAAGTAGTAGATGTAATATCCACTGCATTCGGGGACAGACTTGGCTCTGCTGATACTAATTGCACTTGAGAGAGAGACAGAGATAGAGACAGAGAGGGGTAGAGAGTGATAACATTTGAAGTTATACGTCCATTAATTAGGATGGTACAAGGTGATCAGAACTTTTGGTGTCCTAAGGAAAGTTAACTGAACCAAAGCATTAAATAAATGTAAAAAAGCAGATGTTATATATACTGTAATTGAGGAAAGTATATGCAGATACTAATCTGACTTGAGAGAGAGAGAGAGAAGTTTATGTACAAATACATAAAATATGCTTGTTTTCCCTGTGGGATACAAACGCCTATTAAATAATACCAATAGTGGAACAGGGAGGTCAGGCTACTTTCATTGTAAAGCTCTGTGGAGCTTCTGTTTTCTGCCAGGGTCTCTATGGTAACCACTATCATAGAATAAAGGAACATAGCAGAGAGGCTATTGCCCACAGCTATCCCCCTCTCAATGTATCATAAGGGTGTTATTAAGTAAACTGGAAACATTAATACTTATAACTGATCAATGAAATGCACAATAGCTGCAACCAAATCAGGTTTTCTCATTTGTTGGCATCTTCTTACATATTATAAAAGGACTTGGAAATTTACGTATTACAGAACATTCAATATCTTAAACACAGAACTTAGAACGTTATTGCATGGTACAGGTCCTTTGGCCCTCCATGTTATGATGACCTATTAACCTGTTCTAAGATCAGTCTGACTCTTCCCTCCCACTAGTCCAGCATTTTTCTATCATCCATGTACCGATCTAAGATTTTCTTAAATGTCCCTAATGTATCGGTTCTACCACCATTCCTGGTAATATGTTCCATGCATTCACCACTCTCTGTGAAAAGCAATTAATTTTGAGATCCCCCCCAATACATTCTTCCAATCACATAAAATTATGACCCCAGTTATTAGCCATTTCCACCCTGGGAAAGTGTTTCTGCTTGTCCACCTGATCTATTTTATACCTTGGACTTTAGATACAACACTGAGCATTATCATCTGCAGAAATTCTCTGATGACTCAGCAATAGTTGGGTGTATAAGCGAAAGATAAACGAATGAATTCAGGGTCCTGGTGGAGGACTTTGTCAAATGGTGCAAACTGAATCATCTGCATTTCAACATCAGTAAGACAAAGGAGATGGTAATGGACTTTAAGAAGACTAAGCCTTCACTACTCCCTGTTGCTATTGATGGTGATAATGTGGATGTGGTGAGGACCTACAAGTAACTAGGGGTGCGCCTGGTGAACAGACTTGAATGGAGCAGCAACACAGAGGCTGTGTACAAGAAGGGCCTGAAGTCCCTTTACTTCCTGAGGAGTCTGAGGTCCTTTGGAGTATGCAGGCCTCTCCTTCACATGTTGTACCAGACTATTTTCGCCAATACAGTCTTCTATGTGGTAGAGTGTTGGGGTAATGGCATCAACATGGGTGATGCCAACAGACTCAATCAACTGATTAGAATGGCTGGCTCTGTTGTAGGAGTTAAATTGGGCATACTGGAGGCTGTGGTAGAACAAAGGATCCTATGGAAAATTCTGGCAATTCTGGACAGTCTTTGCGGTACTGCAAGTCTGTATCTCTATTGATGCTTGCTACATGTTTGAGTGCTCGGTGGAGGGTGGGCGATGATGCTTTTTGCTGGTGAGGTGGGGGGGGGGTAGTTGCCTTGCTGTTGCTTGTGCATGGGAGTGGGGAACTGAGGGGGGGGGAGGCTTTGGAGTTCTTATGTTTTAACTGTCATTTGTTCATTGGGGCACTCTTCTGTTTTTGTGGATGTTCATGAAAAAAAAAGAATTTCAGGATGTATATCGTATACATTTTTCTGACATTAAATGTACCATTGAAACAATTGTCTCCAAGGCTAGTCATAGACGAAGGGTGGTAGTGGGACGATCTCCAACTGCTAAACAAATGCTCCTCATGGCGTGCATCTCAAACAGCCTCTGACCACCAAGTCCAACTCCTAACCTTCACGTGTGGCACAGTTCTTATGCCCGGCGGAGCTGTTCTCACTGACAGGAGAAGGGGCAAAGGCGGGCTACTGGTGCCTTAAAACCAGTTGCTCCGGGCAGACGGTGCTCGTTAACTGTGGATGGTAACTCATCTAGTAGAGGGAAAGCTCCAATTTCAAACCGCCATTGCCTTGCGGTTATACCCACTCAAGGGAAAGCCTTTAGGAGTAAACCCAGAGGGAAATCCAGAGTCAGAGTCCTGAAGGCGGCTCCTGACCAACACGGCAACTCCTGCGACGCTGCTGGCACCAAACTGAATCGACTTTCGTCGTTCCTTTGGACCTGTCATCAGCATGGAGAGGGGCGTCCCACTGCGTGGGCAACAGACGGATCTCCATATCAACTCTGCCCTGGCTTGTGCCCTGGAGAAGCCACTCCCAGTGACTACCAGAGGTGCAGTATCCACGGGCGAACGCATCTGACAGAGGCCACACAAATCTAATTGTGTTGCTCCAAAGAGTGCTATATGAGGTCATTCTTACCCTTGGCTGTTAGCTGGGGGAGTGACGAGACCCTCCAGTTTGACTGTTTGAGGTAACTTATTTTTTATTCTTTCTTACTTCTCTTCTAATATGTGTATATTTGTATATCTGTGCGCTTGTCAAGCTACTGTGACACTGTAATTTCCTTTGGGATTAATAAAGTATCTATATATCTATCTATGTTGTGGTTTATTAATATTATCTTTTATTGAGATACATTACAGACTAGGCCTTTCTACCCTTTCAAGCCATATTGCCCATTAATCACCAATTTAACCCTAGCCCAGGGGTCAGCAACCTTTACCACTGAAAGAGCCACTTGGACCCGTTTCCCACAGAAAAGAAAACACTGGGAGCCGCAAAACCCCTTTGACATTTAAAATGAAATAACACTGCATACAACGTTTTGTTTTGCCTTTATGCTATGTATAAACAAACTATAATGTGTTGCATTTATGAAATTGATGAACTCCTGCAGAGAAAACAAAATTACATTTCTGCATGCAACAAAAACATTTTGAACTCCGAAAAAAAGACGTTGGGTTGAAGGTTACTTTTAAGTAAAATACTCAACGTCTATTTGAGTCCTTCTTGTATTTATGAAAAACGCCAAACTTAAATTTGCCGCCAGCAGCAAACCAAAAATAACGTCAGCCAGCTGTCAACCTGAAAAATAAAAGGACTATTTCACTGAACAATGAAAACATATGAATATACGTAAAATAATAGGCAATTAAAATATTTATCATACTTGGTCAGGTTGACTCACACCTGACAATGCAGTCGTATTCAGTAGGGATGGATCGATGCTTAGGGGAGTGACCGGGAAGGATAATGTGTTTTTTTCCTCTCTGAACTCACAGAAGCTTTTCCCAAACGATGTTTGCATTGCGATGATTGCAGAACGTAAATACTCCGAATTTATCATGTCATGACCTTGTTTGAACTCTCTCAAATTGGGGAAGTGAGACAATGTGCCTTTCTGTAAATCTCTGGCAAGCACTGTCAACTTGCGCTCGAATGCCAAAACATCCTCCAACATGTGCAGGGCTGTACGTCCTTTCCCCTGAAGAGCTGTGTTCAGCGTGTTCAGGTGCGCTGTCATGTCTACCATGAAGTGTAGCTTTTCCAGCCACTCTGGCTGTTCCAGCTCAGGAAAGGTGGGCCCTTTGCTGCCCAGGAAAGTTTTCACTTCTTCCAGACATGTGACAAGCGTTTCAGCACCTCCCCTCTGGACAGCCAGCGATAAAAACACGTTGTAGCGGTGTGCTACACGCAGTCAGTAAACTGCAGTCAAAGATAGCTTTATTCGAACTAAACAGCCTTGCTTTTAAGCCTCCCTCAACCCGCCCCCCATGGGCGCGGATGCTGCAAAAGACACATACTCACAAACCCCCGTAGGCTATCTCCCTTAGCCTGAACGCTGGCTAATTGTGAGCCGGTTCGGATGTGTCAGGAAATGGGTCGCCACGTCTTAATTAGATTGTACAAGATCACCATAATCTTCAAATTTAGAATTACATTTCAAAAACTAACAGACTAACATAAAATACATTTTAATTAAATACTGACCAATTATTTCCCAAAGCAACAGGGAGCCACAGCACAGACGTAAAAGAGCCACATGTGGCTCCGGAGCCGCGGGTTGCCGACCCCTGCCCTAGCCTAACAACAGGACAATCTTACAATAACCAATTAACCTACCAACTGGCGCCTCTTTGGACAGTAAGAAGAAATCATAGCAGGCAGATGAAGCCAATGCAGTCACGTGGAGAACATACAAACTCATTACAGACAGTGGTGTGAGTTGAACACAGGTCACTGATACTATAAAGCACATTATGCTACCATGCTGCCGATAAACTGGTCTCACCTTCTTTAAACTAAATATACATTCTCTTTCAGAGCAGCATCGAGCATAGTTCAAGACTCATGATTGTTTAATATCATTTCCAGTTCACACGTGTAAAGGAGAACAAAATAATTGTTACTCAGGATCCAATGGAGCACAAAAGAAACACAATAAGATACGAAACACAATAATAATAATTTTTAAAAAACACAATAAATTTATTGATTGTTACCCAAAATTCTAGTAGGAAGGAAACCCAACCACCCAAAATTTAAGACTACAGGCAAATTAATGTATTGGCTCATCAAGCCATACAGAAAAGGAGGACCCGCATCCCAAATTGTTGGTGCCCTGTTGGTTCAACTTCATCTGTTATTTCCTCAGTGCTCTCTGAATTTCTTCTTCATTCACTCAAGTATTTTGGATAGATTGATACATCTTGTGATGTACTCGGACTCATCATCAGTGATGTAAGCTGGAGTCATAAGGTGTTCCAGGTCTTTCAACTTCAGACACCCTTGCCCAGGTGACTCAGCCAGGGTTCTTGTGTCTGAGTAACACTCTGCCATGGATCAGTCCTCCTGATCCACAGCCATCCAGAGGCTCACTCTGCTGCCTGTGTGGAGTCCTCTTCTGGAGTCCTGAGATGCCCATCCGGCTGTAGGCTCGGCAGAGGGATTGACTAGCAAATCCTTCGTAGCCCGCCTCTATAGGCATACAGTGTGCCCACACCCCTTGTTGCAGCACTCCTCCACCAAGTCTTGGTACTTTGTCTTTTTCCTTTCATAGGCCTCCTCCATCCGATCTTCCTAGGGAATGGTCAGCTCCAACATGACCACCTGTCTCAATGACTCTGACAGCAACACCATGTCTGGTCTAAGTATGATTGAGGAGATGTGCTCAGGGAACCTGAGCTGTTTCCCTAGTTTGACTCTCAATTACCAGCCCTTTGTGTTCTTAGAAATCCAGCAGGCGCCCTGGGTTCAATTTCAGCCTTCTCCCCTGCCTTAATAAAAGCAATTACTTGCTTTGCAGGATAATAGTGTTTGTCTTGCACGATGGCTGAATACAAGGAGTCTGCTACTTTCTTCAGTACCAGGTCGTGGTGCCAATGATAAATTCCCTCCCCCAGAGCTTTTGGGCAGCACCTGAGGATGTGCTCTAGTGTCCCCTTCCCTCGGCACAGGGAGCATGCCTCCTATAACTGAAACTGCTTCAAAGGCAACTACTGAATCATATAGAAAGGCAGGAGAGCAGGAATATGAAGCAAAATACAGATGAAGTGTGTCAACACGATTTGTGAACTTTCCTCTTTGTTGTGAAGGATGACAAGTGGATTGGTAGAGGTGAGCAAGATGATGAGGCACAAATAGAGTGGACAGCAGTGACTTTTTCCCAGGGTGGCAATGGCTAATTCTTCTTCTTCTTGGGCCATTTCATCCCGGTGGAATACAGGCCTCCTGTCTCCATCATCATAAATCGATGGTATGGTTGGAGTTCATTAATATTTGTAATCCATTGCATCCACTGTACAGGGGATTAGCCTGTGCAGCTTCACCAGAGCCTTACCCAATTCCACCTCCTTATGACAGGGAATTTGAGAGGCAATGGCTAATTAAAAAGGGCATCACTGAAGGTGTCTGGAAGAAAGTCAGATAGTTTATTTACATAGAGAGTGGTAGGTGCATAGAATCATTGTCAGGGATAGCAGCAGAGGCATATTAGGGACATTTAACAGACTCTTAGACAGACCCATAAAATGGAAGAAAAATGGAGGACTATATAGGAGAGACGGGGTTTATTGATCTTGAAGTAGGTTAGAAGGTCGGTAAATATGGGCTGAAGTGCCTGTACTTTATTTTTTCTGCTTCATGTTCTATGTTCTCTGTTCTATACAATGGTACATTTCCCTCCACAGGTATTAGCTGACTCATTGAGTGCCTCAATCATTCTGTTTATTTACTGAATGACAGTACTGTGCAAAAGACTTCAGTATATATATACACACACACATATAATATATATATACTGTAGGGTACTGTAGTAATTGTATGTATTACACTGCATTGTTGCCACAAAAAAATCCTGACATATGTGACTGATGATAAACCTGATTCTGAACTGGGTCTCTATTGCGGACTGAGAGTGGGGAGAGGGGGAGGGAGAAAAGTGAAGGAAGAGAGGAAGTAGCAGGAAGCCCCAGAGAAATATTCTGTAATGATCAATAAACCAATTGTTTGGAATCAAATGACCTTGTCTGTTGTCTCAGGGTTGGGTGTGTCTGCACCCATGACACCCCCTTGCTTCGCCACTCCTTCTCTGCCGTCTGTCCCATACACCTCCTGCGATGTTCTACCCTCATCGTTCCCAACATCCTTTGTTCCTGCCAGATTTACAAACTGTAAATATATATATTTACAAACATATATTTATCCACTCCACATTGAGAAATACAGTACTGTGTAAAATTCTTAAGGACCCAAGCTATATATATGTGAGTAAGACTTTTGCACAGAACTGTCTATAGTTCATTTAGTGTCACAAGATGTCCCAAAGAGTTTCTCCAGTTTGTTATTGACATCAGGCTACCTCATAGCCTATCTTGCTTTCCCTTTCCGCTGTGCCACATTGCTTTTCTATGACCTACAGACTCATTTCAAGGGCTGTTGACAACTCATGTTCCCAGCATTCATAACACAAGAGATTTTGCAGATGCTAGAAATACTGGGGAGCACACACAAAGTACTTGAGGAACTCAGCAAGTCAGGCAGCATCTTTGGAGAGGAATAAACTGTCAATGTTTCAGACTGAGGCCCATCATTAGAATTCAAAATGCTGGAGTTCATCCAGCATTTATGTGTATTCTTCATGTTCTCAGTAGTTTTTATTTGCATGGTTTGACTTCTTCTGCACATTGGTTGTTTGTCAGTCTCTCTGTTTAAGTACAGTTTTCTTTTCATAAATTCTATTGTTTTTCTTTACGTTTACTGCAAATTCCTACAAAGAATGTATCTTAATGTACTATATGCTAACATATGCATAATTTGATAATAAATTTACTTTGAGCTTTGAACTTTGAACTATTCCCTTTCACCCTATCACACTGTTCTCCATCTGGACTTTCTTCCTCTCTGTACCTTAAAGCCTGTCTGTACAACTGTGCGTTACCACCTCTAGTAAACAATCATTAGCATGAAGCATCGACTGTTTACCTCTTTATGATGCTGCCTGATCTGCTGAGTACATTAGGCATTTTCTTTCTTTCCTTTTGATTCTATGACTTCCCCTTTACCAGAGTGGAACGAAGGTTTGACCATATCTCAATGATTAACTGCACCTCTGCCCTCATGCCCTCGATCCTCGGCATGATAAGATGGATTCTTGACTTTACGGTCTAACTTGTTATGACCAAGAATTTTTTAGCTCACTTGCACTGCTCTTTCTCTGTATCTGTTACGCGTTAGAATAGATTAGCTTTACTTGTCATATGTACATCAAAACATACAGTGAAATGCATTGTATGTGTCAATGAGCAACGCAGTCTGAGATCCCATGCTTTATAGCATGCCCGCAATTTACTAACCATAACTAATGCACCTTTGGAGTTGTGGGAAGAAACCAGAGCACCTGGTCATGTAAGAATGTACAAGCTCCTTACAGACAGATGTGAGTATTGAACCTAATCTTACAGCCTTGCATTAAACTTTATGCTACCATGGCACTCAGTTTATTCTACATTGTGTTCTCTCTCCCCTCCCCTCACCTTTCAAATCCACTCCTCAGCTTTTTCCTGCAGTCGTGCTGAAGGATTTCAGCATGAGACATCAACTGTGCTTTTTTTTCCATAGGTGCTGCCTGGCCTGCTGAGTTCCTCCGGCATTTTGTGTGTGATGCTTGAATTTCCAGCATCTGCAGACTTCCTCTTGTTTATGTATGTTATTCTACATCGTTGTTGTTATCATGTGTTTACATTTTTGTTACTTTGTTTTACCTCTATGCACAGTGTAATGAATTGATTTGTATGAAGAATGCGCAAGTGAATGAAGGGTCTCACCCCAAAAGATCAACTGTTTATTCATTTTCATAAATATTGTTTGACCTACTGAGTTCCTGCAGCATTTTGTGTGTGTTGTTTTGGATTTCCAGAATCTGCAGACTTTCTCATGTTTAGAATGTGCAAGACAATTTTTTTCAATGTATCTTGAAGCATTGAAGATATTAAACTAATTCCAACTCTGGATGATTGCCCAGATCGGAGGTGAGAGCCAATTTTATTCACTCTTCAGATGTTCACTCTTCTCTCCCGGGTGCCGGAAATTTCGCTGTTCCATTGTTGGGTCAATTTAAACACTGTCCCAGATAGGCTGAAAAGACTGGGTGTCGGTCGGGACGAGATCCAATTTCACTTGTTCTCTGCAACAGTCACCTCCGTGGCACTGAGCCTATGAAGACTGCTCTAGCTGCTGTGCTCCATACCTGCTCATATGAACTAATAAGTGAGGCTTTTGGTTCGGATCTCAGGACTTGATTTTGGTTCAGAATGCTGTTGTTTGCTTCGATTGTTGGCATGACTTGTATTTTTTTTTCTTTCCCTTGTGCATTGAGTTTTGGTCTTTTAGTTTTAGTTGTATTCTTTCTCTTTCTCAAATTGGGTTATTTTAGGTTTCTTGCTTTGTGGCTACCTGTGAGCATGCATATCTGAAGGTTGTATAATTTATACATTCTTTGATTATAAATGCACTTAAATCTTGAATCTTGAAGAACAGATTTTCCCTGGTCTTTGCATTCCATCTCAGCAGCCTCTACATGCTACAGATCATCTTTCCCAACTTCTTCCAACTCCAACACTGCCCCACCACCAGACCTATATCCCACTCCTTTGTCAGCACATAGCAAGACCCCTCCCTTCACTGCTTCTACCAGACTCTTCCCATGTTATGGCACTTTCTCATGAAGCTGCAGGAGCTGCAATACCTCATAAGCTTGAAAGAACGCAGAGAAAATTTACAAAACTGTTGCCAGGAATTGAGGAGCTGAGTTACAGGGACTGGTTAAATAGATTAGGACTTCATTCTTTAGAATGCTAGGGAATAAGGGGAGATACGTCTTAGGCACATATATTTTGCTAGGGTGACTAAGACACTTGCACAGTACTGCATTTGTCAATGTGGAACAGAAAGCGAGTTATAAATCTGGTGGGAGCAAAATATGGTGTGAATGGTGAGAGTGGAGAATCATGGGAGGGGTGTGGGACAGGTGGCAGAGAAGGAGTGCCAAAGGCAGAGGTTGTGTGGATGCAAACACAACCAGCCCTGAGACACTGCGCACGGTCATTCAATTCCTAACAATTGGTTTATTTATCATTACAGAATGCCTCTCGTGCTTCCTGCTTGCACCCCTCTCCCTCCCCCTTTTCCCAATATGATTACCTTTTCTCTGTCCCCTTCCCACTCCCAGTCCACAGCAGAGACCCATATTAGAATCAGATTTATCATCACTCACATATGTCATGAATTTTTTTTTGCAGTAGTACATTGCAATATATAAAATTACTACAGCACTGTGCAAAAGTCATGGGTACACACACACACACATATATATACTATGACTTTTGCACAGTATTGTATACAAAATTATGAAGGATATAGATAGAGTGAAATGCATGCAGACTTTTCCTTCTCAGGTTGGGTGAGATTACAACTAGAGCTCATAGCTTTAGCGTTAAAGATAAAATAATTAAGGGGTAGCTAAGGGGGATCATCGTTGCAGTGTTTGGGGAGATTGTGGATGCGGGTTCAGTGGTAACATTTAAGGGAAATTTAGATAGATACGTGGATGGAAGAGGTGCAGATGAGTGTAGATGAAACTAGACAGAACAGCAGGCAGTTGCTGAGTAGAGGGGCTAAAGAGCTCATTTCCATACTGTGGCTCTCTATTACTCTACGACTGTGTGAATTAACCTTCTACTTCTTCTCTCCGCTCCATCCAGGGCACCCAAACAGTCCTTCCAGACTTTTACACTGCTTCACTTACCCTTCTTCCAGTCTGGTGTACAGAAGATTGTAGTCTTGTCTCCATGGGAGAAAGCAAGTGCTGGCTGGGTGATTGTGTTCCAGAGCACATACACCTAATCCGTAGGGTTGGTCCGGATGTAGACGGCACCCTTTTAGAAAGGAGGTGAGAGGAATTTTGTTGCCAGAGAGTGATGAATATGTGGAATTCATTGCTGCAAGCACCTGTGCAGGCCAAGTTTTTATGTATATTTAAAGCAAAGGTTGATAGATTCCTGATTGGTCGGGGCATCAAGGGATTCGACGAGAAGACAGGAGATTGGAGCTGAGATGAATAATTGATCAGCCATGATAAAATAGTGGAGTAGACTCAATGGGTCAAGTGTCCTAATTCTGCTCCTAAATCTTCTGGTCTTACGGTCTTAAGGATCTTTACCACTTTAGTCCTTCATCCCACTCTCAGTCTGATCTGCCATTGTATTGTTTTGTGTGTTGTTCCGCTGAGCGTGGTAGGCATGCTATGCTGGTGCTGGAATGTGTAGTATCATTTGTGGACTGCCCTCAGCACATCTTTGGGTGCATTGGTTGTTAATGGCAACAATGTATTTCACTGCATGTTTCAATGTACACGTGTAGAGTCATAGGGCACAACACCACAAAAACAGACCCTTTGGCCCATCTACTCCATGGCAAGCTATTATTCTGCTGAGATGCATTGACCTGCACCTGAAACATAGCCGTCCATACTCCTGGGGCCAAGCTGCCAGAATATTCCTGGATTTAGTTGCTTCAGGTGTGATAGAGTAGGAGGGGCCAGAGGAGGAGGTGTTGCATTGCTTGTCTGCGAAAATCTTATGGCGGTGCTTTGGAAGGATAGATTAGAGAGCTCCTCTAGGGAGGCTATTTGGGTGGAATTGAGGAATGGAAAGGGCGTAGTAACACTGATAGGAGTGTATTATAGGCCACCTAATGGGGAGCGTGAGTTGGAAGAGCAAATGTGTAAGGAGATAGCAGATATTTGTAGTAAACACAAGGTGGTGATTGTGGGAGATTTTAATTTTCCACACGTAGACTGGGAAGCTCATTCTGTAAAAGGGCTGGATGGTTTAGAGTTTGTGAAATGTGTGCAGGATAGTTTTTAGCAACAATACATAGAAGTACCGACTAGAGGTGGGGCAGTGTTGGATCTCCTGTTAGGGAATGCGATGGGTCAGCTGACAGATGTATGTGTTGGGGAGCACTTCGGGTCCAGTGACCACAATAGCATTAGCTTCAATATAATTATGGAGAAGGACAGGACAGGACCTAGAGTTGAGATTTTTGATTGGAGAAAGGCTAACTTTGAGGAGATGCGAAGGGATTTAGAGAGAGTGGATTGGGTCAAGTTGTTTTATGGGAAGGATGTAATAGAGAAATGGAGGTAATTTAAGGGTGAAATTATGAAGGTACAGAATCTTTATGTTCCTGTTAGGTTGAAAGGAAAGGTTAAAGGTTTGAAAGCACCATGGTTTTCAAGGGATATTAGAAATTTGGTTCAGAAAAAGAGGGATGTCTACAATAGATATAGGCAGCATGGAGTAAAGGAATTGCTCAAGGAATATAAAGAATGTAAAAGGAATCTTAAGAAAGAGATTAGAAAAGCTAAAAGAAGATACGAGGTTGGTTTGGCAAATAAGGTGAAAGTAAATCCGAAAGGTTTCTACAGTTATATTAAAAGCAAGAGGATAGTGAGGGATAAAATTGGCCCCTTAGAGAATCAGAGTGGTCAGCTATGTGTGGAACTGAAGGAGATGGGAGAGATTTTGAATGATTTCTTCTCTTCGGTATTCACTAAGGAGAAGGATATTGAATTGTCTAAGGTGTGGGAAACAAGTAAGGAAGTCATGGAACCTATGATGATTAAAGAGGTGGAAGTACTGGCGCTTTTAAGAAATTTAAAAGTGGATAAATCTCCCGGTCCCGACAGGATATTCCCCAGGACCTTGAGGGAAGTTTGTGTAGAAATAGCAGGAGCTCTGACGGAGATCTTTAAGATGTCATTAGAAACGGGGATTGTGCCGGAGGATTGGCGTATTGCTCATGTAGTTCCATTGTTTAAAAAGGGTTCTAGAAGTAAGCCTAGCAATTATAGACCTGTCAGTTTGACATCAGTGGTGGGTAAATTAATGGAAAGTATTCTTAGAGATAGTATTAATAATTATCTGGATAGACAGGATCTGATTAGGAGTAGCCAGCATGGATTTATGCGTGGAAGGTCATGTTTGACAAACCTGACTGAATTTTTTCAAGAAGTTACGAGGAATGTTGACGAGGGTAAGGCAGTGGATGTAGTCTATATGGACTTCAGCAAAGCCTTTGACAAAGTTCCACATGGAAGGTTAGTTAAGAAGGTTCAGTCGTTAGGTATTAATGCTGGAGTAATAAAATGGATTCAACAGTGGCTAGATGGGAGATGCCAGAGAGTAGTGGTGGATAATTGTTTATCGGGATGGAGGCCGGTGACTAGCGGGGTGCCTCAGAGATCTGTTTTGGGCCCAATGTTGTTTGTAATATACATAAATGATCTGGATGATGGGGTGGTAAATTGGATTAGTAAGTATGCCGATGATACTAAGGTAGGAGGTGTTGTGGATAATGAGGTGGGTTTTCAAAGCTTGCAGGGAGATTTATGCCAGTTAGAAGAATGGGCTGAACGTTGGCAGATGGAGTTTAATGCGGAGAAGTGTGAGGTTCTACATTTTGGCAGGAATAATCCAAATAGAACATACAGGGTAAATGGTAGGGCATTGAGGATTGCAGAGGAACAGAGAGATCTAGGAATAACACTGCTGAGTTCCCTGAAGGTGGAGTCTCATGTAGATAAGGTGGTGAAGAAGGCTTTTGGAATGCTGGCCTTTATAAATCAAAGCATTGAGTACAGAAGTTGGAATGTAATGTTAAAATTGTACAAGGCATTGGTAAGGCCAAATTTAGAATATTGTGTGCAGTTCTGGTCGAATTACAGTTCGAATTATAGGAAAGATATCAATAAATTAGATGATTTACTAGGATGTTACCTGGGTTTCAGCACTTAAGTTACAGAGAAAGGTTGAACAAGTTAGGTCTCTAGTCTCTATTCATTGGAGCGTAGAAGGTTGAGGGGGGATTTGATCGAGGTATTTAAAATTTTGAGAGGGATAGATAAAGTTGACGTGAATAGGCTGTTTCCATTGAGAGCAGGGGAGATTCAAACGAGAGGACATGATTTGAGAGTTAGGGGGCAGAAGTTTAAGGGAAACACAAGGGGGTATTTCTTTACTCAGAGAGTGATAGCTGTGTGGAATGAGCTTCCTGTAGAAGTAGTAGAGGCCAGTTCAGTTGTGTCATTTAAGGTAAAATTGGATAGGTATATGGACAGGAAATGAGTGGAGGGTTATGGGCTGAGTGCGGGTAGGTGGGACTAGGTGAGATTAAGAGGTCGGCACGGACTAGGAGGGCCGAGATGGCTTGTTTCCGTGCTGTGATTATTATATGGTTATATGTATTGCTTCATAAGCTTTCCTTTGGACTACACTGGTGAGGCTGAGGTCAAGAGGGTGATTTTGATGACTGGGCATCTTAGGATCTCCATACTTTCGGCCAGGCTTGTGATGATGATCATCATCCATTGTTCTTTGAGACAGATGGTTGCCAAACATATATCTTATTATAATACACATACACACACACACTCTCTCTCTCTCTCTCTCTCTCTCTCTCTCTCTCTCGTATATATAATTAAATAAGTAGTGCAAAAAAAGAGGAAACAAACTGAAAATAAAGTGAGGTAGTATAAGTGGGTTCATTGTCCATTCAGTGGGAAATAAACTGTTCCTACAACGTTGAGAGTGTGTCTTCAGGCTCCTGTAGCTCCTCCTTGATGGCAGCAATAAGAAGAGGGGATGTCCTTGGTAATGAGGGTCCTTAATGATGGCTGCAGCCTCTTTGAGGCATCACCTTTTGAAGTTGTCCTCGATGTTGGTGAGGATAGTGTCCACAAAGGAGCTGGCTGAGTTTACAGTTTTCTGCAGCTTCCTGATCCGGGGTAGTGTCCCCTAACCTATTTAACTTCTTCCTGTATCTCACATCCTGATGTTCTGTCAGTAACTTGTAAATGTTTTTGTACTCTTTATTGATAAATAAGTGAATCTGAATTTGAATTTGAGATGATGATCGGTGACAAGAAATAATAGGAAACTGAAGAACAGTGATCTTCACAGAAACCAAAGGTATTACAATTCCAAAACTTGCAGACACCTACTCACAAAATTAATTTATTCGATGGTGCACCACCTGATCAAACACATATACAGAAGTTCTGTTACATAATTATTAAATACTCCTTAAGGAACACCAGAATCTCCCTCCCCCACTATCTGTAATATTTACCAGGGGAGTTGTTGTAGGGTAACGTAATTGGGAGAAATGTACTTAATTAACAACCACTGACATTCAGTTAGGGTTCCAATTTAAGAGGCTGGAGACATTGTTACATAATGTTTTTCAGTGCGCTTTTGTGTTTAGGTTTTGGAGTTCAATGAAATGTGTTTGCAGGTTTGATTAAACATAGAACGCCTCACTTTGTTTATTTGTGAAAACCTACATTGGTGAACCTGATGTTCTAGGATGATTCCAGAGTGATTCAACATGTTGGCCAACGCAGTCGCTTTGAAACTTCCAGAGTTTTGGGAGAAAAATGCTGTTGCTTGGTTTGTAAAGCTGAGGCCCAGTTTGCTCTGCGAGAAATCACCACCAATAACACTGAATTCTACTACGTGGTAGCGTTGCTCAGCAATTCCATGGCTGCAAGAGTGGTGAGTCTCCTTGAACAGCCCCTGAACTCAATAAATACTGATTGCTTAGAAGTCACCTGTTATAGAGTTTTGAATGATCGGAGTCTGAGCGCATCAAACAGTTGATCTCCTTACCCAGTTTCGGCGATTCACAGTTCAAAGTACATTTATGATCAAAATATGTATACATTATACAACCTTTGAGATTAATTTCCTAACAGGCACCCATGAATCAAAAAAAACCCCCAAAAAATCCAATATATATGAAAAACGACTGCCTGACACCCAATGCACAGAGAATAAAATACTGCATCATGTCTATAAGAAAATAGCAGAATAAATTAACCCATAAAAAAGACCATCGAACACCCGACGTGCAATGAAAAAAAATACATCATGCAAAGAGTAACCACAAGGAAATAGTGTTTCTGAACTGAAGTTCACAAGAGAGTCCCACTGTTCAGTGCAGAGCTGTGTAAACGCAGTGTAGCAGTGATCTTAATCGGCCTGTTGCTCTCCTCAGACTTCAACATCCTGGCCTTTCTGATACCTTGACCTTTTCAAACTGGTCCAGTGCTTAACTTTCCATCTGAACACGTGGTTTTACTAATTCGAGCAGCAATCTGAACCAGCCTGTATCTCACCTTGGGCCTCCACATCCTGACCTTTTCAATTTGACCTGGCACATAAACCTCTGTCTGAACAATCTGAACAATGGATAGGCCAGACATTGCCACTTCGACTTGGCTTGTAAATTTCCACACACACATTTCCACTCAGTCACCTGTGGGGCCTGGACCCCATGGCACTGATTCGGGCCTGTGCCCGATCTTTCATGCTCTTCCAGCTCTCGGCAACAGGCCCACTGCCCTCACCTTGCCTCATTCTGTCACCTCGGATTGCCTCCAAGTCCGAAGGAAAATTACAGACTACTACTTGAGAGAATTGTTTGCCAGACAAAGTGTGGTTAACAAAGTACTTGGTTGTTTTCCTTGTTTCGTTAGACACCAGCCAGAAGTTGCAGAGGTTCACTGATGCTCTCTTAAATCCAAAGTGCTAGTACTTTGGAGCTAATGGACCACATGCTGTGTCTCTTGCGAAATTACCATCCTTGTCTGATTTTTAAAGAACTCTTCATGCAGCAAATGCCTGATCAAGATTGCATAGCCTTCGTTAATGCCCTTGTGAAGGACTATAGGGAGCTTGCTAAAATAGCTGATAGTCTACATTCAGCTGGGCAGCAGTGCATCATTCCTACTTCTATCTCTACCTCAATAAGCCCTGTTAGCAAGGCCCCCAACATAAGGATGCCTGTGGTTGCTAAACAAATGACGCCAGGCCTGTGCTTTTACCATGCTTGCTTTGGTAGGAACGTTAGGAACTGCCGACCGCCTTGCAGCCTTAACAGTGCCTGTGCATCAGGATACCAGAGGTCTTTGAACACAGTAGGTTCCAGCTGCCAGTGTTACCTACAGTTCATTAAGGATACCCTTTCAGGGTGACGCTTTCTGTGTGACATGGGTGCTCAAGTGAGTGTGCCACCAACATCGCCTATTGATGAGGAAACAAAGAGTAATGAAACTTCACTGGAGGCCACCAACAGTAGCAGGAACCACATCTATGGGACACAATGGGTGATGTTCTGCTTCAGTGGGTGACATTACACACAGGACTTTGCCCTGGCTAAAGTGGCTAGACCACTGTTCGGTGTAGATTTCCTGTGTGCTCAACGATCTTAAGATTGTGGATGTCAAGGCCATGGGGTCTCCTAGCAATGATTCTGTCATGTGCAGGCACCACAGCATGAGCAAACTTTCAGACCTCAGCAATCTCACGTTCTCCACTACTGTTGCCAATCTTGGGGCTGAGCACCACATTCCCACAACTGGCCCATGCACATGGACCCACAAAAGCTGGCAACCGTGAGGGCTGAGTCTGCCAGCCACTGGGACTTAACCCGCCATATGGTCCCTAGGTCCGATGGTGGATGACACCCATGTGGGGAATAATGACGCTTTAACAAGACCACCACAGCCCCCTATACCACCCACACCCCATGCCAATAGTCACCAGATCCCACACATCCAAGACTTTTCAGCAAGTTTAGCCGGAAAGTTAATTTTTTCCAAAGTCGATCTAGTTAGGGGCTACCATCAGGTGCCTATGTGCTTGGAGGACATTCCCTAAAATGGCTGTTTGGCCTCTCTGAGTTTCTATGTATGCCACTTGGACTCAAAAATGCAGCACAGACTTTCCAACTGCCGATGGACTCTGTATTAAAAGACTTAGATTTTCTATTTGTTTGCCTGAATGACATAATTATCACCAGTGCATCCATGTCCAAGCACGTATCACACCTCTGCACACTTTGAGCACTTAAGCTAACACAAGTTGATTATTAATCCTGCTAAATGCCAGTTTGGGTTGCCAACCATTGACTTTCTTGGCCATCTCCGCAGAAGGTGCAAAACCCCTTCCATTAGAAGTAGCCACTTTTAAGGACTTTCCACCACCCCACACAAAAAAACTACAGGAGTTTTTAGGTTTGGTAAATTTCTATCACCACTTCATTCCGTTAGCTGCTGATTCCCCTGTACAGTGCTCTTAACAGGCAATACCTCTAATTGAGTGCTTGACTGGTCAACAGATATGACCAAGGCAATTGATGATTCCAAACAAGATCTATTTAACATGACCCACTCCCCAACACACCCATAGCCATCACTATTGATGTCTCGGACTATGCTGTGGGTGCTGTGCATGAACGGCTGGTTGGAGATGTGTGGCAGGCACTCGCCCCTGTCAACTGGCAGCCCCGTCCCCCTCGAAAGTTTGTACAGCACGTCTGACCAAGAGTTTCTCAGTTTCTATCTGCCTGTCTGCCATTTTAGTTTTCTTCTAGAGGATCACCATTTCACAGCATTTGTTGGCCAAAAACCCCTTGTGCACACGATCGCCAAAATATCAGAGTCTTGGTCTACATGCCAGAAATGTGTCCTGACCTACATATCTGGGTTCAGAATGGATATACAACATATCAAGGGAAAAAATAGCATTCTGACCGATTGCCTGTCATGACTAGCCACTGAGGCCGTACACGTAGAGGTTGACAATGTGGCATGTTAGCTGACCACGTTACTGACCTAGAGGTCCAGGCTTATCAAACAGCAGTTATGGGTCTGCGGTTAGCTGACATTAAGTTCAGGAAAGCTAGGGATTTCTCTCCTGTTCGATGTCTCAGCCAGTCTCACTTGCCCCGTCATGCTCGCAAACTGGAGGCAGACTGTTCTCCACTCCATATGTGGCCTCGTGCATCCGGGCCAGAAGACCTCATAGAAATTGGATGCATTAAAGTTCATTTGGCTCAGCCTCAGAAAGGGCATGTGTGATTGGACTGCAGCCCGTGTGGAGTGCCAGTGGTCAAAAATTAACCATCATGTTCAGGCACCATTGGCACCTTTTGAGGTCCCTGAGTGACAGTTTAACTATGTCAATGTGGATTTTGTTGGTCCTCTTCCCCCATTCTGCAGTTTCACACACCTCCTTACCATGGTGGACTGTACTACCAGGTGGCCAGAGGTCATCCCAATAGCATCAAAGACGACTGCAGACATGGCTCGAGCATTCGTCAATACCTTGGTGGCTCTACTTGGCACCCAATCTGATATCTCTTCTTTCTGGGGCCCCCAATTCATTTTGGACCTCTGGGCTGCGATGGCCCAGATCTTCGGCATTAGTCTACGTCACGCGACAAGTTATCACCTGCAGTCCAATGGCCTTTGTGAGCAGTTTCACTCTCCTTAAAGGCTGCTCTGAGGGCTTCCCTGACTGATGATCGTTGGCATGATTGTCCCCCGTGGGTTATGCTGTGGCTCAGAACAGCTCCAAAAGAGGACCCGCCGTCATTCACTGCTGAGTTGATACACAGGCAGTCATAACGAGTGCCAGGTGATTTCATTCATGATGCCACCACCGCCTGGTCTGCTTCACAATGGCATTCCACCCTTTTCAGTAAATTCAATTCCTTTTCACCTATTCCTCCCTCCCATCACGGTGTACAGCACTCTTGGGTTGCTGTTGACCTACCATCTGTCTCCTTTGTTTTCGTGCACACAATCATCTCTTTTGCCATGGGGAGAAAAGACTTTTATTATAAATAAGAGGGGTAAACCTGAGTGTATTTTGGTACATAGCCTTAAACCAGCCCACCTAGTTTTGGAGTATTCCGTTGCCATGCCCCTTCCGTCACGACATGACCACAAGTGTGTTGGTGCACCTCTGGACAGCCAGAGGCACCTGCTCTTTCTCCATCCAGGACCTGAGCTATATGTTCACCTACATTGAGTTGGGGTTTCACTTTAAGAGGCTGGTCTGATGTGATGTTGTTATTATTTAAAGTTTTTTTTAGATAGGTTTTGGAGTACGATAAAATGTGTTATGGATTTCATTAAACATAAACAGTTCACTTCGTTTGATTTGTGAAACCTACATTGTATACAAAAGGCCTGAAGCATCGAGGATCTCAACCACCGTCCCATGATCTCTTTGACCCACCACCATGAGGAAGGAGGTACAGGAGCATCAAGACTCGACATCGTGGCTATCCTTCGAGGTTGACGATGATGGTCTTCATTCCGTTTCCACAGAGTGAAGACGCCTGTGCGTGTATTTGTTTAACGTGTAGTTGATGTTGCACTCCAAAAAGCACACGATACTTCACAAATCAACCAACTGATTCCAATGGCATGGAAATCACGACGATTGGAATTGATGGATTTGTTGCGGCCTTCATCTGCCTTCACAGCCATTGAGTTCGATGTAACTTGGTCCGCTTGTTCCACCGTTGAGGTCTTGGTTGGATTGTTCTTTGTCAGGGACCTCACCCTCAACCTTACCGCCATGGGTGACCCTACCAGGAGCATAGCTCCAGACGGCATTGCTCTCAGGATCTCAGGACCACACAAGCTTCTCCACCATGACAAGGTGACAATCCATGGAGAAGATCAAGATTAGGACTGTCAGACTGGGTAACAGCTTCTTCTCTCAGGCTGTGAAACCAATGAGTACTCTGCCACCAGTGAGATCTCGTCACTAGGACAATGAGCTGTTTGCTGTTTAATGTTTGCTTGTTACCTGTGCTGCTCACTACATGCAGTTTGAATTGTATTTTATCAACTCATTTAAGGGAATATTTAGTTCTATGTGCTGTGTGTGATATATGGTTTGTGGGTGCACTGTGGCCTGGAGGAAGGTTGTTCTGTTAGTTTATATATATGTGCAGGCAGTAGATAAAAACTTGAACTTGAACTTCGCCAAGAATCATAGAACATAGCATTGCAGCATTTTGTTCCTGCTAAATAATGTATTGAATTGCAGCGAGTACCAGTGTTAAAATTGGAAATTGTAACCTTGAAATTATTCATTGTTCGGAAGGAGGAGGGGCGTTGCATGAAATTGTTGCCATGGTAACTCTGAGTTCAATCAAAGCAAATAAATTGATTTTTTGTTTTATCTAAAAGGTGTTACATTGTGGAAGGGCATGGTATTTTATTCTTTATATCTGTCCTAATTAACTACTTTTTTTTATATTATTGACATTGGTGCAAAGAATACAAGGTTCTATTATAAAAGGCACACACAGAATCAAGAACAAAAGTTTATCTTCTGTAACTCTCTACTTGTTGAATGGCCTGGAAATTATAACAAAGAAAATGGTGCTGCTTGTTTTGAGGAAATAATTTCCTTTTCTGTATACCTTTAACAGTTTGGGCATTTCAAGTGGATCATTTTCAATCTTCTAAAAGGAAAAAAAAGGGGAACAAGAAATCAGCTTGCATTAATGTGTCTGTCAAATCATCCTAAAGTGGTTCACTACTGATAAGGTGCTTTATAAAGTCACATCACTGTTAAAATGTTGGAAATGCAGCAGCCATTTCTATATTGCAAACTCCTTCAGACATCAATGTGATCATGATCATTTTATCTTAAAGAGTCAGAGAATCATAGAGCAAAACAGGCCCTTTGGCCCATTTGGTCCATACCAGCATCCTCCTTGCTAGTCCCAGTTGCCTACGTTCAACCTATCACTCTCCAAGCTCCCCCCCCCCAACCCCCCACCACCCATCAAAAGCTTCCTAAGTGTTATAACTGTAGCTGCTACAGCCACTTTCTCTGTCAGGTCATCCCAGGTACTCACTGCCATCTTTTTTAATATAGGCCCTTGAAGAACCATTATTAGGCAGGAGAACTCTAGATTCTAGTTTCTGCAGTCCCTTACATCTCCAAATCCAACTATTTAATCTATAATTGTGGAGAGTCACAGACCTTATTTCTAAGAATACTTATACAACTTAATTTTTTCTTTATATTCTCCTTCATTCCTACAGTTCTGATTGAAAACCTGAGCCTCTTTACCTCCCTCTGCAACTGGATCCTCCACTTCCTAACTGGAAGACCACAATTTGTGCAAATCAGAAATAGCATCTCCATATCACTGACAATCCACACAGGCGCACCTCAGGGATGTGGGTTTAGCCCTCTACTCTACCCTCTCTTCGTCCATGCCTGTGTGGCTAGGCACAGTTCAAATGCCATCTATGAATTTGCTGATGACACAACTATTGTTGACAGGATTTCCTGTTAATGAGAAGGCGTGGAGGAGTGAGATATATCAACTAGTTGAATTGTGTCACAGTAACAACCATGCATGCACATCAGTCAGACGAAAGAACTGATTGTTAATTTCAGAAAGGGTAAGATGAAGGACTAGAAGTGAAAAGAGTGAGCAATTTCAAGTTCCTGATTGTCAATATCTCTGAGGATATATCCTGGTCCCAACATGTCAATGAACTACAAGGAAGGCACCACAGTGGCTAAATTTCATTAGGAGTTTGAGGAGATTTGGTATTAAATCAAAATCAAATTAAATCAAATGAAGTTTAATTAAAATTCAAACCCTACATATACACTGCTGAATGCTATAGCATTCCTCTGGGCCCAAGGTGCAAAACATTCAAAAATAGCGAGTAACGTAATTCAAAATATCAAGCCAACAAGCATATTTTCTCAAAATAAAAACATATATAGTCCAAAGTCATGAGTAACAATGTCCAGCAATTGATGCTACAGTCTCCTGGCAGCGTGTAAATGAACGCATTCCAGCCTGTCATTCCATCGCTCGAACACAGTGCAATGTCGACAGGAGAGGCCAAGTGCAGCCGAGCTTAATCCCGTTGTAGCGCTTCAATGGTCTGCATTGAAGGCAAGCCTGACGCTCGAGGTCCAGTTCTCATTATGACTGAGGCTACCACAGCTTCCATGTCAACTGGTATGTCACCAAAGATACTCGTAAGTTTCTACAGATGCACCGCGGAGAGCATGCTGACTGGTTGCATCACTGTCTGCTATGTGGGTTGGGGACTACTGCACAGGATCAAGATGAGCTGCAGAGAGGTATCAAAGTAGTCAGCTCTATCATGAGCACTAGCCTCTGTAATATCCAAGAATTATTTAATGAGCAATATGTCAAAAAGTTGTCATTTATTATTAAGGACCCCCAACACCCAGGGCTTGCCCCGTTCCCATTGCTACCATCAGGAAGGAGATACAGGAGCCTGAAGTCAGAAGCTGAGCCTGAAAGTACACATTGCACAACAACAAATTTCATGACATATGCCAGTGATATCAAACCTGATTCTGATACTTTTCTAGTCAATGAATAATCAGGTTATTTTCACATTATAAAAAAGTTATCAGTCATGACGATTATTCTTGCTGCTTTGAGACTTTCTCTGGAGTAACCACTACTCAATCGAAACTCATAGTCTTAATGCAAGCTCAATGCAAAAGTCTTAGGCACATATATATAGCTAGGGTGCCAATGTCTTTTGCTCAGTACTGTAGTAATTTCATGTCTTGCACTGTACTGCTGCCCCCCCAAAAAAAAAAACAAATTCCATGACATACGGAATGTGAGTGATGATAAACCCGATTCTGATATGGGTCTATGTTGTGGATGGTGAGTGGGAAGGGGGCAGACAGCTGGGAATAATGGTTGGGAAAAGAGGGAGGGGAAGGGGATGGTGGAAGAAGCACCAAAGAGACATTGTATAAAGGCTGATAAACAATTGTTTTGAATCAGATGACCTTGCCTGATTTCTCAGGGCTGAATATGTCTGCAACTGCACCACAACCCCCCCTCCTCTGTCCCTGGCACTCCTGCTCTGTCACCTGTCCCACACCTCTCTCACGGCACTCCACCCTTGCAATTCCCAACATCCTTTGCTCCATCCAGATTTACAAACTTGCTCTCCACTCTATGTTGACACATTCAGTACTGTGCAGAAGTCTTAGGCACCGAACTATATATACGCCTAAGAGCATTGTACAGTACAGTACATCAGCTGTTGAGACAAATGTGGGATAATTTTGTCCCTTGCTGTAGGAGTTACAAACCACCCTTCTGCTTCAAGAGATATTGAGGGAAGAGATGTCATGACAGACTGAACAGTACCAGATGGGCTTTGATTTTGCTCTTGACAACTGTAGACCATGGACAAATTCCAAACACAATCAAATTTAGCTCAGGGACACTGCGTCCTCCACTGAGGTCAATAAAGCATATGTTCTGAAGAGAAATGGGAAGCATTAAAAGAATACAGGACACATGGACCAGATGGATACCCTCAACTGCCCTCAGGGAAATGAGTGAGGAATGGATCACTCCAGCCAATTATTCGCAGGAGTCCCATTTGCACAGACATTTATCAGCTGGAGAGTATGGTTCATACAATGCTGACTCTTATATAAAAAAGCAAGACATCAGTTAGGAAACTTTAAATTAACTTGGCTAAGTTTGGCATCTGGAAATGTCCCTGAGCAACTCTGTGGAAGGAAGCAGCAAAAACAACTTTGGAATTGCTGGGTAATAGCTTTGCTGTCACCAATGGGCGATCACCTGGTGCTCAGCACCAAAATTTCATGAAGGTGATTCACAGCGAGACATCAGCAGTGGAAGTGGTATCTTGGCTAAAGTTATTTTTTAAATATATTAATATGAATCATAAAACTAATGCAACACTTAATGAAGCTGTTCAGACTTTTGGGAAATTTCTTCTCTTGGGCGGCCATGCATTTATCGAATATAGTCAGCTAGGATACTGGGTGTTTGAATTACGGATTTGAAGTACACAGGAGACGGGCGTGTGAGGAGAGAGTAGGAAGGTAGTGTTGAGAGCAGCCTGTGATAGGCCATGATTTACAGAGCAGGCTGGAGACTTATTTGTGGGGTCTTATGGACTCCTGCTTGTTAAGTTACTGTGAAGCTCCCAGGAAATTAGAAATGGGGTAAAAAGATTATGCAGACAACATATGAATATACACAACTTAACACAGACAACAGAATTTTGTTGAATTTATTGTCCGACTCTAATTACCTCTGCATTGATTGAAATTCAGAATCAGAATCAAGTTTATTATCACCAACATATGTTGTGTAATTTGCTGTTTTGTTGCAGCATAACAAGACATTAAAAATACTATTAATTTTTGATAGATAGCTGGATCGAGCAAATGAGGAATGGTGACATAATGCTCATGGGTTCATGGTCTGTTCAGAAATATGATGGCAGAGGGATAAATCTGGTCCTAAAAGCTGTTCTTGGTTATTCAAGCAAAATACTGGACCTGCATTAACACATGTGATGGCAGTAGATTGTAGTGAACTTGATAATTTTTAGAAATAAATGTATTCATTAAAGCCACAAATGTTTTTTTTAATTCTAAATTTATTTGCTTGATAATTTCTGATTTACTGCACTTAACAACCTTTAACATCTGCAGTTCTGGGTAGAGTTGACACCATTCAAAAATGAGGAAGGTCGCAAGTCGTTGTGAAAATTTATCTTCCACCCAATAAAAGTCAAACTCTGATTATCTGGGTATTAACTGCATTGCTATTTATAAGTCACTCTTGGTGCATTTGTTTTCCAAATCTACCACATTTGCCTTTTGAATCTAACATTTGCACCAGAGAAGGTGGTCTTGGTAAAGTTCTGCACTATTTTCTTATTTGAATCATGTCAACATTTAATATTATCACTTTTCCTCCACCTCCCCACCATTCTTTCTCTCCCTCTTATCTCCTTGTCTCTCCACTTCCCTAAACACAAGAGATTTTCCAGATACTGGAGCACCACGGTAGCTTAGTGGATGGTGCACTGTTCTTACAGCTTGGACCACTGGACTTCAGAGTTCAATTCCAGTGTCCTCTGCAAGGAATTAGTATGTCAATTCCACGAAATGTGTGGGTTTCCTTCCACAATTCAGTTAGTAGGTTAATCGGTCATTGTAAACTGTTCCATATTTAGGTTGGAGTTAAATCAGGGTTGTTGGGGGTGGCTGAAAGGCTGGAGGGGCTACTCTGTGCTGTATGGCTAAGTAAATAACGTCAATCTTGATCAACACACACAGAAATAATGCCAGAGGAACTCAGTGCGTTGATGCTGCCTGACCTGCTGAGGTCCTTGAGTATTTATTACCTCTATTTCCTTCCCTCCTCTGCCTCCCTTTCTCTTCCCCTGCCCCTCTCCCTCTCCCTGTCTCTTTCTCTCTTGCTCTCTTTCCTCTTCATTCCCACCAACTATGGGTGTTTCTGCTGAGTGTAAGCGTTTTGAATTTTGAGCTGGTCTAAAACGATATACCTGTGGTATAGCTGCACAGTGGAAAAACTTCCAGAATACAGAGTAGATTTGTACTCTTTAGGAGGCAGCAAAGTGGATGTTGGGCCAAGGAAAACATTCAAAATAAACACACGAGACTTTGCAGATTCTGAAAATCCAGAGCAAAATACATAAAATGCTGGAGGAACTCAGCAAGTCAGGAGCGGAATAAACAGTTGTCATTTTGGACCAAGACCCTTCATCAGGACTAGAAGGGAAGGGGGAAGATGCCAGAATAAAAAGGTAGGGGGAGGGGAAGGAGGACAAGGTGATAAATGAAGCTGGTTGGGTGGGGAAGAGTGTGAAGTAAGAAGTTTGGAGGCAATAGGTGGAAAAGGCAAAGTGCTGGAGAAGGTTAAATCATATAGGGGAGCAGAGCTGTCCATGGGAGAAAGGGCGGGAGGCAGAGCACAAGGACAAGGAAGAGGTGACAGGCAGGTGAAAGGAGAAGGTAGGAGGGCAGAGTAGGGAACAGAAGTAAGAGGGGAAAGGAAATTAATTACTGGAAGAAATCGATGTTCATGCAATCAGGTTGGAGGTTACCCAGATGGAATGAGGTGTTGTTCTTCCACCCTCAGAGTGGCCTCATTGTGGCAGATAAAAATTAAAATTGCTGTCCACCAGGAAGTTACACTTTTTGCGGATGGAGTGGAGGTGCTCAACAAAGCGATTTCCCCAATTTACATTCAGTCTCACTAATGTAGAGGAAGCCACATCGGGAGCATCAGATGCAGTAAATGACCCCACCAGATTCATAGGTGAAGTGTTGTCTCATCCGGAAGGACTGTTTGAGGCCCTGAATGGAGATGAGGGAAGAGGTGAATGGGCAGGTCTAGCACGTCTGTCACTTGCAGGGATAGGCGCCAGGAGGAAGATTAGTGGGGAGGGACAAATAGCCAAGGGGATCATAGAGGGAGCTTTCAGTTAGTGTAAATTATACTATACATTAAAATATCCTTTAATACTAGACAGAATTATACTACTCGGAAAATGTAGTTTTGGTATAGAAAATAATAGTAATCTACACTGTACAGAAAGTAAACCGCTTTAGTTTTAAGTTCCCAAACAAAATAAAAAGATACTTTCTTTCAAAAGGAATCTTGATAAAAGTTATGCCAGAGGGCATAGTTTTAAAGTGAGAGAGGAAATTCTAAAGATTTGCTAAACTAGCTATTTTTTGGCAGTGTTGGATGCTTGAAGTATGATACCAGGAGAGGTAGTGGAAGCAAATATGATATGTGAGGCGGCACAATAGCACAACAGTTAGTGCAATGCTTTTACAGCACCAAAAATCTTGCTTTAATTCAAGAGTGTGAGGTAATGTTACAGCTACATAAGACCTTGGTTAGACCCCACTTGGAGTATGGTGTTCAGTTCTGGTCACCTCACTACAGGAATGGTGTGGATACCATAGACAGCGTGCAACAAAGATTTATGAGGATGTTGCCTGGAATGGAGAGCATGCCTTATGAGAATAGGTTGAGTGAACTTGGCCTTTTCTCCTTGGAGTAATGGAGGATGAGAGGTGACCTGATAGAGGTGTATAAGATGATGAGAGGCATTGATAGTCAGAGGCTTTTTCCCAGGGCTGAAATGGCTAACATGAGTTTAAAGGTGCTTGGAAGTAGGTACAAGGGGAATGTCAGAGGTAAGTTTTTCACACACTGGTGGGTGCATGGAATGCATTGTCAGTGACAGTGATAGAGGTGGATAAAACAGGGTCTTTTAAGAGACTCTTAGATAGGTATATGGAGCTTGGAAAAGTAGAGAGCGATGCGGTAGGGTTATTCTAGGCACTTTCTAGAATAGGTTACTTGGTCAGCACAACATTATGGGCTGAAGGGCCTGTAATGTGCTGTACATTTCCATGTTCAACTCTGCTGTTCTCCCCGTAATCATGTGTGTTTGTTGTAGGGTGCCCACATTCCAACAACCAATGGGCTAGGAGGTGAATTGGTTAGATGGGTGTAATTTGATGGCACGTGCTCACTGGATTGTAAGGGCATATTGCTATGCTGTATCCTTTTTTGTAAAGAAAGAGCACCATTTAAAAGGCATTTAAATAGACATCCAAACACCCCCTGCCTGTACACATAAAAAACATATATAATCAATGGGACTTGATTAGATTGATGACCAGTGTATGAGGCTTTACTTTACTTGGCAGTGTAAGGAGATTTGCTATCCCATCAAAATCACTTAAATTTCTACAGCTGTACCATAGAGAGCATTCTGACTGGGTGCATCACTGACTGGAATAGAGGTTTGAATGCACGGGATTGCAAGAAGCTGCACAGCCCTTTCCACGACCAAGGACGTCTTGAGGTAGCATCGATCATTAAAGACCCTCACCATTGAGGATATCCTCTCTTACTACCTTCAAAGTAAATTTTATTATCTAAGTACATATAAGACACCATATACAACCCTAAGATTCATTTCCTTGTGGACATATTCAATAAATCTGTAGCATAATAACTATAACAGGATCAATGAAAGACAACCCAACTATGGTGTTCAACCAGAGTGCAAATGCAAAAAGAATAATAATAAGTAGATAAGCAATAAATATTGAGAATATGAGATGAAGAGTCCTTGAAAATGAGTCCATAGGTTGTGGAAGCTTTTCAATGATGGGACAAGTGAAGTTTGCCCCCTTTGGTTCAGGGGTAACAACTTCCTGAACTTGATGGTGTGAATACTGCAGCTTACACAGTCACGGAGGAGGTACAGAAGCCTGAAGATCTACACTCAGCAATTAAAACAGCTTTGCCCCCTTGCCGTCAGATTTCTGAACAGACTATTAACCCACAAACACTATTTCATTATTCCATCTTGTTTGCACTATTTATTTATTTTGTGGTTTATAATTGTCTTTGCACTATTCTTCTGCAACACAGATTTCCTGTCATAGTAACGGTAGTCATCAACCTGATTCTGATCATGGTTGGCACAGACACTGTGGGCTAACGAGTGTGCTCCTACGCTGCGCTTGAATCAGAACCTCCAGCATGTGTCATGAAACTTGTTGTTTGTGGCAGCAGCACTGTGCATTGCAATAAAAAACTGTAAATTACAAAATGAAATATGTATACTAAGTAGTGTAAAGAAGCACTGAGGTAGTGTACGTGGTTCAATGCCCATTCAGAGAACTAATGACAGTAGGGAAGATGCTATTGTTGAGAATGTTGAGTGTGTCTTCAGGCTCCCGTAACACCTCCTTGGTGGTAGCTTTGAGAAGAGGGGGGTTCTTAATGATGGATGCCATCTCTTGAGAAATTGTTTTTTGAAGGTTTCCCGGATGCTGGGGCAGCAAGTGCCCATGATGGAGCTGGCTGAGTTTACAACTTTCTGCAGCTTTTTCCGAACCTGTGCAGTGGCCCCTCCATATCAGAAGGTGATGCAACCAGTCAGGATGCTCTCCACTGCACATCTAAAATGTAGGCTCGAAACAGCCATAACCTATAGCAACAAACACGATGTTGGAGGGGCTCAACTCATCAGGCAGTGAGTAAGAAAAGAAAAGGGTTGGAGAGAAAGGAATCTGACAGGAGAGAACAGTAGACCATAGGCAAAAGGGAAGGAGAAGGGGACCTGAGCGGAGGTGATAGGTAGTTGAGAAGATTCAAGAGGCCAGAATGGGGAAGAGAAGAGGGAAAGGGGAGGGTTTTTTAACAGGAAGAATAAATTGATATTCATGCTATCATGTTGTAAGCTACCTAGACAAAATATAAGGTGTTGCTCCTTCAGTATGTGTGTGACCTCATTGTGGTATTGTGTATTCATAAGAAGGTTCCTGGCAGTCGAAGTAGGAACTCTCCTCCTGAGGAAGTGTTTTGGTGACTGTGAGGTGAGCTGTACATTTGAGGATAAAAGGATTTTGGGTGTGATGAGGTGGAGTGTAGATTCAAAGTGTGTGGTGTGAGCTTAATGGTGCTCCCAGCTTAAGGTAATTTTGTTTGTGCTGTAACTAGAGTTAGACTATTCGATGCCAATATTATATCTACAATATACAACAAACGGTTCCAAAGACTTGCTCTCCTGGAATCTTTGATGTGCCTGAAACTATTCACCTCCAAAATACCTCTTGTATTTCACCCCTCCTGCCCACCCCTGTTCTTTGTCTCTCTTAGGCACTTCCTTAGGCTTGTGTGTGATCCGTTCCTTTATCTTTCACTCTTACTCTGTGTTGGCTCTGTTGATTGCACCTCCACTGCTCCATCAGAGGTAGAAGTAGTTTCAGTCATATTTCAAAGGCTTGAAGGTCAGGCCAGCGGACGAGGTGTTTTACTGGCCTCCCACTGTTACTGGGTTTGTGAAGGACAACAGAAGGGCTTATTCCCAGTGTCCTGAATTCAAACTTTATTCCAACACAAATAGCATAATCTCCTTACAGCTCCCACTGTAAGATCAGTGTTCGATTCCTGCTTCTGTCTAGGAGTTTGTAGATGCTTTCCATGATCACATGGGTTTTCTCCAGGTGCACCAGTTTCCTCCCACAGTCCTGAGAGGTACGGTTGGTGTTAATGAATTGCGGGCATGTTTTGTTGCTGCTGGGAGCATGGTGACACTTGTGGGTTGCTCAGTATAATCACTGATTTGATTTGATGCAAACAATGAATTTGTGTATGTTTCAATGTGCATGTGACAATAAAGCTAATCTTATTGAAGCAGTAATGTCTTGGTTATACAGTCATGCAACACCAAAATGGCCCGTCTGACTCACTATCCATACTATGCACCCAACACCCTGTTTTGACCTTTCTACCCAACTTAATGGGTGTCAGGGTAGAGATACTTCTCTACCAAAGGAGGTGTAACCCACTTCCTTCCCTCGCTGTCCTGCAGGACACCCCTGTGCAAGGTGTAGGCCATGGTTAGCGCTCCCCCCCGATCAGAGTCATGTGAGGCCACGGGAGCAAGTGTTGGATGGTCGCATGAACAGCTGGCGCATATCATGAATGCTGGTAATGAGGCCACTAACTCCAGGCAGAGTAGTGATAATGGCTGGAGTCACCTGTCTTGTAAAGACACTGCTCAGAAGAAGGCAAGAGTGAAACACTTCTGTAGAAAAATTTGCTTAGAACAGACATGGTCAACCAAAGTCCATGATCACCTACATTTTATGACATGGCACATAAAAAAAATGAATGAACGCCTCTTAATGAAACAATGTTAACCATTTTACAGTCTTCTGAAACTTTACCAATGTATAACGATGAAGCAGATATCTCTACAATAGTTTGTTGTTTCTTCTCTAGCCTCCCACGTCCAAGGATGCACATAGTCAGGCTCTGGGGATTTATCCAACTTAATGTACTGTAAGGCTGCAAATATCTCCTCCCTGGTAGTATGAAAGTGCTCCAGAATATCTTCACTTCTTTCCTTTCCCTCTGAATAACAATGATTTTTCCTTCCATAAACAGGAGAAATAGTTCTCAAATATCCCAACAACCTCTGGTAAAAGATGTGATATCTCTGCTGATCACTAAGAGAACATACTGTTTTACTCTGGCCACCATTTTACTCTTGATAAAGCTATAGAACCTTTAAGGATTTTTCTTAACCTTGCCTGCCAGTTCCATCTCTTATCCTCTTTTTGCCCTCTTAATTTCTCTTGAGTATTCCTAACCTTTTCCTAGTCAAAGAATTTGCTCAAAACTGACCTCCTAAACCCAATATAAGCTCCCCCCCCTCTTTTTTTAACCATGGCCTCAATATTTCTTGTCAGTCAAAGTTCCCTACATTTTCTAGGTTTACCCTTCAGCCTAACATGAATATTCTGTTCCTGGGCACATGATATTGCATTTTTAAAAACCTCTCACTTGTCAATCATTCCTTTCCCTTCAGACAGGTTTGCCCAATCAACCACTGCATCCTGTCTAATTCCTCCAAAATTAGCCTTGCTCCTGGTTAGGACCCTAACCTCTGGAACTGTCTTATTTTTTTTTCCCATCTTAAAACCAATAATATTGCAGTAACTCAACAATGAACTCCCTAAATTCCACTTCCATTAGTTGCCCTATTTCATTCCTCAGAAGGATCTCTAGTATTCTACCCTCCCATGGAGGGAGCTCTATATATTGAATCTAATCTTGAACAAGTTCTTCCCATACTCTTCAGCACTGAACCATCTTAACCCATGGATAATAACACCATCTGTAAAGCCTTCAGTTCTCCCCTCCTGCAAATCGCTCACACAACAATAATAACTTTAACTGTATTTATATTGCCCCTTCAGTGTGGTAAAAATGCCAAGGCTCTTCCCATATCTCTTGGGTATCTCAGAGCAGACTGGAGGATGTGGCATCGATATGGGTAGATCTGCATAACACTAAGGGGCAGAAAACGCTGGTGGGAGCTGTGTACAGGCCACCTAACAGTAGTAGGGGGATGGCATTAAACAGGAAATTAGAAATGCGTGCAATAAAGGAACAGTAGTTAAAATGGGTGACTTCAATCTACATATAGATTGGATGAACCAAATTCGTAAGGATGCTGAGGAAAAGGATTTCTTGGAATGTATGCGGGATAGTTTTCTGAACCAACATGACAAGGAACCGACTAGAGAGCAGGCCATTCTAGATTGGGTATTGAGCAATGAGGAAGGGTTAGTTAGCAATTTTGTCATGCGAGGCCCCTTGGGTAAGAGTGACCAAAATATGGTGGAATTTTTCATTAAGATGGAGAGTGATATAGTTAATTCAGAAACAAAGGTTCTGAGCTTAAAGAAGGGTAACTCTGATGGTATGAGACGTGAATTAGCTAAGATAGACTGGCAAATGATACTTAAAGGGTTGACGGTGGATATGCAATGACAAGCATTTAAAGATCGCATGGATGAACTACAACAATTGTTCATCCCAGTTTGGCAAAAGAATAAACCAGGGAAGGTAGTGCACCCGTGGCTGACAAGGGAAATTAGGGATAGTATCAAGTCCAAAGAAGAAACATAAATTAGCAAAAAAAAAGCGGCATTCCCGAGGACTGGGAGAAATTCAGAGACCAGCAGAGGAGGACAAAAGGCTTAATTAGGAAAGGGAAGAAAGATTATGAGAGAAAGCTGGCAGCGAACATAAAAATTGACTGTAAAAGCTTTTATAGATACGTGAAAAGAAAAAGATTGGTCAAGACAAATGTAGGTCCTTTACAGTCAGAAACAGGTGAGTTGATCATAGGGAACAAAGACATGGCAGACCAATTGAATAACTACTTTGGTTCTGTCTTCACTAAGGAGGACATAAATAATCTTCCGGAAATAGTAAGGGACAGAAGGTTTAGTGAGATTGAGGAACTGAGGGAAATACATGATAGTAGGGAAGTGGTGTTAGGTAAATTGAAGGGATTAAAGGCAGATAAATCCCCAGGGCCAGATGGTCTGCATCCCAGAGTGCTTAAGGAAGTAGCCCAAGAAATAGTGGATGCATTAGTGATTTTTCAAAACTCCTTAGATTCTGGATTAGTTCCTGAGGATTGGACGGTGGCTAATGTAACCCCGCTTTTTAAAAAAGGAGGGAGAGAGAAACTGGGGAATTATAGACCGGTTAGTCTGACATCGGTGGTGGGGAAAATGCTAGAGTCGGTTATCAAAGATGTGATAACAGCACATTTGGAAAGAGGTGAAATCATTGGACAAAGTCAGTATGGATTTGTCAAAGGAAAATTGTGTCTGATGAATCTTATGGAATTTTTTGAAGATGTAACTAGTAGAGTGGATAGGGAAGAGCCAGTGGATGTGGTATATTTAGATTTTTAAAAGGCTTTTGACAAGGTCCCACACAGGAGATTAGTGTGCAAACTTAAAGCACACGGTATTGGGGTATGGTATTGATGTGGATAGAGAATTGATTGGCAGACTGGAAGCAAAGAGTGGGAGTAAACGGGACCTTTTCAGAATGGCAGGCAGTGACTAGTGGGGTACCGCAAGGCTCAGTGCTGGGACCCCAGTTGTTTACAATATATATTAATGATTTAGACGAGGGAATTAAATGCAGCATCTCCAGGTCTGCAGATGACACAAAGCTGGGTGGCAGTGGTAGCTGTGGGGAGGATGCTAAGAGGATGCAGGGTGACTTGGATAGGTTAGGTGAGTGGGCAAATTCATGGCAGGTGCAATTTAATGTGGATAAATGTGAGGTTATCCACTTTGGTTGCAAGAACCAAGAACAGGAAAACAGATTATTCTCTGATCGGTGGCCGATTAGGAAAAGGGGAGGTGCAACGTGAGTCATTGTACACCAGTCATTGAAGGTGGGCATGCAGGTACAGCAGGCGGTGAAAAAGGCAAATGGTATGTTGGCATTCATAGCAAAAGGATTTGAGTACAGGAGCAGAGAGATTCTACTACAGTTGTACAAGGCCTTGGTGAGACCACAGCTGGAGTATTGTATGCAGTTTTAGTCCCCTAATCTGAGGAAAGACATTCTTGTCATACCGGGAGTACAGAGAAGGTTCACCAAAATTGATTCCTGGGATGGCAGAATTGTCATATGAAGAAAGACTGGATCGACTAGGCTTATACTCACTGGAATTTAGAAGATTGAGGGGGGATCTTATTGAAACGTATAAAATTCTGAAGGGATTGGTCAGGCTAGATGCAGGAAGATTGTTTCCGATGTTGGGGAAGTTCAGAACGAGGGGTCACAGTTTAAGGATAAAGGGGAAGCCTTTTAGGACCCAGATGAGGAAAAACTTCTTCACACAGAGCGTTGTGAATCTGTGGAATTCTCTGCCACAGTAAACAGTTGAGGCCAGTTCATTGGCTATATTTAAGAGGAAGTTAAATATGGCCCTTGTGGCTAAAGGGATCGGGGGTATGGAGAGAAAGTAGGTACAGGGTTCTGAGTTGGATGATCAGCTATGATCATACTGAATGGCGGTGCAAGCTCGAAGGTCCAAATGGCCTACTCCTGCACCTATTTTCTATGTTTCATATACTTCCCAACACTGCATTCCTACTGACATTTCATTGCCCATTCTCCTTATCTGTCTAACTCCTTCCATAGCCTCTGTACTTTCTCAAAACCACCTGCCCCCCCAACTTACCTTCATACCTTTTGCAAACTTTGTAACAAATCCATCAATTCAATCATCAAAATGATTGACATAAAGTGCCTATAAAAATATTCACCCCCCCCCCCCGCCCCTCGCTAGGAAGTTTTCGTGTTTTATTGTTTTACAACATTTTTTAACATTGATTTAATTTGGCTTTTTGACACTGATCAACAGAAAAAGACTCTTTTGTGTTAAAGTGAAAACAGGTATCTCCAAAGTGATTGAAATTAGTTAGAAACATAAATCACAAAAGAATTCACTGCATAAGTATTCACCTATTCATCTATTCACCTTCTTTAAAATGACACACAAAATCATCACTGATGCAGCCAATTGGTATTAGAAGTCACATAAGTAGTTAAATGAAATCTGGTTTTAAAGACCTGTGTGCAGTCAAGGTGTTTCAATTTATACACCTGTATCTGGAAGGTCCAACTGCTGGTGAGTTAGTATCTTAGCAAAAACTACAACATGAGGACAAAAAAAAAATCACATCAAGTAAATCTGTAAAAAGATTATTGAAAAGGATGAGTCAGGAAATTGATACAAGAAAATTCCCAAGACTCTGAATATCCCTTGGAATACAGTTAAGTTCATTGTCAAGAAATGGAAAGAATATGGCACTGCTGTAAATCTGCCTAGAGCAGGCCATCCTCAAAAACTGCATGAGTGTGCAAAAAAGGACTAGGGAAGGAGGCCACCAGGAGACTATGATATCTCTGAGGAGTTACAAGCTTCAGTGGCTGAGATGGGAGAGAATGCACACACAACTGTTGCCCGGGTGCTTCACCAGTTGCAGCTTTATGGGAGAGTGGCAAAGAGAAAGCCACTGTTTGGAAAAAGTCAGAGTCCAGACCTGAATCCAATTGAGAATTTATGGTTGGACTTGAAGAGGGCTGTTCCACCATATTCCCCATGCAATCTGACAGAGCTTGAGTAGTTTTGTAAAGAAGAATGGGGAAAAATTGCAGTGTCCAGATGTGCAAAGCTCATAGAGACCTGTCCACACAGACTCAAGGCTGTAATTGCTGCCAAAGATGCATCTACTAAATACTGACTTGAAAAGGGTGAATATTTATGCAATCAATTATTTTGTGTTTTATATTTGTAATTAATTTTTATCACTTTGTAGAGATGTATCTCCACTTTGACATTAAAGTCTTTTTCTGTTGATCGTGTCAAAAAAGCCATATTAAATACACTGATACAATGTTGTAAAACAATGAAACATGGGAACTTCCAAGGGAGTAAATACTTTTTATAGGCACTGAATAATGTAAAAAGAATTGATCGCGACAGAGGCCTCTGTGGAACACCATTAGTCACTAGCATCCAATCAGAAAAGACTCCCTTTATGCACATTGCCTCCTTCCAATCAGCCACTGCTTTATCCATGCTAGAATCTTTCCCGTAATACCACAGGCTCATAGCTTGTTAAACAGCCTCATGTGTGGCAGCTGGTCAAAGGACTTCTGAAAATCCAAGTACATCTTATCAACCGAGTCTTCTTTATTCGTCCAGATTGTTATTACTTCAAATGATTCAAAAAAGTCTGTCAGGCAAAATAGTTTCCTTAAGGAAGCCATGATGACTAGGGCCTAATTTATCATATGCCTCCAAGAACCTCAAAAATACATCCTCAACCATTGACTCGAACATCTTCCCAACCACTCAAACTAACTGGCCTATAATTTCCTTTCTTCTGCCCCTCTTGCTTCTTGGAGTGACATTTGCTGTTTTCCAATCTTCTGGACAGAACCATTCCAGAATCTAGTGATTCTTGAAAGATCATTACTAATGCCTCCAAAATCTCTTCAGACTCCTCTTTCAGAACTTTGGAGAGTACACCATCTGGTTCAGTTGACTTAACATCCTTCAGTTTTCCAGTAACCTTACCTTCTCTCTAGTAATGGTCACTTCACACACTCATGACACCTGACATCTGGAGCTTCTGCTGTACTGCTAGAGTCTTCCACAGTGAAGTTTAGTGCAATATACTTATTCAGTTCATCCGCCATTTCATTGTCCCCCATTACTATCTCCCCAGCATTGTTTTTTATCAGTCTGATATCCATGCTTGCCTCTCTTTCACACTTAATGTATCTGAATAAACTTTTGGTATCATCTTTAATATTATTGGCTAGCTTATTTTAGTATTCCATCTTTACCTTCATGACATTTTTAGTTGCCTTCTTTTGGTATTTGAAAGCTTCCCAATTCTCTAACTTCCTGCTAATTTTTGTTCTATTATATGCCTTTTCTTTTGTTTTTATGTTGGCTTTGACTTCCCTTGTTGGCCATGCATTAAGTGGTTTTAGGGCACTTAGAATCAATGATAAAATAAGTAATAGTCAGCATGGATTCCCCAAGAGAAAATCTTGCCTAGCAGATCTTTTGGAATTCATTGAAGAAATAACAATCAGGGAAGACGAAGAAGAATTGGTTGATATTGTGTATTTGGATTTTCAGAAGGGCTTTGGCACCTTGTAATGAAAGCTGCTGAACAAGCTATTACAGGAAAGATTCTAGCATGGATAAATCAGTGGCTGATCAGCAGGAGGCAAAGAACAGGAATAAAGGGAGTCTTTGCTGGTGACTAGTAGTGTTCCACAGGAGTCTGTATTGGGACTGATTTTTTTTACATTAAGTAGTTAAATTAAATAAATAGTGCAAAACTAAAAATATAGTGAAGTTGTGTTCATAGGTTCAAGGTCTATTGCTGTATTTAATCTTGTACTGTTATAATGACCTGTGCAAGACATGTTTCTCACGGTATCTCTGCCCACCTGACAAAATTAAACCAATTTACCAACTGATGAATGGTGAAACAGGCTTGAAGATATGGATGTCTTGCTCTTCTCATAATTATTGTGATCATGTTTGGCAATGTCAGATTATCAACTAAACTATCAGTGGTAGTGATAATAAATTTTATTTCAACCTCTGAATATGGATGGTGATGACAATCGTCCTTGTTCATCTGAGATGCTGATATTCAACATTTTTTTTTACCACACTGTCTTGACAGTTTTGCCACTTGGAGAGTATTTATGAGTTAACTTCAGTGGGTATGGGGCAAGGCATAGAGGGGTGGCACCTCTGCTGCAGGGGCTTGTCATAAACAGGAGAAAATCTGCAGATGTTGGAAATCCAAGCAACACAGTGTTATGAAGGTGAAGCAACTCTGAGGGGCCGAAGGGTACAAAGTCGCCCCCTCCTTTTTGAGAATCGCAAGATCGCTATTATTTCGGGTCTGGGACCCAGGGAATGAGAGAGATACACATCATGAGAGAGGGAGACCCAGAATACACAAGGTTTGGAATGTGTCCTGACATCAGCGGAACAGAACCACTGATAACAGCCATTGTCTCTTGGAGACGGAATTGTGTATTGAGTACTGTACTATTCATTGAAACCCCTCAGGGGACAACCAGAGTGGTCTGGTTGAGGGATTGCATCATCCCAACCTGATTGACATCTGAGACCCCGTGAGTAAGGATAAAAGAGGGGTCTGGGGAACAACCTCTTTAGACGCACCAGGAGAAATGCTAGAAATCCAGTGACAGCGTTTAATAGCAAAAGCTGTTGGGGGCTCGTGTGCATCCTCCCTTTGCCTGGGGTGGCGATCTCACCACGGAAGAATGGTTTAGCTAAAGGAGAGGTTACACTTGAACGGCCACGACAATGAGACTGCTGACAGATGGAAATCATAAAGGAAAGCCGGCAAGTTTTTCTCCTAAATCTCTCTCTCTCTCTCTCTCTCCCCAACAATTACAACACAGCAGTCCCCAACAGCTGCAGCCTGTAGGAACTGAATGAACTATATATTTCCATCGGACAATACATTATCCCCTAGACAATGATAGAGCTTATTTCTTATTGATTATTATTATACCCGCACTTTTAGATTTAGTATTGATGACATATATTATCTGTATATTTGCATTGATATTATTTTTGTGTATTTTTACTAATAAATACTGTTAAAAATAGTATCATCAGACTTCAACGGATGTCTCTATCTTTGCTGGTAAGTGACCCAGTTACGGGGTTCGTAACAACGTTGGGGCTCATCCGGGATTTGATACCAAAATTGGAGGGCCAGTAAATCGGGCTTTTAAGTCCAACCTTGGATCTGGTTGCTTGGGTAACCAGACAGGAAACCAGCAAAGATGGACGTAGACAAATTCATAGAAAACCCGACTCTGGAGGCGCTAGAGGCTGCCACAAAGTCGGATTTGATAAATATTGCGAAAGGACTAAATCTCGCAGAGGTGAGGTTGTCAATGAAAAAGTGGGAGGTGCAGAGGGCCATAACTCAGTATTATATTGTGAAGAATGTGTTTTCAGCTGAGGTATTGGAAAATATCCCTGAAAAGGTACCAGCTAGGTACCTAGCTGGTAACGGCTCAGTTAGAGTTGGAGAATTAAGGTTGGAACATGAAATTAAATTAAAACAGCTGGAAGCAGCTGAAAAGGAGAAGGAAAGAGCCAAAAAGCAAAAGGAGCATTGCTAAAGGAGTTAGAGGTGAAAAGGGAGCAGGAAAGATCTGAAAAGCAGAGGGAGCATGAAATTGTTAAAACAGCTGGAAGCAGCTGAAAAAGAGAAGGAAAGAGCCGAAAAGGAGAGGGAGTATGAGGAGAAGGAGAAACAGAGGCAACATGAGCTGGACCTGGAGAAGTTCAGGCAAGAGCAAAGAGCTCAAGGGTCAGACCGAGAAGAGAGATTTAATGTTAGTAGGGCGTTTAGGCTAGTTCCTCCGT
Source organism: Hypanus sabinus (assembly GCF_030144855.1). Lineage (NCBI taxonomy): Eukaryota > Metazoa > Chordata > Chondrichthyes > Myliobatiformes > Dasyatidae > Hypanus > Hypanus sabinus. The sequence continues at coordinate 74,449,863 of NC_082722.1, read as the reverse complement.
TCGAGGAGACGGATGTTGATAGTTATTTCCTGCATTTTGAAAAGGTGGCAGTGAGTCAGAAGTGGCCCAGAGATCAGTGGGTGGTGTTGTTACAAAGTGTGTTAAAAGGGAAGGCAGAACGAGCATATGCGGCGTTGTCCATGGAGAGGAGGAGTCTGAGAATTATGAGGGAGTAAAGGAGGCCATTCTTCGGACCTATGAATTGGTACCTGAGGCCTATAGACAAACGTTCAGAAATGTTAAAAAAGGGTGGAATCAGACGTATGCAGAGTTTGCCTATGAGAAGGGTGTGCTCTTAGATCGTTGGTGTGCTGCAGAAATGGTGGAAGAAGATTTTCGGCGTTTAAGGGAGTTAATTCTGATTGAGGAATTTAAAGGTTGTGTTTCAGATGATATCTGGATGTATTTGAACGAGAAGCTGAATAAGTCCATCTCCGAATTTGCTAGGTTCGCAGATGAATATGCCCTAACCCACAAGACAAAGTTTTCCTCGAATAAGAGTTACCAGAAAGACTGAGGGAACGGTAGAGAAAGCCCATCGGCTGAGGCAGAGATCCAGCCGGGAGCTAGTGGTAAAAATAAGGAGGAGGAAAAGCAAGATGGCAGGAGGGGTCCTCGCTTGACCTATTTTAATTGTGGAAAGGTGGGTCATATTGCATCTAAGTGCTTTGCTCCGAGGAAGGAGACAGGAAAAGGGAAAGCAGCAGTCCCTACAGGATGTATTGTGTTGATCAGTAAATCGATGAGAAAGCCCCAGGTAGACAGAATACGAGAGGGGCCTGAGAAATTTATTTCAGAAGGAACCATGTCTGTGAAAGAGGGAGACACACCAGTTCCAGTGCGGATCTGGAGAGACACTGGAGCTGAGCTGTCATTGATTCGCAGTACAGTACTAGATTTTGGTCCCGAAACTGGAGAGGCAGCTTTGAGAGGCATAGGAAAAGGGACAGAAGCTGTGCCTTTGCATAGGATCATTATAAATTGTGAGCTGGTATCTGGACCAGTTGAAATAGGGGTGTGATCAGAATTTCCGAGAACTGACGTAGACATCCTTCTGGGTAACGATTTGGCTGGTGGGGAAGTTTGGTCGGCCATGGAGCTGACAAGCCAGCCTGTAAGTGTTGAGGACCAGCCCCTAGATTCCAAGATCTCTCCCGCATGCGCGACCACTTGCAGCATGTCGAGAAAGGCAGCTGAGAAAGAGGCCAGTATCGATTTGGCTGAGACATTTTTACTGACCCTGTACCAAGAGTGGTTAAAGAGTGGTAAAACAGAGAATAGGGAGGTGAAAGAGAGTACAGGAGAGGAGGTAGACCTACCTTTAGCCCGGAGGAAGTTTATAGAGGCACGGAGTAAAAATGAGAAACAGATAAGGCTGTTAGAAGATCCAGGGTCGGACATGGATGATCTGACTGGTTTGACAGAACTGTTTGAAGAAGTTGAAAATTTTAAAGGTGTTCCCGATAATGAAATGAGGGCAGTCCTAAATGAAAAGGATGCCATTACCTTGAAGAAGTCTGCTGGGTTGGCAGATGAGGTTGTTTCAGCCCGCGGGGTTGAGTTTACTCCGGAAGGGAGTTGCCCAGAGAGTAACTGGGAGGATCAGGGGAACTTAGAATTTGAAAAGGGGACAGGTATTGAAAGCCTGGAAGAGACAGATGTCCCATTTGAGTGTGTTCAAGATGTGGATGCACGTGGTACTGAACCTAGTAACAAAACTCAGGAAAAGTCTGAGGTATTTGATTCAGTTAAAAAGGAATGCTGTCCTTGTGGGTCAGATGGACTTGGTTTAGTGAAGAAAGGGTTAACCTTGGTACTAGTGGGAAGTGGGAATTTCCAGTTGTTTGTGTTCGAAGGTGTGTTAAAAGTTAGTGAGGAGATAAAGGGTGGTGAGGTGAATATTATTATTGAAGGGAAAGGGAAAAGTGTAGTTCCTAAATTGAATGAAGAAAATTTGAAGTCTGGATTGGTGTCAGAAGCAGTAACCAGGCTGAAGGGACAATGGCTTGTTAACACTGTGCCTGCGAATCAATTACAGGTTGATTTGGAATGTAAAGGTGCCCCAAGCACTATTGTTATTCAAGAACATGCTGTGAAGAGGCAGAATTTGAAATAATGTTTGGACAAAGAGGGATGGCTTGCAGATTTTAAACTGAAAACCAATAGAATGAAGGGTCCTGGAGATAACACTAACGACTTGCTTAAAAATAAAGAATTGTGTGGAAATTCAGCAAATGGGCTAAGTTTGGAAAACATTGTTGATAAGTTAACTTCTATGAAAGGAGCATGCAAAAGCCTATTGTTACGTATTCAGGCAACAATAAATATATGAGTTAGGCAAGGGTTTATATAACAAACAACACGTTTATTAAACACTGAAAACAAACCCCCCGAAAGTAAACAAACACTAACGTAACTGGAAATCAGCTGCTGTGCGGCAGCTTGAACAGTTCTTAAAGCAATGCAGCTCAAACAGTACTTAAAACGATGTTACAAAAACAGTTCTTTAAAGTAGTATTGCCAAATGTTCATTTAAAGGAGAGACTTTTTAAGACGATTTAAATTCTCTTTCACGTCGTTTTGCTTCAGTCCCCAAAGTCGAACTTTTTCCCACAAAGCATTTATGAAACGTCACGGCTTAAAGGCACTGACCTTTCCTTTATCACTGTCCTCAATCTTTTCTGCTATCCCACAGAGATTAACACGAGAACAATCAACAAATTCCTTCCAAATAAGGATTAAACAAGGTCAAACCTGTTTCACTGTCGAAAATTGATTCTCCTCGATCTTTAACTCCCGAACTCCGATCTTCACTCTCCACTGATTCTCAACTAGCAGTATTGTATAGAAACTGCTGGCAATGACCTTTTAAACTTTAGGCATTAGACAAAACTTCATCTTTCAACTAACCTGCGTCATCACATTAAATCATGCAGTGGCATGAAGTCAGCTTGGCAAATCCAGCCACGAACTGCCCCTCCTCACAGGGTGGGGTCTTCCTTTTATACCCTGTAAAAAAAAACCTGTCACATGATCTCTACTGGTGGGAAAATGACATCACTCCACCATCACAAGACCATTACCTCAAGTCTAGTATAGCTTCAACCCCAGTCACATGACAAGGGTACCACTGTCATGTGTCACGAGTACGTAACACTATTCCACACTGGTAGGCAAGTTAACCACGTGGGAGTTAACTGGAAAAGGGGTGAGGGTTGTCGAGATGCCACTTTAATTAACAGGATCCGGTTTTAAGGGATTTCGACAAAGCATGTAAATAATAAAGACAACCCCATGGAAGATTGACTGTTAAGTTTGAAAGTAAAATAAAGATTAGTATTTGCATGAACTTTTGTAATATACATGTAAGCTAAGATCACAACTCTTCGGTTGTGTTTTGCTGAAGAAAAGAAAAAAAAATAGGTGGTTATTAAATTGGAGTCTGATGCTACAGGAATTTATTAAGGTACAAGATATTAAGATATTAAAGGAAGTGACAATGTAATCACTAACTGTTTAGATGCTGAATTGAATGCATAACTGTATTACTCTGTAGTGAAAAAAAACTCTTTTGTATTGTGTTAGATTCTGAAATCCTGTAAGACTCTATTAATTAATTTTTACCTGTGGAAAAAATCCTAGAAGGAAGGGGGTGTTACGAAGGTGAAGCAACTCTGAGGGGCCAAAGGGTACAAAGTCACCCCCTCCTTTTTGAGAATCACAAGATCGCTATTATTTTGGGTCTGGGACCCAGGAAATGAGAGAGATACACATCAGGAGAGAGGGAGATGCAGAATACACAAGGTTTGGAATGTGTCCTGACATCAGCGGAATGGAACCACTGATAACAGCCATTGTCTCTCGGAGACGGAATTGTGTATTGAGTATTGTACTATTCATTGAAACCCCTCAGGGGACAACCAGAGTGGTCTGGTTGAGGGATTGCATCATCCCAACCTGATTGACATCTGAGACCCCGTGAGTAAGGATAAAAGAGGGGTCTGGGGAACAACCCCTTTAGACGCACCAGGAGAAACGCTAGAAATCCCGTGACAGCATGTAATAGCGAAAGCCGGTGGGGGCTCGTGTGCATCCTCCCTTTGCCTGGGGTGACGAGCTCACTATGGAAGAATGATTTAGCTAAAGGAGAGGTCATACTTGAACGGCCACGACAACGAGACACCTGACAGATCGAAATCATAAAGGAAAGCTGGCAAGTTTCTCTCCTAAATCTCTCTCTCTCTCTCCAACAATTGCAACACAGCGGTCCCCAACGGCTGCAGCCTGTAGGAACTGAACGAACTATATATTTCCATCGGACAATACATTATCCCCTAGACAACGATAGAGCTTATTTCTTATTGATTATTATTATACCCACACTTTTAGATTTAGTATTGATGACGTATATTATCTGTATATTTGCATTGATATTATTTTTGTGTATTTTTACTAATAAATACTGTTAAAAATAGTATCATCAGACTTCAACGGACGTCTCTATCTTTGCTGGTAAGTTACCCAGTTACGGGATTCGTAACAACAGAAAGAGTGCTGGAGGAACTCCCAGCAGGCCAGGCAGCATCTATGGAAAAGAGTAAACAATCTCTGTTTTGGGCCAAGACCCTCCATCAGAACTGGAGAAAAAAGACGAAAAGTCAGAGTGAGAAGTTGGGGGGGAGGGGAGGAAGAAATACAAGATAGCAGGTGAAAGGTGAAACTGGGAGAGGGGAGGGGTGAAGTAAAGAGTTAGGAAGTCAAATGGTGAAAGAGGCAAAGCCTAGAGAAGGGGGAATGTGATAAGAGAGAACAGAGGCCATTGAAGAAAGGGAAGGGGGAGGAGCATTTGAGGGAGTTGATGACTGGTAAGGTGAGGGGGGGGGACTGAGAATGGGGAATGGTGAAGGAAGGGAGGGCTGTTACTGGAAGTTCAAGAAATCGATGATCATGCCATCAGATTGGAGGCTACCCAAATGGAATATAAGGTGTTGCTCCTCCAACTTGAGTATGGCTTCACCATAGCAATAGAGCAATATAGCAATATGTCTGGTCTCACCATGTACAAAAGACCACACTGGAGCACCAGATTCATTAGATGATCCAAACAGACACACAAGTGAAGTGTTGCCTCAACTGAAAACACTGTTTGTGGCCCTGAATGGTGATTTGGGGGCAGGTGTAGCATTTGCTCTGCTTGCAAGGATAAGTGTCAGGAGGGAGATCAGTGGGGAAGGAATATAGGACAAGGGAGTCACATAGGGAGATATCCCTGTACAAAGCAGCAAGTGGGAGATGGTGGAAATTACAGAGAATTATGTGCTGGAAGCAGAGGCGGATAGGGTAGTAGGTGAAGATGAGAGAATCCCTAACCCTGGTGGGGTGGTAGAAGGATGGGATGAGGGCAGAAATAGCTGAAATGGAAGTGATGCAGGTGAGGGCAGTGATAATGCTGGAGGAATGGAATCCCCTTTCTTTGAAGGAGGAGGACATTTCCCTAGTTCTGGAATGAAAAGTCGCATTCTGAGAGCAGCTGGAGTGGAGATGGAGGATTTTGAGAAGGGGATGGCATTTTTTTACAAATAACAAGTTGGAAAGAGGTATAGTCAGTAGGTAAGCCTTCTCCAGGGATCAAGAAGGGGGAGGGTTAGTTAAGGGGTCAGATAGGCGATTCTGTGGACGCGTTCAGTAGACCCGGATGGTAGTTTGCCTCCCTGGTGCCAGGGTTCGGGATGTTTCTGATTGCGTCCAAGATATCCTGAAGTGGGAGGATGAGGAGCCAGAGGCCATGGTTCATATAGGTACCAGTGACATAAGTAGGCAAAGGGATGAGGTCCTGAAAGGAGAATATAGGGAGTTAGGAAGGCAATTGAGAAGAAGGACCACAAAGGTAGTAATCTTGGGATTACTGCCTATGCCACGTGACAGTGAGAGTAGGAATGGAATGAGGTGGAGGATAAATGCGTGGTTGAGGGATTGGAGCTGGGGACAGGGATTCAAGTTTCTGGATCATTGGAACCTCTTTTGGGGCAGGTGTGACCTGTACAAAAAGGACTGGTTACACTTGAATCCTAGGGGGACCAATATCCTGGCGGGGAGATTTGCTAAGGCTACTGGGTAGACTTTAAACTAGAATGGTTGGGGGGTGGGAATCAATTTGAAGAGACTAGGGGAGAGGAGGTTAGTTCACAAACAGAGAAAGCTAGTAGACAGTGTGTGAGGGAGGATAGGCAGATGAAAGAGAAGGGGAGCACTCAGACAGAAGATGTAGGGGAGAAGGAAGAAAAAAATAATAAAGTTGATCGCATCATTAGGGATAAACAGAGAGGAAGAAGTGGAAAGTTTCTCAGATGCATCTATTTTAATGCTAGGAGCATTGTAAGAAAGGTGGATGAGCTTAGAGCATGGATTGATACCTGGAAATATGATGTTGTAGCTATTAGTGAAACATAGTTGCAGGAGGAGTGTGATTGGCAACTAAATATTCCTGGATTTCGTTGCTTCAGGTGTGATAGAATCGGAGGGGCAAGAGGAGGAGTTGTTGCATTGCTTGTCCGAGAAAATATTACAGCAGTACTTTGGAAGGATAGATTAGAGGGCTCATCCAGGGAGACTATTTGGATGGAATTGAGGAATGGGAAATGTGTAGTAACACTTATAGGGGTGTATTATAGACCACCTAATGGGGAGCGAGAATTGGAGGAGCAAATTTATAAGGAGATAGCAGATATTTGTAGTAAGCAAAAGGTTATGATTCTGGGAGATTTTAGTTTTCCACATGTAGACTGGGAAGCCCATTCTGTAAAAGGGCTGGATAGTTTGGAGTTTGTAAAATGTGTACAGGATAGTTTTTTGCAGCAATACATAGAGGTACTGACTAGAGAAGGGGCAGTTTTGGTTCTCCTGTTAGGGAATGAGATAGGTCAGGTGACGGACGTATGTGTTGGGGAGCACTTTGGGACCTAATACCATTAGTTTCAGTATAATTATGGAGGAGGATAGGACTGGACCCAGGGTTGAGATTTTTGATTGGAGAAAGGCTAACTTTGAGGTGATGCGAAAGGAAGCAGCACTAATGCAATTGTTAATATAGTGCAGGAAAAATTGGGCAGTGATACCAGTGTAGACTTGGAACATAGACTGTTCCAAGAAGCCAACAAAAAGACAGGCATTGCTGGGACCCATGCAAATACCCATGGCTATAACTTTTGTTTGAAGAAAGTGGGAGGAGCCAAAGGAGAAATTATTGTAAGGACAATTTCCACCAGATAGAGGAGATTGGTGGTGGAGGGGAGCTGGTTGGATTTGGAATCTAGAAAGAAACAGGGAGCTTTGATGTCTTCTTGATGGGGTTTGGAGGTCTATAGGGACAGGACATCCATAGTGAAAATAAGATGACTGGGGCCAGATAACTTGAAATCATTGAAAATATCAAGGGCATGTGAAGTATCATAGATATAGGGGGGAACGGACTGAACTGGGGGAAAAAATTGAGTCGAGGTATGCAGATGTAAGTTTAGTAGGGCAGGAACAAGCAGAAACAATGTGTTTACCAGGACAGATGGGTTTGTGGATCTTGGGTAGGAGGTAGAAATGGAAGGTGCAGGGTAAAGGAACTGGGGTTGATGGCAGTGGATAGGAAATCCCTAGTGTTATCAAGGTCAGTGTTGGTGTGAGAGACAATGGCCTGGTGCTCCTTAGTGGGGTCCAGTTCAAGGGGTAATTAAGAGGTATCTGATAGTTGTCGCCTGGCCTCAGCAAGGTAGAGGTGAGTCTGCCAGACTACTACAGCACTCCCCTTATATGAGGGCTTGATGGTAAGGTTAGTGCAGACAGAGTATAAAGCAGTGTGTTCAGAAGGATTGAGGTTGGAATGAGAGGTGAAGTCAAGATAGTTGATGTCTTGTTGGCAGTTAGCAATGGAAACATCCACAGCTTGTTCTGGTTCAGTAGAGTCCTTTAGTGAAGGAAATTTACAGCACCATTCATATCTCTAGTCTCATACCCAGTGTGGTGATTATCTGTCATGACTGGCGATGACAGGAGACCTGTCTGGGAGAGTTTTTAAAGTGGAAAAGCCATTGCACTGGGGAAGTTTAACTCTCTTGACCTCAGAAGTCTGCGTCCAGTGGTACAAACAAGCATCACAAACTGGGGTCTTCCTTGGTTGCAGTGGATGACCATGACGTCTTCCATGCCTTGCGTTGGCCTTCACTCTCTATGGAGCTTTGCAGTATCTGCCTGTTTGATTTCACTGTAGATCTCATCAGTCCAGTCCACCAGAGCTGACTTCACATGCTGGCACAGGAACATCCCCATCCTCATCAGGGTACACGATCACCAGCTACCCATACCTGGTTTAGCCTGACTGTCGAAGCCATGTACCGGTGCGTGGCTGCTGTTGCATGCAAACAACTACTTGGAGCCACAGGTGAGAGCTGAGAGTCCACTGGGGACAAAAGGTGAGTGAGCTGCCCTAAAATGGACATGACAAACCCCCTGTGCAACCTCCAAATCTGGCTCCAGCATGGAACAACACCTTCTCACCAGGACTTCACACACTGCCACTGGAACCCCAGTACCCCCTTCCTCCACCAGCACTCTGCATTCACATGTCTCTTAGGTCCCACCACCATCTCTCGGATCTTCAGAGACTCCATCTTCCTTTCATCCCACCTTCCCTGAGCATTAAACCTCCACTCTCCAAAGACAATACCAACCCCCTTCTCCCCTCTGATCCCAGCTCTCATCCGTGCCAGGTCTTCACACTTCCCTCTGACCTTCCCCTTTCTGAGGCAGAACAATCCATCCTCAGTGATGGCCTCACCTTTGTCCCCTTGTGCCCACACCTCAGTGAGTTTTACACCCACCATGAAGCTTGAGCTCCGCTTCCGCATCTGCCTCCGTACCTACTTCTTTGGCCAAAGCTCTCCACTCCTCACTGATAACCCAATCTCCTGTCTTCAACCCTCCTCCTTTTCTGGACATCCACTCTGGTCTTCAGTTTGTTGTTGTGACAGCAGTACAGGTCAAGTACAAAATTACAATAAATACTGAGGGTAAATAGTACAAAAGCAAAAATAACCAGGTAGTGTTCATGGGCTGTTGAGAAATCTGTTGAAGGAAGGGAAGAAACTGTTCCTGAATCATTAAGTGCAGTTTGTTAGGCTTCTGTACCTCCTCCCTGATGGTAGTAACAAAGGAGGCATGTTTTGGATGGTGAGGGTTATTAATGATGGATGATGCCTTTTTGAGGCACTGCATCTTGAGAATGTTCTCAGTGGCAGGGAGGGTTGTACCTGTGCAGCTGTCTGAGTCCATAACCCTGTGTAGCCTCTTGTGATTAAATACATTCAAGCCTCCTTACCTGAACAGTAGAGGTGAAGGGAGAATGCGACAGAGCTACATAAAATTATCAAAAGCGGTGGAAAGAACAAATGGCTAAAAATCCTTTTCCTATAATCAAGTTGTCAAAGACACTGGTTTACGGTGAGAGGTAGAGATTAGAATCGACTGAGAGTCACTGAAGAAATGGTGCATCCAGGTTGTCTCTCAGAATTTAAGAAGCATTTTGATAGTAGAGAAAGCCACATTTAACATGAGTAAATGATATTAGAGCAAGTACAATGGGGAACATGGATCCAGTGGGCTGAATGGTTTGTATCAACATCTGGATGACTCTGTGCCTCATCATGTAATGCATTGTCGAGCAAATTCTGACTGACAACCACATTTCAACCGTTACACAGCTTGGGGTTATTACTTTCAGACAAGTCTAAAGATAGAGGGGTGGAAAAATCCTAGGAAGTGAACAGTGCTGACATATGTCAAGAAATCCATTGACAGGGTGGCACAGCAGAGTAGCAGTTAGCACACTTGTTTTACAGCCCCAACATTCTCGAAACTGGGTTCAATTCCTGGTGCTGTCTCTGTAGGAAATTTAGACATTCCCCCCATGGCTATGTGGGTTTCCTCTGGGTGCTTTGATTTCCTCCCACATTCCAAAGATGTACAGTTAGGGTTAATAAATTGTGGATATTCAATTTTGGTTCTTGATGCATGGGCAGCACTTATGGGCTGTACCTGGCATACTCCAGGCTGATTGAATTTGATGCAAATGCTGCACTTCACTCCTTAGCTTTGACACGTACATCAAATCTCATTTCTCTTTTTCTTCTCACAATGAGATCAATATAACACACACAAAATGCTGAAGCATCAACAGGCCAGGTAGTATCAATGGAATGAAATAAAATTTCAATGTTACTGGTCTTTTATCAGGACTGGAAAGGAATGGGGGAAGATCATTGGCCATCCAATCATCTAGATCAGAGAACCTATTCTGTAAAGGTCAAAACTCTGTTAGAAAATAATTACTTTTAAATAAGATTTCTTGTGTTTTATTTAAAAGGTATGGTTATCAGTGGTAAAACAGGGATTACTGCTCATTTTCATTGGCTCTGAAACTCAGCCGCTTCAGATGGCCAATGAGACAATCCCGACGGTTAGCGCAACACTTTACAAAACAGGAGACCAGGGATCAATTCCCACCACTGCCTGTAAAGTGTTTGCTCATTCTCCCTGTGACCACATGGTTTTCCTTTGGGTGGTCTGGTTTCCTCCCACAGTCCAACGACCTACTGGTTGGTAGGTTAATTGGTCATTGTAAATTGTCCTCTGCTAAAGGTAGGATTAAATTGGGGGATTGCTGTGAGGCATGGCTCAACGGGCCAGAAAGGCCTATTCAGTGCTTTGTCTCAATAAATAAATCAGTCAATAGCAAGGAGTCACATAGACGGGGCCAGGTGGGGACAGAAGGTTTCTGTTGGTGAAACAGGTGGGATTTAGCAGCTCAGTAGTTTCACAGTTACTATGCTCATATTATTCCAAGTGTATTTAATTAGTTTGCGTATTTAATAAGTTGAATTTAACTTCCCCCACCTGCTGTGAAGGGAATTGAAATCACACCTCTAGGATTAACTGTCTCGGTATCAGTGTACATACCCAGGAAATTAACCACAATTTATCACAGCTGCTGAGACCTATAAATAGCACAGAAGTTTGCTCCTGTGTTTGATGTTTCATCTGTGCCTTTTTCACTCTCCTCTCAATGGTTTTGGTGTATTGACAAGTTTTACAATCAAATATCTGGACTGGAATTAAATAGATAACCTAAATTCTAACCCTCACTTCATGTGCTGGGGTCAAAATATGTGAGAAGTAAGGAACGTTTTAGCCTCTTCACAAAAAGAATGTGCCCATTTATGAAACAGTGCAGCATTTAACTGGCCATCTGGCCCACAATGTTAGACCGACTCATACAAACCTACTCCATGAACAATCTAACGCTTCTTTCCTACTAGCAGGGGCAGGTGCTTTGATGCCAAAACTTTTTAGCTGTCTACTCCCATCGACCTTCACTGGGACCATGGCCCTCTATACCCCTACCATCCACATAACTTTCCAAACTTCTCTTAAATAAAGTCTGCATTCACCACTTGTGCTGGCAGCTCATTCCATACAAACACAGCCCTCTGAATGAAGACGTTCCCCCTCATGTTCCCCTTAATCTTCTCACCTTTCACTGTTAACCTATGACCTATGGTTTTAGTCCCACCCAATCCCAATGGAAAAGCCTGCCTACATTTACCCTTTCTATACCCTTCATAATTTTGTATACCTCTATCAAATCTCCTCTCAATCTTCTACATTCTAAAGAAAACTGTCCTCACCTATTCAATCTTTCTTTGTAACTCTGGTCCTCAGGTCCTCCAGACCCAGCACCATTCTTGTAAATTTTCTCTGTACTCTTTGAACCTTGTTTACTTTTTTCCTGTAAGTAAGTGACTAAAACTGCAAACAACCCTCATCAATATTTATACAACTTCGACATAACATCCCCATCTCCTGTACTCAGTACTTTGATTTATGAAGGCCAATGTGCCATGACCCTCTCTACCTGTGACACTACTTTCAATAAATTATGTACCTGTATTACCAGATCCGTTAGTCCTACTACACTCTTCCAGTACACTACCATTCACTGTGTAAGATCTATCCAACCAATGTGCAAAACATCACAGTTATTTGCATTAAATTCCATCTGCCAGATACCGCATCCCATAATCTTCCATTTTTTCATGCATGTACCTATCCAAGAATCTCTTAAATGTCCCTGTTGTATCTGCTTCTACCTCTACTTTTGGTAGTGCATTCCAGGCATCGAGTGTTCTCTTTTTAAAAAATATAATAAAAGGCTGCTTTGACACTCCTTAAACATTTCTACCCTCCATTTTAAATGGAGGTCCTCTTGTATTGATCAGTGCTGCCCTTGGAAAGTGATGCTGGCTGTCCACTCTATGCATTTCAGTCTTGTACATCTCTATCAAGTTGCCTCTTCATCTCCCTTGCTCTAAAAAGGAAATTAGACCGTATCCTGCTCAAGCTCCCCTAATGAGGCATGTTCTCTCCTTTGCCACCTCTTTAAACTTTCAACGTACTTTCAATATTGATCGGTGAATCAAGCGTCTATCTCAAGCAACACCGAACAAATTGCTGGAAAATCTCACAGGTCAGGCAGTATCTATGGAAGTGAGGAAACAGTCAACATATTGGGCCGAGGCCCTTCTTCAGGACTGGAAAGGGAGAGATGCCAGCATAAAAAAAATAGCGGGAGGGGAAGGAGGATAGTTAGGTAAAAGGTGAACCAGGTGGGTCGGGAAGTAGTTTGCTGGAGAGAAAGGAATCTGATAAGAGAGGAGAGTAGGAGAAAAAGGAAGGAGCGGGATCCTGGGGGAGGTGATAGGCAGGTGAGAAGAGGTAAGAGCCCAGAGTGGAAGGGGAAATTATTTTTTAACAGGCCAAAGAAACCAATATTCATGCAGTCAGGTTGGAGATTATTTTAATCCTGTTTCAAGTTCAAAGTAAATTTTATGATCAAAGTATACAGCCATATACAACCCTGAGATCTACAGTCTAGAGAATAGTAACCATAACAGAAACAATGAAAGACCACCCAAATGGGTATTCAACCAGAGTGCAGAATACAACAAGCTGTCCAATACAAAAAAAAGAACTGATAATAAATAAACAACAAATGTTGAGAATTTTAGATGAAGAGTCCTTGAAGGTGATTCAATTGGTTGTGAGGACACTTCAATGATGGGGCAACTGAAGCTAAGTGAGTTATCCCCTTTGATTCAAGATCCTGATAGTTGAGGGATAGTAACTGTTCCTGAACATGGTGGTGCGGATCCTGAGGCTCCTGGACATTCACCTTGATGGCAAGAGTGAGAGCATGTCCCGTGTGGTGAGAGTCCCTGACAATGTGCTCAGTGGTGGGAAGGACTTTATCCATGATGGACTGGGTGGTATCCATTACTTTTTGTAGGATTTTCCGCTGGTGGCCATTGGTCTTTCCATACCAGGCTGTGATGCAGCCAATCAACATATCCTCCATTACACATCTATAAAACAGGTACAAGGACACAGGAACTCCTGAAGCATGCTCTAAATTCAATATGATCATCGGTGATCTGTATACTAGACTCTCTCCCACCTCTGTTTCATATCCTATCAGCTCTTAATCTCCTGATCATTAAAAGGTCCACTTTATATTCATTCATTAATCCAGACTCTGGGTAGAGAATTCCAGAAAATCTCCACCCTCTGCAAGACGACATTTCTATGTACCTCTGTTTTAAATGACCAGCCCTTTACTGTAAAATTTTCTCCTTATTTGAGGCTGTCTGACTTGTGAAAGTGTTATTTAAATTATTCTACTTTTTTTCACTTTGTTCAGAAATTCATTGCTTTGCTAATATGTTGTGTAATACTATAATATGTAGAAGCGGAATTAAACCATTTGGTGGGACCTTATTTGCCTTTTGATCATGACTGATTATTTTATTTTCCCACTGAACACATTTCTCCTGCCTTCTCCCCATAATCCTTGACTTCCTTACCAACCAAGAACAGAACAGCCTCTGCTTTAATTATAGCCAATAACTTAACAGCTGCCTATGTCAGAGAATACCACAGATTCTCTGCCATCTGGATAAAGAAATTCATCCTCATCTCTGCATTAAAGGAAAATATTGGCAGAACAGAGCATTTATGACAACCCTGCAGGATGGAAAAGGCTGTTTACTTCAACTGGAATACATAGTTATACCATGTTTTGAAGAGCCCAAGGGCATCCCATTTGTTCTCCATATGAACTTTCTCCCCTTAAACAGAGAGGCACGGGACTGCGATCTGGAGCAACGCACAAAACGTTGGAGGATCTCAATGGGTCGGGGGAGCATCTCCAATCTATGAATTAGATTAGATTAGAATAGCATCTTCAAGTTTGCAGATGACACGAAGCTGGGCGGCGGTGTTATCTGTGAGGAGGATGCTAAGAGGATGCAGGGTGATTTGGATAGGTTAGGTGAGTGGGTAAATTCATGGCAGATGCAATTTAATGTGGATAAATGTGAGGTTATCCACTTTGTTTGCAAGAACAGGAAAACAGATTATTATCTGACCAGTGGCCGACTAGGAAAAGGGGAGATGCAACGAGACCTGGGTGTCATTGTACACCAATCATTGAAGGTGGGCATGCAGGTACAGCAGGCGGTGAAAAAGGCAAATGGTATGTTGGCATTCATAGCAAAAGGATTTGAGTACAGGAGCAGTGAGGTTCTACCGCAATTGTACAAGGCCTTGGTGAGAACGCACCTAGAATATTGTGTGCAGTTTTGGTCCCCTAATCTGAGGAAAGACATTCTTGCCATAGAGGAAGTACAAAGAAGGTTCACCAGATTGATTCCTGGGATGGCAGGACTTTCATATGAAGAAAGTCTGGATCGACTAGGCTTATACTCACTGGAATTTAGAAGATTGAGGGGGGATCTTATTGAAACGTATAAAATTCTAAAGGGATTGGTCAGGCTAGATGCAGGAAGATTGTTTCCGATGTTGGGGAAGTCCATAACGAGGGGTCACAGTTTAAGAATAAAGGGGAAGCCTTTTAGGACCCAGATGAGGAAAAACTTCTTCACACAGAGAGTTGTGAATCTGTGGAATTCTCTGCCACAGGAAACAGTTGAGGCCAGTCCATTGGCTATTTTTGAGAGGAAGTTAGATATGGCCCTTGTGGCTAAAGGGATCAGGGGGTATGGAGAGAAAGTAGGTACAGGGTTCTGAGTTGGATGATCAGCCATGATCATACTGAATGGCGGTGCAGGCTCGAAGGGCAGAATGGCCTACTCCTGAACCTATTTTCTATATTTCTATGTTTCTATGTAAATACTGTAGAACAGAGGGACCTAACAGCATAAGTTATTTTTCCCTTAAAATGGCATCACAGGTAGACAGTGTGGTGAAGTTGGCTTTTGACTTGCTGGCTTTCATCATCAGGGTGCTGAGCGTGGAAGATGTGATGTTAGGTTGCAGTCATACATAATATTGATGAGGTCATATTTAGGGTATTTTCATCACCCTGCTGTAGAAAAGAGGTCATTATGCAGAGTAGCTTGATGTGTATGTTGCTGGACTTGGCGGACATAAGAACATAAGGAATAGGAGCAGGAGTTGGCCATCTGGCCCGTCAAGCCTGCTCCGCCATTCAATAAGATCATGGCTGATCTGACCATGACTCAACTCCACCTACCTGCTTTTTCCCCATAACCCTTAATTCCCCTACTATGCAAAAATCTATCCAACCTTATATATATTTATTGAGGTAGCCTCTACTGCTTCATTGGCAGAGAATTCCACAAATTCACCACTCTCTGGGAAAAACCATTCCTCCTCATCACCATCCTAAATGTACTCCTTCAAATCTTGAGGCTATGTCTCCTGGTTCTAATCTCATCTACCAGTTGAAATAACTTCCCTGCCTCTATATGATCTATCACTTTCATAATTGTATACATTTCTATAAGATCTCCCCTCATTCTTCTATGGACCAATTGGGGGAACCTGAAAGCATGAATGTCATTTTCCCAATCTTCTGATAATACCCCAACCCCTCTTCACCATTCCCCATTCTGATTTTCCTCTCTCACCTTATCTCCTTACTTGCCCATCACCTCCCTCTGGTGCTCCTCTCATTTTCCTCTTTGCATGGCCTTCTTTCCTCTATCAAATTCTCCCTTCTCCAGCTCTGTCTCTTTTACCGATCAACATCTCTGGACTTTACTTCACCCCTCCTCCCACAGTTACCCCTATCACCTTGTGTTTCTTTCTCTCTTCTCTGTAATTTCTTATTCTGACTTCTCATTTTTTTTCTCCAGTCCTGATGAACGGTCTCAGCTCGAACTGTCTACTGTACTCCTTCCCATAGATGCTGCCTGGCCTAGTGTGTTCCTCCTGCACTCTGTGTGTGTTGCTTGGATTTTCAGCATCCGCAGATTTTTCCAGAGGAAGTAGTTGGGACAGGTATATTAACAACATTGGAAAAGTACTTAAAGTGAGAATATAAATAAAAAGAAGTAATGTTGAAGCTTTGTAGGGCATTGGTGAGGCCTCATTTGGAGCATAGTGAAGAGTTTTGGGCCCTTCATCTAAGAAAGGATGTGCTGACATCAGAGAAGGTTCAAAGGAGGTTCACGAAAATGATTCTGAGATTGAAAGGCTTACAAAGAGCGTTTGGTGGCTCAGGGCCTGTATTCACTGAAACTCAGAAGAATCAGGGAGGATCTCATTGAAACCTATTGAATATTGAAAGGCCTTGATAGGGTGGATGCAGAGAGGGTGTGACTAATGACGGGAGAGTCTAAGAGCAGAGGGCACAGCCTCAAAATAGAGGGATGATCTTTTTGGAACAGAGATGAGGAGGAATTTCTTTAGCCAGAGAGTCATGAACCGGTGGAATTTGGTGCCACATGTGGTTTTGGAGGCCAGGTCATTGGGTGTATTCAAGGCAGAGCTTGATAGTTTCTTGATTAATTGGGGCATGAAGTGTTTGGGGAGAAGGCAGGAGATTGCAGCTGAGAAGGAAATGAATCAGCTATAATGATCTGGTGGAGCAGACTTGATGGGCTAAATGGCCTAATTCTGCATCTTTATCTTATGATTGAAAAGTTTGAGAGAGATAGGGGCTAAAAGGAGGCAAATGGAAATCTTGATTGGCATGGACCAATTAGACTGAAGGACCTGTTTCCATGCAGTACACGTCTCTATGCCGAAGAACTGCGTACAATACTCCAAGTAGAGAACCACTATCAGAATCAGGTTTATTATCATTGACATGTCATGAAATCTGACAAGATAGATAGATAGATACTTTATTCATCCCCAATGTTGAATTCCCCCTTGTGGATGAATAAAGTATCTATCTATTTCAGATGAAATATTTTGATCCAAGACACCAACTGCTCATTTCCCTCCATAGAGGGTGTCTGCCCCATTGTGTTCCTCCTGCATTTCATGCATTGTTCCAGATTGCAGTCCTTTCTCTCTCTGTTCAATGTGGGTGGGTACATATGGAGGACAAATTGGATATCCTGGGGCTCTGCAAGACATGGTATGACCATATATTCCAGCTGAGGTGAACGACCTTCTTCGATCTTGTGGACTGACATAATTGTTCTGTTCCACCAATACGTCCCTTTAGGACAGTGATGAGGAGGAACTTTCTTAGCCAAGCAATGGTGAACCTGTTGATTTGTGGCGGCATTAGACCGCAAGACAAAAATCACAATTATTAAAATAAATGAAAATAGAAATCAGAACAGGAAATCTGAAAGCAGTGAAGAGATTCCTCCAAAGCTATTTGTCCCCTGTCCAGGGCCAGTTGTCCAGCTGACATTTCCAACATGTCCCATCTCTAAATCCAGTGCCTGCACTTTCGTTCCACTTTGAAACACATCATTGGATTTGCTCCGCATGCAAGTGTAAAGTGTCGCACTCTCATCACAAACATCCTGTGGAGATACGTTATGTGATTTCAGCCCTGTTGCTATGAAAATTGCTGACCCTCTTCACAAGCTTGTGCATATGTATTTTTATATAGATCTTGCTAAGTTGTAAGAAAGATCAGGGAGTATTTCAACATTAACCCTTTCAGCACAGGTTCATGTAAAGAATGTGAAGCCTGAAGATTAAAGATTAGCTTTATTTGTCACATATAATGATTGTCGATACATACCATGAGTAGAAAACAGAAATTTTAGAAAATCTAGTCCACATTCTAGAATACAAAAGTGAGGATTTAATGTCAAAGCTTTGGTCAGAACACACTTGCAGTTTTGTGGAAACTTTGGACCCCTTATCAAAGCAAAAAAATGCAGAAAGTCCAGTAGGGGTTCACAAGAACAATCTCAGGAATAAAAGGGTTACGATGTGATAAGTGTTTGATAGTTCTGGGCCTCTACTCAGAGTTTACAAGAATGAGGGGATGGGAATCTCAATGCTATCTATCAAATATTGAAAGCCCGAGGTTGGATGTGGAGATGATGTTTCTTATAGTGGGGTAGTTGAGGACCAGAGGGCACAGCCTCGGAATTAAAAGATGTTTTTTTAAATCAAAGATGAGGAAATTTTTTCTTCAGCCAGGAGGAGGTGAATCTGGCTGAAGGGTGAAGGCAGGGAAATGGGGTTGAGAGGGATAATAACTCAGTGATGATGGAATGGCAGTGCAGACTCGATGGATTGAATGGTCTAATTTTGCTTCTATGTCTTGTGAGAGTGATGCACCATCAATAACTCTCGGAGATGGGAGGCGAATGATAGGCTTTTATTAGCAGCAAAAGTGACCACAACATCTTGGAGACTGAGGGAGGAGCAGTGCCTCCAATCGCCTTTATACCAGGGTCTGTGGGAGGAGCCACAGGAGCAGTCAACAGAGGGGCGTGTCCAAACAGGTATACACATACCGGTAGTTTACCACAGAGAGTTATATCTATTGCATTGCAAAATTGGTCCGGGCGAATATTGTTTTTCTTTGGTGGTATACAGTTGAATGAAATAATCTTAAACTTGCTGTTGATTTACCTCAATGTTTACCGCAGTCAATGATTGTGCTGGGGCAGTCTGTAGCTGTTGCAACATTTCTGGCACCACCTGTAACATGCCTACAACTTATTAGCCATACACATAAGTCTTTTGTGAAATGTGGGAGGAAACTGTAGCATCTGGATTTACAGACAGTGACGAGAATCAAACCCCAGTTGGTAATTCCTATCATTGTCAAGCAACCACAGTAACTGATACACTAACATGTCTAAAAGCAGCACAAAGGTAAAAACATTTCAACTTCTCTTGCTTCAGAGAGGGCCAAGTATGGAAACAATTGAAAGTAGGAACAAAATTAGGATATTAAACGGAGTCAAGGAATCTAATTGGCCATGTGGACAGAAACATGTGAGACAAAATAACAACGGTTGGTCTAATTTGTGAAAAGGTTTCAGTCAGATTTTCCCTGTCAACACACTCAGGGTTTTTGGAAAAACTTCTTCCATTTTGTCCTAAGATTTATGAATGGCCCACAACTATGATCTCACTGTTTTGTACTGTTTTTAATCTATTTCTTATTGTCATTATAAATAATGACATGTATTGCACTGTACTGCTGCTGCAAAAGAGCAAATTTCATGACATATGTCAGTGATAATAAACCTGATTCTAAATAGTGAAACAGGAATTAGGGGATGAACTGCCTACTTTTGCTTTTGGCACCTGTTGTTATGCCCATGGTTTTCAACTGTGAAATTGTAAAACCTCATTTAGATTGGAAGGTACTTGTACACAAGGTATAAAAGGTGGCATGGTAGCATTGTGGTGAGCACAATGCTTCACAGTACAGGCAGCCTAGGTTCAATTCCTGCAGCTGCCTGAAAGGAGTCCTCCCCATGATCATGTGGGTTTCCTCTGGTTGTGCCGGTTTCCTCCCAAAGTCCAAAGATGTACCTGTTGTTAGGTTAATTGGTCACTGCAAATTGTCCCAATTAGAACAGGATTAAATCAGGGATTGCTGGGCGGTATGGCTTGAGGGGCTACAAAGGCCTGTTCTGTGCTGCATCTTCATTAAAAAAAAATCAAATAGATGAACTTTAAGATGAAAGGTTACAGTGGATTTACAATGCAAATGCATTTGTATACATAGAGTGTCTGGAATATACTACTATGGGGATTGGTGGAAGCAGGTAGGATAGCAATGTGTAAGATGCAATTCGTCAGACACATGAACATTCAGGGAATGGTGGGATAAAGATCATTGGCAGGCAGATGGGATTAGTTTGGATCAGCATGGTTGGCACAGGCACCATGGGGGGAATAAAAAGCCTTTTCTTGTGCTCTACTGCTCTGCACAAAAATGCTGACGGAACTCAGGACAGGCAGCATTTAATGAAAGCAATGGATATCAAAGTTTTGGGTTAAATTCCTTCAAGAATCCAAGTAAACAGTCTTGACCAAAACGTTGACTGCCTATTTCCCTTCATAGATGGATTTGTCCTTCTCTGCTGGTCTTTGAATTTCTCCCAGTCCTCAGGTGTGCTGCTTTTTTTGCTAATTTATATGTTTCTTCTTTGGACTTGATAGTACCCCAATTTCCCTTGTCAGCCACGGGTGCATTACCTTCCCTGGTTTATTCCTTTGCCAAACTGGAATGAACAATTGTTGTAGTTCATCCATGCAATCTTTAAATGTTTGCCATTGCATATCCTCCGTCAACCCTTTAAGTATCATTTGCCAGTCTATCTTAGCTAATTCACGTCTCATACCTTCAATGTTACCCTTCTTTAAGTTCAGAACCTTTGTTTCTGAATTAACTATATCACTCTCCATCTTAATGAAAAATTCCACCATATTTTGGTCACTCTTACCCAAAGGGCCTCGCACGACAAGATTGCTAACTAACCCTTCCTCATTGCTCAATACCCAAACTAGAATGGCCTGCTCTCTAGTCGGTTCCTTGTCATGTTGGTTCAGAAAACCATCCCGCATACATTCCAAGAAATCCTCTTCCTCAGCACCCTTACCAATTTGGTTCACCCAATCTATATGTAGATTGAAGTCACCCATTATAACTACTGTTCCTTTATTGCACACATTTCTAATTTCCTGTTTAATGCCATCCCCAACCTCACTACTACTGTTAGGTGGCCTGTACACAACTCCCACCAGCGTTTTCTGCCCCTTAGTGTTATGCAGCTCTACGCATATCGACTCCACATCCTCCAGGCTAATGACCTTCCTTTCTATTGCGTTAATCTCCTCTCTAACCAGTAATGCTACCCCACCTTCTTTTCTTTCCTGTCTATCCCTCCTGAATATTGAATATCCCTGGATGTTGAGCTCCCATCCTTGGTCACCCTGCAGCCATGTCTTTGTGATCCCAACTGTATCATATTCATTAATAAATATCTGCACATTCAGTTTATTCACCTTGTTACGAATGCTCTTCGCATTGACACACAAAGCCTTCAGGCTTGTTTTTACAACACTCTTAGCCCTTATATAATTATGTTGAAAAATGGCCCTTATTGCTTTTTGCCCTGGATTTGCCTGCCTGCCACTTTTACTTTTCACCTTACTACTTTTTGCTTCAACCCTCATTTTACACCCCTCTGTCTCTCTGCACTTATTCACATCCCCCTGCCACATTAGTTTAAAGCCTCCTGAACAGCAGTAACAAACACTCCCCCTAGGACATTGGTTCCAGTCCAGCCCAGGTGCAGACCGTCCTGTTTATACTGTCCCACCTCCCCCAGAACTGGTTCCAATGCCCCAGAAATTTGAATCCCTCCCCTTTGCACCATTTTTCAAGCCATGTATTCATCTGAAATATCCTCCTATTTCTACTCTGACTAGCAGGGGCACTAGTAGTAATCCAGAGATTATTACCTTTGTGGTCCTACTTTTTAGTTTATCTCCTAACTCCCTAAATTCACCTTGTAGGACCTCATCCCGTTTTTTACCTATATCGTTGGTACCTACGTGCACCACAACCACTGGCTGTTCACCCTCCCATTCCAGAATGTCCTGCAGCCACTCAGAGATATCCTTGACCCTTGCATCAGGGAGCAACATACTATCCTGGAGTCTCACTTGTGGCCACAGAAACACCTATCTATTCCCCTTACAGTTGAATCTCCTATCACTATAGCTCTCCCACTCCTTTTCCTTCCCTCCTGTGCCGCAGAGCCACCCATGGTGCAATGAACTCGGCTGCTGCTGCCTTCCCCTGATGAGACATCTCCCCCAACCGTATCCAAAACAGTATATCTGTTTAGGAGGGAGATGACCTCAGTGGACTCCTGCACTACCTTCCTACTGCTACACTGTCTAGTGGCCACTCCTTCCCTTTCTGCCTGTGTAGCCTTTACCTGCGGTGTGGCCAAC
Source organism: Hypanus sabinus (assembly GCF_030144855.1). NCBI lineage: Eukaryota > Metazoa > Chordata > Chondrichthyes > Myliobatiformes > Dasyatidae > Hypanus > Hypanus sabinus. The sequence goes on along the minus strand of NC_082722.1, from coordinate 74,427,534 downwards.
TCACTGAATGTGCTATTCACGACTTTCTCAGCCTCGCGGATGCTCCAGTATGAATCCAATCGCAGCTCCAGACGCTCAATGCGGTCTGCCAGAATCTCCAGTTGGACACACTTCCTGCACACATAGTCGTCGGGGACACTGGAAGTATCCCTGATTTCCCACATGCTGCAGGATGAACAAACCACGGGGCTGATCTCAGCTGCCAAGACCTACCCAATACTTGCCTCAACTTTTGAAACTTTCTCCTTTGGAAGGAACTTACCCGGCCTTACCTCACTTGGAGTGAAGCTTGTCCTGAGCCTCTTCTCATCGAAGCCTCTCGAGTCAAAGCCTCAAATCTCCACTCCTTCACTGGCCCACTCACTCACTGGCCACTTTCCACAGGACTCATTCAGTCCTGCCCTGAATTGTTTGTGCACTTATCTCCATTAAACTCTACTTTGACAAACTTCTATAGATGTATAGTGGAGAGTGTATTGACTGGCTGCATCACAGCCTGGTATGGAAACACCAATGTTCTTGAATGGAGAATCCTACAGAAGTAGTGGATACAGCCTAGCCATCACGGGTAAAACCCTCCCCACCATTGAGCACATCTACATGTAATGCTGTTGCAGGAAAGCAGCATCCATCATCCAGTACCCCCACCATCCAGAACACACTGTCTTCTCGCTTCTGCCATCATGAAAAAGGTATAGGAGCCTCTGGACTTGCACCACCAGATTCAGGAATAGTTATTACCCTTCAACCATCAGGCTCTTGAACCAAAGGATATAAATTCACTCAACTTCAATTTCCCCATAGTTAAGATGTTCCAATAAACAATGGACTAACTTTCAAGGAACCTTCATCTCATGTTCTCAATGTTTATTGATTATTTAATTATTATTATTATTTATTTTTATACTTGCAGTGTATTTTCTTCTGCACTCTGACTCAGCACCCAAGTTGGGCAGACTTCTATTGATTATATTATGGTTATTAATCTATATACTTGTCAATTATGCCCAGATAAATCTTAGGGTTGTATGCAGTGACTTATGTGTACTTTGATAATAAATATACTTTGAACTTTGACCACTTGTTATCAGTTCACTTTGGGTTTTAATCGAAAGGCAATGTCTAGGCTAAAACCTCTCTAACTGCTCAGTAATTCACACTTCACTCATTCATTCTTTTCACAAAAACCTCTCCTTCGGCTAAGAGCAGAGAGCGTGAACTCATTGAAAGCCGAATATTGATTGGATGGGAATGCACTGAGCACTCCAACAGGTTACCGAGTCAGATCCTGGAAGGAGGTTTCAATTCTGCTACGGATCTGTCAAACTCATTTCCTCCCCGTGGAGCAATCTTATGAGCAAAGAGCGAGACAGATTGCAAACCCATAGGGAGCCCACAAATCTCCGATTACCTTCAAAGAGATGGAACAGGCAGAAATAGGTGGCATTTTATTCCTCTAAACACAGCGCTAATGCTACAATCTGTTCTGTGCACAGCGAGCTTCGTTTTGCTGTTTCCAGTACCACAGATGGCTCTTTGCCCTGTTTCATAGACAGCAGATGACTATGTACTTCCTGTGCCTGACACAGAGCTCAGCAGACAATTATACTGAATATTGTACAACACAGTGCAGGCCCTTCAGCCTACTAGGTTGTGTTAACCTATTCCAGGATCAATCTAAACCCTCCCTCCTATATAGTCCATCATTTTTCTTTCATCCACATGCCTATCTAAGTTTCCTATCTATAAGTGCCCCTAATTTATCTGGCTCTACCACCACCCCTGACAGTGTGTTCCAGTCACCCATAAATCTCATTTTATTTAATAAAATCCTCTTCAGGTCCCCTCTAAACTTCTACCTATCTTGTACCCTACCTATCAGAGTAACACCCACACAAAGTGTTAGTGAAGTCAACAAGCCACACAGCAGCTATAGAGGAATACACAGTCAATATTTTGGGCCTAAGCCCTTCATCAGAAGGGCTGACTGTTTATTCCCCTCCACAGATGCTGCAGGACTCACTGAGTTCCTCTAGTATTTTGTGTGTTGCTCAGATATCCAGCATCTGAAGAATGTCTTGAGTTTATGTCCCCTATCTACTCCCTCTTAGTTTTACACCCTCAACCTCCACCACTCTGGAGAAAACAAACCCAGCCTACCCTGTCTCTCCTTGCAAGATGTTGATTAAATATTGTACAGTAAAAATGTGGGAGAAAAGGTTTTTAGGGGTGAGAGTTTCAGGGAAAAGGAGTACTTGAGATCAATAAATTCTCAGTGAGTCACAGGAAGCCAAATTAAAATGATTCTGGTAGCTCAAAGACAGGAAGATCCCTTGAAAGTGAGTCCATTGACTGTGGAAACATTTCAATGATGGGGCAAGTGAAGTTGAGTGCAGTTATTCCCTTTGGTTCAAAAGCCTGATGGTTGAGGGGTAATAACTATTGCTGAACCCGGTGGTGTGAGTCCTGAGGTTCCTATGACTTCTTCCTGATTGCAGCAGTGAGAAGACAGCATTGCCTGGGTGGTAGGGGTCCCTGATGATGTATGCTCTGATGTGGTAAAGTTGTGCGGATAAATCAAATTCACTGGATGATAGGTACCCATGTAAGTAATAAGGAATGAATTTTTGCATGACAATGATAAAGATTCAGGGCAGCATAATAGTGTAATAGTTAGCACAACACTTTACAGGGCCAACAATCACTACTGGGGTTCAATTTCCACTGTTGTCTGTGAGCAGTTTGTGTACAATCCCCATGACCATTTGGGATTCCTACATGTATTCTGGTTTCCTCCCATATTCCACAAAGATGTATGGGTTAGGGTTTGGGCTAGTGAGTTGTAGGCATGTCATGTTGGCACTGGAAGCAAGAGAACCCTTGCACACTGTCTCCAGCACATCCTAGGGTTGTGCTTGTTGTTGACACAATAGATGCATTTCACTGTATGTTGTGTTATACATTTGACAAATAAGTGTAGCCTTAATCTTAATTTGGGGTTTCAGTAATTATCCAAATGTAATTTTACAATATTTATGACATGCTGAAACTGATTGCTTTGTGGAATTTCAGAGGTCACCATGAATCATTTATAAAAGAACTAAAGTTTATAACTACCTTAAGTTAATTCTGACTTTTACATTCTGTCATCTTTATCCCCATATTTCTCAGTACCGGCATAACCTCAAATAACAGATCTATCACTTGGCTGACTTTTTCAATTAAAGAATATCATAAAAATCTTAAATGGTTTATGAAGTTGTATACCCAGTAGGAAGTGATGTTCTGTGGAAACAAGTCAGGAGTGTGATGGAATAATTTCTGCTTGCTCATAAGAGTGAAACTCCAGCAAGAATTTCAAAACCCATCCAAGACGAATCAGTGAGATTAACACTTCCTCCATCCCTGATATGCCATGGCCTCAGGGTGTACCAACGCTACAGTTAATCAGCAATCTATGCCAATTAAGTTACGAGAGAGGTTGTGTAATTTGTGACTGCTTTCATTGGGATGTAGGTGAATGAGATTTCATAGAAGTGTATTAAATCTCAAGAGCCATAGGGTGAATATTCACTGTCTGTTTCACAAGGTTGGGGAATCAAGAACAAGGGGGAGTAGGATTAAGGTAAGAGAGGTGAGGTTTAACAGGAATCTGAAGGGCAAAATTTTGGAATGATCTCAGAAGCAGGTACATTAATAACATGCAACAGTTGAATTTTATTGTCATTCAAAGCCTATACAGTCAAATGAAGAAACGTTCCACAGGGGCCAAAGTGCAAAACACAGTACGTGCATCATATAAAATAATATTAACGTGATAATGTTAACTGATAAAAATGTATTTTGTAGATGTACAAATTGGCAAAAAGTATGTATATGACATATAGTTAAATATACAACATAATTACTGCTCCTCATGCTGTCATAAGATGTAGTGGTTGGTAGCAGGCAATCCAACAGGTACATGGATGAGAAATGTTTAGAGGGATATGGACCAAAGGCAACCAAATGGGACTGGCTTAGGTGGGAATTTGATTGGAATGGCCCAGTTTCTATGCTCCATGATTCTATAACTGCTCAACACTCACATACGTATTACTTTCAGGAATGGTAAGTTGATTATGTAAATTGAACATCACATCCTGCAGATCATGGTGTCAGAGACACACAGCATGGAAAAAGACTCTTTGGCCCAATTTGTTCTTGCTGATCAAGTTATCTACCTGAGCTGGTCCCATTTTAGGCCAGTATCCCTCTAACCTTTCCTATCCATATACTTGTCCTTTTCAAAGTTCAAAATAAATGTTTTATTGAAGTACATTTGTATCTATCACCTTAAACAAACCTGATATTCATTTTCTTGCAAGCAGACTCAATAAATCCATAATAGAAAAATAATCATAATTGAATCAGTGGAAGACCACACCAACTTGGGCATTCAACCAGTGTTCAAAAGACAACAAACTGTGCAAATGCAAAAAGAAAGAAATAATAATAATTGTGCTTACTATTCTTTAACAAAAGAAAGATCTTGGTTGTCCAGTCATGTTCTCCAGCACGGCATGAGTTAACATTGGAATTGGTTTATTATTGTCACATGTACAGTGAAAATCTAATCATACTTTTTTGATTAAAAGAGTATGGTGGGGCATTTCAACAGCTTACTTGTTTTTTTAACAAATCTGATAAAATTCAAACTTTCAGATGGGTAAGTTTGCTCAATTAATTCCCAAGACTTCATCACATATTAGTAAACAGAGGTTGCATCAGAATAGCATGATTGAACAGATTTTCTCACTGAGCTAAGAACAGAAAAGGTGATGAAGAAGATCAGTTGAAACAGTAGGCTTTGAAGAACATCTTAAGTGCCTAAAGAAATTCAGAGAGGCTGCAATGTTAAATTCGTTTATTATTGTCACATCTATTGAGGTATAGGGAAAAACTATGTTTTACATGCTATCCATACAGATCATTTTATTATAACAGTGCCTTGAAGTGGTACAAGGAAAATGCAATAACAGAAAGCAGAACAAAGCGTTGCAATTAAAGAGGAAGTTCAGCCTATGTAGACAATAAGGTGCAGAGCTTATTGAGATCAAGAGTCCATCTTATTGTACTCGGGGGCCACTTAATAGTCTTAAAACAGCAGAATTGAAGCTGTCCTTGAGCCTGGCAGTATGTGCTCCCCAGCTTTTGTATCTTCTATCTGATGGGAGGGGGTATGAAGAGACAATGTCGGGGTGGGGAGGAGACTTTGATTATGTCATCTACTTTACAATGGCAGTACAAATGTGAACAAAGTTCATGGTGGAGATCATAAGCAGAAAAGATTCTGCAGATGCTGAAAATCCAGAGCTACACACGTACAAAATGCTGAAGCAACTCAGCAGGTCAGGGAGCACCTCTGGAAATGAATGAAAAATTGGTGTTTTGGTCCGAACCCTTCTTCAGAACTGGGTTTATGGAGAAGAGATTGGTTCCCATGATGCACTAAGTTATGTCTATATCTCTCTGCTGATTCTTGTGGTCTTGAGAAGATGAGCTGCCATACCAAACTATGATCTACTCAGAAAGGGTACTTTCTATGGTGCATTGATAAAAATTAGTGAGCGAGAAAATTTCAAAGCCTGGGGGCCAGAAGTGTTATAAAGAGGTCACCTCTCATAATTTTAATTTAATTTTTTAATTTATAGATTCAGCACAGAACAAGCCTTTATGTCTCTTTAAGCTGTGCTAACCAATTTAAAGTACTACTATCTGCCTGCACATAGTCTTCTAATAGGGTGGGGTATGTTAGAACCATAGAACATTACAGCACGGAAACAGGTCTTTTGGCCCTTCTTGGCTGTGCCGAACCATTTTTCTGCCTAGTCCCACTGACCTGCACCTGGGCCATATCCCTCCAAGCCCCTCTCATCTATGTACCTGTCCAGGTTTTTCTTAAATGTCAAAAGTGAGCCCCCATTCACCATTTCATCTGTTAGCTCAGTCCACACTCCCACCACTCTCTGCGTGAAGAAGGCCTTCCCATGTTCCCTTTAAACTTTTCCCCCTTCACCTTTAACCCATGACCTCTGTTTTTTTTTTGCTCCCCTAGCCTCAGTGGAAAAAGCCTGCTTGCATTCACTCTATCTGTACCCATCATAATTTTGTATACCTCTATCAAATCACCCCTCATTCTCCTATGCTCCAGGGAATAAAGTCCTAACCTATTCAACCTTTCTCTGTAACTCAGTTTCTCAAGTCCTGGCAACATCCTTGTAAACCTTCTCTGCACTCTTTCAACCTTATTAATATCCTTTCTGTAATTAGGTGACCAAAACTGCACATAATACTCCAAATTCGGTCTCACCAATGTCTTATACAACCTCACCATTACATTCCAGCTCTTATACTCAATACTTTGATTTATAAAGGCCAATGTACCAAAAGCTCTCTTTACGACTCTATCTACTTGTGACGCCACTTTTAGGGAATTATTTTTCTGTATTCCCAGATCCCTCTGTTCTACTGCACTCCTCAGTGTCCTACCATTTACCTTGTATGTTCTACCTTGGTTTGACCCTCCAAAGTGCAATACCTCACACTTGTCCACATTAAACTCTATCTACCATTTTTCAGCCCATTCCTCCAACTGGTCCAAATTCCCCTGCAAGCTTTGAACACCTTCCTCATTGTCCACTGCACCTCCAATCTTTGTATCATCAGCAAATTTGCTGATCCAATTTGCCACATTATCATCCAGATCATTGATATAGATGACAAATAACAATGGACCCAGCACAGATCCCTATGTTACTAGTCTGTTTTCTGTTAGTCCCAAACTGTTGATTGAGATACATGATCTGGCAAATTTAACTAGCGTATTGTCATACAAATCCACAAATATCCTATTTATTTACTTATTCATTTGCTTGTTTGCCTATTTATTTAGAGATACCGCATGGTTCTTCAGGGAAGGAAACTTGCCATCCTTGCATTATCAGGTCTATGTGCAAGGAATTCACATTTTTATTTAAATTTTTATTTTGATTTAGAAATGCAGTGTGGAACAGGTTCTTCTGAACTTTTGAGCTGTGCCACCCAGAAACTGACAATGTATCCCCAGCTTAATCATGGGACAATTTACAATGACCAATTAATCTACCAACCGGTGTGTCTGTGGGAGGAAACTGGAACTCTAGGAGGAAAGGAATGTGCAAACTTGCTTCCAATGGATGCTGAAATTCAACTCAAAATTCTGCTTCGAGATGCAATAGAGTTACATTAAGCGCTGCTGCAGTGGCACCCCATGGTAATGTTACATACAGTACATACTTCTACTAGGTCACTCCTCAGTCTCCTTGCTCCAGGGAAAACAAGCCTACCCAGCCCAGCCTCTCTCCATAACTTCAATTCTCCAGTCCTGGCAACATTCTGGTGAATCTCCTCTGCAACCTCTTGAGGGAAATCACACCCTTCCTAGAGTGTGGAAGGACACCACAGATGCAATGTGATTTCTCTGAAAGTCACATCAATAATGATGACCCTAAGAGGACTAAACGGTTTGATGTACAACGAGACTTTGGAACCCATGCCCATGTTCCCTTAGTAGTGGCAACACAAGTAGAGGGGCTGGTGAAGAAGGTGTAGAGCAAAGGTTCCCAACCTTTTTTATGTTATGGATACCTACCATTAACCAAGGGGTCTGTGGACCCCAGATTGGGAACCCCTGGTTTAGAGTACACTTACCTTTATTGGCAAGGCATTTACTATGAGAGTCAACAAATCACATTGTCACTGCTTAGAACTTAGTTTAAGCCTCATTTGGAGCATTGTGTGCAGTGCCATTACAGGAAGGGTGTAGAGGTTTTCGACATGTGTAGATATCATCGACGATGATATCAGGATCAGAGAGTATAAGCTATTAGAAGATGAATAAACTTGGAATGCTTTCTCTAGATCCATAAATTTGCTGATGATACAATCATTGTTGACAGAATCTCATGTGAGAGCGTACAAGATCAAGATACGCCAGCTAATTGAGTGGTGTCACAGTAACAACCTTACACTCAATGTCTTACTTTATACTCAGTAAGACCAAAAAGCTGATTGTGGACTTCAGGAAGGGTAAGACAAGGGAACACGAACCAATCCTCATAGAGGGATCAGAAGTGGAGAGAGTGAGCAATTTCAAGTTCCTGGGTGACAAGATCTCTGAGGACATAAACTGGTCCCAACACATAGATGTGGTTATAAAGAAGACAAAACAACGGCTATATTTCATCAATAGACAATAGACAGTAGAGGCAGGAGTTGGCCATTCAGCCCTTCTAGCCAGCACCACCATTCACTGTGATCATGGCTGATCATACACAATCAGTACCTTGTTCCTGCTCTCTCCCCATATCCCTTGACTCCGCTATCTATAAGAGCTTTATCTAACTCTCTCTTGATTGCATCCAGAGACTTGGCCTCCTCTGCTTTCTGGGGCAGAGCATTCCACATATCCACCACTCTCTGATTCCACATATCCACCACTCTCTGGCTGAAAAAGTTTTTCTGCATCTCTGTTCTAAATGGCCTACCCATTATTCTTAAACTGTGGCCTTTAGTTCTGGACTCACCCATCAGCGGGAACATGCTTCCTGCCTCCAGTGTGTCCAATCCCTTAATAATCTTATATGTTTCAATCAGATCCTCTCTCATCTTTCTAAATTCCAGTGTATACAAGCCCAGTCGCTCCAATCTTTCAACATATGACAGTCCCGCCATTCCGGGAATTAACCTTGTGAACCTACGCTGCACTCCCTCAATAGAAAGAATGTCCTTCCTCAAATTTGGAGACCAAAACTCACACAATACTCCAGGTGGGGTCTCACTAGGGCCCTGTACAGCTGCAGAAGGACCTCTCTACTCCTATACTCAATTCCTCTTGTTATAAAAGTCAGCATGCCATTAGCTTTCTTCACTGCCTGCTGTACTGCATGCATGCTTTCATTGACTGATGTACAAGAACACCTAGATCTCGTTGTACTTCCCCGTTTCCTAACTTGACTCCATTTAGATAGTAATCTGCCTTCCTGTTCTTGCCACCAAAGTGGATAACCACACATTTATCTACATTAAACTGCATCTGCCATACATTTGCCCACTCACCCAACCTGTCCAAGTCACCCTCTATTCTCATAACATCCTCCTGACATTTCACACTGCCACCCAGCCTTGTGTCATCAGCAAATTTGCTACTGCTACATTTAATCCCTTCATCTAAATCATTAATGTATATTGTAAACAGCTGTGGTCCCAGCTCCGAACCTTGCAGTACCCCACTGGTCTCAGTCTGCCATTCCGAAAGGGACCCAATAATCGCTACTCTTTGTTTCCTGTCAGCCAGCCAATTTTTAATCCATGTCAGTACTCTACCCCCAATACCATATGTTCTAATTTTGCCCACAAATTTCCTATGTGGGACTTTATCAAAAGCTTTCTGCAAGTCCAGGTACACTACATCCACTGGCTCTTCCTTGTCCATTTTCATAGTTGCATCCTCAAAAAACACCAGAAGATTAGTCAAGCATGATTTTCCCTTCATAAATCCATGCTGACTCAGACTGATCCTTCTACTGCTATCCAAAAGTGTCGTAATTTCCTCTTTTATAATTGACTCCAGCATCTTTCCCACCACTGACGTCAGGCTAACCAGTCTATAATTCCTTATTTTCTCTCTCCCTCCTTTCTTGAAAAGTGGGACAACATTAGCCACCCTCCAATCAGCAGGAACTGTTCCTGAATCTATAGAACATTGGAAAATGATTACCAATACTTCCATGATTTCTAGAGCCAACTCTTTAAGTACCCTGGGATGCAAACCATCAGGTCCCGGGGACTTATCAGCCTTCAGACTCAACAGACTATCCAACACCGTTTCTTGCCTAATATAAATTTCCTTCAGTTCATCCTTTACCCTAGTTCCTTTGGCCCCTATTACATCTGGGAGATTGTTTGTGTCTTTCCCTAGTGAAGACAGATCCAAAGTACCTGTTCAACTCATCTGCCATTTCCTTGTTCCCCATAATAAATTCACCCGTTTCTGTCTTCAATAGCCCAATTTTGGTCTTAACCATTTTTTTTGCTATTCACATACCTAAAGAAGCTTTTACTATCCTCCTTTATATTCTTGGCTAGTTTACCTTTGTACCTCATTTTTTCTTGGCGTATTGCCTTTTTTGTTATCTTCTGTTGCTCTTTAAAAGCTTCCCAGTCCTCTGGTTTCCCGCTCATCTTTGCTATGTTATACTTCTTCTCTTTTATTTTTATACTGCCTTTTACTTCCTTCATCAGCCACAGCTGCCCCTTACTCCCTTAGGATCTTTCTTCCTCTTTGAACCGATCCTGCACCTTCTGCATTATTCCCAGAAATACCTGCCATTGTTGTTTCACTGTCTTCCCTGCTAGGGTATTGTTCCATTGAACTTTGGCCAGCTCCTCCCTCATAGCTCCATAGTTCCCTTTGTTCAACTGTAATACTGACACATCCGATTTTCCCTTCTCCTTCTCAAATTGTAGGTAATGAATATATATTATGGTCACTACCTCCTAACGGTTCTTTTACCTCGAGGTCCCTGATCAAATCTGGTTCATTGCACAACACTAAATCTAGAATTGCCTTCTCCCTGGTAGGCTCCAGTACAAGCTGTTCTAAGAATCCATCTCGGAGGCACTCCACAAACTCCCTTTCTTGGGGTCCAGTACCATTCTGATTCTCCCAGTCTACCTGCATGTTCAAATCCCCCATGACAACTTTATTATTACCTTTGCAACACTCCAATTTTAAATCTTCATTCAACTTACACCCTACATCCAGACTGCTGTTTGTGGGCCTGTAGGTAACTCTCATTAGGGTCTTTCTACCCTTAGAATTTCTCAGTTCTATCCATACTGACTCTACATCCCCAGATTCTATGTCCCCCCTCGTAAGAGACTGAATATCATTCCTCACCAACAGAGCCACCCCACCCCCTCTGCCAATCAGTCTGTCCTTTCGATAAGATGTGCATCCTTGAATATTCATTTCCCAGGCCCTGTCCGCTTGAAGCCATGTCTCAGTTATTCCTACAACATCGTTCTTGCCAATTTCCAACTGAGCCTCAAGCTCATCTACTTTATTCCTTATACTTCGTGCATTCATATATAATACTTCTAATTCATTACTCCCCTCTCCTTTCATATCAATTTCTATTTCACTTGGCCATACTGTATGACCTCTTCTTGAGCTTTCTACTCCATTGATTCTGTTGTTCTTTTTAACTTTTCTTATTTTCACTTTCCCTTTAACTCCATCCTTATATATCCAGGGGTTTTTCAGGGGTTTGAGGAGATTTGGTTTGTCACCTAAAACACTTGAAACTTCTACTGATGTACCATGGAAAGCGTTTTCACTGGCTGCATCACCGTCTGCAAGCTGTAGAGAGTTGTAAAATTAGAAAGCTCTGTCATGGGTACTAGTCTCCATAGTATCCAAGAAATCTTCAAGGTGTGGTGCCTCAGAAAAGTGACTTCCATCATCAAGGACTCTCACCACCCAGGGCATCTTCTTTTCTCATTGTTACCATCAGGAAGGAGGAGCAGAAGCATGAAGACACACACTCAGTGATTCAGGAACAGCTTCTTCCCCTCTGCCATCCAATTTCTAAATGGACATTGAACCATTGAACACTACCTCACTACTGTTTTTTTGCACTACTTAAAATTTCTGTTTTATGCACTACTTATCAGATGTGTGTTTAATATACACACATATACATATATTCTGTATTTCAGTTTTTTTCATTTATTTATCATGTATAACTGCTGCAAAGTTAACAAATTTTGTGACATATACCAGTGTTATTAAATCTGATTCTGATGAGGTGAAACCTGACAGAAATATATATCAAAAGACATAGATAGGATAGATAGTAAGGATGGAAATATCAAATTCCCGGGCATTTGTGTTAAGATGAAAGGGGGAAAGTTTAAAGGAGGTGTGTGGGGTAATTTATTTTACAGAGTGGTGGCTGTTTGGCATGCACTGACACTAGTGGACACTGTTAGTGGAGGTAGACATGAGAGTGGTATTTAAGAGGCATTTAGAAAGGCACATGAACATGTAGAAAGTGTGGGTTTATGACCCATGTGTAGGTAGGTAGGCTTAGTTTTATCTAGTATTGAGGTCAGAAGAGACATTGTGGGCTGAAGGGCCTGTGCCTGGCTTGTATTGTTCTTCTTAATGGCACTGGTGGAAAATTAGTTGGCTCACAGACTTCCTTTGGGAAAGGAAATCTACTGATCTTAGCCTATTAAACCTTGCATGACGTGATTTATAGTAATGTGGCTCAATGTTAACATGCTGAAATACACAGCAAGATATCGTGAGGCCACTCACCATCACGGCTGCATGGACTTTCAGGGTCTCGTCAGTTCATGCTTAAAGTATTATCTGTTTCTTTTTCATCCATTAGATGTTTAATGGTCTTTGTGGTGTAAGGTTTTTCATGGATTCTAGTGTGTTTCTTTGTTTTGTAGCTGCCAACCAGAAGATGAATCTCAAGGTTGTAACTTTGAATTAAATGTACCTTGAACTTTGAACCTTGAGCTTCTCCTTGTCCATGAAACCCACCCCCAAGTAACAAGTAGAAAACAAAAGCCCTGATTGGAGGTTCATTTTTCAGGCTTGAATTGATTCAGTTCTCCCTTGAAGGAACAGGACTGACAGCGAGATTTGATTCAATGTCCATCAGTCACATTGGATGAAATCCCCAAGTGGCCAGTTGCTGTCAGTCCAGATCTGTCACATCAGCATGAGATCCAACACACCAACCAGCAAAGAAAATAGCTTTTAGTCACTAAGTTATCTTTAGCAGATCGAGATGTGTCATCAACTCGAGAGGAGCTGCTACCAACACCATGAAATGCAATCCCACTGTCAACTGTTTTTATTCTTTCAAATCAGGTGGAAACTAATGCTTTTAGACAATTAGGTACAAAAGCATGGAAATTAAACAGTGAACCTTTATAATCTCATAAGAACAGAACAGCAAGAGAAATATCCTTATCTTAATTGAATTCCTTGTTTATCGAGTTCAATTAATTCCAGTGCCGAGTTGGGACATCTTAAAATTACTTTAGCCGCCCCCTTTGCTGTCCTAACGTACACTGCAAAGCACCAATTGAATCTCCTGCATTCCTACTGTCTTAGATAACGTTAGAAAGGGGGAAAGAAAATCTCACAGTCTCAAGCCAAATCACAGAGTTGCACAACACCCCCCCACCACTAACTTAAACACATCCTCCAAATCTCACAAACACACATCTATCCCAGACTTCGTCAAACAATCCAATTCTCACTCACAAACTTACACCCATCCCTTCCATGTGCACAGACACAGACAGATTCTTGCCCCAGGCCTTAAGACTACTGAAATCCTGGTCACCACCCAGGTCTCATCGCTCGTGAAGCACCAGTAATGGTATACTGTTTTATTTTTTAACCTGTGTCATAAATGCACCTGTTTATTTGTTAATATTACTTCATGTGCTGTGTATGAGAGTTACAGTACTATGCAAAAGTCTTAGGTACATACATACAGCTAGGGTGCCAAGAACTTTTGCAGAGTACTGTAGTAATTTTATATATTGCACGTAGTGCTGCCACAAAAAAAAAAACAAATTCTGTGACATATGTGAGTGATAATAATGATTCTGAAATTGGTCCCTATTGTGGATGGAGAGTGAAAAGCAGGCAGGGAAAGGGGAATCATAGTTGTGAAAAGGGGAAAGGATGAGGGGGGAGTGGGAAGCATGAGGTAGACATTCTGTAGTGATCAATAAACCAATTGTTCAGAATGAAATGAGCTTGCCTGGTGTCTTAGAGCTGGGAGTGTCTGTGCCCATGCCTCCTTCCCCTGCCCGGCACTACTTCTCTGCAACCTGTCCTGCACTCCTGCATGGCACTCCACCTTCGCCAACCTCAACATCCTTTGCCACCACCCGATTTATAAACTTGCTTTCTGCTCCATGTTGACAAACACAGTACTGAGCAAATGTCTTAGACACTCCGGCTATATATATATACTGTGCCTAAGATATAAGCACAGTACTGCATTTGTACTGTGTTGTGCATCTTCATCCGGAGGACCATTGTTTTGTTTGGTGGTATACATGAGTACAATTGAATAATGATAAGCTGAACTTGAAATTGATCCGGACACATCCATATAGAGTAACATCTGTAGTCCCATTTACCCATACTTGTCCCTCCACAAATAAATTCATGCACACACACACATGTAAATGCTTGAACAAATACACACACACACATACAGAGTGACACACAAACACATAGACAAACGCACAGACACACATACACACAAATTCACAAAAAGCACCACACATAGACACACTGTTGTGTTGGCTGCTGTTGCCCTCACAGTTTCAGAGTGCGGAGTCTTTTCTCAGCCTCTTGTTTCAGATTCTCTGAGACCAAGCATAGTGATCTTCAACCCTGGAGGCGAGGTTGGGTTCAAATCATTAAATTATCTTGTTCCACATTTATGTGCACATAGAAACACGTTGACAATTAATTCATAATTTGTAAAAGGACAAAACAAATGCTCTCTATGATCCTGTATTTGCTTCATCCTAACTCCGGTAAGTGAGCTCAGTTCATGGATGATGTTGGAGGGCTCAATTAAAGCTCACTGTAAAGCTCACATTTACCAAAGTGAATGAGAGGATGAAATTTTAGGCTTATCTGTAAATTGAGAGCCCCTACCAATCTCCTCCAACGGTACAATACTGACTTCTATTAGTAAAAGTTTATGGAGAAACTCGACTCAGGGAAGTGCTAAGTTCAATGTAGATATATGTCAAATTAGACAACCCTAAGATTTGTTTTCTTGCAAGCATACTCAGTCAATACAATAACAATAATAGAATCTATGAAAGTCCTCACCCAACAGGACAGACAAGTGCAAAAAACAACAAATTGAGAAAATACAAACAAAAAAAATAATAAATACTGTAAATAATAAATATCAAGAACAGGAGATGAAGAATCTGTGAAAGTGAGTCCATAGATTGTGGGAAGAGTTCAATGATGGGGCACATGATATTAGAACCATAGAACATTACAGCACAGAAACAGGCCTTTTGGTCCTTCTTGGCTGTGCCGAACCATTTTACTGCCTAGTCCCACTAACCTGCAATGAAGTTTATCCCTCCTTGTTCAAGAGTTTAATAGCTGAGGGGTAATAATTATTCCAAAAGCTGGTGGAGTAGATCCAGAGAGTCCTATGTCCTTCTTCCTGATTGCAACAGCGAGAAAAGACCAAAGTAGTGGGGGTCCCTGAATGCTGCTTTTCTACAGCTGCTCGGTGTAGATGTGCTCAGAAATTGGGAGGGCTTTACCCATGATGGACTGGGTGACATCTACTTCTTTTTGTAAGATTTTCCATTTAAGGGTGTTGGTGTTTCCATACCAGGCCATGATGCAAGCAGTCAATATACTCTGCACCACACATCTATAGAAGCTTGTCAAAGTTTTAGATGTCATCCCGAATATTCGTAAGCTTCTGAGGGAGTGGAATTACTGCTGTGACCATTGATGGTATTCAGCATTTTCAGACCAAGTGGAACAGTCTGAGAAGGAGGGGAAAAGTTACAGATTTACAGAGCAGGAAAGCAGAACTTAACGGAATATAGTGTCAGAGTGAGTCTGTGATCGATGTGTGTTTGGGAGCTTTGGGCGATGGGTGTGCATAATAAATTGCATACCAGTTTGGTCATCCTATTATACAAAACATGTCATTAAGCAGGAAAGACTTCACTAAGTTGGAAGGAGTGCAAAAAAATTTCACAAGGATGTTGCCAGTGCTGGAGAGTCTGAGTTATATGGACTCACCTTCAAGAATTCCTCATCTCATGCTCTGGATATTTATTGCTTATTTATTTATCATTATTATTTTTTTCCTTTGGTATTTGCACTGTTTGCTGTCTTTTCTACACTGGTTGCTTGTCAGGCCTGTTCATTGTGGTTTTTCATTGATTCTTTTCTTGTTCTTGGATTTACAGAGTATGGCTTCAAGAAAATGAATCTGATAATAAATCGACTTTGTACTTTGAGGTTGGGCAGTCCAGGACTTTTTTTTTAAAAAACGTTTATTCAAATGATTACAGTATCACAACAGTACAACATTATACATTATAGGACTCCATAATACGGATCTGGGCAGTACCTTCCAAATATCTGGACCTGACTTGTACTACCTTATTTTCCCTTTTCTATTTTCTAATTATGATTTATAATTTAAATTTTTATTATATTTACTTTGATTTATACTTCAGGGAGCGCAAAGAGCAGAAAAAAATTTCACTGTGATGATTGTACGTTCTAGTATCAATTGTTTGGTGACAATAATGTAAAGTGTACTCTGTATGTTTTCAAATTAATATACATTTGTCAGTGTCCAAAACACACTCAAGCCACTGAGGTGTGCACTGGTCCTGGAATTCCCTCTATTTTCCCATGGACACAGCATGCTCCTTCTCCAAAGGCACCCGGGCACAGATATGACCATTAAAGAGGGACAAGCAGTCTGCTCAGGGAGAACCCTCAACTGCCTACAGGCCAGGGCTTTGCTCATTGGAGCATAGCACTTTGTCGAAGTGTCACTGCAAGGACGTGGCTGGGGACAAACCCAGGTGCAGGACACAGGCACAGAGACAGAGTCATGAGACGTTAGCACTGTCGCAAATGTGGAATAGTCATCCAGGAAAGTCTTTACATGAGACAAGGTTTACGTAGAGTATCCAGGAAATGATGCAGATCTTAGAACTAACAGACTTAAGGAATCAGGAAACAATGTTTACTTACACTGGAGCCAGCCAACGAACTGGCAGCCCATTGCTGTGACTCCAGGGTTTTTTTTATCCTGCATTCACTGATGGAAAGCAGGTGTGCTGTAATTAATGGAGCTGGGAACAATTTGGAATCAGACGAGGGGATTAAGGCCCAGTCAAGGAGATAATAGCAAGATGGGGGATTGCCTGACATGATCATGGCAAGTGTATAAAATCACAAAGGCATAGATAGGGTGAATGCAAACAGTCTTTTTCCCAAGGAAAATGAATCAAAAACTTGAGGGCACAGATTTAAAGGGTTTAAATGAGATGTGAGGGGCAACTTCTTCACACAAAGGGTGGTGGCTATATGCAGTGAGTGCCGGAAAAAGTGGTCGAGCAGGTACATTCATCATCATTATGTACCATGTCGAATGGTGTGGGCGATTACCATCTCATAAACGTGATTGTTCTTGGCAAATGTTTCTACAGAACTGGTTTGCCATTGACTTCTTCCAGGCAGTGTCTTTACAAGACAGGTGACCCCAGACATTATCAATATACTTCAGCGATTATCTGCCTGGCATTAATGGTCACTTAACCAGGACTTGTGTAACGCACTATCAGCTGGTATGACCATCCACCACATCTCATGGCTCGGGGGTGGGGGGGGAGCTAAACAGGTGCTACACCTTGTCCAAAGGTGACCTGTAGTCTAGCAGAGGGAAGGAGTGCCTTACGTCTCCTTTGGTAGAGTCACATCACCACCCTTCCTCCCAAGTATTTAATTAGGAGAGACAAGGGGATTTGGGTTCTGGGGAATGATCACAGAGGAGGTGCCGAGGTCTCAAGTAACTCAGTCATGATCATATTGAGTGGTGGGGCAGGGTCAAGGAACCATGATGTCCTCTGCTTCTGTTTCCTTGAGGAAGGATGTTCAATAGTGGAAGCAGGTTGGGGAGAATTTCAGCAAAGGGAAGGTCGACCTATGAGGAAAGGCTGGGCAGGTTAAGATGGAGGTCATCAGAGCCGGAGGTGTATGATTGAAGTGTGTGAGATCTTGATGGTAGTAATGAGAAGTGAGAACAGCCTTGATGATGAGGGTACATTAACAATGCTTAAAAGATAATTTGACAGGTACGTGGGCAGGAACGGTTTGGAAGAATTTTGTCCAAATGCTGACCATTGGGACTAGCTTAGCTGGGCATCTTGGTTAGCATTGATGTATTGGGCTGAAGAGTCTGCTTCCATGCTATATGACTCTGAGTCTAAACGCTGTCCTGCCAACAACACCTGTGCCTTGTCAATAATAACAAAGGTCACAAAGAACTATTGTGTTGTTACAGCACAGGAAGAGTACTTTCAGCCCGTTGAATGTATTCTGTGTCCTCCTGAGGAATCTGATCAGTCCCATTCATCCGCTGTTGCTTCGTTCTTCTCCCGAATCTGTCTAATCTACAGTGGGTGCCACAGTAGCAGAGAAGTTAGCAAAACACTATTACAGCTCAGGGCATCCAAGTTCAATTCCGGCATTCGCTGTAAAAAGTTTGTACATCCTTCCTATGAAATGGATGGGTTTTCTCTGGGTGTTCGCAAAGCCCAAAAACATACCGGTTAGTAGGTTGATTGGTCATTGTAAATTATCCTGTGATTAGGCTAGTCTTAAATCAGGGGCTGCTAGGTGGCACAGCTCAGAGGGCTGGAAAGGCCTATTCCGAGTTGTATCTTTAAACAAAAATTGAATTGACTTCATTTCTTACACATTTCACATACATGAAGAATAAAAATCTTTACATAATGTCACCATCGAAATGTGCAATGTGCAAACATAGTAATTTATAATAATTTATAATAAATAGAAACGCCAATGTAATATAGAATACACTCAAGTCAGCATGAGTTCATCAGTCTGATCGCCTGGGAAGCTGTCCTGGAGCCTGTTGGTCCTGGCTTTTATGCTGCGGTACCATTTCCCAGATGGTAGTAGCTGGAATAGATTGTGGTTGGAATGCCTTGGATCCCCAATGATCCTTTTTACACACCTGTCCTTGTAAATGTCCTGAATCATGGGAAGTTCACAACTACAGATGTGCTGGGCTGTCTGCACCACTCTCTGCAGAGCCCTGTGATTAAGGGAGGTACAGTTACCATACCAGGCCGTGATGCAGCCAGTCAATATGCTCTCAATTGTGCCTCTGTAGAAAGTCCTTAGGCTTTGGGGGCCCATACCAAACTTTGTCAACTGTTTGAGGTGAAAGCAGCGCTATTGTACAAGACCAGAAGGCACAGCCTCAGAATAG
The DNA here is from genome assembly GCF_030144855.1 of Hypanus sabinus. NCBI lineage: Eukaryota > Metazoa > Chordata > Chondrichthyes > Myliobatiformes > Dasyatidae > Hypanus > Hypanus sabinus. The sequence goes on along the minus strand of NC_082722.1, from coordinate 74,408,374 downwards.
AGGGACATCCATTTAGAACAGAGAAGAGGAGGAATTCCATTAACCAGAGCATGGTGAATCTGTGGAATTCACCATGCTCAGACAGTTCTGGAGGCCAAGTCACTGGGTATGTTTAAGGAAGAGGTTGAAAAATTCTTCATTAGTCAGGGCACAAAGGGTTACAGGGAGAAGGCAGGAAATTGGGGCTGCAGGGGAAATGGACTATCATGATGAAATGGTGGAGCAGTCTCAATGGGCAAAATGGCTTAATTCTTCTACTATATGTTGTGATCTTCACACTTTCAGTCCTGTTGAATGGTCTTGACCTAAAACATTCACTCTTCTGCCTCCACAGATGCTGCTTGACTTGTTGAGTTTCTCCCATCTCCAGGGCCTAAAAGGAGGTATTTACCCATCAGGTCCTTGCAGGACCCTGGACTGTACCTGGGCACCATGGTGTGATGCTAATACAGCAAGGGACTGAGTTCAGAGACAATAGATTTCGGTGTTCAATCCCGGCTTCCTCTGTAAGGAGTTTATAAATCCTCCTCTTCGAATACATGGGTTTCCACTGAGTGTTCTGGTTTCCTCCCATAGTCCAAAGACAAACCTGTTAGCAGGTTAGTTGGTCATTGTAATTTGTACTGTTATTAAGCTATGATTAAATTGGGGTTGCTGTCTGTGGACTAAATAAATGTCCCATCAGTCCCATTCCTCCTCCAAGAGGACCAAAACCTTTTCGGAGGGTTTGGAGGCTTGTGTGCCACAATGACCTGGAGAGCTATGTTGGATGAAGTCAGGGCCTTATGCTTTGGCTCTTGGTAGATTCACCCATAACAAAGAGGTCAAAGGATACAGACCAGGCTAAGAGTATTTTACCTATCCTCCAGGTTTGGGGGTCCAACTCATGGCTAACAACCCTTACTGATCAAAAAAAAATTGTTATGGTAAAGCAATGAAGACTCCTTCTTTATCTGTGTAACGATGTGGACAGACAAAGATGGAGAACCTTCATTGCTGCCCAAAACATCAGCAGCTTAACTGGCAGCAAGTCAGTCCCATTCCTACGTTTATTTCCTTTCAAACTCTTCCGGCACACTTGCCTATCAACTCCCCTATTATAAATTTCTCAACTCCCCATTTATAAAAGAGAGGCAACTTGCAATGGACAATTACCACAATGATTCATCTTGACAGACTGTCACCTAACCATTCCCTCCCATCAAGGGTAGACACCACAGAATTTTTTATCAGGCAAGGTGTGAGAAGATTGGATGCCTATAACCAGGAAACTGAGTGAAATTCGATTCTCCATTTCAGCAGTCTGCCTCATAAGATGCAGAGTCATCCTTATTGAGTGAAGTGTACCAATGTTCCATTTTTAATACTTTGCTTCCCTGCTAGTTTTACAGTGCATGACCAAGATTATACTCTTCAGAGTATCCACCCCAAGATCCTTGTTACAGACAATGAATAAATGTTAGCTTAAAAGGTCCATAAAAAAGCATTGAGAAAAAGCTAGTCACTCAGTAATGTGCAGAATCTTGCGTATATACTTTTTTCTTTTATTTATTTAAAGATGGTGGTTGTTTGTCATGTCCGACAAAGACAGGAGACCTGTGTGGGAGAGCTTTTAACATGGAAAAACCATTGCACCAGGGGAGGTTCCACTCTCTCATCCTCAAAAGTCCAGGTCCAGTGGTGTGAACAAGCGTCACAAACTGAGGTCTTCGCTGTTTGCAGTGGATGACCGCGATGTCTTCTGAGCCTCGTCATGCCCTTCGCTTTCCATGGGGCATTGCAGAACTGCCTTCCTGGCCGTTGAACCTCACATCCTCACATGCCTGTCGGAGCTGACTTCATAAGCTTAGACAGGAGATGGAGATGGAGCGGGAGAGGGAGGGGGGGGGGGGGAGAGAGAGAGAAGTTTAAATAAGTACACTGAAGGCAAAGGTATGCAGGGATATGGTCTAGGTTCAGATTGATTGGACTAGGCAGTGTAACAGTTCTGCACAGTCTAAATAGGTGGAAATTCATGTTTTTGTGCTGTAGTCCTTTATAACTCTTGATTAAGGTCAGTTAATAACAATGCAATTCTTGTACAGGAATGGTCTTTCATTTTGAGTTGTTCCAACACTGAATACAGTGGCAGTGCTGAATTGTCTAAGCAGTGATTTGGATTGCTCTGTGGTTATCAATGACGAATTGGAAATGCAATTCATTCTCTCCCCATATTATTATCAAGTGTTTCTTTTCTGTTCAAGCTTATAAACTGTCCTTTGTGTATCAATACCCTTCATTCTATCTGTTTTTTTCCACACTCTACTAGGGATTTTAACATGTGTATCAAATAAATATTCGCACTGCAAAAAAGGAAATCAATACTTTTTATGTAATGCTGAAAAGGTTAACCAGACTACAGAAGAATTACTTCATTCAAAGTCAGTAAATTAAGCTGCTTTTATGTGTCACTTGTCATGCTTACATCAAATTCCCAAATTATCAGTCATTATGGGAATAAAGCGTTGTATCCAAAGCATGGTACAGCAATTACAGGTCTCAAACCGACATGTATCAAGTAACCATCTATCATGCAAGAGTCAGGGGCAGATTGAATTAGATTCAGAGTTAAAGGGAGGTTGGAAATGACAACGAATGCTCTGAATAGTTTTGTCAGTCGATCCACTACAGAAGGTTTCAGTCCTGTCTTGACCAAAATGTTGACTGTTTTCTCTTTTCCATAGATGATGCCTAGTCTGCTGATTTTTTCCATCATTTTGTGTATGGTGCTTTCATTTAAAACTTTTGTGTCTTTTCTTGTCGTCCTAACTGAGTCATAGAGCACTATGGCATGCAAGCAGGCCCTTTGGCCCATCTAGTCCATGCTGAACTGTTGACTTCTTTATTTTTCTTTATTTAGAGATGCAGCTCAGAATTTACTCCACTGGCCCATCAAGCCATGATGCCCACCAATTTAATTATAACCTAGTCACAGGTAAATTTCTAATGAATAAATAACTTACTAACTGGTACATCTTTGGACTGTGGGAGGAAACTGGAGCACTTGGAGGAAACCCACATGCACACAGGAAGGAAGGAACATACAAATATCCTTACAGAGGCTGCCTAAATCGAACTCCAGCACACTGAATACTATGCTACCATAACATTGTTCTGCCTAGCCCCATTGACCTGCACCTGGGTCTTAGCCCTCTTTACCCCTCTTATCCAGGCACTTATTCAAACTTTTCCTAAATGTTGCAGTCAAATCTGCACCCACCACTTCCAATGGCAGCTTATTCCAGGGGTTAAAGGTCTATTAAGTTCAAGGTTTCAAAAAATATCAAAGTACATATATAACACCATATATAACTGAGATTCATTTTCCTCTGGGCACACTCAGCAAATGTATAGATTAGTATCTGTAACAGGATCAATGAAAGATCAAGCAGAGAGCAGAATACAACAATGATGCAAATGCAAATATAAATAAATATCAATAAATAGTGAGAGCATGAGATAATGAGATAGAGTCCTTAAAGTGAGGTCATTGGTTGTGGAACATCTCAATAGGTGGGCAAGTTATCCACTTTTGTTCAAGAGCCTGATGGTTGAGGAGTAGTAACAGGGGGTCTTGTACAATCTACTTGATGACAGCAGCAAGAAAGGAGCATGGCCTGGGTGGTGATGATCTCTGATGACGGATGCTGTTTCCTTATGACAGAGTTTTATATAGATGTGCTCAACGTTTGGGAGAGCTTTACCCAGATCCAATACCTTTTATAGGATCTTCCTTTCAAAGCATTTGTGTTTCCATACCAGGCTGTGATGCTGCCAGTCAATATACTCAACACTACATATCTCTGGAAGTTTGTCTACCCTGAGATTCATTTTTTGTAGGCATGCACAGTACAAAAAAGACATGCAATAGAACCAATGAAAGACTACACACAAATACTGACAAACAGCCAATGTGCAAAAGAAGACAAACTTTGCAAATACAAATAATAATAAATCAATAAATCTGAGGAGATGGATTGTAGAGTCCCTGAACATGAGTCCATAGCTGTGGAATCAGTTCAGAACTGAGGTTATACACACTGGTTCAGAAGTCTGAAGGTTGAAGGTACTATTCCTGAACATGGTGGTGTGGGACCTCAGGTTCCTAGAACTCCTGCTCAATGGCAGCAGCAAGGAGAAAGTGTGGTCTGGACACTAGGGGTCCTTGGTGATGGATGCAACTTTCTTGTGGAAGTGCTTCTTGGAGATTTGCTCACTGGTGGGGAGGGCCTTGCCTGTTTTTTGATCCATGTGCCTATCCAAACTTCTTTTGAATGTTGTCATGGAACCCACATCCACCACTTCTACTGGCAGCTCGTTCTAGGGGTCAAAGGTGTATAAAGTCACAAGAAACAAAGTTTTTATGGCTCAATCAGTAGCAGCCGCACCCCTGAACAGGTAAACATTCAGTAAGTCTAACTCTAAAGAGCTAACCAGATAAATTAAATTCCAGCGCCAACAGAGATGTGTCTTTCTGTTGGAATGTAGACCAATCAACTTCTATCTCTGCATCATAGTAAGCATCCTATCTAGATGTATCACAGCTTGGTACTGCAACTGTTCTACCTGTAACTGTAAGAACCTGCAGAGGGTTGTGGAGCACAGCAGAATGTTCAGCTCATCGCGGGAACAGGTCTTCCCTGAGTCTGTCTACAGTTCTCGTTGCCTTGACAAAATTGGCACTATGCTCAGAGAAACCCCTTTCCCAAATGTCCTCTGTTCCTCTGCCTCCCATCAGGAAGATATCAAAATGTTCCGATATGGTCCAAGTACAGAGAGAGAGAGAGAGAGAGAGAGACTAAAATGGGTCAACAGTTCACCGACTTTAATGGAGACTGTTGCAGAATTTAAAGGGAAAGGAAAACAACAACCACCAGGCTAAAAGGGCCGTTAATAAACTCCCAAACAGAAAGTCAACACTGTGGCTGGAAAGAGAAAGTAATCACAAATGAATACTGCTGCTTGACAGAGTCAGTTGAAGTCAGAGCCAGAGTCAGAGTCAGTCTTATTTCCGGGACAAGGACAAGGTGCATATACCTTGCTATGCTTTTGGGCAAGTCTCGGCAAGAACAGAAAAAATGAAGAAGTTAAATACCATTGCAATGAAACAGTGATTAACTGGAATGTGCATGATCATGAATGTGATTGTCAAACCTGTTGCCTAGACCGCACTGCAGAGTCTGTGGTTGTGAGAGAAAATATAAAAACTAGAAAGCATGTCCAGCAGGCTCAAGGACAGCTTCTATCTTGTTGTCCCAATGCAATTAAACAGTCTCCTATTACGACAAGATTGACTCTTGGCCTCAGTCTATCATGTCATGGACTTGCAGATTATTGTCTCCTTATATTGCCCATTCTCTGTAATTTAATACTTCATTCTCCATGTATTTTTTTTTGCTTTATATAACTTCAATGCACCATTGTAATGATCTAATCTGTATGGACAATATACACGACAAATTTTTCACTCTACCGCAATACATGTGTCAATATTAAATCAATTTACCAATTTAAATTGAAGACCAACAGCAGAAATTCCTCCACACTATTTTAAAGAAGAATAGAGAGTTCTGCCAAATAGAACATAGAACACTATAGCACACTACAGGCCCTTCAGCCCATGATTTTATGCTCACCTTTTAACCCACACCAAGATCAATATAACCCTTCCCTCCAACATAGCCCTCCATTTTCCTTTTGTCCATATGCTTAATAGTCTAACCAAAATTTATTCCTGACAACTTCCTGTGCTGAAGTTTGTGGGAGCTCACTCTGCACAGATTATTGACTATAAATAACACATGAAAAGTTTTTCATTGGTTAGAGGTATAGAGTCATAGAAAACTGCAGCAGAGAAACAGGCCTTTTGGCCCATCCAGTCCATGTCAAACTATTTAGGCTGCCTAGTTCCATGGACCTGCACCCAGACCGTAGTCTTTCATACCCCTTTTCTGTCTCTTATCAGTCAGAAACTACAAAAACATGGAACTTATAAGATTCTATGGCTTAAAAAGAAATGTGCAAGTCTACAGAAAAGCATATGACTTCATGTCCTTGTGAAAACTGCTCTTGGATTGAAACTTTCACAGAGAAATGCAGTTATTGGCAGCTGGGTAACACTACCAGTTCAACTTATTGACATTATTACCTTTCCTGCATTGCCGAAAGCAAGAGTCAATTCATAGCCAATTTAATTTCTTCTGCACTAAAAGGAAGATATTATTTCTGAAAAATAAATCTGCAAATTTAGAACCTTGTCAATTGCTATCATTGCCAACTTAACTTTAACATTTTGAATAGAGTCAGGTAAATTTACATAATTACATATTTATAATAGTCGCACATCCCAACTAGCAGAACCCCTTTGAATATTCAGTACTTCTCCAGTCCTGATGAAGGGTCTCAGCCTGAGATGTTGACTCTTTGTTCCTTTCCATGATGCTGCCCGGCCTCGTGAGTTCCTCCAGCATTTTGTGTGTATTACTCTGGACTTACACTATCTACAGCATCTCTTGAGTTCAGCTAGATTAAAAACATGGGTTAATGAATAGTTCCAAGCTGTGCACAGAGGAATTTATGGTAAGTACATTAGCAAGAGATCCAGTAACAGAAATGCAACCCTTGAGAGTCTGAGGCTATAGCACCATAGGTCAAAGCCATTGGCTTTTGAAAAATTGCAGTGAATTTCCTCTTTAAAAAGCAGCTGATTCATAGCAATTACAGATGAATTGGCAGTGGGAAGAAAAAAGGAAAAGTAAAGTGTTTTCAGAGCATGTTTTCATGATCTCAAATTCACTGCTTATCAGAGAAACAGGTCAGTTTCACAAAACTTTCAAAGGGGTTACAGATTTCTGATTAAATTGGAGATATTTGTAGATGTATGGGGAAACAACCAATAGAGTAGGACTAAAGGAATAACTCTTTAGAGGATTGTTCTGACTCCTGACAACAGTCGAGTCATAACTACACCAAAATGCACTTTATCTAGATGTTGAGGATCTATCTTTTTGATCTAAAGCACTCTAGACTCCAGTCCTGTGGGTAAAATAGTAGCAAAATATTAAATAAGTCCTGTTCCTCAAAGTCATCTTCTAACTTTATCAGTGGGCAAATCTCCACTCTCAGCTTTTCAGCTTTCAATGTAGTTATAACTCAGAATGTTTCTAAATTCCACTGTTACTTAGTAACATTTAAAAACTATTAATCAACTAAATAATTTAAACAGTGAGTAATATGCTTGACAAAGTCCTGCAAAGCAGATTGAATGAGAAAATAAAAATGCTAGGGTCTCTAAGAATAAGCAGAAAGTTAGATTGATTACTGTAAGTGAAATTAAAAGGGCAAACACTGGGGTTTTGCATAACTCTTGATGCGCTGGGGTTCCACCTGGCTCAGTATTTGTAGCCTTTTGCTTTTTGTTGTTTCTACAGTAAGTGAATTCAATTTGAATGCAGGGCACACAGTTAGAAGGTTTACACTGTACTGTATTTGTCAATGTGGAGCAGACAGTGAGTTTGTAAATCTGGTCGGAGCAGAGAATATTGAAAATTGCAAGGGTAGAGCATCCCAAGAGGGGTGTGGGGACAGGCGGTTATTGATAAGTGCTGAATATTTCTTTGGTGCTTCACACGTCCTCCCCTCTCCCTTCCCCTTTTCCCGACTAAGATTCCCCTCTCCTTGCCCTCTTCCCACTCAGCCCACAATAGAGACCCACATCAGAATCAGGATTATCATCACTCACGTATGTCATGAATTTATTTTGCAGCCGCAGTACAGTGCAATGGATAATACTACTACACCACTGTGCCAAAGTCTTAGGGTGTATATGGGCCTAAGGCCTTAGAACAGCACTATAGTTAAGACAAGGACGGGAGGTTGGATTTGTGGAGTGGTATTGATGGGTTGGTGAGGTAGACACAGAAAGTGGAAATGGAATTCAATTGGAGAAGTGTGTTCAGTGGAATCGAACAGGGCAAAAGAAGAGAGAATAGAGGAGCAATGGAGCTTAGAGTGAGAATCTACATTAGACTGCATAAGGAAAGTCAATAATTATCTTAATTTATTGGGGAAGAGCAGGGAAGACAGACATATCTAGACCACTGTGTACAGATCCAGTCACTACCCCAAAGACCATGCCTTGTAAATGTCCTGCAGCACCATCTCACTACTGGAGGAGGTGCATGAACTCATTGACAGGATTGGAAACTACAGTTATGCGAGAGGTTGCATTTAGTTGGAGCTGGGTTCCATTCAATTAAAAGATTTAGAGAATATTTAGTTGTAGTGTTGTGAAAGACTTACAAAGAGAAATCTGAAAAGACCTGTTTTGCAACAGCAAGTTATGATCCTAAGAATATAGTAAACACACACACACTCCCCTCTCTCACTTGCACACTCTTGCACTCTCTCTTACTCCCTTACACTCTCTCATTCACACACTCTCACTCTCTCTGACACTCTGTCACACTCTCTCATTCCAGTCTTTCTTATTCTCTTACAGTCTCTCTCACTCTCTCTCTCTCTCTCTCTCATTCAGTCTCACACACAGTCTCTCTCTCATTCTCTTACACTCTAACATTCACAGTCCCTCACAATCTTACACTCTCTCTCACATAACGTTTCCCACATAAACTCATGAAAGGACATAGTTTTAAGGTGAGAGGGGAAAGATTTAGAGTCATAAAGTCATAGAAAAGTACAGCACAGAAACAGGCTCTTCAGCCTGATTCCAGATCCTATTCAACCCCATACACCTCGCCGTATCCTTTGATGCCCTGATCGATCAGGAAACTATCAACTTCTGCCTTGAATATACCCTCAGATTTGGCCTTCACCATGGTCTGTGGCAGAGCATTCCACAGTTTCATTACTCACTGGCTATAAATTTCCTCCTTACCTCTGTTCTAAAAGGTCATCCCTCAATTTTGAGGCTGTGCTCTCTAGTTCTGGATACAGCCACTGTAGCAAATATCCTCTTTGCATCCACCCTACCTAGTTCTTCCAATATAGTCCTTCCTCAGCACTACCTACCCCTCCACCTATCTTCATATCATCTGCAAACTTTGCCACAAAGCCATCAATTCCTGATCTAAATCAATAACAGTGTGAAAACTTGCAGTCCCCACTCACTGCCTCTTGGCTGTCAGCCATTTCTCTATCCATGCTTGTATCTTTTCTGCAATGCCACAGGATTTTATCTTATTAAGCTGCCTCATATGTGGAGCCTTATCAAATGCCTTCTGAAAATCCAAGTAAATGACCTCTCCTCTGTCCACTCTGCTTGTTACTTCCTCAAAGAGCCCTACCAGATTTAAGACCTATCCACCTTCAAAACCTTTCAGTTTGCATAGCATCTTTTTCCTTTCCAGTAGCATTGGCACTCACTCTTGCTTCCTGACACTCACCAGTCCCTGGCACACTGCTAGTGTCTTCCCCAATAAAGACAGATGCAAAGTACTGTACCCATTAAATTCATCTGGCATTTCTTTGTTTCCCATTACTACCTTACTAGCATCATTTTTCTGTGGTCCAATATCAACTCCCAAATCCCTTTTACTCTTTATAAAATTGGAAAAAAATGTTTAGTATCTTGCTTTATAGTATTGCTTGCTTGCCCTCATATTTCCGTATTTCCCTTCTTACAGATATTTAGTTGTTTTTTGTTCAGTTTAAAAGCTTCCAAATCACCCAACTGCCCACTCACTTTTGCTACCTTGTATGCCCTTTCCTTGGCTTTTATGCAGTTCTTAACTTCCTTTGTCAGCCATGGTTGCCTACCCCTGCCATTTGAGAATTTCTTCTGTGGGACATTTCTATCCTGCGCCTTATGAACTATTCCCAGAAACTTCAGCCATCTCTGCTCTGCCGTCATCCCTGCCAGTATCCTCCTCCAACCCACCTCCTCTCTCGGGCCTCTGTAATTCCCTTTATTCCATTGTGATACTGATACACATGACTGACGTTTCTCCCTCTCAAATTGCAGAATAAATTCAATCATATTATGATGACTGCCTCCTCAGGGTTCCTTTATGTTAAGCTCCCTAATAAGATCTGCATTATTACACAACACACAATCTAAGATAGCCTTTGCCTGTGTCGGCTCAAGAACAAGGTGCTCTAAAAATCATCTCATGTGCATTCAACAAATTCCCTCTCTAGCAATCTGACACCAACCTGACTTTCCCAAAATTGAAGTCCCCATTGAGTCCTGCCGAAGGGTCTCAGCACGAAACGTTAACCATACTTTCTCCATAGATGCTGCCTGGTCTGCTGAATTCCTCCAGCATTTTTTGTGTGTTGCTTGGATTTTCAGCATCCACAGATTTACTCTTTGTCATTACAATTGTATCATTACCATTATTTTCCAGCTGCTTTTGCAATCTCAACCCCACAGCTTGGCTACTACTTGGAGGCCTACATATGATTCCTATAATGATTCTTTTAACCTTGCAGTTCCTTAACTCCCCCCGCAAAGATTCAACATTTTCTGACGCTATGTCACCTCTTTCTTAAGATGTAATTCCATCTCTCACCAACAGAGCCACACCAGTGCCTATGTCTTCCTGTCCTTTTGGTACAAGGTATTTCCCTTGATGTTAAGTTCCCAACTATGGCCTTCTTTCAGCCACGACTCAGTGATGCCTACAATGTCATGCCATCCAATCTCTAACTGTGCCACAAGTCTGCCCACCTTACTCCACAGGCTATGCACATTTAAGTACAGTATCTTCAGTCCTGCATTCTTCATCCTTTTGAATTTTGCCTGTAATACAATTTAATTCTTTGCTCTGTCTACATTTGTACCCAATCATTGGCTTGTCCTTCCTTACCATCATGTTATATCCATTATCTACTGGTAAACCTGCTGGCTTATCCTCAGCTCTATCATACTAGTTCCCATGCACCTATCGAAAATTTTCTTGAACGTTGAAATCAAGCTGTCACCCACCATTTATGCAGGCAGCTCATTTCATATTCTCCCGGATGAGTTATAAGGGATCTGAAAGGAAACCTTTCCACTAAGAGTGTGGTGGATATATGTAACACACTGACTGAGCAAGTGACAGAGGCAGATACAATTACCACGCTTAAAAGACATTTAACCAGGTATATGGATAGGGAAGGTTTAGAGCAGGGGTTCCCAAACTGGGGTCTATGGACTCCTCGGTTAATGGTAAGGCTCCATGGCCTAAAAAAAGTTTGGAAAAACTTTAGAGGTATAAGGGCCAATCATAAGAAAGTAGGTTCAGCTGAAGTACTTTGGCATGGTTGAGTTCGGCCAAAGGGCCATTTTCCATGCTCTATAACTCTATGACTCTATTTCTCAAAGCAGCCCAGATAGTTCCTTTCTATTTCCTTAGGAATGCTTTGGGAGCAACAACACTCTCCCAGCAATATCGCTTCACCATGTTTGCTTCTCAATTCTTATGGACTCACATGTTGTTTGTTCTCGTAACTGATCACTCCTCAGTGGCATTTACCAGCAAGCTCCGGATCAATCGGAGGTGTGAGCTTGATCCCAGCCATCCTCTGATACCACCTTCAGCTTGGCACCGTCCATTCCGAGACAAATTATTTATCAGTAACTATCTGATCAAAAGTTCTATTGTGGGCTCAAAGCTTGTTTATGGCGATACAGTCACGAGATCCATTCTGACTTACTCAAAGCAGCACTGAAGAAATACTAAAATGTCAAATGTTGTGTCATTAAACGAGCCCGGTAACATAAGCATTCATTTTCCAGTGTATAATTGATTGGTACATATCAGAGCACTGTGATACGATGCATGTTTGGTTTATAATCCTTTCGGAGCTCTCGACTGACAGTGTTAATTGTGGTTGTCAGTCTTTTCATTGCAAGTGTAAACTCTGCCATTGCTTTGAAAATCAAAGGAAAGCACATTGATCTGTTGATCTGTGTTGGATTGATGTTACACTCTCCAACATCAGTCAGCTTTGGCGCAGTGGGTAGCACTGCCTCAGAGACAGTCACTTGTGGATTTAAATTCTGCCTGAAGAACTGAGTACAAACCTGGCTGTCACTTCATTGTCGTACCATGGTGGTGCTGGGCTATTGAAGGCGCTATCCTTTACTTAAAGATTTGCCTACTGACTCTGTTTGCCCTTTCTGACGGAGGTGAACAATCTCAGACCACTGTTCTGAAAAAGTGCAGCAGAGCGTACTGATTAATTTTCGATCCTTAGTGAATAAGTAAATATAGTCGGTGACCACTTTATTAGGTGCACCTGTACATCTGCTCGTTAATGCAAACTCTAATCAGCCAATCATATGGCAGCAACTCAATGCATAAATTATGCAGGTATGGTCAAGAGGTTCAGTTGTTCAAACCAAACATCAGAATGTGGAAGAACTGTGATCTGTTATTTTGACCATGGAGAGATTGTTGGTGCCAGGCAGGGGACTGATCTCCTGGGTTTTCACACACAACAGTTTCTAGAACACCTTGTAATGAGAGTGCTCAGAGGAGAATGGCCAGACTGGTTCAAGTCAACAAGAAGGCTACATAACTATGCTTTACAACAGTGGTGTGCAAAAGATCAACTCTGAATGCACAACATGTCGAACCTTATGACCATAGACTCAGTGGCCGCTTTAATTGGTACAGGAGGTTGTAGATTTATAAGGAGCAAACAATTTGAATGTTTCAGAGGATGAGTGTTTAAATGTGGTGAGGGTTTATACCTCCAGCATGCCTGCAGGCAGTGAACGGTAGATGCCTCCGAGCCTTTAGTTCTGAAAAAGATTCCACATTTTCAGTTATATTTCTGAAACCGAGTTTAATTCAATGCCCCGGTCTTTTGATCCCTCTGTTATTGTGAAAAGTTCCTGTTTATTTATTAGAAAATAGTAATAGTAGTGCTGGGTGGTGGGGTGAAGATGCATCTCTACCAAACGAGGTGTGAGGCGTTCCTTCCCACCACTAGCCTGCAGGTCACCCTTGGCCAAGGTGTAGCACCTGCTTACTACCCTCCCACCCTGATCAGGGTCAGGTGAAGCTATGGGAGCAGTTGGTGGATGGTCATATGAGCAATTGGTGCATATCACAAGTCCTGGTAATGTGACCACTAATGCCAGGCTGATAACCTCCAAAGAGAATTGATAATGGCTGGGTTCACCTGTCTTGTAAAGACACCGCTCAGAAAAAGACAATGGCAAACCACTTCAGCAGAAAAATTTGTCAAGAATGATCATGGTCACAGAAAGACCGCGATCACCTATATCATACAAACATGGCATTTAACAAATGACGAGTGGTAGTGCAATTACTCCAGTCGAGTATGATATTTCCCTAAGGGGTTATTCCCTTAATGAACATTGCCTGTGCATGACTTTGTTTAATGTAGGGAGGCTGATGCAAGGGCAGCCACTATGTAGTCCCTGATGGATTGGGGTCTTGCCTCACGAATCCCCTTTGAATTCCCCACTCCCCTACTTAAGTGCATGTTCTCTAATACTTGAGATATCTACTATGGGAGGAAGTTTCTGAGAATCTACTTTGCTGTGTGTAAGCCTCTCATAAATTAATAAACTTCTGTCGAGTCTTCCTTTAGTATGCTGGTAAACCACTTCTGCACTTCTGATTTCTGAATTTGCTCTCAATTTAGAAAATAGTCTACATTTTTATTCCTCCTATCAAAGTACATGACAATACACTTCCCTACACTGTATTCCATCTGCAACTTATCTGCTGATTCTCCTAATTTGTCTAAGTCCTTCTGCAGGCTCCCTGCTTCCTCAAAACCACCTGCCCCTCCACCTATCTTTGTGTTGTCCACCAGCTTGGCCACAAAGCCATGAATTCCATCATCCAGATCACTGATATATAATGTAAAAAGAAAGGTCCCAACACCTATCCCTGCAGAACACCTCTAGTCACCAGAAAAGGCTCTATTTATTCCCACATTTTGCCTCCTGCCACTCAGACAATGTTCTATTCATGCTAGTATATTTCCTGTAATACCATAGGCTCAGATCTTGTTTAGTAGTCTTATGTGTGGCATATTGTCAAAGACAATCTGAAAATCCTAGTACATAACATCCACTGACTTTCCTTTAACTATATTTCCCGTTATTTCCTCAAAGAGTTCCAACAAATTTGTTAGGCAAGATTTCCCCTTAAAGGAAGATTGTTTAGAAATCCTCAGCCTGTTTGTACAAAGCCCTTTATAGACTGATTTTCAAGATTCAAAGTACATTTATCATCAAAGTATGTATAAATTAAGCAACCCTGAGATTTGTCTGCTTACAGGCAGCCACAAAACAAGAAACACAAAATAATCCAATTTTTAAAAAAAGGCCAACACCAAATGTGCAGAGGGAGAAAAAACACAAATCATGCAAACAATAAGCACAAGCAACAGAATTCAGAAAGAAATTGAGTCCATAAACGTGAGGCCTGGAGCAGGCCCATAGCCTCAGAATCATGGAGAGAAAAATACTTAAGAAGTGGTTGCGGGAGGCCGAGGAACAGTTATAGGATTGAGTCAGCGGACTGGGCTGTGTTCAAAAACTCATCTGAGGACCTGAATGAATACATTGTGGTCATTACAGACTTTATTAACACAGCTGTGGATGAGTGTGTTCCAATAAAATTGTTCAAGGTTTTCCCTAATCAGAGGCCCTAGATGAACAATAAAATCCGGAATCTGTCAAGAGCCAGATCAGAGGCATTCAAGTCTGGGGATCAAGAATGCTACAAAAGGTCTCTGGAAATCTAGAAATTGATCTCTGGAAAGTCATTTCTTAAGCGAAGTGGAGATTCAGGACTAGACTAGAATCAATGAGGATTTAAATGCCATAACCTCCTACAAAGTTAAATCTTGCTACATAGGGGACAGCAGAGCTTTGCTTCCAGATGACCTCAATGCCTTCTATTCTGGCTTTGATCACCAGAACAGGGAGGAACCATCATGCAGCCCCATGTCGCTTGATGACCTATTAGTCTCAGTATCTGAAGATGACTTCAAGTCAAGTCAAGTCAACTTTTATTGTCATTTCGACCATAACTGCTGGTACAGTGCATAGTAAAAATGAGACAACGTTTTTCAGGACCATGGCACAGTACATGACACAGTACAAAAAACTAGACTGAACTACGTAATAAAAAAAAACAACACAGAGAAAGCTACACTAGACTACAGACCTGCACTGGACTGCATAAAGTGCACAAAAACAGTGGAGGCATTACAATAAATAATAAACAGGACTTGAGAGCTGCATTCCAGAGAGTGACTCCAAGGAAAGAATCCATTCTGGATAGAGTACCTGGCCAAGTTCTGAAGCCCTGTGCTGACCAGCTGGCTGGTGTATTCACGGATATCTTCAATCTCTCACTTTGGCAGTGTGTGGTACCCTCCTGGTTCAAGCAGGCTTCAATTATATCAGTGCTCAAGAAAAGCATGGTAACCTGCCTCACTGACTATCACCCAACAGCACTTAATCCACAGTGACAAAATGTTTTTGTAAACTGGTTTTGAAGCATATCAGCTTGTGAATGGCAACTTGGATCCACTCCAATTCGCTTACCAAAGCAACAGATCTACAGCTGAATCTGTCTCATTGGCTCTTCATACAACCCTGAAACATCTGGACAGCAAAGGTGCATACATCAGGATGCTCTTTATCGATTACAGCTCGATTATCCATCACCCCTCTAAGCTAATCGGTAAATTCCAAGACTGGGGTCTCAATACCCCCTTCTGCAATTGGATTCTCGGTTTCCTCACTTGCAGACTGCAGTCAGTTTGGATTGGCAAAAACATCTTCTACACAATCTCCATCAGCACAGGAGTACCACAGGGATGTGTGGTTAGTCCCCTGCTCTACTCGTTTTATACTTATGACTGTGTAGTTAAGTACAGCTCCAACACCTTATGCAAGTTTGTTGATGACACCACTATTGTATTTGTATTGTGGGCTGTATCAAAGGGGGAAATGAATCAGCATACAGGAGGGAGATTGAAAACTTGGCTGAGTGGTGTCTTAACAACAACCTCTCACTCAATGTCAATAAGACCAAGGAACTGATTGTAGATTTCAGCAGAGCGAAACCAGAGGTCCATGAGCCAGTAATTATCGGAGGATCAGAGATGGAGAAGGTCAGTAACGTTAAGTTCCTGGGGGTCACTATCTCTGAGGATCTGTGTTGGACCCATCATATAAATATAATTGCAAAGAAAGCTCAAGAGTGCCTCTACTTCCTCAGGAATCTGTGGAGATTCGGCACGTCATCGAAGACCTTGACAAAGTTTTATAGATGTGTGGTGGAAAGTGTGCTGACTGGCTGCATTCCACACCAGTGAAATGCTTTGAGTGGAAAATCCTACAAAAGATAGTGAATTTGGCCCAGAACATCAAGGATAAAAACCTTCCAACCATTAAGCACATCTTCATGAAATGTTGCCAAAGAAAAGCAGCATCCATCATCAAAGATCCTCACCACCCAGGCCTGGCTCTTTTCTCATAGTTGCCATCACATAGAAGGTACAAGAGCCTCAGGACTCACACCACCAGGTTCAAGAACAGTTACTACCCCTCAATCATCAGGAAGGAGGTACAGGAGCCTCAGGACCCACACCAGCAGGTTCAGGAACAGTTATTACCCCTCAACCATCAGGAAGGAGATACAGGAGCCTCAGGACTCACACCACCAGGTTCAAGAACAGTTACTACCCCTCAATCATCAGGATCTTGAACAAAAGGGGTTAAGTACACTCATTTAAGAACTCTTTTATCTCTTTACTTCATGTTCATTATTTATTATCTGCATTTGCACAGTTTGTTTACAGTTTACATTTCCTGATATTTACAGTTTACATTTCTTGATGTTTACAGTTTGCAGATCCCAATTACAGTTACTGTTCTGTAGATTTGTTAAATAAGCATTTAGAAACAGAAAATCTCAGAGTTGTACGTGAAGGCTCTGTTGTACGTACTCTGATAACAAATTTTGCTTTGAACATTGAAATTTGGAGCAGCGAGCAGAATTCCCATTTCTCCGGTGAAATGTGGATGTTCAGGATGCTGGAAAGTACTTGCTTCCATGCTTTTCACAAGCACTTTTAGCTATGAAGCTCAGTATTGTGCATTATTGTCTGACAAACCTTGCCTAGGAGAACAGTGCAAGATAAAACCAGATCTTAATTCTTTTTTCATTCATGGGCCTCTTTGAATGGCTCTCAATTATAACCAAGCAATGGTCCATTCCTTTTTCACAACTCTTGATGCGGAAGGTGCTGCACCTGAAGTGGTACTTCAATAGTTCTACAGTTGTCAGGGTCCGGTCCAGAATCCGCGTTCCGGGTCTCAACCTGGTCCGAGGGCTCTGGACTCCGGGTCCTGCAGTTGCTCCTCCCGTCACCCGTGAACAAGTTAGGACCCTCCTGGCTCAAGGAGGCACACCTGTGACTCGTTGAGCTGCAGGTGTTTATAAGGGGCCTTGGGACTGGGACCAGGCGGGTGCTTGTTTTGTTCTGTTTCCTGTTCTCCGCCGGCTCCGAACTCTTCTCTGCATTCTGTTATCCAGCCCGGGCTCAGACCTATCCTTCATCATGCTTCTCTGCCCTGTACCAGTACTGCCAGGTTGGTCCTCTCCCTCACCTTTCTTCCCATGCGCTGGTCCCGCTTCTCCGCTCGTTCGTGTTGTTCGCGCGGTGACGCTGTCTGCCGTCCTTGCCCGATTTTCCTGTTATCATGACTGTTGTGTTGGTCACCCTAGACCAGGGGTCGGCAACGTTTACCACTGAAAGAGACAACATGGACCCATTTCCCACAGAAAAGAAAACACTGGGAGCCACAAAACCTGTTTGACATTTAAAATGAAATAACACTGCATACAACGGTTTTTTTTGCCTTTATGCTATGTATAAACAAACTATAATGTGTTGTATTTATGAAATTGATGAACTCCTGCCGAGAAAACGAAATTACATTTCTGCATGCAACAAAAACATTTTGTACTCTGAAAAAAAGACGTTGGGTTGAAGGTTACTCCATAGTTAGCCTACCTTGGATCGAAGAATTAAAAGAAAACGCGCACTGGCGGGTGTCAGGCATTGGCAGTGGTGATGTATATTAATAGTGATAAAAAAACACGTAGCGGTGTGCTGCACGCAGCGCTAAAATAAAGACTGCAGTCAAAGGTAACTTTATTCAAACTAAACAGCCTTGCTTTAAAGCCTCCCTCAACCCGTCCCCGTGGGCACGGATGCTCCAAAAGACACGTACTCACAAACCCCCGTAGGCTATCTCCCTTAGCCGGAACGGTGGCTAATTGTAAGCCGGTTCGGATGTGCCAGGAAATGGGGTCTCCACAACGTTTTATTTAGATTGTACAAGATCACCATAATCTTCAAATTTCGAATTACATTTCAAAAACTAACAAACCACGAGGAGCCACAGCACAGAGATGAAAGAGCTGCATGCGGCTCTGGAGCCGCGGGTTGCCGACCCCTGCCCTAGACCTATGCCCGTTCCTATCCCTTGCTTCCGTCAGGCAGGTCTGGCCGGTCTGCCCCGTCCTCCTCTTCCGCCCAAACCCTGGGATTGTGCCTCGCACCCGCCTAGGGGTCCGTGTCGTGCCCAGGCCTCCAATGTTTCCGCCTGAGAGGCGTCCCTACCCGGGACTTATGCGGCCCGCCCACGGAGGGCTCTCCTCTGCCCCGTACTCCTTTTCTGCCCGAACCCTGAGATAGTGCCCCGCACCCGCCTAGGGGTCCGCGTCATGTCCACGCTTCAGTGTTTCCACCTGGGAGGCGGCCCTACCTGGGACAGATGCGGCCCGCCCAGGGAGAGTTCTCTGCCAGCTTATCTAGCCACCTAGACCTGTCTGCCTGCCTGTCTGAACCCCAGGGACCTGTCTGCCTGCCTGAACCCCGGGGACCTGTCTCCCTGCCTGAACCCTGGGGACCCGTCTGCCTGCCTGAACCCCAGGGACCTGTCTCCCTGCCTGAACCCCGGGGACCCGTCTCCCTGCCTGAACCCCGGGGACCCGTCTGCCTGCCTGAACCCCAGGGACCTGTCTCCCTGCCTGAACCCCGGGGACCGGTCTCCCTGCCTGAACCCCGGGGACCTGTCTACCTGCCTGAACCCCGGGGACCTGTCTGCCTGCCTGAACCCCGGGGACCTGTCTGCCTGTCTGCCAGTCTGAACCCCGGGGACCTGTCTGCCTGCCTGAACCTCGGGGACCTGTCTGTCTGCCTGAACCCCGGGGACCTGTCTCCCTGCCTGAACCCCAGGGACCTGTCTGCCTGCCTGAACCCCGGGGACCTGTCTACCTGCCTGAACCCCAGGGACCTGTCTGTCTGAACCCTGAACCCCAGGAACCTGTCTGCCTGCCTGAACCCCGGGGATCTGTCTAACTGCCTGAACCCCGGGGACCTGTCTGCCTTTTGAACCCCGGGGACCCGTCTGCCTGCCTGAACCCCGGGGACCTGTCTCCCTGCCTGAGCCCCGGGGACCTGTCTGCCTGCCTGAACCCCGGGGACCCGTCTGCCTGCCTGAACCTCGGGGACCTGTCTACCTGCCCGCCAGCCTGAACCCCAGGGACCTGCCTGCCTGAACGCCGGGGACCTGTCTACCTGCCTGAACCCCGGGGATCTGTCTTCCTGCCTGCCAGCCTGAACCCCGGGGACCTGTCTGTCTGCCTGCCTGAACCCCAGGGATCTGTCTGCCTGCCAGCCTGAACCCCGGGGACCTGTCTGCCTGCCTGAACCCCGGGGATCTGTCTGTCTGCCAGCCTGAACACCGGGGACCTGTCTGCCTGCCTGAACCCCGGGGATCTGCCTGCCTGCCAGCCTGAACCCCGGGGACCTGTCTACCTGCCTGAACCCCGGGGACCTGTCTACCTGTCTGAACCCCGGGGATCTGTCTGCCTGCCTGAACCCCGGGAACCTGTCTGCCTGCCTGAACCCCGGGGATCTGTCTGTCTGCCAGCCTGAACCCCGGGGACCTGTCTACCTGCCTGAACCCCGGGGACCTGTCTGCCTGCCTGAACCCCGGGGACCTGTCTGCCTGCCTGCCAGCCTGAAACCCGGGGACCTGTCTGCCTGCCTGAACCCCGGGGACCTGTCTGCCTGCCTGCCAGCCTGAAACCCGGGGACCTGTCTGCCTGCCTGAACCCCGGGGACCTGTCTCCCTGCCTGCACCCCCAGGGACCTGTCTGCCTGAACCCCGGGGACCTGTCTACCTGCCTGAACCCCGGGGACCTGTCTCCCAGCCTGAACCCCAGGGACCTGTCTGCCTGCCTGAACCCCGGGGACCTGTCTACCTGCCTGAACCCCAGGGACCTGTCTGTCTGCCTGCCTGAACCCCAGGGACCTGTCTACCTGCCTGAACCCCAGGGACCTGTCTGTCTACCTGCCTGAACCCCAGGGACCTGTCTGCCTGCCTGCCTGAACCCCGGGGATCTGTCTGCCTGCCTGAACCCCGGGGACCTGTCTACCTGCCTGAACCCCAGGGACCTGTCTGCCAGCCTGAACCCCAGGGACCTGTCTGTCTGCCTGCCTGAACCCCGGGGACCTGTCTGCCAGCCTGAACCCCAGGGACTTGTCTGTCTGCCTGCCTGAACCCCAGGGACCTGTCTACCTGCCTGAACCCCAGGGAACTGTCTCCCTGCCTGAACCCCAGGGACCTGTCTCCCTGCGTGAACCCCGGGGACTCGTCTGCCTGCCTGAACCCCAGGGACCTGTCTCCCTGTCTGAACCCCGGGGACCCGTCTGCCTGCCTGAACCCCAGGGACCTGTCTCCCTGTCTGAACCCCGGGGACCCGTCTGCCTGCCTGAACCCCGGGGACCCGTCTGCCTGCCTGAACCCCAGGGACCTGTCTGCCTGCCTGAACCCCGGGGACCTGTCTACCTGCCTGAACCCCGGGGACCTGTCTGCCAGCCTGAACCCCAGGGACCTGTCTACCTGCCTGAACCCCGGGGACCTGTCTGCCTGCCTGAACCCTGGGAACCTGTCTGCCTGCCTGAACCCCGGGGACCTGTCTCCCTGCCTGAACCCCGGGGACCTGTCTGCTTGCCTGAACCCCCGGGGACCTGTCTGCCTGAACCCCCGGGGACCTGTCTGCCTGAACCCCGGGGACCTGTCTACCTGCCTGAACCCCATGGACCTGTCTGTCTGCCTGCCTGAACCCCGGCGACCTGTCTACCTGCCTGAACCCCAGGGACCTGTCTGTCTGCCTGCCTGAACCCCGGGGATCTGTCTGCCTGCCTGAACCCCGGGGACGTGTCTGCCAGCCTGAACCCCAGGGACCTGTCTACCTGCCTGAACCCCAGGGACCTGTCTGCCAGCCTGAACCCCAGGGACCTGTCTGTCTACCTGAACCCCAGGGACCTGTCTACCTGCCTGAACCCCAGGGACCTGTCTGTCTGCCTGCCTGAACCCTGGGGACCTGTCTGCCAGACTGAACCCCAGGGACCTGTCTGTCTGCCTGCCTGAACCCCAGGGACCTGTCTACCTGCCTGAACCCCAGGGACCTGTCTGTGTGTCTGCCTGAACCCCAGGGACCTGTCTGCCAGCCTGAACCCCGGGGACCTGTCTGCCTGCCTGAACCCCGGGGAACTGTCTCCCTGCCTGAACCCCGGGGACCTGTCTGTCTACCTGAACCCCGGGGACCTGTCTGCCTGCCTGAACCCCAGGGACCTGTCTGTCTACATGAACCCCGGGGAACCGTCACCCTGCCTGAACCCGGGGACCCGTCTGCCTGCCTGAACCCCAGGGACCTATCTGCCTGCCTGAACCCCGGGGACCTGTCTACCTGCCTGAACCCCGGGAACCTGTCTGCCTGCCTGAGCCCCAGGGACCTGTCTACCTGCCTGAACCCCGGGGACCTGTCTGCCTGCCTGAACCCTGGGAACCTGTCTGCCTGCCTGAACCCCGGGGACATGTCTCCCTGCCTGAACCCCGGGGACCTGTCTGCCTGCCTGAACCCCCGGGGACCTGTCTGCCTGAACCCCCGGGGACCTGTCTGCCTGAACCCCGGGGACCTGTCTCCCTGCCTGAACCCCGGGAACCTGTCTGCCTGCCTGAACCCCAGGGACCTGTCTACCTGCCTGAACCCCGGGGACCTGTCTGCCTGCCTGAACCCTGGGAACCTGTCTGCCTGCCTGAACCCCGGGGACATGTCTCCCTGCCTGAACCCCGGGGACCTGTCTGCCTGCCTGAACCCCCGGGAACCTGTCTGCCTGAACCCCCGGGGACCTGTCTGCCTGAACCCCGGGGACCTGTCTCCCTGCCTGAACCCCAGGGACCTGTCTGTCTGCCTGCCTGAACCCTGGGGACCTGTCTGCCAGACTGAACCCCAGGGACCTGTCTGTCTGCCTGCCTGAACCCCAGGGACCTGTCTACCTGCCTGAACCCCAGGGACCTGTCTGTCTGTCTGCCTGAACCCCAGGGACCTGTCTGCCAGCCTGAACCCCGGGGACCTGTCTGCCTGCCTGAACCCCGGGGAACTGTCTCCCTGCCTGAACCCCGGGGACCTGTCTGTCTACCTGAACCCCGGGGACCTGTCTACCTGCCTGAACCCCGGGGACCTGTCTCCCTGCCTGAACCCGAGGGACCTGTCTCCCTGCCTGAACCCGGGGGACCTGTCTACCTGCCTGAACCCCGGGGACGTGTCTCCCTGCCTGAAACCCGGGGACCTGTCTGCCAGCCTGAACCCCAGGGACCTGTCTACCTGCCTGAACCCCGGGGAACTGTCTGTCTGCCTAAAACCCCGGGGACCTGTCTACCTGTCTGAACCCCGGGGACCTGTCTGCCAGCCTGAACCCCAGGGACCTGTCTACCTGCCTGAACCCCGGGGAACTGTCTGTCTGCCTGAACCCCGGGGACCTGTCTACCTGTCTGAACCCCGGGGACCTGTCTCCCTGCCTGAACCCCGGGGACCTGTCTACCTGCCTGAACGCCGGGGACCTGTCTGCCTGCCTGCAAGCCTGAACCCCGGGGAACTGTCTCCCTGCCTGAATCCCGGGGACCCGTCTGCCTGCCTGAACCCCAGGGACCTGTCTGCCTGCCTGAACCCCAGGGACCTGTCTGCCTGCCTGCCAGCCTGAACCCCGGGGAACTGTCTCCCTGCCTGAACCCCGGGGACCCGTCTGCCTGCCTGAACCCCAGTGACCTGTCTGCCTGCCTGAACCCCGGGAAACTGTCTGTCTGCCTGAACCCCGGGGACCTGTCTACCTGTCTGAACCCCGGGGACCTGTCTCCCTGCCTGAACCCCGGGGATCTGTCTGCCTGCCTGCCAGCCTGAACCCCAGGGACCTGTCTGCCTGCCTGAACCCCGGGGACCTGTCTACCTGCCTGAACCCCAGGGACCTGTCTGCCAACCTGAACCCCGGGGACCTGTCTCCCTGCCTGAACCCTGGGGATCTGTCTGCCTGCCTGCCAGCCTGAACCCCAGGGACCTGTCTGCCTGCCTGAACCCCGGGGACCTGTCTACCTGCCTGAACCCCAGGGACCTGTCTGCCAGCCTGAACCCCAGGGACCTGTCTGTCTGCCTGCCTGAACCCCGGGGACCTGTCTGCCAGCCTGAACCCCAGGGACTTGTCTGTCTGCCTGCCTGAACCCCAGGGACCTGTCTACCTGCCTGAACCCCAGGGAACTGTCTCCCTGCCTGAACCCCAGGGACCTGTCTCCCTGCGTGAACCCCGGGGACCCGTCTGCCTGCCTGAACCCCAGGGACCTGTCTCCCTGTCTGAACCCCGGGGACCTGTCTGCCTGCCTGAACCCCGGGGACCTGTCTACCTGCCTGAACCCCGGGAACCTGTCTGCCTGCCTGAACCCCAGGGACCTGTCTGCCTGTCTGAACCCCAGGGACCTGTCTCCCTGTCTGAACCCCGGGGACCCATCTGCCTGCCTGAACCCGGGGACCCATCTGCCTGCCTGAACCCGGGGACCCGTCTGCCGGCCTGAACCCCAGGGACCTGTCTGCCTGCCTGAACCACGGGGACCTGTCTACCTGCCTGAACCCCGGGAACCTGTCTGCCTGCCTGAACCCCAGGGACCTGTCTACCTGCCTGAACCCCGGGGACCTGTCTGCCTGCCTGAACCCTGGGAATCTGTCTGCCTGCCTGAACCCCGGGGACCTGTCTCCCTGCCTGAACCCCCGGGGACCTGTCTGCCTGAACCCCCGGGGACCTGTCTGCCTGAACCCCGGGGACCTGTCTCCCTGCCTGAACCCCAGGGACCTGTCTACCTGCCTGAACCCCGGGGACCTGTCAACCTGCCTGAACCCCAGGGACCTGTCTGTCTGCCTGCCTGAACCCCAGGGACCTGTCTACCTGCCTGAACCCCAGGGACCTGTCTGTCTGCCTGCCTGAACCCCGGGGATCTGTCTGCCTGCCTGAACCCCGGGGATGTGTCTGCCAGCCTGAACCCCAGGGACCTGTCTACCTGCCTGAACCCCAGGGACCTGTCTGCCAGCCTGAACCCCAGGGACCTGTCTGTCTACCTGAACCACAGGGACCTGTCTACCTGCCTGAACCCCAGGGACCTGTCTGTCTACCTGAACCCCGGGGACCTGTCTACCTGCCTGAACCCCGGGGACCTGTCTCCCTGCCTGAACCCGAGGGACCTGTCTACCTGCCTGAACCCGGGGGACCTGTCTGCCAGCCTGAACCCCAGGGACCTGTTTACCTGCCTGAACCCCAGGGACCTGTCTACCTGCCTGAACCCGGGGGACCTGTCTGCCAGCCTGAACCCCAGGGACCTGTCTACCTGCCTGAACCCCGGGAAACTGTCTGTCTGCCTGAACCCCGGGGACCTGTCTACCTGTCTGAACCCCGGGGACCTGTCTCCCTGCCTGAACCCCGGGGATCTGTCTGCCTGCCTGCCAGCCTGAACCCCAGGGACCTGTCTGCCTGCCTGAACCCCGGGGACCTGTCTACCTGCCTGAACCCCAGGGACCTGTCTGCCAACCTGAACCCCGGGGACCTGTCTCCCTGCCTGAACCCTGGGGATCTGTCTGCCTGCCTGCCAGCCTGAACCCCAGGGACCTGTCTGCCTGCCTGAACCCCGGGGACCTGTCTACCTGCCTGAACCCCAGGGACCTGTCTGCCAGCCTGAACCCCAGGGACCTGTCTGTCTGCCTGCCTGAACCCCGGGGACCTGTCTGCCAGCCTGAACCCCAGGGACTTGTCTGTCTGCCTGCCTGAACCCCAGGGACCTGTCTACCTGCCTGAACCCCAGGGAACTGTCTCCCTGCCTGAACCCCAGGGACCTGTCTCCCTGCGTGAACCCCGGGGACCCGTCTGCCTGCCTGAACCCCAGGGACCTGTCTCCCTGTCTGAACCCCGGGGACCTGTCTGCCTGCCTGAACCCCGGGGACCTGTCTACCTGCCTGAACCCCGGGAACCTGTCTGCCTGCCTGAACCCCAGGGACCTGTCTGCCTGTCTGAACCCCAGGGACCTGTCTCCCTGTCTGAACCCCGGGGACCCATCTGCCTGCCTGAACCCGGGGACCCATCTGCCTGCCTGAACCCGGGGACCCGTCTGCCTGCCTGAACCCCAGGGACCTGTCTGCCTGCCTGAACCACGGGGACCTGTCTACCTGCCTGAACCCCGGGAACCTGTCTGCCTGCCTGAACCCCAGGGACCTGTCTACCTGCCTGAACCCCGGGGACCTGTCTGCCTGCCTGAACCCTGGGAATCTGTCTGCCTGCCTGAACCCCGGGGACCTGTCTCCCTGCCTGAACCCCGGGGATCTGTCTGCCTGCCTGCCAGCCTGAACCCCGGGGACCTGTCTGCCTGCCTGAACCCCGGGGACCTGTCTACCTGCCTGAACCCCAGGGACCTGTCTGCCAACCTGAACCCCGGGGACCTGTCTCCCTGCCTGAACCCTGGGGATCTGTCTGCCTGCCTGCCAGCCTGAACCCCAGGGACCTGTCTGCCTGCCTGAACCCCGGGGACCTGTCTACCTGCCTGAACCCCAGGGACCTGTCTGCCAGCCTGAACCCCAGGGACCTGTCTGTCTGCCTGCCTGAACCCCGGGGACCTGTCTGCCAGCCTGAACCCCAGGGACTTGTCTGTCTGCCTGCCTGAACCCCAGGGACCTGTCTACCTGCCTGAACCCCAGGGAACTGTCTCCCTGCCTGAACCCCAGGGACCTGTCTCCCTGCGTGAACCCCGGGGACCCGTCTGCCTGCCTGAACCCCAGGGACCTGTCTCCCTGTCTGAACCCCGGGGACCTGTCTGCCTGCCTGAACCCCGGGGACCTGTCTACCTGCCTGAACCCCGGGAACCTGTCTGCCTGCCTGAACCCCAGGGACCTGTCTGCCTGTCTGAACCCCAGGGACCTGTCTCCCTGTCTGAACCCCGGGGACCCATCTGCCTGCCTGAACCCGGGGACCCATCTGCCTGCCTGAACCCGGGGACCCGTCTGCCTGCCTGAACCCCAGGGACCTGTCTGCCTGCCTGAACCACGGGGACCTGTCTACCTGCCTGAACCCCGGGAACCTGTCTGCCTGCCTGAACCCCAGGGACCTGTCTACCTGCCTGAACCCCGGGGACCTGTCTGCCTGCCTGAACCCTGGGAATCTGTCTGCCTGCCTGAACCCCGGGGACCTGTCTCCCTGCCTGAACCCCCGGGGACCTGTCTGCCTGAACCCCCGGGGACCTGTCTGCCTGAACCCCGGGGACCTGTCTCCCTGCCTGAACCCCAGGGACCTGTCTACCTGCCTGAACCCCGGGGACCTGTCAACCTGCCTGAACCCCAGGGACCTGTCTGTCTGCCTGCCTGAACCCCAGGGACCTGTCTACCTGCCTGAACCCCAGGGACCTGTCTGTCTGCCTGCCTGAACCCCGGGGATCTGTCTGCCTGCCTGAACCCCGGGGATGTGTCTGCCAGCCTGAACCCCAGGGACCTGTCTACCTGCCTGAACCCCAGGGACCTGTCTGCCAGCCTGAACCCCAGGGACCTGTCTGTCTACCTGAACCACAGGGACCTGTCTACCTGCCTGAACCCCAGGGACCTGTCTGTCTACCTGAACCCCGGGGACCTGTCTACCTGCCTGAACCCCGGGGACCTGTCTCCCTGCCTGAACCCGAGGGACCTGTCTACCTGCCTGAACCCGGGGGACCTGTCTGCCAGCCTGAACCCCAGGGACCTGTTTACCTGCCTGAACCCCAGGGACCTGTCTACCTGCCTGAACCCGGGGGACCTGTCTGCCAGCCTGAACCCCAGGGACCTGTCTACCTGCCTGAACCCCGGGAAACTGTCTGTCTGCCTGAACCCCGGGGACCTGTCTACCTGTCTGAACCCCGGGGACCTGTCTCCCTGCCTGAACCCCGGGGATCTGTCTGCCTGCCTGCCAGCCTGAACCCCAGGGACCTGTCTGCCTGCCTGAACCCCGGGGACCTGTCTACCTGCCTGAACCCCAGGGACCTGTCTGCCAACCTGAACCCCGGGGACCTGTCTCCCTGCCTGAACCCTGGGGATCTGTCTGCCTGCCTGCCAGCCTGAACCCCAGGGACCTGTCTGCCTGCCTGAACCCCGGGGACCTGTCTACCTGCCTGAACCCCAGGGACCTGTCTGCCAGCCTGAACCCCAGGGACCTGTCTGTCTGCCTGCCTGAACCCCGGGGACCTGTCTGCCAGCCTGAACCCCAGGGACTTGTCTGTCTGCCTGCCTGAACCCCAGGGACCTGTCTACCTGCCTGAACCCCAGGGAACTGTCTCCCTGCCTGAACCCCAGGGACCTGTCTCCCTGCGTGAACCCCGGGGACCCGTCTGCCTGCCTGAACCCCAGGGACCTGTCTCCCTGTCTGAACCCCGGGGACCTGTCTGCCTGCCTGAACCCCGGGGACCTGTCTACCTGCCTGAACCCCGGGAACCTGTCTGCCTGCCTGAACCCCAGGGACCTGTCTGCCTGTCTGAACCCCAGGGACCTGTCTCCCTGTCTGAACCCCGGGGACCCATCTGCCTGCCTGAACCCGGGGACCCATCTGCCTGCCTGAACCCGGGGACCCGTCTGCCTGCCTGAACCCCAGGGACCTGTCTGCCTGCCTGAACCACGGGGACCTGTCTACCTGCCTGAACCCCGGGAACCTGTCTGCCTGCCTGAACCCCAGGGACCTGTCTACCTGCCTGAACCCCGGGGACCTGTCTGCCTGCCTGAACCCTGGGAATCTGTCTGCCTGCCTGAACCCCGGGGACCTGTCTCCCTGCCTGAACCCCCGGGGACCTGTCTGCCTGAACCCCCGGGGACCTGTCTGCCTGAACCCCGGGGACCTGTCTCCCTGCCTGAACCCCAGGGACCTGTCTACCTGCCTGAACCCCGGGGACCTGTCAACCTGCCTGAACCCCAGGGACCTGTCTGTCTGCCTGCCTGAACCCCAGGGACCTGTCTACCTGCCTGAACCCCAGGGACCTGTCTGTCTGCCTGCCTGAACCCCGGGGATCTGTCTGCCTGCCTGAACCCCGGGGATGTGTCTGCCAGCCTGAACCCCAGGGACCTGTCTACCTGCCTGAACCCCAGGGACCTGTCTGCCAGCCTGAACCCCAGGGACCTGTCTGTCTACCTGAACCACAGGGACCTGTCTACCTGCCTGAACCCCAGGGACCTGTCTGTCTACCTGAACCCCGGGGACCTGTCTACCTGCCTGAACCCCGGGGACCTGTCTCCCTGCCTGAACCCGAGGGACCTGTCTACCTGCCTGAACCCGGGGGACCTGTCTGCCAGCCTGAACCCCAGGGACCTGTTTACCTGCCTGAACCCCAGGGACCTGTCTACCTGCCTGAACCCGGGGGACCTGTCTGCCAGCCTGAACCCCAGGGACCTGTCTACCTGCCTGAACCCCGGGGAACTGTTTGTCTGCCTGAACCCCGGGGACCTGTCTACCTGTCTGAACCCCGGGGACCTGTCTGCCAGCCTGAACCCCAGGGACCTGTCTACCTGCCTGAACCCCGGGGAACTGTCTGTCTGCCTGAACCCCGGGGACCTGTCTACCTGTCTGCCAGCCTGAACCCCAGGGACCTATCTGCCTGCCTGAACCCCAGGGACCTGTCTGCCAGCCTGAACCCTGGGAAACTGTCTGTCTGCCTGAACCCCGGGGACCTGTCTACCTGTCTGAACCCCGGGGACCTGTCTGTCTGCCTGAACCCCGGGGACCCGTCTACCTGCCTGAACCCCGGGGATCTGTCTGCCTGCCTGAAACCCGGGGACCTGTCTCCCTGCCTGAACCCCGGGGATCTGTCTGCCTGCCTGCCAGCCTGAACCCCAGGGACCTGTCTACCTGTCAGAACCCCGGGGACCTGTCTGCCTGCCTGCACCCCGGGGACCTGTCTACCTGTCTGAACCCCAGGGACCTGTCTCCCTGCCTGAACCCCGGGGATCTGTCTACCTGTCTGAACCCCAGGGACCTGTCTCCCTGCCTGAACCCCGGGGACCTGTCTGCCTGCCTGAACCCCGGGGATCTGTCTGTCTGCCTGCCTGAACCCCGGGGACCTGTCTGCCTGCCTGAACCCCAGGGACCTGTCTACCTGTCTGAACCCCGGGGACCTGTCTGCCTGCCTGAACCCCGGGGACCTGTCTCCCTGCCTGAACCCCCGGGGACCTGTCTACCTGCCTGAACCCCGGGGACCTGTCTGCCTGAACCCCGGGGACCTGTCTGCCTGCCTGAACCCCAAGGGACCTGTCTGCCTGCCTGAACCCTGGGGACCTGTCTACCTGCCTGAACCCCGGGGACCTGTCTGCCTGCCTGCCAGCCTGAACCCCGGGGACCTGTCTGCCTGCCTGAACCCCGGGGACCTGTCTACCTGTCTGAACCCCAGGGACCCGTCTGCCTGCCTGAACCCCAGGGACCTGTGTACCTGCCTGAACCCCAGGGACCTGTCTGTCTCCCTGCCTGAACCCCGGGGACCTGTCTGCCTGCCAGCCTGAACCCCGGGGATCTGTCTGCCTGCCTGAACCCCGGGGACCTGTCTGCCTGCCTGAACCCCGGGGACCTGTCTACCTGCCTGAACCCCGGGGACCTGACTCCCTGCCTGAACACCAGGGACCTGTCTACCTGCCTGAACCCCGGGGACCTGTCTACCTGCCTGAACCCTGGGAACCTGTCTGCCTGCCTGAACCCCGGGGACCTGTCTCCCTGCCTGAACCCCGGGGACCTGTCTGCCTGCCTGAACCCTGGGGACCTGTCTACCTGCCTGAACCCCGGGGACCTGACTCCCTGCCTGAACCCCAGGGACCTGTCTACCTGCCTGAACCCCGGGGACCTGTCTACCTGCCTGAACCCCAGGGACCTGTCTGTCTGCCTGCCTGAACCCCGGGGATCTGTCTGCCTGCCTGAACCCCAGGGACCTGTCTACCTGCCTGAACCCCAGGGACCTGTCTGTCTGCCTGCCTGAACCCCGGGGACCTGTCTGCCAGCCTGAACCCCGGGGATCTGTCTGCCTGCCTGAACCCCAGGGACCTGTCTACCTGCCTGAACCCCAGGGACCTGTCTGTCTGCCTGCCTGAACCCCGGGGACCTGTCTGCCAGCCTGAACCCCGGGGACCTGTCTACCTGCCTGAACCCCAGGGACCTGTCTGTCTGTCTGCCTGAACCCCAGGGACCTGTCTGCCCGCCTGAACCCCGGGAACCTGTCTGCCTGCCTGAACCCCGGGGAACTGTCTCCCTGCCTGAACCCCGGGGACCCGTCTGCCTGCCTGAACCCCAGGGACCTGTCTACCTGCCTGAACCCCGGGGACCTGTCTGCCTGCCTGAACCCTGGGAACCTGTCTGCCTGCCTGAACCCCGGGGACCTGTCTACCTGCCTGAACCCCGGGGACCTATCTGCCTGCCTGAACCCCAGGGACCTGTCTGCCTGCCTGAACCCCGGGGACCTGTCTCCCTGCCTGAACCCCGGGGACCTGTCTACCTGCCTGAACCCCAGGGACCTGTCTGTCTGCCTGCCTGAACCCCAGGGACCTGTCTACCTGCCTGAACCCCAGGGACCTGTCTGTCTGCCTGCCTGAACCCCGGGGATCTGTCTGCCTGCCTGATCCCCGGGGACCTGTCTGCCAGCCTGAACCCCAGGGACCTGTCTACCTGCTTGAAACCCAGGGACCTGTCTGTCTGCCTGCCTGAACCCTGGGGACCTGTCTGCCTGCCTGAACCCAGGGAACCTGTCTGGCAGCCTGAACCCCGGGGACCTGTCTGCCTGCCTGAACCCCGGGGAACTGTCTCCCTGCCTGAACCCCGGGGACCCGTCTGCCTGCCTGAACCCCGGGGATCTGTCTACCTGCCTGAACCCGGGGGACCTGTCTGCCAGCCT
Source organism: Hypanus sabinus (assembly GCF_030144855.1). Classification (NCBI taxonomy): domain Eukaryota; kingdom Metazoa; phylum Chordata; class Chondrichthyes; order Myliobatiformes; family Dasyatidae; genus Hypanus; species Hypanus sabinus. The sequence continues at coordinate 74,377,062 of NC_082722.1, read as the reverse complement.
GAACCCCGGGGACCTGTCTACCTGCCTGAACCCCGGGGAACTGTCTGTCTGCCTGAACCCCAGGGACCTGTCTACCTGTCTGAACCCCGGGGACCTGTCTGCCAGCCTGAACCCCAGGGACCTGTCTACCTGCCTGAACCCCGGGGAACTGTCTGTCTGCCTGAACCCCGGGGACCTGTCTACCTGCCTGAACCCCGGGGACCTGTCTGCCAGCCTGAACCCCAGGGACCTGTCTACCTGCCTGAACCCCAGGGAACTGTCTGTCTGCCTGAACCCCGGGGACCTGTCTACCTGTCTGAACCCCGGGGACCTGTCTGCCAGTCTGAACCCCAGGGACCTGTCTACCTGCCTGAACCCCAGGGACCTGTCTGCCTGCCTGAACCCCAGGGACCTGTCTGCCTGCCTGAACCCCGGTGAACTGTCTGTCTGTCTGAACCCCTGGGACCTGTCTACCTGTCTGAACCCCGGGGACCTGTCTGCCAGCCTGAACCCCAGGGACCTGTCTCCCTGCCTGAACCCCGGGGACCTGTCCACCTGCCTGAACCCCAGGGACCTGTCTGCTTGCCTGAACCCTGGGGAACTGTCTGTCTGCCTGAACCCCGGGGACCTGTCTACCTGTCTGAACCCCGGGGACCTGTCTCCCTGCCTGAACCCCGGGGACCTGTCTGCCAGCCTGAACCCCGGGGGAACTGTCTCCCTGCCTGAACCCCAGGGACCTGTCTGCCTGCCTGAACCCCAGGGACCTGTCTGCCTACCTGAACCCCGGGGAACTGTCTGTCTGCCTGAACCCCGGGGACCTGTCTACCTGTCTGAACCCCGGGGACCTGTCTCCCTGCCTGAACGCCGGGGACCTGTCTGCCAGCCTGAACCCCGGGGAACTGTCTCCCTGCCTGAACCCCAGGGACCTGTCTGCCTGCCTGAACCCCAGGGACCTGTCTGCTAGCCTGAACCCCAGGGACCTGTCTGCCTGCCTGATCCCCGGGGAACTGTCTGTCTGCCTGAACCCCGGGGAACTGTCTGCCTGCCTGAACCCCGGGGACCTGTCTGCCTGCCTGAACCCCGGGGACCTGTCTACCTGTCTGAACCCTGGGGACCTGTCTGTCTGCCTGAACCCCAGGGACCTGTCTACCTGCCTGAACCCTGGGGATCTGTCTGCCTGCCTGAACCCTGGGGATCTGTCTGTCTGCCTGAACCCCGGGGACCTGTCTGCCTGCCTGAACCCCGGGGAGCCTGTCTGCCTGCCTGAACCCTGGGGATCTGTCTGCCTGCCAGCCTGAACCCCAGGGAGCCTGTCTGCCTGTCTGAACCCCAGGGACCTGTCTGCCAGCCTGAACCCCAGGGACCTGTCTGCCAGCCTGAACCCCGGGGACCTATCTACCTGCCTGCCTGAACTCCGGGAGCCCGCTCCGCTCTGCCTGCCTGAACTCCGGGATCCCACTCCGCTCTGCCTGCCTGAACTCCGGGATCCCACTCCGCTCTGCCTGCCTGAACTCCGGGATCCCACTCTGCTCTGCCTGCTGGAACTCCGGGAGCCCGCTCCGCTCTGCCTGCCTGAACTCCGGGATCCCACTCCACTCTGCCTGCTGGAACTCCGGGAGCCCGCTCCGCTCTGCCTGTCTGACACTCTAGCGACCTGAATTCCAGCTCCACCCTTAAATGCCATGGCATCTCCATCCTGTCCTCCCCCTAGTACTTCAGTGTCTGTGTCCTGCGTTTGGGTCCATCCGGTCCCGTTCCTGACAACAGTCCAAATACATGGTACATCAACTGACTATGCCAACTTCGTAATTGCCAGCCCAATAGAGACATTGTCTGTACGTGCTGTAAATTTCTTCTGCCACTAGATTAGGATAGCCATCAGATCCCCATTTAATATGCCCTGATTGGCAGATAATTGATATCATCTACTATGAAGTGGCTCATACCTTCATATAGGTTTATGAGCAAGTTAGTGCCTCCAAAATATGTCATTATTTACCATGATGGAACAGCACAAATTGGTAAAGTTTAATGGGGACGTGCTTAATTTCCTTAACCTCCTGAGGAAGCTGTGGCATTAGTGAGCTTTCTTGGCTGTGACATCCTTGTGGTTAGAGCAGGACAATCTATAAGTGATGTTTAGGAACTTGAAGCTCACAACCCTCTCAACCTCGACACCACTGATGAAGTCTACTTACTGCACTAGCACCAGGACCACATTATTTATGCTGCTATCTTCGTCTATCAGTGATTGGAAAATTTGCTTGAGTATTTCTGACCTGGTCCACTCTGTTGCTTTGGTTAGCCAGGTGAGAGTGGAAGAGGACACATGATGGGAACTAGATCTCATGCACAAGATAGTTTGCAGATACGAGGAAATCTGCAGATGCTGGAAATTCAAACAACACACACAAAATTATGGTGGAATGTAGCAGGCCAGGCAGCATCTATAGGGAGAAGTGCTGTCGACGTTTTGGGCAGAGACCCTTCATCAGGACTAACTGAAAGGAAAGATAGAAAGAGATTTGAATTAGGAGGGGGAGGGGAAATGCGAAATGACAGGAGAAGACCGGAGGGGGTGGGGTGAAGCTGAGAGCTGGAAAGGTGATTGGCAAAAGTGATACAGAGCTGGAGAAGGGAAAGGATCATGGGACGGGAGGCCTAGGGAGAAAGAAAGGGGGAGGGGAGCACCAGAGGGAGATGGAGAACAGGCAGAGTGATGGGCAGAGAGAGAAAGAAAAAAAAAGTGAGGGGGGAGAAAACAAAAAAAAACTAAATATATCAGGGATGGGGTAAGAAGGGGAGGAGCGGCATTAACGGAAGTTAGAAAAGTCAATGTTCATGCCATCAGATTGGAGGCTACCCAGCCGGTATATAAGGTGTTGTTCCTCCAACCTGAGTATGGCTTCACCTTGACAGTAGAGGAGGTCATGGATTTAAAATGTGTGGCCACAGGGAGATCCTGCTTTCCCTGGCAGACAGAGCATAGGAGTTCAGTGAAATGGTCTCCCAGTCTGCATCGGATCTCACCAATATATAAAAGGCCACACCGGGAGCACTGGACGCAGTATACCACACCAGCCGACTCACAGGTGAAGTGTCGCCTCACCTGGAAGGACTGTCTGGGGCCCTGAATGGTGGTGAGGTAGGAAGTGTAAGGGCAGGTGTAGCACTTGTTCCACTTGCAAGGATAAAGTGCCAGGAGGGAGATCGGTGGGAAGGGATGGGGGGGGGGGGATGAATGGACGAGGGAGTTGTGTAGGAAGTGATCCCTGCAGAAAGCAGAAAGGTGGGGGAGGGAAAGATGTGCTTGGTAGTGGGATCCCGTTGGAGGTGGCAGAAGTTACGGAGAATTTTACGTTGGACCTGGAGGCTGGTGGGGTGGTAGGTGAAGACAAGGGGGACCCTATCCCGAGTGGGGTGGTGTCAGTTGGGGTGAGGGAAGATGTGCGGGAAATGGGAGAGAGTTTGCAGATGCTAGAAAACCAGAGTAACACCCATAAAATGCTGAAGGAACTCAGGAGATCGGGCATTGAAAGGTCTTGACCCAAAGCATTGACTCTTTATTCCTCTCCAAAGACCTGTTGAGCTCCTCCAGCAGTTTGTGCTGATGTAGGGATAGTTTTAGTGTGATGCCACTTTCCTTTGAGCTGGTTGCAGAATTTTTTTTTGCCCATCCTCTCATGGCAACATTTTCTCTCCAGCTGTGCCAGAAGCAACCTGGGGAAATGGTTGGCATGGTAGCATAGTGGTAATCCCAGTGCTTCCCTGTACAAATGATCTGGGTTCAATACTCACTGCTGCCTGTAAGGAGTTTGTTTGTTCTTCCCCTGACCACACGGGTTTCCTCCAGGTGCTTTGGTTTCCTCCCATAGTCCAAAGACATACCGGTTGGTAGGCTAATTGGTCATTGGAAATTCTTCCGTGATTAGGTTTAGATTAAATCAAGGGATTACTGGGTGGAGTGGCTTGAGAGGCTTTAAGGGCAGATCCTCTTTTTTTTAAATAATAAAAATATTTTCTTTGTGTAAAAGGAAAAATGGTGTACTTGAATATATCAGAAACATAACTCTGAGTAGTTCTATTCTTTGAGTTTTTTTTTACTTACACATTTTCATCAACTGCAGTCTTAAATCGAACTGGCTTAATGAAATATGCTGTTCCTGTGCCCTCTGGAGATTTCTAAAGCCATGTCTATCAACATTTAGTGAAGGGTATTTTCTCTACAGTCCATGTTATTGTATACCTAAGGCAGATATGTCCCTTGAATAGGAAGCAAAGGAGAGATACAGCTCGATGGATTTCAACTCAGAATCTAAGACTGGATTCCTCATCTGAATGAAGAGTTCTGAGCAGGCTGGTACCACTTAAGGATTGAGTTAAATCACTTGTGGTGTAAAATCAGAAGATCCTTTTCACACAAAGATTCATAAAACTAACTTCCTTCTAAAAAGATTGAAGATCATGGTAGGGAAAACAGATATTTTTCAAGAACAAACTGGATGGATTGTTGAGCAATTTATGAGTGAAAAAGGAGCAGGTAGATGGTTACATTCAACAACACACACAAAATGTTGTTGGAACACAGCAGGCCTGGCAGCATCTGAAGGGAGAAGCACTGTCAACGTTTCGGGCCGAGATCATTCGTCAGGGCTAACCAAAAGGAAAGATAGTAAGAGATTTGAAAGTAGTGGGGGGAGGAGGAAATGTGAAATGATAGGAGAAGACCGGAGGGGGTGGTATGAAGCCAAGAGCTGGAAAGATGATTGGCGAAAGTGATACAGAGCTGGAGAAGGGAAGGATCATGGGACGGGAGGCCTCGGGGGAAAAAAAAGTGGGGGAGGGGAAGCATCCGAGGGAGATGGAGAACAGGCAAACAGCTAAATATGTCAGGGATGGGGTAAGAAGGGGAGGAGGGGCATTAACGGAAGTTAGAGAAGTCAATGTTCATGCCATCAGGTTGGAGGCTACCCAGCCGGTATATAAGGTGTTGTTCCTCCAACCTGAGTTTGGATTCACTTTGACAGTAGAGGAGGCCATGGATAGACATATCAGAATGGAAACAGGATGTGGAATTAAAATGTGTGGCCACTGGGAGATCCTGCTTTTTCTGGCAGACCGAGCGTAGGTGTTCAGCAAAACGGTCTCCCAGTCTGTGTCGAGTCTCACCAATATATAAGAGGCCACACCGGGAGCACCGGACGCAGTATACCACACCAGCCGACTCACAGGTGAAGTGTCGCCTCACCTGGAAGGACTGTCTGGTGCCCTGAATGGTGGTGAGGGAGGAAGTGTAAGGGCAGGAGTAGCACTTGTTCTGTTTACAAGGATAAGTGCCAGGTAGGTGATCGGTGAGAAGGGATGGGGGGGACAAGTGGACAAGGGAGCCGTGTAGGGAACGATCCCTGTAAAAAGCAGAAAGGTGGGGGAGGGAAAGATGTGCTTGGTCGTGGGATCCCGTTGGAGGTGGCGGAAGTTACGGAGAATTATACGTTGGACCTGGAGGCTGGTGGGGTGGTAGGTGAGGACAAGGGGAACCCTATCTCAAGTGGGATGGCGGGTGGATGGGGTGAGGGCAGATGTGTGGGAAATGGGAGAGATGCGTTTGAGAGCAGAGTTGATAGTGGAAGAAGGGAAGCCCCTTTGTTTAAAAAAGGAAGACATCTCCTTCGTCCTGGAATGAAAAGCCTCATCCTGAGAGCAGATGCGGTGGAGACGGAGGAATTGTGAGAAGGGGATAGCATTTTTTCAGGAGACAGGGTGGGAAGAGGAATAGTCCAGGTAGCTGTGAGAATCTGTAGGCTTATAGTAGATATCAGTAGATAGGCCATCTCCAGAGATGGAGACAGAAATATCAAGAAAGGGGAGGGAGGTATCGGAAATGGACCAGGTAAATTTGAGGGCAGGGTGAAAGTTGGAGGCAAAGTTAATGAAGTCGACAAGCTCAGCATGCGTGCAGGAGGCAGTGCCAATGCACTCGTCGATGTAGCAAAGGAAAAGAGGGGGATGGATACCTGTATAGACTTGGAACATGGACTGTTCCACAAAGCTGACAAAGAGGCAGACATAACTGGGACCCACGCAGATGCCCATGGCTACACCCTTGGTTCGGAGGAAGTTGGAGGAGCCAAAGTAGAAATTATTGAGAGTAAGAACTAATTCTGTTAGATGGAGGAGTGTGGTGATAGAAGGGAATTGGTTAGATCTAGAATCCAAAAAGAAGCGAAGAGCTTCGAGACCATCTCAGTGGGGGATGGAGGTATATAGGGACTGGACATCCATGGTGAGAATAAGGCGGTGGGGGCCAGGGAACTTAAAATCATTGAAAAAATTCGAAGCGTGAGAAGTGTCACGAACATAGGTAGGAAGCGATTGAACAAGGGGGGATAAGACAATGTCAAGGTATTCAAAAATCAGTGCGGCAGGAGCAAGCTGAGACAATAGGTCTACCTGGACAGGCAGGTTTGTGGATCTTGGGTAGGACGTAGAAACGGGTAGGACGTAGAAACGGGAAGTGCGGGGTGTGGGAACTATGAGGTTGGTGGCAGTGGCTGGGAGATCCCCAGAGCTGATAAGGTTGGTGATGATATAGGAGACAGTGGCCTGGTGCTCTATCTTGGGGTCATGATCAAGGGGTAAATAAGAGGAGGTATCAGAGAGTTGTCGCTGTGCCTTGGTCAGGTAGAGGTCAGTACGCCAGACAACAACAGCTCCCCACTTATCAGCAGGTTTTATAGTGAGATGGTTACATTGGTTTACTACTACATCTTGTGACATGTACTGAGGTACAGTGAAACACTTAAACTGAAAAAGCCATCCATGTAGATCACCATTCCAACAGTGTATTCAGGTAGTATGAGGGAAAACTATAACAAACTGATGAATGAAATGTTACAGTTACAGAAAAAGTGCAGTGCAGGCAGACGATGATGGACAAGGTCAAAACAAGGTAGATCATAGATCGAGAGACTATCTTAACATATCAGGGGACAAATCTTGAACCTGATTGTACATCCCCTGTGGATGCCAGTAAGGAGATGAATCTCAAGGTTGTATAAGGTATACATACTTTAATGTTAAATGTACTTCAATCTTTGAATGTGTTTTTTTCTTTGCCCGGTGGAAATAGGAGAAGAGAGTATACCTGGGCTGAGTAGGGTCTTCATTTAATTTGGGTGATCACCATATTATGTAGACAATGGCAAGGAAAGACACCATCTACAGGTTCCCCACCAGGTCGAGCATCATCCTAATTTGGTAAATGGTAATCATCATTCATCATTACCATTTGGTCTCAGTCCTGGAACTCTACTTCCAATAACTCTGTGGGAATATCTTTATCACATTGTTTAAAGCAAACAAGAGTGTGCACAATAAATGCTTGTCAGTAATGCCTTGAACCTAAAAAAAGATTTAACAATATAACCGAATGATGGAACTTGTTCAAAGGCTAAATGGTCTCATTCACAGTGTGTCAGAATGTTTTAATTTCTTCACGCAAGGTTCATTAAATCTTGTAAATGATACCACACCAAGACTGAGCCTCAGCTGTTCAAACCACAGGGAATTAATTGGCTCCAGCAACTCTGAGTGGGATACAACTTTGGCAAATTAATTAGAAGACAATGCTTTAAAAAGCCTGGGCTATTCTCCAAGGGAAAAATAACGTAGCTCATAAGGTTTAGGCAAGGCTACTTTTTCCTAATGAAGAGTCTCATTTATTCCACTGCCTGATTTGCTGACTTCCTCCTGTATGTTCTTCCAGCAATTGCAAGGTTTTGCACTTTGGTGAGACCAATGAGGGTAGGTCTTACGCAGCGAATGATAGGGCACTGAGGAGTGTAGTAGAACAAAAGGTCCTGGGAATACAGATCCATAGTTTTTTGAAAGTACCTTATTGTCAAGCGAATAACATTCTGAACTGAAGGCCAAAGGGTCCCGTAGTTCAACATACATCAGCGCAGAGCCCAGTTGTGGAGCAGATCTGAACCGGTTCATCCCTTGGCTTGGGCCTTGACACCCTGCCCTTTTCAATCTGGTTTGCTACCTGAATCTCCATCCAGTCATTGATTTCATTCTCCTCGATACGCTCTGGGGCCTACACCCCACTGCCTCGATTCACCCTGCAACCAACCTGTCTGACTCAAGACAGTGCTTAAATCTCTGTCCAAGCATTGAGTTCACTTGCCTCGATACGTCCTGGTGCCTGGCTGTCGCCGCCTTGATTTGGCCTGTAACCGACATCTCTGACTTGGCACAGTGCTTAAGGCTCCATCCAAACCTTCAGTTGAGTCACCTCGATGTCCTCCTGGAGCCTGCATACCGCAGCCTCGATTCGGCCTGTAACTGACTTCTCCGATTCCGCATGGTGCTTCAGGTGTCCATACTAATTATTCATTAAAATGTTAGGGAATGATACAAAATATAGTCATAAAGCTAAATGGATTTTTTAAATGTGTTGTGGAGAGTCTTTGGCCTATAATGACAGACGAGGAAGCTCATTAACTCAACAACTATTTTATTGTGATAAACACAAAACAGATCAGGCACCATGACCCAGAAAGCGAACCCAAACAGACGGGGGAGGTGACCATCGCACGCCCCAGCTACAGTTAGGGTGACCCACAAATACACAAGCAAATAATTGTATAACCCAAGCTAAAATGTAACAATAAACAAACTGGAACTTGCCACCATAATCCCACAAATGCAATTTAACACAAGAACCATAAACAGAGCTGGTCATTAGTAATGGAGAGGCAAGCTGTCGACCACGCACGCACCCCCCCCCCCCCGCCCCATCGGAGTGTCACAGTATATTCACTGGGATAGAGTGCAAGTAGGCAAAAATTTATGGTTCAGTTTCACAGCTAGATAGATTTTACATCATAACTGACCTAAATCCAATCTTAAACACTTTATTCTGTATTTTGTTATTGGTTTCCCTTGCATTATCTCAATGCTCTGATGTGATGTAGTGGTATGCATGGATAGCAGACAAACAATAGTTTTTATTTTATTTTATTTAGCAATATAGCATGGAGTAAGCCCATTTGGTCCTTTAAGCCACAACATCTTGGCAATCTACGAACCCAATTAACCCTAACCTAATCACAGGACAATTTACAATGACTACTTAATTTACTCTGCATGTCTTTAGATTGTGGGTGGAACCCAGAGGGCCCGGAGAAAACCCACCCATTCCATGGGGTGAACATACTCCATACAGCACGGGAATTAAACTCCAAACTCCAAAAATTGTTCTGCTGTAATAGGATTTCACTAACAACTATGCCACTGTGGTGCCCTTTTTTACAGCATCTCCGCACATATGACTATAATAATAAACCAAATCAGCCTCTTAGGTTGTAGCTTCTTGCTCAGGGTTCCAATCTATAAGCCTGATGAACAACATCTTTTGCTATAAGCTAGTCTGGTATTACGCCCTGGTGGGATGGCATTGTAGATTTTTCTTGAGTCAAAGAGTTCAATGATAAAGAGAGCTTTACATTTGTTTTTTTGGAAGTGAAGGAAGATTAGATTGATATTTTCAAGATATTAAGTCAGGAGAAGTTACAGAGTAGGAGGAAAGAAAAATTTTCTGTTGATCGCTACCATATTGCTGTTTGTAACTGTGCACTTTTGAGTTGTCAATTCTAGTCATGTAAATGATGGTTATTCGTTTAACAAACGGTCTGGAAAGTACTTCTGTGGACTGAACTACAGATTCAAGCTGATCTAATTAAATATAGAAGCCACTCAAGGAGTCAAGTAGCTTTCAGTTGTTGCTTTGCTTCTCTTGTCAATTTGCCTTTGGCTGTCAAATATTCCACCCAGAGGTTCCCAACTCTCTATTATGTCATGGACCAATATTATTAAGCAAGGGGGTCTGTGGACCTCAGCTTGGAAACCCCTGGTCCATTCTGATGACTTTCTTGAAGTGAAGGCACAAGAGACTGCAGATGTTGAAATCTGGAACAATAAATTATGAATTGTTGACATTTCAGGTTGATCCACTGTGTTCGTCCAGATTGTCTGTTCCTCAGTGGGCTTCACTTTGGCTGTAAGTATTGTAGGAGAAAAGGTGAAAGCCAAATGGAGTTGGTGTTAGAAATAACAGGTGATTTATTAAAAACTGGTGCTCATTTGGACATCAGTCAAAGCTAATCTACCTGAGCATGAATTTTGTACAGTTTTTACAGACTCGGTTGACACTATTCCCAATCAAACTACATTTTGGGGACAGAATGGTGGCTACAGGAAGATTTCATTAAATAACAGACTAAGACCTAACTACAGAATAAAATAATGATCAACCAGTCTAACAGCAAATCCAATTTTCTATTACAATAATAGGTGCAAGCTATATCATAATTGGTGAAACAGGTAAGTTTCATAACATAATTAGTGTTCGAGGTAAGTACAAAATTTTTACACAGAGAGTGGCGGGTGCATAGGACACCCTGCTGAGTAGAGGCTGGTAGTTCAGGGGCATTTAAGGAACTCCTAGTTAGGCATATGGATGACAGAAAAAAGGAGGGCTAAATTGATCTTAGAATAGGTTAAAAGGGCGACACAACGTTCTGGGATAAAGGTGCTATGCTGTCCTGTAATCTTCTATGTTCTAATTAAGTTCTTGAAACTTGGATGCCCATGTCTAGCTGTGGTTCCCTGTTTTAACACTAACACAATCCACATAATTATTTACAAGATATCACTCCTCACTATTCTTTCCCCTACAACAAGTATCAACTGAAAGGTCTAAACAAGAAAAAAAGATTTGAATCTATTCTTCTCAAGGTTAAGTGGCAATAACATCAATGCACAACCCACATTAAAGGAATGTGTGGTGGACCTTCTCATTCAGATGAACAACTTCATCCTGGAGAGGTCTCATCAAATATTCCACAGGATGATTTCAGAACTGAATGGGAAAAGGAAGAACCATAGAACACTGTGGCTCAATTCAGGCCCTTCAGCCCTCCATGTTGTGCCGACCCATATAATCCTTTAAAAAAAGTACTAAACCCACACTACCCCATAACCCTTCACTTTTCTTTCATCCATGTGCCTGTCCAAGAGGCTCTTAAATACCCCTAATGTTTTAGCCTCCACCACCATCCCTGGCAAGTCATTCCAGGCACTCACAACCCTCTGTGTAAAAAACTTACCCCTGATGTTTGCCCTAAACTTCCCTCCCTTAATTTTGTACATATGCCCTCTGGTGTTTACTATTGGTGCCCTGGGAAACAGGTACTGACTATCCACCCTACCTATGCCTCTCATAATCTTGTAGACCTCTATCAAGTTCCCTCTCATTCTTCTAAACTCCAAAGAGAAAAGTCTCAGCTCTGCTTATGACTTGTTCTCCAATCCAGGCAACATCCTGGTAAATCTCCTCTGCATCCTCTCGATAGCTTCCACATCCTTCCTATAATGAGGTGACCAGAATTATATTCACATTAGTTGTTAGGTAGTCATTGTTGAGGAGCAACATCTTATATTCTGTACGGGTAGCCTCCAATCTACTGGCATGAATATCAATGTTTCCTTCCGGTAAAAACAATTCCCTCTCCCTCCCCTTCCTTTCTCTTCTATTCCCCACTATGGCCTCTTCTCAGCTGCTTATCACTTCCCCTTCTCCTGTAAGATTTGTTCATCTCCAGTCATTTATATTCCCTACCCACCTGACTACAGCTATCACCTTCTAGCTCTCCTCCTTCTCCTACCCCCAGTTTATTTCTATTCTGATGACTTCCCTCTTCCTTTCCTGTCTTGAAGAAGGGTCTCTGCCCAAAATGTCAACTGTTTATTTAGCTCTTTAAATGCTACCTGATGTACTGTGTTCCTCCAGTACTTAATGTGCACTGCTTTGTTTAGGTGTACATGTAATTTATTTTCATAAATCTTATTTTAGAACTTTGTTTTCCTGTACATGGCTGCAAAAATGAATCTCAATGTAAAGTATAGTAACATATATGAATTTTGATAATAAATTTGACTTTGACTTGAACAGTTTAGGACATAGTGTTGACAGCGATTTGGCTGACCCTGCATTGGGACTGAACCTTTGAGAAGGACAGATTCTAATGCATGGTCTTGATCTAAAATATCGATCAACACTTGTCTCCACAGATGCTGCTCAAGCCGCTGAGCTCCTCCTGTAGATTGCATGTATTAAGCTAAAGTTAATGACAAAGATGAATCTCATGCATTATCAAGACAGAGGTCAGCAGATGAAATGGAATAAAATCTACCTCCTGCTTCAAGAAATCAATGAAAAAGAGCTTTTATAACAACATCACTAACACTGAGTATAACTTCAAAAACAAGAGGAGAGCATCACTTTAGCAACACATCCCACTCTGCACAAAGAGGGACGTCTACCTGAGTTCACATAATGGAAAAGCAACGTCTTGCCACCTACAGGATAATCAGATTCAGTTTAATATCGCTGACTGACATAGCGGATGTAAGTTCTGATGAAAGGTCCCGGCCTGAAACATTGACTGTTATTCATTTCCATAGATATTCGATTCCTTCCAGTATTTTGTTGTGTGTCATAACGGATATAATTTTAAGGCGATTGGTGGAAAGCACAGAGGGAATGTCAGTGATATGTGTTTTACACAGAGAGTGGTGGGTGCGTGGAACATGCTGCCAGGGCTGGTGGTGGGGCAGATCTATTAGAGACATTTAAGAGACATGTGGATGAAGGAAAAGTGGTGGATTATGTGGAAGGGAAGGGTTAGATTGATCTTGGAGATGGTTTAAAGTTCAAAATTCAAATAAGTTCAAATTACATTTATTATCAAATTATGTATGCATTATGATTCCTTAAGGTTGTTATAGCCAAGTGATAATAAAGGGAATAAGTTCCCACTACCTGTTAAATGTTCCCAATGACGTGTGCCTCAAATAGCCTCCGACAACCAAGTCCAGCTCCTGGCCTTCACCTGTGGCTTGGCCACCATGTCTTGCAGAAGCATTTCTTCTGACAGGAGAAGGGGCAAAGGCAGGTTACTGGCACCCTAAAACTAGTTGCTTTGGCAGTTGGTCCTCACCAGCCATGGTTGGCAGCTCACCTAGGAGAAGGAAAACTCTGATCTCAAACCTCCGCTGCTTTGTGGCTGAACCCACTCATGGAGGAGGCTTCAGGAGAAAACTCTGAGGAAAAAATCTGGAGCTGGAGTCCCTAAGGCAGTCCTGAATTTTCAATGCTGACTAGCAGCTCCTACAACACTGCAGGTACCAAAAGGCATCAGTCTCTGCCGTTCCTTTCAGCTCGTCAGTTGCGTGGAGAGGGCGAGCTTGCTACATGGAGAACAGCTTGCCCTCCATATTGTACTGCCCGGGCTTGCATAACTAGGTAGCTAGGATTCATGGTCAACTCTGACCAGTAGAAGCCTCAGCTCAACTCATGTATACATTATACAACCTTGAGTTTAGTCTTCTTACATGGAGCCACAAAACAAAGAAACCTGAAAGAACTCATTAATAAATGACCGTCAAGCACCCAATGCACAGAGAGGGAGAAAAATACCATGCAAGCAAGAAAGGTAAGCAAATAGCATTCAGAATCGATATTTTACAAATGACATGAAGCCAGACATCACTGCAGTTGAAGCAGGCAACAAAGACAGCTCATTGCAAAGCTGATTAAACATTGTGAGACTACATACATGAAATGGGGCATCACAGTAGCCAGCAACACACACAAAATGCTGGTGGAACACAGCAGGCCAGGCAGCATCTATGAGGAGAAGCACTGTCGACGTTTCGGGCCGAGACTCTTCGTCAGGACAATAGCCAGCACTTCAGTTCAGAGTAGAGCTGAGTAAACATCACAGAGCAGCAAGCAGAACTGGCTGGAATTGGCCCTCGCCTCGCCTCCGGTCCTGACAAAAGGTCAGCATAACATTATGGAACAAATGGCCTACACTGTGCTATACTGTTCTGTGTTCTGTTCCCATAATGGGTAATAGACATGAAGGGAAGTGAAAGAAGTTTTCACTTTAATCCATGCAGTTGTGATCAGGAATTGACTGCCTGTAACATTGATGTATATGAAATCAATCTGGGCTTTCAAAAGGGAATTGCAGATGGAGACAGGGGAAAATAATTTGCAGAGCTGTTGGGAATGATCAACAGGATGGATTCTGACTTGACTGTCCTGGCAAGGTTTTGACACGTGAAATGGACTCCCATTATGCCATATCGATTCTATGATTAGACTCTGTGACTGAGGGCTCTGAGCTAAAGACTGACTTGAAGTCATATGTTTTAATTGCGCACACTTACTAAATTGAATTCTAAGTGCACTATTCAGATCTGAAGTCAGTTTAAGGCTAGAAACTGGGGTTGAGGAGGAGGGAAAAAAAGATCAGCCATGATTGAATGGTGGAGCAGATTCAATGGGCTAGATAGCCTAATTCTGCTCCTATGTCTTATGCTCATATGGTCTTATCGTTACAAGTCTAAAACCGCAACAACATCAAATGTCCACTCTGGGCATTCTGTCCTAATTTCTCTTCCATTGGGCAGGAGATGCAAAACTCTAAAAGAACATATCACCAGATTCAAGGACAGCTTCTAGCTCACTGTTATTATTGAATAGTTCCCTGGTACAATAAGATGGATTTTTGACATCACAATCTATCTCATGATCTTTCACCTGATTATCTATAATCACTGCATTTTCTCTGTAACTACACACTTTATTCTACATCCCATTATTGTTTTCCCTTGTATTGCCTCCGTGGACTGTGGATCATTTCAGATAGGGCTCCTCTCACGTGGAGGTTGGAGAATAGCTTCTGCACCCTCAACCCCCTCAATGATCATGAAAACATAATGTTCAAATTCAAGTTTAATTGTCATTCAACCATATATAAATTTGCCATCAATACAGGAAAACAAACCAGCCGTACTCCGGGGTCAAGGTGCAAAGCAATACCAACGGTCACACACAACACAAGGCACAGATAAGATAGCAGTAAAATACCGTCGCACAAAAAATAAAATATATTCCCAGATGATGATGGACTGTATTGGTCATTGACACAAGAAATACATTCCACTGTATATTTTGATGTTTCGGTGTACTTGTGACAGTTAAATCTTTAAAAAAATATTTTTTTCAGATTGCAGAATCCAAAACAAAGAACAGAAAGCAGAAAGAATTTCACAACTGCAACCTGACCTGATGAGTTTATCTAGCTTTACATTTTTATATCCCTCAAGAATTGTTTGGATCAGTGTAGGTAGTTCTGGCTGCCAAATTACAGGAAGGGTGTGGAGGCTTTGGGGAGGGTGCGGAAGAGGTTCACCAAGATGTTGGCTGGATTAGAATGATTTACTATAAGGAGAGATTGGACAGATTTGGATTGTTTTCTCTGGAGAATCAGAGGCTGACAATAACCTGAGAAGGGCAGACAATGTTATTTTCCCAGAGTAGATATGTCACCTTCTAGAGGGTATTGCTTTAATATGAGAAGGGTATTGGTATTGTTTTATTAATGCCACATGCACCAAGATATAAATAAGGTTAAAAGAGTACAGGGAAAATTTGTAAACACAGGACCTGAGTTATGAGGAAATAAAATAAAATAAGTTAGGACTTTATTCCTTGGAAAGTAGACGACTGAGGGGAGTTTTAACAGAGGTACACTAATTATGAGGGGTATAAGTAGGGTAAAATGCAGGCAGGCTTTTTCTATTGAGGTTTGGTGGGACTGTAACTAGAAATCATGGGTCAAGAGAGAAAGGTGAAATGTTTAAGGGGAACATGAGGGGAAACTTCTTCCTTCAGAGATCATAAGAGTGTTGAACAAGCTGCCAGTGCAAGTGGCTATTTCAACATTTAAGAGAAGTTTGGATAGGTACATAAATGCAAGGGGTATGGAGGACTAGGGACCAGTTCCAAGTCGATGGGACTAGGCAGTTTAACTGGTTTAGCATAGATTAGATGGACTAAAGGGCCTGTTTCTGTGCTGTATTTTTCTATGACTCAAAGATACAGCAAAAAGCTTGTCTTGCATACTGTTTAAACAGATCAAATCATTACACCGTGCATTGAGCTAGAATAAAATAGAACAGTAGCATTACAGAATAAAATGTAACAGCTACCAAAAAATTGTAGTCCAGGTAAGTGATCCAAGATCATAACAAAGCAGATTGTGAGGCCAAAGTTTCATCTTATTGTACAAGTGGTTCATTCTAAAGTTTGATAACAGTGGGTTAGAAGCTGTCTTAGGTCTGCTGGTACTTGCTTTAAGGCTTTTGTATTTTCTGCCTTTTGGGAGAGGGGAGAAGAGAGAATCTGCAAGGTGGATGGGGTCTTTAATATGCTGGTTGCTTTTCTGATTACGTGAGCAAAATAGACAGAGTTCATACAGGGGAGTCTTGTTTCTGTGATGTGATGAGCTGTGTCCGCAACTCTCCATAGTTCACTGTGGCCACATGCAGAGCAGTTGCTGTACTGAGCCGTATAGGCAGGAGAAAGTTTAAAGGAGAACTACTGGCAAGGTTTTTTTTACACAGAGGGTGGTAGTTGCCTAGAACGCACTGCCAGGGGAAACGGTGAAAGCAGATACAATAGAAACGCTTTTAAACAGACACTTGAACAGGCAGGATGGAACCACATGGACCTTGTGCAGTCAACCGTGGCTGACAAGGGAAATCAAAGACAGCATATCAGGAAAAGAGAAGGTATACCATATAGCAACAATTAGTGGGAAGTTAGAGGATTGGGAGTTTTTAAAAACTCAAAAAAAGCAATTAAAAAGTTATAAAGAAAGAAAAAAATTAAATATGAAGGTAAACTACCCAATAATAAAAAAAAAGATACCAAAAGTTTTTTTAATGGTAAAAGAAAGATGAGATTGAATATAAAACCACTGGAAAATGATGCAGGAGAGATGGTAATGAGGGATAAAGAAATGACGGATTAACTTATTAAATATATTGCATTAGTCTTCATATGAAAGCCACTAGCAGTATGCCAAAAGTTCGAGAGTGCTGGGTGTAAAAATGAGTGTTGTTGTCATTAATAGGGTGAAGGTGCTTGGGAAACTGAAGAGTCTAAAGTTAGATAAGACATTTGGACCAGATGAACTACACCCCAGGGTTCTGAAAGATGTAGCTGAAGAGATTGTGGAGATATTAGTAAAGATATTTTAAGAATTATTAGATTTTGGAAAAGATCCAGAGAACTGGAAAATTGCAAATGTCACTTCATTCTTTAAGAAGAGACGGAGGCAGCAGAATGGAAGTTATAGGCCGGTAGCAATGGTTGGAAAGATATAGGAGACTATTGTTAAGGATGAAGTTTTGGTGTACTTGGAGGCACAAGATAAAGTAGGACATAGTCAACATGGTCTTCTAAAGCGGCTGACCAGTCTGTAGGAATACTTTGAGAAAACAGCAGGCAGGATTGACCAAGGAGAGTCAATGAATGTTGTTTATCGAGATTTTCAGAAGACCCTTGATAAGGAACTGCACATGATGCTGGTTAATAAAATAAGAGCCCATGGTGTTGGGGGAATGTACTAAAAAGGATAGAACATTGGCTGCCTGTCAGGAGGCAAGGAGTGGAAATAAAGGGAGCTTTCTCTGGTTGGCTGCAGGTGACCCGTGTTGTGCTGCAAGGGTCTGACTTAGGACTGCTTCTCCTCACGTTGTATGTAAATTATTTAGATGAAGGGATTGGTGGCTTCCTGGTAAAGTTTGCATATGATATGAAGTTAAGTGGGAGGGGGGGGGGTAATGTTGAGGAAGTAAGACGTCTGCAGTAGGACTGTAACAGAGTGGCAGATAAGTATAGTGTAAAGAAGTGCATGGAAAGTGTATGGTCATGCACTTGGAAGAAGAAATAAAGGCATGGAATATTTTATAAATCAAAAGTCAGAGGTACAGGGGGAATTGGGAGTCATTGTGTGGGATTCCTAAAGATTAACTTGCAGGTTGAGTCGGTGATAAGGAAGGTAAATAAGACCATAATACCATAAGTTACAGGAGTAGAAGTAGGCCATTTGGCCCATCAAGTCTGCTCCACTATTCAATCATGGGCTGATCCAATTCTTCCAGTCCTCCCCACTCCCCTGCCTTCTCCCATACCCTTTGATGCCCTGGCTAATCAGGAACCTATCTATCTCTGTCTTAAATACACCCAGTGGCTTGGTACTGCTCATGGCAACAAATTCCACAGATTTACAACCCTCTGACTAAAGTGATTTCTCCACATCCTTCAGTCCTGAAGTTGTGCCCTCTTGTCCTAGAATCCCCTACCATGGGAAATAACTTTCCAATATCTAATGTGTTCAACTTTTTAACATTTGGAATGTTTCTATGAGATTCCCCCGTCATTCTCCTGAACTCCAAGGAATATAGCCCAAGAGCTGCCAGATGTTCCTCATAAGGTAACTCTTTCATTCCTGGAATCATTCTTGTGAATCTTCTCTGAACTCTCTCTATGTCAGTATATCCTTTCTAAAATACGGAGTCTAGAACTGCACACAATACTTCCAAGTGTGGCCTTACGAGTACCTTATAGAGCCTCAGCATCACATCCCTGCTCTTATATTCTATACTTCTAGAAATGAACGCCAACATTGCATTCACCTTCTTCACTCACCGACTCAACCTGGAGGTTAACCTTTAGGGTATCTTGAACAAGAGCTCCCAAGTTCCTTTGCATCTCTGCATTTTTAATTCTCTCCCCATCTAAATAATAGTCTGCCCGTTTATTTCCTCCACCAAAGTGCATGACCATACATTTTCCAACATTGTATTTCACTTGCCACTTCTTTGCCCATTCCCCTAAACTTTCTAAGTCTCCCTGTAGGCTCTCTGTTTCCTCAACATTATCCCCTCCTCCATCTAACATTGTATCTTCAGCAAATTTAGCCACAAATCCATTAATCCCATAGTCTAAATCATTGACATACATCGTCAAAAGCAGTGGTCCCAACACTGACCCCTGTAGAACACCACTGGTTGCTGGCAGCCAGCCAGAATAGGATCCCTTTATTCCCACTCTCTGTTTTCTACCGATCAGCCAATGCTCCACCCATGCTAGTAACTCCCCTGTAATTCCATAGGCTCTTGTCTTGCTAAGTAGCCTCACGTGTGGCATCTTGTCAAAGGCCTTCTGAAAATCCAAGTACACCACATCAACTACATCTCCTTTGCCTATCCTGCTTGTAATTTCCTCAAAAACTTGCAGCAGGTTAGTCAGGCAGGATTTTCCTTTCAGAAAACCATGCTGGCTTTGGCCTATCTTGTCATGTGACAACATCCCAACCACTGATGTCAGGCTAACGGTTCTATAGTTTCCTTTCTGCTGCCTCCCACCCTTCTTAAATAGTGGAGTAACATTTGCAATTGTCCAGTCAATGCCAGAATCTATTGATTCTTGAAAGATCATTGTTATTGCCTCCACAATCTCTCCAGCTACTTCTTTCAGAACCCGAGGGTGCATTCCATCAGATCCAGGAGATTTATCCACCCTCAGACCATTAAGCTTCCTGAGCACCTTCTCTGTCGTAATTTTCCCTGTACATACTTCACTTCCCTGACACTCTTGAATGTCTGGTATACTGTAGATGTCTTCCACTCTAAAGACTGATGCAAAATCCACATTCAGTTCCTCTGCCATCTCTGTGTCTCATTACAATATCTCCAGCATTATTTTCTATTAGTCCTATATCTAGCCTCAATGCTCTTTTACCCATTACATACTTTAAAATGCTTTTAGTATTTTCTTTGATATTAGTCACCAGCTTCCTTTCATAATTCATTTTTTCCTTCCTAATGACTTTCTTGGTTTCCTTCTGCAAGTTTTTAAAAGCTTCCTAGTCTTCTATATTTCCACTAGCTTTGGATTCCTTGTATGCCCCCTCTTTTGCTTTTACTTTGGTTCTCACTTTACTTGTTAGCCATGGTAGTGTCCTTCTTCCATTCAAAACTGTCTTCTTATTTGGAATATATCTGTCCTGGATTTCCCTCACTTTTCAGAGAATCTTCAGCCATTGCTGTTCTGCTGTCCTTCCCGTTGGTGTCCTTTTCCAGTCAACCTTGGCCAGTTCCCCTCTCATGCCATTGTAATTTGTTTTATTCCACTGAAATGCCAACACATTAGAATTTGGTTTCTCTTTCTCAAATGTCAAAGTGAATTTGATCATATTGTGGTCACTGTTCCCTAAGGGTTCATTAACCTTAAGCTCTCTTATCACCTCCGGATCATTGCCCAACACCAAATCCAGCACAACCGATCCCCTCGTAGGCTCAACTAAAAAGCCAACCCTTTGAAGTTCTCCAAATTCTCTCTCTCGAGGTCGAGTACTGGCCTGTTTTTCCCAATCTACTTTCATGTTAAAGTCCCCGATGATTATCATGACATTGCCCTCTGACATGCCTTTTCTATCTCTTGCTGTAATTTGTAACCCACATCTAATGTGATGTGAAAGCAATGTTAGCAATCATTTCAAGAGGACTAGAATTTAAAAGGCAAAGATATAATCCTGAGACTTTATTGGTCAGACTGAACTAGCAGGATTATGAGCAGATTTGGGCCCCTTATCTGAGAAAGGATATGCTGGCATTGGAGAGATTACAGAATAGGTTCAAGAGAATGAACCAAAGTATGGAAGGGTTAACATAAAACAAGTGTTTGATAGCTGTGGGCCTGAACACGCTGGTGTTTAAAAGGATGAGGGGGAATTTCATTGAAACCTTTTGAATACTAAAAGGTCTGAATAGAGTGCATGTGAAGAAGATGTGTCCTATAGTGGGTGAGTCAAAGACCAGAGGGCAAAACCTTAGAATAGAAGGACATCCATTTAGAACAGGGATGAGGGAAAATTTCTTCAGCCAGAGGACATGAATCTATAGAAATTTTTTTGCCACTGATGGCTGTGCAGGCCAAGTCATTGGATATATTTAAGGCAGAGGTTGACATGTTTCTGATTAGACAGGATGACAAAGGTTATGGGGAGGACGCGGGAGAAAGGGGTTGAGAGGGATAATAAATAAGCCATGATGAAGTGGTGGAGCAGACTCGATGGGCCAAGTGGCCTAATTCTGCTCCTATGTCTTATCGTCTAGTTCAGATTAACATGACAAGATTGACATTTTGGGTCACAAGGTCTGTTCCCACATTGTACTATTTGCTGTTCATTCCCTGTAGCTAATTATTGGACCATAATTTCATTAACAAGGGATTACTGTGCCCAGGTTAACATTTGTTATTTCTGCACTCAGAACATCCATCATTCATTGTGCAGAATGTTTCAGAAATGGAAACTTCCCCCTTTGTTTTGTCAAAATTTGTTCCTTGTGCATCGTATCTCATTAAAAACTGCTTTTTGTCAGAATGGATTTGGATTTTCTATTTATGTGTTAATTTTATTCAGATAAGGCAGCATCTGCCATTAAGGAACATCACCGTCCAAGACGGTCCAGATTTATTTATTGGTTTATTTAGAATACCTAAGAACATAAGAAATAAGAGCAGGAATAGGCCATCTGGCCTGTTAAGCCTTCTCCACAATTCAATAAGATCATGGCTGATCTGGCCATGGACTCCTCTCCACCTACCTGCCTTTTCCCCATTGCCCTTAATTCCCCTACTATGCAAAAATCTATCCAACCTTGTCTTAAATATATTTACTGAGGTAGTCTCCATTTCTTCCTTGGGTAGAGAATTTCACAGATTCACCACCCTCTGGAAAAGCAGTTCCTCCTCATCTTCATCTTAAATCTATTCACCTGAAACTTGAGGCTATGTCCCCTAGTTCTAGTCTCACCTATCAGTGGAAACAACTTTCATGCCTCTATCTTATGTATCCCTTTCATAATTTTATATGTTTCTATAAGATCTCCTCTCATTCTTCTGAATTCCATCAAGTACAGTCCCAAGCAAATCAATCTCTCCTCATAGTCTATCCCAACTCACCTCTGGTATCAAGCTTCTCTGCACCACATCCAAAGGCAGAATATCCTTCTTCAAGTAAGGAGACCAGAACTGCCCACAGTACTCCAGGTGCAGCCTCACCAGGACTGGGTACAGTTGCAGCATAACCTCCCTGCACTTGAATTAAATCCCTCCAGCATTGAAGGCAAACATCAATTTGCCTTCTTGATAGCCTGCTGAACCTGCAAAACAATCTTTTGTGCTTCAAACACAAACACTCCCAAGTCCTTCTGCACAGCAGCATGTTTCAATTTTTTATCATTTAAATAATAATCTGCTCTTCCATTTTCCCTTCCCAAGTAGGTGACTTTGCATTTATCAAACCTGTATTCCATCTGCCAGACCCTTGCCCACTCACTTAACCTATCTATATCTCTCTGCAGACTCTCTGTATCTTCTGCATAATTTGCTTTTCCACTCAATTTAGTTTCATCAGCAAACTTTCATGCACTACACTAGGTCCTCTCATCCAGATTGTTCATGTATATTGTAAACAGTGCCCGCCCCAGCACCAATCCCTGCGGCAAACGGCTCACCACTGATTGCCAACCAGAATAATCCCCATGTTTGCCAACTCTCTGCCTTCTATTGTGTTAACCAATTGTCTATCCATGCTAAAACATCACCCCCAACTCTATCCATCCGTATGTTATGCATAAGTCTTTTATGCAGCATCTTCAAGATGGCAGCATGACACAGATGGCAGTGGCCTCTTTGGAGTTGATATCTATTATTTGTTAAGCGGGGTGCCGTGCACAATCCTAATCTGATGAAAAACAGACGTGGGAGCACGGAGGAACATCTGGAAATCTCTTAGGAAGGCTTTCTTCATTGTTGCTGCTGTTGTGAGGTCCGGGTCTCTACTGGGAAGAACAGGCCCACAGTCCTCGGGGTCGCATTGCCGGTGGCCGGTGGTGGAAACGTCGTAGTGCGCTCGGCAGAAGATGGTGCTCAGAGAGGCTGTGCCGGAGGGATGGTTGGAGGCTTGGAGGTTCGATGGACTCGGAGTCCGCTGTGGTCAGGTCGCTTTCACTGTGTGCTGCATCTGCAAGGCTGAGTCGGGCAGCGCCATGGAAGTCCATAGCGGGGTATTCCCTTCTGCTGCCTGTGTGGGATGACGAGTCTATCAGAACCCTGAGGACTTGTGGAAACTGTGTGATGGTTTCTTTCGAACTTATAGCCTTTCAACATCATTGGACTATTTTTACTGTGCCCATGGTCTGTTTTTTTTATCAATTATGCTATTGTTTGCACTGTTGTAACTATATGTTGTAACTATGTGGTTTTGTGTAGGTCTTGTAGCTTTAGTTTTTGGTTTGTTGGATGGTAGAGTTGGTCTCCTGACTTGATGTGCCTGGGTAGTTTTGTTTTGTCTGGTGGATTTGGAGCTCCTTTCCGGGGAATGCGCAAAGATGGCAGCGTGATATTAATACTCAGCAGCCTCTCTGGACTCTGGATTTGGGGATTGACAAATGTTATGTGGATTTTCTGGTGTAGTCTGTTTTTGTCATATGCTTTTGTGATATCATTCTGGAGGAGCGCTGTTTCATTTTTCAACTGCATTGCAGTTCTGGTTTTTAAATGACAATAAACCAAATCCAATCCAATCCAATCCAATCCAACCTTATCAAATGCCTTCTGGAGATCCAAGTACATAATGTCCATCTGTTCCTCTCTATCCACTGCGCTCATTATATCCTCAAAGAACTCCAGTAAGTTTGTCAAACAGGACCTGCCTTTGCTGAATCCATGCTGTGACTACCTGATGGATCCATTTCTTTCCAGATGCCTTGCTAATTCTTCTTTAATGATTGCTTCAAGCATGCAGCATAGAACAGGGCCTTCCAGCCTAATTAACTGGACAATCTTTCAATGACAAATTAATCTAAAAATCAATCTGTCATTGGACTCTGTGAGGAAACTAGAGCACCCGGACGAAACCAACGCAGTAACAGTGAGAAAAGCAAACTCCTTTCTGACAGCACTAGAATTGAATCCAAACTCCAATGCCCAGAGCTGTTAAAGCATTGTGCTAGACATGGTTCTTACCATGGTTCTTATTCCTTTAAGAAACAAAAAACTATAGACTTAAACTTGAAAACAGGTGGCTCTTATGCACAATGCAAATCTACTGTGAAGGGAATTCTGATTGATTTCAGGATATGGATGGTCTAAGCATTCAGGTCACATGCCAGCAATTGATTTTCACAGTGAGATAACACAGAACGAACACTTTGAATTTTATCCTATTTCTCCTCCAAATTAAAGCCTTTGAGTCCACATCAGTAGCAAGTTCCCTATCATATTTTACAATACCACAGGGCAGCCCAGAGGATTACTTTGTGTAAATTCAAAGGCTGAAGGCTCCTTCACAAGGAAGTAAAGACTAATTAAGAAACAGTTTTGCAAATCTGGGAAAATAACTTTGCACATCAGTGCCACCGCACATGTGGTAAGTGTACTGTGCAGGCCGAAGAATGTGGAGAATTGGAGCTTCACTTAGGGACTCACCAGAATTAAACATTCATCTCCAGGACAATTAGTGTGAGGAATGTGAAAAATCAATTGTCCAACAAAAGAAATGTTAATATCCTTATCATTGTCCATTGATACAGCTGCTTAATAGCAATATAAAAATTTGAGATGGGACCATACTTCAGTTTATTTAATTAATGATCAATTAGTAAAGTAATGAGCAACTTATGGGTATTGGCTAAGTACAGCGTCCACACCAAGATAAAGCTGTACCAGTGCTGTGCTCTGTCCATGCTCTTGTACAGGTTAGAATGCTGGTGCATGACAGAGAACAACTTCACCAAGCTACTGGCATTCCACACCAGGAGCCTCCAGAAGATCCTCTGTGTTTCCTGCTCAAGAAAGATCACCAATCCATGCCCTACTCCAAGAGGACATAGTCACAATCATCATGAGATGGATTGGGCATGTGATGAGAAGACAGGCCAACTCCATCATTGAGACAGCACTTCATTGGACCCATGAAGGGTGGAAGAAACACAGGAAACCAAGGACAACTTGGCATTGTACTGTAGGGGCAGAATTGAGGATTCTTAACCACACCTAGGCACAATAGGTAAGATGGGCAAAGACAGACAGTGGTGCTCTAAACAATAGCAGCATAATGGGAAGTAAATATTCAGTCATAGATTCATATAGCACAGAAGTAGATCCTTCAGTCCAACTGGTCTATGCTGACCAAGGTTCCCATCTGAGCTGGTCCTATTTGTTTGTGTTTGGTGGACATCTCTCAAAGTTTTTGATATGTATGCCTGTCTGATAACTTATAAATGTTTTTAATATAGCTGTCTTAATCATTGTAAACTGTTGCATTAACTCCTATGCTATTGAGCACCTCTTGACGTGGTTGATGATCATCAAGATCTTGGTAGGGTGAAGGGCCTGTTTCATGTTGTATCTACATCTCAGAGCCGATGGATACAGGGTCTGTGTTTGGATATGGGATGCTGGAGCCGGCGGTGGGCTGAGGTTTGTGAATGGGAAGGACAGAGTGTGGTTGGAGGTGTTGAAACTGCTGGCAGTGCAGAACTGTCCACAATCTGCTGAGGAAGACACCTCTGTAAATCCTTTCAGACTGTCTCTTGTCAACTGGAGGTACTGCAACATCAGCTGTATGGGGGACCCCAGTGATCCTGTCAGGCAGGCAACAATCTCTTCTCTCACTACACAGCTGTCACCTGGTTAATATCATGAAGGATTCCACCCACCCACCCTGCTCAGGGACTGTTGGTCACATTCCTATCATGGAGGAGGATACAGAGCCTCCATGCTAGAACAACCAGACTCAAAAATGGTTACATTCTCCATGCTGTCAGCCTGATCAACACCTTCACTCAGTCATCCACCCCATGACACCCAGCCCAATCATCATTTCTTAAGACCATTAGAAACAGGAGCAGATTTGTCCCATCAAGTTTGCTTTGCCATTCCTTCCAGACTGACTTATTATTCCTCTCAATCCCATTCTCCTGCCTTCTCCCTGTAAACTTTGCTATCCTGACTAATCAAGAATTTATCAACCTCTGCTTTAGATATAACCAATGAGTTAGCCACCACAGCTGTTTGTGGTAAAGAATTCCATAGGTTTGCCAATGTCTAGCTCAAGATTCACCACTCCCTGACTTCTTGTGAGACTCACCTTATGTACAGATATTCCCGTACTAGGATCGCTTTATGTGCATGCAATCAGTCATTGTATAAAAGCTAATCTTATGTAGTTACAGTATAATTATTCTTTTATTGTATTGTTCTTCATGCTTATCTTTGTTTTTAACTGTATCAGATGCAGAATAACACCTTTGCACTTGGATACTGGAGAATAACAAACAATCTTGAATCTTGGTTACATTTTAGAGGAGTTGCATCTTGAACTGATGCCTCAAAAAGAAAGTAGCATCCATCATTAATGACTCCCATCACCCAAGTTCTCATTGCTGCCATCAGGAAGGAGGGAGACACTCAATGATATAAAACACCTATTTTTTAAAAAAAAGTATTCACCCCACTTGGAAGTTTTCAAGTTTTATTGTTTTACAACATTGAATCACAATGGATTTAATTTGGCATTTTTTAGACATTGATCTGCAGAAAAGACTCCTATGTGTCAAAGTGGGAACAGATCTCAACAAAGTGATCTAAATTAATTTGCAAATATAAAACACAAAATAATTGATTGAATCGGTATTTACCCCCTTTAATATGACACAGCACATCACCACTGGTACAGCCAATTAGTCCCAGAAGTCACATAATTAGTTAAATGGAGATCACTTGTATGCAGTCAAGGTGTTTCAATTGATTGTGGTAAAAATGCACCTGGATCTGCAAGGTTCAGCTGCTGGTGAATCAGTATCTTGGCCAAAACTACACCATGAAGACAAAAGAATACTATAAGCAACTCCACGAAAAGGTTATTGAAAAGCACAAGTCAGGAAATGGATACAAGAAAACTTCCAAGTCCCTGAATTTCCCTTGGAGTACAGTTAAGTCCATCACATCATAATACTAAATGATATTGGAGCAGAATTAGGCCATTTGGCCCATTACATCTGCTCTGCCATTTCATCGTTGCTGATCCAATTTTCCTCTCTGCTCCAATCTGCTGCCTTCACCGCACAATCCCTTTATGCCCTGACCAATCAAGAAACTATCAATCTCTGTCTTAAATATACATAAAGACTTGACCTTCACAGCTGCATCTGGCAAAGAATTCTACAAATTCACCACCCACTGGCTAAAGAAATTTCTCCTTATCTCTATTCTAAAAGGATGTCCCTCCTTCCTGACACTGTGTCCTCTGGTCTTAGTCTATCCCACCACAGGAAAAATCTTCTCCACATACACACTATCAAGGCCTTTCACCATTCAATAGATGCCAATGAGGTCACCCCTCATTCTTCTGAATTTTAGTGAAAACAGGCCCTGAGCCATCAGATGCTCTTCATATGATAAGTCATTCATTCCTGGAATCATTTTTGTGACCCTCCTTTGAACACTTTTCAGCTTCAGCACATCCTTCCAAAGATCGGATGCCCACAATATTTCAGGTGAAGCCTCACCAGAGCTTCATAAAGTTTCAGCTTTACATACTTGCTTTTATATTCTTCTCCTCTTGAAATAAAAACTGATACTGCATTTACCTTCCTCACCACAGCAACAACCTGTAAATTAAACTTCAGGGAATCCTGCTCAAGGACTCCCAAGTCCCTCTGCACCACTGATTTTTTTTTTGTATTTTCTTTCCATTTAGAAATAGTCAAGCCATTTATTTCTTCCACCAAAGTACATGACCATACACCTACCAACACTGTATTCCATCTGCCATTTCTTTGCCCATTCTTTTAATTTAAGTCCTTCTGTAGCCTCTTTACTTCCTCAAACCCACCTGCTCCTTGACCTATCTTCATATCTCTGCAAAATTTGCAACAAATCAATTAATTCCATTATCAAAATTGTTAATATATAACGTAAAAAGAATTGGTCCCATCACAGACCACCATGGAATGTCACTGGCAGCCAGTCAGAAAAGGTTCCCTTTATTCCCACTCTTTGCCTTCTGCCAATCAGCCACTGCTTTTTCCATGCTGGAATCTTTCCTGCAATACCATGGGCTCGTAGCATGTTAAGCAGCCACACGTGTGCCACCCTGTCAAAAGCCTTCTGAAAATCCAAATACACAACACCAACCGATTCTCCTTTGTCTATCCTGCTTGTTACTAATTCAAAGAATTCCAACAGATAAGTCAAAAAGATTTCCTTTGAGGAAACTATGCTGATGACATCCTATTTTATAATGTGCCTCGAAATACCCTGAGACTTCATCCTTACTAATCGAGTCCAATATCTTCCCAACCACTGAGGTCAAACTAACTGGCCTATAGTCTCCTTTCTTCTGTCTCTCTCCCTTCTTGAAGAGTGGTGTGAGATTTGCAATTTTCCTGGAACCATTCTACCATCTGTTGATTCATAAAAGAACATTACTAATGCCTCCACCATCTCTTTAGCCACCTCTTTCAGAACCCTAAGGTGTATGCAATCCAATCCAGGTGACTTATCTATCTTCAGACCTTTCACTTTCCCAAGAACCTTCTCTCTGGTAGTAGTAACTTCACACATCTCTAACACTTCCACCATACTGCCAGTGTCTTTCCACAGCAAAGTCTGATGTACTATGTACATATTCAGTTCATCTGCTGTTTTGTTGTCCACCATTATCCAAGACATGAAAAGAATACAGCACAGCTGTAAATCAGCCTAGATTGGGCCATCCTCAAAAACTGAAGCAAGAAGGGGACTATCGAGGGAGGCCACCAAGAGACCTATGACAACTGTGGAGAAGTTAAAAGCTTCAGTGGCTGAGGTGAGAGAGGCTGTGCATACAACAGCTGTTGCCCGGGTGCTTCACTTCACCAGTTGCAGCTTTATGGGAGAGAGGCAGTGAGAAAGACACTGTTGGGGAAAAAAAAAACTCGCTTGAACTCTCAGCTAGAGTTTACCAGAAGTCATGTGGGAGACTCTGAAGTCAGCCGGAAGAAGGTTCTATGGTCTGATGAAACCAAAAGGCTATCAGACTAAATACTATGTTTGGCGTAAGTCAAGCGCCGTACATCATTGATAACACACCATCCCAACCATGAAGTATGGTGGTGGCTGCATCATGTGGTGGGGTTGCTTCACTGCAGCAGGCCTTGCAAGGCTTGTGAAGATAGGGGGTAAAATGAATGCAGTAAAATACAGGGAAATCCTGGCAGAAAACCTGATGCAATCTGCAAAAGAACAGAGACTTTGGAGAAAATTTGTTTTCCATCAAGACAATGACCTCAAGCAAAACTACACAGTAATATCTTAAAAACAACAAAGTTTATGGCCTGGAGAGGCCAAGTCAGAATATAGACCTTGGTCCAACTGAGAACTTGTGACTGGGTTTGAAAAGGCCTGTTCACTCACGATTCCCATGCAATTTGATAGAGCCTGAGCACTTTAGTAAAGAAAAATGGGGAAAAATTAGTGTCCAGATGTACAAAGCTGATGGAGACCTAGCCTCACAGGCTCAAGGCTGTAATTGCTTCCAAAGGTACATCTACTAAATACTGACTTAAAGCGTGTGAGTAATTATGCTATCAATTATTTTGTCTTTAGCAATTATAATACAGACAAATTTGTAGAAATTTGTTTTCACTTTGACATGAAAGAGGCATTTTTTTTTATCAGTGTCAAAAAAGCCAAATTTCACGACATAGACTAGTGATATCAAACCTGATTCAGATTCTGATCGCAGCATGCACCTGATACGCCAGAGCATGCCGGGCAGTAGGAATCCATCTCATTTCTATTACCTCCGGGTGGAACCACAGAGTCTGCAGGATGTCACAAAACTGAAAGTGCAGCAAGGATATGAATAGTACTTCATTCATCTTTTCCCAGGAGGTGGTCTGTCAAGGCCAACGTTTAATGCCCATCCTAAATTGTCCTTGGGGTGATGGTTCAAAGTTCAAAGTACTGCCATTTATTATCAAATTATGGACCATATACAGCCTTGAAATTCTTCCTAGGCACCCATCGGTAAGTAACTAAATATAATAGAATCCATGAAAATCATATCTTACAAAGACTGACAAACAACCTATGTGCAAAAAAGGACAAATTGTGCAACTAATAAGTAAAAGTAAATTAATAATACTGAGAACAAGAGCTGTAAAGTCCCTGAAAGTGAGTCTACAGGTTGTGGGATCAGTTCAGCTCAATGCTGAGCCATTGATGAAGCTGTCCACACTGTTTCAGGGTTGGTGTCAATCTGCCTACTGAACTGCTGTTGCGAAGGGATTCAGAAAAAGGCTGTTCAGCCTGTCGTATCTATGCTGTCCATCAAACACTCATCTATTATTAAATAACACTTCAATGTTGAAGCACTGGCCTTCATCAATCGTGGGATTGAGTTTAAGAGCCGAGAGGTAATGTTGCAGCTATATAGGACCCTGCTCAGACCCCACTTGGAGTACTGTGCTCAGTTCTGGTCACCTCACTACAGGAAGGATGTGGAAACTGTAGAAAGAGTGCAGATGAGATTTACAAAGATGTTGCCTGGACTGGGGAGCAGGCCTTATGAGAATAGGTTGAGTGAACTCGGTCTTTTCTCCGTGGAGCGACGGAGGATGAGAGGTGACCTGATAGAGGTGTACAAGATAATGAGAGGCATTGATTGTGTGGACAGTCAAAGGCTTTTTCCCAGGGTTGAAATGGCTAACACAAGGGGCACTGTTTTATAGAAGTGGGTACAGAGGAGATGTCAGGGGTAAGTTTTTTACTCAGAGTGGTGAGTACGTGGAATGGGCTGCCGGTGATGATGGTGGAGACAGAAACAACAGGGTCTTTTATGAGACTCCTGGATAGGTACATGGAGCTTGGAAAAATTGATGGTTATGAGTAACCCTAGGTAATTTCTAAAATAAGTATATGTTTGGCATAGCATTGTGGGCTGAAGGGCCTGTATTGCACTGTAGGTTTTCTATATTTCTATGTAACACAAATGATGAATGAACTCAGCTGATTAGGCAGCATCTATCGAAATGAATAAACAGTCAACATTTCAGGCCAAGACCTTTCTTCAAGAATGTAAAAGAAGGCTGAAGAAGACAGAATAAAAGGTTGTGGGGGGGGGGGTGGTGGAGATGGAGGATAGCTAGAAGGTGATAGATAAACCATATGGGTAGGAAAGGTGAAGGCCTGCAGTGGAAGGAATCTGATAGGAGAACAGGGATGAGAGTGGACTATAGGAGAAGGGGAAGAAGGAGGGGACTCGGGGGGGATGGGGAGGCAGTGATTGGCAGGTGAGAAGAGGTCAAAGGGAGAACATGCAGCTCTGTACAGACAACAACAATACAGAGCAGCTATCAGGCAGGAGGTAAAGAAACCTGCTTTTGTGTACTGAGCTGTTGCCACATGATTGGCTGATTAGATATTTGCATTACGATAGTGTACCTAATGAAGTGGGCATTGAGTGTGTGCTTGTGGTCTTCTGCTGTAGTCCATCCACTTCAAGGTTCAACATGTTGTGCATTTAGAGAGGCTCTCCTGTTGACTACCGTTGTGATGGGCGGCTGTTTAATTTACTGTCACTTTCCTGTCAGCTTGAACCAGTCTGGACATTCTCCTCTGGCTTCTCTCATTAACAAGGTGTTGTGGTCCATAGACCTGTAACTGACTGGATTTTTTTTTTTGTTGTTTTCCACACCATTCTCTGTAAACCCTGTTGTGCATGAAAATCCCAGGAGTTCAGCAGTTTCTGAGATACTCATACCACCCTGACTGACACCAATATTCATTCTACAGTCAAAGTGACTTTGATCACATTTCTTCCCCATTCTGATGTTTGGTCTGAACAACATGTCTGCATGCTTTTATGCATTGAGCTGATGAGCATAATTGGCTGATTGAAGATTTGCATTAATGTGCAGGCGTACCTAATAAAGTGACCACTGAGTTAATGTTTAATTTGTGTTTTCATTGTGAATGCTGTGTATCTGATGCTCTGTGCCTGTGGTGATGCTGCTGAAACTAAATCTTTCATTGTACTTGGCATACGTGTACTTGTGCAGATGGCAATAAACTCAACTTTGACTTTTACCAGAGTTTGGGATTGAATGCTGGCACTTTGAGATAGCAGATTTATTTTTGAATGCTAGGTTAATCAGTATTATAGCACAAAATGAGCATAAACATAGAGCTGGGCATATTCCACTGGTGGTGTCTTATATCCTTTGTGATAAGATAGATGGTTATTTAGAACATAAAGAAAAACAAAAGACTTTGCAACTAAATTAAAGCTCTTATTCCTAAAGGATATTTCATTAAGATAATGGGATCTCCTTTCACCATAAAATTGTTAGTATAAACTGTTCTTAAATTTAAGCCAGTATAATTATTCACCTTGGGCATTCATTCTTCTCCCCTCCTCCATCAGAAAGAAGATACAGAAGTGTGAAAATACGTACAGCTTCTGTGTTCTTATAATACCATAGGACCATAAGATGTAGGAGTAGAATTAGACCAGTTGGCCCATCAAGACTGCTCCGCCATTTCATCATGGCTGATCTATTTCCCTCTCAGCCCCAAACTCCTGCTGTTGTCCTGTATCCCTTCAATGTCCTAATTAAGAATCTAAAGTCCTAATTAAGAATCTAAAGTCTGCCTTAAATATACCCAATAACTTGTCCTCCATAGCCACCTGTGGCAATGAATTCCACAGATTCATCACTCTGTGGCTAAAGAAATTCCTCCTTATTGAATGGGTCCCTAGCATGATAAGATGGACTGTTGACTTCATAATCTAACTCACCATGATTGTACATAACATAAAAACATAAGAAATAGGAGCAGGAGTAGATCATCTGTCTCATTGAGCCTGCTCCACCATTCAATAAGATCATGGCTAATCTGGCCATGGACTCATCTCCATCTACCTGTAAATTCCATCCAACCTTGTCTAACTCAATATATTTATTGAGTTAGCTTTCCCTGCTTCATTGGGCAGAGAATTCCAGTGTTTCACCACTCTCTGAGAAAAGCAGTTCCTCTTCATTTCCATCCTAGATCTCTTGAGGCTGTGTCCTCTAGTTCTTGTCTCACCTACCTGTGAAAAGAACTTTCCTTCCTCTATCTTATCTATCCCTTTCATAATTCTGTGTTTCTCTAAGATCTCCTCTCATTCTTCTGAATTCCAGTGAGTACAGACTAAGACATCTCAACCTCCCCTCATAACCCAACCCCCTCATCTCTGGAATCAACCTGGTGAGCCTCCTCTTTATCACCTCTGAAGCCAGAATATCCTTCCTCAGGTAAGGAGACCAGAACTGCATGCAGTACTCCAGATGTGGCCTCACCAGGACCAGATACAGTTGCAGCATAACCACCCTGCTATTAAATTCAATCCCTCTAGAAATGAAGGGCAACATTCCATTTGCCTTGTTGATGGCCTGCTGCACCTGCAAACCAACCTTTCGTGATTCATGAACAAGGCAGTCCCAAATTGCTCTGCACAGCAGATGGTGCAATTTTTTTACCATTTAAATAATAATCTGCTCTTTCATTTTTTCCTTCTGAAGTGGATGACCTTGCATTTATCAACATTGTACTCCATCTGCCAAACCCTTGCCCACTCACTAACCTATCTATATCTCTCTGCAAACTCTCCATACACCTTACTGTCTACCTGCACAGCTTTCTCTGTAGCTGTTATCTTTATTCTGCTTTCTGTTACTGTTTTACCTTGTTCTAACCTCAGTGCACTGTTTAATGATTTGATCAATATGAACAGTATGCTTTTCACTGTATCTCAGTGCATGTGACAATAATAAACCAATTCCGATTCCAAAATGCATGTAAACTTTGCTCTTAACTACTTTCTCACCAGCTGTTCATTTTTGCTTCTTCCTTCCATCTTTATTAACTGTAATTCAGTTAAGAAAAATACTAAATAAATACCCATTAAATGATTGTTTCTCCTGTGGCTGTATAAGATTATCTCAGCAATTTTCTGATTTGCAATGGCTGGTTTGTTTGCAACTATTTTTTTCAGAGCATCACTTCAGGAGCTGTTAATCTGAAACGCTAATAATAATAATTAAAAATAAAATAATAGAAGCAAACAACAGCTTTGGAGAGAAACGTTTTTAGGTTGATGACCTTTCATAAGATCATCGATCTGCAATATTAATTACTCCTGAATGCAGCTACTAATCTTTTTGGAGGCAATCTGGCAGCTAATTTTTGCACTAACAATGACTTAATTAGTGTCAAGGGATCTTTGACAGCCACCCAAATAGACATGGTAGCATTAGTTTCATATTGCAAAATTCAGATATTTTACAAAAAATACAAAAGGAAGTCCTCCAATTGTAAGATTTTTCACAATCTCAAAGTAGCAAGTAAATTTATTATCCAAGTACGTGTATGTCTCCATATACTACCCTGAGATTCATTTTCTTACAGGCATTCACCCTGGAACAAAGAAATACTATAGAATCATGGAAAACTACACCAACACTGTCAATATATGAAAAAAGGCAATTTATACAAACATAAAAAAAAGAAAATAAATAAGTAAATAATACTGATAGCATGAATTACACTCTTTAAAATTTGAGTTCATAGATTGTAGTGTTGAGGTAATTAAAATTATCCACACTGGTTCAGGAGCCTAATGATTAAAGTGTAATAACTGTTCCTGAACCTGGTAGTGAAGATAAATCTCAAGGTTGTATACTTCGATAAAAAAATGTATTTTGAATCCTTTGGTGAGGGACCTAAGGCTCCTGTGTGTTCTTTGTAATGGCAATAGTGAGAGTGATGTCAACTTGTAAGTCTACAGAATTTTTAAAAAATTTTGTGTTAATATTATTTTATGCTCTGTTTGTGATATACTGCATGTAATGTCTTCTGTATCTTGGTCCTAGAGGAATATTGTTTCATTTGGTTGTATGCATGTGGCTACTTGCATGTCAATAAACTTGAGCTTGAAGTATTTACCTGGATACCACAAATGGATTGATCTTTGATGTGCCCTTCATATCTGTGAAGGTGCTGTTATCTGCCAACTTAATTCTGTCAAATAGATATTTCTGTATTTAGTTGCACGTAAAGAGCTGATGAATGTCAATGGTGACTTTATAGATGGGCTGAAATATTCTCCAAAAGCAAATCTCATATTCTCATATTCTCAAACCTGAGGACTCACTTAAAGGTTCTATTGTAAGGTACAATTCCCTGCCCTAATGACAAATGAAATACAATAACATCTTTAGTTTTGCTTGTTCTACTTTAAAGATCAAAGTAAATTTATTACCAAATACATACGTCACCATACACAACCCTGAGAATTATTTTCTTTCAGGCATACTCAATAAATCTGTAGAATAATGACCACAACAGATTCAATGAAGAATCACAGAGCTTTGGTGTTCAACCAATGTGCAAAAGACAACAAACTGTGCAAAAGCAAAAATTAAGTAATAAGAATAATAAGTAACTAGCAATCAATATCAAGAAGATGGGATTAGAGTCCTTGAAAGTAAGTCCATTGGTTCTGGGAATATTTCAATGATGGGGCAAGCAAAGTTGAATGAAGTTATCTACTCATGTTCCTGATGGTTGAGAGATAACTGTTCCTGAACCTGATGGTGTGAGTCCTGAAGCTCCTGTGCCTTCTTCCTGATTGCAGCAATGAGAAGACAACCTGTACTGGGTGGTGGGGGACCCTGATGATGGATGAAGCATTCCTGTGACGGTGTTTCATGTAGTTATTCTCAATGGTTTGGAGGGCTTTACCTTGTTAAACTTGGTCATATCCATTACTTTTCATTGGATTTTCTGCTCAAGGGCATTGGTGTTTTCATACAGGCTTTATCTTGAGTTACCAGCTTCCTGTACAATGTGAAGCTTTCTCTCCTTGTCACTATTCTTCAGGCAGTTTATTCCAAGCTCAAGTTCAAGTTTATAGTCATTCAACCATGCTCATGTATGCAGCTAAACAAAACACTGCTCCTCCAGAGCCAAGTTGCAAACCACAGTAAAACTTCAAATTTCATGATATCTGCGAGTGATATTCAAAGGTTCTAAGGATCGAAGGTCCAATTTAACGTCAGAGAAATGTATACGATATACATCCTGAAAGGCTTTTTCTTCACAAACATCCACAAAAACAGAAGTGCCCCAAAGAATGAACAACAGTTAAACGTAAGAACCTCAAAGTCCCCCCAGCTCCCCTCCCTCCCACACATAGGTGGCAGCAAGCAACTATCTCCTTTCCCCACACCAGCAAAAAAAGCATCAGCACCCACCACCAAGCATTCAAATGTGAGCAAAGCTATAGCAAAGACTCCAACTTGCAGTTACCCCAAAGACTTCACGTTTCACCCAGCATTTGACATCCCACAGGCTCTCTCCCCTTTCCCCCTCGAGGAGGAAGTTCTCAAGATAGAAAGTGGTGAATCTGTGGAATTTGTGGCCATAGAGGGCTGAGGAGACCGTTATTGGTATATTTAAGGCGGAGATTGATAAATTCTTGATTAGTCAAGGCATGAAGAGATGCAGGAAGAAGGCAGGAGAGTGGGATGGGAAGGAATTGGATCAGCCATGATAAAATGGCAAAGCAGATTTGATGGGCTGAATGGCCTAATTTTGCTCCTATATCTTAAGGTTTTCAGCTTTTATTTTCAGGTATGATCTAATTGGACGGCATATAAGAGGTGGGCTGAAGCGTTTATTTATGTGCTGTGCTATTCATAATTTTATTATCCTGTAGCATGCCTTTTAAGGTCATTTTAATTTCTAGCCCCAATTGTCTGCATATCCCAGTTTATACAGCTCAGTGTTAGTTGTTGTTTGGTAACTCTCCTATGGAACACTTTGGGACATTTTTAACCACATTAAAGGTGATATATAAACGCAAGCTGTTGTTGTAACTTAGTTTTTCACACAAGTGCGATCGGTGAGACTTCCTGATTCACTGCAAATTTTGTGTTGCATTAATTAGCAGTGAGCGTTTCTCTGTAGTGTGTGATGAACTGTCTCCCACATGCTGCCGTTTCCGGCAAGTACAATGGTACATGCAGGAGATACAAATCTGTTTACATTAAGCAAACAAACTTAGCCAACTGCATCAGGGTAATGTCCTTGATTAAAGACCCCATAGAAAGGTCATTTTCAATAATTCAAATAATGATTTTTGCTGGTTGGGTAGTCTGTACGCTTTTCACTTTTTTCCTCTTAGAAGTTTTGCAAAATGCTTGCTATTTGTTTTTACCCTCAGTTTGAACTGTTTTTAAAAATCTTTGAAGGGATGTCTCACCTGTTACATCCACTAGTTTATTTAAATGACTCCTGCCCCTCAATTCAAGGGCAAATTGGATTGCAAATATATTTTAAATGATCAGATATATTAAAAAAATGCTTTGTCTACCCAAGGATTAGAACAGAGTGTTCATTGTGATTGGAGATTTTCACTATTGAGTTCGTCTTCATGAGATGCCCATCAAGATCAATGTGTCTCTCCACGCAGTCAGATAAATCATTGCGACAGATCTCAAATAAGGGAAGAAGTTAAAGAGTTTTGCACTTCAGATCTGTTGCTAGCTCTGAAGCAAAGCCTTGGTTTCAGATAAAAGGCAATGGACGGGTGATGGCTCAGGAAGTTAATTATACAGTAGTCCTCTTTAATTTAAAATGTTCAGGTCTCTCTCTCTTTCTCCCTCCCAATTGATGCTAACTGAGGATGAAGCCAGTGTCTGTGAACCTTGGGCAAGTTTTAATCAACAGGATTTGTGGATTGGACTCTATAATTCACCTAATGATGTGTTTCTGCTTTCTGGTTTGTCATTTCTTGCTGTTCATGTGTGATTTTGAGTGAGGACAACTGGTCTGGACTGAGCTGAGCTGAATATGCCTGGACTTTTCTTGATATCTTTGTGATTTGGTGTTTTGTATTCTGTTTTTTGTTTATTTTTTTCTTGCCATTTGTGGAATTTGTTCTTTTTTTTGCGCATTAGGGTGGGGGGGGGGATGAGTTGAAGTTTTTCTTTAAACAGGTTCCATGACTGTTTTTGTTTTGAGGCCGCCTGTAGAAAGACAAATCGCAGGGTTGTATACTGCATAAATACTTCAATGATAAATATATTTTGAATCCTGAAGCTTTAAAGCTAAAATAGTATTCATTGCCCATTCTGAATATTCCTTGAAAGTCAGAATTAAAACCAGAACATGTGAGGAGTGTTCTGTGCTGCAGGCAGCATCTATGGAGAAGAAAGCAGAGTTAATGGCCATTTATTCCTTCAGCTTAATGGATGCTGAAATGCCTCTACTGGTGAAATTGAATAAAAATATTGAAAGGTCCAGAGTGGACAGAGAAAATTTGTCTTCTATAGTGGGTAACTCTAGGACTCTAGTATTTATTTAGCCAGAAGATGGTGAATCTGTGGGATTCATTACCACAGATAGTGGAGGATCCAAGTTACTGGATAAATTTAAAACAAAGGTTGATAGGTTCTTGATTAGTAAGGGTTTCAGAGTTGCGGGGAGAAGGCAGGAGAATGTTTGAGATGAGAAATAAGTCGGCCATGATAGAATGGCAGAGCAAACTCAAGGGCCAAATGGCCTGATTCTGCTTCTATGTCTTCTGGTCTTAAGATATATTTTTTTTTATTGAAGGCCATTGGTGATTCAATGTTTTCAGCTGTCAATATAACTGTTACCAAGTACTTATAGTAAAACTTTTTTAAAGTGTTGGATCTACATTTAATTTCTGATCTGAGGGTTCTTCCTGAAGTCAAAAATTCCAAGATTTCAATTTATTTTAGAGTACAAACAAATATGTTATTGATAAGTAACTAAATAAAGAGCTGAGAAATGATGCTGAGAGCATAATACTAAGAAGTGTATAGGTAAAAGAATAAAGATGGTACCTGAAAAATCTATCATTTTTATCAGTAAGATAAAGAAATTCCTTACATAGAGATGAATTACTTAATAGGTTACATAAGTAAAACAATGTGTAATATGCTAATAATTAGCCAATGAAAAATGAGAAAGGTGATAAACCATTAGTTTAGCTGCTATAACACTTTCTGCCAGTGAGTGTGAAAAATTAGTTTGTTAAAATGTACAAATCTTATAAAAAGTATTAATAAAATAGTAGTTTCCAACAAAAGATTAGCTTCATTTGTCACATGTTCAGTACTTCAAAACATACACAGAGAAATATGCTTGCATCAGTGACCATTACATTGCAAGGAGGAGTTACCCTGCTTCTGGAACCAACATAGTATGCCCACGACTTGCTAACCTATATGCCTTTGGAATGTGGGAGGAAACTAGAGCATTGGAGGAAACACATATGGTCATGGGGAGACTGTACAAACTCCTTGCAGACAGTGGTGGAAATTGAACCCAGGTCGTTGGTGCTGCAAAGTGTTGAACTAAATGTTACCATTTCTCTTAAACTCCGCACTGGTTAAGGTGTGATTCACTCATGTCTTCAGGTCAATAGTCTCAGCATCCACAAGGGTTGTTCTAACTAAACTACTGCACACCCATTGAGTATTTGATATTTCAGTAATATTTCAGTAATTTTTTAAATCTTTATTCGATTAAGCAATTTTGTTCCTTTAAATAATCATTGTGAGGTACATGAATTGCAAAAGTCATCATGTTACCAAGTGATAGTGTACACCTCCCTTAAAGTAAACTCAAAGACCCCAATTCCTGACTCCCGTGACTTGCTATGAATTAGTTTAATTTTCTGAAATTAGAAAACATAACACTGTACTCCAAAATGCACCAGTGGGTGAAATACCAAAGGTCTTATTTTGTCATGTTGTCGGGCTGACCCTACATCAACCCATAGGAGCCATGGCATCCATATGTGCAGACAGGCACCAAGGTCATAAACGGGATTGTTTTTCACGGAGTATGTTAATTATGTATGTTACTGTGTCAGTGAACAAGCTCTACTGCTTCTAAACCTTCAGCAGACAAGTTGAATGAAGCAGAATGCAGTTTCAATCAATGTTTTAGCATACTGCAAATGCTAAGCTTTTTAGGAGCAGTGTCTTCCCTGAAATCGGGTTTCTGAATGGACAGTGAACCGAGCCATGAACACCATTTCAATCCTTTTGCTTTTGTGTTCAACAACTTATTCAATTTATTTTTAATGTATATTTCTTATTGTAATGTATAAAATTTTAAAAATGTATTGCACTGTACTATTGCCACGAGCACGACATGCAATGCTGTGCAAAAGTCTCTAGCACATATATCTGGTTAAGATTGTTACTGTTAAGCTGTTGGTATTTTGTTTTAGCAGTTCTGTGAGAGCAGTCTGATCTGCTTTCGGCTTGTTTGGGTTGAGCTGAGATAAGAAACTTGTTCAACTTAGGAATGTGGTATCATCCAATCAGGATGGTAGAATTGGGAGAAGGTTCTAGAGAACGCTGGGCAGAGAGGTCTTTGTTGGTGGGAGCTGGGAGAAGGCATGAGGGATGATGGCTGAGGATGCCTTCCCTGTTGCTCAAGGTACTTTGTGCAGATGAATGGCTTCGAGGAGGAATGACCAATAATCCTGTAGGAGAGCCCACATGTTCAAGATGGAGTTCAAGCAACATTCGGAAGGTGGTTGTGTGCTTTCACGCAGACCGAGGATCCAGTGAGTGAGTTACAGACAAATTCAAGATCAGAGCTCCACCGGGTGCATGTGACTGTTTAAGTATAGGGCCCTTTTTGATTTTTCCTTTCTTTCCTTTAGTAACTGTTTACTTAAATGAACATTCTTAAATATACTTCTGATTAATTGTATGCAGTGTATGATTTGTCATTTCTTGCCGACAGGCGATTGCCAGAGGCAGTAAATCACACAGCATCCTCACAAACCGGGTTTTGGGTGGGTGAGACATCACGACCTCACAGATTTGGCGGAACCTGAGACATACACACCCCAGACAAAGGAAGCCTGAGAAAGGTGGGTTTCTCGCCACGGAATCCAGTGACTGTTAGCGAGGTGCCTGAGATTTTTGCACAGTGCTGTCATAATTTTATGTATTGCATTGTATCGTTGCTGCAGAAAAAGAAACAAGTTTCATGACATACGGTATGTGAGTGATGATAAACCTGATTCAGATAGGGGTCTCTGTTTTGGACTGAGAGTGGAATGGGGGCAGGAAGAGGGGAATCATGGTTGGGGAAATGGGGGAGGGTGAGGAAAACCACTCCTCTAGTGCTCTACTCTCAGCAGTCCTAACATCCTTTGCTCCTGCCAGATCTACAAAATCATTCTCTGCCCCAACTTTGACAAATACAGTCCCGGACATAGGTCTTAGACACCCTAGGGATAGATATATATATATATACACTTGTCTTTTGCACAGTACTGCGTATTTGTGTCAGTGATATTAGCCTCCTTCCTCATTCTGGTTCTGGTTCTGATCCTATCTGAGCATATGCCAAAGCAACAGTCTTTAATGCAAATTTTGCTGTGAGAAATAGTGAAATGTTCTTAAACTTTAGCATCTGTTACCAAACATTAACCTTGTTTGGGAACAGATAATGAAGTTTACGAACACTCACTCTGTTGTGAGTGTTTCTGGTGAGGTGCACAGGACCCCTAATCTCCAAGCACACCTAACAATCTTGGCAGAGTATATTAGATGTACCACGCACCACAAAAGACTTGCCTACCTGCAGTATTTGTGTATCTTGTGTAATTGGCACCCACTCACCACATAAAAGTACTCACTCCTTTCACTGTCTGATCTCACAGAGCATAGTCATTAAATATAGGACAGAGAACTGTATTCGTCCTTCAGCTCAGTTTGTGCCAAACCTTTAATCTAATTCATAATCATTCTGACCCTTCCCTTCCCTATTTTTCTGTAATCCATCTGCCTATCCAAGTGTCTCTTAAATATCCCTAATGCTTTACCCCCTACTACCACCCCTGGCAGTGTGTGCCATACACACACCACTCTCTGTGTAAAGAAAATTACCTCTGACATCCCCTCTATACTTCCGTCCCAAGGCCGTAGAGTTAAGCCCCCTTGTATTAGCCATTTCCACCCTGGGGAAAAGTCTCTAGCTTTTCAATCTATATAATTATGATCTTGAATATCCGCTACACTTTCTCTGAAGCTGTTACTCTTTATTCAGCATTGTTATTGTTTCGGGTGTCAGAGTGGAGATGCGTCTCTACCAAAGAAGCTGTAAGGCATTCCTTCCCTCCGCTAGCCTGCGGGTCACCCTTGCACAAGGTGTAACACCTGCTTAACACCTCCCCTCCACCACAGCCAGGGTTACGTGAAGCATGGGAGCCAGTAGAGGATGTTTGTTGAGCAGCTCATGCATATCACACATCCTGCTTGGGCAACCACTGACACCAGGCAAGCAATCTCTGAAGAGTATCAATAAACTCTGGGTCACCTACCTGGTAAAGACACTACCCCGAAGAATGCAATGGCAAACCACTTCTGTCGAAAGATTTCACAATAATAACTTCAATCAAAAGACAAACGACATGGCACATGATGATATTGTTTTAACTTGTTCTATTTCAATGCACTGTGATGCACCATCAATAACTCACACTGAGACGTAAGGCGAGATATCGGCTTTTATTGACTGGAAGAAGGAACCAGGAGTGAGTGTCCATCATACTATGTCCTGGAGACTGAGGCCGAGCGTCAGGCCTCAGATCGCCTTTATACAGGGGCCTGTGGGAGGAGCCACAGGAGCAGTCAGCAGGGGCGTGTCCAGACAGGCACATAGTTCACCACATTCACCCCCCCTTTGTTTGAAAGAGTCCCCATGTGGCGAAGTTTCTTACAAGTCAAGTCTATCAGGTGGTCGAATCTGTCGCTGCGATCTATGTAGCACCGGCTGTGATCGCATGGATGCCGGCGACATTGGTGATTGCACAGGGGACGGAGGTTGCGCTTGTTCCCGCCCACTAGGCGCCGGTGATCCCTCACGCATGTGCGAGGCGCCTGGTATAAATGCGTACGAAACGCCCGGTATACAAGTGTCGTGAGGAGTCTGTGTAGGGAATGGTGAGTACGGTGTCACCTCTGGTGCAGGGTTCATAGTTACCGGAGAGCCTTC
This sequence comes from Hypanus sabinus, assembly GCF_030144855.1. Classification (NCBI taxonomy): domain Eukaryota; kingdom Metazoa; phylum Chordata; class Chondrichthyes; order Myliobatiformes; family Dasyatidae; genus Hypanus; species Hypanus sabinus. The sequence goes on along the minus strand of NC_082722.1, from coordinate 74,333,939 downwards.
AGGGTAGTGGTCTGCTGCACCCGCGGGTGCCAGGTCGCGGATGTAGACCGTGTCCTCCCGCCCATCAGGTAAGACCACGTAAGCATACTGGGGGTTCGCATGTAGAAGGTGAACCCTCTCTACCAGCGGGGAGTATTTATTGCTCCTCACATGTTTCCGGAGCAGCACTGGCCCCGGGGACGTCAGCCAAACTGGTAGGGTGGTCCCAGTGACAGACTTCCTGGGAAAAGAGAATAGGCGTTCGTGAGGGGTGGCATTGGTGGACGTACATAACAGAGAGCGGATAGAGTGCAGTGCCTCAGGGAGGACCTCCTGCCATCGAGAGACTGGCAACCCTTTTGACTTAAGGGCTAAAAGTGTGGTCTTCCACACTGTGGCATTCTCCCACACTGTGGCATTCTCCCACTCCACCTGGCCATTACCCCGGGGATTATAACTCGTGGTCCGACTGGTAGCAATGCCCCTAGCTAGCAAGTACTGGCGCAGCTCCTCACTCATAAAGGAGGACTGCTATCGCTGTGGATATAGCAGGGATACCCGAATAGAGTGAAGAGCTGGCGCAGGGCTTTTATGACGGATGTGGCAGTGGTGTCGGGGCAGGGGATGGCAAAGGGGAACCGTGAGTACTCGTCGATAACACTGAGAAAATAGACATTGCGGTCAGTGGAGGGAAGGGGGCCCTTAAAGTCAACACTCAGTCGTTCAAAAGGGCGGGTGGCCTTGACAAGTTGTGTCGTGTCAGGACGGTAGAAGTGCGGTTTGCACTCAGCGCAAATTTGGCAGTCCCTGGTCATCGTCCTGATGTCCTCCAGGGTGTATGGCAGGTTCCGAGCTTTCACAAAATGGTAAAATCGGGTGACCCCCAGATGGCAAAGTTGTGCATGAAGGGTGTACAGCTGGTCGAGCTGTGTGCTAGCACATGTTCCCCGGGATAGGGCATCAGGGGGCTCATTGAGTCTGCCAGGCCGGTACAGGATATCATAGGTGTAGGTGGAGAGTTCTATTCTCCACCGCAAAATCTTATCATTTTTGATTTTGCCCCGCTGTTGGTTGCTGAACAGGAATGCAACCGAGCGCTGGTCGGTCAGCAAGGTGAACCTTTTGCCAGCAAGATAGTGCCTCCAGTGCCTAACAGCCTCCACTATGGCCTGGGCTTCTTTCTCCACCGCGGAGTGCCGAATTTCAGAGCCTTGGAGGGTGCGAGAAAAGAATGCTACTGGTCTGCCTTCCTGATTGAGGGTAGCAGCCAGAGCAAAATCGGAGGCATCACACTCCACTTGGAAGGGAGCAGTCTCGTCCACGGCATGCATCGTAGCTTTGGCAATGTCCGCTTTAATGCAACTGAAGGCCGCGCGGGCCTCAGCAGAGAGGGGAGAAGTGGTAGCCTTGACCAGGGGGCGGGCCTTGTCTGCGTAATGGGGGACCCATTGGGCGTAATAGGAAACAAACCCAGGCACCGTCTGAGGGCCTTGAGAGTGGTGGGAAGAGGGAGTTCTAACAGGGGGCGCATACGTTCGGGATCAGGGCCAATAACCCCGTTTTCCACGACATACCCAAGTATAGCAAGGCGGGTGGTTCCAAACACACACTTGTCCCTGTTATAAGTAAGGTTCAGAGCTGCGGCCACTTGGAGAAATCATTGGAGGTTGGCGTCGTGATCTGGCCTGTCGTGACCACAGATGGTGATGTTATCCAGATAGGGAAATGTGGCCTGCAGTTGGTACTGGTCCACCATCCAGTCCATTTCCCTCTGGAAGACAGAGACACCATTCGTGACACCGAAGGGGTCGCGCAGGAAGTGATAGAGCCTGCTGCCCGCCTTGAAGGTGGTGTAGGGGCAGTCCTCTGGGCGGATGGGGAGCTGGTGGTAAGCGGATTTCAGATCTATTGTCGAGTACACCTTGTACTGAGCAATCTGGTTGACCATATCCGCGATGTGGAGTAGGGGGTACGCGTCAAGCTGCGTAAACCTATTGATGGTTTGACTATAGTCCACCACCATCCTATTTTTCTGCCCAGTCCGAACAACAACCACCTGGGCCCTCCAAGGGCTTGAGCTTGGCTCAATGATCCCCTCCCTGAGCAGCCGCTGCACCTCCGACTGAATGAAGGCCCTGTCCCCCGCGCTGTACCTCCTGCTTTTAGTTGCCACAGGCTTACAGTCAGGGGTCAGGTTGGCGAACAGCGGTGGGGGAGGGACCTTGAGAGTGGAGAGACTGCAAGTGGTGTCGGTAGCGCAGCTGTCGGCATGGTGCTGGATGGGATGTGTGTCCGTGTGTGTGTGTGTGGTCAGTAGCGGGGTATGTGAAGAAGTCCCACAAAACTGAGGATTCCGGACAGTGAGTGGTGGGAGGGGCCCGTCATATGCCATAGTCACACTTTCGAGATGGCTCTGGAAGTCCAGCCCCAATAGCACAGGTGCGCACAGATTAGGCATGACCAGTAGCGCAAAGTTCCGATACTCTGTGCCTTGCACCACCAAAGTCGCTACACAACCCGCCCGGGTGTCTGTGGACTGCGACCCAGAAGCCAAATTGAACCTCCGACTTACCGGCCGTGTTGCGAGTCCGCAGCGTCGCACTGTGTCCGGGTGAATAAAACTCTCAGTGCTGCCCGTGTCAAACAGGCATCTAGTCCTGTGCCCCTCCACCCGGATGTCCATCATGGACCTTGCAAGCTGGTGTGGGGCGCTTTGGTCGAGAGTTACAGTGGCCAGAGACCCGGTAAGCATCGGAGGGCCGGGGGCGGGGCATGCTGACGTCGACAAAGATGGCCGCTCACATCCGGGCATGCAAGATGGCGGCCCCCACGTTTCACCCGCAGCGCTGCACTCCGCTCGAGGTTGAGACTTACAGACCTTGGCGAAGTGGCCCCGCTTTCCGCAGCTGGAGCAGGTCGCTTCTCGTGCTGGACAGCATTGTCGAGGGTGTTTTTTATGGCCGCAGAAATAACACACGGGCTTCTGACGGGCCACAGCCGTGGTCAGGGTCGGGGAGCTCGTGGAATCGCGACTGGCAGTGGCGATTTCGCTCCCGGGAGCCGGCGGTGGCGGGGTCACGGAACTGGCGGGGAATCGCGCGAATGGACAGCGTCAGCATTATGCAAAGCAGCTTCTAGATCGTTGGCCGTCTCCATCGCCGAGCTTAAGGTAAGGTCGTGTATACTGACCTCAGTCCCCTCACAAAGGCGTCTCGCACCAACAGCTCCGCATGCTGTTCTGCCGTGAGCGTCTTGCAGTCGCAAGCTCGGACGAGTGTCTGTAGTGCTCGGAGAAACTCAGCGCACGATTCGCCAGGCCGCTGTTGCCGGGGTAGCTAAACGATGTCTTGCATAGACGGTGTTCACCGGCCGCAGGTACTGTCTTTTGAGGGCGTCCAGTGCCCCATCGTAGGTCGGCAGGTCCCGGATAATGGAGTAAACTTTGGGGGTGACCCTTGAGAGTAGGCTTCTGTGCATAACGGCGGGTTCAGTTGCACGAACTTCCTCCAAGTACGATTGGAAGCATGCAAGCCAGTGTTCAAAAGTGAGAGCTGCGTCAGGGTCTTGAGGGTCCAAATCCAACCTTTCCGGACGCAAAATAGTTTCCATGTTTTAAAACTTCCAGTCAATAAAATTGACGCACCATCATTAACTCACACTGAGACATAAGGCGAGATATCGGCTTTTATTGACTGGAAGAAGGAACCAGGAGTGAGTGTCCATCATACTATGACCTGGAGACTGAGGCCGAGCGTCAGGCCTCAGATCGCCTTTATACAGGGGCCTGTGGGAGGAGCCACAGGAGCAGTCAGCAGGGGGCGTGTCCCGACAGGCACATAGTTCACCACACACTGTGTAATAATCTCCTCTGTATGAACAATATGCAAGACAGGCTTTTCACTGTATCTTGGTACATGTGACAATAATATTCCAATTCCACCAATATTGTGCCACCCTCAAACTCTCAGTTGCTCTGATAGCACACTCTGATAGGCAGTGACCCTTACCAATGACAAAGGCAGCAGGTACACAGGAACACCAGTACTTTCAGGTTTCTTCCCAAGCTGAGCATGATCCCGAACAGGAGATTATACAGGACTACTGCTTCTTCATTGCCACTGGGTCTAAATCTTATCCAACAATACAATGAAGGTAACTCACCACCACCTTCTCAAGGGGAATGCCATTCTGAGGAGTGCATTGTAAAATAGGACCTGACCACTCCCCCCTCCCTTTCCCATGATCAATTGGAAGCTGAATCCATCATCTCAATCTTTTCCATTTTCCTGATGACCAAAATGGGGAAAAGCATTTCTTTCAGTGGATCAGATTTAGCAGAACCTGCAATGAAGAAATGTTCTCAGGACGTTTGGGAATTTTGGCAATGTTTGAATATTACTGAATTAATTTGGATGTTGCCAGGATGACTGGCTTGCATATTCCTACAAACAGTCTGCTGGTGGAACTCAATGGGTCGAGCAGTATCTGTGGGGGGAAGAAGAGCTGTCAATGTTTCAAGTATTGCTTATACCTAATTACCCAGTGAATTTTAAACACGAGATTCTACAGATACTGGAAATCCAAAGCAACACACACAAAATGTTAAAGGACCTCTGCAGGTCTGGCAGCATCTGTGGAAATGAATAAACAGTCAATATTTTGGGCTGAGACCCTTCTTCAGGACTGGAAAAGAAAGGGGAATATCTGTTGTCTGGGTTTTACCTGGTGATTATGTTCTACCTTGTAAGAAGTGTATAATTCATGTTTGTTTTTCTTGTGACTTTTACTTATCTGATGCTATGTGCCTGTGATGCTTCTGCAGGTGGGGTTTTCATTGTGCCTGTGCATATATTTATTTGGTGCATATGGCAATAAATTTAATTTTGAATTTGATTTTATGGTCTTTAACAAGTCTGTCAAACTTGCTGGTCGTTTTTTAAGAAAACTTGCCCATAACAAAACCAGAAAATGGCGAAAATTCTCAGTTGGTCAGATGATATTTGCAGAGAAATAAAGAACATTAACAATGTTCATCATGCTCGTGGTCCGAAATATTTTGTTTTCAACTGCAACACTGGTTAATTTGCTGAACATCTCCAGTATTTTCAATTCTCAATTCAGATTTCCAACATGCTTTGGTAAACAACACATGCAAAATGCTGGTGGAACGCAGCAGGCCAGGCAGCATCTATAGGGAGAAGCACTGTGAACGTTTCGGGCCCAGACCCTTCGTCAGGAAGAACGGAAAGGAAAGATAGTAAGAGATTTGAAAGTAGGAGGGGGAGGGGAAAATGCAAAATGGTAGGAGAAGACTGGAGGGGGTGGGGTAACATGAGGAAATCTGCAGATGCTGGAAATTCAAGCAACACACACAAAATGCAGGTGGAACGCAGCAGGCCAGGCAGCATCTATAGGGAGAAGCACTGTCGACGTTTCGAGCCGAGACCCTTCGTCAGGACTAACTGAAAGGTAAGATAGTAAGAGATTTGAAAGTAGGAGGGGGAGGGGAAAATGCGAAATGGTAGAAGAAGACTGGAGGGGGTGGGGCTTTGGTAAATATCCCTTTAAGCTGACAAACCAAGGTCTGTAAAATAATATGTAAAGAGCATGTTAGGTCAACAGAAAATCAGCAAGGTCAGAATTTTCATGGGCTTTCTCCAGGAACTTGTAAAGAGAGTGATCATTTTTTTATGGGCAAAACAGAAACAAATTAATTGGCTTCTTTCATATACAATTTCCTTTCAATAACTTAATGCACTTTAATATTCAGAAAAACTGCTGCAAATCTGAGACATAATCCTGATTAACTTCCAAATATTTTTTGCTAGAGGAAGTGGAACATGAGGGGGAATTTCTTCACTCAGAGGTTGGTGAAAGTGTAGAACGAGCTGCCAGTGGAAATGGTGGATGTGGGTTCAATTTCAACACTTAGGAGAAATTTGGATAGATACATGGCTTAGGGAGGTCTGGAGGGTTATGTTTTGGGTGCATGTTGATAGGACTAGGCAGAATAATTGTTGGCGTTGTTTCTTTGTTGTAGTGTTCAATGACTCTACAAGCTTGATACATTTCATTCCATACAAATTATTCACAGTTCCAAAATGTAAGAAGTGCCCTATTTCTGTAGAATTGTTAAAATTTTGCAGGAATTATAGAATATCAGAATTCCACTCCTAATTTATAATCACAAAGATAGAGACCCGGTTTAATGAAAGAAAGGTAATACCGTATCAAATGAAAAGCTAGATTAATATTTCACAAAGAATAAAATAAGAATAAGAATCAGATTTAATATTACTAACACACGTCATGAAATTTGTTGATTTGCAGCTGCAGTACATTGCAATGCACAATCGAAAGGTAAAATTAAAATAAGAAGGGCTTCTTCTTCAGCTGTCCATCAATTTCGATGTTGACTGTGCTGAGAGTTTAGTCTCTGCAGACACCATCAGATGCCCTGCTGTCGGCATCCTCATTGAGTGCAGCCTTTGCCTGAAGAGGCATAAGCCACAAAGTGTCAAAGGCATGCTTACCTCCTTAGCTAGCCACGATCCTACTACTAGATCTAATCTGGCAGTATACCGATGGAAAATCACATTCACAGCGAGGTTCGACCTGCAAGAGAACGAATTTCTGCCGTACTTCGCTGATGTTCGGCCAGGGTCACTCCCACACCACGGTGAGGCGCCAAGGTAGGATTCTGTAGGAAGGTAGGAATAAGAAGGTATATATTATATAAAAAAATAAATTAGCAATGTAATAAGAGAGCAAAAATACCGAGTGCATTATCAATTCAGAATTCAAAGGTCAAAGTAGATTTATTATCAAAGCCCATATGTCACCATATACAACTGAGATTAATTTTCTTGTGTGCATACTCAGTAAATTCAATATAGAATAACAAGCATAATAGACCACACCAACTTGAGCATTCAACCAATGTGCAAAAGACAACAAACTCTGCAAATACCAAAAGAAAGAAATAATAATAATAATAAATAAATTAGCTATAAGTATTAAGAACATGAGATGAAGAGTCATCAACCTGAGTTCATAGGTAGTGAGAGCCTTTTAAAGATGGGGCAGGTGAAGTAAAGTGAAGCTATCCCCATTGGTTTAAGAGCCTAATGGTTGAGGGGTAATAACTACTCTTGAACCTAATGATGTGAGTCCCAAGGCTCCTGTTTCTTCTTCCTGATGGCAACAATGAGTCAGTAGCACGTTCTGGGGGGTCCCAGAAGATGTATGCTGCTTTCCTGCTACAACACTTCGTGTAGATGTGCTCAATGGTGGGGAAGGCTTTACTCATGATGGACTAGGCTGTATCCACTACATTTTGTTGGACTTCCCATTCAAGGGCATTGGTGTTTCCATACCAGGCTATGATGTAGCCAGTCAATATACTCTGAACTACACATCTGTAGAAATTTGACAAAGTTTTAGATCTCATGGCAAATCTTCACAAATTCTTAAGAAAATAGAGCCATGTTTTCCTTGTATTTGCAGTCATATGTGATTCCCAGGACAGGTTCACTGAAATAATAGCACAGAGGAATTTAAAGTTGCTGACCCTCTTCACCTCTGATCCTCCGACGAGGACTGACTCATGGGCCTCTAGTTTCCTCATTGTAAAGTCAATAATCAGCTCTTTGGTCTTGCTGACATTAAATCTCTCTCCTATTTGCTGATTTGTCAGCATGATGATGGGCTACGGGGGTTGGAAGAAGCAGGTTCTGAAAAATTGAGTGTGCCTTCCAACTCCCAAACCTCCTCCTTGATGGAAGCAATGAGAAGAAAGGATGTCCTGGTTGATGGGGATCTTTATTGAAGGATGATACCTGCTTTATGAAGATTTTCTGTCCATATTGGAGCTGGCTGAGTTTACAACCTTCTGCAGCTTTTTCTGAAACACACTGCTGCAGGCAGATAAAAACAACTTAGTGTTCATATGAGAGAAAAAAATTAAACTATTTCAAACCAATAAATAGATTGAAAGGAAATGTTTAATTTGTAAAACAGTGAACATTTTAAAAGTTGTGATGGATTGAGATTAAAAATCCAGTGTTTGTGGATCTGGTAGTCTTTAAATTGGGAAATAAATTATTATTGTTACATGTACTGAGGTAGAGTGACAAACTCTGCTTTGCATGCTATCCACACCCATTGTTTCATCAGATCAGTATATTGAGTTGGGGCAAAGGAAAACAAATATAGAATGTAGAATAGAGTGTGACGGAGAAAGTGCAGTGCAGACATATAGAGATGAGCAAGGCCAGTGAAAGGAGTTTGGAATCCATGTTTTTGTCTCAGGAGACCACTCAATGGTTTTATAACGGTGGGATTGAAGCTGTCCTTCAGCCTGGTGGTACATGCTTCCAGACTTTTGTGTCCACTGCCTGATGGGAGAGGGGCGAAGAGAGCATGTCCCAGGTGGGTGGCTGCTTGATTTTTACTTAAAGATCTTTCAAAACTAATTATACAAACAATCATGGAAGAACAACAGTTTTAGTTCGCTATGTTTTGAGTTGTTGCCTTGAAGTTGTTTGATACACAAACTAAAATGCTCATAATTAGAAACTGCATCTTAATGTTGGGTGGCTAAATTTGTCAGTTTAAACGCGGTTAAAATAAAGTGTTCCACGTGTGTCCCTCAAGCTGATTTGCAATAGAATGCTGACTCTTCCCATGCAAACAATAGAGGTCTGCTTCTGAAACAGATAAGATAAATTTAAAAATGTGTGCAGTACTGTGCGAAAGTCTTAGACGCATATATGCAGATACAGCACCTGAGGCTTTTGCTCAGTACTGTTGTAATTTTATGTATTACACTGTACTGCTGCCACAAAAGAAAACAAATTTCATTACAAATGTGAGTGATGATAAACCTGATTCTGAAATGGGTCTCTACTGTGGACTGAGAGTAAGAAGGGAACAGGGAGAGGGAAATGATGTTTGGGAAAAGGGGAAGGGAGTGGGAATCAACAGATCATTCTGTAATGATCAATACACCAAACATTCAAAGTTAAATAGCATTACCTGGTAGGTATCTCAGGTCTGGGTGTGCCTGCACCCACTTCCACCCTTCTACCCCTGGCACTCCTCTGCCATGTGTGACATACGTCTCACTGTTCCCAATATCCTTTACTCCCACCAGGTTTACAAGCTCACTCTCGGCTCCTCGGTGATAAATACAGTACTGTAGTGCTGGGTGGGGGGGATGAAATTCTCATTGCCTGAAAACTGTGTGCATGTATAATATGAATATTTGGAATGAAAATTTTAAAATAACATGCTTTTGATTTTACTTATTCATTGAAGGGTGTAATAAAATACAGTATATCAAAAAAACTCTTTCACGTTTTGTAAACTTTTTCTAGCTGTGTCCAATTCCAACCGTGCGGCAACAGTGGTCTAACGTGTGAGAACATTTTAGTTACAACAAGGCCTCACACCTGTGCAGCTTAGAGGAAAAAGTGTCCTGAGGTAAATCCATCGAATTCTACATGCTACATATGAGAATGGTGTATCAAATAGAAATTCCACTCTTCCTGCTGTATCATGAGCCCAGTGGTTTCCGGCAGGTGGTTGGTGAATTCACACCTTTTATGTTGGATTGGAATGGAATATATTGACTCAACGACACCTTACCTTGCTAGGACAAGAGAGACGGTAATAGAGTCATACACCAAAAACTAGGCCTTTCATCTTATCTAGTCTGTGCCAAACTGTTATTCTGCCTAGTCCCATCGACCTTCATCTGGACCATAGCCCACTATACCCTTTCCTATCCATGTACTTATCCAAACTTCTTTTAAACGTTGCATTTGATCACATTGAAAACTTCCACTGGCAGCTCATTCCACACTCATGAATGAAGAAGTTCCCTCATGTTCCTCTTAAACCCATGACCTTTAGTGTCTTTCTCACCCACCCGCAGCAGATAAAGCTTGCTTGCATTTACCCTATCTATACCCCTCATAATTTGTACACCTTTAACAAATCTCCCCTCAACCTTCTACACTCCAGGGAATAATATCCTAATCTATTTAACCTCTTCCTATAAGTCAGGTCCTCAAGTCCCAGCAACATGCTTGTAAATTTTCTTTATCGCATCTTGTATGCATGCAGATCGCATGAATCGCATGAGATATTTGCAGCATTGGCTTTTATGATTTTAAATTGGTTTCTTTGTCCTTGCTACAAGGTCTCTTTCCATTAAAAGGGAAGCCTTACCTAAATAGTAATATTGAATTCATGTGGAATCTTTCACCATTAGAAGTCCAAGATGCACACGGTTTGACCTTTTACCTCCCAGCTCTTAACAAAAAAACTAGCTGCTGTGTAGAATTTCTAAAAGCATGCATTTTAGTTATGATGCGACAGCTTCAAAAGTGATTGCTACAGTATCTTCACAATCCCAGCTTAATACGTCCGTGATTAATTTGCCAAGCATTCTGTATGTTGACAAACAAGAGAAAATCTGCAGATGCTGGAAATCCAAGCAACACACACAAAGTGCTGGAGGAACTGAACAGGCTAGGCAGTTTCTATGGAAAAGAGTACAGTTGACGTTTCCGGCTGAGACCTTCCAACAGGACTTGAAAGGTCTCAGCCCAAAACGGCGACTGTACTCTTTCCATAGATGCTGCCTGACCTGCTGAGTTCTTCCAGAATTTTGTGATTGTTTGTTGAGTGGGATTGACCCAGGGTGCTGGACTCCAGTGATGGGAGTGAAACCCAGTTGTCATGGCCCCTTCTGGCTCCTGGCTGCCTTACTCTGGAATTGGGCCATTAACACCTCGTTAGTGCCCAATCTATTCCTAGGTTCCAAGAATTACAAACACCTGCATGCCATCAGAGTAGTATAAGAGTCCTGAGACAACCACGAGAAGGTGCCAGTTCATTGGTCAACTCATATACGAGTACTTCACTCCATGGTGTTTAGAACGATTAAGCACAGTTCCTGGATTATCTATTGAGACCAAGACTCTGACGAAAGCCCCCTTGGAACCCTTTCCACGCCCATTACGATGACAGCGTCTCCCTCTGCAGTCTCCACGCCCGTGTTCAGCATTTGGGTTCGACCCACAGCCACGTCCGTGCAACACCAGTACTTCAAAATGAGTCACTTTAGGAGTCTGTTGAAATAAATAAGGAATGAGAAGAAAAATAAAAATCAATACCAAAATGTTTATGGAGTTACTGTGTTAGTCCTGACATGAACTGTGCCAACAACATTGTGGCTTAAGAAAAAGCTTTGACCTAGGAGCTTTGACCTTCTGCTTACGTGAATTACTTGCTACTGGCACACAACATCAGTGTAAAAACACCATGGAATTTGAAGTGCAATGTTCATTAAGTTTCTTCAATCTTTGCACCAGTGTAAAAAAAACACTATTAATCAGTCCCAGCTGGAAAATTGACTACAACTTTAGAGTCATGGATTGGTTCCAGTAATAATACTTGTTCATAGATCAGAATAACAATCTGTTAGTGATGCTCAGCAAGACAGACTGCATCTGTGAAGAGTGAGAGAGGGTGAATACGGTACAGTAATCACAGCACAGTAGCACAATTGCAGCATGGTAACACAACAGTTAGCACAGCACTTTAAGCACTTTACGATCCATGTAAGATTGGGGTTCAATTCCCCCTGCTGTCTGTATGGAGCTTGTATGTTCCTCCGTGACTGCATGGGTTTGCTCTTACTTGGACCCTTAGCTCCCAATGGACCTCCGGTCTCCATCGTGCTCTGAAGTCGAGGTCATCAATGCTTCTGCACTCTATTGCATCCTCTATTCAGGGGATTGGCCTGTACAGCTTCAGCAGCGCCCTGCTAGCTGGCCTTGCCCATTTCCACCTCTCATGACGAGGACATAGGGTTGGACTTTGAGAGACTGTTTTCCTCTGAGTGCTCTGGTTTCCTCCCACACTTCAAAGATGCATGGGTTAGGGTCAACAAATAGTAGGCATGCTCTGTTGGTATCAGAGGCATGGCAATACGTGAGGGCTGCCCCCAGCACCAGCCTCAGACTGTGTTAGTTGTTGACACAACTCATTTCACTGTATATTTCAATGTTTCAAAGTATGTGTGACAAATAAAGCTGATCTCTAAAATCTTTCATTGCAGATTTAGTTCACTTCATTTGGATAAAGAATGGTTTCCTACAAATTGTAAAATAGTGAGTGTCATGCTATTAATTAAGGTGAGAGAAAGAAGTCAAAGCAAGTCGAGTTTATTGTCACACGCAAAGGGGGGTGAAAAACTGGCACCATCAAAAACTTGCTTACAGCTACACCACAGAGACACAGAATGCAAATTAGAAACATAGAAACATAGAAAATAGGTTCAGGAGTAGGCCATTCGGCCCTTCAAGCCTGTACCGCCATTCAGTATGATCATGGCTGATCATCCAACTCAGAACTCTGGACCTGCTTTCTCTCCATACCCCCTGATCCCTTTAGCCACAAGGGCCATATCTAACTTCCTCTCAAGTATAGCCAATGAACCGGCCTGAACTGTTTCCTGTGGCAGAGAATTCCACAGATTCACAACTCTCTGTGTGAAGAAGTTTTTCATCATCTGGGTCCTAAAAGGCTTCCCCTTTATTCTTAAACTGTGACCCCTCATTCTGGACTTCCCCAACATCGGAAACAATTTTCCTGCATCTAGCCTGACCAATTCCATTAGAATTTTATACCTTTCAATAAGATCCCCCCTCAATCTTCTAAATTCCAGTGAGTATAAGCCCAGTCGATCCAGTCTTTCTTCATATGAAAGTCCTGCCATCCCAGGAATCAATTTTGGTGAACCTTCTCTGTACTCCCTCTATGACAAGAATGTCTTTCCTCAGATTAAGGGACCAAAACTGCACACAATACTCCAGCTGTGGTCTCACCAAGGTCTTGTGCAACTACAGTAGAACCTCTCTGCTCCTGTACTCAAATTGTTTTGCAATGAATGCCAACAGACCATTTGCTTTTTTCACCGCCTGCTGTACTGACATGCCCAGCTTCAATGACTGGTGTACAATGACACCCAGGCCTCGTTGCACCTCCCCTTTTCCTAATCGGCCACCGTTCAGATAATAATCTGTTTTCCTGTTCTTGGTTCTTGCAACCAAAGTGGATAACCTCACATTTATCCACATTAAATTGCATCTGCCATGAATTTGCCCACTCACCAAACCTATCCAAGTCACCCTGCATCCTCTTAGCATCCTCCTCACAGCTAACACTGCCACCCAGCTTTGTGTCATCCGCAGACTTGGAGATGCTGCATTTAATTCCCTCTTCTAAATCATTAATATATATTGTAAACAACTGGTGACCCAGCACTGAGCCTTGCGGTACCCCACTAGTCACTGCCTGCCATTCTGAAAAGGTCCCGTTTACTGCCACTCTTTGTTTCCTGACTGCCAACCAATTCTCTATCCACATCAATACCATACCCCCAATACCATGTGCTTTAAGTTTGCACACTAATCTCCTGTGTGGGACCTTGTCAAAAGCCTTTTAAAAATCTAAATATACCACATCCACTGGCTCTTCCCTATCCACTCTACTAGTTACATCTTCAAAAAATTCTATAAGATTCGTCAGACATGATTTTCCTTTGACAAATCCATACTGACTTTGTCCAATGATTTCACCTCTTTCCAAATGTGCTGTTATCACATCTTTGATAACCGACTCTAGCATTTTCCCCACCACCGATGTCAGACTAACCGGTCTATAATTCCCCGGTTTCTCTCTCCCTCCTTTTTTAAAAAGCGGGGTTACATTATCCACCCTCCAATCCTCAGGAACTAATCCAGAATCTAAGGAGTTTTGAAAAATTATCACTAATGCATCCACTATTTTTTGGGCTACTTCCTTAAGCACTCTGGGATGCAGACCATCTGGCCCTGGGGATTTATCTGCCTTTAATCCCTTCAATTTACCTAACACCACTTCCCTATTAACATGTATTTCCCTCAGTTCCTCCATCTCACTAAACCTTTGGTCCCTTACTATTTCTGGAAGATTATTGCTCAATACCCAATCTAGAATGGCCTGCTTTCTAGTTGGTTCCTCGATGTGTTGGTTCAGAAAACCATCCCTCATACATTCCAAGAAATCCTCTTCCTCAGCACCCTTACCAATTTGGTTCACCCAATCTATATGTAAATTGAAGTCACCCATAATAACTACTGTTCCTTTATTGCACGCATTTCTAATTTCCGGTTTAATGCCATCCCCAACCTCACTACTACTGTTAGGTGGCCTGTACACAACTCCCACCAGTGTTTTCTGCCCCTTAGTGTTATGCAGCTCTACCCATATCGATTCCACATCCTCCAGGCTAATGACCTTCCTTTCTATTGCATTAATCTCCTCTCTAACCAGCAATGCTACCCCACCTTCTTTTCTTTCCTGTCTATCCCTCCTGAATATTGAATATCCCTGGATGTTGAGCTCCCATCCTTGGTCACCCTGCAGCCATGTCTCTGTGATCCCAACTATATCATATTCATTAATAACTATCTGCACATTCAAATCATCCACCTTGTTACGAATGCTCCTCACATTGACACGCAAAGCCTTCAGACTTGTTTTTATAACACTCTTAGCCCTTATACAATTATGTTGAAAAGTGGCTCTTTTTGCTGTTTGCCCTGGATTTGCCTGCCTGCCACTTTTACTTTTCACCTTACTACTTTTTGCTTCTATCCTCATTTTACACCCCTCTGTCTCTCTGCACTTGTTCCCATCCCCCTGCCACATTAGTTTAAATCCTCCTGAACAGGAGGAGGATTTAAAACGGTCCCCCTAGGACCTTGGTTCCAGTCCAGCCCAGGTGCAGACAGTCCTGTTTATACTGGTCCAACCTCCCCCGGAACTGGTTCCAATGCCCCAGAAATTTGAATCCCTCCCCCTTGCACCATTTTTCAAGCCACATATTCATCTGAAGTATCTTCTGTTTCAACTCTGACTAGCACACGGCACTGCTAGTAATCCAGAGATTATTACCTTTTGTGGTCCTACTTTTTAGTTTATCTCCCAACTCCCTAAATTCACCTTGTAGGACCTCATCCCGTTTTTTACCTATATCGTTGGTACCTATGTGCACCACAACCACTGGCTGTTCACCCTCCCATTCCAGAATGTCCTGCAGCTGCTCAGAGACATCCTTGACCCTTGCACCAGGGAGCAACATACCATCCTGGAGTCTCACTTGTGGCCGCAGAAACGACTATCTATTCCCCTGACAATTGAATCCCCTATCAATATAGCTCTCCTGCTCCTATTCCTTCCCTCCTGTGCCGCAAAGCCGCCCATGGTGCAATGAACTCGGCTGCTGCTGCCTTCCCTGATGAGATATCTCCCCCAACAGTTTACTGAACCTTCGGGCCCTTTTTTCACACCTGTCTGTGTAAATGTCCTGAATCATGGGAAGTTCACAGCTACAAATGCGCTGGGCTGTCGCATCACTCTCTGCAGAATCCTGCAATTAAGAAGGTACAGTTCCCATACCAGGCAGTGATGCAGCCAGTCAGGATGCTCTCAATTGTGCCCCTGTAGAAGGTTCTTAGGATTTGAGGGCCCATACCAAACTTCCTCAACCCTCTGAGCTAGCGCATACAGACCATGTGAGGTCCTTGGTGATGTGGATGCGGAGGAACTTGAAGCTGTTTACCCTCTCAACCTCTATTGATATCAATAGAGGTTAGCCCATCTCCATTCCTTCTGTAATCCACTACCAGCTCCTTTATTTTTGCGACATTGAGGGAGAGGTTGTTTTCTTGACACCATTGTGTCAGAAAGATGACTTCTACCCTGTAGGCCACCTCCTTATTGTTTGAGATTAGGCCAATCAATGTAGTGTCATTGACAAATTTAATTAGCAGATTAGCGCTGTGGGTGGTGACACAATCATAGGTATGCAGGGAGTAAGGGAGGGGACTTAGTACACTGTCCTGAAGGGCTACTGTAATGAGAGTCAGAGGGGTGGGGGTGAGGGAGCCCACTCTTAGCACCTGCCGACAATTTGACAGGAAGTCCAGGTTCCCGCTGAACAAGGAATGGAGGAGAAACATCAAAAAAAAGGAACATGGGTAGGAGATGGGAAAGAGGAGTGTGATATCTGTAATATAGAGAAAACAATATTTTATACATATTTAGTCCTGGTCACCCAGCTATAGGAAGGATGGTGTTAAATTGGAGAGAAAGATGGGGGCTGGAGTGCTTGAGAAGCTGGATAGGCTAGGGTAACAGATAGAGATGCGTCAATGCTGAAGCTCCATCTGTCAATGATGTTGATAAGTAAAAGAAGTGTAATCTCCAATTAAATCAGGAGTCAACTTCTTTCAATTTGGAGTCACAGAAGCTAAACTAGATAAGAATGCAGAGAAAAGTATTACAAAAATCCAATAGTTTCATAATCTCCAAAATTATTAAATTCCTTGTATTCATCTTCCATAGCTGCCACAATAAAATTCTCCAAAGTTGATCCACACCTCCACCCACTAACCTACCCCTCCACACCCCCAACCACCACTACGCTATCATTTCTTGTCAGTCACCTTATGTACAGACACTCCTGTGCCTAGTGTCACTTTATGGACATACAATCAGTTTCTGTATATAAGCTCTCTAATGTATTCATATTTATTGCATTTTTTATTATTATTGTGTTCTTTATCTTTTTTTATGCTGCATTAGATCTGGAGTAATAATTATTTCATTCTCCTTTACACACAATATAATTAGTCACTTTATTTTAGAGATACAGCATAGTAACAGGACTTTTCAGCCCAACAATTGGGCTCAGCCCAATTACACCCATGAGACCAATGAACCTACCTACCCTTGTATCCTCCGAATGTGGGAAGAAACGGGAGCACCCAGAGGAAATCCCTGTGGACGTTGGAAGAACATCCACACTCCATGCTGGCAATGTATCACACGCAAAATTCTGGTGGAACTCAGCAGATCAGGCAGTGCCTGTTGTGAGAAATAAACAGTTGACAATTTGGACCAAGACCCTTCATCACAGACAGAAGTGGAACTGAAGCTGGGTCACTGAAGCTGCATTACACTAACTACTGTACTACCATGCCAACCCTCTTTATTACTCCAAGGATATACATACAGCAAGTTGCTAGAAAAAAGCCAGTGACATCATTAATAGATTAAAAATTGTGCAAAAAACAGAAATAATATATAATTAAAAAGTGAGGTAGTGTCCAAAAGTTCAATGTCCATTTAGGAATCGGATGGCAGAGGGGAAGAAACTGTTCCTGAAATGCTGAGTGTGTACCTTCAGGCTTCTGTATCTCCTATCTGATGGTAACAGTAAGAAAAGGGCTGGGGGTCCTTAGTAATGGACGCTGCCTTTCTGAAAGACCGCTCCTTGAAGATGTCCTGAGTACTTTGTAAGCTAGTACCCAAAAGGGAGCCTACTAAATTTGCAGCTCTCTGCAGCTTTTTCCAGTCCTGTGCAGTAGCTCCCCCCTTACCAGACAGTGCTCCGGTTTCCTCCCACAGTCCAAAGACGTACAGGTTAGCAGGTTAATTGGTCATTGTACATTGTCCTATGATTCGGCTAGGGTTAAATCAATGGAGTCTGTGAACCAGAAGGATCTGTTCCGAGCTGTATCTATAAATCAAAATTTATAATTAAAAAGTTCTCTTGTTTGCATGAGCTAGCTTACACTCTGCATGTGAATGATGATTAACTGTTTAATTTCCTGGTTGTTTTAGACTAGTTATATCATTCCGTACATAACACTAACCCAGACTCTGACTGATAATGATATTTAAGAACGTGATGTGTGTTAAGTGGGAGCAATCATTGCAGTAAATACTGTAGATATAATATGTTCTAAAATTTCGCAATGTTACAAGCAGCACTTTGAATATTATTGACATTTGTCATCACCATCTTTCAAAAGGAACAGAGGGACTCGAGTTTGCAAAATAGATCGACTAGAATGATATTAAATTGACGAGTTACACTGTATCTGGAAAGATAACAATCAACTGCTTTCTCTGGAGAAGGCAAAAGTATCCTGTTAGAGCTGATAAAGAGATGACCTGAACCAAAAATGATAAAGGTGTATTGATGCTGAGATGAAGAAGATTTTACCTTGTGAGGAATTCCGGGCTAAGATGAATAAATGTGGGGTTTTTGCTCACAAATCCAACAAGGAATAAAGTGGAATCAGAATCAGAATCAGGTTTAATATCACTGGCATAATTCATGGTTTGTTGTTTTGTTTCAATATGTAACAATGGTAGTTGTCCGTCGTGTCCAACGATGACAGGAAACCTGTGTCAGAGAGTTTTTAAAGTAGGAAAGCTATTGAACTGATGCAGTTCCACTCTCTTGATCTCAGAAGTCCAGGTCCAGTGGCAACAACAAGCATCACAAACCGGGGTCTTCCTTGCTTGCAGTAGATGACCATAACATCTTCTGTGCTTTGTCATGTTCTTTGCTCTCCACAGAGTGTTGTATTACCATCTTCCTAGCCATTGGATCTCACTCCACTTCTCATCTGCCCAATCTGCCAGAGCTGATTTTGCATGCTAGGCAGGCACGTCCCACATAATAATAATAATAAAACACCTGACGATATACTTTCATCAACAAAAACAGGTTTCAGCACTCCACTTGAGCATCTGCAATTCTAATCAGAAGAATAGACCACTACACTTATTTGAGAACAATGAAGAAATTATCACTATTGAAGGAAAAGTTACCCAATGGAAGTGCATAACCCTACCCCCCCCCCCCGAAATCCCATGGAAGACATCCCCACGATCTGAGCCGATTAGATGTCCACAAGTTAGTGTTGAACACTGGCTCAGAGTTGTAGACTGCTTCCCAAAACAGATGGGTTACTTGTGGCAATACAGGGCCAGATGGTTAACAAAAAAATAACAAAAATACACGATAAAAGATCAACAAATTCAAGATGATATATGTAGAAAATGAGAAGAGAAACCAGAAACATTCCTTCCAACAATTACAGGATCCTCTAGCAGTTTAACTCAATCTGATTACTTACACAGGCACAATCAAGTGGCAAATATCGTTCACCAAAATCATGCTTTAAAATGCAAACTTATAACTGAAATTATATCTTACTATAACCACAAGGCTGATCCAGTTTTTGAGTCAGAGTTCCACAAATTATATTATGACCAATCCATTATTACAGATAGGATCATCCATAATAACCATCCGGAAATAATAATATGGGATAAATAAGCAAGAACAACTTACATAATGCATACAACCATCCTAAGCACACATAACTTTAAAAATCAATAAGAGAAAAACACATGAAATATGCTGAATTAAAAGAGGAAATTGAAGAACTATGGAACATGCACACTGTCCCAATAGTATTATCTCTGCAACTGGTATCATCCCAAAGGCACGACGTAATAGATAACTCGGCCTATACTGCAAAATCTATGTAAATCTACAGAAAACCACAATACTATATACCGCTAGAATAGTCTGAAAGTTCCTAGCAGTTGAGAAATGAACATGTTTGGCAACGTCCATACCTCAGTTTTGACCAGCTTGAGCTGAGTAAAAATAAAATAATAATAATAATAATAATAATAATAATAATAATAATAATAATAATAATAATAATAATAATAATAATAATAATTGGTATAAAAATTTACTTGTCTTCTTCTGTACTGATTAATGTATATCAATAATTTTCTTAAAATCTCTGAAAAAATGGACAAAATTTTTGACAGAAGGTAAAATGTATCTCTTATGCAAAGGGGAAATCACAAATGATCCATAAAATATTGCCCTATAACTCGTTTACAAACTATGTGTAAAATTGTAACATCACCATTGAATCACCATTCACTTAGATAACCACAATATACTACAGTAGAGCAGAAAGGTTACTGTAAGGGTATGAAAGGGTAGAAAGGACAACTGATAATGGATTCTGTAATTCTAAATCGAGCACAGTGGAAAAGTAGAATCTTTCATGTTGCTATATTGACTACCAAAAGGCATTTGATTCTATCCCACACTCATGTTAATAGAAGTACTTAATATATATAAACTACTCTCGATACTTGTGAAATTCCTTCAACATCTGATGAAGCATTGGCGTACTATAATTACCCTACCATTAACAACAAAAAAAGAACAACCATCATTATCAAAATAAATCAAGGCACTTTCCAGGGCAAATCTCAAATTCCACTATGGTTCTGTCTAGTTTTAAATCCACTCTCTAATTTACTGAATTGGACAAAAATTAGGTATCAAATTAGAAACAATGAAATGAGTTATACCTTGACATAACCTCTATACATGAATGATTCAAAATTATATGCTCCTTCATCAGTTAAACTGAAGCATTTAATTCAAATAGTAGAACTATTTTCTAAAGACATAAACATGAACATTGGACTGAATAAGTGCAGAACATTAAACATAAAGAAAAATGCAAAATAGTTAATAGAATACAAAACAGAACAGCAGGATACAATCCAACCGATGGATGAATATGAAACATATAAGTATCTGGGATATCAATAGGCAAAGAAAATAAATTGTATTGTGATAAAGGGAAAACTTCCATAAGAATTTACTTCAAAGCTTAAGAAAACCTTCCAAACAGAGCTCAATAGTAAAAATATAGCAAAGGCAATAAACACTTCCACTATACCCATATTAACGTATTCTTTTGCTATGATACCTTGGTCTGAAATCAATCTGGAAAATTTACAAAACAAATAAGAACTGAAATGAGAAATTTCAGAAAACATTATCTACACTCGAACACGCTTAGATTAAAACGATCTATGACAGAAGGGCAAAGAGGAATAACAGACATTAAGAATCTACACAATAGTCAGAAAAAACTTCTCAGGATATACTTTCATCAATGAAAACAGTATACAGTATTCCATGTGAGCAGACTAAACTCTGATAAAATGTACACACCACTGAGCTTAAATGAGAGCACAACCCAGAAAAATGCCAAAATTATCACTGTTAAAGAAAAAGTTAACCAATGGAAGAGCATGACCCCCATTGGAAGACATCCCCATGATCTGGGCAGACGAGATGTTGGCAAGGAAGCATCGAACACCTGGCTCAAAGTTGGAACCCTCTTCCCAGAAACAGTAGGGTTCCTTGTGCAAAAAGACAAAAAAGAGAAAACAAAGAAGAAAATAAAGGGAAAAAAATGGAATCCTGTAACCTGAAGAGTGTTCAGAATATGGAACCAAGTGCCTCAAAGAGCAATTGTTTTGAAGTACAGAGGTAGGAAGCTGGTAAAAATAAGATGGAGGGAAGTTTTGGGATTGGGGTCAGTGCCACCAGGTTAGATGATTGCAAGAACATAAGAAATAGGCCATCTGGCCCATCAACCTGCTGCACCATTCAATAAGATCATCAGGCTAATCTGGCCTCAGTCCTGTCATGTTTTGAAACTTCAAAACATTAAACTAATTCAAAGGAGGACACGGGAGTCTGGTAATGCTTTACTTTAAGCGAGGAGCCCAGAGTCATGATATATTCAATTTACATATTTATACATATTACTTGAAATGAATAAGTTAACCAGGGGTTTCCAATCATTTTAATGCCATGGACCAACACTATTAAGCAAAGGGTCCGTGAGCTGTAGGTTGAGAATCCCTGATTTAAACAAACAAGAATACTTAATCAAACTATATATAAGATGAAGAACACAATTATAATTTAAAAATAAACAAATATAAATAAATAAGATGGCTTATATACATAGATTGATTGATTTTATGTTCATTAAGTGATGCTAAGCTCAGAAGTGTCTTTACATAAGGCGACTGATAGGACATTATAAGGTGGGAGGAGTGTTAGTGGGTGGAGATGTTAATCAGATTGGGGGAAGTAATTGTTTTAGGCTTTGGTACTGCTGGAGTGATTGCTGCATTGGCTCCTCCCTGATGGGAATGGGACAAACAGCCCATGAGCAGGCTGGGTGTAATTCTTCATGAGGTTGCTGGTGTCCTTTCTTAGTTCTTTTCCTGTTTATACATCTTTGATGGTGGATAGGCTGGTGCCAGTGAAGAGTTGGGCAGTTTTGACTATCTGTTGTAGAGTCCTCCTGCCCACCATAGTTCAGTTTCCACGCACCATGCTACCTCTTAAGTGCATCAAAGAAAAATCAATGCAGAATGTGGTGGTGTAGTGCCAGAGAAGCACAGTGCAAGCAAACAAATCTTTTTGCTCAAAACGTCGACAGCGCTTCTCCCTATAGATGCTGCTTGGCCTGCTGTGTTCCACCAGCACTTTGTGTGTGTTGCCTGGAATGAATCTTTTCATCTTTTTGTGTCTGAGAGTATGCGCTGTCATGGCTTTGTATCTCCTACCCATGAGGGAGAGTGAAAAGACTGGAAGAGGTCTTTGATAATGCTAGCTGCTTTCTTGAGGCAGTAGAAGTGGTTAGAGTGGCTAGTTTGCATCATGGGTGGTCTGTGTTCACAAATCAACAATTTTTTGGAGCCTTAGGCAAAACAGTTGCCATACCAAGCTGTGATTTCATCACACAGAATTATAATTTTATATAGGTAAACCAAAATAATGAGGTTCAGCAGACTAGCCCACCATGTAGGAAGTTTCACACCTGAATTTATACCCTCACCTGAGAGGCATCCAACTTATCTGGTTATTGTTGTCAAGGATTGATGCATTGACTGGAGCCCACGGAGCGTGACGGTAGCATAACGGTTAGTATTACAGCTTGGGCGTTGGAGTTCAGCATTCAATTCTAACATCCTTTGTAACAAGGTTTCTTCATTACTTCCTGTGTGCCCATGGTGGGCTTCCTCCAGGTGCTCCAGTTTCCTCTCACTGTCTAAAGATGTTTTTCCGAACGTTTCTGCACTTTATAATAAATGCAGCTCTGCCGATGCCTCTTTGATTCATATGTTTTGGTTTTGCCCTAAAATTGAAAAGTTTTGGCAGGAAGTATTCCACACCTTCTCACAACTTTTTAGGGTACAATTTGACCCAAATCCCCTTTCTGCCTTGTTTGGTATCATTGCAAATGAAGATATAACTTTAAATACTCCTAACCTACAGGTTTTAGTTTTTACCTCTCTTTTAGCAAGGAGAGCAATCTTGCTTAAATGGAAGGAGTCTATCCCCACCTACACATCTTCAATGGCTACGTGATATTATGTCTTATTTAAATTTAGAGAAGATCCGCTGCTCAGTCTTAAATCCGAAACAATCTTTTTATGATATCTGGGGACCTTTCCTAAATTGCTTTTCCAATTTATCAAGTTTAACAGTGCACAGACTTTTATGTATATTTCTATCTTCTCTTCTTAAGCGAATATGTTTTTTTTTTCTAATTATCCACTATCATCCATCAGCTTTTTTCTTTGGTAATTGGTAGGGGGTTGACTTTTTTTAGATAAAAAATTCCTTTTCTGATGTATGGCCTATCTTATATCTAATACCTATATTACAGAGTGGTATACCTTTATGTAATATGCTATAACATTTTGATCAATTTTATTAGAATATATGAATGTACACAATTTATGTTGAGATGTATCTATGTGTTGCACTCTGTTAATCTTGTTTATTCTTCTGAATAAAAATACTGTAAAAAGAAAAAAAGAAAAAAAAAGATGTTTTGGTTACTTGGTTAGTTGGTCATTGTAAATTGTCTCATCATTAGGCTAGGATTAAATCAGTGAGTTGTTGGGCAATACGGCTGGAAGGGACAGGGACAGTTTCACACAGTATCTCTAAATAAAATAAATAAAAGGGGGACAGGAGATTTGCAATCATTTCTATCATGCTTATTGTAAATCAGTTCCACTGAGGTCACTGCTCATCAGATATATTTGGTTTTCACATTCATTGAGCCCATTTCAAGATAAACCATGTGTTTGATTTAACATTAGTCAAGTCAAACAATGAATGTGATAGGTTAATTTATTTAAAATCATGATGCCAGGGGCAAGAACTTTATTGAAAGCCTTAAAATCACCCACCTGTCTAACTAAATTGAAATCTGTCAGTTACAAAAGATCGATTCAGTGTGTATTATTCCGACTCTGGCACAGGGTGGCAGGAAAAAAGGGGGTGTAGAGCTGATAGATATGCTTTGAGAACTGCAAAATCTTGATGGGTTGAACATCCTCCTTCTGTCATAAGGAGACACGATCTGAAGTCAGTGGCCTGACATGTTAATCATCTGTAGCCCCCTGGTAAGCTTCAGGCTCGCTCAGCTTGCTTTCATCTCGGGGGAGCAGTCTTCGGCCCCGCCAAACCGTGTAATTGAGTTTGTGTGGCTGCTGTGTGATGTACCCCAACACGCCAAATAACAGACAGTACACCATATGCGATTAAATGATTACACTTTATAACTCCTACTTTCACTATGTAGATAGCAAAGGAACAAAATAAGACCTGTTAAACAAAAAGAAAAAGGCGCCATTATTATTAACCAGTTTGTGCTCACATCGTTGGAGCTCTTACAGAACCGGGTCCCCCTTCCTCCAGTCGATGCCCTCCGAACTCCGCCGACCCACGAATGGGACTACCCTCGATGATCGACCAAACACTCTGCTCGATTCTGTCTGTGTCTCCTCTCCTCACCAAAGACCCTGGGCCTTGGACGCCCAGCTCGGGGTCCGTTCTGTCACCCAGTGTACAGCATTGCGTCTCCTCTCTCTGTCCCCATTGTGCCTTCTTCCCAAAGCCTGTGAAAACAATAGCTTACAGACACACAAGAAAGAATAAAATCTATCCCAATTGGTTAGCAAGTGAACACAATTCTCTCTATCAGTAATTATAACCCAACAAGCTGCAAGAGAGAAGCACTTTCTCAGCAGTTAACATAACAAAGAAGCTATTTTATTAGACTTAGCAGTAACATAAAAGAAGAAACCCCTTACATGTCTATTCCTCTCCATAAATGCCTCTTGACCAAGCTGAGCTTATTTGTAGAATAAGCATACTGAACAGTAGAGTACTAGAGAGATAATTCAACCTATGATATAGTGCCAGTCTTGGTGCCATGTACTGTACACTACATGTCCTCCTCACTTGTATCATCCATATATCCCTCTATTTCCATTAGAGACAGGTGTCTATCTAAAAGCCCCCACCAAAATATCTGCTTCTGACATTGGTACCCATTCTAGTAAAGGGCGAAAAAAAAAACTTACCCCCTATGTTGCCTTCAAATTCAAGGTTCAAAGTAATTTTATTATTAAAGTACATATATGTCACCATATACAACACTGAGACTCCTTTTCTTGTGGATAATCACAGTAAAAAGAAGAAACATAATAGAATCAATGAAAGACCACATCCAGCAGGAAGGACGACAATCAATGTGCAAACAAACTTTGCAAATAGAAATAGAGAGAAAAAAAGAAATAATAAATAGATAGATGTATAGACAATAAATATTGAGAACATGAGATGAATAGCCTCGATCTCAGTTCATCAAATTAGTGGGGCAAAAATGTTGTGAAACTCACAGAGATGACAGACGTCAAATCAGTTCACAGCCTCATTGCTCCAAAGAGGAATGAACACTGCAGGAGAGTGAATGAAGTTATTCCTGGACCCAGGCTTTCCAGTCTATATGGTCTGTCATTCAAATTATCCAAGCACCGTGCAGTACCTCACTCTAGGACCCAGATCCCAACACAGCAATGCTCCCAGGCCACACAGCCCAAAGCCATTCGCAATCTCACCAAATCGACTCGGAACTTGGAATCAATTCATCCTCATACTTGGGTTAGGTTGACTGCCATCGGAACTCTTCTGCATCATTTTCACTCCAGATCCTTCACTCCAACAGCAGCAGTGATACTAACTCCATCTGAGACACCATCGTGAACAAATGTTTTGGCTTTGCAAAGCACCCACACAACCTTTCCTTCATCTCCACTTGCCTCTTCATTGTTTGTGGTGATAGTTTACTGCAAGTTACTTCAGAAAAGGTGTTATTAGTAATGTTTTTAGTCAAATGTAAATGACAAAATACTGTAAATTGCACGTTCCACATTTAGACGGAAATGTAATATAAAGATTTTTACTCCTCATGTATATGAAGGATGTAAGTAATAAAGTCAATTTAATTCAATACCTTTCAGACTACTAGTTGCACATGTTCGATAGTGCCACATTTATGCTGAATCTTCACAATCTTTTCAGGAAGTAGAGGAGCTCCCATGGTTTTTTGTAATTACACTTACGTACTGGACCCAGGACAGATCCACTGAAAAGAGAACACCAAGGAATTTAAAGTTGATCACCCTCTCCTCGTCTGATTCCCTGAAGAGGACTGTCTCATGACTCTCTAGCTTAGTCTCATTGGCATAAATATAAGGAAAGTAGAGCAGGGGACTAAACACACAGACTTGTGGTGCCCCTGAGCTGAGGGAAATTGTGGAGATTTTGTTGCCAATCCAAACTGACTGGGGTCTGCAAGTGAGGAAATCAAGAAGCCAATTGCATAAGGAGGTGGTGAGGCCAAGGACTTGAAGCTTATTGATTAGTTTTAAGGGAATGATAGTATTAAATGCTGAGCAATAGTAAATGAAGAACATCCTGATGTGTCCACCTTCACTGTCCAGACGTTCCAGTACTGAGTGAAGAACCATTGAAATGGTATCTGCTATGTACCTGTGGAAATGGCAGGCAAGTTGGAGTGGATTGAAGTTGCTTCTCAGGCAGGAGTTGGTATGTATCATCACCAACCTCTCAAAGCACTTCATCACACCACTGGAGGATAGTCATAGAGGCGGGTTACAATGTTCTTCTTTGGCAGATGGGTAACTCAGATAGCCAAAGCGAAAGGTTAAAGATATCGGTAAACACTCCAGCTCTTCAATACTCGGACAAGTATCCCGTCTGGGCTGGATGATCCTGAAGGACGCTCTCATGGCAGCCTCAGAAACTAAAATCAGAGTCATCAGGGTCTGTGGGAATTGGTGAGTTGATGGTCAAAGCAAGCATAAAAGGCATCAGGATCATCAAGGAGTAAAGCCCTTTTGTCACCTATGTTCCCTGGTTTCATTCTGTGGGGCGTGATAGCATTCAGGCCCTGCCACAACTGTCAAATGTCCTTCCATGTTTCACCTTTGGTCAGGATTGCCACTTTGCACATGAGATAGCATTCTGGAGATCGTATCTGGACCTCTTGTAGTTAACTTGGTCAGCAGAACAGAATGATACTGATCTGGCCTTCAGCAGATGATCTGATGGTCGCTCAGAACTTCCGGTTGAGGAAGACCTTGAATGATTTTGTGGGGACACAGTCATCTACAACTGTTTCCATAAAGACTGTGACAAATGTGGTGTATTTGTTCTGATATGTCCTTGACACAAACTTGAAGCAATCTCATAGCCACTCTAGAGCCTCATGAAACTACCTCACAAAGATCCCACCCATTCTCATCATCCCAACATGTCCTCTGGTGACTGACATTTTTTATCCTGGAGGAAAGATTCTTCCAGTTCAATCCATCTATGCCTCCTATAATTCTAGACTCATCAGGTCTCTCATCTCTAGGAAGAGCAATACAAGTTAGTCCAGCCTCTCGTTATAGCTCATATCCTCTAATCCAGGCAGCATCATGGTAAACCTCTTCTGCACAATATCCTGAAAAGGGAGGGTGAGCAGCCAGAAGCTGTGGTACATATTGGTACCAATGACATAGGTGGTTAAAGGGAGAAGGCCCTGTGAAAAGAATACGGGGAGTTAGGGAGGAAGCTGAGAAGCAGGACCTCAAGTGTAGTAATCTCAGGATTGCCGCCTGTACCAAGTAACAGTAAGGATAGGAATAGAATGAGATGACAGGTTAATACATGGCTGAAGAATTGGAGCAGAGGGCAGGGACTCAAATTTCTAGATAATTGCAGACTCTTCTGGAGCAGGTGAGACCTGTACAAAAGGAATGGGTTGCAATTGAATCTGAGGGGGACCAATATTCTTGCAGGCAAGTTTATTAGAGCTGTTCGGAGTGGTTTAAGCTAATATGTCAGGGAGATGGGAAACAATATGAAAGAGCTGAGGACGAGCCAGCAGGTTTACAAGTAGATGATGGGTGTAGCATGAATGTAAGGAAAGATAAGCCAATAACTGGCTACAACTGAAGACTGAGCAAAAAGTTTAATTGTATGACAGAGGCAAAATTCAAAAGGGCAAAGAATGCAGAACTGAAGGTGTTGTATTTAAACTTGGAATAAGGTGGACGAACTTGTGGCACAATTACAGATTGGTCGGTAATACATTGTGGGCATCACTCAGTTGTAGCTGAAAGAAGTTGGGAACCTTGAGGCTCTAAACCTGTTAGAGTTCATCTAGGAAGGAACAAGCTGGATGGACAAAGGAGAGGCAGTGGATGTCATTTTCAGAAGGCATTTGATACGGAGCCACACATGAGGATGTTTATCAAGATAAAATCCTGTGGAGTTGCAGGAAAGATACTGACATGGATAGAGGAATGGCTGACAGGCAGGAGGCAGTGAGTAGGAATAAAAGGGGCCTTTTCAGGTTGGTTGCCAGTGACAATGGTGTTCCTCAGGGGTCATTTTTGGCACTGCTACTTTTCACATTGTTTGTCGGTGATTTGGATAATGGAATTGATGGTTTTGTAGCTAAGTTTGCAGATGATATGAAGGTAGAAGGAGGGGCAGGTTCTACAGAGAAAGCAATGTGATTAAAGAAGGACTTAGACAAATTGAAAGACCGGGCAAAAAAGTGACAAATAGAATAGTGTTGGGAGATGTATGATCATGTATTTTGGTAAAAGGAGCAATAGTGCAAACTATTATCTAAATAGGGAGAAGGTTCAAACATTACAGGTGCACAGGGGCTTAGGAGTCCTCATGCAAGACTGCCAGAAGATTAACTTGAGTCTGTGGTAAAGAAAGCATATGAAACATTGGCATTTTTATTCAATGGGAATAGAATGTAAAAGCAAGGAGATAGTGCTGAGGCTTTATAAGACACTCATCAGGCTGCACTTGGAGTATTGTCAAAAGTTTTGGACCCCATATCTCAGAAAAGATGTGTTGTACTGGAGAGAGTCCAGAAGAGGTTCATGAGGATGATTCTGGGTATGAAGGGGTTAACAGCCTATGGCCTGTACACACTGGAATTCAGCAGAATGCATGGGGTTCTCATTAGAACCTACTGACTGTTGAAAGGACTATATAAGATGGATGTGGAGAGAATGTTTCCTATGGTGGGGCTATCCAGAACTAGAGGGCACAGCCTCAAAATTGAAAGGAAACCTTGTAGAACAAAGATAAGGAGGAATTACTTTAGAGAGTAGTGAATCTGTGGAATGCTGTGCCACAGACCATGATGGAAGCCAAATCCATTGGTATATTCAAAGCAGAAGTTAATAGTTTCCTGATTGATCAGGGCATCAAAGGATATGGCAAGAAACCATGCATATTGAGTTGACTGGGATCCGGGATCAGCCATGATGGAATGTTGGAGCAGACTTAATCAGTTGAATGGCCTAATTCTGTTCCTATGTCTTATGGTCTCATGGTCTTATAAAACTTCTGGCACCTGCATTCTGAATCACTCCTACTGTCCTGATCACCATACATATCCCAATTACCTTTTATAATCTTGACTTATTCCTCACTTTCTCCAAGAGGACCACAATCTTGTCATGTATATAACCATATAACAATCACAGCACGGAAACAGGCCATCTCGGCCCTCCAAGTCCGTGCCGAACTCTTAATCTCACCTAGTCCCACCCACCCGCACTCAGCCCATAACCCTCCACTCCTTTCCTGTCCATATACCTATCCAATTTTACCTTAAATGACACAACTGAACTGGCCTCTACTACTTCTACAGGAAGCTCATTCCACACAGCTATCACTCTCTGAGTAAAGAAATACCCCCTCGTGTTTCCCTTAAACTTCTGCCCGCTAACTCTCAAATCATGTCCTCTCCCTTGAATCTCCCCTACTCTCAATGGAAACAGCCTATTCACGTCAACTCTATCTATCCCTCTCAAAATTTTAAACACCTCAATCAAATCCTCCCTCAACCTTCTACGCTCCAATGAATAGAGACCTAACTTGTTCAACCTTTCTCTGTAACTTAAGTGCTGAAACCCAGGTAACATCCTAGTAAATCGTCTCTGCACTCTCTCTAATTTATTGATATCTTTCCTATAATTTGGTGACCAGAACTGTCCACAATTGAGACTTTCATTCCTCAATGACCCACAGAGCTACTGTATATTGGCTGGAGTCAGGGCTTTATGGTTTTGGCTTTTGGTAGGATCACTCATGTCGAATAGGTCAAAGGGTAGATGGTAAACTAAGACTGGCCCACCAATCCTCCAGGTTTTGGGGGTTCAGCTAAAGGTTAACAACCCTGACTGGTAAAACAAAATTTTTATGGAAACAGCAATATAGAATCATTCTACATTTATGCGTGATGGTATTCCTGAGTCTCCAGCTGGGACTAAACATGGGTAATGGTAGTGAAAACCAAGAGGAAGCTATTGACCTGATGAAGGAAGCCCAGAACGCCACCAGACATGAAGGACCTTCATTGCTGCCCTAAACAGCAGCAGTGTGATGGACAAGAAGGCTAGATTCTTCACTTATTTTCATACAGCTATTCACAAGTGATTACTGTGCATAAATTAACTTCCTTTTTTCTCATATTATCACAACAAAGTTAAAAATAATTTGCCATGAAGTATTCTGTTTTATGGTTCCATACAAATATTTCTCTTCATTTCACATAAGAATCAAAGGCTCCTCCCAGGATAGGAATTTTCTCATCTTCCATCTCCCATTGGGCAGGAGATGAAAAAGCTTGAAAGCACTTTTCTCCAAGCTTAAGGACAACTTCTATCCCACTGCTATAAAACTATTGAACAGCACTGCAGTACAATCAAGATGGACTCCTGATCTTATAATCTACCCTGTTCCTGCTGTTTTAAGACTATTGAACGGTCCTGTAGTGCAATAAAGATGGACTCCTAACCTCATAATCTACCTCTGCATGACCTTCCAACTGCCTTTCCACATGTACAAAAACTCCTTATTCTGTATTCTGCTATTGTTTTACTTGTTACTATCTTAATGCTTTGATGCATTGAAGTGATCTGTATGGATGACACGATAAGCAAAATCTTTCACTGTACCTCAAAACAAGTGACAATAATACACTAATTTACCCAATTTATTTCTTAAGAGCAGAAAGGATTAAGGGAACATTTAATGGCGAGCTTAACATTTTACATTCTAATAGCTTATCTCTTCCTGCTGGGAAGATGATTAGAAGGCAGAAAGTAAGAATTCAATGTTGTGAGCAGATTGTAGAGTCTGAAAAGATCTTGGGGAAAAATAATAATAACTTTCACTGTACCATTGAAAAAGAAAGTTTTGCAGAGTTATAGGAAACACACACCAGGACTTTCATTGCAGAATCATTCTTGACAATTATTCCAGAAATGAAAGGGTTAATTTTTGAGGCAGGTTGCAGGGTGGAGATTTCTCTTTACCAAAGAAGTTGTAAGGTGCTCATTCCCTCCGCAAACCGACAGGTCACCTTTGGACAAGGTGTAGCACCTGCTTAGTCCTGGAATCAGGGTCACGTGAAGTCATGGGGGCAGGTGGTAGATGGTCATATGAGCAGCTGGTGCACATCTCAAGTCCTGGTAATGGGACCGCTGATGCCAGGCAGACGATCTCTGAAGAGTATTGAGAATGGCTGGGGTATTCTGTCTTGTAAAGACACTGCCCTGAAAACGGCAATGGCAAATCATTTCTGCAGAAAAATTTGCTAAGAACAATCATGGTCTTGAGACCATTATGATCTACATCATTCAACGTGGCACATAATGATGATGATGATGAAGAAGAGCTTTTGATAGCTCTGGGCGTGATATCAATGGAGTTTGGAAGAATGAGGGGGAACTCATTGAAACCTTTTGAATATTTAAAGGCCTAGATAAGTGAATGTGGAGAGGATGTATCTAATCGTGGAAGAATCTAGGACTCAAGAGCAGAGCCTCTGAATAGAGTGATGTCCATTTAAAACAGGGGGAGGAGGATTGCTTTTTGTTAGAGGGTGGTGAATTAGTGGAATTCATTGCTATAGATGGATGTGGAAGCCAAGTCATTGGGTATATTTAAAGTTGTGTTTAATAGGTTCTTGATAATTAAGGGTTTCATAGATAGACAAAGAATGTAAGAGAATTGGATTGAAAAGGATACTAACTTAACTATGATGGAATGGCAAAGTAGACTCAATGGGCCAAATGGCCTAATTCTTCTCCTATGTCTAATGATCTTGTGGCTTGACTGTCTAAATGGCTTTTCTCTTTAGGGAACTCATTCATTCTTTCTGTCCATCAGATGTGACCCGTTTAGCCTGTCATCTAACAGTGATTTTGCTTCTGTTTTTCTTTTTCTTTCAGTATAGCCTAGCTTGCTGGCTGCAATGTTGCTATGAACAACACATCAGACAGACAGAAGTATACTCTGCCTGTCAGTGTTATAGTAACACACTTGGTCTTGCCCAGTCTCAGATTTCTCCATGGTTCTACCCAAACTTCCCTCAGATTCTCCACATCTACAGTAAACCTAATAAATTCCAATTTTTCAAATGGGATGTGAGAGATCTGAAACACTCTGAAACACTGTCGTCAGAAGCTTCCTGACCTACAGACTGCTTTCTGTTTTTTGTTTCAGTTTACCAGTATCTGCAGGTTTTCTTCATTAATTGTGTAGTTATAAAACTATAAGATCGTAAGATGTATAAGATCGTAAGATTTGGCTCATCAAGTCTGCCCTGCCATTTAATCATGGCTGATCCATTTTCACTCATAGCCCTATCCTTCTGTCTTCTCCTTGTATCCTTTCATGCCCTGACTAATTAAGTATCTATCAACCCCTGCTTTAAATGTACCCAATGACGTGGCCTCCACAGCCACCTGTAGCAATGAATTCCACAGATTCACCAATTTCTGGCTAAAGAATTTCCTCGTCATCTCTGTTCTAAAAGGACACCCCTCTATTCTAAGTCTGTGTCCTTTGATCCTAGATTCCCCTACCATAGGAAGCATCTTCTTCTCATCCACTCTTTTGAGGCTTTTTAATGTTTGATTGGTTTCAATAAGGTCACCCCTCATTCTTCTGAATTCCAGTGAGTACAGGTCCAGAAACATCAAATGCTCTTCCTGTGACAAACCTTTCTATCCAGGAATCATTTTTGTGAATGTCCTCGATCCCTCTAAGGATTCAACACATCCTTTTTTAAGATAAGGAGCCCAAAATAGCTCACAATAATCCAAGGGCCTCACCAGTTTCAACATTACATCCTTGTTTTTATATTCTAGTCTTGAAATGAATGCTGATACTGCATTTGCCTTCCTCACCACTGACTCAATCCTTTCACAGTAATACCTCTGTGAATGTTTCCATTTAGATAAAAAGGGCAAACATTGTTCAAAGTATGAAAATCATCACAATTTGTTGTTTCATGCTTTATTTAAAATGCAATGCATTGCTTTGATTTGTTCCTCAATCTACTGACAGTTTTCAATTAAAATATCACAGAAAAGAAATTTGGTATCACTTGCCTGTCTGTAAATGAATGTGGCAGGGATGGGGATGTGAGATACACTAAAGGTGCCGATAACTCACAGGCAGCAATCGATAATGATGACATTAGTGTTTTGCTAATGGAGGCTCCCCTAGTATAATGATGCAGTTGGTATGATGAATCCTGAAGCAATGAGTGTTTGCAGCAGGTGTTGGTATTTTCACTCTCTTCTTTCACAGAAGGGTTTCAGTTTCACTATGGATTATAGGATCCATCAAAGCTGACTACCTCCCACTTTCTCCAACTTCCAACTTCTGGTAAATTTCCCCCTTCCCATTCCCTTTTCTTTATTTTCCCACTCTGGCTTCTTACCTGTTCACCTCACCTGCCTATCAGCCCCTCCTCCTTCCCTTTCTCCCATGATCTAATTTCCTCTCCTATTACATTCCTTCCCCTCCTGCCTTAGCCTTTTACACTTTTCACCTTTCAACTTCATCCCTCCCTCCAAAACTGGCCGGGTTTCACCAATTTTCTTCTAGCTTGTCCTCCTTCCCCCTCCCTCTACCATTATATTCTTTCATCTTTCTCCCTTCTTTCCAATCCTGAAGAAAGGTTTTGGCCCAAAACTTTGACTGGTTATTCATTTCCATAGATGATCCTCACCCTGCTGAGTTCCTACAATATCTTGTGTATGTGACTTTGGATTTCCAGCGTCTGCAGGATCACTTGTGTTTATGCATCTCACTACACATGAGGCTGTCATTGCACCTCAGCGATAATTCCTCCATCCGTTCCCAGCTTGACTTGACATCACATGATGACTAATGAAAACATTCAGCAAATCCCAAGTCTCCTCTCCATTGAGAAGTGTTGATTTAATCTGGGTTTACCTGAGAGGCAGTGTGCTTGGTTCCGATAACACAAATCTTCTTATACTATATATTGTGCAAAATAACCTGATAAGGATTTTAACACTATGTCAGCACTACAA
Organism: Hypanus sabinus; assembly: GCF_030144855.1. Taxonomy (NCBI): domain Eukaryota; kingdom Metazoa; phylum Chordata; class Chondrichthyes; order Myliobatiformes; family Dasyatidae; genus Hypanus; species Hypanus sabinus. The sequence goes on along the minus strand of NC_082722.1, from coordinate 74,299,373 downwards.
AGTGTCCAGACATGAAAGGAACAGTACCTGATGGCATGAATATCAATGTCTCCTACCACTATTTCTCCCCACTCCCTCCCTTCTTCTATTCCCCACTTTGGAATCCTACCCCTTGTCAGCTTCCAGGCATCTCCCCTGGGATCCCTCCACTCCTCCTTCCCTTTCTCCTATGGCCCATTCTCTTCTCTTGATGAATCAGCATCGATAGAAAAGAGTAAACGGTCAACATTTTGGGCCAAGACCCTTCCACAGGACTCATCAGGACCTTTCACCCATCCTGATGAACGACTCAGTCTGAAACATCAGCTGTTTACTCATTTCCATTGATGCTGTCTGGCCTGCTGAGTTCCTTCAAGGCTTTATGAGTGTTGCTTTGGATTTCCAGAATCTGCAGATTTTTTCCTGTTTATTTCACTCTCCTCTCCTAAGAGAGTCCTTTCTCTCCAGCCTTTATATTTCCTATACACCTGACTTCACCTATAATCTTCCAGTTATCCTCCTTCCCCTCAGAACAGCTTTTTATTCTGGCACCTTCCCCCTTCCTTTCCAGTCCTGAAGAAGGGTCTTGGCCCAAAAGATTGCCTACTTATTCATTTCAAGAGACACTGCTTGACCTACTGAGATCCTGCAGCATTTTGTGTGTGCTACTGTGTGATACTGAAGTATTTTCAACATAAAATTCAAGAGGAGTCTCTTTGTCTAGAAATTGTTTCAAAGATGGAATCACTTCCAGAGGGAATGCTTCAGCCATTTACTTGCTTGCTGACTTAAGACCATCACCACTAATGGGGCATAGGTCACTGACAGCGGCTTGCTAAAGTCCTCTATCCTGGACCAGTCTTTTTAGTTATCCCAGGTGTTGCCCACCTTCTTTCTCTCCCATGGTCACAGAGTCATAGAAACAGAAAGCAGCACAGAAACAGGCCCTTTGGCCGAAGTAATCCATGCCGAAACCATTTAAACTGCCTGCTCCCATTGACCTGCACAGAGACCATAGCCCTCCATACCATCCATGTACCTATCCAAACCTCTCTTCAAAATTGAAAACTAGCTTGCATGCTCTACTTGTGCTGGCAGCCACTTCACATTCCCACAATCCTTTGAATGAAGACGTTTTCCCTCACGTTCCCCTTAAACTTTTCACCTTTCACCTTTAACCCGTGACCTCTGGTTGTGGTCCCACCCAACCTCTGTGGAAAAAAAGCCTGCTTGCATTTACCCTATCTACACCCCTCATAATTTTGTATAACTCTATCAAATCATCCCTCAATTATTTACATTCCAAGGAATGTTGATGATATAGCTTATCTATTTAAGGTTCCAAGTGGAGAAAATACAGAAGTACCCAGAATATTAAGCATCAAAAGTCAGAGTCATAGAAACAGCCGAGGAATGTTCAGTTTAGTTCAGCTGAATTCAATTTTGCACTGTATTATTGGTTGACTGCAGGCCACGGAGTTGGTCCCCCCCCTGAACAAAATCATGCAAAATAGCAGTAAGAAAGAAGTAACCAGAAACCAGAAGCACAGATAATAAGAACTGCAGAGCTCACTAAAAATGATTCCAATCCACAAACTGTCAATCTAACCTTGCCCGAGAGCCAAGATTCCTGCACCTTCTTCCAGCAGTGGTGTACGAGAGGGAGAGGGAGACTGGTCAAGCACAGGCAGATGGCGCTGAACACCCATTCACCTTCTGCTCTCGTCCTGGTTGATTTCAATCTTGCTAGGGGCTTTGATCAGAAAGTTGGTTGGGGAATTTGAGCCGATCATGAGTTTGCACTCCAACATTAGGAGGAATACTCCTTTCTCAAACTCACTCTTAACCATGTTGAATTCAGAGGTCTGGGTTGGGACTGATTCATTTTGTGTTATATCTTAATGATTTGAATGACAGAATTGATGTCTTTGTTGTAAAGTTTGCAGACAACATTAAAATAGCTAGAGGGGGCAAGTAGTTTTGAGGAAGTAGAGAGGCTATAGAAGGGCAGACAGATTAGGAGAATGGGCAAAGAAATGGCATATAGTGTCGGGAATTTTTTGGTAGAAGAAATGAAAGGCCTGACTGTTTTCTAAATGGAGAGAAAATTTTTAAAAAACTGAGATGCAAAGGTATTTGGGAGTCTTTGTGCAGGATTCCCCCAAGATTAATTTGCAGGTTGAGTCTGATGAGGAAGGCAAATGCAATGTTAGCATTCATATCAAGGGGATTAGAATATAAAAGCAAGGATGTAATGTTGAGATTTTATAAAGCACTGGTGAGGCCTCATTTGGAGTATTGTGAGCAGGTTTGTGCCCCTTATCTTAGAAAGGATGTGCTGAACCTGGAGAGGGTTCAAAGGAGGCTCACAGAAATGTTTCCAGGTTGAATGGCTTGTCATATGAAGTGTGTTTGATGGCTTTGGGCCTGTATTCACCAGAATTCAGAAGAATAAGGGGTCACCTCATTGAAGCAAATTGAATAGTGAAAGGCCTTGATAGAGTGGATGTGGAGAGTCACAGCCTCAGAATAGAGGGGTGTCTTTCTGGAAATGAGATGGGGAGGAATTTCTTTAGCCAGAAGTTGGTGAATCTGTGGATTTCTTTGCTATAGGCAGCTGTGCAGGTCAAGTCTTTATGTATACTTAAGTCAGAAGTTGATAGATCCTTGATTGATCTGGGCATGAAGGGGTACAAGGAGAAAGCTGGAGACCGGGGCTGAGAGAAAAATTGGATTAGCCACGATAAAATTGTGGAGCAGACTTGATGGGCCAAATTACTTAATTCTGCTCCAATATCTTATTGCATATTTAAAAGAAGGAGAAAAAGTAGTTTTATGAACTGTCTGCAGGACTTCACCATTAGTCATGTAGTTCGCTGGCTTCAACATCTTCAACATAATATGTCGTATGTTATGCTGATGTCGAGTGGGAAGTTGTTGTTTTGAGACTGTTCAACCAGATTTTCAGTCTCCCTTCTATGTGTCGATTTCTCACCACCTTTGATTTGGCCAACAGCAGTGGTGTCATCTGCAAACTTAAATACGGCATTGGAATTGTATTTAGCCACAAAATCCTCATTATAAAGTGAGCTGAGCAGGGGGCTGAGCTCACAGTCTTGATTGTGATGATATGCAGATGGAACATTTGTATTCCATAATAATACCTCTTGCATGGTCAGTGGCTGACACTTTTAATACAGTATAAATATGTACTGAAAAGGAGATTATGTGCCACTTAACTATGAGTGGAGGTGGTGATCATCTATCATGTCCAACAGTTACAGGAGACCTATGTGGGAGATTTTTTAAAGTGTAAAAGCTGTTGCACTGGGGCAGTTCACTCTCTCGACCTCAGAAATCCGGGTCCAGTGTACATGCAAGCATCACAAACTGGGGTTTTCCTTGTTTGCAGTGGGTGGCCATAATGTCTTCTGTGCCTTGTCATGCCCTTTCTTTTCCACGGAGGTTGCAGTACCTCCTTCCTGGCCATTGGATCTCTCTCTAGATGACATCCGCCCCATCTGACGGAACTAACTTCACATGCTAGCACAGGCATCTCCCTCTCTCACCTGAATTTGCCAGCTACCCTCATCTGGTTTAGCCCTCCTGCCGATGTGGGGTTACCAGATGTGGCTGCTGTTACATGCAAACACCTACAGCTGAAAGCTGAGTGTCCACTGGGGACCAAAGGTGAGTTAGCTGCCCTGGAATGGACACAACAACCCCTTCACTACAGATGCTACACCTTCCTGGCCACCCCATACACCCCAATGAGTGGAGGTAAGATTTTTTTAACCAATATAAATATGATATATATTATAGTTTCCCCCTTGAAGTATATCTGGGATCCTCAAAACTGTTGGTGCTGTCACCTTACTCCAGTGGAAAGCCAGGTAGAAACTGAATTCTTGACTATTCGTTCCTGTATCTTTAATTATAATAAGTGGAAGCAAGATTATAATAAAAGATAAAGAGATGAATTGTCAGGAATGCAGTTTCTATCTGGCTTTCCACTGGAGTAAAATAACAGCATCAAGAGTTTCAGGGACCCCAGAAATACTTCGAGGAGGAATCTATAAAATATGCAGTTTTTACATGGATAAAAATAATACCAATTATGAGCTTTCAAGTCATACAGCACAGAAGCAGACCCTTCAAACCAATACATCCATTTTGAGCGGTGAGCTAGTCCCGTCTGACAGCATTTGGCCCATAGCTCTCTCCACCTCTCCGATTCAAGTAATTATCTAGATGCCTTTTAAGTGTTGCCAGTGTGCCTGTATCAATCACTATTTCAGGCAGCTCATTCCGAATATATATTATGCATTGTGTGAAGAAGCTTCCTCTGATGTCCCTTTAAAACGTCTCACCTCTGAACTTAAACCTATGCCCTGTTGTTTTTAGTATCCCACCCCCCACCCCAGGAATAAGACCAGAGACCCTGTCTCTGTCGCTATTGATCTTTTATACATTTGACAGGTCATGTACTTTACACATTTATCTGATCACCTTTCAATCTCCTATGATCCAGGGAATAATCCTAAATTTCAGAATAAACAAACTTTGGTATTTCATGGCATATATTCCAGGTAAATTATAAGTGCTAGGTGAAGTGATTGAGGACTCAGAATTTCTCATGTTGCAAAATATTAGAGTTACACCTATTATTGGAAAACAACACACATTAGTTTATTTATTTTGATAAGAAAGCATATGGGGCCCAGAGTAAACCAAATTATATCAAATAAATAAATATTCTAAAAATGGATGAAGGTTTTGCTTTAATAGCCCTAGAGAGTTTTCCAGAAGGGAGATTTTGGAAAAGGGGTTTTGCTAGGTGGGTAGTGTTCACAATGATTTTTCCTGCCTGCTTCTTTGTACTGGACACATATAAATCCTGCAGTGACAGTAGACTGTGGCATAATAGTATAGAAGTTAGCACAACGCATTACGGTACAGGTGATCCAGGTTCAATACCTGGCACTGCCTGTAAGGACCTTGAGCATTCACCGTGCAACAATGTGGGGCTCCTCCAGTGTGTTTCCTCTCACAATCTAAAGACGTACCAGTTAGTAATTGATTTCTTCATTGTAAATTGTCCTGTGATTAGACTAAGGTTAAAGTGGGGTTCGCTGGGTGGTTTTAAGGGCCAGAAGAGCCTATTCCACGCTGTATCTCAAAAATGTTAATTAAATAATTAAAATTTATTTAATATAAATGTTGGGAATGTATCATAAATCTAACATCAGAGAATTTTTGTCTATTTAAATAGCTCACTAAATATCTACTGATCAATAATCAGTATAGTTTTGTGAGGGTAGGTCTTGTCTAATCAATTTAGTCAACTTGGTTGATGAGTTCATTGGCAAAGTGGATGTGAAGTATTATGCTATTTAATTCTTTGAGGTGCTTGATGAGTTCTATAGGTGACACAATTAATAGAAACAAAAGATGGAAGGAATGAGGTAACATGAGCTGGGAGTTTGGTTGACAAGCAATAAGCTCAGAGGTAAAAGTAGCACTGGATATTTTTTTCAGAAGTGTTGCATCCTCAGAACTTTTTTTTGCTTGTGATAGACTGCTTGAAGTTGAACACAAATATTATTTCAGACCACTTGCATCACGTATGAATTTGCAGAAGGAAGAAATTAACTTTTATTGAATATTAATGCATTTAATTGCATAAAGGTGTTGACACTTTGCAATAGTTCAACTGAGCTAAAAATGTTTTGTTGATGAATTTCATTTGTATTCGGTCCCTGAGGCTTCTCATTTATCCAACAATAATCAGCCAGCATCGATGGATTTGGTTATCCTGATACTGTTTCTCCATGACTACAGCATCCTGGTGAAACATTTCATCACGCTCATCACTGACAGCACTAAGATTGTCAGGGAAGAACTCTAAATGAGACTGCAGTAAATCAGTCTTTAGTGACATGTTGCATTTCATGGTTTTGTATGCCTGAAGCATGTTGTCAACCAGCTGCGCATACTTTGGTGCTCTGTAGTTGCCACAAAATATTTTAGCAAATCCTTGAATGCCTTCAATGTGATTTTCTTTGGTCCCACAAGAAGTACTTTGAATTGCCTGTCATTGATGACCTGTTTGATTTGTGGAAAAACAAAAGTGCCTATATTAATTTTAGCATCAGTTATTCTGACTTGAATTATGAATTGAAATAAATATAGGCAAATAGGGGAATTTTATTGTGATTTTCATGATCAGCAGCTCAAAATACATAAGATACACTGTTTGGGGTTCTCCTGGAGGCTTCAGTGCTTTTCCATATTGCAAACACCCTGAGTTTGGGTTCGTGATTTATTCAGGAATCAAAATCTTTTTTTGCCCTGTATAATCATTTTTGATAGATTATTTGCAACACAAAGAAAGGAGATTGCATATTTTTCAATTTATTTCCCCAGCAATCTGTGGATGCAGACAAATATAAATTTCTTCAATACTGAGATCAATAGAGCTTTGGTGGGGTCTTTGTATGGAAGGATAATGAATAAAGTTGAATGATTAAGTTACTATAATTGGAATAGATTGAAAGAAAGAAACATGAAAGATCAGCTTGACCTGTCACATGTACATCGAAACATACCGTGATGTGCATCACTTTGTGACTACGACTGACACAGTCCAAGGATTATCGCCATGCTTCTGGCACCAAATGTGGTGAACTACATATACCTGTCTGGACACGCCCCCCCTGCTGACTGCTCCTGTGGCTCCTCCCACTGACCCCGGTATAAAGGCGATTGCAGCCTGACCCCTGGCCTCAGTCTCCAGGATGTAGTATGGTGGTCAATTGCTGCTTGTTCTTTCTTCCAGCCAGTAAAAGCCTATATCTCGCCTCACGTCTCGGAGAGTTATTGATGGTGCATCACCAACACAGCATGCCAAGAACTCACTAATCCTAACTGTAGGTATTAGCTACATGGAAGGGCATTGAAGCCTCCAGGTGAGCCCTATATGGTCACAGGGAAAATGTACAAACTCACTGCAGACAGCAGTGGGGATCGAACCTAGATCGGTGATCGCTGGCACTGCAAAGCTATTGTTCCAACTGCTAAGCTAGCATGCCAGGGCAGAAAAGAGCTTTTCCTTTTCTATAAACGTGTGGAGCAGATAGCTATTAGTAGCGGAAAAAATGCTGGAATCTGTTAAGGTGCTTTGAAACTAGTAATAAGGTTTGACAGGGATAACAAAGATTATAAAATGGAACTAACGTTTGACAAATTTGGTAGTGGCATTTGTTTCTTATTGTCATACGTACTGAGATATAGTGAAAACCTTTTTTCTTGCATGTTATAGGAGCCACGTATCTGTTTTCTGTCTGTGTTGTATTTTGTGTTGCACATTTATTATGGGGAATTTGTTGGGGCATAGTAGTGCAGAGAGTATAGTCACACATTCATTCTTTGTCTTTAGTTCATTTTAGTCTGGTTAGGGGTTATGCCTGGGGATGACATTTCTTTGTTGACCGGTAGTGTTTAAATATGCTTAGTGCTAATACAAAAGTACATTTTGAATATGCTTAGACTGCTTATTTCATTATATTGCTAGTTTTGATTTCATTAGTTTTTTTATTTTAACAAGATTGTTCTTCTTTGATGGCTTGTAACAAAGGATTTTCGACTGTGAACTTTGTCATTGTGGTGTGTGTCACAAAGTTTCAATGCCACCCCCCTCCCGACCCCTGTGCTTAATCTCTGAGTGGTTTTGATTTGTTTTCAAATAGCCACAACACATGCCGTTCATACATAATACACTGAAGTTTTAAAAGCAAAAACAGATTGCAAAATATGGTGTTATAGCTACAGGAAGAGTGCAGTGCAGACAGACTAATAAGTGCCTTTAATAAGACGCCACATAGAAGGTCCCATTGGCCAACACTGGAGTGTTTGGGATATTGTACCAGCATGCATTCAGGTTTGCTAACAGCAAAAGAAAAGCACGTTATGTATTATTTCAAAGCAACACCCACGAAGTACTGGAGGAACTCAGCCGGTCAGGCAGCTGGGAATGAATAAATACTCGATGGTTCAGGCCACGGCGCTTCATCATGACTGAAAAGAAAAGGGGAAGATGCCAGAATAAAAAGTTGAGGGGGAGGGGAAGGAGGCTACTCCAAAGATGTACCCAGTAGGTTAACTTACCTTGTAAGTTATCCCATGTTTAGGTTAGAGTTAAATCAGGATTGTCAGGGGTTGCTGGGGCTGTGCAGCTCGAAGGGCCAGAAGGACCTCGCTAATGAAATAAGTAAAGCACTGGAGACCGTGTATTTCTACTTCATACTACAATCTAGATGTAGCTGATTAGATAACAGAGTTTTATCTGATATCAGTGGTCTGTGAAGTTACAAAGACAGCCTTGTCATGACATCTTTAGCTCAGAGATAAGGGAACTACAGGAGTACAGAGCCAGCTATACTACATCATCATCTTCATCATTATGTGCTGTGTCGTGTGACATGGGTGATCATGGTCTATCCATGGCCGTGACTGTTCTTGGCAAATTTTTCTACAAAAGTTCTATAGCTTTGCTGTGACTTCTTCTGGGCAGTCTCTTTACAAGAAGGGTGACCCCACCCATTATCCATACACTTCAGAGATTGTTTGCCAGGTGTCAGTGGTCATGTAATCCGGATGTGTGCTCTTGCACCAGTTGCTCATATGACTATCTACCCTGATGTTGGTGCTACACCTTGCCCAAGGAGTAGACAAGTATCAGTGTTGTATTGTACAATCATACTTTGACAATAAAATTAACTTTTGAACTTTTGAATCTTCAGTATTTCATACCTAAGAGGGTCATGAAGGTTCTGTTATTGAGAATATTCAAGCCAAGTACTGAATGAGGAAAATCAATATACCTCACCATTTTACTCTCTTTTTGCATGATTTATTTTTTAACATTTTTTATTCTAAATTAATTTTTATGTACTTCACTGTACTGCTGCCATAAAACTAATATATGTCAGTGATAATAAACCTGATTCTGATTCTGAGGTGAGGATCATGGTGTTCATGCAGGGAATGTCACCGGGATAGGAGTTCAGCCATAATATTATAAAAAGGTGCAGCCGGCACCAGGGCTCAAATTCAATATTCAAGCTTGTTTAATGTCATTTCCAGTCCATGAGTGTAAAGGAGAATGAAATACTCTGGATCCATTGCAGCACAAAAAACATTAAGATAAAGAACACAATAATAATTTAAAAACACAGACTATTAATCTAAGTACATAAGATAGCTCATATACATAAATTCATTGTATCTTCATAAAGTGATGCTAGGCACAGGAATGTCTGTGCATAAGGTGACTCTTACAGGAAATGATAAAGTAGTGGTTGGAGGGGTGGGTTAGTGGGTGGAGGTGTTGATCTGCCTTAATGCTTGGGGAAAGTAAATGGTTTTGAGTCTGGTGCTCCTGCTGTGGATGCTACATAGCCTCCTCCATGATGGGACTTAGACAAATAGTCCATGAGCAGTGTGCGTAGGATTTTTTAGGATGTTCCTGGTCCTTTTCTAGCACCTTTCTGTACATATGCCTGTTCTGACAGGCAGGCTGATGCCATTGATACATTGGGCAGCTTTGACTACCCATCAAATGGCCTAATTCTTATGAGAACTTGCTGCTAGTATTGAGCACCACCCACCACCCCGCACGTTACCGTTGACCCATGGAATAAGATCAAATTTAATTACAGATTTGTGAGTGTAGATTTGCTCTCTAAAATACTATGGGTTCTGAATCAGCAGCAGAATCATCGATCAAAGAACACCAGACTCAACAACATTTACTTTCTGCAAGCAGTGCAGGTGCTTGAAGGCCCATACTCAACGTTTTGGGTGCACCTTCTTCCTCTTCAACTCGAACTTTGAAGAGAGCTGGACTTTGTACATGCATATTCATGTCATTCCATAGCTGCACAGTAGAGGGCATCCTGACAAGCTGCATCACTACATGGTATAGAAACTGCTCTGTGGTGGAAAGCACCTTATATTCATTATCTTGCTTGTGATAAAATTACTTTATATGTTATGTCTGTGAGTTATAGTACAGTGTGAAAATCTTAGGCACATATATATGTATAGCTAGAGTACCTAAGACCTTTGCACAATACTATATTTGTCAACGTGGAGTGGAGAGCAAATTGGTAAATCAGGTGGGAGCAAAGGACGTTGGGAATGGCGAGAGTGAAACACTGTGGGAGGGGTATAGGACATGAGGCAGAGAAGAGTGCCAGAGGTAGGATAGCATGGGTGCAGACATTCCCAACCCAAGGTAATTTCATTCCAAACAATTGGTTTATTTATCATTGCAGAATGACTCTCTCACGCTTCCCATTCCCTCTGTTCTCCCTTTCCCCATTACCCAAACACAATACCCCTCTCCTTCTCTCCTTCCCACTCTCAGTCCACAATAGAGACCCATATCAGAATCACGTTGATCATCTCTCACATTTGTAATAAAATCAGTCTTTTTTTGTGGCAGCAGTACAGCATAATACAAAATCACCACAGTACACCTTGGTCTGCAGGAACACTTACTGATATTCATGTGTACAACCGAATGACAACAAACTTGTACTATCCCATCCCTCCCGTTACCAATGTCCTCTAAACAATCTAATGTGCTGGTGGCTGTGCTCCATTCTCTCTCTGGCAAAATCACATACTTCCCATAATGCGGTGGCCAGAACTACACATGATAATCTAAGTGTGGTCTAACCAATGTTATGCAAAGTTAAACATCATTGCTTAGACTCCATGTCCTGACCATTGAAGTGTGTATTTTTATCACCTCCCCATTTATACCTACATTACCACTGACAGGGAATTATGGACCCATAGTTCTTAATATCAACACAAGAGTGATTAAAATTTAATACTTCGAGCAAATCGGCAAAAAGAGTTGCACCCTGCACTTAGTTCGCTGTCAAATCTGCTCAAAGATGATGAATATTTCTGAATGTCCTGGTAACCTGTTTAAATCAAAAGAATGTTAAACAATTTTAGCAGATGTTAAAATGGGAAAATGTACTTTAAAAGAGTTTAAAATAATTGAAAGATCATTTAAACTAACTTAATTGATTCAATAAAAGGGAATTTAACACTAACTCCCTTGTGTTCATTCCTCTTCAGACAAATGAATGGAGTTGTTGTTCCTTCCACAACTGTAAAGTGACAGAGATTTAACAGATGCTGTGGAAATTAAATGAGTTTATACATCACAAACACAAGAGATTTTGTAAATATTGGAAACCCAGAGTGAGACACAGAAAATGCTGGAGGAACTCAACAGGTCAGGCAGCTTCTATGGAAAGAAATAAAGAGTTGACATTTTGAGCCGAGACTCGTTAATAAGTGTGATGAAGTTCATGTGAGTTTACTGTTCATCTCCGCAAGGAATCCGGCAGTGGAGACTGATTAAGGAATTGGTGGGGCTAACCTTCACCTTCAAGCAGGAATACTGAACATAGTGGCAGGTCAGCTGAGAGATGACAGCATTACAGCCCTGTCAAACTCTCAGCATTTTCCAGGAAGTTCTGGACCAATATTTAATTGAGGTCTGGGATAATTAAACAAGCTGCAGAAAATAGAAGAGTTTCCGACACAAGGGGACAACTTGCTTATACAGGAGTCTTACCTACCTCCCACATGCTGTCCATCTGCTCCTCTAGGAACCATATTAACAGTGACCTAAGAATAACTCATTAGTTCTATCTCAATCCCAAGAGGTACTAATACAAATCAGGATGAATAAGGGACAAAAATCAGGAAAAATATAAATACTTATTAAGAGAATAAAACTGGAAAAAATTAAAATAAATTATTAATTAAATAAAAACATACTGACTCACATAATGACAAAATCTTACTGTCAATTAAATAAATAACAAATACCTTATTAATTATTCTACTATTTTATCTACACTGATTCTGTAGAAAATTGCTCAGAAAATGGTCTTCAGACATCAACCAAACCACTCTCAGCACAACTTGAGCCTTCAAATCAACAACAAATTAGATTGATACAGCACGTTCAGGAGGGTTATAAACTTTAGTTTCTAGGATGTTCCCTCTTCTCATTACCGTCACAGTGGAGGAGGTGCAGGACCTTGAAGACCCACAATCAATGATTCAATAACAGTTTCTTCTCCTTCACCAGCAGATTTCTGAACCGTCCATGAGCCCATGAACATGACTGCATTATGCCTTTTTAATACATTGTTTATTTATTTCTGTAATTTTATCACAATTTTGTGTTTTTGTGCTGTATTGCTGCTACAAGACAACACATTTCATGCAATAAATGTCTTTTTTCTCAATCTACAGTCAAAGGCAGGATCTAACAGTGGCTACACGCGTGAATCTGCAGATGCTGGAAATAAATAAAACCACAGAATGCTGGCAGAACTCAGCAGGCCAGCATTCTGTGGTTTTATCTAACAGTGGCTACCCATTTCAATTCAATGTCACATTCCCATTCTGACATGACTGTTCATGGCCTCTTCTAGGATGAGGCCCAGCTCATATTCTGTCAGGGTAGCCTCCAACCTGATGGTATGAACTTCTGCTAATTTCTTACCCTCTCCCTCCTCTCTGTTTTGGTTCCTCATTCCGGTTACCCTCTCACCCCTTCTCTTCTTTTCATCTGCATCTCACCTCCCTCTGGTTCCATTTCTCCTCCATTTTCTTCCATGGTCCATTGTCCTCTCCTATTAGATTCCTTTTCACTACAAACCCTTTCCCCCACCCAGATACACTCTGCCTCACCTGGTCTCACCTATCTCCTGTCTGACTGTATTCCCTCCCCACCCCCCCCCCCCCCCATCTTCTTATTCTGGTCTCTGCCCCCTTTTCTTTCCAGTCCTGATGAAGGGTCTCAACCCAAAATGTCAACTGTTTACTCCCTCTCTATGGGTGCTGCATGACCTGCTGAATTCCTCCATCATTGTATGTGCATTGCTCAGGATTTCTAATATCTGCAGAATCTCCCGTGACGTTGATAATCCGATTCTGATTCTGACAGCAAATTCAGCCAGGCTGAAAACAGATGCTTTCAGAAACTCAATCTAAATCCAGATTATAGAAGGAGATGACAGATCACATTTTACTGATGGAGGTCCACATCTTGAGGTAGAGTTGTACCGCATGAAAACAGACCCTTTGGCCCATCTGATCTGTGCTAGCCAAGATGCCCCATCCAAGCTAGTCCATTTGCCAGCAATTGGTCCACAATCTTCTAAACCTTTCCCATTTATGAACTTGTCCAACTGTCTTTCTTGAGGTGGTTCAGTAGCATAGTGGTTAGCGGAATACTATTAGAACTCAGAGTGCCAAAGTACAGAGTTGAGTTTCGACACCCTCTGTAAGCAAGTTTGTGCATTCCTTCCAGTGTGTGTATCGCTTTCCTTTTTGTTTCTTCCTACGTTCCAAAAGCCTACTGATGATCACAAAAAATGATTCCAGGACTGAAAGGGTTATCGTATGAGGAGGGATTGATGACTCTGGGCCTGTACTTGCTGGAATTTGGAAGAGTAAGGGGGAATTTCATTGAAAGGCCTGGATAAAGTGGATCTGGAGAGGAAGTCATCTTGAACCAGTCTGGCCATTCTCCTCTGACACTTTTTTCCCACAGAACTGCCATTCACTGGATTTTGTTATCTGTTTGTCACACCATTCTCTTTAGGGACTTTTGTGTGTTAAATTTATTGTATATCAGCTGTTTTTGACTCAAACCATCCTCTCTGGTACCAACAGTCATTCCACGGTCAAAGTTACTTAGATCACATTTCTTCCCCATTCTGATGTTCACTTTGAACAGCAACTGAACCTCTTGAGCATTTCCACATGCTTTTATGCATTGAGCTGCTGCCACATAATTGACTGATTAGATATTGATATTAACAAGCAGGTGTATAGGTGTACCTAATAAAGTGGCAGAATCAGGCCATTTGGCCCATTGAGTCTGGTCCACCATTTAATCATGGTTGATCCTTTTTCTTCCCTCCTCAGTTCCACTCCCTGGCTTTCTCCCCATAATCTTTGATGTTGTGTCCTATCAAGAACCTTCCAAGCTCTGCCTTAAATACACCTAATGACCTGGCTTCCATAACTGCATATGGTAATAAATTCCACAAATTCACCACCACCCAGCTAAAGAAATTTCTATTTCCACATCTCTATTTCAAATAGACACCCCTCTATCCTGAGGCTGTACCCTCTTGTCCTAGGCTCCCCTACCATGGGAAACATCCCTTCCACAGGTACTCTGTCTAGGCCTTTCAACTTTTGAAAGGTTTCACTGAGGTGCCTGACGCAACCTTTGAAATTCCAGTGAGTACAGACTCACCGGAATAGTCATTTACCGGGTACTCATTACAAGTTTGTGGGAGCTTGTTTGACATAAATTCCTACTTTGCAGCAATGACTTAATTACAAAAGTTCTTAATTGCCTGAAACAGTGCAACAGAAATTCGAGGCATTGCCTCACATTGGTTTGAAACCTCTGACATACAGCATTGCAAGAAGCTGCAGAGGGTTGTACACTCAGCCAGCTCCTCACAGGCACAACTCTTTCCACCAAGGACAACTTCAAGAGGCGATGTCTCATCCATCATTAAAGACCCAGGACATGCCGTCTCCTTATTACCGTGCAACCTTTGAATACAGAATCTGGAAGATCCACACTCAAAAGTTTAGGAAGTATCTCAAGGCAGTATATGGTTAAGCATTCATACTTATATAATAAATTTACTTTGAACTCCTGTTGAATACACACAGTTCCTTTCACATTTCCCTGCAGTTCAATAGCGATTGTACTTCAAAATTACTTTGTTGATTGTTGAGTGACTTAATTGTCCTGTGGTTGTGAGTGACATTTTAAAGAAATTAGTTAAAAACAAAGGATTGCATATCTTCCTCCAGCATTTTGTGTGTGTTGATTGTATACCTTGCGTTTCTTTTCAGTTCATTTTATTTGCAAAGAGATTTTCCAGTATTAAAAAATAGATTCAGACAAAATGCATCTGTCCAGGTGGGATTTGAATTCACATCTCAGCATATTACTTCAGTAACAACACCCCATTTCCCATTATCACTGTCATGTGTTATAGATAGAAATAAAAGAAGTAAAAGTAATCTTATTTCTTAACACTCCGTCTTACATTGTCCCAACATTGTATCCACCCAGTGAAATTGTCTTCCTTTCAAATCCCTTTCCAATAAATTCTTCTGTTAGGTAAAGTAATAAATCTTGGGTTGGATAAATTTGCCTGCATATACCATCCACGACTTTGTACATCAGGATTCATTTAGAACATTGTCAAGACAGTGAGTCTAAGTTTGTTTTCCAATCTATTGCACTGCTAAAATGGAAAGACTACTTCACTTAGGCACTGTACAGGTTTGACAAAAATTCAGTGTTCCCTTTATATACTGATCCTTGCAAACTTCTGAACACCGCATTGCTCTCTGTCACTATTGCTTACCCTCACCAGTCAACTCATCCATGACTGCATTGCAAATTCCTCAACGTTAATAACATTCACTTTTGAATCAGACAACAGCTGAACTCTACATGTTATACTTGAACACATTCTGAAAGACAAAATAATAAATAGAAATAGGTACAGGCAAGAGAGAGAAATCGAGACAAAGGAACAAGATAGGATGCGAAAGAAGTAAATGGGAGATTAACTTGAGATTGAGAAAAATGGGAGTAAGAGAGAAAATGAGAACAGAGCAAGGGATAGAGAGAATGAAAATAGGAGGAGGGGAGACACAAAAGGAGAAAAACTATGGAGATGGAGAGAGAGAGAGAGAGAGAAGGGCAAGAAAATGAAGGAAGTTCATTATCTGGCCAAGAAGAAGGTAGGTGACCAGAGTTGCACACAATATTCCAAACCTGACCTCACCAAATTCGGACTTACTGCTCCACATCATGGAACAACTAACCTGAGTAGTCTGGTCCGAAGCTGCTAATTCAGAGATGTCACTTCTCTGGGCACAGGGGAAAGTAAAATTAAAACTGTGCAATATTATCAGAAGCAGAATTGGAATCACATTTCTTATGCATTATACTGCTGCTACAAGATAGCAAGCATCATGTCACATGTCAGTAACAAGAAATGTGATACTTATAATATAAATTACAAAATCAATAAATATGACTAAAAAGAAAGAATGAAATGGTGTTCAAGGGTTCATGGACCATTCAGAAATTTGATGGAAGAGAGTAAAAAACTGTTTCTGAAACATTGAGTGTGGGTCTTCAGGCTCCTGCACCTCCTCCCCAAAGGTAGTAATGAGAGGAGGACTTGTCACACTCTACAACTTAGAAAGGTTCTACATTAGTACAGTACAGTCTACAAAGCAGTTAAACTCATTAAATACCTTATTGATGTGCAGACCCTGTTCTCTGATGTAATATGGTAATTATTTTGTATACAGAGGAGTTCCTCAAGCAAAAATCAGGTAAATTATTTGTTTTTTTTTCCAGAAAAATATACAATGGCTAGGCCAGCAGAGAGTAGTTGCCTGCTGTACTTCAACATAGAATTGTGCAATCCTTTACTGTCATGGAGTCATAGAGAACTACAGTACAGAAATGGGCCCTTTAGCCCATCTAGTGTGTGCTGGATGATTGCATCTACCTGCACCTGGGCCATATATCTCCAGACCTCGCTCATCCATGCACCTAGCCAAAACACTCATAAATCTTATAATTGAACCCACTACTGTGGTGTAACACATTAGGGTGGTAGGGTGGAGATACATCTCTACCAAAGGAAGGGCAAGCTGCTCCTTTCCTCCTCTAGCTTGCAGGTCTCCCTTAGGTAAGGCGTATCACCTGCTTAGCTTCTCAATCAGGGTCACATGAAGCCATGTGAGCAGGTGGTGGATGATCGTATGAGCAGCTGGTACATATCACATTCTTGGCTACACAACCACTGATGCCAGACAGACAATCTCTGAAGAGTATTGATAATGGCCGGGGTCATCCATCTTGTAAAGACACGGCCCAGAAGAAGGCAATGGCAAACCACTTCTGTACAAAAATTTGCCAAGAACAATCATGGTCATGAGACCATGATGGCCTGCATCATATGACATGGCACACAATGAATAAGTTTAGCGTAACTGACAGTATTTGGTTGGGTTCTAAGCTTATTTTTTCTTTCAAAAATATATTTTATATTCATAATGAAAAATACAATGCAATGTGGTTAATTGGGGCACATCTTGGCCCAATTAAGACGCTGCCCCATTAACAAAAGTTTCATAGAAATATTTAAAATGGTATAAAAAAGACAAATTAATTTTAACTGTGTAATAGATTATGTAATTAAATGAAATGCAGAGAAAATTAGAACACTACTAATCATATTATAGTACTATAGCACTATGTATTAGTTCCTAATAGATTTGATGGAGGAATTCATTCAGTGTACACTGCCATGTTCTTTTGATTGACTGTACATGAACAAATTCAAAGCAGACAGCTATCTACTGCAGATAATGGACTGCTTTCATACAATGCTTTTGACGTTTGCAGCCCCTAAATCTTCATTTTCATTGTACACTCAAGACGATTGTCAATTCCTTCAAAATCTTTGTCACTCCTAACTGGCTGAAGTAGTGAAATCATTTCATTTTCACTCCCAGCCACTTCTTGCATCTCCAAGTCTAAACGCTTGAAACCTCAGTGAGCAGAATAGTTCTGAATTGTCTTACCGCTTATTTCTCACCAACTATCAGTGATAAAAATCACTGCTTTTTGAACAAGCACATGCAAGTGACACTGTTTTAAAAACGTTTGCAGTTAATGTATCTAACGGACACATGTGCACGTGATTGACATTAGTTAGAATCAGTTCAGCAACAATCTCCTGCTCCAATTAAATGGTATACTGTCCCAAAAAAATGAAGTGAATCCAGGGTATATTCTCTATTTGGTCTTGTTCGTTAAGAGTTACCCCAAATAATCAACTGCTCTGATTAACTGATGGCCCAGTTAACCAGGATCCCCAAAAGAACGAGCACAGTGCAAAACTTATTTGTTTTCAGAGTCAATATATTCAATAGTGTTAACTTAATTTTATAAAAATCAGAGCACTGTTGTCTCCCATCACTGAAATGTCAGCTTGTATGATGAGCTTATACTTCTGGAGTGAAGTTTGTCTATAAATCTTTCTACCTATGGTGATGGACAAAATCAGAATCAGAATCAGGTTTAAGATCACCACCATATGTTGAGAAATTTGTTCTTATATGGCAGCAGTACAATTCGATACATAATAATAAAAACTATAAACTGCAGTAAGAATACATATAACAGTTAATTTTTTTTAAAAAGTGCAAAAAAGGTAATGAGGTTGTGTTCATGGGATTTATGTCCATTCAGAAATCTGAGGGAAGAATCTGATAACTAGATTGTGGATCTCAATTTTTTTCCTGTTAATACATTGTCAGATACAAAGCTGAGAATTGAAATGGGAAGTCAATCAAACAATTGACTTCTGCTTCACTACCATCTAGCTCACAATACCATCCAGAGCAAAATAATTGTCAATTGCTTTATTATTATTTACACATGTACCAAGAAGCAGTGAAAACTTTTGTTTATATTCTATCCAGACAAATTGCATCACAAAGAACTGCATCGAGGAAGTACAAAAGGGGAAGAAAAACAGAGTGTAGAATATACGCTCGGTGGCCAGTCTATTAGATACTTTCTGTATCTAATAAAGTGGCCACTGAATGTATGTTCATGGTCTTCTGCTGCTGTAGCCCATCCACTTCAAGGTTCAACATGTTGCACCTTCAGTGACGGCCTTCAGCACACCACTGTTGCAGTGTGCAATTATTTGAGTTGCTGTTGACTTCCTGTCTGCTTGAAACTGTCTGGCCATTCTCCTCTGAGCTCTCGCAATAATATGGCAGTTTCGAACACAGAAGTGCCGCTCACTGGATGTTTTTTGGAGCCTTTTTTGCACTATTCTCTGTAAACTATGGATGCAGTTGTACATGAAAATTTCAGGAGATCAGCGGTTTCTGATATACGCAAACCACCCCGTCTGGCACCAGGGATCATTCCACGGTCAAATTAACTTAGATCACATTTTTTCCCCATTCTAATCTTTGGTCTGAACAACAATTGAAGCTCTTGACCAGGTCTGCATGCTTTTATGCATTGAGATGTTGCCACATGATCAGCTGATTAAAGATTTGCATTAGCAAGTAGGTGTTCAGGTATAACTAATAAAGAGGCCATTGAGTGTGGAGTTACAGTTACAGAGAAAGCACAGTGCAAGTAGTCAAGTTAGTTGCATAACAATCTAAACTGATAGACCAATTGACACCTTTAGCATATAAAAGGTCTATTGAAGAGACTGATAGATTTTAAGATTAGCTTTATCTGCCACACTTTCATTAAACCATTGAAACACACACTAGAATGTGTCGACGGTGTCAACAACCAACACAGTATGTGGATTGTGCTGTGGGTAGCCCACAAATGTCACCAAGTTCCGATGTCAACATAGCATATTCACAATTTACTATTGGAGAGTGTGGGGAAGCCAAAGCACACGGAGGAAACCCATGCAGTCAAGGGGAGAATGTACAAACTCCTTACAGACAGCAGCAGGCATTGAAGCCAGATAGCTGATGATGTAAAACATTATGTTATCCATTATGCTGCTGTGCCCTGTGGAAGTTGTTTTTAAGGCTGATGCTACAATTGTTTTTCAAGATCTTTCTCCTTTAGCCCAACAGGAGCATGAGAAGATAGAATGACCAGGTTGGGAGAGGTGCTTTTTTTGTATTGGCTGCTTTCCTGACATAACAGGAAGTCAATGGAGTCATAACAGAGTCAATGGAGCGGAGACTCGTTTGTGCAACAAAGGCATCTCATAATCTCATCCAAGATTTACTGATTAGCAGGTGAATTGGTCATTGTAATTTGTCCCATGATAAGGCTAGGGTTAAATAATGGATTACTGGGTCTTGAAGGGCCAGAAGGACATAATCCATGCTGTATATTCAAGAGAAGGTATCTCAAGATGGCAGATTGCATTGCTAAGGAGATGCTTTCTGGGATGTGCTTTCACCTGGTTACTGTCATCATGGAGGAGGTGTAGGAGTCCAAGCACTCACATTGAATTATTCAGGAACAGCTTCTTCCCCTCCAGCATCTGATCTTTGAACAGTCCCTGAACCCATTAAGACTATAATGAGACAACCAGAAGTGAACACAATATTCTAAGTGTGGTCTGAATAGGGTTTTATAGAACTGCAACATGAGCTCATGGCTCCTGAACTCAATTCCTAATGAAAGCCAACACAGCATACACCTTCTTAAACCCCCCCCCCCTATCAACTTGCACTGCAACTTTGAGGTATCTATTCACATGAACTCCAAGGCTCCTCTATTCCTCCACACTGCAAAGAATCCTGCCATTAACCCTTGTTAGATCTGACTGTTTAAATCTTAGATTAGACAATTTAATTGTTATTTTCTTTACAGTTTAACAATTAAATATCTGTTTGTATTTTAAATAGTTCTTATATGCATATAACAGTTTAATATGTCTCTAATGAATATATTGATATAATTCTGGAAGCTTTTTTTGGTACTGGGGTACTTGAATAAGTGTTTTCTCATTGTTTGACAAATTTGAATGGAATTTTCCTTATCTACATAAAATAGAAGAGCTGTTCCAAGATGGGCGCCATCTTCTTTGTTTTCAGTTCTTTCTTTCTCTCTCTTTGCTTAGCATTCCTCAATCAATTTTTAAACAAGAGAAAATCTACATATGTGGAAATCCAAGCAACACACACAAAATGCTGATGGGACTCAGCAGGTCGGGCTGCATCAATGGAAAAGAGTAAACAATCAACATTCTGTGCTGAGACCCTTCATCAGAATGAATCAATTGATCAATTTTTCTTTGTTCTATCAAAGCTTAATAAAATAATCATGAAAAAAACAGGTGTTGTTCCTCTTTCCCGACTTCTGAAAGAATCTTGGATTGAAGCATCAGAATCCAACACACTGTACTCTGCCTTCAAGTTCTACGTTCCAAAGGGTGATACTGCATACTTTTCCAAAGAGACTGACTAGTTGCTTTACAGAGGACCAGCAGATGACCTTTGGACCAGATGATTTATTTTTACACCATAACTGCTATATTGTTCTATGATTTAGAAGAGATGTTGGGTGCACGTTCTAGGTGATATGCACTGAGGTCACATTGCACTAGAGAGTATGTCTGAGCTGGCGGATAAGGTGCCGATCAAACAGTCTATATTGTCCTTGGCGGTATCAATCTTCTTAAGTGTTGTCAGAGTTGCACTTTACCAGGTGCTATAACACCAGGGGTTTCATTTCCTATTTGCTATTTTCACTTACTACTTAACTTGATCTCATCAAACTCCTTCTTGCGCTGCACTAACACATCAGTTAAACCGGCTAATGACTGCACCAAAATAGCACAGACTGGTACTCGAGCAGAATGCATAACCTGGCAAGTGGAAGTAACTCACCACAAATTAAATCAATGCAATTATTGTCCCTCCGCAGCAGAATCTGCAAAACGAAAGACAGCACAAAGAAGAATTATCTCTCAAAAGATTAATTCTTTTCTTCAAGCGACAAGCACAGCAAAATGCAAGAATATAAATATTTTAATCTATACATTTAAGACAGGGCAAGTCATGTTCTCAGTACTATTTATTTACTTCTTTGCACAATTAGTTTTCTTTGCACACAGTCTTTGTTTATGTAGTTATTTTCATAGATTTTATTGTATTTCTTTATATTCATGTAAATATAGACTAACTCACCCCTCCAAGCCCCCAACCACCAATACTTTATTACTTCCTGTCAGTCAGCTTATGTACAAACACTCTTCTGCCAAGTGTCACTTTGTGGATATACAATTGATCTATGTATATAGGCTATCTTACGTATCTTTAATTATTGTTTTATTATTATTATCATTATTGTGTTCTTTATCTTTTTTTTGTGTTGTATTGGATATAGAGTAGCAATTATTTAGTTCTTCTTTACATTTGTTTACAGGGAATGACATTAAACAACATCCATCATTAAGGACTGATTCCCACCACCCAGGACATGCCCTCTTCTTATCGCTACATCCAAGAAAGAGGTACAGAAGCCTAAAAGCACACTCTCAATGATTCAGGAAAGGCTTCTTCTCCTCTGCCACCTAAATTCAGAATGGACATTGAACCCACGACCTAACTAGTTTTTTGCATTACTTGCTTAATTTAACTAATTGCATTACACACACACGCACATGTATATATATAATTTCCAGATTTTTATTATTGTGTATTACGTTGTACTGTTGTCGCAAAATCAAATGTCACAACATCTTCTGGTGATATTAAACCTGGTTCTGATTCTGAATCTTGAAATGCTTGCAAGAAAATGTATCTCAAGTTAATATATTGTGATATATATGTACTTTGATAATACATTACTTTAACTTTGACTTTTGATATTTGAATAAAAGGATTTACAATTCAATATGACATTACTCATGCTGAAATGTTACCCTGCATATGAAGCTGGTTACCTTCTGCTCTTGCATTGTGAATTCCTCACAGCTGTTGGCAAATTACTTTGTGCCTTTTTTCACACAAGTAGTTAATGAATGCAAGTCTTTTGTTTAGATGGTGACAAAGAAGATAGTCGTCTTCAGAAGCACACTCCATGGAGGCCTGTAGTGATTCAGACCCTGTGGTCACACAAAGAGGGATGAAAAAAGGAAATTACATGTACAGTGTTGATAGCTGTTCATCGTCAGCGTGTCTCAGTGCACAGTTTTGTGCAGAAGTTATCCAAAAAGGAATTGCAGTATTCCAGACGAAGAGGAGGGAAAAGTGTCCTCCTTCTCAATCTCTTCCTCTGTGACTTCTCAAAGTCGTATTCTAACTCAGATTAATTTATAGCCATATACAGCAGGATGAAATGAAATCCCTTGCTCACTTGAAGTTCACAAGTTAGTAGTATGCATGGTAGTAGTAGAGAAAACATAGAAACATAGAAAAACCTACAGCGCAGTACAGAAGACATACAATCATTATACAATGGCACGTATAAAATAACAGAAAAGGAGGAAGATTAATGATTTAAAGACTTATTCCCGATGAAGGTACTTGACCTGAAACTTTGTTTCAAGATCAGAATCAGTTTTGATATCATTGGGATTTGTCATGAAATTGTTGTTTTGCAGCAGCAGTACATTGCAACACATCATAATAAAAAACTATTAATTACTATACATATATGTATAAATTAAGTCTGTAGTGCAAAAAGAAAGCAAAAGGAAAGTGAGGTAGTGTTCATGGGTTCATTACCCATTCAGAAATCTGGTAGTGGAAAGGAAGAAGCTGTTCTTAAAATGTTGATGTGTGTTTTAAGGCTTCTGTACATCCTCCCTCATGGCAGCAATGAGAAGAGGGCGTGTCCTGATTGATGGGGGTCCGTATTGATGGAAGCCTCCTTTTTGAGGCATAGTCTGTTGAAGGTGTCCTCGATGCTGAGGAGGCTAGTGCCCATGATGGAGCTGCCTGAGTTGACAACATTCTGCAGCTTCATCCAATCCTGTGAAGTGATCGTCCATACCAGACACTGATGCAGCCAGTTATATCTGTAAAAACCCAAGAGAGTATTTGGTGACATATCAAGTCTCCTAAAACTCCTTGTGAAATATAGCTGCTGTCAATTCTTCTTTGTAACTGCATCAATATGAAGGACGCAGGACAGATATTCAGAGATGTTGACACACAGAAACTTAAAACAACTCACCTTTTCCATTGCCAATCCCTTGATGAGAAGTAGTGTGTGTTCCTTTGACTTCCCCTTCCTGAAGACCACAAGCAATTCCTTGGACTTATTGATGTTGAGTACATGGTTGTTGTTGTGACACCACTCAACCAGTTTCAAAGGTTTCAAAGGTAGATTTAATGTCAGAGAAGTGTGTACAGTATACATCCTGAAATGCTTTTTCTTCGCAACCATCCACGAAAACAGACAATTTCCCCCAAAGAATGAATAAGTTAGATGTTAGAACCCCAAAGTCCCTCCAGCTCCCCCTCCCACGCATAAGCGGCAGCAAGCAATGACCCATTTCCTCCGCCGGCAAAAACAAGGCATCGTCACCCGCCACTGAGCACCCAAGGGTGAGCAAAGACACAGACTTGCAGTATTCCAAAGACTACTTGTTCACCTGGCATTTAACATACCACAGGCTCTCTCTCTCTCTAATAAGGGAGAAACAAGTGTCTCCATTTCACAGCGAGAGGGGAGACATAACAAAGAACTCACTGGTTTACGAAGTCAAAGGACCATTGCATCACTTTTTCCGAGCTCTGTGCCCAAAGGTCTCAGGTCTCTGGGCACACAGCCTTAGATCTTCCATCTCCCACGACATACTGATCTCCTGGTTGGACACTGACCATCCCCTCCCCCCCCCCCCCCCCCAGGCTCCAGAACCACAAAATCTCAATCCTCCGAAGGTGGACGAAGCTCTGAGGCCCTTAGTGTGCCAAATAACAGCCAAGAGTGGGTCCCATTCCCACAAAGAACCATAGTCAGCATGTAAGAAGTGTAGTTGATCCACATAGTGCACTCCTGTCACCTCATCCCCAGCATCCAAAATTCTGTCAACAATAGTTGTGTCATCGGCAAATTTATAAAGGGGGGGTTGAACTGTGCCTAAACACACAGTCATGTGTGTAGAGAGCGC
This sequence comes from Hypanus sabinus, assembly GCF_030144855.1. NCBI lineage: Eukaryota > Metazoa > Chordata > Chondrichthyes > Myliobatiformes > Dasyatidae > Hypanus > Hypanus sabinus. The sequence continues at coordinate 74,274,594 of NC_082722.1, read as the reverse complement.
AGAGCAGTGGGCTAAATACACATCCTTGTGGTGTGCTAGCATTGATTGAGAGTGTTGAGGAGACTTACACTGACTGTGGTCTCCTGGTGAGGAAGTGAAGCATCCAGCTTCAGGGAGATGTACAGATGCCCAGGTTTTCGAACTTGCTGGATAGATCTGAGGGTATGATTATGCTTTCTCCCACCATAGATGCTGCCTGACCTGCTGAAGTTCCCTATCATTTTGTGTTTCTTGCCCTTGATTTCTAGCCTCTGCAGAACCTCTTGTGTTTACGGTGTAAAGATTAGTTATTTCTGTCACATACTTTAGTCAAATCAGTGAGGATTGTGCTGGGCAGCCTGCACCTGTTGCCATGCTTCTGGTACCAACATAATGTGCCCACCACTCACTAGCACAAGCCTGTCTGTCTTTGGAATGTGGGAGGAGGCTGGAGCACGTGGAGGAATTCTCCCATGTGGGCACAAGAAGAATGTACACACCCCTCACAGATAGTAGTGTGTATTGGACAACAACCATGCCACCCCGGTTGCTCTGTAGTCATCTGCGTAGTGTATTTAATATTTCAGCAATATTTGTGTAATATTGCAAAATTATTGTTTGATTAACCCTTACATACTGTTCGGGTCAAATTTGACTTGTTTTGACATTTGACAGCAGTAAAACACCCTAAATGCCATTTTTTAAGCCAAAATTTGATGACTTTTCCTAAAGTGACCCGAAATGTGCAAAAATTAAAATATTTTAAAATTTTATGCTTTTGTACAGGTGCTACAAAGTTTTGTACATTGAGGCTGTTCTGGGTCAAATTTGACTCGTATCTATTGAAATGGATTTTAGATCTCTGAAACATTAATTAAGGATTAATCACCCATTTATTAATATCAGATAGGCTATTTATACATTCTAAATAGATCTGTGGTTCAAAATTTGGTATAGACACGTTATTAGGGGATTCTTGGGCCAGGTCAACATTGACCCAGACCATACTGTGAAGGTATAGAATATAAATAGGTTGCCTGGGTTATGCATTCTTTGTTACTTACATAATTCATTGCAGGTTACACAGTACTGTGTAAAAGTCTTGGGCACATAGTACAGAGCAAAGGTGTCTAAGACTTACTTTTGCACCGTACTGTAGTAATTTTATGTATTGACTGTACTGCTGCCCCCAAGAAAAAACAAATTTCATGACATATGTGAGTGATGCTAAATCTGATCCCAGTTTGGGTCTCTGTTGTGGAGTAAGAGTAGGAAGGGAACGAGTAGAGGGGAATCATGGTTGGGAGAAGGGGAAGGAAGAGGAGGGAGAAGTGGGAAGAACTAGAAAGACATTCTGTAATGATCAAAAACCCTTCGTTTGGAATCAAATGACCTTGCTTGGTGTATCAGTGACGGACGTGTCTGAACACACACCATCCCCCAGCCCTATCACTTCTTCTCTGACACCTGTCCCACACCCCTCCTGCAGCTCACCATCCTTGCCATCCCAGCATCCTTTGCTCCCTCCAGATATACAAATTCCCTCTCTGTTCCACGATGACAAATACAGTACTGTGCAAAAGTCTTAGCCACCTTAGCAATATATATGTGCCTAAGACTTTTGCACAGTTCTGCATGTAAGAAGCACATGAATGGCATAGGTCATTGACAGCATCCTGACTGGCTGCATCACTGCCTAATATGGGAACTGTACTTCCCTCAATCACAAGGCCCTGCAGGGAGTGACACGGACAGCCCAGCGCATCTGTAGGTGTGAACGTCCCACAATTCAGGACACTTACAAAGACAGGTGCATAGAAAGGGCCCTAAGGATCATTGGGGACCCAAGTCACCCCAACCACAGACTGTTCCAGCTGCTACCATCTGAGAAATGGTACCGCATCATAAAAGCCAGGACCAACAGGCTCCAGGACAGCTTCTTCCACCAGGCCATCAGGCTGATTAATTCTCACTGATACAATTGTATTTCTATGCTACATTGACTGTGCTGTTGTACACACCATTTATTATAAATTACAATAAATTACACATTGCACATTTAGACAGAGATGTAACGTAAAGATTTTTACTCCACGTGTACATGAAGGATGTGAGAAATGGAATCAATTCTGTTCAATTCATTATGCCACCATGTCATAAGTGCATATCTCAAAAAAGAAAAAGAAAGTAAAAGCAAAATAGGCAGAACGTGTCCTGGGCTCCCTTGTTCTTCTTTCGATAAGTTTATGGAGTTACAAAGAAGAGCAGTCTGAACCTCAGTTCCCTGAATCTGTCTTGTTAAACCCATGTACCTTCTCTGATCTTTCCTTGAACTCTATCTGTAATTTACCCTCCCACCCCGCAATTTCTCCTTTATTTTTGTTTACTTGCTTATAGTCTGATGAAGCACGTTGGCTTTTTAGTTAAACCTACTATAAAAATGCAAGTAGAATGGGATCTGTCATCAGATCACCCGTGGATTTCTTTTGGAATAAATATCAGACACAACAATTTTATGCTCTGTGCCTGCAATATAAGAATAATCAATTTTAAGATTGTTTTCTTTCATTTCTAGGTGTCCCAAGAGAAATCATGCCAACAAGCTCTGAAGAGCAATAATAAATAAGGATTTCCAACACTATTCCATTAACCTCAAATTCTCTTTTTTCATGCTCAATGCGCCGCTATTCCTTATATCCGGAATATTTGAATTTTTATGTTGTCTGAATATGTGAGAACTAGAATTTCTCCGGTCAGAAGTTTATTTACTTATTTATTGAGATACAGTGTGGAATAGGCCTTTCCTGTTCTTCGAGCCACACCGCCCAGGGTCAACTTCATATCAACTGGTACATTTTGGAATGTGGGAGGAAACCAAAGCACCTGGAGGAAACCTGCGTGGTCACAGGGAGAACGTACAAACTCCTTTTAAACAGTATCTCTAAGGAGTTTCTACTTTCACCCTTCTTGTTTTGTGTTTCTAGTGACATCGTAGCTACATTTCTTTGTAAAATACAGAAGTTAAATAAGGAATGCAAAGCGTAAATGAAGGGGTTCTTGTTCATATGGAGGCAATTCCTTTTCACCATAGATGCTGCTCCACTTGCTGAGTTCCTGCAGCATATTTTTTCTTGTTCTGGATTCCAGCATCCTATATCTCCATGGATGAGGGTACTTTGGAGAAGGAAGGTCAGGGTAAGAGGAGTGAACTTTGCATCAGACTCCATTCACTTCTATCATCTTTTATACTATTCCTGGATCCTCATGTGCTTATTCATCTTGTACTATACAATCAATAAATCCTCCAAATCCGCAACAGTAGGCGGAAACCAGGAGTAGGTGAAATTGTCCATTGATCCTCTCCGACTTTCTCCACAATCATGAGTGCCATTTTCCAACATATCTCACTTGATGAACCTCCTTCTTACCACCGAGTGTACTTACAACGTAGAATTCAGAACACGCTGTTGTGCATGTGTAGTCTAACCAAGAAGCAGTGGAGATTTAACATGCTTTGATCTTGCATAAATAAGCCTAGTTTCAAAGTTTACTTCAATGTTGAAAGTAAAATTATCATCAAGCTATGTATATGTCAACACATACTGAGATTCATTTTCTTGTGGGCATTCACAGAGCAAAGGAATACAACAAAATCAATTAAAAACTACACACAAAGACTGGCAAGCAATCGATGTGCAAAAGAAGACAAGCTGTGCAAATACAAAAAAGAAGTAAATAGATAAATAATACAGAAAACATGAGTTTATAGAGTCCTTGAAAGTGAGTCCATAGGTTATAGAAACAGTTCAGTGTGGAGGTAAGTGAAACTGGTTCAGGAAACTAATGGTTGAAAGGTAATAGCCATCCCTGTACCTGGTGTGGGATATAGTACTTCTGTACCTCCTTCACGAGGGGATCAGAGATAAGAGAGCGTAGCCTGACTGGTGAGGGTCCCCTGTGGTTTATTTATTTATTGAGAGCGTGTGCGGAATAGGCTCTTCCAGCCTTTTGAGCTGTGCCACCCAGTCAACCCCTAATCACAGGGCAATTTACAGTGTAATGACCAATTAACCTAGCCGGCATACCTTTGAACTGTGGGAGGAAACCAGAGCACCTGAAGAAAGCCAAAGCATTTCACAAGGAAGATGTACAGGATCTCTACAGAAATTTAATTTCGACTCCAACACGCTGAACTGTAAGAGCATCACACTAACCGTTATGCTACTGTGCCACTATGACCTAATTTAAGTGTTTTGTGTTTGAATATCCCTGAGCTTTTTGCTCTTGCACCCCATTTAATAACACTAATGAGACAACGTTCTCCGGAACGATATCACAAAAAAGCACAAAACAGATCACACAAGAAAAAATGCATAACGTTTGTTAATCCCCAATCCAGAGTCCGGAGAGGCTGCTGCGTATCAATATCGCGCTACCGTCTTAGCACGTTCCCCGGAAAGGAACTACAAACCCATCAGACAAACCCAAAGTTACAAGACCTACACAAAACCAGATAGTTACATATAGTTATAGTTAACATATAGTTTCGACAGCACAGACAATACCATAATTGATACAAGACTAACTGACAAAGACCACATAATTATAACACATAGTTTCAACAGCGCAACTCAATACTGTAATCTGATAAAGAACAGTCCATGGCACGGTTTAAAAGAAAGTCTCAAAGTCCCGACAGCCCATCATCTCATACAGACGGTCGAAGGAAGAAAAACTCTTCCTGCCATGAACCTCCAGTGCTGCAGCTTGCCGATACAGCACTTTGGCAGCTCTGACCACAGCCAACTCCGAGTCCGTCCAAAAACTTCGAGCCTCCGACCAGCCCTCTGACACCGAGCACCATCTCTGCCGAGCGCTTCGACCTCGGCCCCGGCTGCCAAGCAACAGGCAAAGCCGAGGATTCGGGGCCTTCCTCCCGGAGATTTCTCCGATCGTACAGTAGCAGCGGCAGCGAAACAGGCATTTCAAAAGTTTCACCAGATGTTCCTTTGTGCATCACACATCCATCCCCATCAAATCAGGATTGTACACGACCCCTACTTACAGATAACAGATATTCATTCATGGAGTGGCCGCTGCACGCTGTGTCATGCCGCCATCTTGCATGGTACATTTTTGGACTTTGAAAGGAAACCAGAGCACTCACCGGAATCGAATGCATTCATAGGGAGATCATACAAACTTGCTAAACAAAGTGCACCTAAATTAAACTCTGACCTCCATGCCCTGAGCTGTAATAGCATTGCACTAACCTCTATGAATGGTACCCCAACGATACCATAGTGCCATATTTCCAGCGCCAACATAGCATGCCAACAACTCACTATCTGTAACCTGTACTCCTATGGACTGTGGGAGGAAATGGGAAGACCCAGAGGAAACCCACATGGTCACAGGGAGAATGTACAAGCTCCTTTCAGGCAGCACTTCCTGTCACCCCAATCCGTGAAATCTGGGCTAACCAGTACACTACCATGCCGTCCCTAAATAAACATTACCTTTATTTCCCTTAGCCAAACTTTTTTGTTCTAAAATGAGAAGGGCATTTCTGGTTGAACAAGATAGAAATTTTATCACTCAGTGAAAAGTAAATCTTAGGATTTGAGGAGGAGCCCCATCTGCTCCAAGAAGCTGATTTTAAATCATCAATAACCTTAATAGGTTATATGATCGGCACAATATTGTGGGCTGAAAGGGCCTGTAATGTGCTGTAGATTTTTGGTGTCTGTGTTCTAATCTATTTTTACCCCTTCTCCGATCAGTAGAAATGGTTCTGTCGAGCATAGCAGCTAAGCCAAAAGTGAAGTCCAGGAGCTGGACAGCTGCCAGAGGCTATTTGTGATGCACACCATTGACAGAGGCAGCTTATCACTATTACCCCCTCCTGGCTATTACAGTCTTAAGGGACACTTTGGATTTACCAATGCTGGATCTCTGTGGAGACCCAGTCATTAATTTACTGCATTCAATATCAAAATTGAAAGGTGGCTGAATATTTCCCAAGGTTCAAATGTCTAATAAGACAAATGTCTAAATGTCTTTGAAGATCATGACCTACAGGGCGAAACAAAACTTTTGGTCTAGTGTTCAGTTGTCCTTCCTACATTACTGTAAGGAGCTGAATCATGGACCACCTACAGTAGATACCTGAGAGCCCTGGAAGAATACCACCAAAGAATCTTACAAAATATTTTGAGGATCAGCCAGAACGACAGACATACTAACACCAATGTACTGGAGCATGCATTCAAGAGGTTCTTGTATAGACAAATGAATGGGCAGGGAATGGAAAGATATGAACATTTTGTAGGCAGTCAGGATTAGTTAGTTGGGGATTTGATTACTAATTTAATTTGTTCAGCATAAGATCATGGACCGGAAAACCTCCTTCCTGCAAGGTTCTGTTGTCCTTATGATCTATGTTCTCTTCTTCAAAAAGGTGAGACATTGTCAGAACCAAGAGATATGGTGATATGCTGTGAAATTAGAGTTGGAGGAGGTAAAATATGTCATTATCTTGTTGAATGGTGGAGCACGTCTGAGGAGCTAAAATGGTCCATTATTTTCTGCTCCTTTAAATTAGCCATGGTTGAATGACAGTGTAGACACTCATTCTTCTAAACTGAAGAGAGTCTCACTTTGTTGAAATAGTGCTCCTCTGCCTTATGAGCTTATAGTCCTTGGGGAAATGAGAACACCTACCTTATGGAGATGGCATGTTTAGAAGAATGGGTGGGGGCATATCATTGAGACCTATTGAATACTGAAAGGACTAGATAGAGTGGATGGGTGGCCGGATGGAAATAAGTCTCTACCAAAGGTGTAAGGCACTCCTTCCATCCGGTAGCCTACAGGTTAATATTAGGCAAGGTGTGTCTCCTGCTTAGTCCCCTGATCAGGGTCATATGAAGCCATGGGAAGGTGGTGGATGGTCATATGAACAGCTGGTGCCTATCACAAATCCTGAATACATGACCACTGACGCCAGGTAGACAATCCCTGAAGTGGGTTGATAATGGCTGGGATCACCTGCCTTGTAAAGACACTGCTCAGAAGAAGGCAATGAAAGACTACTTCTGTAGAGAATTTGCCAAGAACAATCATGGTCAAAAGACATGACACATAAAGGTGATGAGCAGATAGAGTGGATGTGGAGGGGTTATTCCGTAAAATGGGCAGTTTGGACCAGAGGACACAACTTCAAAATAGGACATCCACTTGGAACAGTAATGAGGAGTAATTTCTTTAACCAAAGGGTGGTGATTTTGTGGAATTTATTGCCACAGTTGGCTCTGCAGGCCAAGCCATTGGGTGTATTTAAAGTGGAGGTTCATACATTCTTAGTTAGTCAGGGTGTCAAAGGTGACAGGAATAAAATAGGAGAATGGATTTGAGAGGGATAATAAATCAGCTATGATTAAATGATAGAACAGACTTGACAGGCCAAATGGCCTAATTCAACTCCTATGTCTTATGGTCTTATGGTCCTTATGTTCTTACGCCTAATTTCTGTAACCTGTATGCCAGACTTTCTCTTTTGATGCTGTATCAGGCTTCACTCAGCCAAGCACAACTTCATTAAGAGAGGAAATGATAAAATTAGCATAACCAAATTAGTAAAGTGGCAATCGAAACAAAACGTTGCCTTGAGTGGTGAGGCAGACAGCTGAGAATAGCTGTGTAAAACATATGGCTCGCCCATGTGTCAGAATAGTTTAGTCTACATCTTCTGTTCAATGATGACATCAATGACATTCAAACTGGGAACAAGCTGGGGTGCTTAGGGGTCAGAATGTCTAATTGAAGGAGTCATTAAAATGATGATGTTTGGCCAGCCGGGTAAAGGGAAGTCTAGAACAAGGGACAATCAGTGTAAAGTAGGAACTAATAAATGCTCTATATACCTGTTTGACTCCATGAGATTTACCTCAAAATGGTTAGAAGCATAATGGAGCTTTATTCCTTTTCCACTTTGTGGCCTGTGGTCCCCAGAATCAGTGGTGAGGGACTTGGCTGGGAGAGTGTGTATTCAGTACAAGGCATTGTTTCTTCCCCTTTTATACAAAGAAGATAATGTAACACAGTAAAGAAACATCGCTGTGTTGCAATCGTTACCTGACTCAGCAAGTTGAGCCCCACAATCCCACACACACTTTAGGCGGCACAATCCCGAGGAGTCATCGGATTGCGTAAAAGGTGTGAGAGTTTAAACGAAGCGAACGGGGGCAGTCAGCACATTTTGCGTGCCGCAATTCCAGAGGAGACATTGCTTTGCTCAGAATTAGGCGTGTGGTAAAGACCAATAAAAATAAGTTAGGTGGGAGGGTGAGCAGCTAGAGGTCGTGGTCCACGTCAGCAACAATGACATGTGCAGGATGGGTGGAAAGGTCCTGCAAAGTGAGTTCAGGGAGTAAGGTGCTAAATTAAAGAGGAACTTCAGCATTACAGTCTCAGAACTCGTACCTGCACTACGTGCTAGTGCGGCCAGAAAGAGGAAGGTTACTCTCCCTTGTCCATTTTCATAGTTACATCCTCAAAAAAACTCCAAAAGATTAGTCAAGCACGATTTTCCCTTCATAAATCCAAGCTGACTTGGACTGATCCTTCTACTGCTATCCAAATGTGTCATAATTTCCTCTTTTATAATTGACTACAGCATCTTTCCCACCACTGACGTCAGGCTAACCAGTCTATAATTCCTTGTTTTCTCTCTCCTTTCTTGAAAAGTGGGACAACATTAGCCACCCTCCAATCAGCAGGAACTGTTCCTGAATCTATAGAACATTGGAAAATGATTACCAATGGGTTCATGATTTCTAGAGCTACCTCTAAGTACCCTGGGATGCAGACCATCAGGTCCCGGGGACTTATCAGTCTTCAGACTCAACAGTCTATCCAACACCGTTTCTTGCCTAATATAAATTTCCTTCAGTTCATCCTTTACCCTAGTTCCTTTGGCCCCTATTACATCTGGGAGATTGGATCAGTCTTCACTAGGGAAGACACAAACAAAGTACCTGTTCAACTCATCTGCCATTTCCTTGTTCCCCATAATAAATACACCCGTTTCTGTCTTCAATGGCCCAATTTTGGTCTTAACTATTTTTTTGCTATTCACATAACTAAAGAAGCTTTTACTATCCTCCTTTATATTCTGGGCTAGTTTACCTTTGTACCTCATTTTTTCTTGGTGTATTGCCTTTTTTGTTATCTTCTGTTGCTCTTTAAAAGCTTCCCAGTCCTCCAGTTTCCCACTCATCTTTGCTATGTTATACTTCCCTTTTATTTTTATACTGCCCTTTACTTCCCTCGTCAGCCATGCCCCCCCCCCCCCTTACTCCCCTTAGGATCTTTCTTCCTCTTTGGAATGAACCAATCCTGCACCTTCGGCATTATTCCCAGAAATACCTGCCATTGTTGTTCCACTGTCATCCCTGCTAGGGTATTGTTCCATTGAACTTTGGCCAGCTCCTCCCTCATAGGTCCATAGTTCCCTTTGTTCAGCTGTAATACTGACACATCCAATTTTCCTTTCTCCTTCTCAAATTGTAGGTCAAAACATTGTTGCGGTGTGCTACACGCAGCGCTGAAATAACGACATGGAGTCGGTAAACTGCAGTTAAAAAAAGATTTTATTCAAACTTCGCGGCCTTGCTTTAAAGCCTCCCTGATCCCGCTTGCCCCGGGCATGGATGCTGTAGGGGGCACGTATTCACAGTCCTGTCCCACACGCGGATGCTGTAGGGAGCACATATTCACAGTCCTGTGCGGGCCTTTCCCTTTGTTGGTGAAGCCGACCTGGCGCCCTTTTGGGACTGGCCTTTATGCCGGCGCGCTGGCTATTTGTGAGCCGGTTCGATTGCGCTAGGAAGTGGGTCGCCACAATATCATATTATGGTCACTACCTCATAATGGTTCCTTTACCTTGAGGTCCCTGATCAAATCCGATTCATTGCACAACACTAAATCTAGAATTGCCTTCTCCCTCGTAGGCTCCAGTACAAGCTGTTCTAAGAATCCATCTCTGAGGCACTCCACAAACTCCCTTTCTTGGGGTCCAGTACCATTCTGATTCTCACAGTCTACCTGCGTGTTGAAATCCCCCATGACAACTGTATCATTACCTTTGCGACATGCCAATTTTAACTCTTCATTCAACTTACACCCTACATCCAGATTGCTGTTTGGGGGCCTGTAGATAACTCCCATTAGGGTCTTTCTACCCTTAGAATTTCTCAGTTTTATCCATACTGACTCTACATCCCCTGATTCTATGTCCCCCCTTGCAAGGGACTGAATTTCATTCCTCACCAACAGAGCCACCCCACCCCCTGTGCCATGTCTCTGTTATTCCCACAACTTCGTACTTGCCAATTTCCAACAGAGCCTCAAGCGCATTTACTTTATTCCTTATACTTTGTGCATTCATATATAATACTTTTAATTCGTTACTCCCCTCTCCTTTCATATCAATTCCTATTTCACTTGGCCATACTGTATGATCTCTTCTTGAGCTTTTTACTCCATTGATTCTGTTGTCCTTTTTAAATTTTCTTATTTTCACTTTCCCTTTAACTCCATTCTTATTTTTTCAGTTCATCCCCTCCCCCCACTACTTAGTTTAAACACATACATGTTGCAGTGCCAGAATACTGGTCCCCCGCCTATTAAGGTGCAACCAGTCCCTTTTGTACAATTCATCCCTACCCCAAAACAGATCCCAATGGTCCAAGAATGTAAATCCTTGCTTCCCACACCAGTTCCTCAGCCACACATTCAGATCCATTATCTCCCTGTTCCTGCCCTCTCCAGCATGAGGAACTGGAAGCAAACCAGAGATAACCACCCTGGAAGTCCTGCTTTTCAGCCTTCTTCCTAGTTCTCTGAAGTCCCACTGCAGAATGTCCTTCTTCCCAATGTCATTTGTGCCAACATGCACTACCACTTCCGGCTGTTCACCTTCACACTGGAGGATTCCCTACAATCGGTCTGTGATGTCCTGGATCCTAGCACCAGGGAGGCAACACACCATCCTTAAATCTCACCTGTTTCCACAGAAACCCCTTTCCGTACCTCTTACTATGGAGTCCCCTACTACCACGGCTCTTCCTGATGTCTGACTCCTCGGCTCTGCTTCTGCACCAATTTTCAGCTCGCAGACCTGTCCGCCTCTCAAACTGGCAGTATTAGCTTCCAAGAGGTTTACAAGAGGTACATCCCCTGGGGTCTCCTGTACTTCACGCATCCTTTCCTTCCTCATCATCACCCCCTTTCTCTCTTCCAGTATCCTTGGTGTAACAACCTCACTGTAGGTCCTGTCCAGAAAACTCTCACTTTCATGGATAAACCTGAGGTAATCCAGTTCTTTCTTCAGTGCTGCAACATGCTCCTTCAGAAGCTGAACCTGGACACACTTTGCACAGCTGTAGCAGCCGGGGGCACCATCAGTGTCCCTGACCTCCCACATCATGCACGTAGCACACTGAATCAGCTTAGCGGTCATGTCTTCACCCTCTCCAATTGTCCCTCGTGTGGTCTCCTCCCTCAGCCTCCTCACCAAAGACTCTCAAGCCAAAGACTAGCACTTTTCACATCAGGCACTTCCCTCAACTAGGCTGCTCCTCTAGAGCTCTCCCTCTTTTTATTTGCTTGAGCTTTGCAAGCTGCAAGGTCACCTGACCTTGATTGCCCAATCAGCTGTTTTCTGCTGAGTCTGAGCTATTCAAATCTTGATTGCCAATCAACTGCTAACCAGACCGCCAAAATGGATAGTGGAGTGGTTCAGGAATTAAAAGGTTGAACATGGTGAGACTAATGTTCTGACCTGCATATATTTCAATGCCAGGAATATTATAGGAAAGGCTGATGAGCTTAGGACATGGATCAGGATGTGAAATTATGACATTGTACGCAATAGTAAGACTTGGTTACCAAAGGGGCTGAACTGTCAGCCCACAGTCCCAGGGTTCTGTTTTTTCAAATGTCTTAGAGCGAGAGGAATTAAAGGGAGAGGGGAGGCATTACTAGTTATGGTAAAAGTCACGGTAGTACTCAGTCAGGACAGACTGGGGAACTCATCTAGTGAGGCTTTATGGGTAGAACTGAGGTATAAGAAAGATATGACGGCATTAATGGGAATATATTAAAGATTATTCAACAGTCTGTAGAACTAGAGGAGCAAATTTGTAAACAGATTGCAGACAGTTGTGAGAAAAATAAGGTTGTGAGAATAGGTGATTTTATCTTTCCACTTATTGACTGAGACTCACGCACTGTAAAAGGGCTGGATGTGAAAGAGTTTGTCAAACGTACTCTGGAAAATTTCCTTAATCAGTACATAGAATTCCTAACACGAGAATACTTTATCTGCTATTAGGGAATGAGACAGGGTAGGTGACAAAAGTATTTGTGGGGGGACACTTTTCATCTAGTGATCATAATGCCATTAGTTTCAAGCTGGTGCAATCACAAAAACAGAGAAGATCTGAAGAGGCTGGAATTTCAAGCAACACACACAAAATGCAGGAGGAATTCAGTAGGCCAGGCAGCATCTATGGAAAAGAGCAAACAGTTGACGTTTCAGGCCCAGACACTTCATTAGAACGGGGTGGATCGGGTCCTTGAGTTGAGATTCTAAATTGGAGAAAGGCCAATTTTGATGGATCTGCTAAGTGTGGATTGGGCAAGTTGTTCTCTGACAAAGGCGTACTTGATATGTGGGAGGGCTTCAGAAATGAATTTTGAGAGTACAGACATGTGATGAGGATGTTAGGAGAATTCAGGGAGACTTGGATAGGCTGGGTGAGTGGGCAGATACTTGGCAGATGACGTTTAATGTGAATAAGTGTGAGGTTATCCACTTTGGGAGTAAGAACAGGAAGGCAGATTATTATCTGAATCTTCCTCTGGAAGATCAGTGCTTGACAAGGTGTTCCCCCAGATCCTGTGAGAGGCTAGTACGGAAATTATGGGAGCCTTAGCAGGATATTTAAAATATCCTTAGCCATAGGTGAGGCTCCAAATGATTGGAGGGTAGTTAATGTTGTTCCATTGTTCCAAAATGCTCAAAGAATAAGTCAGGATATTATAGTCCAGTGAGCCTAACATCAGTAATCAGAAAATATTCTAAGTATTTGGATAGATAAGGGATAGTGAACACGTCTTTGTACGTGGTAAGTCATGTCTATCCATTCTTTTAGAGTTTTTTTGAGGAAGTTATTGTGAAAGTTGATGAAGACAAGGCAGCGGATGTTGTTTGTTTGGACTGCAGCAACACCTTTGACAAGATCCCACATTCAAGACGAGGAAGCAAAAGATGGATTAGACATTGGCTTCATGGAAGAAACCAAAGAGTGGTAGTAGATGTTTGCCTCTCTGACTGGAGGTCTGTAAATTGTGGTGTGCCGCAGGGATCGGTGCCGGGTCAGTTGCTGTTCTACATGAAAGAACTGCAAGATAATATGGTAAACTGGATCAGCAAATTTGTGGATAACATCAATATTGGTGATGTAGTGGCTAACTCGTAGGGGCATATTTTTAAGGTGCTTGGAAGTAGGTGCAGAGGGAATGTCAGGGATAAGTTTTTCACACAGAGCGATGGGTGCATGGAATGCACTGCTGGCGATGGTGGTGGATGCTCTTAGATTGGTACATGCGGCTCAGAAAAATAGAGGGCTATGCGGTAGGGTAATTCTAGGCAGTTTCTCGACTAAGTTACATGGTCGGCACAACATTGTGGGTCAAAGGGCCTGTAATGTGCTGTAGATTTCTATATTCTATGTTCTAATGGACAAAGTGGAAGACTATCAAAGCTTACAGCAGGATCTGAACTAGTTGGAAATATGAGCTGAAAAATAGCTGAAGGAATTTAATACAGATAAGTGTGAGATATTGCACTTTGGGATGACTACCCAGTGTAAGTCTTACATGGTGAGCGGTAGGGCACTGAGGAGTGCGGTAGAACAGAGGGATCTTGAAATACAGATCCAAAATTCCTTGAAAATGCAATCACAGATAGATGGGGTCATAAAGAAAGGTTTTGGCACCTTGCGCTTCGTAAATCAATATGTTGAGTATAGGTGCTGGGGTGTTATGTTGAAATTGTATAGGACATTAAAGACACCTAATTTGGAGTACTATGTGCAGTTTGGGTCACCTAGTTGCAGGAAAGATGTAAATAAGGTTGAAAGAGTGCAGAGAAAAATTATGAGAATGTTGCTGGGACTTGAGGACATGAGTTATGAGGAAAGGTTGAATAGGTAAGGACTATACTCCCTAGAATGTGAAAGATTGAAAGGAGATTTGATAAAGGTATAAAAAATTATGAGGGATATAGATAGGGTAAATGCAAGTCGTTTTCCAGCGAGGTTGGATGAGAATAACTGGAGGTCATAGGTTAAGAGTGAAAGGTGAAGTGTTTAAGGGAATGAAGGAAAACACAGAGGGTGGTGAAAGTGGGCATTGAGCTGCCAGCGCAATTGATGGACGTGGAGTCGATTTCAACACTTAAGAGAAATTTGGATTGGTGAGTGGATGGGAGGGGTCTGGTCCAGGTGCAGGTTGAAGAGACTAGGCAGATTAATGGTTTGGCATGATCTAGATATGCTGAAGAACCTGATGATTCTGTGCTATAATGTTCCATGACTATACTGTATGCTCTGTGACCTACCCCCAGACACCACCCTGGACTTGTTAAATGTTCTAACATGATAAGGCAGGTTGTACTGGTAAACTGTACAGAACTATTGAGTACATTTACATGAAGTTCTACCATAAGAAAGTAGCATCCATCATCAAAGACCTCCACCTTCAGAGGGTTCCTAACCTTTTTTTATGCCATGAAGCCTTACAATTAACTGAGGGGTTTTCAGACCCCAGCTTGGGAACCTCTGCCCACCATACAAACCATGCTCTCTTCCCGCTACCAATATTGGACAGGAGATACAAAAGCATTTTTGGTCTCACACTACCAGGTTCAGGAATATTTATTACCTTACCTTCCCTCACCTTATTACCTCACCTTTATTACCTTACCTTACCTTATTACCTTACCTCAGTGAGGATAACTTCATTCACCACAACTCTGAACTGATTCTGCGATCTACAGATTCACTTTCAAGGACTCCTTACAACTCATGCTCTAAATATTCTTTATTATTTGCAATTTGTCTTCTTATGCACATTAGTTATTTGTCAGTCTTTGACAGTTTGTGCATAGTTTTTTCATAAAATTCTATTGCAGATCTTTTCTTTCCCTGTAAGTGGCTGCAAGAACATAAATCTCAAGGTGGTATGTGGTCATATACTATATATATACTTTGATAATAAATTAACTTTGAACTTTGAGCTTTGAACTCCCTCTAATTCAGTCCCATTAAAAAAAAGTTTTTATTTTTGCAAGTCCATTCATTTTGTCTTCTAGCCTGTGCAGAAATGCAGGTGCATTCCACTGCATACAAGAATGCTCAGCTCCAAAATCTCCTTTCTTTAGTACCAGTTGCTGCTACAGTTCCCAATCAAAATAAAGAAGCAAGTTTGAGTGAGAATTGTGTCAGGTAATTGAGTTCCAGGAGCCGATTGAAGGGCCCTGGCACTTGAGCAGATGATTGCTGGCATTATCCTAAATGTTCTGAATACAGATCTGTGGCTCAGGTTCAAGAACACCAGCTGCCTCTCGCTATTCAGACAAAAAAAAAATAATTCCTCTTCATGGGGACTAAACCTGGAACAGGTTGGAAACTGGCTGCTTTGGAAATGAGAGAATACCAGCTGGGATTTATCCTAGTTTATTAGGAGATCCAGTCTGTTAAAGGATATGACTTACTGAGGGCAACTTCCTATTGATTGAACACAGCACTATCCTACTGCCAAATAAAGACAATGTTCCCCTCTAGAATTGTTATAGTTGTGTAGTCATTTCTATTAAAACTGCACCAATTAAGATGGGCCAAGGACTAGTGATTTGTAATGGGATCATGTTTGTGCCATCTGGAACCAGAGAAGCTGTTTTCCTTGACCTTCACAGATGGTACAAGTGTGTGAACATCTTTTGGATGTATTGCCAGCTTTAATGGCAAGAGTACGCCTTGGCCATGTTGGATATCTTCTTTCTAAACGTTTACCTTTATCTAAGAATAGGTCTGAAGAAACCAATCTGCCCCCGTAATTCGTCTTCTGAAGTAAAGGGAATCAATGTTTTGTAAATCAAAAAAAAAGCAAATACTAAATTTAAAAAAAGCTTTTACTCCTTCCCCTCCCTCCACCTTCTTACTTGAGCATATTCTGACTTCCTTTCCCATCCCGATGAAGGGCCTCAGCCTGAAAGTCAACTATTTGTTCCTCTTCATAGATTATTTACATATTGTTTATTGAGATAAAGCATGGAGTAGGCCCTTCCGGCCCTTTGAACTGAGCTGCCTAGCAACCCCAGATTTAACCCTAGCCTAATCATAGGACAATTTACAATGACTAATTAACCCACTAATTGGTACATCTTCAGACTGTGGGATGAAACCAGAGCACCCAGAGGTAACCAAGAGAATGTACAAACTCTTTACAGGCTGCAGTAGCAATTGAACCCGGGTCGCTGATACTTTAAAGCATTGTACTACTGTGTCATTCCGCTGCCTGACCTGCTGAGTTCCTCCAACATGACAACGTGTGTTGCTCTAGATTTCCAGTATCTGCAGAATCTCCCGTGTTTATGCAAACAGAAAATGCTGGATATGCTCAACTTGTGGTGCCATGTCTAAACTAAACGTTTAATTACTATCACATGCACTGAGATACAGTGAGTTTTGTATGTCACCCCTTCTGATCTTTACATCATATCAGTGCATTAAGGTAACACAAAGGAAAACAATTACAGAATGCAGAATGAAGTTTTGCAGTTACAGAGAAAGTGCAGTGCAGACAAACAATAGAATACAAGGACAAATTGAACAGAATACACAAAGTGCTGGAGGAACTCAGCAAATCAGGCTGCATCTATAGAGGGGAATAAACAGTCGATATTTCAGGCCAAGACACGTCATCAGTACTGGAAAAGAAGGGGACAGAATACGAAGCTGGGAGGTGGGGGTAGAGAAGGAGTACAAGCCAGAGGTGATAGCTGAGGAGATTTCCCGAGTTCTTCCAGTATTTTGTGTGTGTTGCTGAAGATTTCCAGCATCTGCAAAATCTCTTATGTTTAAGACTATAATGTGGTAGATTGTAAGGTCAAGAGTCTGTCTTATGGGAGTAGAGGACTGATCAATAGTCTTATAACAGCAGACTATTGAGTAGCTTGCTAGTACAATAAGATGAACTCTGTAGCAAGAGAAAAAGAGGTTGAAGGTTCCTCATTAGAACCGGGAAAGGAGAATTTCATTAAACTGCAGAGTGGGTGGAAGACAGGGGTAACTCTGATATGATAAGACCAGTTTGACCTATCAGGCATGTTTTCCTACTCCACATTTTACAACTCCTACATTCTTGTGTCTACGTTCTCTCTAACTGCTCCCTCCCATTTGCTCATTAACCAAATAACCACATTTACAGTTTATCCCCATTGTCATCCTGGTTTTACCTAGGGTCAGCAACTTTAAATTCCTCAGTGTTATCATTTCAGAGGACCTGAACTAGCACAGTATGTAAATGTAATGAGAAGGGATGCACAGCAGCACCTCTACTTCCTTGCAAGTATGCAAAGACTTGGCATGACATCTAAAACTTCCACTACCTTCTATAGATGTCTTGTGGAGAGTACATTGACAGCCTGTTATGGAAATACCCTTCCAAATCCCTTTAATGGAAAATCTACAAAAAGTAGCAGATATGGCCCAATCCATCATGGGTAACGTGCTCCCTACAACAGAGCACATTTACATAGAACACTGTCACAAGAAAGCAGCGTCCATCATCAGTTAGGCCTACGCAGCAATATTTATGTAAAGCTCTAGAAAGCCACAATACTAAACCACTAGAATAGTCTGAAAGTTCCTAGCAATTTAAAATTGAGTGATTTAACTACACCCATACCTCAAGTTTTACCAGCTTGAGCTGAAAGATATGATCATAATAATAAATAAATAAATAAGCAATAAATATTGAGAACATGAGATGAAGAGTCCTTGAAAATGAGTCCATAGGTTGGGGGAACAGTTCAGTGCTGGGGCCAGTGAAGTGGAGTGATGTTATCCCCTTTGTTTCAAGAGCCTGATGGTTGAGGGGTATTAACTATTCTTGAACTTTGGTTAATAATAAGGCTTCATGACATAAGAAAAAGGTTGGAACCCTCTGAAGGTGGAGGTCTTTGATGATGGATGCTGCTTTTTTTTTATGACAGTGCTTCATGTAGATGTACTCAATAGTTCTGTCCAGTTTACCAGTAAAACCTGCCTTATCATGTACAGAAGATAGACAAGTCCAGGGTGCTGTCTAGTGGTTGGTCACAGAGCATAGAGTCATGGAACACTACAGCACAGAATAAGGCTCTTTGGCCCATCAAGAGTGTGTTAAACCTTTAATCTGCCAAGTCCCATTGATCTGCACCTAGACCATTGCCCTACATACCCCTCTCATCCATGTACCAATCCAAATTTCTCTTAATTTGACAAGGTTTTGACAAGGGTCCACACGGTAGGCTTATTCAGAAAGTCAGAAGGCATGGGATCAAGGGAAGTTTGGCCAGGTGGATTCAGAATTGGCTTTCCTGCAGAAGGCAGAGGGTTGTGGTGGAGGGAGTACATTCAGATTGGAGGGTTGTGACTAGTGGTGTCCCACAAGGATCTGTTCTAAGACCTCTATTTTTTGTGATTTTTATTAACGACCTGGATGTGGAGGTAGAGGGGTGGGTTGACAAGTTTGCAGAATACACAAAGGTTGGTGGTGTTGTAGATAGTGTAGAGGATTGTCAAAGATTGCAGAGAGACATTGAAAGGATGCAGAAGTGGGCTGAGCAGTGTCAGATGGAGTTCAACCCAGAGAAGTGTGAGGTGGTACACTTTGGAAGGACAAATTCCAAGGCAGAGTATAAAGTAAATGGCAGGATACTTGGTAGTGTGGAGGAGCAGAGGGATCTGGGGGTACATGTCCACAGATCCCTGAAAGTTGCCTCACAGGTAGATAGGGTAGTTAAGAAAGCTTATGGGGTGTTAGCTTTCATAAGTCAAGGGATAGAGTTTAAGAGGTGCGATGTGATGATGCAGCTCTATAAAACTCTAGTTAGGCCACACTTGGAGTATTGTGTCCAGTTCTGGTTGCCTCACTATAGGAAGGATGTGGAAGCATTGGAAAGGGTACAGAGGAGATTTACCAGCACGTTGCCTGGTTTAGAGGGTATGGATTACAATCAGAGAATAAGGGAGCTAGAGTTTTACTCTTTGGAGAAAAGGAGGATGAGAGGAGACGTGATAGAGTTGTACAAGATATTAAGAGGAATAGACAGAGTGGACAGCCAGTGCCTCTTCCCCAGGGCACCACTGCTCAGTACAAGAGGACATGGCTTTAAGGTAAGGGGAGGGAAGTTCAAGGGGGATATTAGAGGAAGGTTTTTCACTCAGAGAGTGGTTGGTGCGTGGAATGCACTGCCTGAGTCAGTGGTGGAGACAGATACACTAGTGAAGTTTAAGAGACTACTAGACAAGTATATGGAGGAATATAAGGTGGAGGGTTATATGGGAGGCAGGGTTTGAGGGTCAGCACAACATTATGGGCCAAAGGGCCTGTAATATTCTATGTTCTATGTTCTAAATGTTGAAATCAACCCCATATGCACCAATTGAAAAGGCAGCTTGTTCTACACTCCCACCACGCTATGAGTAAAGAAGTTTTCCTTCATGCTCCCCTGAAACATTTCACCAGTCACTCTTAACTTATCACCTCTAGTTGTAGTCTCACCTAACCAGGTGGAAAAAAACGGTTTGCATTTATCCTATCTACATCCCTCAAAACTTTGTATATCAAATCTCCTCTCAATTTTTTATGTTCTAGGGAATATAGACCTAACCTAGTGAACCTTTCTTCATAACTCATGTCCTCAATTCCCAGCAACATCCTCATAAATTTTCTCGACACGCTTTCAATCTTATTTACATCTATTCAGTGGTTAGATGACTGAAACTGCACACAATACTCTAAGTTAGGCCTCTTCAACATCCTATGCAATTTCAACATAACATCCCAACTCCAGTACTCAGTCCATTGATTTAGAACGTAGAATAGTACAACGCAGGAAGGAGCCCTTTGGCTCACAATGTTGTGCCAAACTAATTAGGTGCCTCACTAAACTAATTCCTTCTGCCTGCACAGTAGCCACATCTCCCCATTGTCTGCACACTCATAAGCCTATCTAAGAGCCTCTTCAACACTTCTATCATTTTTTCCTCCGCTCCCATTCTTCACACCTCTAGATTTCAGGCATCTGCAGTTTCCTTTAATGCTCTTAGCATGGCTTCCATTTGCTTCAAAAGCCAAATAATAGACCCAGGACAGATTTCTTTATACGTAATATTGGATAAAGGTGGATTTTGAAAAGAAGATATTGAAAATGGGCAAGTTGTCTGCCTGCCTATAAAGTTGGTAACACATCCAAAATGTGTTCTCTCCCTGACCTGCTGACTATTTACAACAGTTACTGTTTTTATTTGAGATTTCCAATAACTGCAGGTTTTTGATAGTCTAACGATTCAGCTATAGTAGATGGGTTGAAACAGATCGTACAACTTAGAAACCAACAAGTCCATGCTCTCAAAATGAGATCCCTAGAAGAGTATTTCATTTGATGGGCCAATTCCGTGTGTAAGATTCTATCTATCTGCTGATATGCCTACATTCTGAATAGTTGTAGAATGATACTGTAAGAATAAAATGTGCCATCTCCAAATCCCAATACTTGTAGCACATTAGACTCAAAATGCTGACTGTTTATTCCTCTACATCAGAGGTCCCAACATTTTTTAAGCCATGGACCAAAACCATTAATCAAGTGGTCTGTGGGCCCCAGGTTGGGAACCCCTGCATCTGCTATGTTCCTCCAGCATTTTGTGTGCGTGTTGCTCTGGTTTGCAGCATCTGCAGAATCTGTCATGTTTATGCTGTTGTAATGCTTTTAGGCTCTTTGTTAGTCATATACTTGGAAATTTGCCTTCAAATGTAAACATCCCAATTTTTGCCTGAAGATATGTCCCAACTCCAAGTGAAGTGAAGCTAACATTTAAAAATAATTTCCTATCTATTGCTTCCAAATGATTGATGTTTATTTCATTTAGCTGTGTTTACTTACATAGCAAGATAGCCACACCACCCCAGCAAATGCATAACCCTGATTAACTCGAGACTAATCATGGGACAATTTACAATGACCAATTAATCTATCTGGTAAGCCTTTGAACAGTGGGAGGAAACAACAGCACCTGGAGAAAACCCACGTATTCCATGGAGAGAATGTACAGATGGCACAGGAATTGATCTCTGAAGTCCAGAACGTCCTGAGCTGTAGTAGTGTTGTGCTATCCACTGCACTAATATGGCACCTGTAGAGGTATAGAGCATGGCAACAGGTCCTATGGCTCAGCTCATCCATACCAGCCAAACTGTCTCCTTGAGATGTCTAATTACCATATATTATAAGACATAGAGACAGAATTTGGTTATTCGGCCTAATCAGCCTTCACTTTAAATATATCCAAATACTTGGCCTCCACAACTATCTAAGGCAATGAATTCCACAGATTCACCACCCTCTGGCTGCATATATTCCTCGTTCCCTCCATTCTAAAAGGACGTCCTTCTATTCTGCGCCTGCATTCTCTAGTTCTAGATTCACCCTCTATAGGAAATATCCTTTCAACATCCAGCCTATCTAGTACTTTTAATATTTGGTAGCCTTCAGTGAGATCCCCTCTCCTCATTCTTCTAAACACCACTGAATATTGACCCAGGGAGGGGGAATTTCTAGAGTGCCTACAAGATGGCTTTTTAGAACAGCTCATGGTTGAGCCCATTAGGAAGATTAGAGAGCTTAAGATAAAAGAACCCTTAGGGGAAAGTGATCATAATTCAATCAAATTCACCCTGAAATTTCAGAAGGAGAAGCTAAAGACAGATGTATCAGTGTTACAGTGGAATAAAGGAAATTACAGAAGTATGAGAGAGAAGTTGGCCAGAACTGATTGGAAAAGAAGACTGGCATGCATGATGGCAAAGCTGCAATGGCTGGAATTTCTGGAAGTAATTCGGAAGGTATAGGAAATATACATCCCAAAGCGGAAGATGGATTTAAAGGCAAAATGACACAACCATGGCTAACAAGAGAAGTCAAAGCCAACATAAAGACCAATGAGAGGGCATATAATAGTTAAAAAAATAGTAGGAAGTTAGAGGATTGGGAAGCTTTTACTGTAAAAACTAACAGACATTAAGCATAAAAGTCATTAACAAGGTAAAGATGGAATACAAAAGCATGCTAGCCAATAATATTAAAGAGAATATCAAAAGTTTCTTCAGATTTATTAAGTATAAAAGAGAAGAAAGAGTGGATATTGGACCACTGGAAAATAATGCTGAAGAGGTAGTAATGAGGAACAAGGAAATGGCAGGTGAATTGAATAAGTATTTTGCATCATTATATTATAGTTTCCTCAAAAATGAATGCTAATGTTGCATTTGGACCATAACTGTTGTATCCTTTCTGTGTCTGAATGTCTTTTTACTGGTTATATCTACACGCCTCTGCCACTATCTCAGGCAGTTCATTTCTGATAACCATCACCCTCTTTCGAAGTTACTCCTCCAATGCCTTTTAAATTCCCTCTCATCTTAAACCTATGCTACCTTGTCTTAGATTTCATCTTCCTGGGAAAATGACTGTGATCTTTTGCCTTATCTCTGCCCTTTATAAATCATTGTGTGTTCACCTCCTGCACTCCAGGCTGTCACTGACCATGCTATCAACACTGATGCAAGCCAATGTGTCAAATGGTCACTTACACTTACTGCTCCAGGAAGATCAAGTGTGTAGATACATGGGCAAGGAATGGTGAGTTACATTACAAGGAGAATGGAACAGCAACTAAACCCTAGAATAAACACACCACAGGATAAAGCCAAGATTTGCTCCTAGGGTTTTAACTTTTATACAGAAAGAGTTTGGTGCTTACAATTCCCTGTTGGGGTGGTGATAGATACAGCTACATGAAGGACATAAAAGGGATTTTTAAATAGGTACCTGATTAGATGGCCTCACGTTTGGACACAGTGGCTTTGACATGGCCAACCGAAGATGTCATTGTCTTCTTAAAAAATATTTGTTACTATCGCAAGGCACTACTGGATATTAAGGACTTAAAGTAATGCAGGTCTGCCCTATCAGCAAGTTGCTCACTGGCGGAGAAACTGGAGGAGTTGAACTTGGATCTGGAATTGTGTTGTGACCTGCGCTAGAGATGCACTGGTATGTGAAGGTGGTGTACAATCTAACAGCAAGCAATTGTCTGAGTCACTTTTCTTGTGATCGCAAGACCCTGTTGGACGTTGGTAATGTAGAGTGCAGCAAGTTCGATTTACAGTGCCATTGATGAATGGTGGGGGAGCTGCGTAGGCTCAGGCATAAAAAGGACTATGCCTCAAATAGCAGTGTTGACTGTTTGTACTGCAGATGTCCAGGAGAGAGGCATTGGCATTGATGTGCTTCACCTGTGGCAGTGTAGCATAGTATCCATGCTGAAGTTGCCACTTGCCCTCCAGTGTTCACTTGACCGCAGAGTAACGGTGCTTCAATTGGCTATGTCCATGTACGATTAAATGATAATCAAAATGTGAACTTGGATAAAAGAACAATGTAAGGTTATGGGTTATGGTAGGAGGGAAGGGTTAGATCGATTTAACTGTGGGTTAGAAGGATGGCACAACATCACGGGCCAAAGGATCCATACTGTACTGTACCATTCCATATCCTATGGAGGATCATGTGGCACATCGGGTAGCAACCTTGCTGTTTCTTTAGCATTTATCTGTTTTTTATGAGGTCGAGTTGCTAGCTTGGATGCTCAACCCATCACAGATGGAAAGTGTGCAAGGACACGGCAGGATTTGAACTCGTGACCGCTCACCTTGTAGTCCGGTGTGGATGCCACTACTACACCAGCCAATTTTGTTCAATTTTTGTATTAATTGCTGCGATTTTTATTTAGTAATCTGCAAAACGACAGTTGTTAGCTCCTGGAGTATGTTTCCACCTCAGATCTTCATTGTTAAAGTGAAGCATTTCAAGTGTAGGGTATAGCTTGTTTAATCTGTGGCAGAGCTTTTTTTTGCCTCTGTCAGTCATCTCCCGTCCTTCCTAGAGTGAGAATCTCACATTGATATCTCCGCCACAGGATTAGAGGCTTAGTTTTACACTTCCTGCAAACTAAATGCAAACTAAGTCTCTGAAACTGTGACAGAGCCGTCAATGTTAGATTCTAGCAGAGATCAGAGCTCTAAGCCTGAATTTGCAGAGCTACAATTAGATACTACTGCTTGTTGCCTGCAAGGGGTTTAGTATGTGGGAGCCATAGCCATATCGGGGTTCTGACATTATTCATTTTATGTTATTATTTAGAGATACAACATGGAACGGGCCCTTCTGGCCCTTCAAGCTTCAATGCCCAGCAACCCCGACAACCCCAATTTAATCCTAACCCAATTGCAGGACACTTTACAATGACCAGTGAACCTACCCATTACGTCTTTGGATTGTAGGAAGAAACTGGAGGACCCGGAAAAAATCCCGCGCATTCCACAGGTTGGACGCTGGGATTGAACTCTGAACTCTGATAGCCCAAACTATAATAGCATCACACTAACCACTGCACTACCGTAGCATCCCAATGTTATCACGTCAAAAAAGGACCCCTTTTAATGTTCCCTAGCATTGGTGGGATTTGTAATTTATTTATTTTTGAACAATGCCCTCCCACCCTCAGCACTACATATTGATCTGTTGTCTGTGCATCTGCGATTGTCTACTTATGCACATTCTTCTCTCTCTCTCTCACTCTCGCTGCAATGTTAATACACCTGTTAAAGCCATCTCCTGCGTCCATGCTTTTATTTAATATGTATGTAGTTGTGCACAGTCATAACAAATTAGTTACAAGTTCGAACCTGAGTGTCAGAGAATGCCACAAACTTCACCAACAGTAACGGGATGGAACAGTGAGAGTTAAACAGCGTGAGAAGGCCGTCACAGATGCCAACAAACATGTGAGCAACAGTGAAAGACACGCTCAATTTAAAGTGAAAGTAACATGCCAATGACTTCAGTTGGGGAAACTGACAACTTTGATAGTACTAATGAAGGTTGGGAGCTGTATATCGAGAGGGTTGAATGGTATTCTAATTCAAACAATATGGAGGAACAAAAGAAAGCCCCTGGAGTTTTTAGCTTAATGTGTGCAAGAATGTACAGTCTCTAATGCAACCTAGTAGCCTCTGAAAAGCCAGCAAGCAAGATGCTCAACAAAATTGTAACAATTTTACAAAGTCCCTTGAGCCTTAAACCACTGGCAATGGCCGAGAGATTTAGATTTTACAAAAGGAACCAGTCGATGGATGAATACATCGTAAAACTGCACAAACTTTCCCAGTACTCTGACTTTAGAGTTGGACTTTCTGATGCATTAAGGAACAGGACTGTATGTGAAATGCATAGTCAAAGCACTCAGATGAGGATACTGACAGAAAGAGACCTAATGTTAGAACAGGCAATGAACATTGTGTTAAAGACTGCAGCAGAACTACTGAAAAGGAGGTTAGAATGTGAAGTGCACAAACTATTCCTGAATGGTGCAAAAAGCTAAAGATGTTATCAATGTGGCAAATCTTTCCATCATGCAAATAACTGTTGGTTCAAAGAAAATGTCTGCAGAAAGTGTTACAAGCAAGGTCACATAGAGAGTGTGCAAGGCAAACAAAAAGCACAGCCGATTGAAAAGACTCAAACACAAAACCAAACAAATGCATAAAGTAACTGAATATAAAACAGAATCAGACAACATAGAGTCTGACAAAGGTGGAACTGCATAGCATAACTGAAACAGATCACAAAATCAGCTGGATCACAATAGATATGTCAGGTGTAAAACTGAAAATGGAGATAGATACAGGGTTAGATTTGTCCATAATTACAGAGGTAGACTACAAAAGACTGTTTTCTAAGGTACCATCATAAAAGACCTTAGCGATGGTGAAGAAGTGTCTTCCAAAGATAAACTGAAAGTAAATGTGATGTATGGATGCCAAACACATCAGTTAGACCTTCATGTATCGAAAAGTGGAGGACCAGCAATTTTTGCACGAGTTGTTAAGAAAACTCGTGAAGATTAGACTGGCGCTCAATCAAAGCTCTCAGTGTGACATCAATGGGCAACAGCAACCTGAAATGGAAGCACCCACCAGAGACTGGCACAATTGCTTAATGCTAATGAGAAGGTATTTGGTAAATTTAAGGGTATGAAGCTCAGAACTGACCTGGATGAAACAACAACTGCAAGATTCCTTACAGCGCCCAATGCCTTTTGCACTACGTACCAAAGTAGATGCTGAACTGCAAAGCTTGGAGGAATCTGGAATTCTCCCCGAGGCTGAGTAGAACAGTTAGGCCATGCTCATTATCCTGGTGATCAAGAAAGTGAAGGCCAGAGGTGTTTGAATATTTGGGGATTTCAAGATGAACATCAACCCAGTGCTGCGTAACTGTGCAGTATCCCCTGCCATGAATGGATGACATCTTTGGCAGGTAGGGAGAGGTTTACAAAGGTTGACTTGTCACAAGCCTATCTGCAAATGGAGACGGAGGAGTCAAGCAGGAAGTTCCTCACAATCAGCACTCACAAGGAACTGTTCCAGTATAATCATCTCGTCTTTGGTGATTTGGCAAAGAGCAATGGACCAGGTGGTCCAAGATATCCTAGGTACACAATGTTACTTTGAGGACATCATCATGTCTGAAGTAGTGCTACAGGCATCCAGACCAGAAAATGTGTCACAACTCAGGTCATAATTGGGCCTTGTAGACTGCTACCTCTGGTTTCTCCCACATATTGCTACAGTGCTGCATCCATTGACGTATTGCTACAGATAGAAGCAAAGTGGGAATGGTCAGAAAGATGTGAAAAAGCATTCAAGGAAACAAAGAGACTAATAACATCTGATGAACTGCTCACCCATTAGTACCCTCCACTGCCCATCAGACTGGCATGCGATGCGTCCCCTTATGGCCATAAAGCCATATTGTCACACATTATGAAAGATGGATCTGAACATCTGATTTCATTTGCTTTAGGAACACCAATAAGCACAGAACACAAGTTCACACAGATCAACCAATAAACCCTTAATCTAATATGGGTAATAAAGTATTTCCACCACTACCTCTACGGACAAAAGTTTACGCTACTGACAGATCACCAGCCCCTTGTGTCCATTTTCAATCCCAGGAAGGGAACTTTGGAGATGACTGCAACCAGATTGCAATGTTGGGCACTATTCCTAGGAGCCGACTCTTTTGATAGAGTTCAAAAGCACCAAAGAACACAGCAGCGCTGATGGCGTGTCATATCTTCCACTACTGACAACAGAAGAAGAGAAGTCTTCATACTGTGACCCAGCAGAAGAGTTCCACATCAGTTGGCAGTAACAAATTCCAAAATACAAAGGAGAACAAGGAATGACCTGACATTGTCAAAAGTCTAAGAAATCACCATGTAAGGATGGCCAAGTCCTACGTTTCCAGAGTTCTTAACGAGACGAGACCAACTGCTGGTATGTCAAAGAACGCTGATGTTTGGATCTCATGTTCTGCTTCTCTCTAAACTGTGCTAGAAAATCTGAAGGATGCCAGTCAAGATGAAGAGTCTCACCCAGAGCTATGTGTGGTGTTCAGGCATAGATAAACAGATTGAAGGCTTGGCCAAAAGCTGTTGGGATGCCAAAAAGTTTAAAATGCACTCCCACAGGCACTGTTGCCGTCTCTGTAAGAAATGTTGTACATTCTTCCTGTGTGAGCGTGCATTACCTTTGGGAGCTCTGGTACCCTCCCCACAATCCAAGGATGTATGTGTAACTAGGCTAATTGGTCATTGTAAATTGTCCTGTGATTAGGCTAGGCATAAATTTCTGGGTTGCTCGACGGTGTGGCTTGAAGATCAAAGAACTGTCCTGTACTGTATCTCTAAATAAATAAATAGATAGATATATAGATAGATAGATAAATAATCCCATAAAGTTGTATAATTGTTGGCAGTCACTAAATAACCAGTTAAGACTATTAAAGATCAACATAGAGTTAAGAAGAAAAGATTAGAAGATTTTCAACATGGAGAGAAGCCAGTCATTGGACTTAGTGATGTAAATCTAGTAATCATTGACAGCACTGCCTGGGATGAAAGCCAACTATTGAAACTTCAGAAAATCCTTCAGTATCACAAACTCACAGGATTAATGGTATCCTGGCAAAACTGTGAAGTTATGTGTACCTTGATGACAAGCTGACCAGGAAGACTTGACAAGAGCTCATTGCTTTATTTTGTCACTTAAGCAGTGGACGTGCTTGATATCAATTCCTGGAGATTCATCTACGCTAATAACGTTCCACAATTGACAAATGTACATTGCAGAAGGATGTATGTAGCACGTTCATGAGGGATTTGTATTTCAAGACCCTGTACCTCTACCCTAGCAGGAATAGCACTATCCATATTCCACCTCGACAAAGTTACACCAGGAGAAGAACTTGAAGAATGAGTAATGGGGACTGGCCCATCAGCCCATCTGGCACATGCTGACCATGTTGCCTACCTGACTGAGTCCCATTTGCTTGTGTTTGGTCTATTTGCCTCTATACCTTTACAATCTTATTTCAACTTTGATTCAGGCCAGCAAGATCACCAAGTTATTCAGCTCAGAAACAGCTCAAGAGCGACTCAGCTTGTCCATACTGACCAAGGTTTCCACTTGCCTGCATTTGGTACAAATACCCTGAAAACCAAGGGTTCCCAAGCTGGGGTCCATGGACACTTTGCTTAATGGTATTTGTCAATGGCATCAAAAAGATTGGGAGACCTTTCGAACCCATGTATATAACAGTCCAGATATCTTTTAAATATGGAATCAGGAAATCTCCTCCTGTCAGATGTGGCAATTCAGCATACCTGATGGGTTCCCTGATGACTGCATCTGCATGTGCCCAACGTCAGCTCCTGATTGACCGGGTCAAGGAGTTGGAGCTGGAGCTGGACGTACTCAGGATCATTCAGAAGGCTGAAGATATTATAGATGAGTTTTTTGAAGAGGTGGTCACACCCAGAGTACAAGGTTCAGACAGTAGATGGGTGACCACAAGGAGGGGTAAGTGGATTAGGATATCGGTGCAAGGTTCTTCTGTGGCCATTCCTCTCAGCAACAAGTACACTGCTGGGGGGTGGGGGGGTGGGGGTTAGCTGGGAGATGACCCAGCAGGGCACAGCAGCAGCAGCCAGGCTGGTGGCACTATGGCTAGCTCAGCAGGAAAGGGTAAAGTCTAGGGGTATATGAGACTTGATAGTTAGGGGGACAGAAAAGCGATTCTGTGACCTCAGAAAGAGACTCCTGGATGGTGTGCTGCCTCCTGGATGCTGAGTACAGGATGTATCAGAGTGGCTGCAGGATATTCTCAAGGGGGAGTGTAAACAGCCAGAGGTTGTGGTGCATATTGGCACCAATGACTTAGGCAGAAAAGTGGAAGTGGTCCTTTGCAGTGAGTATATAAAGTTAGTAAAGAAGCTGAAGAGAAGAACTTCCAAGGCAGTCATCTCCAGTTCACTCTCAGCATCACGGGCTGGTGCAGGTAGGAATGAGATGATAACACGGATGAATGAGTGGCTGAGGAGATGGTGCAGGGGATAAGGTTTCAAGTCCTTGGATCATTGGAACCTTTTCTGGGGGATGGGTGACCTGTAAAAGATGAACAGGTTGCACTTGATCTGCAAGGGAATCAATATCCTGGCCAGGATGTTCGCTAATTCTACTCGGGAAAGTTTAAACTGGTTTTGCAGGGGGCTGGGAACTGGAACACCAGCTCAGTAAAGGAAGAATTGGACTGGAAGGTAGATGACAGGAAAGGCAAAATCAAAATAACAGGTATGAAAGGTCGGATAGATTTGAAGTGTGTATGTTTTAATACTAGGAGTATTAAGGGTAAAGGTGATTACTTAGAGCATGGATCAATACATAGAACTATGATGTTGTAGCCATTACTGCAACTTGGTTGAGAGAGGGGCAGGAATGGTGATTAATGTACCAGGTTTTTTAAGTTTTAAAAAATTTAGAGAAGGAGGTAAAAGGGGAGGAGAATTGTACTAATAATCAGGGATAATAACACAGCTGCACTCAGCAGAGATCTAACAGAAGGGTTGGTTGGATTTCTGGATTAGGAAGGGTGCATCACACCGAGGGGATTGTACTCCACCATCCCCCCACCATCTGCACCCTGCACCTCCAGTAACCACTGGAACATTGAGGAACAGATATGTAATCAGATTAAGGAAATGTGTAAAAATAAAAGGGATATTGTCGGGGGGATTTCAACTTCCCTAAAATAAACTGGGAGCTTCTTAGTGGAATGGGTTTTTGATGGGGCAGAATTTGTTAAGTGTATCCAGAACGGTTTCTTCAATCAATAAGTGGACGGTCCAATGAGAGACTGTACTAGACATGGTGTTAGATAATGAGCCTGACCAGGCGCCTGTTGGGGGGGTGTAGGTTTGTAGATAATACCAAGATTGGTGGAGTTGTGGATAGTGTGGTAGAATACAGCACTATATAGATCAGTTGCAGATATGGGTAGAAAAATGACAATGGAATTTAACCCAGATAAATGTGAGGTGTTGCACCTTGGTAGGGCCAACACAATGAGACAGTACACTGTTATGGCAAGATCCTTTACTGTGTTGCTGAGCAGAGAGCTCTTGGGATCCAAGTTCATAGTTCCTTGAAAATGGCTACACAGGTTGATAAGGTGGTTCAGAAGGCTGCTGAAATGCTTGCTTTTATTAGTCAAGGCTTTGAGTTCAAAAGTCAAGAGGTAATGCTGAAACTTCATAGAACTCTGGTTAGGCCACATACAGTTCCGGTTGCCCCATTATAGGAAGGATGTTGAGGTTTTGGAGAGGGTGCGGACACTGCCTGAGTTGAAGGGCAGCATGGATAGAGTAGAGAAGGAGAAGCTGTTTCTCTGGGTTGAAATGTCTAATTCCAGAGGGCATGCATTGAAGGTGAGAAGGGGTAGGTTCGAAGGGGATGTGAGGGGTAAGTTTTTTACTCAGGGAGTGGGGAATGTCTGGAATGCACTGCCTGGTATGGTGGTAGAGGCAGATATGCTAAAGGCTTTTAAGAGACATTTAAATAGGCACATGTACAGTATGTAAGGAAGATGGAGGGATATGTGTAGGTAGGAGGGATTAGTGCTTGGCTGCTTTTGATTTGCTTTTTAGCTGGTTTGGCACAACATTGTGGGTTGCTGGGCCTGGTCCTGTACTGTACTGTTCTATGTTCTATATTGAAATTTGCACTGTACCTGCCTCTAGTACTTCCTCTGGTAGCTTGTTCCATTTACTGACCACCCTCTGTGAAAAAAAAAATTGCCTCCCTGTATCCAGAGATACCGGCCATGTGACAGACGCACTGCCACCTGGCTGGTCGGAGGACACACCACATGCCAATCAGGACCCTCCCAACTAATCAATGCACACCTGAATTATTGGTCACCTTCATTGGATTATCTTGCCCAGCCCCATGCTATAAAAGGTGAGACTTGGCCCTAGCTTGGTCTCTTTTACAGATCACCTCATTGAAGGTAAGTGCATTGATTTATGTTTGGGAAGGTCTATCATTTGTCCCAGTCAGGGAGCCGCGGTTTTCTAAAGTCAAGGGGGATAGCTGTTGTAGTGCTTTTCCCTTGTTCTTTGTTAGTGTAACCGTACCCTGTCCCCACACTGCTTCCTGTGCATTGTAGTTGCTTGTGTTGACCTGACCTCCCCTTTAATAATAAATTCCTTATTATTAAAACTGTGTGTGTCCAGGCCTCCACTGTTGAGACTCAAAGAACCAGGTATTTCCATCACAACACTCCCTCTTAAATGTTAAGCAAAACCCTCAAAATGCTGGAGGAACTCAGCAGATTAGGTAGCATCTATGGAAATGAACAAACAGTTGATGTTTTGGGCCAAGACCCTTCTTCAGGACTCCTTTTAAGAAGTCTTTTCTCTCTCACATGAAACTATGGCCTCTTGCTTTAGTCTTCCTATCCTGAGGAAAAATAAAAATCTATGCCCCACAAGATTTAAAATACACTGAAGGGAGAGTGGCTTGGAAGTGTGACAGTTAGTGTAATGCCATTACACTACCAGCGACCCAGGTTTAATTCTGCTGCAGTCTGTAAGGAATTTGCACTTTCTCCCCTTGACTGTGTGAGTATACCATGCTTTCCACCCAGCTCTGTTATAGTACTCAATGAGTCATTAACTCTACAGCTGAATAACAGTTCAACACAAATTAGATAGGGTGAAGGGTCTGCTCTGTGCCTTGTGACTCTATAGAATGGACAATCCCAAGTGGCAAATGAACCTTTAATGATAAGTTACAACAGGGTCTTGGGGGTGGCTTCTTAATCTGATATGTTAACAAACTAACCAGGGTGCAGTGTTTCTTAAATCAGGTCTTGTGTAATGAGACAAAATTAGTTAATGATCTCATAGCAAAATAGCCCCATCGAAAGTGTGATCATAGCATGTCTGAACTTAAAATTCAGATCTGGGGCTGAGAAACTTGGATTCAAAATTCATACTCCAAACTTAAGGACAATTATAATGGCATGAGGTTCCTTAAGGTTATTATAACTGGTGGTGAAGTGGGGATAACATCCCACTACCAATTAAAAGCTCCCAATGGGTATATGTCTCAAATAGCCTCTGACAACCAAGTCCACATCCCGCCCTTCACATGTGGCTTAGCTACTAAGCCAGGCAGAACCATTTCTACTGATGGGAAGGAAGAAAGGTGGGTTGCTGGTGCCTTAAACCTATTGCTCCAGGCAGATAGGACTTGTCAGCTAGGAGTGGGAGCTCATTGGGAAAACTTCGGGAATAACCCGAAGGAAAAATCCCAAGCTAGATTCCCTAAGGCAGCCTGATGCTGTGTTCAATGCGGACTGGCTACTCCTACAACACTGCTGCTGCCTAGACTGTTAGTCTCTGCTGTGCCTTTGGGTTCCTCAACTGCGTGAAGAGGGGGAGGCTGCTACATGCACAGCAGCTTGCTCTCCATATCACATTTCCCTGGCTTGCACATCACCGACAACGTAGGAACCAACAGAGGACCACAACAATGGTCTGAGAATAGACTTGGCTAAAAGAGATTAAAGCTAAAAGATTTTTAAAGATTAGCTTTATTTTCATCTGTATATCAAAACATACATTGAAATACATTGTTGTGTAACAATGACTGATATAATCCAAGGATGAGCCTACGACACTACTTAATAGCCCTAACTGTATGTCTTTAGAATGTGGGAGGAACAGGAAGAATCACATATGGTCATGGGGAGAATACACAAACTCCATACAGACAGCAGTGAAACTTGAAGCTCGATTGATGATTGTTGTTGCTGTAAAGCATCACGCTAACTGCTTTACTATCAAACCACCCTGACAAAGGTTAAAAGATAAGATAGCAGACTACCAGTCATTTAAGGAAATATTTCCTAATTCTCAGGAAAGATAAATTCTGGTGAGTAAACAAGGCTTCATGAGCTGAAGTAAGCTGCAGGGAGTTGTGAACTTAGTCAGCTCCTTCATGGACATTAGGCTCCGTAATCTCCAGGACATCTTCAAGGAGCAATGCCACAAAAAGGCAACGTCCCCCATTAAAGACTCCCATCAGCCAGGACATGCCCTCTTCTCATTGCTACCATCAGGAAGGAGGCATAGACTTAACGATTTAGGAACAGCTTCTTCCCCTCTTCCTCCAATTTCTAAATGGTCATTGACTCCATGAACACTACCTCACTACTCTTTTTACTTCTATTTTTGCACTAATTTAATTTAATTAGTGTACATACTGTAATTCACAGCTTTTTGCTTTACTATTGTGTATTGCATTGTACTGCTGCCACAAAGACAACAAATTTCACAACATATGCCAGTGATATTAAACCTGATTCTGATTTTGATTCTGAGGAGCATCCGTCATTCCTGGCTAACTCAAAAGTTTAAGGACGGAATTAATTTGACAGTGAAAACATTCTATGTTGTAAATATCAGGGGACAGGCAGTGGATTTGAGAATATGTAGAAATCAGCTAAGGATGGCTGAAAATCTTGAAAGAAGGGAAGATGCAGAACATTGTTATATGGTCATATGCTAACAAATAATATAAAGCTACACAGTGGTCTGCTGTAAGTAATTAAAAAGGGAGCAATTAGCTAAAAGAAACAGATTCCCTTGGTAAATGAGATATGGGAATTAATAACAAGAAACTGTTTTGGCAGAGACTTTGAATAATTATTTTGGTCCTGTTTTCCAGGTAGCAGACACTAAAGTCATCCTGTAATGATAGATAATCATGAGGTTAGAGGAAGGATGAACTGGACACAATACTGAGCGGTTAGTGCAACATTATTATAGGTCTAGCATTCCAGACTACAGAGTTCAATTCCAGCGCTATCTGTAAGAAACATGGGTTTCCTTCAGGTGCTTCAGTTTCCTCCCACAGTCCAAAGGCATACCAGTTAGGTGGTTAATTGGTTATTGCACGTGGTCCTGTGATTAGGCTAGTGTTAATTAATTGGTTTGCTGGGCAGTACCTCTCATTGGGTTGGAAGGGCCTGTTCTGTATTGTATCTTTAAATAAATATTCTTAAATTGGATAAGGCATTCATTGCAAAGGAAATAGAATATAAAAGTGGCAAAGCTTTAATCCAATTTTACACAGTGTGGCAAATCACAAGCACAATACATTTTAGTTATTTTCTCCATATTTGAGGAGGAAATATGACCATTTGTTCAATGATGAGACTTCATAAACTCACAAAGTTCTAACCATTAGGCATGGCAGAGATGACCTGAATTATGGGCTCAGTCGGGTTGATGTATGGAGAGAGGTTGAGTAGGTCGGGCCTAAGCTTATTGGTCTTATTGGAACATATACTCTGAGGGATTTCAACTCCATGGGCACTGAGGGAATGTTTCACCTCGTAGGATTATAAGTTAAGGAACATGTTTTTCAGAAGAAGGGTTCACTCATTGAAGGTGGATATGAAGAGGACCATCTTCTTTCATTCGATAATGACTCTTTGGAGTTCTCCATCACAGAGAGCTACGGATATGGATTCTTCAGATATTTTCAGAAAGAAAGATAGTCTGAGATTAGAATGCAAGAGAGCTGTATGCATGGGAAGAGGGGAAAGTTGAGATTGGGCTGAGAGTGAACTACCCATGATCTGAATAACTGGTGGAGTGCCCTCGGGTATTCAACCTTTGGACCCTCCTGGATGGTGAGGGCCATTAGTGATAGATGCAACCTTCTTGAGGCACCTACCTTGAAAAATACCACTGCAATATGACCTGAGGACTTGCGTACTCAATACCTAACCAATAAAGGGAAATGTTTCATACACCATCTTCAGCATCCAATCTACCTATATTGCCACAGTTGGTTGTATAACTGCCCTTAGTGCCAAAAGACCATGAGATATAGTGGCAGAATTAAGCCATTTGACCAATCGAGCCTGCTCCTCATTTCGCTCATGGCTGATTTACTATCCCTCTCAACTCCTACCTTCTCCATGTAGCCTTTGACGTACTTACTAATCAAGAACATATCAACCTCCACACAAAATATTCCTAATGACTTGGCCTCCACATCCATTTGTGGCAATGAATTCTGAAAATTTAACCTCTAGCAAAAGAAATTTCACCTCAACTCTGTTCGAAAGGGATGTTGTACTATTTCGAGGCTGTGCCCTCTAAACCTAGATTCCTCCACTATTAGAAACATCCTCTCCACATCCACACTATCTAGGCCTTTCAAAATTCAATAAGTTTCAATGAGATCCCATTTCATTCTTCTGAAATTCAGTAAGTACAGGCCCAGAGGCACCAAATGCTCCTCGTAATCCTTTCCTTCTTGAGATTACTCTTGTAAACCTCTTCTCTACCCTCCCAATGCCAGCATATCTTTTAAGATATGGTGCTGAAAACTTATCAAAATACTTCAAGTGTGGTCTGACCAATGCCGTATAAAGGCTCAGCGTTACATCCTTGCATTTGTTTTTTTCCAGTCTACAGATGAATGGTGGAATCTTTGAGGAGTTAGTGAGAATTTGGCATGAAAAAGGGATGGAATGATATTGTCTGTGCTGGCATGGTGCCAATGGGACTTAAAACCTCCTCATGTCATAAAAGGATATGGATTATTCGGTGCTTAAAATTCAAATTAAATTTACTATCAAATTATGTATATGTCACCATATAGTACCTTGAGACTCATTTCAAGCAGGTATTCACAGTAGAACAAAGAAATACAGCAGAATCAATGAAAAGCTCTGCACAAAGACTGACAAACAGCCAATGTGCAAAGGAAGGCAAATGGTGCAAACAATAAATAAATAAACAAACAAATAATAAATAAATAGATGGATATATAGATTAATAAATGAAAAAATGGATGAATAATAAATAAATAGCTAGATATGTAGATAAATCAATGGATGAAATAATAAATCAATAAACACAAAAATAAATAGATGATTAAATAATACTGAGAACATTAGAGTCTGAAAAAGTATATCCATAGGTTGTTGAGTCAGTTCAGAGTTGTGGTTAGTGAAGCTATCCCACACTGGTTCAGGAGCCTGATGGTTATAGGGTAATAACTCTCCCTGAAATTGGTGCTATGGGTCCTGAGGATCCTGTACCTCCTTACTGATGGGAGTAATGTGAAGAGAACATGGCCAGGTTGGTGGGAACCTTGAAGATGGATGCTGCTTTCTTGTTGAGGTGCTCTTTGCAAATACTCAGTGATGGGGAGGGTTGTGTCTGTAATGAACTGGGCTGCATCTACCACTTTTGTAGACTTTTCTATTCTTGGACATTGGTGTTTCCGTGTCTGGCTTAGCTGTAGTCAATGAAAAACATCCTGATGTATACAGATGTTCCAGAGCTAAGTGAAGGGGCAAAGGCATTTGTTGTTGATGGGTGCGTAGTGACAATGGTGGTGCTGAGCTGTGTCCCAAGATCTGGAAGAACAAACGTTGTACCAGGATTGTGAATGGGTTTATTGGGCCTCGGCCATCACAGCTAGCCCCGAGTCATTGCGATCACCTACGAGCAAATTCAGCACAGTGTATCACTCTTCAGCGAGGTCACTGGGGCCAGAACACATTACTGGGGATAAGAACTCATGATCCCCCAATTATTAGACAGGTAATTTTGGTCAGATGAGACAGAGACCAGTTATAAAATAACTGCAGGAAATCTGCTGACAGTTGATTGTTATTGATTGGATTCAGTCCTTCAAAACAAAAGGCTCTAAAAGTAGTTTATCACTCTGAGACCTTAAGACACCTTCCCTAATTGTTACTATTCTGGCAGAGTGTTCCTGCAGGTTTCATCATATAACTTTCCTCTGTACCTCCATCCCTATTCAAACATCTCACTGCCACCTGCACAACACCTTCAATATTTATCAACACTACAGCCAGCAAAATTTTTTGAAGGACATTTCAAAGGATTTTCAAAATATGGTATACAAAATTATGAGGGGAATAGAAAGGATAAATGCAACTAGGCTTTTTTCAGTGAAGTTGGGAAATCTTGGTGTTGTATATGGTGACATATACATGTACTTTGATAATAAATTTACTTTGAACTTTCTATTAGGAGTAAAGAATCTGTTGGGGAGAGACACTAGTTATTGTAGGCATCCAGATGTCATGACCTGTATTTTAAAGTTGTTTTTGTTTTATCATGGTGGAGATGCTGTTCATGTTGATCTCTCCCAGTACACTGGTGCTAATACATCTATCTTTCAAGAAGATCATCAGAATTTCTCTTCAGGATCTCTGTTCCAGGGATTGCTCAAGGGCTTTCAGGTGCCTTCATGATTCATCTACATACAGCAATGTAGGAACGACTGTTCTATAGACCCAAAGTTTTATTTGGATCTATTAATTTATTCCTGAATGTTTGGAGCCATCTGTATGTCTTTGTGCAATGCTTCAGTTGTAAGCATAACAGAATATTGTGCAATATGTTGGATTGGGGCATAGAATTATTATTTTTTGTGTAGTTAAACTTTCCTATGATTGTGTTTTTATAAAATCACCTACATACATGCAAATTTTCAGTGAATTTTCCAGTAATTACAGTGCAGTTGCTTCTGTATTTTTCTAGAACCTTTTATTGTTCAGTAGCATGTCATTTGAATCTGGCTATTTTATAAGTTAATTGTTATAAATGGAATTTTTTTTCGCTAGTCAACTACCTTTTCCTTTGTCTTTTCTTTGCTCTCTCGGCTCTCTTGTTCATTTTCCCCTCAGGTAACACTTAATAAAACAATGAAAAGCAATGTTTTATGCCTCGACTTCCAAAGAACCTTTGCACCACAGAAGTATCAGAATCCAGCAAATGATGAATGAACATCTCCATTTTTGACCTTGTGGGGAGGGGGAACAATTAGTTGTAGTAGGACTATATCCTTCAAAATCATTCCTATCCAAGCACCTCCAAATGCATTTTAAATGCAGTTGAATCATTGATAATGTAGCTAATGATTTTTATGGAGACTGACCGGTAGAAGAGCTCCAATGATGTCCTGGGAGAGAGTTGATTAAACTCCAACTACAATCAGAATCACGTGTATTATTGTTCACATACGTGACATGAAATTTGGTGTTTTGTAGCAGCAGTACGGTGCAAAGACATAAAAGTTGCTATAATTTACAAAAGCAATACTGCAATAAAAAGGACTAATTATAGAATGTTCACGAGTTCATGGACCATTCAGAAATCTGATGGTGGATGAGAAGAAGCTGCTTCTAAGTCACTGAGTGTGACTCATAGACCATAAGACCAAACACAATAGGTCAAAATGGCACCAGTGAACGATTCCTCAGGTGACATCTTCCAGGTAGTCTATGATTTCACTTTTTCTACATCTACTTATTCCTTTTTTATTAAGATGTGTTTCAGAAATTGTTGCAGTCTGTGGCTTACAGTTTGGGATTTCATTGAGTGATCTAATGCTCTGGTGTCCCCAAGAAAATTTCAAGAGGACTGCAAGCATAAATTACCTCAAGGAAAAGATTAGTGACAGGGCGTAGGGCCAATAGCAACTCCTCACCAATCAAAACATCGAGGACGATTGAAACATTGAGGCAAATGCGGATGATGCCATGTCGATGGTTGCTCTCCACAGAAGCTGTGAGATGGTGGTCACTCTGCACGGAAGAATTGTGTGCGACTGTTGTTCTCTTCAATGCTGACGGATGATGTTTTTGAAACCCTGATATTTATGTGATTATTGGTGTTCTCTTTCTTGTTGCCGATAGTCAGATTGGGGGCTTGATGTCTATGTAGGTGATATGTTAGTTTTTGTGTAAGGGGTGGTTGAGGATTTGAAATCTGATATTCTTGTCGGTGTTTGTAGATCTGTTAGTTTTCTTTGTGTGTGAGGTGGGGTTGAGGGTTTGATGTGATTGTCACATTTTTTTCTTATGGGTGATATGTTAGATTTTGTGAGGGAGGGGAATGCTGGCTTGGGGTTTGATGTTCTAGCTGCCGTTTTCATGGTGGGCAATCTGTTTTTTGCCAGGGAGAGTTTAGGGTTTGAAAGATTTGTTTCTTTTTCATGTGGGGGAAGGAATGCTTGTTTCCTTTCCTTTCAATGACTCCATGGTTTTTTATGTATTTCATGGCTGTCTGGAGAAAACCAATCTCAGTTCTATTCAGCATACATAATTGAAAATAAAATAAACCTTTGAATCTTCAAAGTTAATTTATTATCAAAGTGCATATGTATCACCAAATATAATCCTGAGATTCATTTTCGTCTGGGCATACTCCGTAAATCCAAGGTCCATAATGGAATCAATGAAAGACTGTACCCAGCAGGACAGACAAACAGCAAATCTGCAAAAGGCAACAAATTGTGCAAATAGAAAAGAAAAACAAATAATAACAAAATAGATAAAAAAAGCAACAAGTATCTAGAACATGAGATGAAGAGTCCTTGTGAGTGAATCCATGGTTATGGGAACAGTTCAGTGATGGGATGAGTCAACTTGATTGAAGCTATCCTCATTGGTTCAAGAGCTTGATGTTTGAGGACTAATAACTATTCTTGAACCTGGTGATATGGATCACGGGGGTTCCTGTATTTTCTTACCGGTGGCAACAGTTAGAAGAGAGTATGACCTAGCTGGTGGGGATCCCAGATAATGGATGCTTCTCTCCTGCAGCAAAGCTCTGTGTAGATGTGTTCAGTGGTGGGGAGGGCTTTACCCATGATGAATTAGGCTGTACTCACTACTTTTTGTATGATTTTCTGTTCAAGGTCATTGATATTTCCATATCAGGACGTGATGCAAGGAGTCAATATACTGTCCATGTCACATCTATGGACATTTGTCAATGTTTTAGATGTCATGCTGACTCTTCACATTACATAGTC
Organism: Hypanus sabinus; assembly: GCF_030144855.1. Classification (NCBI taxonomy): domain Eukaryota; kingdom Metazoa; phylum Chordata; class Chondrichthyes; order Myliobatiformes; family Dasyatidae; genus Hypanus; species Hypanus sabinus. The sequence continues at coordinate 74,233,869 of NC_082722.1, read as the reverse complement.
CTTTTTCCTACTCTTCTATCTTATTACAAAATCAACTTCAAAATAAACTTATTATCAAAGTACGTATACATTCAGTGGTCACATTATTGTACACCAGCTCGTTAATGAAAATATCTAAACTGCTTATGAGGCGCAACTCAATGTACAAAGTCATGCAGGCATGTCCACGAGGTTCAGTTAGTTTTCAGACCAAACATTGGAGTGGGAAAGAAATATGGTCTGGTTGACTTTGACCAGAAAATGATTGTTGGAGCCAGACAAAGTGGTTTGAGGATTACAGAAAATGTTGATTTCCTGGATTTTTTTTATGCACAATAGTATCTAGAGTTTTAAGATTCAAGATTGTTTCATGTCATTTCCAATACTTAAGTGTAAAGGAGAATGAAACAATTGTTACTCTACAGCAGCCAAAAAATCACACAATACTATAAAGAATGCAATAATGATAAAAAAAAACACAATAAAAATAAATACATAAGATAGCTGATATGCATGGATTTTTTGTATGCCCATAAAAAGTGATGCACAGGAGTGTCTGTACATAAGGCAACTGACAGGAAATGATGAAGTAATGGTGGTTGGGAGTGTGGAGGGGTGGGTTAGTGGGTGGAGGAATTGATCAGTCTCACTGCTTGGGGACAGTAATGGTTAGTGAGTCGGGTGGTCCTGGCGTGGATGCTACGTAGCCGCCTCCTGGATGGGTGTGGGATAAACAGACCATGAGCAAAGTGGGTGGGATCCTTCATGATGTTACTGTCCCGTTTCCAACGTGTGTGTGGTGTGGTGTGTGTTGCGTTGCGTTGCGTTGCATTGGGTAATTTTGATTAAACGTTGTAGAGCCTTCCTGCCTGTCGCAGTGCTGTTTCAATAGCATATGCATCTGTAACATTATGTAAGTATACTGTAGATGTGCCTACTCTAGCTCTACTTAGCCTTCTCAGAAAATTGAAACGTTGATGATCTTTCCTGACTGTGTTTAATATGTTCTGGGAGCATGAGAGGCTGTGTGAGATGTGCACTCCCAGGAGTTTGAAACTGCTCTCGGGTTCTATTGTGTGAGTTCTCCTGAAGTCGAAAACCACCTTGTTTAACTTGTTGAAATTGAGAATGAGATTATTTGCCAAGCCTCAGGCCTTGAGATATTTCCTCTGTAGGCCATTTCATTATTTGTATAAGCCTCACCATCGGCAAACTGGGCAATGAGCTTACTTGGGTGCCTGGCCCCATGCATTTGTGTGGGAGTGAAGTGTACAGAAATGGGTTCGGCACACAGCCCCATGTTGAGGATGATGGGGAGGGAGAACGGTTGTGCATCCTGACTATTTGAGGTCTGCTCGTTAGGAAATCCATCACCCAGCTGCACAGTCGTGTATTTAGACTGAGGACCAGCACTTTGTTCACGAATATCTGTGGGACAACAGTATTGAATGCTGAACTAAAATCCAGAAACAGCATTTTTTTGTTTTCTATGTGTCAGCGACAGATGCATGACAGATGCTATGGCATCTGTCCTAGAGCAGTTCTGTTGGTAAGCATATTGGTGAGTGTCCAATGTGACAGGAGTGGTGTTTTTGATGTGTGTCATTACCAGCCGTTCAAAGCACTTCATGATGATTGGCATCAGGGCCACTGGGTGGTAGTCATTTAGTTTTGAAAGTGTGAAGTTCTTTGGTACAGCGATGATGGTGGCTGACTTGAAGCATGTGGAGACAGTAGCCTGATGAGTGATGAGTTGAGAGTGTCCGTAAAGACATCGGTGAGCTGGCATGTACACTCCCTGAGTACGGCCTGGGACATTTACAGAGAATGATGTAAGAAAACAAAACTTAACTTCCAGTGAGTGGAAATTCTGTGTGCAAAAATACCTTATTAAGGAGAGAGTTCATAGGAGGATGGCTAGACTGGTTAAAGCTGACAGGAAGGCAACAGTAACTCAAATAACCACATAACAGTGGTATGTGGAAGATCATCTCTGAATGCACAACCCATCAAATCTTGAAGTGATTGGGTGACAGTAGCAGAACTCTACCAATATACAATACCTTGAGATTTATTTTTTTACAGGTACTTATAAGGAAAAAAGAAATGCAATTATTTTTTATGAAAAACTAAGACTGAATAATCAACATGCAAAAAGAAACGTACCGGTTGCTTTGGTTTCCACCCACATTCCAAAGACGTATGAGTTTGGGTTAGTGAATTGATGATACCAGAAGTGTGGCAACATTTGTCAGATGCGTGCAGAACAATCTTCAGACTGAGATGGTCATTGACGCAAAACGACGCGTTTCACCGTGTTTCTCAGTACATGTAACAAATAAAGCTAATCATTAATCTTTAATAAACTGGAACCTAACTTAGATGTGAGAGAGCTACCAACTCACTGCCGTTGATGCAAGAGAAGAAAGTGTATAAAAACAAATATTTCTCTTTCTTCTTCGTCACTGCCAAACTTCAGTTGCCAGAATCAGTCTGATGCAAGGAGATGCCAAGTCTTTTCTTTCTAAATCTCAACAGCAGTTGACAGGAAGCTGGGACTTATCTGAAGATGTGCCAGCTAGTTCTAGGAAATGTTTGGAAAGCAAATTGTGTGAACTTCTCACCTGAAAGTAAAGAATATTCACTGCTGATTAGGAGTTTTATGTTTTGTAGGGTGACTCATTATGACTTTTACTCAGTTTATGCCCCTTTTACGTAGCCTCTTCCTACTTGTCTATCTTATCACAGTGTCAAAGATAAAGTAGTTTTATTATCAAAGTACATATACATTACCATATACTACCTTGAGATTCACTTTCTTGCGGGCATTCACAGTGAGAAAAATGCAATAAAATATAATTTTATGATAAATAATATAAAAACAAAGACTGAGAAACATCTGAAGTTAAAAAGATAAACTGTGCATATGAATATAATACTGTAAATATGAGTTGTAAACAGTCTTTGAAAGTAAGTCTGTAAGTTGATTCATTTTAGCGAGTCATTCAGCATGGAAGCAAGGCCTTTGATATAGCTTGCCCATTCTGACCAAGGTGTCCACCCAAGCTAGTCCCATTTGCTTGCATGTGATCCATATCCTTCTGAACCAGGGGTTCTCAACCTAGGGTTCATGGAACTCTTGCTTAATGGTTGGGGGCCCAGACATTTCCTATCCATGTAACTGTCCAAATGTCATTTAATAGTCTTTATTGTATCTGCCTCTACCACTTCCACTGGCAGGTTGTTCTAGATATTCACCAACTCCTGCTTGAGGAATTTGTCCCTTAGGTTCTTATTAAGTATTTCCCCTCTCACTTTAAACGTTAACACTCAAGTTATTGGTTTCTTTTCACTGAGAAAGGTAACATGTGCACTCACCCTATTTATGCCCCTCATGATTTTATGTACATCTGTAGGGTCACCTCTCAGATTCCTATGCTCCAGTGAATGAAGACACGACAAAGAGTCTCAGCTTGAACTGTCGTCTCTTTATTTTTTTCCATAGGCACTACCTGTCCTGCTGAGTTCCTCTAGGATTTTGCTCTGGATTTCCAGCATCTGTAGAACTGAATTAAATTGAATTGACATTATTACTTGCATCTTTCACATACATGAGTAGTAAAAATTTTTACATTACGTCTCCATCGAGATGTACAATGTGAAGTTTACTATTTATTTGTAATAATTAGTATGTACAGCAGGACAGTCAATATAGCATAGAAATACAATTGCATCAGAGTGAATTAATCATTCTGAAGGGTTGGTGGAAGAAACTGTCCTGGAGTCTGCTGGTCCTGGCTTTTATGCTGCAGTACCATTTTCCAGATAGTAGCAGCTGGAACAGTTTGTGGTTGTGGTGAGTAGAGTCCCCAAAGATTCTTCGGGCCCTTTTTACACACCTGTCTGTGTAAATGTCCTGAATAGTGGGAAGTTCACATCTACAGATGCACTGGGCTGACCACACCACTCTCCACTCTCTGCAGAGTCCTGTGATTAAAGGAAATGCAGTTCCCATACCAGGCAGTGATGCAGCCAGTCAGGGTGCTCTCAGTTGTGTCCCTGTAGAAAGGATTTGGGGACCTGTCTGAGATGAAAGAGGCACTGCTGTGCTTTTTTCACCACACAACTGGTATGTACTACCATATGAGATCCTTGGTGATGTGTATGCAGAGGAACTTAAAGCTGTTCACCCTCTCAACCCCAGGTCCATTGATGTCAATAGGGGTTGGCTTGCCTCCATCCCTTCTGTAGTCCACAACCAGCTCCTTTGTTTTAGTGACATTGAGGGGGAGGTTGTTTTCTTCATACCACTGTGTTAAGGTGGTGACTTCTTCACTGTAGGTTGCCTCATTATTATTTGAGATAAGGCCAATCAATATAGTAATCATCAGCAAATTTAATTAGCAGATTGGAGCTGTGGATGGCGACACAATTATGGGTATACAGGGAGTAAATCTCTTGTGTTCATGAATAAAGTCCCAGCCTTCCCTACATCTTCACTCCCCGAGTCCTGGCAACATTCTCGTAAAGCTTCTCTGCATTCTTCCTTGCTTAAAGATGTCCATTCTACAGCTGGTGAACAAAGCTGTACACTTGTATTCCGGAGAGTGACCTCAAACAGGGGCTGTGGATTTCAGACTACATCTGGAGCTTTGAGTTTGAACTGAGAGATGACTGCATTTTAATGATGGACCATAGAATTGGCCTCCTTGGATGTGATGCAAACAATACCGAGGAACCTCCTAAACCTTGTGGCACAACTTACTTTTATTTTACTTCAGTTAGAGATACAGCCCAGAACAGGTGGTTCCTGCCCAACAAGCTGTGCAAAGCTGCAACCCACCTACTTAATACTAGTCAAATCAATTTACAATGACCAATTAACCGACAGCGCTGTGCAAAGGCCTTAAGCACATATGTATAACTAGGATGCCCAGGACTTTTGCACAGCACTGTAACTTCAATTTAATGCTTGCAATTTACAGTTTACATTAAGAACTGATGACTGGTCCTTGCTTGAATTAATATCTGCTATATTCACATTACTCCAGAATACTCCCTAACAACAAACATAAAAGGCATTGAATAAACCTCATTGCCATTTACTGTGCTGTGCAAAGGTCTTTGGCTGATACTTACAGCTAGGGTGTTTTAAAAGTTTACAAAGTACTGCAGTAATTTTATGTATTACACTGCAAAAAAATCATGACATATGTGAGTGATGATGAACTTGATTCTAATATGGGTTTCTGTTGTGGACTGAGAATGGAAAGGGGGCAGAGGGAGGGGAATCATGGTTAGGGGAAGGGAGAGGGGGAGGGAGTGTTGAGCCCCAGGACATCCTGAGCTGTAATAGCTTTGCAATAATGTCCTGAGCTGTAAAAGAGTCACACTAAAGGTTGATTTATACTTGTGCATTGCATCTACACCATAGGTACCACATACCCTACGCCGTACCTAAGCTATATCTTACGTTGTAGGGTCACATGTAACTCGCGTGTTGCTGCGACACAGACGGCAACAACTGTGATTGGTCCATTTGGTAGCATCACATTTCCTCCTACGCATTTCCGGTTGCTTCTTCTCTGCCATGTCTGTACACCGACGCAAAATAGATGAACCAAATTGTCAAATCTACCTGCCGACGTACGAAAATGTTTGAAATGCATTTCCTCATCCATGTCTCTCCGTGTTGAAGAAACTCAACACGGTGGCGTAGAAATCCCACCGCCAACTAGCGTTTTGGCGCACACCAACGCATGCTCACTACAGTGTAGAGCAATGCAGAAATGAAAATCACCATAGCCCGTATGCACAAGTATAAATCGGCCTTAATGTCCTGAGCTGTAATGGTGTCACGCTAATGTCCTGAGCTGTAATGGTGTCATACTACTGTGCTGAGCTGTAATAGTGTTGTGCTGCCATGGCATCCCACTGTCTTAGCTTGCAATTCCATATATAGCTTGTAGTACACTCCATATGAAGGCTGCTGCAGTGTGTAACGCTCATGGTGTTATCTGATTGTAGTGATACTATGTTAGAGCCCTAACACAGTAGGATCACCTAAGCCAGAGATAGTTATTCAAGATGGGAGCACGTGTTATTGAAAGATAAAACAGATCATTGTCTTGACAGATGCTGCCAATTTCAGCTTTGATCTAATCTTGACAATATATTTTGGAAAGACCAGTTGCTTAAACAGAAGTAAGGATGTGGCCATCTGCTCCAAGTTCTTGTAAAGCAAAAGCAAGAATACAGCTAAACTTTGTGAATCTATCAGGTAGCTCTTCAGTCACAACAGTGTGTGTCTCGGGGAGGAGTTACAAGAGCCTGAAGACACACTCAATGTCTGAGGACCAGCTTCTTTCCTTCCACTATCAGATTTCTAAATGGACAAAGACTATCTCACTACTTTTTCCTCTTTTTCCACTACTTACAGTAATTAATTTTTTACATATGCTTATGATTTTTAAAAATGATTATGTATTGCAAACAACAAATTTCACGACATGTGTGATGCACTATCAATAACTCAGACGAGGTGAGATATAGGCTTTTATTGGCTGGAAGAAAGAACAAGTAGCAATTGACCACCACACTGCATCCTGGAGACTGAGGCCGGGGCGGTGTCCCCAATCGTCTTTATACCGGGGTCCGTGGGAGGAGCCACGGTCAGTCAGCAGGGGGGCGTGTCCAGACAGGTATATGTAGTTCACCACAATGTGCCAGTAATATGAAACCTGATTCTGATCAGATTAAAGCACATCTTTGTATCAATGCAGATGGTACAAAGAAGATGATGCTTTTGAGAAAATTAAGAGTCTGCAGAAGGACTTAAAGAAATTAGAAGAATGGGAAAAGAAGTGGCAGATGAATTTATCATGTGGGGAAACATACAGTCGTTCACTTTAGTAGAAAGAGTAAAGGCACAGATGATTTTCTAAGGGGAGTAAACTCAAAAATCAGATGTGCAAAGGGGAGTAATGGTGGGTAATCCTAGTGCAGGATTCGCTAAAAGTTAACTCGCAGTTTGAATTACTAGCCAGAAAGGCAAATGCAAAGTTAGCTTTTCTTTTGAGAGGACTAGAATATAAAAGTAAACGATGTAATACTGAAGCTTTATAAGGTACCGGTCAGACCACACTTGCAGAATTGTGTGCAGTTTTTGACCCATATCTACGAAAGGATGTGTAGGTTTTGGAGAGGATCCCCGGGAGGTTTACAAGAATAATGTCAGAAATGAAAGGGTTAATATGAGGAGCATTTTATAGTTCTGGCTGGGCTTGTACTCACTGGAGTTTAGAAGAATGAAGGGTGGTCTCATGGAAACCTATGAACGTTGAAAGGCCTAAATAGAGTAGACATGGAGAGGATATTTCCAGTAGTGAGAGGACGAGGGCCAGGGCACACAGCCGCAATGTAAGGACATCTGTTCAGAACAGAGGTATTGTGGCGACTCACTTTCAGCGCAGGCAAACCGGCTCACAAATAGCCAGCGTGCAGAGGAAGACTTTGGTAATGCATCTCTGACATCATTTCTGCCCGGAGAGGGCGAGCGCTAGGGATTAAATGCCAGCGCTGTGAAGTTTGAATAAACTAGTCTCGAAACGGCTTACCGACTGCATGTTGTTATTTCAGCTCTGTGTGTAGCACATTGCTACATTGGTGACCCCGACAGTCCAAATGGGATTTGGACCAAAGATGACCGACTCCATCTGTTCATGCAGTTTCACTAAAACTGCCAACTTCCTGGACGCTGTGACCACGCGTGTGGTTTAGCAAAGCAGAAGCCCAGTTCCAGATTCGGCAGATATCTTCTGATTCCACGCGTTACTATCATGTGATGAGCACCCTTGACCAGGAGACGGCCGCCCAGGTTGCGGACTACATACAGTCACCCCCGGAAGAAGGCAAATATGAAGCATTCAAAGTGCTGCTCATTGGGACCTTTGGCCTCTCACGGCGTGAGTAGGGTGCTCGCCTGCTTCACCTGGACAGTTTGGGAGACAGACTGCCATCACCATTGATGAACAAGATGCTGTCCCTGGCTGATGGACACAAGCCCTGCCTCATGTTCGAGCAAGCGTTCCTAGAGGACATACATCTGCTGCTGGCCGACACAGATTTCAGCAACCCCCGGAAGGTGGCAGCCCGGGCAGACGTGCTGTGGAAAGCCAAGAGGGAGAGCATGGCATCCGTCGTTCAGATTACCACGGGGGTGCACACAACACAGAGACAGGAGTGAGGAGGCCAGTGAACAGTGGTGTTTCTACCACCAGCGGTGGGGCACAAAAGCCCGCTGTTGTCGCTGGCCCTAAAAGGGCCAGCTGCCGCTAATGACTATGGCGGCTGGCCACCAGGACAGCCTCTTGTACGTCTGGGACAAACAGTCGGGATGCCGCTTCTTGGTCGACACCGGAGCGGAAATCAGCGTCTTGTCCCCAATGGCATATGACACCCGCAACAGGAAGCCAGGACCTACCCTGAGGGCCGCAAACAGCAGTACGTTACGGACCTACAGCACCCACACAGTGCAGCTGCAGTTCGGTGCTAGCCGGTTCACATGGTCACGTGGGACTTCACACTGACCACCGTTGCCCAAACACTCCTGGGGGCAGACTTCTTAAGAGCTCACAGCCTGCTGATCTACTTGCAAGGGAAAAGACTAGTACATGCCAAGAATTTCCGGATATTCTCCCTGGGTGAAGCCAAGTTGCTGGCCCCACACCTGGACTCCATCACGCTGTCGGACAACAAACTCACCAGAATCCTGGTGGACTTTCCATCGATTCTGGCATCGCAGTTCACAGCAACCATGCCCAGACACAGGGTTCAGCACCACATCCTGACCCAGGGACCACCCTTTCACACCCACACACGAAGGCTCCCCCCAGAAAAGCTCCGCCTGGCGAAGGAGGATGGAGGAATTGGGGATCGTATGGAGGTCCGACAGCCCATGGGCCTCCCCCCTGCACATGGTGCCCAAAGCAGCTGGCGACTACCACAGACTGACCGAGGCTACAACTCCAGACTGCTACCCCGTGCCACACGTACAGGACTTTGCAGCAAACCTGCACGGGGCAAGAATATTTTCCAAAGTAGACCTCGTCTGGGGATACCATCAAATCCCAGTGTACCCTGAAGACATCCCCAAAACAGTACTATCACCCCATTCAGCCCGTTCGAGTTCCTTTGAATGCCGTTCGGCCTGAAGAATGCCACACATGTTCCAGCAGCTAATGGATGCGGTGGGACACGACCTGAACTTTGCATTCATCTATTTGGACGACAACCTTATAGCCACCAGGAGCATCTGTCCCACCTCCGCCAGCTCTACTCCCGCCTGAGTGAATTCAGCCTCACGGTCAACCCGGCCAAATGCCAGTTCGGTCTCGGTACCATCGACTTCCTGGGCCACAGGATTACTAAAGACGGGGCAACACCTCTGCCGACCAAGGTAGACACGATCTGCCACTTTGCCCGGCCCAACATGGTCAAAGGCCTGCAAGTGGTCATTGGTATGGTGAACTTCTACCACTATTTCCTCCCCTCAGCAGCCCGTATCATGCGCCCTTTGTACACCCTGATGTTGGATAAAGGCAAGGACATTACTTGGGACAAGGAGGCCGTGGCTGCTTTCGTTTAAGCCAAGGAAGCCTTGGCAGATGCCGCGATGCTGGTGCACCCCAGAACGGACATTCGGACCACCCTCACAGTGGATGCATCCGACACAGCAGTCCGTGGGGTGCTGGAGCAACTTATCGAGAGGCGCTGGCAACCCTTGGCGTTTTTCAGGAAGCACCTACAACCACCCGAACTCAAGTACATTGCTTTCGACTGGGAGCTGTTGGCACTGTATCTGGCAATCCGGCATTTCATGTACTTAGAAGGCAGGTCATTCACGGACCACAAACCATTGACCTTCGCGTTCACGAAGGTGTCCGATCCCTGGTCGGCTCGCCGGCAGCGACATCTGTCCTACATCTCCAAGTACACGACTGACATCCAGCATGTCTCGGGAAAGGACAACGTCGTGGCTGACGCACTCTCCAGACCAGCTGTCCAGGCCCTGTCCCAGGGGGAGGACTATGCAGCACTGGCGGAGGCGCAACAGGCAGACGATGAGATGCCCAGCTACAGGACCGCAGTCTCCGGTTTGCAGCTGCAGGACTTTCTTGTAGGCCCAGGTGAGAGGACCCTCCTGTGTGATGTGGCTACCGGCCAACCTCACCCCATCGTCCCGGCAGCCTGGAGACGGCGAGATTTCGACTCCATACACGGTTTGGCGCACCCATCTATCAGGACAACCGTCCGGCTGGTCTCCAGCAAGTTCGTGTAGCACGGACTTCACAAGCAGGTCAATGAATGGGCCAGAATATGCACGCAGTGCCAAACAGCCAAGGTGCAGCAGCACACTAAAGCCCCGCCGCAGCAGTTCGAATGCACCCACTGGAGGTTCAACCACATTCATGTGGATATCGTGGGCCCCCTACCAGTGTCCAGAGGAGCGTGGTACCTCCTAACGATGGTAGACCAGTTCACGAAGCGGCCAGAGGCGGTCCCGCTCACCGACACATCTGCCGATTCCTGCGCCCGAGCACTGATTGCAACCTGGGTAGCACGCTTCGGGGTACTGGCCCACATTACCTCCGACAGAGGCGCCCAGTTCACCTCCAGCCTGTGGTAGGCTGTGGCCAGCCTGTTGGGAACGCAGCTACACCACACTACTGCCTACCACCCACAGTCGAATGGACTAGTGGAACGCTTCCACTGTCACTTGAAGTCAGCTCTCATGGCCCACCTGAGAGGACCTAACTGGGTGGACGAGCTTCCCTGGGTCCTGCTTGGAATTCGCACAGCACCCAAAGAGGATCTGCACGCCTTGTCGGCCGAGTTGGTGTACGGCACACCCCTGGCCGTCCCGGGAGAGTTCATACCAGCCCCAAGGGGGCAAGAGGAAGGACCTGCAGCAGTCCTGGACAGACTACGCAAAAGGCTTGGCAACCTGGCCCCCGTACCAACTTCGCAGCACGGACCAACCCTGACCCATATACCCAAAGGCCTGCAGAACTGTAAGTTTGTGTTTGGACGAAGGGACGGACACTGGGCACCGCTACAGCAGCCATACGAGGGGCCGTTCAAGGTGATCAACAACGGGTCCACGTATGTTCTGGACATTGGGGAGAAAGAGAAGGTTTTCACGGTGGACTGACTCAAACCAGCCCATGTGGACTTGGTGCAGCCGGTCAAGGTTCAGGCACCGCGGCGCAGAGGCAGACCTCCCAAACAGAGGCTGATCCAGACTGTGGACATTGGGGGGTGTATCACTGGTTCTGGGGGGGGGGTTATGTGGCGACCCACTTTCTGCGCAGGCAAACTGGCTCACAAATAGCCAGCGCGCGGGGGGGAGACTTTGGTAATGCACCTCTGACGTCATTTCCACCCGGAGAGGGTGGGCACCAGGGATTAAATGCCAGCGCTGTGAAGTTTGAATAAACTAGTCTCGAAACGACTTATCGACTGCGTGTCGTTATTTCAGTGCTGTATGTAGCACATTGTTGCAGTATAAGAATTTGTTTAGATAGAGCACCGCAGCACAGAAACAGGCCCCTTGGCCCATCTCCCCAAACTTGTCTATGTTACAATAGAACATGCATTCACCACTTTTCTGAGCAGGTCGTACAATATTCGCACTATCAATTGTGTACTATTGAGTGCATTGAGGGTACAATTGGATTGGAGAGCATATGTTTTCTCTGGAGCATTGTAGGCTGAGAGAAAACTGAAAGATGTTTATAAAGCAATGTAAGGTATAGATAGCCAGGATCAAATGCCAAAGAAGTTTTGATGGGCCGAATTGCCTAATTCTACTCCAGTAACTTGTGGTCTAAAATGGTCTGCAGGTATGCCCTTTCATCCAGCATCCTCTTTGATTTTCTACCATCAGGCAGCAGAGTCCAATGCATAAAACAAGGACAGTAAGGAATGGAATCAATTTCTTCCCCAGGCTTCTGAACTCCATGCTGCATTGCATTCAAAGCATCACTGGTTTAATCTGTTCTGTATCTTACAATATTTAATTTATGCACTTTAGTTGTTTATTGATGTGTTACGAGGGGTGATTGATAAGTCTGTGGCCTAAGGTAGAAGCAGTCAATTTTGGAAAACCTAGCACATTTATTTTTCAACATAGTCCCCTCTTACATTTACACACTTAGTCCAGCGGTCGTGGAGCATACGGATCCCTTCTGTGTGGAAGAGGTCCACAGCAGGAGTGATTGATAAGTTTGTGGCCTAAGGTAAAAGGAGATGAGTTATTAACTTCAAACTTTCTGCATTTTCACTCAAGAGTTGAACTGCACGTGCATGTAACAAGAGCACCTTGGACATCCAGGTGGTCCACAGCAGGGGTGATTGATAAGTTTGTGGCCTAAGGTAGAAGGAGATGAGTTATACAGCTTTCATTCCATGCATGTGCAGTTCAACTCTGAGTGATAATGCAGAAAGTTTGAAGTTAATAACTTATCTCCTTCTTTACTTATATAAATTACTGATTTCTAATTTAGCAATCAGCCCATGCCTCTGGAGGTCCAAGATGCCAACTTCTACAAAGAAGGGATCCGTATGCTCCATGACCGCTGGACTAAGTGTGTAAATATAGGGAAAAAATGTGCTAGGTTTTATAAAATTGACTCCTTCTACCATAGGCCATAAACTTATCAATCACCCCTCGTATCTATCTGTAGACTTTACTTGCATAAGTCAATGTGCACATGGGTACCTTGGTGCTTTACACCCTGGCTGGAGAAATATTGTCTTGTTTGACAGTATACATGCATAGAGCTAAATGACAATAAACTTAACGTGACTTAACCTGAGATAGGCTAAGCAGGCCAAATCTCTTTTTCCCAGGATAGAAATATTAACTACTATGGACATGCATTTAAGGTAAAAGGAGGAATGGTCAAAGAAGATATGTGGGGCCACATTTTTACACATATGTGGATTGTCACTGGAACAGACAGCCAGAGGTGGCAGTGGAAGCAGGTGCAAAAGTGGGAGTAAAGAAGCTTTTAGATTTTATTGGGAATGGATGGATATGGGTAATGTGATAAACATTATATCTTTGTGCAAGAAAGATAATGGATATAATCCTGCGAATTATAGATCAATGAGTCTTATCAATGGTGGGGAAACTAAGAGACAATTACAAGAGACAGGAATTATGCGTATTTAGAGAAATGTAGTATGATTAGGGATAATCACCATGTCTTTGTGAGGGGCAGGTGCTGCCTCAAGAGCCTGACAGATTTTTTTGAGGAAGTGACAAAACAAAGAGATGAAGGTGGAGCAGTGGATATAGTGCATATGAATAAGTTCTGTTTTATGTCCCAGCATATATAATTAGTTACTTTGCAAATGAGTTGGTTATTGTTCAGCAGAGATGTTGCTGTTAAAGGATCTGCTCCTGTGCTGAACTGTCCTACTGTATATCTATGTAACTGCTCTCAGCTCATGCACCTCTCTCATATGTAAGGCTGGTCCGCGAATGCTGCTAGGACTGTGGTAATTCATTGATTAATCCACAGTGATGAAGGACAATGGGTGCAATAGAACAGCATATCCCATTATGACCACTTGATCCTGAAAGAATCAGACATATAGAAAGGTACTGCACAGATATAGGCCCTTTGGCCCATCTAGTCCGTCCATACCAAACTATTTAAACTGCCTATTCCATAGCCTATCATCCATGTACCTATCCAGATTTCTTTTAAAGGTTGAAATAAAGCTCGTGTGTACCACTTGCGCTGACAGCTCATTCCACACGCCCATGATTCTCTAAGTGAAGAAGTTTCCCCTCATGATCCCCTTTAAACTTTTCACCTTTCATGCTTAAACCATGATCTCGAGTTATAGTTTCACCCATATTTCAGTAGAAAAAGTCTGCCTGCATTTATCTATATCCCTTCTATGTTCTAAGGAATACAGTCCTAACCTAGTCAATCTTCTCTTTTAAGTCAGGCACTCCAGAACCGGCAACATCCTTGTGAATTTTCTCTGTATTCTTGCAAACTTATAGATTGCAAAGGAAGCAAATTAGATGGCAAAAAGAGAGGGAAAGATCAGGTAGATACTAGGGCTGAAGTGAAGACATTGGATTTGTATTTTTAATTTAAACCTCTATGCCATCTAGTATTAAACTCGTCTAACCTGGGATAAAGATGATGACTATCTAGCCTGTCCTCCTAGAGGACCACAACCTTGTTGTGGTTTGGAGGATTGCATGCCTCAGTGACCTGGAGAGCTATGCTGGCTGTGAACAGGGAACTTATCTTTGGCTTTTGGTAGAGTCACCAATGCCAAATAGGTCGAAGAGTAGAGGGCAGACTAAGAATGGTCCACTCGTCCACCAGGTTCGGGGGTTCAACTCAGGGCTAACAACTCGGACTGGTCAAACAAAATTGTTATGGAAGCAGCGATGAAGAATCCTTCACCATCTATGTGCAAAGGTGCCAATGACAGACAGAGATGGAGGACCTTCATTGCTGCACTAAACACCAGCAGGTGTACCGAACAGTAAGTAGATAAGTGAATCTACCCTGTCTATGCCCATTACTGTATAAACCACATAAGGTCATCGCCCATCGCCTTTCACTCTAGGGCAAGCAACCCCATTCAAACTCTCGAAGCTCAATCCTTTCATTCCAGGCAACATTCTGAGTCATACAGTCAAACAGCATGGAAACAGGACCTTCAGCCCCACTCAACCATGCCAACTGTCCCATCAGTTCTCCTATCCATGGACTTACCTCCATAATGTTTCTATTTTGTGAATGTGTCCATCTTACCTAATATTTCTGACAGCTTGTTGCCACACACCCTTTGTGAGAAGCTATCTTCTGATTATCCTTTTAAACCACTTGACTCTGATCTTAAACCTGTGCCCTTTTGCTTTTAGAGCACTCTGTCTATTCCCCTAATCATCATATAAATCTCTATCAGGTTATCCCTATTTTCCAGGAAATAAAGTCCTAACCTAAACAATGACTCCTTGAACCTCACGCGCCCAAGACTAGGCAACATCTAAGTAAATCCTGATGAAGGGTCTCAAATTAAAACCTCAGCTGTCTATTCTCCTCCACAGATGCTACCTGACTTGCTGAGTTCCTCCAGTATTCTGTGTTTGTTCCTCCAGAGTTCCAGCACCTGCAGAATCTCTTGTGCTCCTGGTAAACTCTTTCTATCTTAGTAATATCTTCCATAAACAGAACAAATGAAGCAAAATATAATGCTCCCTGTACATCCTGACTAATATCTTATAGAACATAACCATTCCAATCAACCCTCCTATAAACCTACCTGCAATCTCTACAGATTAATCACATCTTTATTATTGCTCCTGCAGACTAGGTGCAGCTGTTCTGGTAAGTGATCACTCAATAGTCATTTAATTTTACTTGTGCAGAAAACTAAGTAGTAAAAACCAAATGCAAATATGAAGGATTGCAACATACTGCTCCATCTGGAGAAGTTCATTTGTACTAAGGATGATGATGATGGATTAATGTGTAAAATTGTTTTTTTTTTGTATTTTTCTTGTGTGTAACTTACCATGCTTCCTTGTATATTTTATAAAATCACCTGTATCTGTGGAACACACACAAAATGCTGGAGTAACTCAGCAGGCCAGGCAGAATTTATGGAAAAGAGTGCAGTTGATGTTTAGGGCTGCGACCCTCCAGCAGGACTGGAGCAAAAAAGGATGAGGAGTCAGAACAAGAAGGTTGGGTGAAGGGAAGAAGAGATTCACGGTGATAGGTGAAACCAGGAGGGTGGGGGGAGAGTGAAGGATAGAGCTAGTGAAAGGGATACAGAGCTGGAGAGGGGGAAATCTGATAGAGGGCAGAAAGCCATGAAAGAAAGAAAAGGGGGAGGAGCACTAGTGGAAGGTGATGGGTGGGTAAGGAGATAAGGTGAGAGGGAAATGGGGATGGGGAATGGTGGGGGAATGTCTTTAACGGAAGGCCGAGAAATCAATTTTCATGCCAACAGGTTGGAGGCAACCCAAACCCAAAATAAGGTGCTATTCCTCCAACCTGAGTGTGGCTTCATCCTGACAATAGAGGAGGCCATGGACCGACATGTCAGAATGGGAATGCGCAGTGAAATTAAAAAGGGTGGCCACTGAGAGATTCCACTTTTTCTGGCAGACGAAGTGTAGGTATTCGGCAAAGTGGTCTCCCAATCTACGTCAGGTCTCATCGATATACAGGAGGCCAGACTAGCAGCAACGGATTTGGGAGATAACCCCAACAGACTCACAGGTGAAGAGTCGCCTCACTTGCAAGGGCTGTTTGTGGCCCTAAATGGTAGTGAGAGGAAATATTGGGGCAGATGTAGAATTTGTTCTGTTTGCAAGGATAAGTGCCAGGAGGGACATCAGTGGGGAGGAACGAATGGACAAGGGAATCGCGTAGGGAGTGACCCTTGACAGAAAGCAGAAAGTAGGGGGGGGGGGGGAAGGTTGTGGAGGGAAAGATGTGCTTGGTGGTGGAATCCCTTTGGAGATGGCGGAAGTTACGGAGAATTATTGCTGGATGTTGAGGCTTGAGGGGCTGTAGGTGAGGACAAGAGGAGCCCTATCCCTGGTAGGGTGGAGAGAGCATAGAGTGAGAGCAGATGCACGCAGAAGGGAAATGATGCAGTTGAGGGCAGCATTGATATCTGAGGAAGGGAAGCCCCTTTCTTTGAAGGAGGACATCCCCTTAGTTCTGAAATGAAAAGCCTCACCTTGAGAGCAGATACGGTGGAGATGGAGGAATTGAGAGAAGGGGATGGCATTTTTCCAAGTAACAGGGTGGAAGGAGTTATAGTCCAGGTAGCAGTGAGAGTCTCTGGGTTTATCATAAGCATCAGTAAATAAGCTGTCTCCAGAGACAGACCGAGAAAAAGGAGGGAGGTGTTGGAAATGGACCAGCTAAATTTGAGGGCAGGGTAAAACTTGGAAGCAAAATTAATGAAGTTGATGAGCTCTGCATGTGTGCAGGAACCAGTGCAGTTGTCAATGCAGCATAGGAAAAGTTGGGGAGTACTACCAGTGTAGACTTGGAACATATGTGAGAGTAAGCAATCGTCATGGACTAGAAGGGCTGAGATGGCCTGTTTCCGTGCTGTAATTGTTATATGGTTATATACTAATCCACATAGCTACCAGAAAGGCAGGCAGAGGTGGAACTCGCGTGAATTCCCATGGCAATACCTTTTGTTGAAAGTAAGTGGGAGGAGCTGAAGCTGAAATTATGATATTGAGGACAAATTCCAACAGATGGAGAAGAGTAGTGGTGGACGGGAACTGGTTGTGTCTGGTGCCCAGTTAGAAACAAAGGATCGAGGCCTTCCTGGTGGGGGATAGAGGTGTATAGGGACTGGACGTTATAATGAAAATAAGATGATCATGGCCAGGGAACATCATTGAAAAGTTCAAAAACATGTAAAGTGTCACAGATGTCGATAGGAAGGGACTGAACCGGGGTGGGGGGGGGGGGGGGTGGGTAAAACTGAGTCAAGGAATGCAAGAATAGGTTCAGTGGGACAGGAACAAGCAGCAACAATGGGTCTACATCGACAGGGAGGTTTGTGAATCTTGAGTAGAGGTAGAAACAGAACGTACGGGGTTGGGAAATTGAGGTTGGTGCAGTGGATGGGAGATTCCCAGAGTTAACAAGGTTGATGATGGTGTAGGAGACAATGGTCTGGTGCATCTTAGTGGGGTCCTTTTTGAGGGGTAAATAAGAGGAAGTGTCAGACAGATGTTGCCAGGCCTCAGCAGAGAGGTCAATCCATCAGGTTACTACATCCTTATCTGCAGATTTGATGGCGAGGTTCAGATTAGTGCTGAGAGATTGGAGCGCAGTGCATTCGAAAAAAGGGAAGCTGGAATTGGAGAGAAAGGAGTGGTGAATTTGAGATGGTTGGTGGCCTGTCAGCAGTTCCCATTCCCATTCTGAAATGTCAGTCCATGGCCTTCTCTATGACCACGCTGAAGCCACACTCAGGTTGGAGAAGAAACACATTGTAGTCTGTTTGGGTAGCCTCCAACTTGATGGCATGGACATTGATTTCTTGAACTTCCAGTAATGTACTACTCCCACTTTCACCATTCCCCATTCCAATTTCCCTCTCACTTTATTTCTTTCCCTGCCCATCACCTCCCCCTTTTCTTTCTTTCATGGCCTTCTATTCTCTACTATCAGATTCCCCCTTCTCCAGCCTTGTATCTCTCTCACCAATCAACTTCCCAGCTCTTTGCTTCACTCTTCTCCTACTCCCAGTTTCACCTATCGCTTTGTATTCTTCCCTCACCTTTCTACTCTGACACCTCATCTTTTTTTCTGCAGTCCTGACGAAGGGTCTCGGCCCAAAACGTCAAGTTTACACTTTTCCATAGACACTGCCTGGCCTGCTGAGTTTCTCCAGCGTTTTGTGTGTGTGGCTTGGATTTCCAGCGTCCGAAGATTTTCTCTTGTTTGTGATTGGACTTAAATGTGAGTGATTGTTCAGTTTTGTGATACAGGTTGAGTGCCTCTCAAACTCCAAACCTACGTTCCATCATGAAAAGGTGGAAATGGGTAAAGCCGGCCAACAGAGCTCTGGTGAAGTTGTATTGACCAATCCCCCGTTCAGTAGATACAATGGGCTATAGAAACATTGAGGAACTCCAACCATATCATCGCCTTTGGATGATGGGGCCAGGAGGTCAATGGCCTATGCTCTCTTGGGAGCTAAGAGCCAAAGACGGAGAATACAGTTTGAGTACTCCTTATCCAAAATATTTGGGGAGATAAGTATTTCAGATTTCAGATTTTGGAATATATAATGAGATGTCTTAGGATCACCAATATTTCTGAATCTGAATTTGCGTGCTATTGGTAAGCAATTTCTGTCTTACACTTGCTCATCGCACATATGTACTTAACAGTAAAAATTATTACATACATTATATTTTCATTATATTAATAGTATGCAGGGTAACAGAAACAGCTCAGCAGCATCGGGAGAATACCTGAATCAGCTATTCAAAAACAAACAATGGCAGGCCTTCAGTCTCCACCTATGATGTTGTGTTTTGATTAAAAGGTTACAGAACACTGTATTTGTATATTACTTATTTTTAGCTTTTATGTAAGGTATAAACGCAATTAGCATTGTAGACTTGTTCAGATGTTGGATTTTCATCAGTGCTGATCATTGCAAACTGACCAATGAATTTCTCTGGTGCTCCCTGATTAGCAGGCACTATCTTTAAAATGTTTTAAATCTTTAAAAATTTAATGCCATGTCTTACATTCCTGCAACCAGCCTGCTGAATGATCAAAATTACCCTCAGTTTTCAGTTTGTCGTGATAGACTTTTGCTTGTTTTATGATCAGCATATGTTCACTCCAACAAGGACAAGTTCAATCTTTCAATACATAATTGACATCTTCATTATTTTCTTCATGCAGTTTTTCTATTTTCAATAATTTCTGTTCATTAAATATGTGAGGTCAATTCTCAGAACAGTCCGTGATGTACAAAGTCTTGCATATCAGCAGGGAACCTTCCCAGCACCTTGCAGAATTTTCCTATTGTGACATTGTGTCAGCACTCAAAAAAATTTCAGATTTCAGAGGTTGTTGGATTTGTAATTTCAGGAAAGGGGTACTCAACCTGCACAGCTGAGTCTATTTTTCCAAAAATTTCTCTGCAGCCAATGTCATGCCACTGAGTGCGACTATTTCATAGGTTATTTGTTATCATTGGAATGTGCTTTAGCTCTCTAGTTTGAGCTAGTTTTTAGCATTACGCAAACAAAATGTCATTTTTCTTCCTTTCTTCATCCTTTAACTTCTAATAAATGTACATATAGTTATGTACAAAATTCTTCGGAACATACATATAGCTAGAGTGCCTAAGTCTTTAACACAATACCATAGTAATTTTATGCATTGCATTGTACTGATGTCATAAAAAACTAATTTTATGATGTATGTGAGTGATGATAAACCTGATTCAGTTATGGGTCTCTATTGTGGGCTAGTTGTGGGAAGGGGGCAGGGAGAGTGGATCATGGTTGGGAAAAGGGGAAGTGAGGGGGAAGGAGTCGGAAGCACCAACAGACATTCTGAGATGATCAATAAACAATTGTTTTGAATCAAATGACCTTGCCTGGTGTCTCAGGTGTTGAGTGTGTCTGCACCCGAGCCATCACCACCCCAACCCCTGGCTACCTTCTCTGCCACCTGTCACACACCCTTCTGTAATGCTCTACCCTTGCAATTCCCAACAACCTTTGTTCCCAACAGATTTACAAACTCTCTCTCCACTCCACGTTGACAAATACAGTACTGTGCAAAAAGTCTTAGATCTTCCAATATACATGTAACTTATACTTTTTGATAGTACTGTATTATAAATATTTATGCCCCATTTGTTACTTCTGAAGGATATCTGGATCACAATATCTCCACAAAGAACAGTGCTAAGAGATGAGGTGAAATAACAGGTCTTTCATCTCCTGGTGTTGTATGTGAACCTTCTGTTCTTTTACTTTTATCTTGGATAATTTTACATCTTTATTAAACTGTGCTATTACTTTTAAGAATCTGTGACTCTGTTTGACTGCATCACTATTCTCCACTGAATAAACTTTGTCTTTATGCCAACTGTATTCTGTATTTATTTTGACAGATGATCTGCATAAAGTCAATTAGATGCTTACATTCTCAAGGCTGTCTGGCATCTTTCCCCTCAGCTATATATCAGAGAGGCATTGAGTCATGGAGCACTACAGCGTGAAACAGCCCATTTGGCCCATCGAGTCCAGACCAACTGTTATTCTGCCTTGTCCCATCGACCTGCACATGTATCATAAACTGCCATACCCTTCCCATCAAAGTACTTATCCAAAAATCTCAATTGTTTCAATCAAACCTAAATCCACTGCTTCTGCTGGAAGCTCATTTCAGTCTTGTACCACCCTCTGAATGAATGTTTCCCCTTAGTTTCCCCTTAAATATTTCCTTACCTCCAGTCCTAGTCTCACCCCACCTCAGTAGAAAAGGTCTGCTTGCATATACCCTATCTATAGCCTTCATAATTTTATATATCTTTATCAAATTTCCCCTCATTCTCCTATGCTCCAGGGAATAAAGACCCAACCTATTCAACATTTTCCTGTAACTCGGGTCCTCATTCCAGGAACATCCTTATTAATTTTCTCTGCACTCTTTCAATTTTATTCTATTTTTCATTTCCACATCTGTCCTGCTGCAAATAGCTTCAGTAAGTAACACTTACAAAATATCAAAGATTATAAGGTTCCTTATGTGTATACGCAAAGCATTTACAGTATCGTAAGATGACTGTTTGACAGCATGTTAAATTAAGAGTTTGATGAAGAGTTTGTTATGGAAGTATATTTACAGGACGATCAGGGTTAGGAATTCCAGATATTCAATATTCCTGAAGAATAAACAAAGTATAAGCAGATGGAGCAGTATTACTAATCAGGGAAGGACATGCTCTCTTCTTGCTGCTGCCATCAGGTAGAAGGTACAAGAGCCTCAAAACTCACACCACCAGGTTCAGGAACAAATATTACACTCAAACTTGAGGCTCTTGAACTAATGGGGACAACTTCACTCAAAAATCACTCTCCCAAACACTGGAATGTTTCCATAATCTATGGACTCACTAGGATTTTCAAGGACTCTTCATCTCATGTTTTCATTATTTACTGCTTATTTATTATTATTATTTTGTTTGTTTTTATTTCTTTTTGTATTTTCACAGTATATTGTCTTTCACAGAGTGAATTGATTGAATAGCTCCGAGATGGCTTTTTAGAGCAGTTTGTCATTGAGCCTACTAGAGGATCAGCTACACAGGATTGGGTGTTATGAAATGAACCAGAGGTGATTGAGGAACCCTTAGGAGACAGCGATCACAATATGATCAAGTTCAAATTGAAATTTGATTGGGAGAAAGCAAAGTCTGATGTAACAATATTTCAGTGAAGTAAAGGAAATTACTGTGGTATGAGAGAGGAGTTGGCCAAAGTCAGTTGGAAGGAGAAGCTGGTAGGGATGACAGCAGAGCAACAATGGCTTGAGTTTCTGGGGAGAATTAGCCAGGTGCAGGATAAATGTATTCCCAAAACAAAAATACTCAAACAGCAAATTAGTTGACATTGGAAGTCAAAGTTAATGTAAAAGCAAAAGACAGGGCATACAACAAATAAAAATTAGTGGGAAGATAGAGGATTGGGAAGATTTAAAAACCTGTGGAAAGCAACTTAAAGAATGATTAGGAGGGAAAAGGTGAAACAGGAAATTAAGCTAGCAAACAATATCAAGGTGGATAGAAAAAGATTTATCGAGAATATAGAAAAAGAGAGGAGTAGATATAGGACTGCTAGAAAGTGAGGCCAGAGAAATAATGATGGGTGACAAGGAGATGGCAGATGAAGTAAATGAGTATTTTGTATCAGAATTCACTGTGGAAGACATCAGCAATGTGAGAGGTGCTGGAAGGTGTGAGGGAAGAGAAGTGAGTACAATTACTATTACAAAGGAGAAGGTAATCAAAAAGCTGGAAGACCTAAAGGAGCATAAATCATCCAGACCAGATGAACTGCACCCTAGGATTCTGAAAGAATGGTAGAGTTTGCAGAGACATTAGTAATGAACTTTCAAGAATCATTGAACACTGGCATGGTTCTGGAGGACTGGAAAATTGCAAATGTCACTCCACTCTTTAAAAAAGCAGAGAGGCAGCAGAAAGGAAATTATAGACCAGTTAGCCTGACCTCAGTGGTTGGGAAGATGTTGGAGTCATTTGCTAAGGATGAGGTTATAGAATATTTGGTGACACAGGACAAGATACGACAAAGTCAGCATGGTTTCCTTTAGGAAAAATCCTTCCTGATGAACCTGTTGGAATTCTTTGAGGAGATTACAAGTAGGATAGATAGAGGGGATGTAGTGGATGTTGTATATTTGGACTTTCAGAAAGCCTTTGACAAGGTGCCACACATGAGGCTGCTTACAAAGTTAAGAGCCCATGGTATTACAGGAAGGTTACTAACATGGTTAGAGCATTGGCCGATCAGTAGGAAGCACCAAGTGGCAATAAAAGGATCCTTTTCTGGTTGGCTGCCAGCGACTAGTGGTGTTCTGCAGGGGTCAGTTTTTAAGCTGTAAAATGATGATTTAGATGATGAAGTGGATGGCTTTGTTGCTAGGTTTGCAGATGATGAAGGAAGAGCAGTAGATGTAGTGTATATGGATTTCAGCAAGGCATTTGATAAGGTACCCCATGCAAGTCCTATTGAGAAAGTAAGGAGGCATCGGATCCAAGGGGACATTGCTTTGTGGATCCATAACTGGCTTGCCCACAGAAGGCAAAGAGTGATTGTAGATGTGTTATATTCTGCATGGAGGTCAGTCACCAATGGAGGGCCTCGGGGATCTGTTCTGGGACCCTTACTCTTCATGATTTTTATAAATGACCTGGATGAGGAAGTGGAGGAATGGGTTAATAAGTTTGCTGATGATACAAAGGTTGGAGGTGTTGTGGATAGTGTGAAGGGCTGTCAGAGGTTACAGTGGGACATTGATAGGATGCAAAACTGGCTGAGAAGTAGCAGATGGAGTTCAACCCAGATAAGTGTGAAGTGGTTCATTTTGGTAGGTCAAATATGATGGCAGAATATAGTATTAATGGTAAGACTCTTGGCAGTGTGGAGGATCAGAGGGTCCTTGAGGACCAAGTCCATAGGACACTCAAAGCAGCTGTGCAGGTTGACTCATATACTGTGAAGGTATATGGTGTATTGTCCTTCATCAATTGGGGAATTGAATTTAGGAGCCGAGAGGTAATGATGCAGTTATATAGGACCCTATTCAGACCCCACTTGGAGTACTATGCTCAGTTCTGGTCGCCTCACTACAGGAAAGATGCGGAAGCCATAGAAAGGGTGCAGAGGAGATTTACAAGGATGTTGCCTGGATTGGGGAGCATGCCTTATGAGAATAGGTTGAGTGAACTTGGCCTTTTCTCCTTGGAGTGACAGAGGATGAGACGTGACCTGATAGAGGTGTATAAGATGGAGAGGCATTGATTGTGTGGATAGTCAGAGGCTTTTTCCCAGGGCTGAAATGGTTGCCACAAGAGGACACAGGTTTAAGGTTCTGGAGAGCAGGTACAGAGGAGATGTCAGGGGTAGGTTTTTTAATCAGAGTGGTGAGTGCCTGGAATGTGCTACCAGCAATGGTAATGGAGGTGGATACGATAGGGTCTTTTAAGAGGCTTTTAGATAGGTACATGGAGCTTAGTAAAATAGAGGGCTATATGCAAGCCTAGTAATTTCTAAGGTAGGGACATGTTTGGCACAACTTTGTGGGCCGAAGGACCTGTATTGTGCTGTAGGATTTTTATGTTTCTATGATATGAAGATTGATGGAGGGGCAGGTAGTGCTGAGGAAACGGGTAGGATGCAGGAGGACTTAGACAGCTTAGGAGAATGGGGAAGAAATTGGTAAATGTAATACAATGTTGGAAAATGCATGGTCATGCACTTTGCTAGTAGAAATAAATGTGTGGACTATTTTCTAAATGGGGAGAAAATTCAAAATCTGAGATGCAAAGGGACTTGAGTCCTTGTGCAGAACACCCTAAATGTTAACTTGCAGGACGAGTCAGTCATGAGGAAAGCAAATGCAATGTTAGCATTCATTTCAAGAGGACCCATTATGATTGAATGGCAGAACAGATTTGATGGGCCAATTGGCCTAAATCTCCTATGTCTGAAGGTCTTATGGTCTTTCTCACATTGGTTGTTCATCCATCTTGCTGTATGCAGTTTTCCAATGATTCCATTGTGTTTCTATCTATTTTCTGTGAATGGCCACTAAAATGAATCTCAGGGTAGTATACGGTGACATATACAGTATGCACATTGATAATCGCTGATGTCGCTGACTGAAGTATTGCATGAGATCAAAACATCAAGACAGAGGGTGTTAGAGGCCTCTGCACTCAAGCAATCTCTCTGCCTCTCTTTCTCGATGTGAGTCTGCAAATTCTTGAGTCAGGAAAGCTCGACAGAAATGACTCTGCATTCTGCAACATCAAAATAGTGAGCTGTCAGGCTCCCCTCTCGCTGTAGAAGGGGCAATGTCTCTTTTTCCCTCAATCGTGAGATATTGAGATGTTGGGATGAATGATAGTTTTTGATGGACTATAAATCAAGGTTTTAGAGGCCTTGCTTTTGCTTGGCGGGTGGTGGGGTAGAGGGGAGTGCAGATGCTTCACTGCTTCCTGTGCATGGCAGGGGGGGTGGCTTTGGGATTCTAACATTTTTCTGTCATTCATTCTTTCAGTTTTTTGATGTCCATGAAGTGTAAGAATTTGAGTTAGTATACTGTATACATTTTCTGACATTAAGTTGAACTAGTGAACAATCGTTAAATGTTGTACTATGACCTCTAGTCTCACCCATCCTCAGTGGGGGAAAAAAAACTGCTTGCATTAACTCAATCTTTACCCCTTCAAACCTATTTATGCTTTCCCTGTAATACAGGCCATTAAGCTTTTGCACATTTCTTGTAAAATTTCTTGTTCACACTTTCCAAAGTTTCAACATCCTTGTTGTAATGGGGCAACAAGAGTTACACACATTACTGTTGATTCATTTCCTTCATTTCATTGATTCACTTAATATTCTCTGGGATGGGAGGATCGTCCTATCATAAGCAACTAATATTGTTAGAGCTGTGTTCTTCAGCGTTTAGAAGAATGAGGGTAAAGGTATTAAACTATATATAAGATGCTAGGATGGCATGACAAGATAGATGGTGAGGGTGCTCCACTTGTCGGATACTTTCAAGACAACCAAAAGTTCAAAAGTACATTTATATCAAAGTATATGTATGTCAGTCCTGGGCTAGACATCATGTACACTTAAGGAAAGTGAAGTTTATTCCATAGCCTCTCCTTTCCAGCTGTAGTGATCGCTGCAGGACCACTGTTTGTTTTGCCATGCAAGAGGCCACTTGCATATGGCCTCTCCTGCACTACTGTTCCCACAGCAATGGCATCACGTGGTGTCCGTGTTCTTACTGAGTTTGTTATGTCATGGTGTGACTGAATGTCCAGCTGTATAAATGGGTGGGCAGGCTGGGCTTCTCAGCCTCGGCTGGCAGCCAGAGTAGGAGAAGGACAACTCTGATTCCAAACCTGGGTAGATCAGACTCGTTAGCCTTGACAGGCAGACTGCCAAGAAGAAGGAAAACTTTGACACTCAACCTATAGCCTTGTAGCTGACGCGGTCGTCGTAACTCGCCGGAATGTCCTCCAGCCTGAAGAGTGGACTGATCCTTACTATAAATGTATGCAGTGCAGGCAGGAAGAAACATCCTTCAGCGATGGAAATATTCCCTCCTGATCTTCACAAGCGAAGGACCAGCCATCATATATATGTCACCATATACTACTCAGGGATTCTTTTTCTTTGGGTTTAGGAGCATTTCATCCATCAAGTTCCTGAATCAGTGTGGATAACTTCATTCATCCTAACACTGAACTGATTCCAACAACCAGTGGTCTCACTTTCAAGGACTCTACAACTTAAGTTCTCAATAATATTTATTACTTACTTAGTTGAGCCATAGAAAAGTACAGCGCAGAATCAGGCCCTTTGGCCCATCTAGTCCATGCTGAAACATTTAAACTGCCCGCTCCCATTGACCTGCAACAGGACCATAGTCCTCCAAACCCCTACCATCCATGTGCCTATCCAGACTTCTCCTAAACTGAAATCAAGCTTGCATGCACCACTTGTGCAGGTAGCTCATTCCACACTCACAATCCTCTGAGTAATAAAGCTTCCCTTAAACTTTACACTAATTCTTTGACCTCTGCTTATAGTCCCATCCAACCTCAGCAGGAAAAGCCTGCTTAGATTTACCCTATCTAAACATCTCATAATTATTGTATCCCATTATCAAATCTCCTCTCAATCTTCTACATTCCAAGGAATAAAGTGCTAACCTATTCAATCTTTCCTTATAACTCAAGTTCTCCAGACCCAGCAACATCCTTGTAAATTTTCTCTATACACTTTCAACTTTGTATGCAACTTTCCTGTAGGCAAGTGACTGAAATTGTACACCATGCTCCAAATTAGGCTTCACCAACAGAACATCCCATCTCCTGTACTCAGTATTTTAATTTATGATTCCATTGTATTGTTTCTTTGTATCTACTGTAGATGCCTATAAGAAAATTTATCTAAAGATTGCATATTTATTTATTGAGATACAGCATGGAATAGACCCTTCATAACAAAAGAAATAGGAGCAGGAGTCGGCCATCTGGCCCGTCAAGCCTGCTCTGCCATTCAATAAGATCATGGCTGATCTGGCCACGGACTCCTCTCCACCTACCTGCCTTTTCCCCAAACCCTTAATTCTTTTTGAGCCAAATCACCCAGCAATCCCCCAATTTAACCCTAGTCCAATCACAGGACAATTTACAATGAAGAATTAACCTACCAAATAGTATGTCTTTGTACTCTGGGAGGAAACTGGAGCATCCAGAGATAACCCACTCAGTTCCAGGAAGAACATACAAATTTTTTACAGGCAGCAATGGAATATACAGTGACATATATGTACTTTGATCATAAATTGACTTTGAACTTTGAACTTCACACTGTTCTGCTTGCTTTCTTCACCACCAGAATCATAGAACATCTGACAAATTGATGCACACTGAAGTATTTACTGCAAGACAACCAAAAAATTTTCATTTTTATTGCATTGGATCTAGTTACATTTTTAAATGTTGAATTAATCCATAATTACCCCCTCATAAACCCCCAGTCAGATTTAAATATGATTGTAATTTACATTCTTTTTAAAAAAATAACAAAATATATTATTTTGTTTCTAAAAAGAATTACTTGTGACATTTCAGCTTTATCATAATCTCCATAATTATAGTGTAGCAAGCTTTCTGTTCCCAACAGTCCCCTAACTTTATGGATGTGGATTATAATTCAGTGATTTTAAAATAAAGCTAACATAATTTTGTTCAGGAAGGGAATTATTAATATTGTTTTAAAACTAAGGGATGGACCGGTAATATACTGGTTGGCGCAATGCTTTACAGCACCAGCTACCTGGGTTCAGTTGCCACCGCTGTCTGTAAGGAGTTTGAACATTCATCCCATGACCATGTTGGTATCCTCTGGGTATTCTCTACAAAGACCTACGGTAAGAATGTTAATTGATCACATGGGTGTAATTGAACGGTGCAGGCTCATTGGGCCAGAAGGATCTGTTACTGTATTTCTCTATAAATAATTCCCCATTAAACTTTTACCTTCTCACCTTCAACCTGAACCTTCTGACATTCCACCCTTGGAAAAAGACTCTAATTTCATAACCAATATAACTCAATCATTCTGTGTTTTTTTTAAAAAAATAAACCAAGGTTTAACCTGGTTTGTTTGGACACATGAAAAATATTAGAAGTGCTAAAATCAATTACTTAAGAAACTTAAGTACAGTCAACTAATATAATTAACAAATGGATCAGCAGATCATATGTTGATGCTATTTTTAATACTTCAAAAGTGAGTTACTCACAATTAAGGGAAATACACTTTTCAGGTGATTTAATGTTTAAAAAGTCATTTTCAACCTTACTTATCAAAGCTGCAGAAGACCAGATATTAAACTAGATCTTTTAAAAAAGGAGAAAACACATTAATTTCTAATCAGTTGGATTCAGGCTTGCCTTTGATTGATTTGTGAATAGCCTTCTAAGAGTCAGAGGGTCTCAGAGCATGAAAATGGGATCTTCATTTCAATTAGTTCATGTTGATCAAGATTTAAATTTAAATTAAGCTTAATAGTCCCATATTCCCCTAACCCTTTCTTATTCATCTACCTGTTCAAGTCTTTTAAATTTGTTAATGTACCTGGAAAGTGTGGTAGAACAAAAGGATCTGGGAATACAGGCCCATAGTTCATTGAAAGTGATGTCACAGGTAGATAGGGTTGCAAAGAAAGCCTTTGGCTCAATGGCCTTCATAAATCAATTAACTGAGTACAGGGGTTGGGACGTTATGTTGAAGTTGTATAAGACATTGGTAAGGCCTAATTTGGAGTATTGTGTACAAGTTTCGGTCACCTACCCACAGGAAAGATGTAAACAAGGTTGTAAGTGTACGGAGATAATTTACAATAAATGTTGCTGGGTCTAGAGGACCAGAGTTATAAGAAAAGATTGAATAGGTTAGGACTGTATCTTTATCTGTGTTCCTTAGAACGTAAAACATTGAGAGGAGATTTGATAGAGAGATATAAAATTATGAGGGGTGTAGATAGGGTAAATACAAACAGGCTTTTTCCACTGAGGTTGGGTGGGATTAAAACCAGAGGTCATGGGTTAAGGGTGAAATGGGAGAAGTTTAAGAGAAACATGAAAGGAAACTTCTTCGCTCAGAATCTTGAGAATATGGGATGAGCTGCCAATCCAAGTGGTGCATGTGAGCTCAATTTCAATGTTTAAGAGAAGTTTGGATACACACATGGATGGTAGGTGTATGGAAGGGTATTGTCTCAGTGCAGGCTGATGGAAGTAAGCAATTTAAATATTTTGATATGGACTAGATGGGCTGAAGGGCCTGTTTCTGTGTTGTACTTCTCTATGATTCTATGACCCTACCTGCCATCACCACTTCCTCTGGCAGCTCATTCCACATCCTGAATAACCTCCGGGTGAACAAGTTACCTCTTTGGTTCCTATGTAATCTCTTCCCTTTCACAATAAACTAATGACCTTAGTTCTTGATTCAAGATTCAAGCTTCAAGTACATTTATTATCAAAGAATGTATGAATACTCATTATAAGGATGTTTGGCTGTATCCACCTACTCTTCAAGGACCAGTTTGCTTCTCTATCCAATTTCTCTGAGGTCTAGCTACCAATATCCACAGTTTAAGTGGTGAATCCCACCTCCCTACCAAGGAGGAGATACTTCCAACTAATGAAATTATTTAAGCACTGTTTATTTTTATGTGAGACAAGTTTGAATTTAGACTAATAGTTCTTAACACACATTTAGATCATAAGATATGGAAGCAGAATTAGACCATTCAACCCACTGAGTATGCTTCGCCTTTCAACCATGGTCTGATCCAATTCTTCACATTTAACTCTCACAGAGGATTTCTGATTCATAAAAGATTTCCACATTACGAAAGATTTAAAAACGTTGGTACAATGCTTACAAATGAGAAGAAGATACTATTGAGTTGCAGTCAAACCAGTTGTCATCACAGAAACCATAGGATAAGGAATGAATTCTAGTTCTTTCTGTAGCCCTATCTTCTATAATTCTCCTTGTCATTACTTATATTTATACTATTTTCTTTTAGATGACATCATCTGCATTTGATATTTTCCAGTCACTTTTCCTAGGAGAAAATAACTCACACAGATGGTCCTAAAGGCTTTGGGTGACAGAAATCCCAAACATTCTGAATCCCTGATTACACAAACATCCAAACTTATAACCACATCTGATGCACTAAGTGACATGGCCCCATTGTCTTCAAATTGGCAAAAGCAGAATGAGAAATCTCCTAATCACCTATTGTTGCAAATCTGTGCCTCCAACTTCAAATTGCTTGCTACCTTCAATTAACAAAAAAAAAACTGGAGACTGGTTCTTGCTTACAACAAAAAGCTGAGCAAAGAATATGTGTTAAAAGTTTAACTTTCTCACCAACAACGCTGACTCTTCGGAAAGGTCATGTCGCTCTACTGGAACGCTGAGATTAACAATAAGCCATTCAGGCCCTGGAAAGTGACTATCCATCACATATTCTCCTCCTATTCAGGTTAGCCCCTGTGACCAAGCTGTCTGTCATTTTCCAAGTGCTGGGTTGCTAATACTTCCTACATATGTTCAGTGCAGAAGGTAGAAGGTTAATGATATGATATTAGAGCACCTTGTTTTGTATAACAGCAGTGAACCAGATCCTTCTGAAGCCAACATGGACACCTGCCAGGGACAAGGAAGCTGGATGTCAGCTAGTGGTTCGATTGTTTGTTAGTAAGAAGCTGCAAACAGGTACTTAGGCACAGGTCCCAGAGGTGACTATTTACAAGGTTTTGTGATGAAAGTGCATACTTGCAAGCAGCTGGTCCCATTCACCAACAAAGCACATTGAGGTTTGGCACTGAGCGGTGGGGTAAATAAAGATAAACATTACAGAGGCTGATTAATAATGATTCCCTTTGGTCTGTGCCAGGCTGCAACAAAGTAAACACAGCAACATCACTCCATTTGATCCCTGAGGAGACTTCCACTTGCCATGTATATACTCATCAATCAGAATCATGTTTATTATCACTGACATATGTGCTGAAGTCTATTGCTTTGTGGCAGCAGTGCAGTGCAGTAGATTAAAAATGCTATAATTTACAATAAGAATTTTAAAAAAATAAACAAATACTATTTATCCCACTCTCATCGGGGAATAGCATCCATGACAGCACCACTAGACTCAAAATCAGTGACCTCCCCAAAGTCCATAAGACCATAAGATACGAGAAGAATTAGGCTATTTGGCCTGTCGAGTTTGCTCTGTCATTTCATACAGCTGATCCATTTTTCCTCTCGGCCCCAATCTCCTGCTTTCCTGTATCCCTTCCTGCCCTGACCAGTCAAGAATCCATCAGCCTCTACCTTAAATATACATACTTTGGCCTCCACAGCTGCCCCTGGCAACATATTCCACAGACTCACTAATCTCTAACCGAAGATATTCCAGCTCATCTCCATTCTCAAAGGAAGCCAGTCTATTCTGAGGCTGTGTGCTCTGATCCTAGACTCTCTCACGATAGGAAACCACCTCCCTACATCCTGTTGAGGCCTTTCACTATTCAACAGGTTTCAATTAACTCATCCCTCATTCTTCTGAACAGAGTCATCAAACGCTCTTCATATGACAAGCTGCTCAATCCTGAAATTATTTTTGTCAATCTCTTTCGGACTCTCAACATTGCCAGCACATCTTTTCTAAGAAAATGTCCTGAGCTGCTCCCAATAGTCCAAGTGAGGACTCACCAGTACTTTACAAAGCCTCAACATTACAGCCTTGCTTTTATATCCTAGACCTCTTGAAATGAAAGGTAACATCACATTTATCTTCCTCACCATAGACTCAACCTGCAAATTAACTTTTAGGGAATCTTGCACAAGCCCTCCCAAGTCTCCTCGCACCTCAATTCTTTGTATTTTTTCTCTATTTAGAATATAGTCAATCCTTTCTTCTACCGAAGTGCATTACCATACATTTTCTGACACTGTATTCCATTTTACATTTATTTGCCCAATCTCCTAATCTAGCTAAGTCCTTCTATAGCCTCTCTACTTAAAATTTACCTGCCCCTCCAGATGTCTTAACATCATACACAAACCGTGCCACAAAGCCATTAACTCCATTATCCAAATCATTGACATATAGTGCAAAAAAAAAGCCATCTCAATACAGACACCTGCGGAACACCACTAGTCAGAAAAACTGCATTTATTCTCACTCTTTTCCTCCTGCCAATCAGCCACTGCTTTATCCATGCTTGTATCTTTCCTGTAATACCATGGGCTCATAGTTCATTAAGCAGCCGTATATGTGGGACCTTGTTAAAGTCCTTATGAAAATCCAAGTACACAACATCAAGTGATTCTCATTTATCCACCCTGCTTGTTATTTCTTCAAAGAATTCCAATAGAATTGTCAGGTAATATTTTTCGTTGAGGAAACCATGCTGACTATGGCCTATTTTATCCTATGCTTCCAAGTACCGAAAATCACATCCTCAGCAATCATCTCCAACATTTTCTCAACCACTGAGGAGAAACTAACTGGCCTATAATTTCCTTTCTTCTGCCTCTTTCCCTTCTTGAATGGCTGTACCACATTTGCAATTTTCCAGTCTTCCCAAACCATTCCAGAAACTAGTGAGACTTGAAAGATCATTGCTAATGCCTCCATGATCTCTTCAGCCAACTCTTTCAGAACCCTGGGGTGTGCACTATCTGTTCAAGGTTACTTATTTCCCTTCAGACCTTTCAGTTACCGAAGAACCTTCTCCCTGGTCATGGCAACTTCACACACTTCTGACCCTTGGCATTCTGGAACTTCCACCATACTGCTAGTGTCTTCCACAGTGAAGACTGATGCAACATACTTGTCTGCCAATCTTTGACCCCATTACTACCTCTTCAGTGTCATCTTCCAGGTGGTCCAAAATCCACTCTTGCCTCTCTTTTACACTTTATGTATCTGAAGAAATGTTTGGTTTTCATTTTAATATAATTGGCTGGCTTACTTTTATATTTCATCTTTACCTTAATGACTTGTTTACTTGATTTCTGCTGGATTTGAAAAGCTTTCCAATCTGCTATCTTCTCAGTAATTTTTGTTTTATTATATGCCCTCTCTTTGGCTTTTATGCTAACTTTGAATTCTCTTATTAGCCATGGTTGTGTTATCTTGCCTTTAAAATACTTCTTCTTCCTTGGGATGTCTATATCTTGTGCCTTCTGAATTGCTTCCAGAAATTCCAACAATTTCTGCTCTGCTGTCATCCCTGCCAGTGTTCTTTACCAATCAATTTTGACCAGCTTCTCGCTCATGCCTCCGTAATTCCATTTACTTCACGTTAGTACTGATACATCTGACTTCTGCTTCTTCTTATCAAATTTCAGAGTTAATTCAATCACATTATGATCACTTTCCCCAAAGGGTTCTTTTTACCTTCAGTTATCTAATCATTTCCAGTTTATTGCACCACACCCAATCCAGAACAGCTGATCCACTAGTCGGCTCAACTGTAAGTGCTCTAAAAAGCCATTTCAGAGGCATTGTAGCAATTCCCATCTTGGTATTCAGCACAAACCTGATTTTGCCAATCTACTTCCATATTGAAAACCCCTTCACTATTGTAATGTCCTGTTGGCATGTACTTTTTATCCCCCGATGTAATTTGTAGATCAATTCTTACTGCTTTTCGGGGTTTGTATATAACTTCCATCAGAGTCCCTTTACTCTTGCAGTTCCTTAACTCTATCCACAATGATTCAACACCTTCCGATTTTATGTAATTCCTTTCTAATTATTTGATTTCATTTTTAACCAACAGAGCCACACCACCCTCTCTGCCTACCTTCCTGTCCTTTTGATACAATATGTATCCCATTAAGTTCCCAGCTATAGTCTTCAACCATGATTCAGTGATGCCTACAACATCATATATGATAATCTGTAACTGTGCTACAAGTTCATCTACCTTATTCTGTATAGTGCACACACTCAAATATAACACCTTCAGTCTTGAGAAAGGACCTAGTGTTTTCCTGGCATATATGACAAATAAACTTTTCTTGGGCTTCCAGCCGGATACAGGGTTAAAACCAATACCTGTACCCAGCTGGACGCCCAAGGAGAGCTTATTCACCTTCAGTCCTGTATTCACCCCTTTCCATTTTGTCCACCTTTTACATTGCAACTCATCTTATTGACTGCAATTTTGCCCAGTCATCAGCTCTCCTTGCTGGAGTCTCACTACACATTGCCAGTGTTTGTAAATCAACTAACTCATCCTCAATGTTATCACTCTGGTTCCCATCTATCTCCCTGTCAGACTACTTTAACAATGCACCCCCACCCAGCAACTCCAGCAAACCTGCCTGCAAGGATTTGGAACCCCCTCCGACTCTGTTATAAACCATCCTTTTTGTACAATCATACATGCCTCCCCAGCTTTTTTTTGATCCTATGCAGTGCCACCCCCCACAAACCAGATGATGACACAAGCAGACAAAATTCAAGATTCAAGATTCAAAAATGTTTAATGTAATTTCCATTACACGAATGTAAATGAGAATGAAATAATTGCTACTCCGGATCTGATGCACCACACAAAAAAACAAATTAAGATAAAGAACATAATAATACAAAAACACAATAAATATAAATAGATAAGATAGATTTTATACATAGATTGTGTGTATATAAAGTGATGCTAGGCACAGGAGTGTCTGTACATAAGGTGACTCTGACTATGTCAGTGATTTGGATGATAGAATTGATGGCTTTGTGGCCAAGTTTGCAAAGGATAGGAAAATAAGTGGAAGGACAGGTGGTGTTGAGGAAGCAGGGAGTCTGCCAAAGAGCTTAGACAGATTGGGATAATGGGCAAAGAAGTGCCAGATGGAATAGTGTCGGGAAGTGTACGGTCATGCACTTCAGAAGAAATAAAGGTGTTGACTACTTTCTAAGCGAAGAAAAAAATTCAAAAATCAGAGGTGCAAAAGCACCTGAGAGCCCTTGGTCAGGATTCTTTACAGGTTAACAAGCAAGCTGAGTTGACGGTAAGGAAGGCAAATGCAATTTTAGCATTCATTTTGAGAAGATTAAAAAGAAAGAG
Source organism: Hypanus sabinus (assembly GCF_030144855.1). Classification (NCBI taxonomy): domain Eukaryota; kingdom Metazoa; phylum Chordata; class Chondrichthyes; order Myliobatiformes; family Dasyatidae; genus Hypanus; species Hypanus sabinus. Next base: position 74,198,334 of record NC_082722.1, on the reverse strand, counting down.
CAACAATGTAATGCTGAGGCTCTATAAGTCATTCATCAGAATGCATTTGGGGTATTGTGAGCAGTTTTGGACCCCTTATCTTAAAAGAAAACAATGTGGTGGCATTAGAGAGGGTCCAGAGGAAGTCACAAGAATTATGTCACAAGGTTAATATGAGGAATTTTTGGTGGCTCTCAGCCTGAACTTGCTGGAGTTGAGCAAGTTGGAGAATGAGGGGAAATCTAATTGAAACCTATCGAATGTTGAAAGAGAAGATAAAGTGGATGTGGAGAAACAAACAAGGATGACAACTACCCTAATATTTCCTATAGTGAGTGAGTCTAGAAACAGAAGGCACAACCTCAGAACCGAGAGACATCTATTTAGAACAGAGATGAAGAAGAATTTATTTAGCCAAAGAGCAGTGGACTTGTGGAATTCATTACTACAGATTTCTGTAGAGACCAAGTTATTGGGTATATTTAAAGTGGATGTTGATAATCAGGAAATCAAACATTATGGTGAGAAGGCGGGAGAATGGGATTGAGAGGGTTAATAATTCAGCCATGATGGAATAGCAAAGCAGACTCAGTGGGCTGGGTGGCTTAATTCTGCTTCCATGTCTTATGGTCTTATGACAGGAACTGATAAAATAGTGGTGAAGTGGGTAGGGATGTAATGGGTGGGTTAGTGGGTGGAGATGTTAATGAACCTTGCTATGTGGGAAAAGGAATTGTTTTTGACTATATGTGGTCCTGCTGTGGATGCTGCATAGCCTCCTCCTTGATGGGAGTGGACAAACAATCCAGAAGTTGGGGGTGGTGGGGGGAGGGGGTGTTGACATTGCTAGCTTTTCTCTGTATATACGCTCTTGTTGGTGGGTAGGCTGGTGCTGATGATGCATTGGGCAGAGCCTTCCTGTCCACTGTGGCCCAGTTTTTGTACCATGCAGTAATACAACACGTTAGGATGCTCCATACTATGCATCTGTATGACGGAGGCTGTCACTGGCTGCAAACAGTATAGTTCATGAATCAGAATTGGGTTTATTATCACTGGCATATGTTGAGAAATGTGTTTTATACAGTTTGTTTCTACCCCTTACCTCTTACACAGCCCTATATCATCAATGTGTCTATCTAAGACTTTCTGAAATGCCACTAATGTATCTGTCTCTACCACCCTGACAGGTCATTCCAAGCACACACCACTCAGCGTAAAACTATCCCTCTGACATCCCCTGTGGTTGATTGTCCATCGTCCTTGACGATGGCAGTTAGATTTGTGCAGTTCTGTTGTGTGTTCCCAGGGGGCCGCTGAGTCCTGCTTGTGAGAGATACAGACGTTTACAATAAGGACTTGCTGGATCTGGAATTGGAGCCACTGCTGTTGCTTTCTTTACTTGTCGGGCAGCGATTAGTTCTACTCAGTGTCACTCCTCCAGTGTTGTGAGTGATCTTAACCAAGGTTCAACAGCCACTCCTGTCTTGTGCACACTCTTCCAACCATTTTGGTACAAGCCCAATCACCTTAAAATTATGCCCCTTGGTATCTGACCCGGTGACAACAAAAGAATAGTGCTTCCGAGTCAGAGTGGTGTATGTGTAACTTGGATTTGAATATGTAGTTCAGTTCTGGTCACTCATTATAGGAAGGATGTGGAATCTATGGAGAGGGAGCAGAACAGATGTACCAGGATGTTGCCTGGTTTGGAGAACAAGTCATATGAAGCAAGGTTAGCAGAGCTGGGACTTTTCTCTTTGGACTGTAGAAGAATGAGAGGGGACTTGATAGCGGTCTACAAGATTATGAGAGGTATAGATAGGGTGGATAGTCTGTTCCTGTTTCCCAGGGCACCAATAGCAAACGCCAGAGGGCATATGTACAAAATTAAGGGAGGGAAGTTTCGGGGAGACATCAGGGGTAAGTTTTTTACACAGAGGGTTATGAGTGCCTGGAATGACTTGCCAGGGATGGCAGTGGGGGCTAAAACATTAGGGGTATTTAAGAACCTCTTGGACAGGCACATGGATGAAAGAAAAATGGAGGTTATGGGGTAGTGTGGGTTTAGTACTTTTTTTTTAAGGATGAGTACATATGGGTGAGCACAACATGGAGGGCTGAAGGGCCTGTACTGTGCTGTAGTGTTTTATGGTTCTATGTATAACTTGAAGTAGTATATATGTAACTTAATGTCCCGTCTGGGGAGCTGTGGGCTTTATCGTTTCTTCTGACAGAGATTTTGCAGTTGGGAGATGTTGACTATAAAATAAGAGCTACTCATTTCAGTTTAAGGTGCTGCTGGTGAATCTCAGTGACTTCTGACTGTGGACCAATGGAAAAAAAGAAGCCAACTAAATACAAACAAGAGAAAATTTACAGATGCTGGAAATCCAAGCAGCACACACAAAATGCTGGAGGAACTCAGCAGGCCAGGCAGCATCTAGGTAAAAGAGTAAACAGTCAATATTATGGGCAGAGACTCTTCATCAGGACTGGAGAAAAAAGATGAGAAGTCAAAGTAAGAAGGTGGGGGAGGGGAGAAGTACCACATGATAAGTGATCGGTGAAACCAGGAGAGGGTGATGGGTGAAGTAAAGAGCTGGAAAGTTGATTGGTGAAAGTGATAAAAGGCTGGAGAAGGGAGCATCTGATAGGAGAATGGGGAAGAGCACCAGAGTGAGAAGATCAGCAGGTTAGGAGGTAAGGTGACAGAGGGAAATGGTGAAGGAGTGGGGGATTGCAATTACCAGAAGCTGCAGAAATCGATGTTCATGCCATCAAGTTGGAGTCTGCAAAGGGTGTTTCTCCTCCAATCTGACAAATGAACAACTAAATACTTGGTTAATCACTCTTTTTCTGGTAAATGATCATTGCAAACAATAGCATGTAACTCAGGTTAGTGGAATCTACTGTCAAGATGAAGCCACACTCAGGTTGGAGGAACAATGCTTTATATACCGGCTGGGTAGCCTCCAACCTGATGGCATGAACATTGGCTTCTCTAACTTCTGTTAATGCCCCTCCCTTCTTACCCCATCCCTGATATATTTAGTTTTTTTCTCTCTCTGCCCATCACTCTGCCTCTTCTCTATCTCCCTCTGGTGCACCCCTCCCCCTTTCTTTCTCCCTAGGCCTTCCATCCCATGATCCTTTTCCTTCTCTAGCTCTGTATCACTTTTGCCAATCACCTGTCTGGCTCTCAGCTTCACCCCACCCCCTCTGGTCTTCTCCTATCATTTTGCATTTTACCCTTCCCCTCCTACTTTCAAATCTCTTACTATCTTTCCTTTCAGTTAGTCCTGACGAAGGGTCTCGGCCCAAAACATCAACAGTGCTTCTCCCTATAGATTCTGTCTGGCCTGCTACATTCCACCAGCATTTTGTGTTGATAGCATGTAACCTTCCTTTGTACCTTTGTACTTGCAGGCAATACAGTGCGCCAGAACTGAGGCGAGGGAGTGAAACTGTTGCCGAGTGCGAGGAAGATGCGAGCTTGAATCGATTTAAGCACTGGGCCGGTCAGAAAGATCGGGTGAAGGGTGAATCAAAGCAGACGATGTCCAGGCTCCAGAAATGACTGAACACAATGTTTGGATGACAATTTAACAGCTGGGCCAGTTTGAAAAGGTCAGGGTTTTAGGGCCCGAGCTAAGGGATGGGTTGGTTTAACTTGCTGCTCCACGACATTTACCCGGTTCTGCACTGAACTAAGACAGACTCTGTCTGTGGACTTCAGTTCAGAATGCTATTTGCTTGCAGTTGTTGTTTGCATGATTTGTTTTTCTTCTGCACATTGGTTGGTTGATAGTCTTCTTTTTGAATGGGCTCTGGTTCTTAAGGTTATATATAATGTACATATTCTATGATAAGTGTACTTTGAACTTTAAATTGTTTTATATATGTACACTGTTGCCACAGTTTGACCATTGTGGAGAGGGTTAACCTTGAGGATGATGGACAGAATGCCCTGGATGATGCTAAACTGGACCTATTGGTAAAAAACACATCCCTTATTTGCATCTTTTATATAACGTAAAGGCTTTGGGATATCAGAAAATGAGTCTCTCTCCGTTCTTTGGGGTGGTGCCTTAAGATGGTGACAGGCACCACTCAGGACTCTCATTCTCCAGGACATGCCCTCTTCTCCTTACTGCAATCATGGAGGAGGTACTGGAGCTTGAAGACTCGTATTCAATGATTTTGGATCAGCTTCTTCTCCTTTGCTATTAGATTTCTGAACAAACTATTCAGGTCAACGCCTTTGACCACAGGGCCAGCAGGCAGTGGTCAGCACGTAAGGTCCTGCAGGCACTGCAGGAGAAGGACGTGATGGACATGGTGGGGTGGTTCCCTGAACAGACCATCCAGTTCATCTGGCAAAATGCCTCAACGCCAGACCTCACCAACAGGCACCAAGACCTCGCCTGGCTGGTGGTGAGAGGGGCCCTCCCAGTCCAATCCCTCCTGTACACCCGGAACGTCGTCTCCACACCCCTCTGCCCAAGGGAGGACTGCAGTGAGGAGGAGTCAGTGACCCACCTCTTTGCACACTGTGGGTTCGTGGAGAAGGTGTGGAGGAGGATGGAAGGGACAGTGTCGAGGTTCATCCCCAGCAGCTGCTAACAGAGGACTCTCTGATCTACGGGCTGTTCCCGGGGATGCACACCGAGACCAACATCTGGAGCTGCTGGCAGATCATCAACTGGGTCAAAAACTCTCTTTGGTTAGCCCGAAACTTGATGGTCTACCAGCACACGGAGATGTCCGTGGGGGAATGCTGCCGACTGGCACATTCTCGGCTGCAGGCGTACGTGCTGAGGGACGCACTCAAACGGTGCAGCCACCGCAAGGGCCCAGTGGGGAAGGACCACAGTCTAGGGTTCTTCTCCTGCAGGAGGTGAGGGGTAGGGGGGTTGGGGTTATACCCCCGAATGTAAATATGTAAGAACAGAGTGCCACGCGGGTGGCAACGATTTGGAATTTTGAAAATGTTAAGACAGTAATGGAATCAGCAGGAAAGAATTGAATGTCATTGAATGGTTTATTGTATATAATTTTATTTTTGAATAAAATATATTTTGTTTAATAAAAAAATTCCTTTATATTGTCACTATTTACAGCATTTACACTCAACTTTATTGGGACAAGACAAGAACCCGCGATGGTCTTCTGCTGCTGTACCCCATTCATTTCAATGTTCAATACGTTGTGTGTTCAGAGACACACTTCTGCTCACCACTGTTTTAACATGTGGTTATCTGAGCTACTGTCGCCTTTCTGTCAGCTTAAATCGATCTAGCCGCTTTATCCTGACCGCCCACATTAACAAAGCATTTTTGCCTGCAGAACAGCTGCTTGCTCAATGTTTTCCCATTTCGATCAGCATCCTCGGTAAACCTTTAAGGTTGTTGTGCATGAAAATCACAGGAGATCAGCAGTTTCTGAGATACACAAATGACCCTGACTGACACAGACAATCATTCCATGGTCAAACATGAGGAAATCTGCAGATGCTGGAAATTCAAACAACAACACACACAAAATGCTGGTGGAACACAGCAGGCCAGGCAGCATCTGTAGCGAGAAGCGCTGTCGACGTTTCGGGCTGAGACCCTTCGTCAGGACTCAAAGTAACTTAGATCACATGTCTACTTCCATTCTGCAGGTTCACCTGAACAACTGAACCTCTTGACCATTTCTGCGTATCTTTATGCATCGAGTTGTTGCCACATGATAGGCTGACATTATCGAGCAGGTGCAGAGGGGGCCACCAAGTGCAAAGTGCAACGTACAGAAAAGGAACACAGCAGGTCAGGCAGCATCTCTGGAGGTGAATGAACAGTAAACGTTTTGGGCCATGACTCTTCAAGGGGACTAGATGCTGATTGACCTGCTGAGTTCCTCTGGCATTTTGTGTGTGTTGCTTAAGATTTCCAGCATCTGCAGTATTTCTTATGTCAATATAAAGTGCAAGTCCTTTATCTACCCATTCTGTTCTTTAGCTGGACCATGCAAATGGGCATCCAGTGGCTTGATGTCCCTATTTGTTCTATTCTGTTTGTTTGTTCCCGGAAGACTCCACATCACAGTGTCTCTAAATATATATCCCCGCACTAACTCCAATTGGAAAGACCACAGTCAACATAAATGCTGGGACCTTTGATGTTTGTGGTATATTTTAATAACTCAGATGTTAATGCAGAAGGCATAAATCAGATTTATTATCAATGTCATAGAGAACTGTGCAAGAATGTTAGGCACATATAGTATATATAGCTAGGGTGCCTAAGACTTTTGCACAGTCAAAGAGGAGGGGAGGAAGAGTTTGTAAATCTGACACGAGCAAGGGATGTTGGGAATGGTGAGAGTGGAGCTCTGCAGGAGGGGCGTGGGACAGGTGGCAGATTAGGAGTGTCAGGGGCAAGGGGGAGGCATGGGTACAGACACACCCAGCCCTGAGACACCAGGCAAGGTCATTTGATTCCAAACAATTGTTTTACTGATCATCACAGAATGTCTCTCTAGTGCTTCCAGCTCCCTCTCCTCTCTCTTCCCCCTTTCCTAACAATGATTCCCCTCTCCCTGCCCCATTCCCACTCTCAGTCCACAACAGAGGCCCATATCAGAATCAAGTTTATTATCACTCACATATGTGAGAAAAATTTTTTTTTTTTTTGCATCAGCAGTACAGAGCAATACATAAAATTACTACAGTACTGTGCAAAAGTGTTAGACACCCTAGCTATATATATGTGCCTAAGACTTTTGCACTGTATTGTATATGACAAAAATTTTTCTGTGTGCTGCTTTGGATTTCCAGCATCTGCATATTTTTGTGTGTTTGTGACAAGAAATGTATTGTTTTGCAGCAGCAGTACAATGAAATACATAAAATTTCTATAAATTACATTATAAATAGTGCAAAAAATGGAATAACAATGCCATGTTTCGGATGTATTAACTACTGAGAAATTTGATGGCTGAGGGGAAGTTTCTAACTTGTTGAGAATCAGAATCATGTTTATTACCACTAATATGTCGTGAAATTTGTTTTGTAGCAGGAGTACAGTGCAATGCAAGACATTGAAATTACCATTAATTACTAGGATAATTAAATAGCACAAAAGACAATAGACAAAAGACAGATAACAGGGTAATGTTCATGGGTTCATTGACCATTCAGAAATCTGATGGCTGTTTCTGAATTGCTTGAGTGTGGGCTCTCCAGTTCCTCTGCCCTCTCCCTGATGGTATTAACTTGAAGAGGGTATGTCCCGGATGGTGAGGACCTTTCATTCTGGATACTGCATTCGTGAGGCATCAGCTCTTGTGGATGCCCATTGGTGGGGAGGATTGTGTCAGTGATGAAGTTGACTGAGACTACAAGCCTCTGCGGCCTTTTGCAACTCCATGCATTGGAACTTCCATACAGTCATGTGGGGCTAATTTTTTTTATAGAGAGTGGTGAGTGCCTGGATTCCTCTGCAGGGGTGATAGTGGAGGCAAATACTACAGAGGCATTTAAGAGGCTCTTGGACAGGCACATGAATATGCAGGGAATGAAAGGAAATGGATATGGTGTAGGCAGAAGTGCATAGTTTAGTTAGTCATTCAATTATTAGCTTAATTAGTTTGGCACAACCTTGTGAGCTAAAGACTTGAGAGTTTCTGCAGACGCTGGAGATCCTGAGCAACACACTCACAAAATGCTGGAGAAACTCAGCAGGTCAGGCAGCAGAAATTGACGAGCTCAGCATGGGTGCGGGAAGAATTGTGGCGGACAAGTTGGAGAATGTTACTAGTGTTACCAATTATAGGAAAGATGTCAACAAAATAGAGAGAGTACAGAAAAGATTTACTAGAATGTTACCTGGGTTTCAGCACCTAAGTTAGAGGGAAAGGTTGAACAAGTTAGGTCTTTATTCTTTGGCGTGTAGAAGGTTGAGGGGGGACTTGATAGAGGTAAATAAAATTATGAGGAGGTTAGATAGAGTTGACGTGGATAGGCTTTTTCCATTGAGAGTAGGGGAGATTCAAACAAGAGGACATGAGTTGAAAGTTAGGAGGCAAAAGTTTAAGGGTAACATGAGAGGGAATTTCTTTACTCAGAGTGGTAGCTGTGTGGAATGAGCTTCCGGTAGAAGTGGTAGAGGTAGGTTCAGTATTGTCATTTAAAGCAAAATTGGATAGGTATATGGACAGGAAAGGAATGGAGGGTTATGGGCTGAGTGAGGGCCAGTGGGACTAGGTGAGAGTAAGTGTTTGGCACAGACTAGATGGCCTGTTTCTGTGCTGTAATTGTTATATGGTTATATGGTGTAGGTTTGGAACATGGACTGTGTGGCCTCTCTGACTTAGAGTAAACACACCCCTCTGTTACTCCCCTACTCATGCTGTTTTTTTTATTTTTAGAATTTCTGTTGGCCCTCTCCCCCTTTTCATCTCCAGCCCTACCCTCATAACCTGTCCATCACTTTATTCCATTGGCCTATTGTGGTGAACTACATATACCTGTCTGGACACGCCCCCTGTTGACTGCTCCTGTGGCTCCTCCTACGGACCCCTGTATAAAGGCGATCAAGGTCTGAGCCCGGCCTCTCAGTCTCCAGGACGTAGTATGGTGGTCACTCACTGCTTGTTCCTTCTTCCAGTCAATAAAAGCCGATATCTCGCCTTACGTCTCAGAGTGAGTTATTGATGGTGCATCAATTTTATTGACTGGAAGTTTTAAAACATGGAAACCGTTTTACATCCGGAAAGATTTGATTTGGACCCCCAAGACCCTGAAGCAGCTCTTGCTTTTGAACTCTGGCTTGCATGCTTCCAATCATACTTGGAGGAGGTTCGTGCAACTGAACCTGCTGTTATGCACAGAATTCTCCTCTCGAGGGTCACCCCAAAAGTTTATTCATTTATCAGAGACTTGCCGACCTACGAAGGGGCACTGGACGCCCTCAAAAGACAGTACTTGCGGCCAGTGAACACCATCTACCCAAGACATTGTTTAGCTACCCGGCAACAGCGGCCTGGAGAATCGAGCGCCGAGTTTCTCCGAGCACTACAGATACTCGTCCGAACTTGTGACTGCAAGACGCTCACGGCAGAATAGCATGCGGAGCTGCTAGTACGAGACGCCTTTGTGACAGGACTGAGGTCAGTGTACGTGCGTCAGAGGTTGCTGGAAAAAGCCGATCTTACCTTACGCTCGGCGATCGAGACGGCAACGCTCTAGAAGCTGCTCGGCACAACGCTGATGCTGTCCAGCCGCGCGATCCCCCGCCACCGCCGGTTCCCATGAGCGAATTAGCCAACGCCGCTGCCAGTCGCGATTCCACAAGCTCCCCGAACCCGTCCACGGCTGCGGCCCATCAAAAGCCCATGCTGTGTTATTTCTGTGGAGTTGGAAAACTTCCCCGAAAACGCTGCCCGGCGCAAGAAGTGACCTGCTCCAGTTGCAGAAAGCGGGGCCATTTCGCCAAGGTCTGTAAGTCTAAACTACGAGCGGAGTGCAGCGCTGCGGGTGAGACATGGGGGCCGCCATCTTGCATGCCCGGATGTGGGCGGCCATCTTTGTCGGTGTCAGCATGCCCCGCCCCCAACCCACTGGTGTTTACCGGGCACCAAGACGGCTCAACTCTGGCCACCGTAACCCTTGACCAAAGCGCCCCACACCAGCTTGCAAGGTCCATGATGGACATCCGGGTGGAGGGGCACAGGACTAGATGCCTGTTTGACACGGGCAGCACTGAGAGTTCTATTGACCCGGACATAGTGCAACGCTGTGGACTCGTGACACAGCCGGTAAGTCAGAGGATCAATTTGGCTTCTGGGTCGCATTCCACAGACATCTGGGTGGGTTGTGTAGCGACATTGGTGGTGCAAGGCACAGAATATCGGAACTTTGCGCTACTGGTCATGACTTAACTGTGCGCACCTGTGCTATTGGGGCTGGACTTCCAGAGCCACCTGAAAAGTGTGACTATGGCATATGATGGGCCCCTCCCACCGCTCACTGTCAGGAATCCTCATTTTGGTGGGACTTCATCACTACTGACCACACACACACACCGGCCCACACATCCCACCCAGCACCATGCCGACAGCTGCGCTACCGACACCACTTGCAGTCTCTCCATCCTCATGTCCCTCCCCCACCGCTGTTCGCCAACCTGACCCGACTGTAAACCTGTGGCAACTAAAAGCAGGAGGTACAGCACGGGGGACAGGGCCTTCATTCAGTCAGAGGTGCAGCGGCTGCTCAGGGAGGGGATCATTGAGCCAAGCACGAGTCCTTGGAGGGCCCAGGTAGTTGTTGTTCAGACTGGGCAGAAAGATAGGATGGTCGTGAACTATAGACAAACCATCAATAGGTTCACGCAGCTTGACGCGTACCCCCTACCCCGCATCGCGGATACGGTCAACCAGATAGCTCAGTACAAGATGTACTCGACAATAGATCTGAAATCTGCTTATCACCAACTCCCCATCCGCCCAGAGGACCACCCCTACACCGCCTTTGAGGCGGGCAGCAGGCTCTATCACTTCCTGTGCAACCCCTTCGGTGTCACGAATGGTGTCTCTGTCTTCCAGAAGGAAATGGACCGGATAGTGGACCAGTACCAAATGAAGGCCACATTTCCCTATCTGGATAACATCACCATCTGTGGTCGTGACTGGCCGGATCACGACGCCAACCTCCAACGATTTCTCCAAGTGGTCGAAGCTCTGACCCTTACTTATAACAGGGACAAGTGTGTGTTCGGAACCACTCGCCTCGCTATCCTTGGGTATGTCGTGGAAAACGGGGTCATTGGCCCTGATCCCGAATGTATGCGCCCCCTGTTAGAGCTCCCTCTTCCCACCACTCTCAAAGCCCTCAGACGGTGCCTGGGTTTTTTTTCCTATTACGCCCAATTGGTCCCCCATTACGCAGACAAGGCCGGCCCCCTGATCAAGTCTACCACTTTTCTCCTCTCTGCTGAGGCCTGCGCGGCCTTCAGCTGCATTAAAGGGGACATTGCCAAAGCTACGATGCATGCGGTGGATGAGACCATTCCCTTCCAAGTGGAGTGTGACACCTCCGATTTCGCGCTTGCTGCTACCCTCAATCAGGAAGGCAGGCCAGTAGCATTCTTTTCTCGTACCCTCCAAGGCTCTGAAATTCGGCACTCCGCGGTGGAGAAAGAAGCCCAGGCCATAGTGGAGGCTATTAGGCACTGGAGGCACTATCTTGCCAGCGCTCGGTTGCGTTCATATTCAGCAACCAACAGCGGGGCAAAATCAAGAATGATAAGATTTTGCGGTGGAGAATAGAACTCTCCACCTACAACTACGATATCCTGTACCGGCCTGGCAGACTCAATGAGCCCCCTGATGCCCTATCCCAGGGAACGTGTACTAGCACCCAGCTCGACTGGCTATACGCCATTCATGCACAACTTTGCCTTCCAGGGGTCACCCGATTTTACCATTTCGTGAAAGCCTGGAACCTGCCGTACTCCCTGGAGGACATCAGGACGATGACCAGGGACTGCCAAATCTGTGCTGATTGCAAACCGCACTTCTATCGTCCTGACACAGCACAACTTGTCAAGGCCACCCGCCCTTTTGAGCGACTGAGTGTTGACTTTAAGGGCCCCCTTCCCTCCACCGACCACAATGTCTATTTTCTCAATATTATCGACGAGTACTCGTGGTTCCCCTTTGCCATTCCCTGCCCCGACACCCCTACCACGTCCGTCATAAAAGCTCTGCGCCAGCTCTTCACTCTGATCGGATATCCCTGCTATATCCACAGTGATAGAGGGTCCTCCTTTATGAGTGACGAGCTGTGCCAGTACCTGCGGGATAGGGGCATTGCTACTAGTCGGACCACGAGTTATAATCCCTGGAGAAATGGACAGATGGAGAGGGAGAAGGCCACACTTTTAGCCCTTAAGTCAAAAGTCAAATTTTAAGTCAAAATCGTTCTCTCGATGGCAGGAGGTCCTCCCTGAGGCACTCCACTCTATCCGCTCTCTGTTATGTACGTCCACCAATGCCACCCCTCACTAATGCCTATTCTCTTTTCCCAGGAAGTCTGTCACTGGGACCACCCTACCAGTTTGGCTGATGTCCCCAGGGCCAATGCTGCTCCGGAGACATGTGAGGAGTACTAAATACTCCCTGCTGGTCGAGAGGGTTCACCTTCTACATGCGAGCCCCCAGTAGGCCTACGTGGTCTTACCTGATGGGCGGGAGGACACGGTCTCTGTCCATGGCCTGGCGCCCGCAGGTGCAACAGACCACTACCCTGAACACTCTCCAGAAACTATGAACTCTGTACCCGAGGTGACACCGCGCACACCAGGCCCTACACAGACTCCTCATGACACTCATATACCGGGCATTTCGTACGCATATATACCAGGTGCCTCACACATGCGTGAGGGATCACTGACGCCTAGTGGGCTGGAACCAGCACAAACTCCATCTCCTGTGCAATCACCACCACTGGCACTGGCACCTGCGTAATCACCACCACCGGCATCTGTGCAATCACAGCCGGTGCTACGTAGATCGCAGCGACAGATTCGCCCACCTGATAGACTTAACCTGTAAGAAATTTCGCCACATGGGGACTCTTTTAAATCAAAGGGGGGGTGAATGTGGTGATCTACATATACCTGTCTGGACACGCCCCCCCCCCGCTGACTGCTCCTGTGGCTCCTCCCACAGACCCCTGTATAAAGGCGATCAAGGCCTGAGCCCGGCCTCTCAGTCTCCAGGATGTAGTATGGTGGTCAACCACTGCATGTTCATTCTTCCAGTCCAGGGGTCGGCAACCTTTACCACTGAAAGAGCCATTTGGACCCATTTCCCACAGAAAAGAAAACACTGGGAGCGACAAAACCCATTTGACATTTAAAATGAAATAACACTGCATACAATGTTTTTTTTGCCTTTATGCTATGTATAAACAAACTATAATGTTTTGCATTTATGAAATCGATGAACTCCTGCAGATAAAACAAAATTACATTTCTGCATGCAACAAAAACATTTTTAACTCCCAAAAAAAAGACGTTGGGTTGAAGGTTACTTTTAAGTAAAATACTCAATGTCTATTTGAGTCCTTCTTGTATTTATGAAAAACGCCTAACTTAAATTGTCCGCCAGCAGCAAACCAAAAATAACGTCAGCCAGCTGTCAACCTGAAAAATAAAAGGACTATTTCACTGAAGAATGAAAAAATATGAATATACGTAAAATAATAGGCAATTAAAATATTTATCATACTTGGTTAATGGGATTTCTGCTCCTGGATCTCAGCGCACAGCGTCTGCACATCAGGGCTGTATGACGTCACCTTCATCTTTACACAGGATCGCAAGCTGTCATCTGTGAGGCGTGCGCGATGTTTGTTTTTAATAAAGTTCATGTTGGAGAACACCTGCTCACATACATATGTGGATCCAGAGATCGACAGGACTCCAAGCGCATTCTTTTTAATGTTTACATAAATGTCGGGGATAGCATTCCATGTTTCGAACACAAGTTTGTCCGGTTTGGGGAGGTTTTCAATATCACTCCATTTGTGATTCTGAGCAAGAACGGCCTTCTGACAGGCAACATCTTCAAGGTCTGCTCTCAAGCGTCTAAACTTGGACACCCATATGTCTTTGTCGGCTGTGTCGGCCAGTTCCATCTCAAGATCAGGTTGACTCACACCTGCCAATGCAGTCGTATTCAGTCGGGATGGATCGATGCTTAGGGGAGTGACCGGGAAGGATAATGTGTTTTTTTTCCTCTCTGAACTCACAGAAGTGTTTCCCAAACGATGTTTGAATTCGGATGATTGCAGAATGTAAATACTCCGAATTTATCATGTCGTGAGCTTGTTTGAACTCTCTCAAATTGGGGAAGTGAGACAATGTGCCTTTCTGTAAATCTCTGGCAAGCACTGTCAACTTGCGCTCGAATGCCAAAACATCCTCCAACATGTGCAGGGCTGTGTGTCCTTTCCCCTGAAGAGCTGTGTTCAGTGTGTTCCGGTGCGCTGTCATGTCTACCATGAAGTGTAGCTTTTCCAGCCACTCTGGCTGTTCCAGCTCAGGAAAGGTGAGCCCTTTGATGCCCAGGAAAGTTTTCACTTCTTCCAGACACGCAACAAAGCGTTTCAGCACCTCCCCTCTTGACAGCCACCGGACTTTGTTGTGCAGCAGGAGATCAGAATATGCGCTTTCCAGCTTGTCCAGTAACAAACGGAATTGACGGTGATTTAAACTTTTTGCCATTATTTTATTGACAATCTGAATGACAACATCCATTACTCCTGTGCATTCCAGAGGAAATGTTTGAGCGCACAGTGCCTCTTGGTGCAAGATGCAGTGAAAAGTCAGCAGCTTTCTGTCCAGCGACTTCTGCAGTAAAGCCACAAATCCCTTGTGCGCTCCTGTCATACTTGGTGCCCCATCAGTAGCTACTAACACCAGATGGGTGGTCTTCATTCCTTTGGCTCTTAAACAATTCCAGACAGCCTCACAGATGTCCTCCCCCTGTGTTTGGCCTTTTAGAGGTATCAACTCAATCATTTCTTCCTGTGGCCCGGCAGAGTTTACATACCGGCAGAACAGTGCTATTTGTTCAATATCACCTTTGTCTTTAGACTCGTCACAGGCAATCGAGTAGGCCACAGCTGAATTGATGTCTTTAATTTGCTGTCTTGTGATGTCTTCTGCTATTTTTATGGTTCTGTCTTTGACAGTCTTTGCAGAGAGGGGCATATCCCTGATTTTCTGCACAATTTCACTCTTGTTTTTAAAGTCCGTGAATAGATGTTCTGAAATCTTAATGAAATATTCTTTTATATATTCACCATCTGTAAACTGCTTCCCGTGCCTGACTATTTCCTGAGCGGCAACAAAACTAGCATATGTAGTTGACTTTCCAGACTTCAACCACTTCTTGAAATAGTTTTTGCTCAGATCAACCTTCCGCATCAGTTCCGAAACGGCTTTTTTTCTCTCATCTCCATCCGGATATTTTTGAGCAAATGCTGCATGTTTATTCTGGAAATGTCTTGCAACTTTTGACTTTTTGTTGTTTGCTAGTTTCTCATTGCATATTAAGCATACCGGTAAACCAGTCTCGTCAGCAGTGAAAGCAAACGTATCTGCCCACGTATCATTAAACGTTCTGTTTTCTTCAGTCACTTTTCTTTTTTTAGAATTCTCCATAGTTAGCCTACCTTGGATCGAAAAATTAAAGAAATCGCGCACTGGTGGGTGTCAGGCATTGGCAATGGTGACGTATATTAATAGCGACAAAAACACGTTTTATTTAGATTGTACAAGATCACCATAATCTTCAAATTTAGAATTACATTTCAAAAACTAACAAACTAACATAAAATACATTTTAATTAAATACTCATTTATTTTCCAAAGCCACAGGGAGCTGCAGCACAGAGATGAAAGAGATGCATGCGGCTCTGGAGCCGCAGGTTGCCGACCCCTGTTCCAGTCAATAAAAGCTGATATCTCGCCTTACATCTCAGAGCGAGTTATTGATGGTGCATCACCTATCCTATCAGAATCCTTCTTCTTCAGCCCTTTAACTCTCCTACCTACCACCTCCCAGCTTCTCATATCATTCCCCCTCCCTCACCCACCCACATTCCCTCTCACCTGGTCGCAGCTATCACCTGCCAGCTTGTACTTCTTCTCCATCTTATTTTTCTGGCTTCTGCCCTCTTTCTTTCAAATACTGCTGAGTCCTCTCAGCCCAAAATGTCAACTGTTTATTTCTCTCCAAAGATGCTGCCTGACCTATTGAGTTCCTCCTGCATTTTTATCACGGGCTGAAGAGCTTGTTCCTGTGCTGTCTTGTTCTGTGTTTTGTATTCTATGTTACGTAGAACATACAGTAGAACATTACATCGCAGTATAGTCCCTTAGGCTTGAAATGTTGTGCCAACATTTTAACCTACTCTAAAATCAATCTAGCCCTTCCCTCCCACATTGCCCTCCATTTTTCTATCATCCGCATGCTTACCTAAATGTTCCTTAAATGCCCCCTATGTATCTGCCTTTACCACCACAACTAGAGGGCATTCCATGCACCCACCACTCTGGTATCCCCCGGCATTTTCCTCCAATCATCTTAAAATGATAGTTCC
This sequence comes from Hypanus sabinus, assembly GCF_030144855.1. Lineage (NCBI taxonomy): Eukaryota > Metazoa > Chordata > Chondrichthyes > Myliobatiformes > Dasyatidae > Hypanus > Hypanus sabinus. Next base: position 74,182,193 of record NC_082722.1, on the reverse strand, counting down.
TTGTATTAATAATTTCTGCCGAGGGAAAAAGTCTCTGACTTTCTACTCTAACTTCTCTTATGTTCTTGTAGGCTGTTACCAAGTGACCTCAAGTCAAGTTTATGGTCATTTAATTATATACATGTATACTGTCAAACTCTCATCTTCATTTAGTCGAAAAAGAAAAGTCCTAACTCTAAATATGTTCTAAATATATGTTTCTAAAGTGTCCATAGTGTGTACAGGAATTTCATAAAAAGAGGAATTATGGTACATAAAGACCAACAGATTTTCTCCCGCTTCCTTTCATTCACAGAGGGAATCTGATTCTTCCTATTACTACACATTTGTAACATCACACAATGAGCATTTTGTTACATACTGCAGTGATAACAGCAGTGTACATTCAATCTCATAAAACTGCAGACACTCAGTGGCCACTTTATTAGGTACATCTGCACACCTGTACACCTGCTCATTAATCCAAATATCTAATCCGCAAGTCAAGTTGCAGCAACTCAATGCACTGAAGCACACAGACATGGTCAAGAGGTTCAGTTGTTGTTCAGACCAAACATCAGAATGGGGAAGAAATGTGATCTAGGTGATTTTATCTGCAGAATAATTGTTGGTGCCAGATGGGGTGGTTTGAGTATCTCAGATAGTGTTGATCTCCTGGGATTTTCTTGCATAACAGTCTCTAGGGGTTACAGAGAATGGTGTGAAAACAAAAGAAAGCATCCCATAAGTGGCTATTCTGTGGGCGAAAACACCTTGTTAATGAGAGAGGTCAGAGAAGAATGTTTAAACTGTCAGAAAAGCAACAGTAACTCAAACATGCATTACAGCAACGGTCTACAGAAGAGCATCTCATTGTGTACAACACATTGAGCATGTTGACGAGGATTGGTTACAGCAGCAGACCATAAACGTACACTTAGTGGCCATGTTATTAGGTACAGGAGGTACCAAAAAATTGGCCACTGAGTGTATGCCATATGGTTGGTAATAGCTCTTGTGAAGCAGGAATGGCAGTTAGAGCTGAAGGTTGTGCATAAAAAATTCTTTGCAAGTTCAACATTAATTTGGCTTCATTAAAATAAGGAGCAATGGGGTAATGAGGCTGTAATTCAAGTTCAAGTTTAGTGTCATCTGTATGTACAGGCATACAGCCAAATGAAAGTAATTGTAAGTTCCTCTGAATCAGGTAGATCCACAATATTAAAAACACACAATGCATAAAACAAAAATATTACCACACTTACGTTAATAAAATATATTTCAGAATTCATGCGAAGTACATGGCATAGGTAAACAGTACTGAGCACTGGTACAAAGCAAAATCAATTTTTTTGACACATTGGTCTTCATAAAATCAAGGTCTTGAAATCAGGGGTTGAAATGTAATGTTGAAGTTCTATAAGATATTGCAGAGGCCTAATTTGGAGCATTGTCTGCAGTTCTCAACATCTACCTCCAGGAAAGATATCAATAAGATTGAAGAGTGCAGAGAAAATTTACAAGGATGTTGCCAGAACTGGAGGACCTGAGATATAGGAAAAGATGGAATAAGTAGAGATGTCATTCATGGAGTGTAGGAGTTTGAGGGGAGATTTGATACAGGTTTACAAAATTATGAGGGGTATAGATAGGGTAAATGCAAGCAGGGTTTTCCACTAAGGTTGGGTGAGACTAGAACTAGATTTCATAGGTTAAGGGTGAAAAGTGAAATATTTGCGGGGAAAACTTCTTCACTCAGAGGCGGGTGAGACTGTGAAAGGAGCTGCCACTGAAGTGGTGGATATGGCTCAATTACAAATTTTGGATAGGTACTGTACATAGATGGCATTATGAGGGAGGACTTTAGTCCAGGTGTGGGTTGATAAGACTACGCAAAATAACAATTTGGCCTGGACAAGATAGGCCAAAGGGCTTTTTGCTGTGCTGTAATGTTCAATGACTCTATGACACTCTTAAAATCAAAATGAGTAAGAACTGAACATCAGTGAAGCTGCCTTGCAGACTTGACCTTTGTCAATCTTTATCGCATTTTCCTCACACAACTACCAACTGCAGGTTCCTGCTGAAAAGGATTGCTGAGCTTGACAGCAGTAGAAGTGAAAGCATTATAATCTCGTAAACACTGTGGATTTTGTTACAGCATACAACCTTAGCCCTTGAAACTGCAGAGAGGATCCTAATCACACACCTTCATTGTGTTCCTGTACAGAGAAAATCCTCAACTATATGCGGAGACAGAAAATGAGTGAGAAACAAGTCAGTGTGAACAGTGTGAACTGGACTATTTCCCCTACTTTTAGCAAATAACTTCCTGCAAGAATGCAACGCACACAAATAAAGAATTGCAGGAATTCAGCAGGTCAGGCATAAACAACTGACGTTTCAGGCTGAGACCCTTCATCAGTGGGTGAAGCAGAATCTGTGAGGGTGTTAGGCGGTTGGAGGAAGGAATTATCAATGTTTCAGGCCGAAACAAAATGTCGAACACCCTCACTAAAGCTTTGACATCCTTCCCATAAAGAGGCAAACAGAGCGAATGCAATACTCCATGTGTGGTCTAACCAGAGTTTTATACAGCTGTGACATTAGTTTGTGACCCTTAAACTCAGCCCCCTGTGTCATGGAGGCCAACACATTATACACTTTCTAAACTACATTATTAACTTGTCCGGCAACTTTGAGGAATCCATGGAAGAGGACTTTAGAAACACTCTATTCCTTCTCACTGATACGAATCCTGTCATTAACCTTGTATTCTTCTATAAGCATTAGTATTAGCTTTTTCAGAACCACCACAATACTTGGGCGTGGTACCGCAACATAGCAGTTAGTGAAAGGGTTCACAGAGCTCGTTATTCAATGATCAAATTTTAATTCCCACTGCTGTCTGTAAGTAGTATGTATGTTCTCCCCATGAATACATGGGCTTCCCCCAGATGCTCTGGTTCCCTCCTACATTCCAAAGATGTAAAGGCTACAGCTGGTGAGTTCTGGCCGAGTTATGAGTTATTGGTACCAGAAGCAATGCTACTCTTGCGGGCTGCCACCAACGCTTCCTTGGACTGTGCTGGTCATTGCTGCAAAATTATTAATTTTACTTTGTTTTGATGTTTCAATGCACTAGTGACAAATAAAGCTAATCTTTAAGTCTTTAATCTCAAATTGGCATACATTATACATCATTTACATGTGAGAAAAATAAACAACGAAATGAATTCAAATCGAGAAAATCTGAAAATGCTGGAGATCCAGAGCAACACACACAAAATGCTGGAGAAACTCAGCAGGTCAGGCAGCATCTGTAGAAAAGAAATCAAAACAAACTTCACTCTGGTATATATATCACAGTAAAACTAATGAATCCAACGTAATGTGAAGTAATGCCCCTTGAGGGCATAATTTTGATTCATATGATCCTTCTCTAGTCATTGCAATGCAATATACGCTCTGTATCCACTTTATTAGGTACAAAAATGGAAACTTGTGTGGTCTTCTGCTCCTGAGGCCCATCCCCTTCAAGTTTCAAAGGGTTGTACATTCAGAAATGCATAAGTCCTCATGTCCCGGCAAGATCCTTCTGAATATTCTCTGCACTCTTTCAATCTTATTCATAACTTTCTTGTAGGTAAGTGACTATACTTGCACACAATATTCCAAATCAGGCCTCACCAACATCGATAGAACTTCAACATAAAATTCCACCTCTTATACTCAATAGATTGATTTATGAAGCCCAATGTGTCAAAAGCATTCTTTATGACCTTATCTAACTGTGACACCACTTTCAGGGAATTATGGATCTGTATTCCCATATCCTTCTCTTCTACCATTGTCCTCAGTGCCCTATTGTTCACCGTTTAAGACCTTCCCTCCCAAAATTGCTTTATCCTCTCAAATTGCAACTCCTCACACTTACCTGAGTTAAATTCCACCTGCCATCGTTCAGTCCTTTTTTGCCGCTGGTCCAGATCATGCTGCAAGCTTTGATAGACTTCCTCACTTTCCACTACACCCCCCTGTCCTGGCTCATCTGCAAATTTGCTGATTCAGTTTGGAGCATTATCACCCAGATCATTGATATAGATGACAAACAACAATGGACCCAGCACACCGGTAGTCATAGACCTCCAATCAAAGAGAAAATCATCTGCTTCCACTCTCTGTCTTCTCCCGCAAAACCAAGTCTGATCCAATTTACTATCTCAACTTGAGTGCCAAACAACGGAACCTTGTTTATCAATCTTCTAAAACCCAATGAGGATTTAGAACAATCTATTAGCTCCAAAACCATCATTACACATTTTTCTTCCAGAATTAGTTCATTATTAAAATTGCTTTTCTTGATGTTGTGGTGAATTTGAACTTGAGTCAATTTGTGGCCTTCTGGGATGTCGCTTAGTAACTAACTCATGGTGCCTGAAAGATGGTGGAAATGGAAATATTCAGTGTATTTAAGAAGTGCTCAGATAATCTTATGATGTCTTAAATTCCCCCTGGAGCAATGGTTTGATAGAGGGACCAAATTAGTATGAAGATAATCGGCCAAATGGTCATGTCAGTGTTTTTAGTTTCTATGGTTCCATGGCACTCTCCCTTCCAGTATATATTTGGGGGCAATGTGTTTGTTATACCAGTCTCACAGGTTTAAAGAATTCACCTGCATTTTCATTCCCAGACAAGGCTGTCTGTTAGACTTGTTCATTAAATGTGACTTTACACAAATACTCAAAGCTTCTGCGATGGCAACACGTTTAAAATGAAAACAATTTATACTTAATGCTGGTTTTATTACATGCTGACTTGCATTCAATGTGAAACTTTGTCTTTGAAGGAACACATCATGATCACAGCGACGCTACAAAACAGAACAGAAAGCTGTTTTAAAATCATTAGAATGACTGCAGTTGCTAAAATATTGTTATTGTTATATATAATAGTCCCAGCTACACTTATAAAACACAGCAAGGAAACTGTTGTTTCAGCTTAAATAATTTCCCTGCTTAAATGTTTTCTTACTTGAAAGCTGTTTATTATTGTTAAAGAGATGTCAAGAAAATGCAAACTGTTCATTCACCAAAACAGAGTCAAATCTAACATGGGGATCATCAGCCCCGAATGATAATCATAATAAGAATCAGATTACAGTTTATTATCACTGACATATAGTACGTCATGAAATTTGTTGTTCATTGGCAGTGCAATACAAAAAAAAAGGAGTTACAACCTGAAATATCAGAAATATCCTGGTAGTTCAAAAAGAGAACAAAATATGAAATAGTGTTCAAGGGCTCATGGTCTGTTTAGGAACTTGATGGCAGAGGAGAAGGTGCAGTTTCTGAAACATTGATTGCATATCTTTCATCTTTTGTACCTCCTCCTGGATGCTAGTAATAGGAAGAGGGCATGTCCTGGATGGTGAGACTCCTTAATGATGAATGGTACCTTGCAAAAGCATCGCCTGCTGAAGATGTCCATGATGGTGGCAAGGCGAGTGTCCATGATGGAGCTGGCTGAGCTCACAACCCTCCTTCTTCTGATCCTGTGCATTGGAGCCTCCATACTAAATGAAGGTGCAACCAGTCACAACACTCTCCACAGTACCTCTGTAGAAGTTTGTTAGAGTTAAGTTTGCTGACATACCAAATCTCCTCAAGCTCCTAATGAAATATAGCCACTGGCATGCCTTCTGCATAGTTGTGTCAATATATTGCACTCAAGATAGATTTTCACAGATGTTGCATCATATCACTTCCCTGATATTTTTTTTAAATTGTATCGGTATAAATTGGAATCATGTCAAAACATTCCATGGCTTTTAAGAATCCCAAGATTCCCATTGCCATTTAGATTGGTTGATTGGTTTTGTTATGCTCACATGTAATGTAATGTAATGTAATTGTGCTTGCCAGTTGGATAGATCTTGCCATCAGTTATCACATCAAAATGGTAAAAAGAAAACAGAATGCAGAATATGGTGTTGCAGTTACAGAGAAAGTACAGTGCAGGTAAATCAATAAAATCCAAGGGCCACAGTAAATAAAGTAGGCTGGGAGATCAAAAGTTCTTTTAGCATATGAGAGGCCAGTTTTAGTGTATAAGAGTCTGATCGTAGCAGGATATAAGCTGCACTCTCAGATTGGAGGAGCAACTCCCCATCTTCCGACTGGTTGTCCTCGAAACTCATGCCATGACATTGATGACTCTAACTTCCATTAAGTTCTAATCCCTCCTTCCTCTCTTTTTCCATTTTGGTTACCCACTCAATCTTTCTCTTCTACCCTGCCCATCACTTTCCTCTGGTTTCTCTCCTATTTCCCTTTCTTCCATAGTCCACTGTTCTCTCCAAATTGATTCTATCTTCTCTACCTCTTCCACCTAGCCCCTCCCAGTTTCCTACATCATCCCCTCCCTCCTCCCACCCACCAACCTTCCCCCTCACCTGGTATCACCTATAACCTGTTAGCTTGTATCCCATTCACATACCTCTTCTTGAACTGGTTTCTTCCACCTTCTTTTCCAGTCCTGATGAAGGGTCCTCGCCCAAAACATTTTGTACGTGCTTGTTGCTCAAACAATCACTGCTCCTTGGGTTGAGATTTTATAGAGTGTACATTTCCCTCCATAAAGACATTTAGCTTAGTCAGAAATGTCTGGTTTCTCCTCTTAAAACTGTGTCCTCATTTGCAGAATATTTTATCCTAAAGAATAAGAGTCCCTTCTCAGACAAACTATCACACCCTCTCAGAATCTCATACTTTTGAAGGACACTTACCTCTTATAGTTCTGAACCCTGGTATATGTCAGGCTTCCTCAGTCACTCTTTATATGACAACACTCTAAAAAAGTTTGGCACATTATTGTGGACCCAAGAACCTTTTCCTGTGCTATACTGTTTTAAGTTCTATGGTACTATACAAAAGTCTTAGGTACATATACATAGCTAGGGCGCTCGAGACATTTTTACACAGCACTGTATTTGTCAATGTGGAGTGAAGAGCAAGTTTGTAAATCTAGCGGGAGCAAAGGATATTGGAAATGGTGATGATTGAGTGCACAGGAGGGGTGTGAGACAAATGACAGAGATAGAATGCTGGGGAGGGGTGGCATTGGTGCAGACACATCCAGCCCTGAGACACCAGGAAAAGTCATTTGATTCCAAACAATTGTTTTATTGATCATTACAGAATGTCTTTCTGGTGCTTCACGCTCCCTCTCCTCTCCCTTCCCCTTTTCCCAACCATGATTCCCCTCTCCCTGACCACTTTACACTCTCAGCCCACAATAGGGACCCAGGTTTATTATTATTTACATATTTCATGAATTAGCTTTTTTTCTGGCAATAGTACAGAGCAGTACATAAAATTAGTACTGTACTGTGCAAGTAAGCACTGTCTTAGGCACCCTAGCTCCATATACGTGCCTAAGACTTTTACACTGTACTGTAAGTTCTAACTGCTTTTTCAAGGAATCCTGGTTATGGACGAGGACTAAACTGATGCTGAGGTTAGTCTATCTTAACTCAGTACAAGGACCAAGGCAGTACACTGTACTCCAACACAGTGTCACTAAAATACACAAAATAAACAGCAAATAAACAGCAAAGCCACATATAATGTAACCCATTTGTTTGTCATCAGCAGCCTTGAATCTTTACAATACAGTAGGGTGTTTTATTATGTAGAAAGGCAATACAGGGTCTTAATATAAAGCGACTGTACTCATACATTTCACAAACCTTCAAGAGGACCACATCCTTGGCATGGTTTGGAGATGCGTGCCTCAATAATCCAGAGAGCTATGCTGACTTGAGTCAAAACGTTTTTGATTTGGTTTTTGTAGGATCAACCATGTCAAACAGATCCAAGGGTAGAGGTCAGACTAAAAATGGTCCTCCCTTCCTCCAGGTTCGGGGGTTCAGCTCAGGTCTAACAACTCTGACCGGTCAAACAAAACAGTTATGGAAAGAGCAATGAAAAATCCTTCAATGCCTGCATGCAGCAATTTCTGGCTAAGGACAGACAAAGATGAGTGAGCTTCATTGCTGCCCTAAACACCAGCAGGCATAACGGGCAGTAAGTAAGTAAGTAATAATTAACTAAATAAAATTTCTAAAATCTTCATAATATCTCACTTTATCTGAAATTTAGATGAAACAACGCAGGTGGAATTAACACTAAATCTGATGCAATTAAAAGGAAATGCAATTAATGCAATTTTGATGCAACTAACTCATATTTCAAAGTCTGAGTAAAGACATTTTTATTGTATGATTGTACGAGGGGTGACTGATAAGTTCATGGCCTAAGGTAGAAAGAGTCAATTTTAAATGTAGCACATTTATTTTTCACTCTCCCCTAGTGTTGCCACCATGTCCTCGTCCATTTTCTCAGACAGTGCTTACTTGTAAATTTCAATTATCCGAAACAGAAATACCGCAGAAGTTATTAACTTCAAACTTTCTGCATAATCGCTTAAAGAGTTGAGCTGCACATGCATGTAACGAAAGCTGTATAAGTTATCTCCTTCTACGTGGCCACAAACTCATTAATCACCCCTTCTGTGGACCACTTTCTGGAGGTTCAAGATGCTGACTTCTACAAAGAAGGGATCCATATGCTCCACGACCACTGGACTAAGTGTGTAAATGTAGGGGGGACTATGCTGAAAAATAAATGTGCTAGGTTTTCTAAAATTGACTCCTACCTCAGGCCACAAACTTATCAATCACCCGTTGTACTCCATGGAGCCTTTAAGGCAAGGATTTCCATCCTGAGGTTCACTGACCCCTTGCTTAATGATATTGATGCACAGCATAAATGATGTTGGGAACCCCTAGTTTAAGAATAACAGTCAGAGGTTTGTGGAGTTATACAATAATGGAAAGAGGCCCCTCAGCCCAAGTTGTCCCTGCTGACCAAGTTGTCCACCTAAGCCAGTCTCATTTGCCTGTGATTGGCCTATCTAAACTTTTCCTGGCCGTGTGTTTGTGTTAATACCTTTTAAACATTGAACTTGTACCTACTGCTACCACTTCCTCACGCCAGTTTGTACTATATATTCACCATTCTCTCTGCAAAAAAAACTTGCCCCTCAAAGTGCCTTTTAAAGCTTTCCCCTCCTGCACCTGATTTTGGATTCCCCTAACTTGGGGGGAAAAGACTATGGGCATCTACCTTATCTATACCCCTCATGGTTTTATCAAGCTCTATAGGGTCATCCTTCATCTTCTTAACAGTCCAAGGGAAAAAATTCCCACCTATCCAGCTCCCCTTATAACTCAAGCCCTCCTCTCCCAGCAATATACTTTACTCAACCTTTCTATGGATTTTCTATCATCCATGCACCTATCTAAAATTAGATAGGCAGATGAATGAATGAAAAAAATTGAAGGGCCATGTAGGAAGGAAGGGTTAGTGTGAAAGGTTAAAAGTTAGGCACCAACATAGTAAGCCAAAGAGTCTGTTCTGTGCTGTAATGTTCTATGTTCTCATTTTCCAGTTAACTGACATCCTGCCTGTGTCTAGGCAACTGAATCTGTGCACAATGCTCTAAGTATGGTCTCACCAATATCTTGTACAGTTGTGACATGATGCGTGAACTTTGGCATCTAAAAATGCAAGATTTGGTTTGTACCACTGCCATTTTTCTACTTGTTCTCCATAATATTTTCCTTTGACAGTAGAACCCATGCCATCAGCAATTGCCATCAGGAAGACATTTTAAGTCCATCACCCCCTACACATCATCTCTGAAGCTTCTTTCCTGTAGCTATCCAGCTTCTTGGCAAAACTCACTCAGGTGTAATACCCTAATTGTCCCTGCACAACAGTCCTGCTGAAGAGTTTTGACCTGTAATGTCAACTGTACATTTTTTCCATAGATGCTGCCTGGCCTGCTGAGATCCTCCAGTATTTTGTGTGTGCTGCTCAGATTTCCAGCATCTGCAGATTTTCTCTTGTTCCTGCACAAGATCGGCTAAGTGGTCTGTCCTGCTGTCCTTGTGCATCTGATAGTTATTTCATCTGTTCATACTGTATGTTCACATTTATTTAAGTTTGATTATTGATGTTTGCCCATGTGACTATTCTGCTGATTGCTTGTGGTTGTTTATGCTATTGTCTTGTAAATTGTTGTTTGTTATGGTATTTTCCTGTGTTTTCTGCTTGACATCAAACCACAATCAGTTCTGGTATATTTCACATACTGGCAATAAAGTAATTCTGATTCAGTTCTGATTGTGAAAATAACCTTTATATACATTGAACAATATTTATATACATCACATACAGCAGAAGTCCTGGAACAGGTCCCTGCAGAGTCACACTTATCACAGACCTCTAGCTAGAATAATTCTCTTCAGCCACTCTCCTGCGTTTTCTATGGGCAAGCCAGTTCTGAATTCAAACAACTAGTTCACATTGAATCCTGCACATTTTAATATTATGGATAAGCCTCCCATGGGGGACCTTATCAAAGGCCTTACTAAAGTCTTTGTAGACGACATCCACAGCTCTACTTTCATTAAGAATTGGAAAGTCAAGTTACAGCTGTACAAGACGTTGGTAAGACCACTCTTGGAGTATTCTGTGCAGTTCCATTTGCCCAGCAAGGCTGAGTGTTGACCTTATGGGGGTTTATAAAAACATGATAAGCACAGATAAGGTGAAATATCAGTCTTTCTCCCCAGAGTAGAGGAATCTAAAACTAGAGGGGATAGCTGTAAATTGAGAGGAGAGACATATGAAAGGAACCTGAGAGGCAACTTTCTCACACACAGAGTAAGTAAATGGAATGAACTGCCAGAGGAAGTGGTAGAGGTGGATAGAATTACAGAATTTCAAAGGTTCAAAGTACATTTCTTATCAAAGTATTTATGCAGTATACAACCCTGAGATTTGTCTTCCCATTGACAGCCATGAAACAAAGAAAACCATGGAAAACATCAACCCCCCCAAAGAAAAACATCAACCCCAACCCCTAAGTACAAAAAGACAAATTGCACAAACAGCAAAAAAGCACAGAATATTAAACATAAAATCAGAAAAGCCTAGGCATATTAAGTTCAGCTGAGCTCAGTTCAATCCTGCACTGTGTCATTCATTATTTGCAGGCCGTCCTGATCAAGGTCACACAAACTAATGCAAAAAAGAAAGACATTTGGACAGGTATGTGGGTAGGAAAGGTTTAGAAGGATGTTGGACATCACCTGCCCTGGTCAAGCCACATTGAGCTCATGTCCAACAAAGTTCGCCAGCTCCTCTACTTCCTCAGGAGGTGAAGAAATTTAGCAAAACTCTCTTGACCCTCACCAATTTTTAACCGAGGCACCACAGAAAGCGTCTGATCTAGATGCAATATGGCTTGGTAAGGCAACTACACTGCCCATGACCACAAGAAACTGCAGACGCGGACACAGCTCTGCACATCACAATAACCAACCTTCTCACCATCGATTCTTTCTGCCTTTCTTGCTACCTCAGTAAAGCAGCTAGCATAATCAAAGACGCCATCCACCCTGAACATTCTCTTTACTTCTTTGCTTCCAATGAACGTTGATAGATAAGCCTAAAAGCACTTGAATTACAGCTCAAGAACAGTTTCTACTACGCTGTTAAAAGACTATTGAATGGTTCATTAGAATGGTAAGACTCTTGATAGTGCAATCTAACTTCTTACGACCTTGCATCTTATTCTTTCCATGCACTGCACTTTCTCTATAACTGTAACAGTTCAGTCTGTTATTATTTTACCTTGAGCAATGTCAATGCCCAGTCGTAATGAGGTACACTGTGGAAAACGTATGAAAGGCCTATTTTTCCACTGTACCCCAATTCATGTGACAATAATAAACCATTTTTTTTACCAGTTTACCAATTTCATGTATATGTATAGAGAAGTAAGTTGGGAAGGATCTGTATCTGAAACAGAAGATCATTGGTAATGATTTTACCCACTTATTGAGCCAGATAAATTTGAATGTAATTAGGTCAGAAAGAAAGGAGATTGTTCAGTCTCTCCCTGGTCTAGCTGTAATTTTATTCTTCACGCACTACAGAATAGTGTTCTATTTATACCCAAACACTCCACTGCAATCAAATGCCTATTAACATTTCTATAACAATTTCAATGCCTTTTTCTCAATTGATGTTGACCTTGCACTTTCAGGATACAAAATTCTTTTAGACTTCTGTTAACAAGTTTTCAAACCTGCTTTTGAGTTCTATAGTCGCGAAAGAAGCAAAATATGTTCCTCGTCTAGATCTTATCTATATCCTTCATTATTCCCAACAACTTGATCAAGGCTCCTCTCATGTTTTCCTTCAAGTTCACAATTTAATTCGCCGATGTCATGGAATTAACCCAATCTCTTTTTAAGGCAATTAACCCCCGCTGTGTTTAAAATATCACATCAAAGCATTTTAACCTTTGCATTCATGATTGGTTGCTGCCTGAATTCCTCACCAGTATGATTATTTTTTCAAATCTGTAGATTTTAGATAATTGGGACACATTGCGATCTGTACATTTTGTCCCAGTTAAGCAGCTACCCCAATTATGTGAAGTTTCATGAAAATAGTTAGAGGTATAAAAAAAGACAAACTACTGTTTAACTGAATAACAAATTATGTATTTGAGTGAAATACAGAACAAGTTAGAACAGGACTAATATTACTTATATCTGACAATGACCAAAAACCTCTGCAGGAGCTTTTTAAAGTAGAGAGCCGTGGCACTGGGGCAGTTCCATTCTCACAACCTTAGAAGTCAGGGTTCGGTGGTATGAGGAGATGTCACAGCTAGGGTCTTCCCTGGTTGCAGTGGAGACCACATAGCCTTGTCTTCTGTGCCTTGTCATGGCTCTCGCTCTCCATGTAGCAATGTAGAACCTTGTCTTCCTTGGCATTGGATCTCACAGAGGATATCACTCACTTAGTCTGTCGGAGCTGACTTTGCTTGTTTAGATGGGCATGTCCCCGTCTCACCGGGGTATGAGGTCCACTGGCTACCCTCACCTGGTTTAGCCTGCCTGTCGAAGTGGTGTATTGGGGTGTGGCTGCTGTTGTATGCAAACAGCTACTTGGAGCCACAGGTGAGAGCTGAGTGTCTGGTGGGGCCCAAAAGTAACATACAAGATGATTGTTAATACCTTCAGATTCTTCATAACTCCTAACTTGAAGTAGTAAAATTGTTTTGTTTTCACTCCTGGCTGTGTCTGGCTTCTCCAAATCCGAATCCATGAAACCCCAGTAGGCAAAATAGTTTCGAATTGTCATACTGCTTATTTCTCAGCAACCACCAAGGACAATAATCACTGCATTTTGATCTCAAGCACATGCAACTGATGCTATTCAAAAACTGTTTGCTCTAAGAACTGTGTAGTGTCTAACTAAAGGCCACACAACGTGACACTAGTTAGAAAATGTTTGGCAACAGCCTCTTGCCCCAATTATATGTCATATTTTTCCAAATAAACAATGAGAATTTTGGCTATTTTGACAATTTGCTTTTGTTCTTTAAAAGTTGTCCCAATTAAGTGGCTGTCATGACTCACCATTGGCCCAATTATGGTACATTGAACTTGTAATCTGGTACAATGGACAGTTTGGTTACCTTGATGTTGGGAAGGAATTATCTAACACATAGAAATGTATCCTAACTTAATTCAAGAGGACTTACAGTAATCAATATTTTTTAAAGAATAAAAAAAGATTAACTTTATTTCTCACATGTACAAACATCAAAACATACAGCAAAATGTGTTGTTTGTGTCAACAACTAACACAAAGTAACTCTAACCTGTATGTCTTAGAATGTGGGAGGAAACCAGAGCACCCAAAGGAAACTCACACAGTCACAGGGAGAATATGCAAAGTCCTTACAGACAGCTGAAGGAATTGAATCACCATCGCAAGCACTGTAAAGTGGCATGCTGGCTGCTAGACAATTGTGACACTCACCTACCCCATTGTGCCACCCGCCTAATCTGACTCTGAGGCATAAGAAAATCTTTTAGCTAACCAAAGACTTGTTGAAATAGGTAGAAGTTTCTTAAAAGGGGTTTCTTAAGGTTGTCACAGCCAGAGGTGGTAATGAGGATAAGCTCCTACTACTTATTACATGCTCCCAATGGCATGCATCTCAAATAGCCTTTGACAATCAAATCCAGTTCCTGGCCTGCACATGTGGCTTAGCGGCAAAACCCAGTGGAACTGTATCTGCTGACAGGAGACGGGTTAAAGTGGGTTACTGGCACCTTAAAGCTGCTTGTTTTAGGAAGATGGGGTTCATCAGCCATGGTTGGCAGCTCATCTAGTAGAAGGAAAACTCCAATCTCAAACCTCTACCACCTTGCAACTATTCGCATTCATGGGGAAGTCTTCAAGAGTAAACTCTGAGGAAAAATCCAGAGCTGGAGTCCTTAAGGCAGTCCTACGTTGAACTTAAACCAATATAAGCAACTCTGAGGGTGCCAAACTGCATTAGTCTCTACCTTCCTTTGAATTTATCAGCTGCATGGAGAGGGGAAGACTGCTTCCTGGACAACAGCTTTCTTTTAATATCATTCTGTCCAGACTAGCATATCATATAAACAGCTAAGACACAATCGCCATGGCTGATCCTGACCACAGAGGGTCTCTTAAAGGGGAATGCTTTTGGATGGAAACACTAAACATTAGATCCTGAATGCTGAATCAAATTTCAAAGTGAATGTATTATTGAAGTACATATATATCACTATAAACTATCATAAGATTCATTTTCTTGCAGACATTCATACAAAATAGAAAGAAATACAACAGAATTAATGAAAAAATACACACAACAGAGGTGGACAGTCAACCAATGTACAACAGACAACAAACTGTGTAACTAGAAAAGGAAAAGAAAATGATAGCAATAACAAACAAACAAACAAATAAATAAATAAACAAACAAACACACAAACAAGCAAGCAATAAATATTGAGATCATGGGTTTTAGTCTTTAAAAGTGAGTGCATAGGTGAGTGATAATCAAATTGATGTCAGACAGGAGTCCATTACTCAGCAATGTGGAGATCTGAGAAGAAAAGGTTGCAGGAGTTGAAACAGTTTGCAGATTTGAGAACAGGACTAGGGATCAGAGAAGGTTGCAGAGACAAGAGAGGTGACAAGGCAGGAAGGCATTACAGAAAGCAGTGAATTGCAGAACTTACAAAGATAGGGAGATCAGAATCAGAATCATTGACATATGCCATGAAAATTATTGTTTTGCAGCATCAGTACAATGCAATACATAACAATTATTTTAAGTTACATTAAGATATACAAAAATATAAATAAGCTATGCAAAAAGAGAGAAATGTGAGAAGGTTTGCAGACATAATTCTTTCAGAAATCTGATGGTAAAATATAAAACTATAAATAAGCCGTGCATGCAAAACGAGTGAGGATTCATGGTCTGTTCAGAAATCTGATAGTGGAGGGGAAGAAGCTGTTCTGAAAATATTGAATGTGTGTCTTCCTGTATCTTCTCCCTTATGGTAGCATTAGAAGAGGTAATATCCTGGATGGTGTTTAGGATCAAAGGCAATGGGGTGTTACAGATGTAGGAGAGCAGAACTAATGCTGTGGTCTGCAACTAACACTAAGCATCATAGGAAGTCATTCCTGCCTGTGGCCATCAAAATTTACAACTCCTCCCTCAGAGTGTCAGACACCCTGAGTCAATAGACTGGTCCTGGACTTATTTCCACTTGGCATGATTAACTTATTATTATTTATTTATTTATGGTTTTATATTGCTATATTTCTTCACTATTCTTGGTTGGTGCAGCTGTAACAAAACCCAATTTCCCCTCGGGATCAATAAAGTATGTCTGTCTGTCTGTCTGCTCCTGAATCAGCTGCAGTGATGACTGGCTTCATGGTAGTGGACTTATTTTTGGGAGCATCAGATATTTATTCTGCATAATGTGTGTTTGTCAATCTTCTTTTGTAATTGGTTCTCTTTGGCTTCTTTGTTTTGTGGCTGTTTGTAAGGAGATGAATCTCAAGCTGTATATACTATAAAGACTTTAATAATAAATATTCTTCGAACTTTGAACTTTAGGAGAGAAACCACAGCTGAAGGAGTTTTAGAGAGAAGGTTAGAGTTGAGGAAGCAGTGGGGGGCATAGTGATAGGGATGTGTGTATGGTCTGGAGGTGATTCAAATGTAGTCTAGATGATGTTGGGGAGGATATGGATCCTGTAACATCAGTCCAAAATTTAAAACAACAACACCACAGCCTGAATCAGTCTTCCAAAAATTGTCCATTTATGGAGCTGGATATAATGGTCAGAATGCAGAGATTAAGGCAGGAGCTAAAGACATCCACTTGCTTACATCAAACACCAGATCAGAACACCATAAGACATAGGAATAGAATTAGTCCATTCAGCCCAGCGGTCCATTATTCCATCATGGCTGATTTATTATCCCTCTCAACCTCATTCTCCTGCCTCCTCCATGTAACATTTGATGCCCTGAATAATCAAGAGCCTATTCTGTGTGCATACATCTACTGATGCTTCTGGACACATCATCAGTGATGTTCCTGGAATCATCGGTGTTTCGGGTTTTTCAACATCATACACCCTTCTCCAGGTGACCCAGCCGGGGCTGATCAGACCCCAGCTTGTGTCCAGATGGCTAGCTACACATGACTCCATGGCTCCCCTCTTTTGAGCCACAGCCACCTTGAGGCCCTCTCTGCCGCATCGGTGGTACTGCGGATGGCTCTTCTCTTCCTCTCTCCATCGATGGCCTTTATAACAAGAGGAATTGAGAATAGGAGTAAAGAGGTCCTTCTGCAGCTGTACAGGGCCCTAGGGAGACCCCACCTGGAGTATTGTGTGCAGTTTTGGTCTCCAAATTTGAGGAAGGACATTCTTGCTATTGAGGGAGTGCAGCGTAGGTTCACAAGGTTAATTCCTGGAATGGCGGGACTGTCATATGTTGAAAGATTGGAGCGACTGGGCTTGTATACACTGGAATTTAGAAGGATGAGAGGGGATCTGATTGAAACATATAAGATTATTAAGGGATTGGACATGCTGGAGGCAGGAAGCATATTCCCGCTGATGGGTGAGTCCAGAACTAGAGGCCACAGTTTAAGAATAAAGGGTAGGCCATTTAGAACAGAGATGCGGAAAAACTTTTTCACCCAGAGAGTGGTGGATATGTGGAATGCTCCGCCCCAGAAGGCAGTGGAAGCCAAGTCTCTGGATGCATTCAAGAGAGAGTTAGATAGAGCTCTTATAGATAGCGGGGTCAAGGGATATGGGGAGGGGGCAGAAATGGGGTACTGATTGTGTATGATCAGCCATGATCACAGTGAATGGTGGTGTTGGCTAGAAGGGCCGAATGGCCTACTCCTGCACCTACTGTCTATTGTCTATTGATGCCCAAATTGTTGTAGGCTCTGGCTAAGGAACAGGCTACAAATCCCCTACAACCAACTTCCGCTGGGAGACACCTCGCTCTCCATCCAGCCTGCGGGCAGTTGCTGACCAGTCCTGCATACTTCGATAGCTTCCTTTCAAAGGCGTCTTCCAAGTGATCTTCCCATGGGACTGTCAGCTCCAGCATCACCACCTGCTTCGTAGACTCAGACACAAGGACAATGTCTGGTCGCAGGGTGGTGGCTGCGATATGGTTGGGGAACCTCAGCTGCCTTTTGAGGTCCACCAACAGCTGCCAGTCTCTGATTAAACTTCCCTTTAAAATATACTGAATGATTTGGCCTTCACAGTCATCTGTGGCAATGAATTGCACAGATTCATCATTATTTGGCTAAAACAAAATCATCTCTGATCTAAAGGGATGTTTTTCTATTCTGATGCTGTGTCCTCTGGTCCTAGACTCTCACAAATATCCTTTCCACTTCCAGTCTATCTTGGCCTTGCAATCAATGTTCAATACTGTCAATGAAATACCCTCTCATTCTTCTAAATTCGAATGAGGACAGACCCAGAGCCATCAGACGTTCCTCATGCATTAACCTCTTTCATTCCCAGGATCATTTCCGTGAACCTCCCCCGGGCCCTCTTCAATGCCAGCACATCCTTTGTTAGTAAAAGGAACTGAAAACTCCGGTATCCAGTACGAGAGGCACAGCAAAGCAGATGCTGTGTTGGTGGCCTGATGATGGTGATCAATTGGGAATGAGAATCTATAGGTTATGTTTTTTGGATATCATTGCAAATGAGCAATATGATAAAGAGGAGGGCAATGGAATACTGGTGCTCCACCCTCTCTGAGAAGGTCATTGGGCCACGTTGCCCAATAGGAGATAATCAGAAATGTCCCATTATCTAACTAATGACAAATAACACCCTTTAGAATGAAAAAGGATTTTTTTTCCTCTAACTAAATAATAATTACATGGGAAAATAAATAATAGACCACCATTATTTTCATTGTTAAAGACTTCAGTGTCAGAATTTTGTTTTTGAATTCTTCTACACTTAAAAATTCAACTGTATTTTTTGTTTGGAAAGTGTAATGAGACATAAATTAATACTATAAGAATCCTAATGCTTAATCAGTGTGTACCCTCTCAAGCATGTTCCCCCTGGTAATGTGCTGGTACTGACAGCACAGTACTTGCTCTATTGCTTTGCTCGCTCACAATAAAAGATTAATGAAGAGGAGTGCATTTTAGTTGGCCGAGATTAATTGCATCCCCGAGCTTTCCAACTGTAGATGTATTTGCAAGCACAGAGAAAAATTAATAGACATTCTTTTATAACGATCCCTGGAGGGTTTGACAATGCATTCCAAACATCTGGGGAACAACTGCCGATGAGATGGCTTAGTGTAAGAAAGGCATTAATTTAGCTACTATTTTAACATCATCTGATGATACTCTACTCCTTTTTCATCCTCTGCTGAGAAAATGATTCAATTTCTAGTCTATGTTCCATTTCTATGTGACTGAGGGCTGATTCTGTTCTTAGAATTCTCATCTCCTCTTGACCATATTCTGTCTAATTTTTTGCAAAACCATCATTACCTCTTCTATCACTAACTTATTTGCTTACTGTCCATAACATCATCTTTGTCCATACTTTTGCAAATAGATACAGAATAATTCTTCATTGCTGTTTCTGTCACAATTTTTTTGACCAATCAAGGTTGCTAGGTCTGAGCTGAACCCCTAAACCTGGAGGATAGGTGGACTACTCTTAGACTTGCCAGTACCCTTTGGCCTGTTTGTATGGATGACCCTACCAAGAGCCAAAAAATAGCCCTGACTCCAGCCAACATAGCTCTACAGGCTATTGAGGAATACCAGCTTCCAACTCCTATGAAGAGGTTGTGGTATGCTTGGAAGTTCTAGTTCTTAGCCACTCATGAATTTCACTCAACCAGTGACACAACATCACCATCATCATTATGTACCGTTTCGTGTGATGTAGATGATTGTGGTCTTTTGACTATGGCAAAAGAACAGAAAATTTTTCTACAGAAGGGGTTTGCCATTTTCTTCTTCTGGCCAGTGTCTTTACAAGATGGGTGACCCCAGCCATTATCAATACTCTTTGGAGATTGTCTACCTAACGTCAGTGGTCACATAACCTGGACTATGATATGCACCAGCTGATCATGTGACCATCTACCAACCATTCCAATGGCTCCATGTGACCATGATCAGGGGTACAAGCAGGTGCTACATTTTGCCCAAGAGTGAGTGGCAGGCTAGCAGAAGGAAGGAGCATGTTACAATTCCTTTGGTAGAGACATATTTCCACCCTGCCACCAGTTCATTGGTGACATTAATGGCTGCAAAGAGCATTGGGCATTTGTAAATTGTCCTGTGATTAAGTTAGGACTAATTGGGGTTGTGGGGTTGCTGGGGCGGTGTGGTTCGAAGGGCCAGAAGGGTCTATTCTTGGCTGTATTTCTAAATAAACAAATAAACAATGATGAAGGGTTTCAAAATGAAACACCAGCAATTCCTTTTGCCTGTAGATGCTGTTCAACCTGCTGAGTTACTCCAGGAGATTGCTTGTCAACTTTAGACAGCCTTGCAACTCCCCAGCATTCTTTAGGTGATATTCTCGTGGTTGTCCAATGAGTTGAGGTGGTCCTTCTGTGTGGAGTAGACCACAGGCTGATCATCAAGTAACTTCTTATGCTAACTCGGGGAGACACAAGAGGCTGTAGATGTGGAACCTGGAGCAACAAATAATGTGTTGGAGGAATTCGGCAGGTTAAGCAGCGTCAGTGGGAATACCAATGTTTTGGGTGGAGACCCCGATGGTCTCCTGCCACCTGGAGACTTCCTCCCTCGGCCATCCATTCCCCACTGTGCAGGCAGAAAGCTGCCATCACACAACAGTCAGTGAGACATTGCTGTGTAAGATTAAAAAATAAAGATTAGATTTATTGGTCATGTGTACACAAAAAGCATAGTTAAATGTGTCATTTGTGTCAACTCAAATCTTCAAGGATTGCGCTGGGGGCAGTCTGCAAGGATCACCACACTTCTAGTGCCAACATAGCATGCCCACAGCTTAACAAGACTGATCTGTACATTTTTGGAATGTGGTAAGAAACTAGAGCAACAAAAGGAAATTCACGCTGTCACAGGGAATGTACAAACTTCTTACAAATACTGGTGGAATTGGACCCTGATTATTGAAAGCTTGTGCTATAAAGTGAGGTGTACACTACCACACAATAGTGCTGCCCACGTGACCATCTTACCCTACCCCCCGAGTATGTTATCCTCTCTCATTCCCCTATACACATGTCTGTCCACACTCAGTTCTGTTTGGGATCTTTTCCTCTTTGTGAACATCTTTGACATTCATAGTAATTAACTGGGATAATTGAGGCATTAAAATGAACCTTTTATTGTTAAAATAATGAAAGACAACCTCTGTACACTGAACATCAACTCAAAATATTGAAATAGACTTGAATAAATAATATGAAAATAAAACAACTTATTTTTCTTCCAAGATGAAAGATTAATGAAGAGAAATACATTTCAGCTGACTGAGATTAATTGCTTCTTTTCATTCCAACTGTAGAAATACTTATGAGGAGTAATCCTGATGGTTGTTGTATTAACAAATGTTGGAAAAAGTTAATAGACATTTCTTTCTAGATATCCCTGGACAGAATATGTGAATCATCCATTTAAAGGCAACTGCCATGTTTGAGGTGGGTTTAACCTGGCACAGGTATCACAACTGGAGAACTGTCAGGGCCTGAGAGGGATCACAGATCTTGCACGGGATTTCCCAGAGCAGGACAGGGTGGCAAGAACTAGAGTATATGTGCAAAAAATATTGTGCGAAATGGGAATGTCCCTGCCAAAGTAATACTGGCTTCAGGTCAGAAGATCTTCCCTGATGTCTTCAGAAAATGAGCTGAGATAAATCCATGAAGTCGCGCTACCAAGATGGAGTTCTGGCAGAGAGTAATGGACACAGCTGAGCATACTAAGGAAATCAGCCTCCTCCCCTTGGACTCTATCTACACCTTTTGGTGCTTTGGTAAGACAGCAAACATAATTAATGACTCCACCTACTCTGACATTCTTTCTTCTCCCCTCCCATCAGACAGAAGATACATTATCCTAAGACCATATATCACCAGGCTCAAGAACAGCATCTATCCCGCTGTTATAAGACTAGAGAATCATTCACCTCATAATCTACATCATTATGGCCTTGCACCCTTGTTTGTTTATTTATTGAGAAACAGGCTCTTCTGGCCCTTTAAGCCGTGTCGTCCAGCAACCCCCAGTTCAGCCCTTCGCTAATCACAGGACAATTTAAAATGATCAGTTAATCCACCAACTGGTACATCTTAGGACTGTGAAGGAAAGTGAGCATAGTCACAGGGAGAATATTTACCTGCACATCTCTTACTCTGTAACTGTAATACTTTATTCTGCATTCTGTTATTGTTTTCCTTTGTGCACTAATGTAATAAAATAATCCGTATGGACAGCATGCAACACAAAGTTTTTCATTGGATTGTACCTCAGTACATGTGACAATAATGCATCAAATTATTAAGTTTCTCCTCTAATTTGTACAGGTACATCAGGTGGTTTCTCACCTCGCTATTCCTGTGTTTGCACCAGAATATCAGGTCTTTGAGGCTCTACTTATTCTTAACTTGATCATCTTACCCCATCCATGGTTAGTGTACTTTAACAATATTTTTTTCAAATATTCACTGATATAATCTTACGAAAATGTGCAAAGAACCAAAACCTGAATCAAATTTATTATCGCTGGCTTTTATGACGTGGTTAGTTATTTTGCTGCAGCAGTATAGAACCATGATATAAAATCACTACAAAACACAAAAATAAGTAAATAGTGTAAAAAAATGGACCAACGAGTTGTGTTTCTGGGTTCATGGACTGTTTAGAATTCTGACAGCAGAAGAGAGGAGTTTGTCCTCGATGAATATTAAGGAAATAGCTTGCATTTCTCCAGCCCAAAGGAATGTGGATGATAGAAGAATGGAAGGGAAGGGTTTGATTGACCTTAGGGTAGATTACATTGTCAGCACAACATTGTAGACTAAAAGGCCTGTATTGTACTCTACTGTGTCTGTTCTATGTTCTGTATTTGTAGGTCTTTCCAGCTGATGAAGTCCTTTAGGTGCACAGTCAACATTGTAATATGGATTAACAGCATCCTATTTGTTAACACCAGAAGATACCATTACAGTTAATCTATGTATATAAGTTATCTTATTTATTTATATTTATTGTGTTCTTTGCCTTATTTTGTTTCATCGTGCTGCTTTGGATCAGGAGTAACAATTATTTCATTCTCCTTTACATCTGTGTACTGGAAATGACATTAAAAATCTTGAGTTACTTCATCTACTTGATTTACATAGCAATGCAAAAAAAGGTCAGATAATTATTTTAGTAATATCTGTTGAAATATAAGCATACTGGACACAAAAACAGTGGGGACCTCTCCTGTTCTTCTTAGTGACAGTGTAGTGTGATTTTGTCTATCTATATAAGAAGGAAGAAAAGGGACCATGGTTTAACGTATGCTTTTAAGGAAGATATTTTGATGTAACAATGTGCTATCAGACCAGGCTATATAGTCAATTACTTGAGCATATACGTTTGGCTGACACGGGAATGTGATACTGGATGTGGCTATCTGACTTGGGACCACTGCTACTCTTCACCAGTGCAATTTAATGTTGAAATCTACAAAGCTGCAGGCATTCTTAGATGTCAAATAAAAATGAAAACAGAATAAAGTGGACAGTGAACACATATCCCCTGAAATGTGACCTTTCCACTCTTTCCCATGTCATGAGGTATCAATTATCTCCTGACAGCTTCCTTCTCCCCATCAACCCCCTGTGCTAATAATCTCTGATAAAACTGAATATCAGACAAAAGCAGCCAGGAAGAACAAAACCAATGTATTAGAGACATTAGAAAATCAACTCTGTAGAAAGCAGCAATCAACTCCACTAATGGGATGGAACTAGTTAAAAGGTTTTCAAGACAATAGTAATGCATACAAAACACTGGAGAATCTCAACAGGTCAGGCAGCAACTATGGTAAAGAATAAACCTTCTCAGCCCAAAATGTCACCAGCTTATTCCTTTCCACAGATGCTGACTAACATCTGCAGAATCTCAATTCAATTCAATTGAAGTTTATTTGTCACTCAGCCATACATGAATTCTCATAAATACAGTCAAGTGAGATAGTGTTATTCGTTGCGTTATCTCTTCTGTTAATGCAAAGTAATAGATTATTTTTTCAATAAAAAAATGGAAACAATAGTCAAGGAAGAGTGGATAAGATAAAGATGGATCAGAGGAATGGTAAAACTGAAATAAAATGAAAATAAAAAGGAAAGAAAGGAATTGGATTGACCTAAACCAAACCACTGACAAAATGGCAACTGAAAATGCTGAACAGAGTCTGGAGTAAAGAGGTAAGTTCATGCCTCAGTGGATAACATACACAAATAATTTCAATATATTACTTTGCTTTTTGATTGCCCTGTAATGGATGTCCAGTTTTCTCTTCTGAAATATGAGTTGTCTGAAAGAACAGGACAATAATTACAGATGGATGAAAACAAAGTCCTCCATGAGGACCATAGCCTTGTCACGGTTTGAAGGCTTGCGTGCCTCAATGACCCAGAGAGCTACGTGAGCTGGAGTCTGGGCCTTTTGGTAGGATCACCAATGCCAGATGGTTCAAAGGGTCGAGGCCAGTCTTGGAGTGATCCACTGGTCCTCCAGGTTCGGGGGTTCAACTCAGGACTAAAAGCCCTGACAGGTCAAGAACAATTATTACAGAAAAAGCAATGAAGAATCGTTCATTGTGCATGACAGGATGATAACCAAGGACAGACAGAGAGATGGGGGACCTCCGTTGCTGCCCTAAACACCAGTGACATAACAGGCAGTAAGCAATTAAGAAAAAAAAATAACTGAGCAAAAACAAAATAAAAATACTGAAAAATTTTGTTAGGAAATTAATTATTTCCTCTAATTATCTTTTTGAAAAACATAATTCTGGGTTGTGTGGCTTTGTTATTGTTATGAAACAGTTGAACATATTATTACAGTGTGAAGCATATAAGTTTGGAAAAAATCAAATGCAGTCTTCATTACCAACTTTAGGTGTTGATAGTTTCATTTAAAAAAAACTTTGTTAAGTTATGGCTTTAATTTAATCTTTCATTAGTTACAATCTCTAGAACTTTTCTTAGGGTAATTTAGCTTTCATTTAAAAAGAGAAGTAGTCAGGGTTTTTCCCAATTCTCTTCACCTCACGTCAGTTTGGTAATGGTAATGCAACTTTAGGTTGGGCTGCCAATCACCGTTAAAAGTCAAAAGAAGAAGAATTATTGATGGACAATATTTGACTGCAAATGTGTTCATATCAAATTTCTTTCTCTCTGATTTTGATGGAAGTAGTCTTCCACTAAAATAAGCTTTAGGAGGAATGTGATAAAGATGTGTTAAGAAATCTAGTGTCACATATGGTAATTTCTAGGTGCAGACAAGCAGGTCTGTACTTTTTGGAACTTTTGAATGAATGATGAGACAATTGTCCCTGTAATGTCAAAGCTGTTACACTGTCCTCTCCAGCAACTGGCAACTCCAGCCCTGCAATATACCTGTTAATGGGCTCCAGCTCACTTAATTGCACCAAAATGCAGTGGAGCAATTTCACAGCTGGGACAAATCTGTTGGAAACAAGACTACATCTGGCCTAACTCAAGTTTAATTCCTAATGGCTGTCTATCTGAAGACAACAACACTAAACTAATATGACAGTTGTCAAATCAAAAAGAAGGCAAAATCTTACCTGCTTACAGCTGAGTGCATCCAAAGTGTTTGGCAAATGTTCGCCAATTGCAGGAGTAATTAGCTCAGAAATAAATTGTCTTGTTGGCTTGTTAAGTGCTGAGATGCTTCAGGAAGCCAGAGAGAGAAAACAATATTTTCACTATTTGAACAGATTTTTTTTTGTTGATTATGTTCATTTGCAGAATGTGGGCATTATGAGAGAGGCCAAAATGAGGTCTTTCCCTAATTGTCATTTGGTAAATTGTTTCAGGAGGCAAATAAAAATCAGATTTAGGAAAAAATTTATTATCACTGACTTATCTGTCATGTAATTTGTTGTTTTGCAGCAGCAGTGCAGCGTAAGAACATAAAATTACTATAATCACAAAAATTAGTAAATAGAGCAGGAAAAAAAATTAGCAAGGTAGTGTTCATAGGTTTATGGACAGCTCAGAAAACCGATAGCAAAGGGGAAAATCCATTGACTGGGCCTGTATTGCTGAGTGCAGGTCTTCAAGCTCCTCTGCCTCCTCCCTGATGGTGGAAATGAAAAGAAAGTGGGAGGTGAAGGTCCTTTGTGATGAGTACAGGAGCCTGAAGACACACACCCAGCAGTTCAGGAACAGCTTCTTCCCCTCTGCCCATCTAAAAGACAGTGATATCCTAGAAAGCATGAACACTATGTATATCTTGCAAGCCACGTCTCAGAGAAGTCAGATTTTAATGATGAAATTTCAGGATGTATATTGTATACATTTCTCTGACTTTAAATTGAACCTTTGAACCTTTGAACAATTAGCTTCAGAATGTCAGCATGGACCAGGGTTGACTGGAGGGAAGAATATAATAGAACCTTTAGATGACAGAGCTGTACAGCACAAGGTCAGGCCCTTCAGCCCATCTCATCCATGCTGACCATGGTGGTTCAGATTCAAGTTCCTTTATTGTGACGTAAAGGAGGGAAATTAAATTCCCTGCACATATGAAGGACTCAGAGTGAACAATGTCATAATTCTGTGCTGGGTTATATAACAAGGGAGATCATGGTCCATGACCAAGATTCTTCCTTGGCAAATTTTTCCACAGAAATGGTTCGCCATTCCTTTCTTCTGAGCAGTGTCTTCAGTGTCTTTACAAGACGGGTGAGCCCAGCCATTATTGATACTCATCAGAGATTGTCCACCTGGCATTGGTGGTTGCATTACCAGTACCTGTGATGTGCACCAACTGCTTCCGTGACCATTCATCACTTGCCCCCATGGCTTCACCCGATCCTGATTGGGGAGGAGGGTATAAGCAGGTGCTACACCTTGCCCGAGGGTGACCTGCTGGCTGGCAGAGTGAAGGAGTGCCTTACACTCCTTTGGTAGAGATGCATCTCCACCCCACCACCCAAAACAATATACATGATAATAATAAATAGAATAAATACAGCAATGAGAGCAAAAGAGTGGATGGGTTGCAGTACAGAATCAGAGTCAGAATCGGGTTTAATATCACTGGCATATGTTGTGAAATTTGTTGTTTTGCAGTATGCAGTGCAATGCAATCCATAATAATAAAAAATATAACTTACAGTAAGTAGTCTATAAATAAGTGGTGTAAAATGAGGGGAAAATACTGAGGATTCATTGTCCATTCAGAAATCTGATGGTGAATAGGAAGAAGCTTTTCCTGAAATGTTGAGTGTGTGGATTTATGGAATTCGTTGCCACATACAGCTGTGGAGGCCCAATCATTGGGGGTTTTTAAGGAGGAGATTGACAGGTATCTACTTAGTCAGGGTATCAAGGGATATGGGAAAAAAGCCAGAGCTTGGAAATAGACAGGAGAATAGTTTAGCTCATGGTGGAGTGGTGGAGCAGACTTGATGGGCTGAATGGCCTGCTTCCGCTCTTTTGTCTTGTGATCTTGTGTCTTCAAGCTCCTGTACCTCCCCTTGATGGTAGCAATGAAAAGAAGGCATGACCTGAGTGACGGGGATCCTGAATGATAGATGTCATCTTTTCAAGGAATCACCTTTTGAAGGTGTCCTCGATGCTGGAACATTAAACTGATTAAAGTAGAAAACTGAGGTAGGGAGAATTAAGGGCTCACGAATCATAACTATTAGCCATGGGGGAATGCTGTTTCATTTAGCTGTAACATGGGTACGCTTGAATGGCAACAAAATTTCATCTTGAATTTGAATGTGGCAGCACCACCCGGAAGAGGATATGAAAATGGTGATTAATTCTGAAGTCTGATAGCAATTGGAACAAATTGTTCTTAAGGCCTGTGGTCTGGGCTTTCTAACTCCTGCATCTTCTCGCAGAAGGTAGAAGAAAGAAGGAAATGACCGTGCTGAATGACTCTGCCCATCCCAAAGCACTTCATGCCACTAAGCAGCTTCTGTTATGTTTGGATGCAAACACACTTGTGTGTATCAGACACATATTCCTCTGGGCCTTTCCTCAATAAATACCTTTAATAATTATATTATTTCCTTTGAAGACATGCCCTCTTCACACTGTTATTGTTGGAAAGGAGGTACAGAAGCCTAAAGACACACACTCAGTGATTCAAGAACAGCTTCTTCCCCTCTGCCATCTGTTTTCTAAATAGACATTGAACCCATGAACGCTACCTCACTACATTTCTGCTAGGTCTGTTATTTTGCACTACTTATTTGAACTTAACTATTTACAAACGTTTGTAATAGACATATATATACTTAATGTACCTCCTTTTTTTCTATTTTCTATTTATTTATCATGTATTTCATTGCACTGCTGCCATAAAGTTAACAAATTTCACAACATACACCAGTGAATTTAAAATTCATTCTAATTCTGTATCTGCCTTCGCTACTCTTCTGGCAGCTCGTTCCACAAATCGAGCACCCTCGCTAAGAGATTTCCCATATAACCCCCCTAAATCATTCTGCACTCAATATAAACTGATGCCCTCTAGTTTTAGGCTCCCCAACACTATAAAGACACTGCCCAGAAGAAGGCAATAGAAAATCACTTCTGTAGGAAAAATTTGCCAAGGACAATCATGGTCATGGAGATCATGGTCACCCACGCCGTAGGACACAGCCCACAATGATACTGACAATGACCCTGTAAAACAGCAGAGCTGAAAACTGAAATCTTGCTCCAGTTTTTTGTGTTTATGTTAATTCACTGGGAAAGATTAGGGTTAAAAGTGATTGATTAGACAGGGCAATCAGCCTCTTTAAGGAGACTAATTTCATGAAAACAGGCTGATAAGTGAGTGCAGAAGAGATTTATCAAGGTGATTCTAGAGATGAGGAAACTTAAACTGCGTGGATTAAAATCAAATTTGATTTTGTAATCAAGTACATGTATGCATCGGGTGCAAACAAAAACTTACTTTCAGCAACATCACAGGCACATGACATCATATAACCATATAAAAATTATAGCACGGATACAGGCCATCTCGGCCCTTCTAGTCCATGCTGAACACCTACTCCCACCTAGTCCCACTGGCCCGCACTCAGCCCATAACCCTCCATTCCTTTACTGTCCATATACCTTTCCAATTTTACTTTAAATGACAATACCGAACCTGCCTCTAGCACTTCTACTGGAAGCTCGTTCCACACAGCTACCACTCTCTGAGTAAAGAAATTCCCCCTCGTGTTACCCTTAAACTTTTGCCTCTAACTCTCAACTCATGTCCTCTTGTTTGAATCTCCCCTACTCTCAATGGAAAAAGCCTATCCACATCAACTCTATCTATCCCCCACATAATTTTAAATACCTCTATCAAGTCCCCCCTCAACCTTCTATGCTCCAAAGAATAAAGACCTAACTTGTTCAACCTTTCCCTGTAACTTAGGTGCTGAAATCCAGGTAACATTCGAGTAAATCTTCTCTGTACTCTCTCTATTTTGTTGATATAATTCCTATAATTCGGTGACCAGAACTGTACGCAGTACTCCAAATTCGGCCTTACCAATGCCTGGTACAATTTTAACATTACATCCCAACTCTTATACTCAATGCTCTGATTTATAAAGGCCAGCATACCAAAAGCTTTCTTCACCACCCTATCCAAATGAGATTCCACCTTCAGAGAACTATGCACCATTATTCCTAGATCACTCTGTTCTACTGTGTTCTTCAATGCCCTACCATTTACCATGTATGTCCTATTTGGATTATTCCTACGAAAATGTAGCACTTCACACTTATCAGCATTAAACTCCATCTGCCATCATTCAGCCCACTCTTCTAACTGGCCTAAATCTCTCTGCAAGCTTTGAAAACCTACTTCATTATGCACAACGCCACCTACCTTAGTATCATCTGCATACTTACTAATCCAATTTACCACCCCATCATCCAGATCATTAATTGTATCATATTGGCAGCAGTTACAAGTAAAACAGAAAGTTAAAGAATTATGCACAATTTTACAAGAGAGAACTGATTAGAACAACAAAAGTCAATTTTAATGCAAAGTAATCAAAAATGTCATAGTTTTGCTAAATAGTTGTGATTAGGTTGACTCTAGAGTTGTACTTGAACTTGATGGCATGGAACTTCAGGTTTCTGTACCTCATGCTTGATGGTAGCTGGAGAAACTTTGGTCATTCTCCTCGAAACAGTGGAGATTGCAGCGGGATATGCTAAGGGTATTGAAAATAATCAAGGTTCTAGAAAAAGTAGAGTGGAGTATACAAGTTAGACCACAAAACACTGCATCACTGTTCAGTAAAATCATCAACACCCCATTCACTTGTACCACATTTAATCTTGTAAAATGTGAAGTTTATTTTCCACAGAGTGGAAGGTGCCTGGAACTCCATATCAGGTTGGTGGTGCAGATAGATATGACAGAATTATTCAAGAGGCTCTTGGTTATGAAAAATTGATATGCAGAGAATATGAGGGATACGGATAATGTGTAGACAAAAGGGATAGGACATCATTAGCTAGTTTGGTACAATATGGTGGATCAAATGATCTGCCCCTATTCTGTGCTGTTCTATATTTTGCGTTCTAACCAACAAGGACCTTTTTTAGGGGACACTAATCTGTTAAACTTCCCAATTAATTGCTATGCCTGCAAACTTTCTTTTAGGGTAAATGCAAGCAGGCATTTCCCTCCGAGGTTGGATAAGACTAGAATTATAAGCCATGGTTCAAAGGTGAAAGGTGAAATGTTTAAGGGGAACAGAAGGGGGAACTTCTCACTCAGAAAGCAGTGAGAGTGTGGAACGAGCGGCCAGAGAAAGTGGTGGATGCGGGTTTGATTTCAACATTTAAAAAAAGTTTGGATAGGTACATGGCTGAGAGGGGTGTGAAGGGGATATCTTCTGGATGCAGGTCGATGGGACCTACAGAATAATATTTCAACATGGACTAGATGGGCCGAAAGGTCTGCTTTGGTGCTATTGTGCTGTATGACTCTATGACTATGAAACCCAAGTTCATCTGTACCTCAGAACTTTGTAGTCCCTCATCATCAAGACACAATTTCTCCTATTTTAAAAAACTTTTCCGACAAACTGAATAATTTCATATTTCATTTCTTCCACACCATATGCTGTTCTCCAGATCGTTAATCACTCAGAAGAATCAATAACAACCTAAGTGGAAATATTGTTATCCAGTGAATAGGTAGGGTCTAAACTGCACTCTCAGGGGAATAGGAGAGGCAGATGCAATTGTCACGTTCAAAAGGGAGATGGATAAATAACCGAATGCAAACGAGAGAATGATGACAATGGAATTCCCCCTAAGATGTTCTAATATAGGGTCGATGGTCCAAATGACCTCTTTCTATTTTTCAGCTATTCATCCACCTCCTTCCCATAAGATTACCCTGACTGGAACATAGGCCACTGACAAAGGTTCCACAGATTCCTGTGTCCCGGGCAGACTTTCAATCACTCAAGGTGTAGCCCATTGAAGATCCTTCCTCTTTCAGTGATGTTATCTTTGGCTATTCTGTTGGCATTTCTGTAACCCTGGGTTTTTACAGGATGGCAATACTAGCCCCCATGCCCAACCCTCCTACTATCTCGGCCCCGACCGTTAATTTCCCGTATTCTCCTAATTCCCTTTGATTGCGACACACCTGATTCTCAACTAAACCTGCAGCATAAATATCCCGGCTTTGCATCCACTCATCGCTAGATCGTTGTTTCAGCCAGTGTGGTAATTCATGTTCCCGGCTGCTTAGGATTGTGTACCCTAAGTGTTACTTCAGTACCGAGGTCTACCTGTGTAACTCTGTTTCTCCGAGTCAAGATAAGTGTTGTCTGCCGTTTGCCTTTCCATTTGCCATTCAGCTCAGCCATGCTCTGTATCAAGATAAGTATTACCTGCCGCCTGTCTCCTGTTTGCTGTTCAGCTCCAGCCACGCTCACGCCCTCGTCTGCATCCTAACTCTATCTCCATGCTGGTGTCCTGTGGTTGGGTTCGCCCGTTCTTTGCAACAGAACGATCTGGCCCCCGTGGACCCAGTGGGCACAAACACCCTTCCACAAGCCCTCACCAGCCAGGATTCCCTACTCGGACAGCATAACCAACTCCTCTGGGAGGTCATGAAGAACCTCCGTTCCCTGTCTGCTCATGTCACGCAGATCGTAACCAGGTGGACCGTGTCTCCACTCATTTCAATAAACCTACTCCTGGAACCCAGCCTAGCCAGCCCAGACAGCCTGTAGCGGCAACCCCCCACGTGTCACCAACACCCCCACCCAGAGACCTCACGTACCTGTGCTGGAGCACTACGCTGGAGGCTTGGGGAAGTGCTGGGCCTTCCGGTGCTCCCTGGCGTTTGAACAGCAGTCATCAACTTACTCCACAGATAAGTCAAAGATTGCTTATATCATGGGGTCGCTGCGGGAAAGTGCGTTAGCGTGGGCCACAGCAGTTTGGGACAACCAACCGGATATCTGCTTTTCTTTCGCTACTTTTATCTCGGAAATGAGAAAGATCTTTGACCACCCAGTCCGTGGTAAAGTGTCTACTCATTCTCCGCCAGGGCTCCACCAGTGTTGCCGAATATTCCATGGAGTTCCGGACATTAGTGACTGACTTGGGGTGGAACAATGAGTCACACCAGGGGGTTTTCAGAATGGACTCAGCAATCTGGTAAAGGACAGGTTGGCGGCAAGAGATGACACCGACAGCCTGGATTCCCTGATCTCCCGAGCCACCAGGTTGGACAATCGCCTCTGAGGACGCCTTAGAGAAAGAACTGGTCGTCCACCACCTTTGGCCACTCCTCGGCACTCATTACCGCCTCCCGCCAGAACAAGCCTCTCTCCTCTTTCTGCACCCCGAGTAGCTCCCAGCCCAGCCGCTTCCACCGCCCCGGGAGAGGAGCCCATGCAGCTTGGGCAGAACCGCCTTTCTCCCGCTGAACAAGAGCGGGTGAGAGTTTATATTGCGGCCAGTCCAGTCACTTCCCTGCCACCTGTCCCGTTCGGCTCATCAGTAGCAGGGATATTCTGGTGAGCCAGGCACCATTCCCTTCCGTCCCCTGACCCCGGATGCAGCTTCAAGCCACTCCGTGTTACAACCAACAGTCCTTGCCTCTGCTAGCACTAGTGGACTCCGGCACAGAGGGAAACTCCATGGATGAAAACTTAGTCTTCCAAGCTGGAATTCCTCGTGAGCCTTTGTCTACCCCGCCGGATGCCCATGCACTAGACGGTAGACTCCTGGCCCGAGTCACACACTGCACGAAACCCCTGCTTCTCCTTCTCTCCGGAAACCATCGGGAACAGGTACGATTCAATTTAATCTCCTCTCCTCAAGCCCTTATAGTTCTCGGCCACCCCTGGTTAAGCCGTCATAACCCCACATCGACTGGCCCACCGGGAAGATAGTCGGCTCGTTCTGCCATTCCTCTTGTCTACAATCAGCCCCTCCCCAGTGGAGGTCACCGCGACCTCATCCACCTGTGAGCTCCCTGGCTTGTCCAACGTTCCCACAGAATATCACAATCTGGGAGAAGTGCTTAGCAAGCCATGGGCCCTTTTTCTACCTCCACATCATCCTTACGATTGCAAAATTGACCTTCTCCCTGCAGCCTCACTACCCAACCTGCCCCGAACAGAAAGAGAAGCTACGGAGATGTATGTATCTGACCCTCATCTTCCCCTGTAGGTGCTGGTTTCTTCTTTGTGGGGAAGAAAGAAGGCTCACTACGCCCATGCATCGACTACTGTGGCCTGAACAACATCACCATAAAGAATAAATATCCCCTGCTCCTTATCAACTCAGTATTTGAGCCCCTTCACGCAACCACAGTTTTCTCTAAATTGGACTTGTGGAATGCCTATCACCTGGTCAGGATAAGGGAGGGAGATGAATGGGAGACGGCCTTTAACACCCCCCTCAGTCATTTTGAATACCTGGTGATGCCTTTCGGTCTTACCAATGCTCCCATGATGTTCCAGGCCCTGATCAATTATGTCCTTACGGACTTAATTAACCGTTTTGTTTTTGTTTATCTGGACGATATCTTAATCTTCTCCGGTAATCTCCAGGAGCACATCCATCATGGCCGCCAGGTTCTTTGGAGGCTTTTGGAGAACAAGCTATTTGTTAAGGCAGAGAAGTGCGAGTTCCATGCCTGTTCTGTCAGTTTTCTGGGGTACATCACTGAGAGCGGGCAGGTGGGGGCAGATCCTGAAAAGATCCGGGTGGTGGCAGAGTGGCCCAAACCCATGACTCTTAAATAAATCCGGACATTTCTGGGATTCGCCAATTTCTAACATTGCTTCATTAGGGACTACAGCTGGGTGGCAGCGCCCCTTACTCAGCTCACCTCTCCTGCGACCCCCTTCCACTGGACCCCCTAAGTGGACTCCGCCTTCTCCGAGCTGAAGAGGCATTTCACCTCCACTCCCCTCCTGGTCCAGCCTGACCCCTCTCGCCAGTTCATTGTGGAAGTAGATGCCTCTGACTCTGGGGTGGGAGCGGTCCTCTCCCAATGCTCCATCCCAGACCAAAAGCTCCGTCCCTGTACCTTCTTCTCGCACCATCTATTCCCAGCCGGACGGAAACTACGATGTTGGGACCCGGAGCTGCTGGCTGTCAGACTCTCCTTGGAGGACTGGAGGGAGCAGAACACCCATTCATCATCTGGACAGACCATAAGAACCTGGCATACATCCAGACAGCTGAACGCCTTAACTCCTGCCAAGCCCATTGGGCACTGCTTTTTGGCCGTTTCAATTTCACCCTCACCTACCGTCCTGGTTCCAAGAACGGGAAGCCAGATGCTCTTTCTCATCAACACATCTCCGAAGAGGACCTTTCCAACCCTGATACCATCCTGTGTTGTGGCTGCCCTCACCTGGGAGATCAAATCCATAGTTAAAGAGGCCCAACGGACTCAACCTGACCCAGTCGATGGACACCCCAATTGTCTCTTCGTGCCTGACTCCGTCCATTCTCAGGTTGTCCAGTGGGAGCATGCTTCCGGGTTCACCTGCCACCCCGGAATTGATCGGACTCTGTCCTCTCTGAAGCCACATTTCTGGTGGCCCACCAAGGATGCTGACACTTGCTCCTTCGTCTCTGCCGGTACTGTGTGTGCCCAAGGAAAAGCCTCCCATTGGCCACCAGCTGGGCTGTTTCATCCCCTACCTGTTCCTAGTCAAGCCAAGTCACGTTTATTGTCATTTCGACCATAACTGCTGGTACAGTACATAGTAAAAATGAGACAATGTTTTTCTGGACCATGGTGTTACATGACACAGTACAAAAACTAGACTGAACTAAGTAAAGAAATCAACAACACAGAGAAAGCTACACTAGACTACAGACCTACACAGGACTATATAAAGTGCACAAAAACAGTGCAGGCATTACAATAAATAATAAACAGGACAGTAGGACAAGATGTCAATCCAGGCTTCGGGTATTGAGGAGTCTGATAGCTTAGGAGAAGAAACTGTTACATAGTCTGGCCGCCCTTGGTCCCACATTGCTCTGGATTTCTTCACTGGACTATCCCCTTCACATGGTAACACTGCTGTACTCATCATGATGGACCGTTTTTCCAAAGCCATGCACTTCATATCCTTTCCAAAACTCCCTACAATCAGTGAAACAGCCAAACTCCTTGTCCAACATGTCTTCCGCCTTCATGGAAGTCCCTCTGACATTGTTTCTGACCGGGGCCCCCAGTTCATCTCCCAAGTCTGGAAATCCTTCTGTCAAGCCCGCTGAGCTTCAGTAAGTCTGTCTTCCGGTTTCCATCCACAGACTAATGGTCAAATGGAGTGAGCCAATCAGGGTTTGGAAGCAGCACTGCACTGCATTTCCACCAGTAACACGTCATTCAGCAGCACCTTGGGTTGAGAACTTGGGTTCTCAACTTGGGTTGAGAACACCCACAACTCCCTGGTCAGCGCTGCCACCGGTGTGTCTCCTTTTGAATGCTCCCTAGGCAATCAATCCCCTCTGTTTCCTGCCCACAAAGACGACATCGCTGTATCTTCAGTTCAGACCCATCCCCGCCAGTGCCGCGAGGTCTGGAAGGATGCTCGCTCGGCCCTGCTCCGCCGATCACCACCGGATTCCAGCACCCAACTATCACCCTGGTCAGAAGGTTCGGCTCTTTACAAGAGACATCCCCCCAAAACTGAATCCAAGAAATTCGCCCCTCGTTAGATCGGACCATTCGAAATCAAAAACATCACCCCTCGGTGGTCAAACTCAAACTACCCAGATCCATGCGCATTCATCCCACGTTCCACATCTCCCAACTGAAACCTGTGTCCGTCAGCCTTTCGTGCCATCCCGCTGAACCTCCTCCACCCACCCGGGTCATAGACGATCACCCAGATTACACCGTCCGGTGAATACAGGATGTGCGCCGCCAAGGCACGGGTCTCCAGTAGCTTGTCAATTGAGAGGGGTACAGTCCTGAGGAGCACACCTGGATCCCCCACTCCTTCATCTTGGACCCCTCCCTCATCTGAGACTTCCATTGCAACAATCTGGGCAAGGCTGGTGGTTCACCTTGAGGCTCCCATTGTTGGGGTGGGGGGGGGTGGGTAATGCCACGGTCTCGACCGTTAATTTCCCACATTCTCCTATATTCCCTTTCATTGTGGCACTCCTGATTCTCATCTAAACCTGCAGCATAAATACCCCGGCTTTGCATCCACTCATCGCCAGAACATTGTTTCAGCCAGTGTGGTAATTCACGTTCCCGGCCGCTTAGGATTGTGTACCCTAAGTGTTACTTCAGTACCGAGCTTTACCTGTGTAACTCTGTCTCTCCGTGTCAAGATAAGTGTTGTCTGCCGTTTGCCTTTCCTGTTTGCTGTTTAGCTCAGCAACGCTCCCTGTCAAGTTAAGTTTTGCCTGCCTCCTGCCTTTCCGTTCAGCCGCCTGTTTGCCGTTCAGCTCCAGCCACGCTTACGCCCTCGTCTGCATTCTAACTCTATCCCCGTGCCAGTGTCCTGCGTATGGGTTCGCCCGTTCTTTGCAACACCTACTTTTGCAGCTGGGACTGCTCATGACAGAGCTCTTCAGATGAAGTGCTACCATCAATATTAGTGAATTTGTTTATTATCACCATATGTCCAAGGCACAGAGCAAAGCATTTCTTTTCATGCCTTCCATAAAGATCATTTTACCACATCAGTAGAGAACAATAACAGATTGCAGAGTGCAGTGTTACAGTTACGGAGAAAGTGCAGCGCAGGCAGGCAAGAAGGTGCAAGGACACAGCAAGGTAGATTGTGAGTCTAGAGTCCATCTTATTGTAGTAGGGAACAGTTCAATAATCGTATCACAGTGGGATAAAAGCTCTTGGTGACACATGATTTCAAGCTAACTATCAGATGTCAAAGAAACCCGGTGTAGACCAGGAACTGGACTTGGGACCTTGATTCAATTGAGTTACCAGATCACTGTGCAGTTCTGTCAACTTCCAACTCATTAGGCGACCATCAGTACTCCGCAGAAACTTGCACTCAGAGGACATTTTATTAGGTACACCTGCTTATTAATGCAAATATCTAATCAGCCAATCATGTGGTAGCAACTCAGTGCATAAAAGCATGTGATCATGATTAAGAGGTTCAGCTGTTGTCAAACCAAACATCAGAATGGGGAACAAATTTGATCTAAGTGACTTTGACCGCGGATTGTTTGCTGGTGCCAGAAGGGAAGGTTTGAGTATCTCAGAAACTGCTGATCTCCTGGGATTTTCACACACAGGAGTCTCGAAGAAAACATAAAACATCCTGTGAGTGGTGGTTCTGTGGGCAAAAATATGTTAATGAGAGAGATCAGAAGAGAATGGCCAGACAGTATCTCAAATAACCAAGCCTTACAACACTGGTGTGAAGAAGAGCATCTCTGAAAGAACAATATATTGAACTTTGAAGTGGATGAGCTACCACAGCAGAAGATCATGAACAAACACTCATTGGCCACTTTATTAGGTACAGGAGGAACTGCATCTAATAAAGTGGCCACTGAGTGTATACACTACATTGTTGTTGAACTTCAGCAGTGATATATTCCTCAAGGACCATCTTGTAATTTTCCAGATCCACAAATGTATTCATTGCATCTAATATCACATGCTGTATGGCAATATTACTTATCTTAACTTCTCCCTGACTGCTAATTGTGTTTACTCATAGTCTATAAAAGTAAAATGGATCATTACTGCAAATCTCCCTCCTTCAGATGTAAGTTGATGTCTATTTGGATGATAACAGTGTAGTTGAAAATAAACAAATAACAATTGACTAACTTACTGGGAATATATATTTATATAATTTGCTTAGGCCTAAGGTTATACCCAAGACTCAGCTAATTGCCTTTCACAAGCAGGAGCTCAAATTAAATTGGTGTATTCCACATGACAAATGATATCAGGAATCTTATTTGTCCTTTGTCCATTCCTGCAAGTTTGTGTTATTAATCTGCACTTTGAGAGAAGTTGCTGAAGCATTTATTTGTATTGCAAACAACTTAAATAATACCTACTATAACTGACGAAGTAAGTATACCAAACTAATGTGAACCCAGTGCATAGAGTTGGGTAAGCACTAAACTCATTTTCGAAAGGACTAAGATGTAATATGTGAACTCGAGGAAATCTGCAGATGCTGGAAATTCAAACAACAACACACACTGGTGGAACACAGCAGGCC